>NC_139143.1:187886643-189097003 GCF_964270905.1 Leucopleurus acutus | reverse complement strand
AGACGGTCGACCCATTTTGTGCCTCAGTCGCACGGAGAGGTCACTGGGACAAAGGGGACACCTTTCTGTCAGCCGGTGGTGACTCTCAGGACCCCCGTTCTATGGCACATAGGCATTCTTAGCCTTAGGGTTCTGGTACGTCTCAGGAGCCTCCCTCAGACTCACCCCGTGGCTGTATCCTCAGGAACTGGAAAATTTTGACCCTGAGAACCTCAAAAAGAAGAGGCTCATTTCCTTTTGTAACACGGCTTGGCCCCAGTATAAACTGGGGGACCGAGAACAGTGGCCTCCTAACGGCACACTAAATTATAACACGATCCTCCAACTTCATCTCTCTTGCCGGAAACAAGGAAAGGACTCCGAGGTTCCTTACATCCAGAGCTTTATGGCCTGTAGTCAGAATCTGGAGCTGAGGGACTCATGCCACCATGTGTCTTTCTGTTGCCACCTTATCCCCCCGACCCCCTCTGCCTCCCTCTCCATCAGATCTCCTAGGCGACCCTCTACTCGACCTTTCCTGTTCCCCACCACATCAACCCCCTTTGCTTCAGCCCCTGCCCCCGCCTCAACCCACAGCTCCCAACAGCCACCCCCTTATCAGGGCAAAAGCCCCCTCTTCCCTCCCCACACAAGATCGAGGACTGCCCAATGCCAGGAAACAGATTCTAATATGCTTCCCTTAAGGGAAGTAGCAAATGGAGACATGGGCACTATTAGATTCCATGTTCCCTTTCCCATGTCGGACATTTTCCAAATTCAAAACAAGTTAGGTTCCTTCGGTCAGGATCCCACCACTTCTATTAAGGAATTTCAGGCCCTCACCATAGCCTTTGACCTGACCCGGCAAGACATTCATGTAGTCCTGACCACCTGTTGTACTCATGAAGAGAAAAACAGGATATGGGCATCAGACCAAGCTTGGGCAGACGAGGCACAGCTCTGTTTCCAAAACCCAGATGGTTGGGGACCCATTTGGGCTGGCTAAATGACTCTCTTTGTCACTACACCCTCAATTTTAATCAGACTAGCCTGGAGTGGGATCCCTGGTCCGAGGAAAATAAATATGAGGTACACGAAGGTAATTTCACTTTGTGTTGGGGAAATTCAAGGAAAACTGTGACTAAGAAATATATTAATGAAGACCATATCCCCATAAACAGCTCGGTCCTGGGAACTAAATATGTGGGGATCGGTGTGACCACCAGACACTTACTTAGTTTAACCTCCTGGCAAGATTCTCCTCCAAAATATAACATAATTCAGCTAGTATTCAGAAATTTGTTATGCCAATGCCCCTGTCACACTCATAATCAGTCAGAGCCTGGATTCTCCCCTTTATGTATAGATGATTACTTCCTTGGAGTTTGGCCTTCCCAATATAATCCTAGGCCATGGGACCCCAGTCTATTTCCAGAGGAAAACTCCCAAAAGGTCAGAGCCTGGCTCTGGGGACCCACAGCAGGGGTATCCTTGAGGGGCACCGGATTTTCATTTCTATGTGGTAAAGGGGTCTAGCTGGATCTTCCCACACTTTGGAGGGGCTCCTGCACAATTACTGCTGTGGTCCCAGAGGCGACCATTATGACTACAAAGGCTTTAGCTTCCTCAGGAAGCATTCCCAGCCTTGGATCCTTCCTCGAAGAGGCCATAAGACCTGTCCTGGAAAGACAAAAATGAACCGCTGCTTGGTGGGGACATGCTTATGCTAACCCAGTCCTTGATCAGCCTGAAATAGTATGTAGTGTCCTTGGAGGGCTCTTCTCGTTTGCAGGCACACCCCCCTTAGAGAGGAGCGTTCTCCCTCTCACCATCACGGTCCAGGAGCCTTGGAAGGCAGCGGTAGCAGCCACTGAGGAACAGCAGTCAGCCCCAGGCTCTCTGGCTGAGGGGGTTTTACAAAATAGGACGGCCCTTAATGTTACAACAGCTGAGGCGGGGGGTATCTGCTAAATGAGACAGGCTGCTTCTATATTAATACCTCTGGCCAGGTTGAAGAAGACCTTCAGATTCTAAAGAAAAACATCAAATTAATAGAAGATTTAAAAGAGAGAGCAGGACAGGGCCCCAAGCTGGCTTTCCAACCTCTCTCCTCTATGGGGATCCAGATATGGACGTGGCTATTGCCCTGTTGGGACCATTAATCCTGATGGCCTTTGTTTTGTTGTTTGGCCCCTGCATTATTAACACATTATCTCAATTCATCTCCCGACAGGTTCAAAAGATTCAGTTCCAGATGGTGCTACAACAAGAGTACCAGCCAGCTGGCACACGGAATACACTGGAACAAACTGCCTAATCATCGTGCAGGATCTCATCTCCCTCCGTAAATATACCCTGATAGAGAGTGGGCATTGGGACCCAGGGCCCCACAATGCCCCTGTCCAGCAGGAAGCAGCCAGAGAGATTGTCGCCCCTTCTCCTTACAAAAAGGGTTCCTGAACGCCTAAGAAGGAGATAGGCAGGTAGGTAGACGTGAGCAGGGTATCCCATAGGGCCAAAGAATTGGCCCTGTAAATAAAGAGAGGGGGCAACGTAGTGTCCAAGGACAAAGAAGAAGATAAACTCAAAGGGCCAATATTGCCGGAACAAAGAGTTACAGGACTCCCGTCACTCTGTCACAATGGGACCACTGCCATGTCCCAGGGCCCTCCCAAGCAGCATGCCCTGTCCCTTTCCCATCCCATATAAGGAAAGACATTTGCCCAGTTTTCCTCCCGCTCAGCACGCTGAAAGTATACATACTCTGACCAGTTAGCAGATGACTCGCAGGTCCCCTGGCTATAAAAACAGACAAGCAACCCATGCTCATTGTCGACTTTCCCTGGCTACCAGGAAGTCGGCCAGCTGTTCTTGCAGCAACGCTTCTCTTTAATAAACTCTGTCTTCCTTACATTCTGCCTTGTGTCTGGAAATTATTTTCCAACCTGCGCTCAGATCACGACATGTAAATATCTCAGCATTCCCTCGGAAAGATAAAGACTCCGTTTTAAAACAGAACCACAGGAATTCCCTGGCAGTCCAGTGGTTAGGAGTCAGTGCTCTCACTGCCGGGGGCCCCGAGTTCGATCCCTGGTCAGGGAACTAAGATCCCACAAGCCAGATGGTGTGGCCAAAAAATAAAAATAAAAACAGAATCACAAAACAATTATTCCACCTAAAATACGAACTCCTTAATATAACTTTTTTCTAATTGGCTTTATTCAACAATTCGTGAATTGGGCAGCATCCCATCTAGCAAGCAGAAAGGAGCTCCTCTTTTTCTTTTTTTTTAAACTAACATTTTTAAAAAAATAATAAATTTATTTATTTTTGGCTGCTTTGGGTCTTCGTTGCTGTGCACAGCTTTCTCTAGTTGTGGTGAGCAGGGCCTATACTTCGCTGTGGTGCATGGGCTTCTCATTGTGGTGGCTTCTCTTGTTGTGGAGCACGAGTTCTAGGCGCGCGGGCTTTAGTAGTTGTGGCATGCGGGCTCAGTAGTTGTGGCTCGCAGGCTCTAGAGCGCAGGCTCAGTAGTTGTGGTGCATGGGTTTAGTTGCTCCATGGCATGTGGGATCTTCCCAGACCAGGGCTCGAACCTGAGTCCCCTGCATTGGCAGACGGATTCTTAACCACTGAGCCACCAGGGAAGCCCAGTTTAATATCATTAAATATCAAGTAAGCATTCAAGTTTCCTCAGCTACGTCCTAAATGTTTTGAAATCTGCAATTGTGAACTGTTTTCATAACTGCCCAAAGCAGGAAAGAACTCAAATGTTCACTGTCTGATAAAGAGATAATGGAGATTACTAGGCAACAACAGCAAGAATCACCGACACACACACACACACACACACACACACACACACACACACATACACACGTGTGAAACTCACAAGCATTGTGCTGAGTCTATGACTCCATTGATGAGAAATTCTAGAAAAGGCAAAACTAGTGATAGGAAGCATACCTGTTTGCCAGGGGCCAGAGCTGGGAGGAAACCAAGTGCAAAGGGGCAGGAAGGCACTTTTTTTTTTTAGAAATGTAATTAATTTATCACTTATTTATTTATTTATTTTTGGCTGTGTTGGGTCTTGGTTGCTGCGCGTGGGCTTTCTCTAGTTGCCGTGAGCGGGGGCTACTCTTCAGTGTGGTGCGTGGGCTTCTCATTGCAGTGGCTTCTCTTGTTGTGGAGCACGGGCTCTAGGCTCTCAGGCTGCAGTAATGTGGCATGCGGGCTCAGTAGTTGTGGCTCTAGGGCTCTAGAGCGCAGGCTCAGTAGTTGTGGCACACGGGCTTAGTTGCTCCACGATATGTGGGATCTTCCCGGAACAGGGATCAAACCTGTGTCTCCTGCATTGGCAGGCGGATTCTTAACCACTGTGCCCCCAGAGAAGTCCCCAGGAAGGCACTTTTTGAGGTGGTGGAAAAGTTCTATGTCACAACTGTGATCATTACACAGGTGTACACATTTGTCAAAAGTGAACCGTACATTAAACATAGGTACATTTTATGGCACATACATTATACCTCCGTAAAGGTTGTTTTTAAAAAAAGCATAACTACAATATAATTACCTCACCTTAAAAAACAAAGCGGAAAAAAAAAAAAAAAAAAAAACAAAGCGGGGTGTGGGGGGCTTCCCTGGTGGCGCAGTGGCTGAGAGTCCGCCTGCCGATGCAGGGGACACGGGTTTGTGCCCTGGTCCGGGAAGATCCCACATGCCACAGAGCGGCTGGGCCCGTGAGCCATGGCCGCTGCGCCTGCGCGTCCGGAGCCTGTGCTCCGCAACGGGAGAGGTCACAGCAGTGAGAGGCCCGCGTACCGCAAAACAAAAAACAAACAAACAAAAAGAGGGCGGGGGGGTGGGGAGCGGACGGAATTATCTGGCGGTCCAGTGGTTAGGACTTCTCGCTTCCACTGCAGGTGGCCTGGGTTCGATACCTAGAACCCTGGTCGGGGAACTAGTGAGGCAGGAGATAGATGGGCTCCGGGCTAGGCATTTACAACTGGCCTCCTGTTTACATTTCTTGGGGCAGGAAAAAGGTGGGCTTCAGGCCTGACACTTACAACTAGCCTCCTGTTTGCATTTCCTGAGACAGGAGATAGGTGGGCTCCAGGTTAGATATTTATGACCAGCCTCCTGTCTGCCCTTCGAGATAGAAATAACAAGAGAAACAGGGTAAATAGCTGGACTTTGTCTCCTTTGGACACTTTACGATAACAGTCATGGCAGGAACAGAGAGGGGCTAAACCTTGCTTGAGGAAAAGATCAAGAGGTCTTATATTTCCCATCCTTGGGGCAAGGGAGACATTGCACCTGTGCAGAAAGGCTCCTTGGGGGTCAAAAATCACCCAGAATAGGTGATGCCAAGGCCCCCCTTAGGCCTCTGGGCCGGAATCCATCTTGGAAAAAAGTTGTGCACACAGGCTGGGGAGGGTCCTAGGGCAGGTCAGGTGTGGAAAAAGAAACCAGATAATTGGCCAAAGGTAAACAAAGACCCGGAAGAACTGCCCCATATAAATGACTTAAACCCTCTTCAATGTTCCTCCTCATTAGGGGGGACGCCCACACCCTTCCTCTCCGGGTGTGCATCTCTGCCCTGCTTCTGTCTTAACTAAACAGTTTCTCTGTGAGCTCTCCCACGTGTTGTGCTGTGTCTCTAATGATAAACTCTGTACCTGTTTTTACACTTTTTGCCTCCTTGAGAAATGCATTTTTCAGTGGGGGTAAGAGCCAGGGGAACTTTGCTTCTAGACTCTAGCCCCTGGTGAACTAGTGGCTAGGATTCCTGGTTTTCATCCAGGCTGCCCAGGTTCAATTCCTGGGAAGGCACTAAGATCTTGCTTCAAGCCACCACTCACTGCTGCTGCCTCTCCAAGATCACTAGGGTCACGCAGGCCTTGTGGCAGGGCCAAAAAAACCACCAGAAATTCCTTAGTATCCCTAACTGTCAAGGGACTATTCACGTTTCCCCAAGTATCTCATAAATGTTTTAAAATCTTTATTTTGGGGACTTCCCTGGTGGCTCAGTGGATGGGACTCCGCACTCCCAGTGCGGGCGACCCAGGTTCAATCCCTGGTCAGGAAACTAGATCCCACATGCATGCCGCAACTGAGAGTTCGCGTGCCACAACTGAGGAGCCCACCTGCCACAACGAAGGAGCCCGTGAGCCACAAATAAGGAGCCCGCCTTCCACAACTAAGACCCAGTGCAACCAAATAAATAAATAATTTTCTTGTTTTTTTAAATCTGCATGTTGTTGACTTTTCTACTGAAGCATAATTTGCATGCAGAAAATCAGTATTTATAATAAGCTTCCTCAGTTATTCAGATGTAGGTAGCCTGCAGGCAGGGTGACCATATAATTTACCCTCCTCCTCAAGATACCTCCGAGAGTGAAAGAAAGTGGACTGGGAAGCACAGGGAATAGTCACCCCAGGCTGGGCCCCATCCAGAGAAGCGCCACCTACAGGAGGAAGCAACTCCTGGCCTGACTGAAACCAGGGAGCTGGGAAGCAGTGGTGCCAAGGCGAGGGCAATGCCAGGCTGCCCGGCCCACTGACGGGGAGGCTGCATGGTGGGTGAGCACAGCCTGGCCCACCACAGGCTCCCTGGGCTGCAAAGACTGCATCTTCACCCACAGCTCCTGCATCCCCGCAGGAAGGGAGCCAGCACTGTGCATCGCGTTATGGAATGCCCCAGAATACTAACTCCGAGTGCGGTTTCTGTAACTCAGATTCTACGTTTTCACTGACTTCCCTGTAAACCCAAAGACAAAGCCCCAAAGAGAAAAAATTCCAAACGGGCATACCTCGAAGATAAAGCAAGTCACATGACTATTCTGGCTTCCCAGTGCATATAAAAGTTATGTTTACACTATCAAATGTGTAATAATTTTAAAAACTCTTTATTTTATACCTATGACATGAGGACTATAGCCAATATTTTCTAATAACTATAAATGGAGTATAACCTTTAAAAATTGTGAATCACTATATTGTACACCTGTAACTTATGTAATACTGCATAGCAACTATAAGTCAATAAAAAAATTTTTTTAGTTAAAAAAACTTTATCGCCAAAACATGCTAACCATCACCTGACAACACAAAGTTGCCACAAACCTTCAATTTGTTAAAAAAAACCAAAAGCGATATATTCAAAGTGCAATAAAGTGAGACGCAAGAAAACGAGGGTGTGCTTGTACAAAAATTCAAGTCCATTCCACTAATCTTTATTGGCACATCTACCAGATGTCAGGCACTTTGCTGGGCATTCATGGTACAGCAGTGAACAAAGCAATCCCTGAGCTGAAGACACTTCCTAGCGGATTTACACCTACAAGCAGGGCAAGCAAAAGGAAACTCTGCAGACCTCACACATCTCCCTACAAAGGACTCCAGGGCATCTGCCCTGGGCCACGTACCTTCCAAGGTCCCCCTCCGTTAGCTCTGTTGTTGGGAGAGCTGCCTACAGTCCCCAGAAAGCTTCCAAGCTTCCCTTAGGAAACCCTGCCCCTCAGAGGCCTACCAGGAATTCTGGTTTTTAAATCCCTCTACTTATTGCACTGTCCCATAAGGTAGCCACCAGCCACAGGAGGCCAGCCCGTATGCATTTAAATAAATTTAAATGAATGCAATTAAAAATTCAGTTCCTCCATGTCTGACTGCATTTCAGGCACTCATTGGCCACTTGCGGCTAGTGCCTAGCGTACTGGACAGCGCAGACGCGGAGCATCTCCATCACTGCAGAAAGTTCTAGTGGATGTTGTACTCTCCACCAACCTGGTATGGGACATGTCCTTCAATTTCACTGCGACCAACACCCAGGGGCTCCTACTAGGGGCCCACACTGATGCCATGATCCAGCCTCACAACCGGGTGTGAATGTGAGGCCGAGCAATGGAAAAGCACGACAATGGAACACCGGACAGGGAACAACACACCAGCTGCCTTCGCTCCCTTGGCTGTCAGGGCCCGAGGCCGCCCTAGGCCAAGGCTTTACCCTCTGAGAGCCTCATTTTCCCCCATCGGTAAAATAACAGAGTTGGGCTGGGGGCTCCTAGGGGCCATTCTGATTCTGACATTCTAGAACTCTGACTCCAACAAGGAAAAAAGCAATTTGCTAACAAAATGTGAACTAACATCATTCAGAATAAACCAAAAGAAAAATGCTCTTCTGAGACTTTAAATGCTGTCCCAGAGCCTGCATCCGTAGGGCTCGATGAAAAGAAGGAGGGACATGGGAATTCCCCGCAGTCCAGCAGTGAGGACTCCACGCTTCCACTGCAGGGGCACAGGAGGGTACAGCACACCGCAGTGGTCTGGCTGTCCAAAGTTTGGGCTCTCAGGGGTAAACACCCCCCTCTGTTTTCAACTGCCCAGCACTGTGCCAAAGGTTTTAATCCTCACAGCCACCATGAAACAGGCACTGTTATTACCTCCGATTCACAGACAAGAATACTAAGGCCTAAAGCCCACGCCTGCAGGAGGCAGAGCTGGGATTCGAACCTAGGCCCTTGGCTTCCTGAGCCTGGGTCCCACTTTTCAGACAAAAAGAGCTTCCGTTTACTTACAAGGTGCCAGCCATTCTGCCAAGCTCTAGATACACTTTCTTTAGCACTCAGAACAGCCCATGATAAAACGGGTCACAGAAAGTTAGGCAGCTTCCAAGGGGCGGAGGCCACATTCACACCCAGGCCTGGGACTAGAAAGCTGGCTCTGACCACTGCCCTCCCCAGACTTTAGGGCCCCTAGCCCTTCAACACCTCCTTCTGACCGAGAGCATGGGACCCTCTTAATCATCTAGGATGGCGGTGGGTGTGGCGTCCTCTCCCTGCTAGACTGTGAACCTGCTAAGCTGGGGACTGAATTTTCCATGTCCGGGTCCCTCCCTCAGGGCACTTCACCCCTTGGAGGCATCCAGTGAAGCTTGTTAAATTCATGGGCTGGGTTGCCCTAGGCCAGGAGGCTCCTCTTTCAACATGGGGTGTCAGCTCAGATGTCCTTAAAGGGCTCCCCACCCTGCTACATCCACTCCAGTGTCCTGGGGTTTCTCAGGGCCAAGTCGCTGTGACCACGGGCCTCATCACAACCCCTCCAACTCCCCTGGGCAGTTGTGTTGGCCACCTGAGGCTCACCTCAGCCAGGTATCCTGCCCACGTGTCCCCAGTCAGAGACAATATGCCATTGTGAATATATGAGCGGCAGCCCAGCAAGCAAGCACCGTGGGTAAGAAGAAGTGTGCGCATACATGTGGAAGTGTCCAGGCTATCCAAAAGCCTATTAACTATGTTAGAGGCTGGTTTTTAAAAAGGTAGTATGTATAGACGGGCTATTCATCATCCTGATGAAGTAAATAAAAGCCCAGCCTTCCACGAGTAGATTGAAATCAGTATTTTCTTTTGTGGGGAACGCAGTGGAAAGAAAGTGGGTCTGGAGGCAGAAGACCCATGAGGAGCTGTGCTTCCCCGCCCCCAGCCCTGGGCTCTTGTGGCCGGATGACCTTACAGAGGCAATGGGTCTCCCGGGACCTCAGTTTCCTCTTCCCTGACAAGAGTGGTGGGCTCCCTGCCATCCTCCCTCCCAGGGGTGCTGGACAAACCAAGCGAGATGAGAGATGTTACGAGCCCTTAGCAAATCACAAACTGCAAGGTCACCCGGCCAATATGAGGCAGAGACCGACCCAAGCACCTGATCCAGGCCCGTCTGTCTCCCGATATCAGTTACTTCTATTATTTTTGCCCTCGGAACCTGAAGTGGGTGGCGCCAAGATGGCCACACAGCCAATAACAAATCAATGGCGCAAGGCTCCCCCAAAGATTTCTTCTCCCTAGAGAAGTCAAAACTGACCTTGAGGTCAGGAAAGGACTTTGACTCAGTCAGAAGTGGGGGTGGGTTCAGGGCACCCCACGATCCAGCACTGTCTGCCGAGCCTTTGCCTATTCCGAGGAGATGTCACCATCCACAGGAAACTAACCTGGCTTGGACCCAAGGTCAGTGTGACGCCCGGTCTCCAAATCTGAGGCACCGGGCCCCAAACAGGAAGGCGGGGTCACTGTCAACAGCGCATCAAGCAGCACAGGCCCTGTTGCAGGCCCCAGCGCCCGTTCGGCCTTGCCAGACTCCTCGCTCTTCCTTAGCTCAGGCTCCAATGCCACCATGCCTGCTTCCGTTCTTAACGACGGAATGGAAAGTAACCTTGAGGCTGCCCTCCCGCATCTGTCGGAAATGAGCCGGCTCGTGATCTCCGGCGTCCTCGGGGCCCTCTATATACCGGTGCCGGTGGCGGAAGGCAGGGATGGTCCCCTGACAAGAACAACCCCTTGCCCCCTTTGTGTGAGATGCTTCCGGGCTCAATGGACCATCCTCTGTTCTTAGCCGTGAACTGTTAGAGGGGAAAGGTATTTACCGTTCTTCCTGTTTTCAGCCGCCTCCCGCCCAAAACCGTGGCAGGGCACTGAAGGGACCGCATATGTGCAGCCCCCGCCCACTCGGGCGCCCACCGATGGGCTCAACCGGCTCCGGCCGCCGCCCAGCGAGCGGGTTACCTGCGCCGCACATGTCGGGGGATCCGGTTGGCTTTGAACCACCGCCCGGATAACGACCCCGAATTAGGGGGCTCACTGGGACCTGGGCTGGGGCTCCGGGGCGCTCGGGCAACGGGCGGGGCGGGACGTGGTGGGGCTGTGCTCCGACCCCCGCCCGGGGAAGGGCGCCGCGCCGCTTCCTCCCGCAAACGGCCTGCGTGACCTCGGCGCCGCCCCGCAGATGCGCCGGAGGCCGGAGCGGCGGCGCGCGGGGAAGCAGCCGGATCTGCGGCAACCGAGGCGCATCCCGGCCGCGGCGGGCGGGCGGCGGGGTCCGGAGGCGACCGGCCCGGCGGGGGCGGCGACTGGGGAAGGGAAGGCGCGGGGCCGGTGGGGGTCGGCCAGGCCCGGGCAGCGACTCGGAGTCCTGGCCGCCCGCCCTCCGCGCGTCCCTCTTACCGGCAGATCTGGATGGCGGACGGGGTCTCGGCGGCGGGGCCCGACATGGTGGCGGCGGCGGCGGCGGCGGGAGCCTGAGGGAGCGCGCAGGTGTCTGGCAGGCCCAGCGCTGAATGAATTAGCCCGGGCGGTGCCGTGGAGGGGGAGGGGAGAGGCGGAGCCATTGCGCCGGAGAGGCGGGGCCTGTGCGCCGGCGGCGAGTCGAACGCAGCCTCCTGCGAAGCCCCGCCCCTCGCACCCGCCCTCGTCCCGCCCCCGGGCCGGCGCCGGCTCCCCAGGCGTCCGGTTCTGGCGGCGGCGGGGCCGCGGTGGGGCGCCGCTTCCAGAAGGTTCGGCGGCGGTTGGGCGGAGCCGGCGCGGGACTGGGCGACCTCGAGGGTCAGCCTGGCCCCGCGTGGCGCGTGTTTGTATGCGGCCTTCCCCCTGCCCGCGCCCGGCAGTTCGGGAGGCCGCGACCGGTACTCGCCTTCTCAGATCAGCCCTGAGAGGAAATTGGGGGCGGTTTCCCGTAAAGGAGCATTCATGGCCGAGCTGGGAGGCACGTGGGTGCACAAAACGGGGAGCCAGGAACCATCAGGCCTCAGCGAGTGTCTCTTGCTGCAGGAACACGCAGCTGCTGGAGAGAAGCCAGGACCTGGGGTCCGTCTACACCGCCCGCTGTATACCACCTCTGGGTTGTTCCAAAAAGACTTCCTGAGAGTGCTGAGCGTTTGCTTGGGGGTGCGTGTCGTGCAGTGAGGAGCTGTAACGATGCTGCTCTGTTCCGTTGCACACTCTGTGCCCAGCAGTGGAGTCCAGGCCAAGTCGGTGTCACAAAATCCACCCAGAAAAGAGGGGAAACGTGATCACATCTCTGTGCTGTAATTTTTTAAAATTATTTACTTATTTATTTGGGGGCTGAGTTGGGTTTTCCTTGCTGCGCGCGGGCTTTCTCCAGTTGCGGCGAGCGGGAGCTACTCTTCGATGCGGTGCACGGGCTTCTCATTAAGGTGGCTTCTCTTTGTTGTGGAGCACGGACTCTAGGCATGGGGGCTTCAGTAGTTGTGGCACGTGGGCTCAGTAGTTGTGGTGCACGGGCTTAGTTGCTCTGTGGCATATGGGATCTTCCTGGAGCAGGGCTGGAGCCCGTGTCCCCTACGTTGGCAGGGGGATTCTTAACCAGTGCACCACCAGGGAAGTCCCAATGTGCTGTAATTTCAGAGAGCCATTACTCCGTATGAGACTTGACTTTGTCCCAATTTTTTACAATATACATAAATTGCTTCTGTAGTCAGATTTTTAAAAATCATAACCCATGGAACTCAAGCTCGCCCATTTATACTGAAATAACTCATCCTGGTTACTCCTGCATTACCAGACCAGCGAGGCGGCCCACCACACATCTCTAAGTCCCAGGAACAGAGGGAGCTGACCGATCATGTCTATCATTTCAAGATTATTACACTAAAAGTTTCGTTTTCTAGTGTGCAAGCATCTAGGGTCACCAACCCTATTTAACCACCACGTCTTCGCAGTATGGGTCCTGAAATGGATGGATTTCTTATGATGGGACCCGGGAGCAACAGCCAGCTTTGGAGCCTCAGGCAAGGCGAATTCCTTATCTGTTAAATGGGTGTAATAATACTCACCTTCCAGACCTTTAGGAAGATTAAATGAGATAATGAAAGTAAGGGGCCCAGCACACGAATAAGTTAGGGCCTCTCTTCCTCTCTGTGGTCACCTTCCCTGCTCATTCTTTCTCTCTAAACAACCCTTCCCAGACAGTGCAATGGAATGAGGATTTCTGAGGCCCTGCCCTACTTTTATAGGTGGGCACATCACCAGGAGAGTTGGAGATATTCTGTTCTTTTCTTTTTCTAATATTTATTTATTTGGCTGCACCGGGTCTTAATTGTGGCACTCGGAATTTTCATTGTAGCATGTGGGAACTTTAGTTGCGGCATGTGGGATCTTTTAGTTGTGGCATGCGGGATCTAGTTCCCTGCATTGGGAGCGTGGAGTCTTAACCACTGGACCACCAGGGAAGTCCCCATTCTGTTCTTCAGAAAGCTCAAAATCTGATTGGGGGACAAATCCAGGACACAAAAAACCTGGCTCTGACCACCTGCTGGACTAACTTCCTAGACTGAGTGGTTCCGGATTAAATAGCCAGGTCCCAGGACTTCCCTGGTGGCGCAGAGGTTGAGAATCCGCCTGCCAATGCAGGAGACACGGGTTCGATCCCTGGTCCGGGAAGATCCCACATGCCACGGAGCAACTAAGCCCATGCGCTACAACTACTGAACCTGCACTCTAGAGCCCGCGAGCCACAACTACTGAGCCTGCGTGCCACAACTACTGAAGCCCGCACGCCTAGAGCCCATGCTCCACAACAAGAGAAGCCACCACAATGAGAAGCCCGTGCGTCTCAATGAAGAGTAGCCCCCACTCGCCACAACTAGAGAAAGCCCGCACGCAGCAACGAAGACCAACGCAGCCAAAAATAAATAAATAAATAAATAAAAAGAAATTACTAACACATTGTTTTAAAAAAAGTGCAAACTTCCAAATTGCCCCCAACCAAGATAGTAAATCAAAACAATGTAGATTCCTAGAGTGGCAAGAATTAATGCCAGACTTAAAAGACCTAAAGGATGCATCGCAGCTTCATTTACTTGACCAGTCTGGTTCCTGAGAAACCAGATGGATCCCAGAGGACCCAGTTGAGTAGCTGCCCCAATTCCAGATAAGGTATCTTTTAGTTTACTGTTTGGTGGTAAAATACACATAAAATTTAGCATCTCAACAATTTTTACACGTGCAGTTCAGAGGTATTAAGTACATTCACAGTGCTGTGCAACCATGACCACCATTCCATCTCCAGAACTCTTCTTATCCTGCAAAACGGACACTCTGTACCCAGCCGAATGCTAACTTCCCATTCCCACCCCCGCCCAGCCCAGCCCCCAGCTGCCCCCATACTCAGGAGTGGCCTCTTTGCTGAAGTATATATATATATATATATATATATATATATATATATATATATATATTTTTTTTTTTTTGCCTCACCATGGGATCTTAGTTCCCCAACCAGAGATTGAGCACCATGCGCTCGGCAGTGAAAGTGGCGAGTTCTAACCACTGGACCGCCAGGGAGTTTCCGCTCAAGCAGATTGACCCCCCCAATCAGGTGAAAGGTATGAGGCTATTGACTCAAACACAGGGAATCAGAACCCCTGGAGGTGGGACTCAGAAATCTGCATTTAACAAGCTTTCCAGGTGGTGCAAAAAATTGCCGTGAATGACGTCAATGTTTGTGTGAGTCTATACCTTGTAATATTTAGCCTGAAACGGGTGGAGGAAGCAAATGGAAGGCATTTGTCTTGTTATCGTCATTGAAGGAGACCCAGAGCCCATTCTGGGTAGAGGTGGATTTACCATGAGGCTGATGAGGCTTAAGCTTGGATCGCCCACAAGCAAGGACAGGTAGTAGAATGTTCTAGGAGGGAGTTCCCTCGCCGTCCAGTGGTTAGGACTCTGTGCTTTTACTGCCGAGGGTCCAGGATTAAATTAAAAAAATTCTAGGAGCAGGGGGAGGCCAGGATTGTCACCAGGAAGCGTATTTATGGAAGCATGTTGGTAAATTGCTTAAGGAGAAACCAAAAGGGATGGGACATCAACCTGCAGGCACCACTAGTTTGAAATGACTCATTTTTTCCTTCTGAATAAATATTCACTTCCATCCTAAATCTATACTCATAATTTTACATGTTTTCTTACTTAGGGCCTCAAAATGTAGTCCCCATAAAACCTGAATCTGTCTCTGATTTCTGAGGTCCAGAATGGTTCTTTGTTCTTTAAGAACTTTGTCCTGTGTTCCCCGAGGTTTTTAATTCACCAAGCACCAAGACAGGCGGCTCTCGGGCCCTCCCTCCAAACAGAACCAGCGGCAGGCACATGTTCAGCTGGAAATCTCCTTCCTTAGCCCCCAGGCCAGGGAACCCCTCGCTCACAAAGCGCGGTCGTAGGACCAGCCACCAGCCCTTGCTCCCTACTGCCCCCCAATGGCCCTTTGGTGACAAGACACCACGTGTGCACCTAGGCTGTGCCCTCTAGCGCCCTTCTCATGCTCCTGAAACCATTCAGAGTTTTATTACAGCTGCTTTAAGTGGCTGGGGCTTTTGCCAGGGGCTCTCAAAACCCAGAGTGAAACCAGTTCCTCCCTGGGAACCCTCAGTGGGTGGCTGCCTTCTCCCCAACATCGAGTGCCCCAGCAGCTCTCTGCAGCGTGGCCACCTGGCTGCACAGGGACGCACACGCGCACGCAGGCACCCAGCACCCCAGAGATGCACCCACACGGGGAAGGGGGCCAGGCAAAAAGTAAAACCAAGGGAAATAACACCATTGGGTGGGTTAGTTCTCTGGACCGGCTATAGCAAGCTGGTGTGTGTGTGTGTGTGTGTGTGTGTTAAATAACCAATTATTGCTTTAACAATCTCTTGTCACTTTATTTTTAATTTTTTGGCTGTGCCGCGCGGCATGTGGGATCTTCGTTCCCCAACCAGGGATCGAACCGGCGCCCCCTGAATTGGAACCACAGAGTCTTAACCACTGGACCACCAGAGAAGTCCCACCCTGGTGTGTTTTTAAAAAGTAAATATGAGGGACTTCCCTGGTGGCTCAGTGTTTAAGAATCTGCCTGCCAATGCAGGGGACACGGGTTCGAGCCCCATTCCGGGAAGATCCCACGTGCCACGGGGCAGCTAAGCCCGTTTGCCACAACTATTGAGCCTGCGCTCTGGAGCCCACAAGCCACAGCTGCTGAGCCCGTGTGCAACAACTACTGAAGCCAGCACGCCTAGAGCCTGTGCTCCACAACAAGAGAAGCCACTGCAGTGAGAAGCCTGCACACCGCAACGAAGAGTAGCCCACACTCGCTGCAACTAGAGAAGGCCCGTGCACAGCAACGAAGACCCAATGCAACCAAACATTAATTAATTAAAAAAAAATTAGGGCTTCTCTGGTGGCGCAGTGGTTGAGAGCCCGCCTGCCGATGCAGGGGACACGGGTTCGTGCCCCGGTCCGGGAAGATCCCACATGCCGCGGAGCGGCTGGGCCCGTGAGCCATGGCCGCTGAGCCTGCGCGTCCGGAGCCTGTGCTCCGCAACGGGAGAGGCCACAACAGTGAGAGGCCCACGTACCGCAAAAAAAAAAAAAATTAAATTAAATATGGAGTCTTCCCTGGCGGTCCAGTGGTTAAGACTCTGCACTGCCAATGCAGGGGGCAAGGGTTCAATCCCTGGTCAGGGAACTAAGATCCCACATGCCTTGCGACAAGGCCAAAAAAAAAAAAAGTAAATATGGCTGCTTATTGATGTTTCGAGTAGGAGGTGGCTGCCTGCACATGATGGGGACGTGCTGCCGCTGTCTCCAGAATGGTCACCCCAAAGCACGGTGGCGAGGATTCTTCAAAGCCACAGATTTTTCCAGACGTTCCCCGCAGGCTATGTTCATTCTGATCCTATTCCGGATAAACCAGTGGAAGACTCATCCTCAGAGTCTGGGCTTCGCAGGTGGAGCAGAGTAATTTGTAAATGTTTATTAGAGGAGTCCTCCTTGGCAACCTGCTCTTCATCCTCATGGAAACGAGATCTGCCCTCTCCACATCAACTGCTGCTAGGGGACAGGTGGGGCCCGGCCCCAGCCTGAACCTCCCCGACAGCTCAGTGCTCTGATTGTCCTTAGGTCATTGGTCCATTTCACCCACTGGTTTATGAGACATGGGAGCCTTGCCTCTAACCAAGCGTGATAACCAGACAGAGTTAGACTCAGTCGTCATGGGACCAGAACAGAGAGGACATTGCAAGAGCTGTTCACTGGGCACTCTGTGAGCCTTATACGGATCATTAAATGCCCCCAAGCGAGGCGGCTTCCCACCCACGCAGAAGCCCGCTCTGCCCTCGGCTCACCTTTGGCCATGAGACGGGGCTCTGGGAATACCTGGGGAGCTGCCAGGGGGAGGCGCCTGCAGGGGCCCTGTAGGGGAGGGATGTGGGCATCCCTATTTCACAGGCCCAACTCAGAGGACCAGCTGAGACCTTCTAGGCAGGTCTTGCACGTCCCTGCTGGGAAACTGGCTTCTCGCCTCAGGCCCAGAGCCTCACCCACCCAGGCATGTCTCAGCTCCTTGCCAAGGCCTGACTGGCCTCCGGCTCAGATCCCCAGAATACCTGACCCTGTGTGTCACTGGCCTACCTACATGCCCCGTCCCTGATTGCTTGGACTGTGGCTTGATTGGGGTCAGATCAACGAGAGTCACAGAGTTGGGGACCCAGATGGGGCTCAGAAGCAAGCAGTGGTGGAAAGGAGGAGAGGGGCCTCTGGTTGGTCAGTTTTTACCGAATTTCGACCCATACTGAAAGTTCTTATTTAAAGGGACAAGGAGTCTGCCCAGTTTGTGCCGATGGATGGGAGTCCTTGACCCGAGGGGGAAACTTGAACTCTCGCGGTGAGCGTGGGCTTGTGGGTTACGTGGCCCCCTCCACTCGTTCCCGGCAGCTCAGGAAAGCAGGCTTGCGTTCCCAGGAACTGCCCTCCCTACTCTCCACACCCTTCCCCACATTTGTCCCGGGGAGCTCATGCTCTGGTGCGGCAGCTTTTCAAGGTGATATTAGGGCTCGGGGGATAGGAGTTGAGGCAACAGTCAGCCTGTCGGGGTTCAGTAGAGTGTGGGCCCGTCAATCACCCTTTCGTTGGCTCACGATGTTTATTGAGGACCCACCACGTGCCGAGTTCCTTGGGGACAGAGCGGTACACTCAGCCCCAGCCCTGCCCCGCAGGAGCTTACAGTCCAGCCAGCTGGGCCCAGACAGGCGGTAGGACAGCCCACCTTGCTGGGGGCTCACCTGCTGTCTTCACATTGACTTCTTCAGTAATGCCCACCGCTTCCCCACATCCTGCCACCAGAATCAGTGCCATGGTCATCATGGGTTTATGTGGCATAGCTCAACTTAGTGACCCCCCATCAGCTCTACCTTCTTGCTCCTGGTGCCCTGGTCCTAGTGCACAGGCTGTTGGACCAGGGACCGGGGGGGAGGACTCGCAACCTCCCGCAAATGCTCAGCGAATCCCCACGAGATGCTGGGAACACGACTGAGAGTGGGCCACAGATGCTCCGGCCTTCTCCTGGGCTCCACAGCACCCCACCATCACCACCGGACCTTTGAAGGCTCTCTGGTTTCCATGGGGAGGAAAGAAAAGTCTTAAGAACAAGGTGCTTCCAGTTATCTGTCCTGACAGTAGCAGAGAGCAGTTCAAAAGAGAAAATGAGAAAGGCGGATTCCTGTTCCTTAACCTGCCGTGTCACCCCTTGAATTTCTGCTGCTCCAGGACATGGGACCTGCTCACCTCACACTGGCACCAGCTCTGTGCTGGACCTGGGCCCTTCAAGGTGGCAAGCTTCCTTAAGGCCACAGGGTACCCTCATTCTTGTCCCACCCCTTCTTCACACCCCAAGACCACCTGGCCTGGTGTGTGGTACACAGGTGTTAACTTAATGCTTGGGGAAATAAATCCTCCCCAAGACTACCTAAGGAAGCCCCCACCCCCAGGGACACAGAGCCCTGGCTGCATCCTGTCCCTATAATTGGAAGCTTTAGGCAGGGAGCCCAGGAGTGGAGGTCATGGCTTCCCAGCCTTCAAAGCCCCTCGGGCCATTGCTGCTGTGTGCCCAGAGGTTACCGAGCTGAGCTGGCGAGAAGGCAGGTTCAAGCAGGGCTGGGAGGGTGGTGACCAGTCAGAGCAGACTGCTGCACCTGGCTCCGGTGAGCTCCTGGCCCAGCCCTTGGGCTGGTGCCAGCGCTGGGGCAGGTGTGTGGGCTGCCCAGGCAGCAGTGGCTGGCCCAGCTCTAGAACCCTTCCACCACCTGGGGTGGGAGGCTTTTTCTTCTCCCTGCAGCCACCTGCCCCTTCACCTCTAGCCCAGACACCCCAAGTTGGGGTTGAGAGTGGGCCTCTCCTCTTATTTCCTGAGCCTCCATGGAAGTCAGTCTGCCACACAGCTCACAAACGTCCGGGTCTGGCCAGGTTGTAGGTACCAAGCTGGTCCCCCGTGGTGGGAAGGAAAGCCGCCACCAAGTGCTTCCTCAGTCTGTCCAGCATTCCTGGTCCCACGCTGTCAGCAGGGTCCCGTGGGCCGGCCAGGGGACTACCAGGGCCGCCAGAGGCCTGGGTCCCGAGGAGGCGCAGGTGGCAAGGGCGCGGGCGGCGGGGAGGGCGCGGGCGGACCGCAGGAGTCCCCCGCGCGCCCGCCGTCGGGGGTGGCGCTGACCGCCCTCCGGCGCAAGTGCTCCAGCAGGCGAGCGCTCACGGCGGGCTCCAGGACACGGCGGGTGTGTAGCACGCGGGCCAGGCGCGCCAGGCAGGCGCGGTAGCCCTCGCGGTAGCTGTCGGAGGGCGCTGCGGACGGAGAAAGGCATGAGGCGCGGGGTGGAGTGAGGGGCGCGGGGCGCGGAGCCGGGCCGGGGAGGGGCAGGGTCACTCACTGGGCGCTGCCGTCGGGCAGGAGGACGCAGGCAGCTCCTGTAGGAAGCGCACGGTCATTTCCAGGATGTCCGCTTTCTCCAGCTTCGAGAAGTGGGAGCTCTGCGCCCGGCCACGAAGGAGAGGGACAGAGAAAGGGACAAACAAGACAGAGCTCCGGCAGGCTGCCGTGAGTACCGCGCTCCCAGGAGCTGGTGCCGGGCCTGCCGTAGCCCGCGGTGGGTCGGCTCCGCCGAGCCTGTCCTACCCGGGCTCAGCCTTGGGCGCCGCGCGTTGTCCCCTCGTCGGCTTCTCCGGCAAGGGCATCTCGGCCCGCCAGGCCTCCTCGCACCGCGCCCCGGGAGCCCCCTACCCCCAGCCCCAGTGCGCCCGGCCTGTAACCGAGCGCCCCGGCACTCACCTCCCTGCCCAGCAGCGACAGGATGAGGCCCTTGAGCTGGCTCAGGCTCTCGTTGATGCGCGCGCGGCGGCGCTTCTCCAGCAGTGGCTTCAGGCTCTGCAGGCGGGCGCGAAGGCCGCGGTTACAAGGGTCGCCGTCCAGGCCCCCGCCCCCGCCGCTCTGCGCCCTGCCGCCAGGCCCCGGCTCCTACCTTGCGCAGCTCCGCCGGGTCCCCTGCCCTCCGAGGCAGCCCCATGCTCGGCGGGAAAGCGGCGCCGCTGCCGGGCCCGCGCGTGGGAGACTTGTGCCCGCCCAGACACCGAGCGCAGACCGAGGCCCGCAGAGAGGTGTGGTGCGCGACCGGAGCGGACGCCAGTGGAGCGCGCGCCACGCCCGCAGCCCGGCTTTAAGGAGGCAGCGCGCCCGCTCCGCCCCGTCCCGCCCCGCGGAGCCAGTCCGCCTGTGGGTCCCACCTCCGCCTTTGTTCCTGCGCGGGGTTGGGGCGGAAGGGGGCACGGCGGAGGCCCCGAGTTCCCGCTCCAGGCCTCGAGTCCCATCTGCTGCAAGCCCGGGGCGCCCTCCTCCCAGAGCACCTGCAGGGGTGTGTGTGGGCGCCATCGAAGCCCTCGCTGCCCTGACCCTCGGGCAGGAGGCGAGCGGGTGGTGCCAGGCCCTTGTCCCTTCTTGTCCAACGCCGCCCTTCTTCCCTCATTCGGGATCAGCGCCTCCTCTGAGCCCCGCCCTGGGCTTGGGCAGGTTACCCAGCGGCGGCAGGACCCCCAAGTCCCGGGCCTCAGGGAGCTACCACTCGGGTTTCTACTATGGGGAGGGACTCGGCCCACCAGTTGTTCTGCGGGGCTGTAAGGGGAGACTGAGGCCCGGAAGGAGACCTCAACTTGCTTCGGCTCTAACGACTGGAAACTGGCCAGGCAGAACTAGGGCCCCGGTGGCTCCATAGAATTCTCCGGCCCTCACCGAGTTAGGGACCACCTGGTTCCCCTGTCCTCGGTTTTGAACGGGGAAACTGAGGCCCAGAGAAAACGAGGCAACCCAGGAGCGCCCGGAACTCATTTTCATTTCACTGGCTCCAGCTCCGGGCTCCCACCTACAGGACCGGCGGAGCTCACGTGACGGGCGGGGCGGGGCAGTCCTGGGCGCCAGCTCTTTGCTGCCCATCTCCTCCGTCCGGGCCCGCCTCCTCACCGCGTAGCTGGTGCTGCCGCAAACTGGCTGGGCGTCCCCCGCCCATCTGCTCGGAACTGCCCTCCGTCAACCGGCTGGCGGACTGCCGGGCCGACCCGCGGGCGGATGGCGGGCTGGACCCACCTAGCCAGGCCGGGAGGAGGAGCCACAGGGCGGAGCCTACCGGCGCTGTCCTGGGTGCTGGACGGGGCCCCTCCCCTCCGCCGCGCAAACCCCATCTCCGCGCGCCACCTTCGACGCTCCGCCTAAGTCCCCTCGGCCGCGTGCTCCCCAAGCAGGGCTTGAGAAGACCAGCGCGCCCATCAGGAAGGAGCCCGGAGCATCCGGGCGAGTGGGAGCTCACGCCACCCGTACCTGACTGGCCACCACTTATGGAGCACATGCTGTATGTCAAGCGCCTTTCGGCCCTCCTTTCCATTATCCCCCTAACAGTCCTAACTATGAGAATAAGTCAACACATCTAGCGGAGCAGAGCCTGGGCATGCCTGAGCCACTGTCTCCTCAAATTGAATCGTTGAGCTCAGGGTACCTATGGGCCGGCCTCCTCCAAGGTTATTAAATGTTCTCTCTCTCTCTCTCTCTCTCTCTCTCTCTCTCTCTCTCTCTCTTTTGGCCACACTGGCCTGGCTTGCGATCTTAGTTCCCCGACTAGGGACTGAGCCCGTGTACTTGGCAGTGAAAGCGCGGAGTCCTAACCACTGGACCACCATAGAATTACCTCATTAATTATTCTTTAGGGGCTCAAGAAAAGGACTTCATGGATCCTTAACTGATGCCCCACATGCCACCCCTGGCCACACACACTGGCTCACTCAGCTCTGTGCCGACAGGCCCCCCTGCACCAACATCTGCATCCTTGCTGAGATGCCCTGAAACTAGCTCCTGGGGAGGAAGGTTCTTTCTAGAACATCCCCCTCCATGCCTGTGGACCACGGTTTGAAGCCTGGAGGGTGGGGAAGCAGACTCCATTTTCAGTTACCCCAGATTTTAAGTCTCTCCTGTCTTCTCCTATTGCTGTTCCCTTCAACCAAAGGATTCTGGGGGTTTTGCTGGTTACCTGGAGGAAGAAGTCATTTATAACCAGGGGAACTTAGGTAAGACAACCAAGTGGACAGGGTATGGGGGTGCAGGTTTTAGGGAAGCTGGAACCACTTAGGGTACAGTGGGGACACACTCCACCTGGGTGCCTGCTCTTGGGTGGGGGGAGAGGTCTGAACAGGTGTTTTCCACACAACAGGTGGGCAGATGGCCTGATCCCAGCAGAAGAATGAGAGGAAGCCTCCTGGTGGGGGAGGGAGCCCCTCAACTGACATCTGGAGTGTGGGAGACATTGTGGGTGCTCTGGGAAAGGGGAACTTCAGGTGCAGAGGGAAGAAGGGCACAGCAGGGTCAGCCTCTGTGAGTGTCAGCCCCTGAGCTTTGCCCCTTTCTATTTGTGTCACTGTGGACAAGATACGTTAAAAAACCAAACCAAACAAACAATGTAAAAGAATGAAATTAGAACATTCTCTAACACCATACACAAAGATAAGCTCAAAATGGATTAAAGCCCTAAATGTAAGACTGGATACTATAAAACTCTTAGAGGAAAGCATCAGCAGAACACCCTCTGACATAAAGCACAGCAAGATTTTTTCGATGCACCTCCTAGAGTAATGAAAATAAAAACAAAAAATAAACAAATGGGATCTGATTAAACTTAAAAGCTTTTGCACAGCAAAGGAAACCATAAACAAAACCAAACATTTTAAAAAAAAACCTCCCTGTGCCTCAGTTTCCCCAGCTGTAAAATGGGTATAGTGTTGTACCTCTCTCATAGCATCCCTATGGGGCTAAATATGCAGGTTAAACCTGGCATGGTGCCTGGTAAGCAGTAGGGCTTACAAAAATATGTTCTTGCTGGCGTGGGTTCTCTAGAGATGCTGAGCAGGACCCCGTGGACCCAGTGCAGCCCAGAAAGGACAGAGAAGGCCTGGATCTCAGCCTGACTTTGAGTGGCATCCTCAGAAAGGAGTCTGACAAGATGGTCAGCAAGGATGAGTGCTCACGCGTGACTTT
The DNA here is from genome assembly GCF_964270905.1 of Leucopleurus acutus. Taxonomy (NCBI): domain Eukaryota; kingdom Metazoa; phylum Chordata; class Mammalia; order Artiodactyla; family Delphinidae; genus Leucopleurus; species Leucopleurus acutus. The sequence continues at coordinate 189,073,873 of NC_139143.1, read as the reverse complement.
TATGGAGATGTCTCTGTCAGCAGCGGGAGCGGCTCAGGTTGTCTCTCCTGCCTTGCCCAGTGCCATAGCAGCAGCACGTCACCCTCATCTGGACCCCAAAATGACAAAACCATGCGACAGTTGAGGGTGTCCAGGACCAGGGGAGCCAACATGGGAGTGCAGGGATTTTTTTTTTTTTTTCATGGAGGAAGCACAAGGGAGGGGCCCTCAAGATAAGCCATTTAGCTCTTTGTCATCAAAGCACCCCTGCCACTCGCAGGCCTCAGGGTACAGCTGCGCTCGGTGGGCTAGAGGAGGGCGGCTCTGGCAGGCATCAAGAGCCAGTCGAAGCCCTGAGGCTGACAGGATAAGACGCCTCCCTCCCCTTGTCGCCTTGGGTAGGGGGTCCCAGACCCCAGCCGTCATAGGTCCCATGGGAGAGTGAGGCAGGTCTGGCGTGGTGAAAGTGGCTGGAAACCCACCTGGCCACTCAGGCCCAGAGGCTCCAGTTTAGGCGGGTGCCGTGGAGCACTGGAGCCCATTGCACGTGGCGCCACCTGGTGTTGGTCCCAGGGACTTGGATTCCCACTGTTCCCGGAAGCCGCTTCCCTCTAAGGCATTTCCAGCACCATCCTGTGCCTGTCCCGCTACCCGCTGGGTGAAATAGCCCAGTGCACAGCCCTCACGGGGCTTCAGTGGGGAGGTGGGGGGTGACGGGGAGGGCGGGGAGGAAGGGCACAGGATGTTTCAAAGTTGCCGATGTGCTGACTGTGCTCCCACAGCTACACAGCTCCCATCTTCTAGCAGTTCTTCCTCCTGTCCAGCCTGCTGTGCCTCCCTCCAGCTCCCACGAAGGGCTTCCGGCCAAGCAGGCAGGGTGGTTTGGCGCACGTGTGCTCTCCTGGCCCGCTGCCCTCCCAGGGCCATCCTGCCCCCTTGGGGAGGGGTCCTGGCCCTGCTCTCCGGGCAACTGCTCTGGCGCACCTCCCCATTGCCCCCCAGCCCTTGCTTTCCCGTCTCTCTCCATTCGGCAGCCCCGGGCCCTCAAGCTCACGATTGACTCCCCCACCTCAGACAGACAGCCAGCGGCAGCTCTGGGTGCTCTCTGAGGCCAGGGTCTCTAGATCCGGAAACCGGAGCCCACCAGGCATTACTGTCCTTTTCCCCTTCTCTCCCTCCCTGCCTCGGGGAGGCTACGTGGGCAGTTCTTGGGGGTCTGGAGGGACCGAGGAGGGCTGAGCGCCCAGCACCCATGGCCACCTGCCAGGGCATAGACCCAGAGCCCCTGAGGGACTTGTTAGGCCTGTTCCTAGCGTGCACGGCCTTTGCCCTTGAAGTCTCGCACGCCTGGAATGCGCCTACGTACGCACCTTTGAATAAAGCCCAGCCCACCGCACCTCCCCTTTCCCCGACTGCCCACGTAGCCCCTATAACTTACTAAGTCCCCGTTTTCCTGTTCTGATCACACTTGTCACTCTCTGGAACTGCGGTCATCGTTTGCTGGCTCGTGTCCCCCAGCGCCTAGGAACTGGCACTGGGTGGATGAATCAGTTCGTCTGGGGGCTCTGCCCGCCAGCGCCTGGACGGCTCTGATCACCGGGGTCTGATTTTTTTTTTAATATTTTGGCTGCACGGCGCGGCCTGTGGGATCTTAGTTCTCTGAGTAGGGATCGAACCCGCGCCCCATGCATTGGGAGCGCCGATTCTTGACCACTGGACGAGCAAGGGAAGTCCCGGGGTCTGCTTTTCGACCGGAGGTAAATATGGAGAGAAGTCCCTGGGCGCACCGCCTCTGTCACCGGAGTCCGGCCCTAGGCGCTGCTGCGGCTGGCGGGCGGGCGGGGGACTCGGACCGCGGCGGGCGGGGCCGGGCGGAGGCGGCGCGGGGGGCGGGCCCGAGGCTTAGGCTGGGCGCCGCGGGGGCCCCCAGCCCCAGAGCTCGGCGGAGGCGGAGCGGAGCGGGCGAGGCAGCGCGGGGCCGAGGCCGGGCCGGCAGCCGCTCCGCCTCCCCACTCGCAGGCCCCGACGGTCGCGCCGCGGGCTCTCCCGGTGCCCGAGGACAGACGCATGGCGCCCCGGGAGCAGCGCTGAGCCCCGGGTCCCGGCGCCGCGGGCGGCACCATGGCCCTGGAGCAGACGCTTCAGGCGGCGCGCCAGGGCGACCTGGACGTGCTGAGGTCCCTGCACGCCGCCCGCCTGCTGGGGCCCTGGCTGCGCGACCCGCTGGACGCGCTGCCAGTGCACCACGCGGCCCGCGCCGGCAAGCTGCATTGTCTGCGCTTCCTGGTGGAGGAGGCCGGTCTGCCCGCAGCGGCCAGCGCGCGCAACGGCGCCACGCCGGCCCACGACGCCGCCGCCACCGGCCACCTCAGCTGCCTGATGTGGCTGCTCTCTCAGGGCGGCTGCAGAGTGCAGGTGAGTCCGCGCCGCGCACGGGGCACCCGGGGGGGCTTCCTCCCCAGGAGAGAGTTCTGGTCTGGAGCCCTCGGGTCTTAAGGGGGGGTGGGCTTGGGAGCTCCCTCCAGAGGGCTTGGGGCGGGGTGGGCTCCCCGGGTTGAGAGTACCCGGGCAGATGCCCTGGCAAGCCCTGGCCACTGCCTAGAAGAGCATCTGGGTGATAGGAAACCAGAATGGAATGGGGCTCAACTGGGGGGTGGGGGAAACACAATGATCCAGGGAGTCCTGGAGAGTGGGCAGGGGAGGGGGACAAAGGGCCTGGAGTCAGAAGCCCATGTCCTCCAGGATCAGGTCTGGGAAGTGGCAGGGGGCCGGGGTGGGGTGGGGGCGGTTTGCACAAAATCTTACAGCCCACCCCAGGCTGAGGTGCGTGTGCCCCTAAGGCAAGGGGAGGGTGGAGGCTGGTAATGGGGGGGGCCTCCCAAGGACCTGAGCTGATCCCAGGACATCGGCACCTTCTGGCCTCCCAGCTGCTTCAGCCCAGCCCGAGTCTTCCTGCCCTGAGACCCCAGTGGGTCTCAGTCAATGGCCACCAGGCTGGTGTTAGCCAACCTGGCCTCTCCTGATTTGGAGAAGGCAGCTCAGGCCCTCACGTGTAGCTCTCCTGCTGAATCCTGCTGGACGCAGAGCATCCAGCAGGTTCCGGGCCCGGGGATTCAGGTGCACCCCTGATCTCCGGGAGCCGCCAGTCCACCGGGGCAGTGAACAGCAAGTCTAGAAAGTTAACCAGGTAACGCCAGGTACTGCTAGGCCACGTGGTGGGGAGCGACAGGAGCTGCGTGGGCAAGGTGGCCAGGGAAGGCCCCTCCGTGGAGTGACCTCTGAAGGGAGTCTTGGCTGATGGGAGGGAAGTGGCCAGGTGATGACCAGAGAACTCCAAGCCCAAGGAGCAGGGAGTACAAAGCCCTGAGGGGGACGCATCCTGTCCTGTAGCAGGGACGGCAGGGAGGCGAGCATGTTTGCAGTGGGGTGAGGGAGGGAGAAAACCGCAGGGCCAGGTCCCAGAGGGTCTCATAGGCTGGCGTTAGGAATTTGCCCGATACTGTGGTTGTAGGGCAAAGCAGGTGGAGGGAGGAACAGAACTGATTTCCCACTTACAAGGACCACTGTGTTAACTGGATACAGAAGGAGAGGAAGCAGGGCCGACTCTGAGCTGGCTGGCTGTGTCCTGGCGGTGCCCAGACCCCATCCCCCACCTCCTGGCCTCAGGATAGCCAGGCCTCCCATCCCACCCTTCCTGGGAGATGGCCTGGCCCCTTATCTCCGGGCTAGCTCTGTTATCAGGAGTTCCTGGCACATGGTCCCTGCCCACTCTTTTGGGAGGTGGCATGCCTTCCTGATCCCGGTGTCCGACCTTGGCCAGAAGCCTCCCCAGCACAAGGAGCAGGCGGCCTTGTGCACGGCTTATCAAGTCTCCCACCCTCTTGCCCCAGCGGGCTTGGGTGCTGGGGGCGAGGTGTGTGTGTAGGGGGAGGATGACCTAGATCCGGGGCCCTGCTCAGCTCAGGGAGATAAGCAGCTTTAGGGTACGGGCCATAGCACGTGAGGCTCCTGGGGCCTACGTAGCTGTTGGAGCTTGGAGACAGGCTCCTGGGGCCTACGTAGCTGTTGGAGCTTGGAGACAGGTCAGAGGCCTGTGATTCTCTCCTTACTGCCACCCTCACCCAGAGGCCCAGAGCCGTCAGGACCCCCTGGAGCCTCAGACCCACAATCCCCAAGGCCAGTGGGAAGTGAGGGCCTTTCTCAAGAGCTGGGGCGCAGGGCATACTTCACTATGGGCCTGTCTGGGTCACCCCTAGCCAGCCTTGTCCCCTGGGCTCAGGAGGACAGACTGCACCTGTCTCTGGTCTTCCCCAGGCATTCCACACACACAGGAGTCTCAGCATCGTCCTCCGCTTCCTCTGGACTGTTTTCTCTGCCCCCCCTTCCTCCCTGCCTCTCTTCTTGCCCAACAGCCGGTCTGTTTGCCCCCCACCCCATAGCCCCTAACTGTGACCTCCCCGTCGTGCCCCTGGGCCTGTTCCCTCTGTCCCCTCTTTTCCCTGCATTTCTTAGAGGAGCTTCAGAGGTTCTCATGCTACTGAGATTCACCTTCCTTAAGCTCAGGGTCTCTCCAGCACCCCCTGCCTCGGCCACACCTGTTCCCAAATGCCCCCTCTCACGGGGCGGGGGCGGAGGTCCACGGCTGCCCCACCCCCTTCCCCGAGCCCCTGCCCAGCTCCCTGCCCACCTCTCCGTCCCCCCACGTGCTTAGTGCTGGGAGCTCATTCTGTTCTAGAACCGGTGCCCACTGTCCCAAACTCCCAGCCTCTGAGTCCAGCCTTCTGGGTGTCTGTCCGTCTTGGCCTGCAGGTCACATAAGCAGCATTTGCCAACCCCCTCCCGCAAGAGACACGCACACCTGGATGTTCATGGAAGACGCATTCAACACTCCTGGGCCTAAACTGTCAGCCCCTTTGGGGTGCCTGGGGGGGGTCTTGCCCAAGCCCTTCCCAGGGCTGCCTCTATCCCACACGTACCACCACTGGCTGACTGCCCCGGCCCTGCCCACCAGTAGCCAGCGGCAAGGACATAGCCTGTTCGGGGCGGGGGGCTGGGAGCAGGGAGTCCGCTGGTGGTGGGGCAGTTCTCTGCACTGAGGTTGGGTCGTTGGACATGCGTCAACCCGGAGGCCTCTCCCCTTGTGAGACCTGGGGACGAAGAGAGGGAGGAGGCAGGGGTTGGGCGCAGGGGCTGCTCCCCCGACCCCTGACAGCAGGGCCCAACAACCCACTCTTCCTGGCCCAGCAGCTCCCTCAGGTGTCCCCTGAGCACCTGGGTAACAGGCAGGTGCTCCTGCTGGGGCGATGACAGCGTGCCCTGCGGGCCTCAGAAAGCCCAGCATGGATGGCATCGTGCTGCCGCTATGGACTGAGCTTCAAAGAGGGCCAGTCAGGTGCCTGAGGACAGAACTGCCCCAGTGGCTGGTGGGATGCAGGACGCGGTCCGAGCCGGGGGTGGGGGCAGGGCCAGGCCTTAGGACTAACGGGCTCTCCTCCCACAGGACAGAGACAATTCTGGTGCCACAGTCCTGCACCTGGCTGCCCGCTTCGGCCACCCCGAGGTGGTGAACTGGCTGCTGCGTCACGGCGGTGGGGACCCCACCGTGGCCACAGACACAGGCGCCCTGCCGCTTCACTACGCCGCCGCCAAAGGAGACTTCCCCTCCCTGAGGCTCCTCGTCGGCCACCACCCTGAGTAAGGACCCTCCGCTTCAGGGGGCCTCTGGGTGGGGCGGGCCAGGGCTCTGGGGGGTGCCTGTAGTCGGCCCTGCCCCTCCAGCACGCCGGGGGAATTAGTGCTTCTGGGCCATCCCCGTGGCCAGGGGCCTGGCCAGAGACAGCTCCCACCGAAGCTGAAAGTTCTCCCCTCCTGGTGGGCAGACGCAGGCCCCAGAGCCCTGCAAGCAGACACTCCCCCGGTACGAGCTGCACTCGAGCCGCAGCGGCTGTGCACGCAGACCCCTTGTTCGTCTGCAGGGTGCTTCCAGCCTGCAGCAGGCGGCTCTCCGGCTCTGACCTGTGCTAATCTGCAAGACTGTCCTAAGTGAGACGTAGGGGTGAGGAGCGTCTCCTCGACCCCCAGTCAAGGAGGGGGAGCCACGTCAGTTACCCAGCAGTGATGGGAGACGCCCCCTGCCAGACCCCCACCCTGCCTCCTGGGCCCTCAGCCCCCACCTGTCAGAGGGCAGCTTGTCCTCTCCTGTGGCCGGCCAGCTCATCCCCACTCGCCAGGGGGATGGGGCTCCCGAACCTCCCCGGCCCTCGCGAGGAGAGCGGCTGGTCTGAGAACGCAGCTGAGCAGTGGGCTGGGCACCCCCCAGGGTGGGGTGGGGTGTGCAGAAGAATGGGGTTCACTGAAGAGCACGGGAGTCGTGGGGACGGGGTCCTGGGGGAGGGAGGGAGCCAGGTGCACCCAGAGGGAGGCAGGGGTCCTGGGGGAAAGCCACCCAGACCCTGTCTGAGGGAGTGGGACATCAGTGGCCCTGGGGACCCAACAGACCGGGGCTCTGCCTGGTGACCTTCGTCAGTTCAAGGGGGTACCTGGGAAATAAGTGGTGACAGAGGACCCAGCCTCAGGAGGAGAGCAGTCACAGGGCGGGAGGGTCTGTCCTTACCCCTGGCTCCACTCCTAAGGGTGCCTGCCCGGCCACTGGGCACCAGGGAGCAGCAGGAGGCCAGCCTGGCCCTGTGGCCCGCTGGCAGGGTGGCTGCGTCTGGCAGCCCCTTGGGTGCAGGCATGCTGGTGTGGATACAGAGCAGCTCAAAGCCCCCAGGCCGGGACCAGGACGGCTGAGGCTGGCTCATTCTTGCTAAGCAAGGGGTTCCCTGGTTTGATTCGTGCGAGACCAGCCGGGGGTCTCCTCACAGCCATCCCTGCCAGAGGCCACTGGGCACCACTCTGGCGTGAACCCTCTGCTCCTGGACAAGCTAAGGTCTGGGTCACACCAAAATCAGTGGGATTTCAAGGAGGAGGCCCCAAACACCCTCGAGTGCAGGCTCCCAACCTGCAGCCATCAGCACCCTGGGGGTCTGGTCGCAGACTCGACATAGGCTCCCCAGGTAGGGGCTGGGGCGCTGCCCCTGTGCATATCCCCACCCCCCACCCAGGTGGTTCTGACACCACCCCCTCACTTATCACTTATCACGGAGGACACTGGGGCCCTAAGAGGAGAGAGGCGGGCGGTGGTCATCCTCTCGCACCCGCCGGCCTCCCCCATCACGCATGATGGGCCCCAGGAAGTCAGGCTGGTGGCCATGCCAACTTAGCTCCAATGGTGTGAACTGAGGGGGCTCTGCCCCGCCCCGGGAAGTGCTGGTGGGGGGCAGGGGTGAAGCCCCCGCCTGGCCCCTGAGCCCCTCCTCCCTGAGAAGTCTGGGGCCTACGATGAGCCTCCATAGGCTGGGGTTCCAGCCTTAGGAAGGCTCTGGCTGCGCTGGGGACACCCTCGAAGGCTCAGGGCCCGGGGGACCCTGGTGCTGCCAGGCCAGGCTGTGGTGCTGGCCGTGATTGGGCCCTGGCACAAACTCTGTGGCCACCAGCCCCCCATGAATCTCAGGGAAGCGGACAGAGGCCTGGGGCTCCATTCCCACAGTGACGACGCGTGACCTGGCTGATAAGGAGGCACTTTTGTGTGATTGCCAGGCTGGGCTCAGGCAGGAGGGGGTGCTGGGCATTGAGGTAGGGCCTGCTGGCGGGGGGCTTTGGGGGCCCGTGCCCACACCCTAACTCGGAAGTAGAGACTCATGCCCTCCAAGGCGGGGGACCCCAGGGCTGGGAGCTGGGGAGGGGCACAGGTGCAGGCTGCCCCAGGCCACAGGGTGCAGTCAGGGGACCCAGGCAGCTAGCGTTAGAGGCCTCCGTTGCCCTGCTCTCCTGAGCCTCCCTGGCCTGCTGTGAAACACTGTGAATTATTCACAAGGGCTCAGCTCTCCCTGGCGGCAGGTGATGGAGGGAGAGCTCCTACCGGTGGGAAACCCGATCCTGCCCGGGAGGCTGTGGGCAGCCATGAGCCACGGCCATGACAAGCTACAGAGGCGCAGGAGGGCTGGGCGGCCTCGGGGGAGGGCCCAGCTAATGCTGGGCGGCACCTTGGGGAATTAGAAAGGACTGCAGGAACGGCCTGTACCCACTCACCCCTCCTCCAGTCTCTCCCAGTCCACTGGGCAAGTCTTCCCAGAGGCAGAGGAATTGCCACCGTGACCTCAGGGGCTGCTGCCCCATGGGACCCTCCCTCTGAGCCCCCTGGGGAAAAGAGTCCTTCAGCTAGAGGCACGGGGCTGGCAGGAGCTGGGCTGGGGCTGTTTCAGGCCCTGGGTCTGAGGGAGGTAGAGTCAGGAGGGTCAGCCCTCCTGGCCAGGGGCACTAGTGGCTGGTGGAGCAGAGCCACGAGTCCACGTCCCCATTTGGGGCTCAGAAGGGACAGGAGCAGGTAGCCCTCAGAGCTCCTGAGCATCCTGCCAGCAGGGTCCTGGGGCCCAGGAACCATCTCACGCCTCGACCATGTGCTTGCTGGGGGCCTCAGTAAGCAGAGGGGAGCCCTGGGCTCAGCTGGGACCCTTAGGCCTGAGCACTGAGGCTGGGGAGGGCTGGGGGCAGGGCCCACCGTGGTCTGCCAGTCATAGAGAGCTGGAAAACCAGTCTGCGCAAAGGTTTCGGACCAGCTCCCACCTGCTGAATGCCTCCTAGGGGTCTGACACCAAGCAGTAGTCTGAGCCTCACCTGGTACTAGGCAGTAGCTCTGTAATCAGCCCATTTTACAGATTGACTCATCTAACTAATGTTTCTTGAGCACCTGTTCTGGGCCAGGCAATATTCCAAGTGTCAGGGATACATCGGTGAACCAAACAGACAAATGTCCCTGCCTCACGGTGCTGCAGATACAGAAATGGTGTCTCCGAGAGGCTAACTGACCACCCGGGGTCCCACCAGCTCCCTGTGTGGCCTTGGCCAAACTGCACCTCCTCTCTGGGTCTGTCTCCCATTCCTGGGCCAGGCGCTCACCTCTGAGGGCCTTTTCAAGTTCACCTGGGTGGCCCCCTTTTCCTTCCTTACTGCCAAGCTTCATGGAGCCTGGCTCCTCCTGGGGCCCCGTCCAGCTGGAAGGGTTCAGGCAGCCCCTGCCTTGAACAGGAAACCTTAGCTGCTCACCTATTAGGGAGCCCCAGGCCTATGGCTCAGCTCCCCCTTAGAAGGCCTGGGCCTGGGGCTGCCCTTCCCTGCCGGGCACTTGTTGGTGTTCTGGGCAGCAGGGCCTGGAGGGAGCCACACTGGCACACTGGGGACCCTAACCCAGGTGGAGGCTCTGAGAAAGGAGGGGCCTGGTGGAGTCATGAGAAGCCCCTCTCAGTGGGGACAGCCTTCACCTCCACCGGTAACTCCTGGTCCAAGCCTGTCATGTCACTGGGGCCCCAGCTGGCCTCTCTGCCCTCCCCCTGCCCGCTTCCTGTCTGGCTGTGCCCACCTTGGAGACCACAAGTCAGATCCCCAGACCGGCCACAGGCTTCTCTCTCACGGACAGGGAAAGCTGCTTCCTCACAGCAGCCCAGAGGCCCTCCTCGCTCTGGCACCCCCGTACCTGACCTCCACCTCCTCTATGCTGGGCTTCCTGTTGCTCCTGCCCTCCGACCTTTGGCCTTTGTACAGGCCATTCCCATTGCCTCACTCTCTTCCCCAGAGAGCCCACAGCCGCTCCCTCCTCCCCTTCAAGGCTTTGCTCCATCTCTGCTTCTCAGTAAGGCCGGCCCCAGGCCTCCTTCAGATCAGCACCTGCCCCGAGAAGACACACGCCCTCCCTCCCAGGCTTCCTCTCCCGCCTCCTTTCCCCCACACCGCACCCTTCTCATTACCTGGCATTACTTTCTGTGCATCTCAGCACATCCTCTTACCGTCTGTCTCCCCGGGCAATGAAAACATCTCTTCTTCTTCCACATCCTGTATGCCCAGTGCCTGATACTCAGTAAATACTCACTGAAGGACTGAGGAGTCTGGGATCCCTGGGTCTTGTCCGGCCCTGCAAGCAGCTCACTGCCCGTGACCTCAGACAGAACTCCCTTCTGGGCCTCCCAGGGCCCGCCTGGCAAACAGACCAGCTGAGGCCACGTGCGAGGAGGCATCACAGAGCTCCGGGCCTGGCTGCCCGTCTCGCTCACTCCCACATTTATCCAGTCAACGATTAGCATCCACGTGTACCCTAAGTGCCCAGCCCCGCTAGCGTTAGGGATGTAGCGAGTCCTCACGACTTCATGGAGACAACTTGGGGGGCTCCCAGGGGCAAAGAAGGAGCCAGGTCAAGGGCACGTGTGCACGCAGAGACATTCTTGCTTATTTTCCAGTGTGTCGGGGTGTGTCCAGCAGCCCTGGTGGAACCAAGCTTGAGGGGGCAGGTCTCCACTGTTTTCAAGCTCTGCCCCGCCCTGGCGTGTGGCAGCCTCGTGATGTGTGTCCCTGGAATGCATTAAAAAAGTGCCAAGGCAATTCAAAGGGGACAAGTGCTATGAAGTGAAACGGGGTATTCGTAGGAAGTGGTTGGGAGGTTTCTTTAAATTGAGGGGGTCCAGGAAGGCCCCACTGAGGAGGTGAGAGCTGAATGGGAGCGGACCAGCCATGCCACGACCTGGCCTGGGAGCGTTGCAGGTGGAACTGGCCGGGACAGAGGCCTGAGGGGGGGTCCCGCTTGGCCTCATCGCGAGCCAGGAGGGCCTGGAAGGCTGGGAGAATTGCAGACCAGAGTGAAGGCTTCTGGGGATATTCCAGGCTGGCTGATGGATTGGGTGTAAAGCTGGCTGTTCTAGAATCTTCCTCAAATCAGGGCTGCATTGCTTCACTGGGCCAGGCCTCATTTGGGTTCATTTCAAATAAGTCAGGAGGCGTGATTAGAGGATAAGGGAGGTAGAAACGCCAAAGGCTCCGAGTCTTTGTTCAGGGCGGGCTCACCTCACAGCCAGATCTAACCCTTGTGGAGATCATCCCCTGCCAGACCTCTCTTGGGGCAGAAATGATTGCCAGTGGGGAGGGCCACTGGAAATGCTGTCCTTTGACCGGAGTCTGCTTCTGTGGGCAGATCGCTCCTTGTTCCTAGTGGCAACGGTCACAGTAAGGTGGCAGCAATCTTGGACGGAGATTTCTATCAAACCTTTACAAGCATTCCATGTTTCTTTTGTGTCATCAGGGTGACTTGCTTAATAGTTACAGTTTGTCCATATCATCTTTGTTCCCAAGAGGAAGAAAAGTATTGTTATGTGATGGTTGCTAGGGAGACGCAGACTTGTAAAAACTCAAGGGCCCAGTGTTGCCAAAGACTCAGGGGAGGGTGGCCTGGTGTCCTTCACTGAAATGGGGACAGTAAGGGGGGAAGGTGGTTTGAGGGAGAGTGTGGAGAGATTTGCTCCATGTAAAGGCAGGTGAAGGGGAAATTCCCTGGCGGTCCAGTGGTTAGGACGCCTTGCTTTCACTGCCAAGGGCGCAGGTCGATCCCTGGTCGGGGAACTAAGACCCCGAAAGCTGGGTGGCATGGTCAAAAAGTTTTTTTGTTTTTTGCGGTACACGGGCCTCTCACTGTTGTGGCCTCTCCCGCTGCGGAGCACAGGCTCTGGACGCACAGGCTCAGCGGCCATGGCTCGCGGGCCCAGCCGCTCCGCAGCATGTGGGATCTTCCCGAACTGGGACATGAACCCGTGTCCCCTGCATTGGTAGGCGGACTCTCAACCACTGCGCCACCAGGGAAGCCCCAAAAAGTTTTTTTAATTTAAAAAAAAAAGGCAAGTGAAATTCAAGAAGCTGCCCAATGCGCCGATGGCTGAGTGCGCTGCGCTGGTGTAGGGGCCGCAGGCGCTCCAGGTCCAAGCTGGGGGTGAGCGGCACTGGGGACAGGTGGCCTGTACCCCTGGGAAGTAGGTGACCTCACCAGGGGGCAGAGTGTGTTTAGAAAGGAGGTCCTGGGGCACCCCAACGTTTGGAGATTGGGCAAGGGTCGAGGGCCCATCAAGGGAGGCTGAGAAGGCCTGGTGTGTGCTTGTCCGTAGCCAAGAGGAGCAGGTGTTCGGTGGGGTGAGGGGCGCCTGTTAGGGCGTGGCCACGTCAGTCTCGAGGCCGGTAGCCTGGAGGTGACGGTGTGAGGGGGCTGGCGGGTCAGGCTGTGGCAGTGGTACCAGGAAGCCAAGCCCTGCTTTCCCTGGGAGGAACCTTGCAATTTTCAAAGATTCCTCTTCTGTCTCTCACAAGAGGCTTGGAGAGGCAACAGCTGTGATGCCCATTTGCCATATGTGGAAACTGAGGCTGGGGGGTGCTAGAGAACGCCCCGGGGCCCTGCACAGTGAGCCACAGAGTTGGGGTGGTGGGTGGAGGCCAGGGCCAAGAGTAGGGGCTGGGGCTGGACCGGTCACCCATGGCGTCACTATGGCTAGAACTCGATGGGTTGGAGCCGGGCGGGTCCTGAGGCCAGAGGTCTCCCAAGACCCCATCCCTCTGCTCTAGGCAGCGACTCTCCGCAGCAGAAATGCTGCCCGGCCTGACCCATGCTTGTTGGGGGCTGGACACCCCAGGTCAGCAGTGCTCCCACAGAGGCACAGGGAGGAGGGATCCTAAAATACAGCGACGGCGCCAGGCCTTGCTGAGGGCTCTGCAAGCGTGTCTCAGCAACGATCATTATCCCCACGCGTGGACGGCTTTGTGAACAGAGATGGGAGGCAAGACACCACTTGTGGGTGGCACACACGCCAGGTCCTTCTCACACTGGGTCCCCCTCTGCCTCTCAAGTGATCCTAGCCCTCTGTGCCTCAGTTTCCTCATCTGTAAAAGGGGAACGATTCTGACACCTAGCGGGTAAGGTCTTTAGGAGGAGTAGATAGAGACCGTGTGTACTTCGCGCATCCCAGTGCTTGGCACAGAGCAGTTTGTTCAGTAGATGGTACCCACTGTCACTGTTATCCGTTATCGTCATCTCTACTACTATATAAATTCACTCTCTCTCCATCTAAATTCATTAATTTAAAGACTAGTGTTGGGAATTGCCTGGCGGTCCAGTGGTTAGGACTTGGCGCTTTCACAGCCAGGGCCCGGGTTCGATCCCTGGTCAGGGAACTAGGATCCCACAAGCGCCACCAAAAAAAAAAGAAAAAAAAGGACGAAATTCATTAATTTACTTTGTTCCTGTGCATATATATATATATATGTTTTTTATCTTTTGGCCACGTTGCACAGCATATGGGATCTTAGTTCCCCAACCAGGGATTGAACCTGCATTGGAAGCATGGAGTCTTAACCCCTGGACCGCCAAGGAAGTCCCTTCTCCATATTTTTAGAGTTTGCCCCAGTGCGTGTGAGGGTGCCCATTCTTCTTGCCTCCAGGTCGACACAGAAGAAAGGAACAAGACCAGGACCCCCTTTCCCAACCCGGCTCATCAGCAAATCTGCCCCATATTCTGGGGTCTCCCAGGCTGGGGGCTGTGACTCCCATATGGGTTACTGAGCGCTCCCTCCATACCAGGGACGCCAGCTGGGGTTGTCAGCCAGTGGCCTGGCAGGAGGCTGTGAGCACAGCTTCCCCCTCCTGCCCGGCTCCTGCTCTGTGCCAGCTTATCATACCTTCTGAGACCTCCTCAGGCTGGCTGGGCACCCGTGGGTCATGGATCCCAGCCAGGCGGGGTGGACTGGGAGAACAGGGCTGCCGGCAGATCCGGCGCCCTGAGCTGCGTACACTGCCTCAGGCCTCCCCCGAGACAGCCCGGTGGGCCCTGGGCGGTGGCCCCTCCAGTCTCCAAGCCCCAGGACCCCAGCACTCGCTGCACCTTGGTTACGGGGTGAATAATTCAGGCCATCGAGTGTCGGTCATGAAATATTAAATGGGCCGTTCCTGACGCACCAGCTTGTGAAAGTGGGAGGGGGGCAGTGCTGGCACCGGGGCGTGGAGGCCGGTGGCCGAGAGCCAGCGCGTTCCTGAGGTGCGGCCTGTGGGCGCGACCCTGTCTGCCCCTGTGCGCTGTGCTTGGCACACCACTGCACCCCCGACACGGGTGGGGTATTGGCAGGCAGCCGGGCACCGTCCCAGACTCGATGTCAGCCCCGAAGTGGAAGCTCTGTGCCTGAGGAGGGGCTGTTCCCACGTCAGGAGGACGAAGAGAGCTGGGGCTGCGTGCCTGGTGGGCGCTGCAAGCCGCCTGGGGTCAGGGGTCAGGGGTCAGGCAAGTGGAAAGGGATGGGGTTTTAGGGACAGGGAGAGGTCAGACGGGAGGGTCCGAGGGGTGTGTGAGAGCGAGGGGCCGAGTCGTGGGTGGCTAACAAGAGGGTGGGTGAGGGGGCAGATGGAGGAGGAGTGGGTGGTCTGGTGCCCACGTTACCGTACACGCGGCTGACAGATGAGGGAGGGAGGGCGTGGGTGGTGGGGGTGGAGCGTGTGATCGAGGTCGTGAGCAAATAGATGGGAGAGGTGGGTGGGTGGGAGGATATGAAGTCGGACGAAGAACTGCGCTTCCTGGGGCCCAGAGGGCTGATCCAGCCCAGAGGGACTCAGCTCCGACTCCCTATCCCGCACCCTCTGTGTCCCAGACCCGCTGCGAGCTCCTCTGCCTGGGCCTAGATTGTGGCTCCACCTAGTGTCTGGATCTGGTAACTGCACCCTGGCATCCACACACATTGTGAAGTCAGAAAAACTGAGGCTGAGCCAGTGGCAGGGACAGCTTCCCTATTTCCCAGCAGCACTCCACTTCATGGAACTGATTCCCCAGTTAGGACCCTTCTGTGGGAGCTGGGGAGCAGGGATGGGGGGCAGTGACAGCTGCAAGCTAGGCCCGAGGGAAGGCTGAGGGAGTGAAGACATGGAATGGCCCTTCCCCCAATCCCTCTCCTCGCCCCCTTCGCACCTGCTGTGCCTCCCGGCCTGCATCACACAGACGGATTGTGCTCCGGTGCCACTTACCAGCTGTGTGACCTTTGGCAAGTCACAGCCCCTGGGCCTCAATTGTCCCACTGCAAAATGGGGATGACAGTAGGACCTAAGTTAGGACATGCAGTGAGGACCTGTGTGCTAGTGTCGTAGCGCAGGGGAGGTGCTCAGTGGACGGCGGCACCTGTCGTGTTGCCAGGCTGATGACAACCACAACCAGAATATTCCACTGAATTTTAATTTCAGATAAACAACGAATAATGGTTTAGTGTATGCACATCCCATGCCACATTGGGGGTAGACTTACACTAGAAAATTATTTGTTATTTATCTGAAATTCAGATCGTAACTGGGCATCCTGTGTTTTATCTGGTGACGCTACCACTCTGCCTTCTGGGAATTCAGTCTTCTGGGGGCGGCAGAGGCCAAAATAAGTTATGATCGAGCATGACAGGTGGCCCATGGAGTGAGCCCAGGGCAGAGTATGAGGCACACAGGTGGGAAAGGCCTGTTCTGCTGGAGAAATCAGGGCAGGCCTCATGAAGGAGGGATCTGTACCGAGTCTTCAAGAGGGACAGGAAGGGCATTCCAGACAGAGGGGGGACATGATAAAAGAGGTACAGAGGTCCGACAGCAGGTGTGAGGACTCACACTGACTGTGGGTCAGTGTGGCTGAAAAGGTAGGGGGAGGCCAGGTCACCGCATCCCTGTAGACCTTGGTAAAAAGGTGGGCTATTTACTGAGGGCAGAGACTAGCTCAGTCAAATGTGCATTGCAGAAAGAAGGCTGCCGGGGGGAGATGGGGAGCAAGCCAGAGGGCCCCCCCCACACCCAGGGAGGCTGGCACAAGACTGAGTCCAGAGGGAGTTGGGCAGCCGGGTCCAGCCACTAGGTTTTTCTCCAACCCACCCTCTCAGCCCTCCAGAGCTCCCCGGAAGCGGGTGAGGGGTGAAGAAAGCTTTGGAGGGGGACGGGCACTGAGAGCCCGCGGTGGGTGCTGCGTCTTCCGCAGGGGAGTGAATGCCCAAACCAAGAACGGTGCCACGCCCCTGTACCTGGCGTGCCAGGAGGGCCACCTGGAGGTGACGCAGTACCTGGTGCAGGAGTGCGGCGCGGACCCGCACCTGAGCGCCCACGATGGCATGACCCCGCTGCACGCCGCGGCGCAGATGGGCCACAGCCCGGTCATCGTGTGGCTGGTGAGCTCGGGGACAGGTCGGGGTTGGGGCCCGGGAGAGGCGGGGCCTGTACGGGACGGGGGCGGGGCCAAGAGGGGCCTGGCGCCCAGCCCCCGCCCCTCTGTGCTCCGTCCCCTCTCCCCCAGGTGAGCAGCACCGACGTAAGCCTGTCGGAGCAGGACAAGGACGGCGCCACGGCCATGCATTTCGCGGCGAGCCGCGGTCACGCCAAAGTGCTCAGCTGGCTCCTGCTGCACGGCGGCGAGATCTCGGCCGACCTGTGGGGCGGGACCCCGCTGCATGACGCCGCCGAGAACGGGGAGCTGGAGGTGAGGGCGGGCCGGGGGCGTGGCCGGGAGGCCGGGCGAGCGCGGGAGGGGCGGGCGCCCTCTGCTGGCGCCGCGCTCTCAGCACAGCGCTGCCCAAGCGCCGGGGTCCCGGCTGTCGGCCGGGGGTCCTCACTGTGCGCCCCTGCAGTGCTGCCAGATCCTGGTAGTGAACGGCGCGGAGCTGGACGTCCGCGACCGCGACGGGTACACGGCCGCCGACCTCGCGGACTACAACGGCCACAGCCACTGCACCCGCTACCTGCGCACCGTGGAGAACCTGGTACGCCCCGGGCGCTGCTTCCCCGCGTTACTGCATTCCCCCCACAGCTTGCCCCCACCTCCCCGCAGGGGTAGGTGTTGTTACCCTTTTTACCACGGAGGAAGCTGAGGCTCAGGGAAGTGAAGCCCCTTGCCCGGGGTCACAGGAGTAAGTGCCCTAGACCACTACCCCACGTGACCTCTCAGGTCAGAACCACTGACCATTGGGGAGTGAGGGTGTGCGGGCAGAAATATCGAGGGAAGGAGGACCAGCCTCGTCCTGATGAGAACCAAGGCTCGGAGAAACAACGACACTTACACACCAGTGGGAACAGTAAAGTGCATTCACCTGCCCACAGGTATTAACTAGCTCATTTAACTCTCACCACCACACTCTGAGGTAGGGAGTGCTCGTAGCCCCATTTCACAGGTGAGTAAACTGAGTCTTGGGGAGACCCAATCACCCAGTCATTAAATGGTGGAGCCCTGGTGTCCGGGCCTGGAGCTGCCTCTCTTCACCACTACTCTGTATGTTTGCTCACTGCGTGGCTACTTCATAATTGAAAACCTGTGTTAGTGTTTTCAAATTATTTTATTATGGTTACAAAGCCATGAAGGAACCCACTGGGACTTGAGCGCAGATGTGGGTGGCTCCCAGTCCTGGGCTCTGGCTCCTCTGGTGCAACGTCTGCTTTGGCTCAGGAGGGAGGAAAGAGGACTGGCTTCACAGGCATCTTCAGAAGGGGGGCAGCCTGGCCACGAGAGGGGCTGCGGAATGAGGCTGGAGGAGAGAAGGCCGATGACCCCCTGCCCAGAGCATTGTCTGCCCTGTCGTCGAGCAGATGGGGGCACCCTGGTTCTGGGGACTCCAGAGCACAGTAAGGCCCAGGGGTCAGAAATGGCATCTGGCCCCAAGGAAGAACTCCCCGCAGAAAGGGCCATCCGGAGAAAGTAGTGGTCCACAGAGCCCCAGCGCCCTCTGGCGCCCCCTGATGGAGGCTTTAACTTCAGGCAATGAGCAAACAAGCACCACTCCTCGAATCCTGACCCCGGTAAGGTACCCTACCCTGCCTAGTGCTTTACGATGTAATCTCAGTTCATCTTCACAGCGAATTAGTACTAACAGCTGACACATATGGCATTTGCTGGCTACCACGCCCTGGCACTTCACTAACTTTTAAAATCTTTGTTATAACATAATGGGGCAGGCAGTGCTGTTATACCCATCTACCGATGAAGAAACTCAGGTACAGACAGAGAGGACAAGTGATGGAAAGGTCATGTAGCTAGTAAGTGGAGGAGATGAAATTTGAAGCCATCCCCCCAGGCTGCAAAGCCTTTGCCCCTAACCTCTGTCGGGGCTGGGCAAGTACCCACCTCAGCCAACGAAGGAAAGAGCATGTTCAGGCTGCCCCCCCCAAGCCCAGCTCCTATGGCGCCCCTTGTCTCAGGGGTTAAGGCAGCAGGGCCTGGCCCCCCCGAACTGGGTGGAGTGTGGAGGACCTGGCCCCCTCACAAGGCGGGCCCAGCTGCGGCAGTGACGGTTCAAGCCATGGAGGATACTGGCCCAGAAAAGGCAAACACTCCCGCAGAGCCCCTAATTACGGGGCCAATGAGCATGGCCGCTTACCAGCCGTTACCTGGTGCCAGGCCTGCCTCCCGTTCCCGGGGGACCTGTGACAGTTCTCAGGCAGGGAGGAGCTGGCCTGGGCCGGAGGCAGCAAGCAAGCGAGCCGCAGCCTTGCCGGCAGCAGGGCCAGCATGGGCAACGTAAGCATGGCCCCCACCCCAGCCCGCTCCCAGGAGGGAGGGTCAGGCCTGTGGGCGGGGGAGAGGCAGTGGTGGGGGATGGCTGAGCTCAGGTTGCCCCCCCCAGCTCAGCTGGGCCACCCCAGGCCCCATCCTTTCCCCAAAGGCCCCATCAGGAGACAGGGGCTAGGCTCATGTTGGGATTCGTCCCAGTCCGGCAAGGAGAGACAGGGTGGTTGCTGGCCAGGTCGGGAGTTCAGTCTTTCCTGCACGTTGGAGGTGCCGTGCACCCCTCCCCTATCCCCAGCTACTGCAAGTGCTCACCCGCTGCAGCAGCGCCGGTGCCTCCTCGCCACGCTGGAGCCTGGCCCTCTGCCCATTGATGAGAAAGGAGTAAGGCTGGTGCTGTGGCCGCCCTCGCTTGGGGTCCAGCCCAGCGTCCTCCCTCTCTTCTGAGCAGAGCCTCTCAACCCCCCTGAGCAGAGACCAGCCAGGGCTGGGAGTTTTCCAGGAATCCGTGGTCCTGCCGCTGCGGGGCTGGGTTTGAATCTTAGCCTGGGAAGAACCTGAGAGATGATGGGGAAGGGAGCCCGGAGAGGGAAGTGGCTTGACCGAGGTCACACAGCGAGGGTGTGCCCGAGCAGGACCCTGGCCCAGGGTGCGCTGGTCTTTGGAGCGGGGTTGCCCTCACAGCCCCCTCTCCCGCTCAGAGCGTGGAGCACCGTGTGCTGTCACGGGATCCATCCGCTGACCTGGAGACCAAGCAGCCTGACTCGGGCATGTCCTCACCCAACACCACCACGTCGGTCCAGCCACCGAACTTTGACCTCAGCTCGCCGGCCAGCACCCTGTCCAACTACGGGTCCTGCTCCTCCGGCCACTCCAGCATCAAGGGCCGGCGCCCCCCACGTGGTGAGTGGGCCTGGGGAGAGGGGGGAGGGAGAGCCAACTGGAGCCAGACCACTGCGCCCTGAGGACCATCCCTGAGCCCACTCTGCCCGCAGCTGACACTGGAGGCTGCCCAGGTCACCAGGAGGGCTGGTTCTGGGGAGGACAGGTGACACTTACGCTTGTGGGTGTCCATCACAGACATGCCTGTACATCCACAGGTACCCTCCCGCCAACAAAAGCCGCAAGCAGCCCGCACGCAATTCAGTGTCCTCACTCACACACACACACACAAAATGTTCCCCAGACGTTACACACACCTACCCACACTCAAGAGTGCACACCCACACATGTGCACACACAACATACAGGTGTGAATGCACAACCACACGTACAGAACCATACAGACACCTACTCTACACGTGCGCACTCATGCACCCCAGGTCCACAGACCAATGCAAACACATTCACAAGGACAAAGAAGGGCTTCCCTGGTGGCGCAGTGGTTGAGAGTCCGCCTGCCGATGCAGGGGACACGGGTTCATGCCCCAGTCCGGGAGGATCCCACGTGCCGCAGAGCAGCTAGGCCCGTGAGCCATGGCCGCTGAGCCTGCGCGTCCGGAGCCTGTGCTCCGCAACGGGAGAGGCCACAACAGTAAGAGGCCCGCGTACCGCAAAAAAAAATAAAAATAAGTATAAAGAAGCACGTACACACATTCAGGAACATACACGAATGCACACTCAGGCAGAAGCCAGGCACACATGTTCACACGTGCTGACCACGCCCTGAGCTTAGGTGTCTGTCCACCTGCGATGCCTGCTTTACGCCGCCAGGTGGTGGCCTGCAGAGCTGCTGGGGCCCCCTGCAAAGATGCGGTGGGGCCGTCGGTACCCGCGCCGCCTGCCCGGCCACATCTGCCCCGAGGAGCCACCCCTCCACCCTCCAGGTGGCTGTGCTCCGCAGCCCTGTCTCGGAGCCCGCGGCCTCCTGCCAGTTCCGCTCAAGCCTGAGCACAGGCCTTTCCCCAACGAGTGCAGGGCTGCAGGTGGGCCAGTCCAGGGCGAGGGTGGGCCCGGCCCTGCGGGGCCCACGGTGGGGCCGTGTCAGGCTGCACCTGGAGCCTGCCTACTCCCGTGGCACGTTGTTTCCGGGCAGGAGGGGGTCTTGGGCCTGGGGGCAGCCTCTTTGCAAACTCCCAAACCCAGCCTTCCCTCTGTCCCAGGGCTTCCCAGCACGAGAGCTGCAGACATACAGAGCTACATGGACATGCTGAGCCCAGAGCCGGGCCTGCCCCGGAGCAGGATGGAGAGACCCAAAGCACCACTGCCACCACCCAGCTTCCCTCCACCATTCTCACCCCCAGGCACCCAGATGCCCCCACCCCCGCCAGGCTACCCAGCTCCCAAGCCCCCCGCGGGGCTACAAGCAGCTGACATCTACACGCAGACGAAGAACAAACTCCGCCATGTGGAGACCGAGGCCTTCAAGAAGGAGGTAGTGAACCCTCCCCAACCTGCCTGCCCTCCGGCCCCGGGAGTGGGCTGATGGGGGGGCAGCAGAGGCCAACAGGTGGCCCGGCTCATGGGTACAGGGCGGGCGGCGGGGGCGGGGGGGGGTGGTCCCTGGTCCAATGGCCTGTTCAGGAGTCAAAGCTTCCGGTCAGCCCCATGGCGGCTCAGGGCTGAGCACTGGGGACAGAGAGACGAGGAAGACAAAGCCAGCACCCTCTGGGGACTTGGGGGGCAGGGCGGGGGGAAGGAACACATACCCAGATAGCCCTGCCTCCCCGGGAGCTGGGTCCTCACCACCTCTTGCACAGGTGGCAGGGAGCTCATGGAGTCGGCAGAGCACACGTGCAAACTGCTCCTCCACAGGCGTACTCGTGCCCAGCTCCGGGCTCAGGTGGAGAGAGGGTCCCAAGGGAGTGTCTTCAGGTGGGAGATGCAGGCAGTGTGAAGGTGAGGGCTGGGAGGAGGGTGGAGGCCAGGGGAGGGGGCACCCGCAGGGCTCAGCACCCTCTCAGCATTGGGGGCTGGACGCGGGGGTAACATGGAGGTTGGCTCCCCAGTTTGGGGCTTCAGCTCCCAGGTGGGTAGACAAGCCAGTCCTGAGATGGGCGCCCTGGGGAGAAGCAGGCTTGTAAGAAGGGGCCGAATCCGGTGCGGGCACTTTGAGTGTGGGGTGCCCGGATGCAGGGCCTGTGGGCTCCTGGCCGAGGCTTTGGAGCAGGGGAGGGGGCAGAGGGCTGGTCTGCACAGCTCTGAGAGTCCTGGGCAGGGAGGCCCAGAGGAAGCCCTGGGGTTCTAGTCAAGAGGACAGAGGGAGGCTGGTCTGAGGCCGCAGGGGAGGGCAGCCTGAGGCCCCCTAGGGTCCTGTGGGAACCCTGACCTTGTAGTTCTCTCTCGAGCCCGAGGCAGGCTGCCCCAGGGCCGAGCTCAGTACACAGTTCCCACAGGTGACCCACATCGCAGGGCCACCGGCTGGGGGAAGGGGAGGACACAGCTCCACTGCAGGTCTTCTTGCTACCTCAGACCAGGCTCTCAGTGGGTTCCTCTTTCATCTCCAGAAGGTGAAGGCGGCCCAGGAGAGGCCTGCAGGGGGCCTAGGGCCAGCGGACTTTGCAGGCCAGGCGTGTGGGCCCTGCCCCAAGCCACAGGACAGGCGGCCCCTCCCCTGAGCCAGAACACCAGGACTGCGAGGTGCCGTGCCTCTCCCGTTGTGTGCGTGCCCGGCGGCAGGCGCTGGGCCGCTCCACAAGGGCCCTTTGTGTGCCCCGCGCCCCCCCCACACTCCCCGGCTTTTTCCGGACCGCGGGCAGGAGCAGGGTCGCAGCGTCCGCGCCTCGGGGATGCAGGGGGCGCCGAGGGGGCAGGCTGGCCCAGAAAACAAATCCCGCGGTGTCGCGTTTCCTTGCAACGTGAGCCCGGCGGGTGGGGCTTGGAGGGTCCGGGGCCACCGTGGGGACGCTTGGACTGGGGGTGGGGCAGGGGACAGCCCCTGCCAGGTGACTTGGCCTTTGGCCCTTGCGCCTCCTGTCTTTCTTCCCGGGCTGGGCTTAGTGGGGGGCAGATGCGACGGAGTGGGCGGCCCGCGCTGTCACCCGAGCCCGGCCTGCCGCCCCTGAAACCTGAGGCTTGGGCGCGGGTGTCGGTGTCCCTTACGCAGCCGGCGATGGTTTCCAGATGCGGGAGGGAAAGGGCGGGGGCGTGACCCGGAACCCGGGGGGCCAGACGTGGGGGGCTCCACTGCCCGTGGTGAGGCCCAAATTCTGTCTCTGGCGGATGGAGGGGGTGAGTGGGGGGATGAAGCCTGGGGTGCTCAGCCCAGAACGGAGGGAGAGAGGCGCAGGGGGGTGGGGCCACATCTGGCCTGTGGGGTAGGCGCGGCCCAGCGGCCAGGTGTTGGCGGAGCAGTGGGCGCCCCCGTGGCATTCCCGGCTGCTGGGGGTTTCGGCCCGGGATTGGCAGGCCCTGGGTGATGTCAGGCCGACAGAGCTCTCAGGCGCTCATAGGCGCGGGGTGGCGGGCTGGGCTGTAACCTGAGAGGAAGGATCAGGTAGCGCAGGTGTCGAGTCCATGCTGCCCCCGCTGCCAGGTGCACAGCGGGGGCCACCGGCACGGTCGCAGGTAGGAGCAGCCCCAGGCCGGAGCCGGGCGACTGAGGGCCCTGGGCAAGCAGTGGACTTCCTCGGGGCGGAACTCCCGCAAAGGAGTGTTGCGCGAAGCCTTGGTTTCGCGTGGGACCGTCTGGTCGCCGGGAGTGGGGTACGGCTGAGGCCTTAGCGCTGCCTAAGCTGGGAGCTACCCCTTCTCCAGCTCCCCCTGGCGTTTGGGCTGGGCCACCCCGCCCCTCGGCCCGCCCCTTCTAGCCACAGCGGGGGCCCCTGCGCCCCTTGGCCCGCGCCCAGAGCCCCTCCCTGTGGGGCCGACCGAGAGTGCCCTTTCACCGAGGCCCGCAGGACCCTCGCCCCATCCCCGCTCTGAGAACAGGAGGGTCTGGGACCGCGGCTGGCCACGAGCCCCCGGAAGGTTAAGAGTTGGGGAGGCGGGGAGAGGGATGTGGGAGGCGGAAAGGACAAGTGCCTGAAGCTCACTTCGCCCGCTGTCTTCCCGCAGCTGAGCTCCCGCGACGGCCGCAACGGGCTGCGGAGGCAGGACTCCAGCCGCAAGCCCCGCGCCTTCAGCAAGCAGCCCAGCACGGGGGACTACTACCGCCAGCTGGGCCGCTACCCCGGGGAGCCGCTGGCCGCGCGCCCGGGCATGGCGCACAGCGAGGAGGTGCGTGCCCGCCAGCCTGCACCCGCCGACCGCCCGGGACCCGGCCGGGCCGCCCGCGTCTCACTCGCTGGCCCCTCCGCTCCCCCGCAGGCGGCGCTGCTCCCCGGGAACCACGTGCACAACGGCTGCGGCGCGGACCCCAAGACGTCCAGGGAGCTGCCCCCGCCGCCCCCGCCGCCGCCGCCCCTGCCCGAGGCCCTGAGCTCGCCGCCGCCCGCTCCTCCTCTGCCCTTCGAGGGCTCTGGCCCTGGCTGCGGGCAGCGTCGCTCCTCCTCGTCTACTGGCAGTGAGTAGGGGCGGGTTGAGGGGTGGGGGGCGGTGCTAGCCCTGAAGGGGGAGGGAAACCAAGACCCCCTCCTCCCCACCCCACCGCCCCGGGCAGCTGCCACCGCCCTGGTGCTTCCTCTTTTGCTCTTTGATCTTTCTGCAGCCCCACCCCAATGAGGACTTGACCCTAAGGGGAGACTTGGGGTTGCTTTAGGTCCTGCCAGAGCAGGACAGGGCTGTGTGACCTGGGGCAAGTCCCCTTCCCTCTCTGGCCCTGCCTTCCACCCAGTAGGGAAGGCCTCCCAGCTCTGGTGGCTGCTGTTTCTGATGAGCTGGTGGTGCTAGAGGGAAACTCAGAGAAGTAGAATTAGCTTCAAGGAGGCAGGGTTGCTGGCCAACCTTCTTCCTGCCCCACATCTATCCTGAGTCACTCTTCCACTCCTGGCTGCTTTCCTTTGTTCTCCCAAGCTAGCTACAGCCCCGGGCCTGGCTATAGGGTCAAGGCCAGTAACCTGTCATACTCTGCCCTCCCCCTCCTGTTGAATCCCTGAGCATCCTTTTTTAAGAGCTAGACTGGTGACCAGGATTCCTGGGCTTCTCTTCTGAAATGCGGGACAGTCTCCTGCACGCCGGGGCTCCTGGAAGGCCCAGGAGGTGGTATCTGAGTGCTGATGCTTCCATTCCAGCCCGGCAGGGGGTGGCCAAGCTGCTCTCCTCACGCAGCCACTCGGTTCGGGGACCATGCTTACTGGTAGCATCCAAAGCTTCATTTCCCTGGCTAGGGATGCAAGGCTGCAGTAGCGTCCAGGGTAGGGCCAGCCTGGGCTCCTTGGGGTACCTGTGGAGCCGCAGCCCCTGCAGACCACAGCCCATGGTAGCATGTCCACCGTCAGCTGAGCGTCCAGAAAGGCCCCCAGCTTTGAGGTCAGTGCCTTCCCGTGGCAGCCTGGAGCAAGGCTGAAACTAGGAACAGAAGAAAAATAGACTCTGGGCTTCTCCAGACACCCCTTCGCAGCAGAGCCTGGGCTGGGTGCCCTATCCCATCCCAATGCCAAGATTGAGGCCCTTGCTAGGGGGGCCAGGGCCAATGGCAGCCCAGCCCAGTCCTCAGGGGCACCAACAAAGCTGGGAACTGAGCGGACCACCCTTGTGGAGCCCCAGAGCAGCCTGAGCCAGGGTCAGACGGACCGGAAAGTTCCTCCTCTCACCACCACCACCTGCCCCGCCCGCCCCCACGCATCTCCCCTCCTCCTGTCCTCCCTGGCCCTCTCTTGCTCTCTGTGATGTCCTAGCCTCACCCCAGCCCCCTCCCTCTCCTAACTTCGCTGTCACTTCTCTCCTCTCGGCCCCTAGAAGTGAGAGTGCTGAGACACAGGAAGAGTGAGTAGCTGCGTGCGCGGCTCCTGGCTGAGGCGCGGGGGCGGGACACAGGGCACGCTCAGGAAAAGCCAGGCTGACGGGCTGGGGTCTTGAGGAAGGGACGGGACCAGGGGCCGGCAGGCGAGGGGTCCTGGACACTACAGGTTCTACCCGCATTCTGTGCCGGGCAGACGGTTTTGCCTAAAGAAATGAGCCCGCAGCCGGCGCCCACCGGCACTTTTCCCTTTCTCCCCTCCCACTACCGCGCTCTGGGATCCCCAGCCCGGGGAACCCAGAAGCTGTTGGCCCCCTTTTTCCCCCTCACCCAGCCCTGACCCCTTCCTCAGTCTCTAAAGACAACCCTCCCCCAACTCCATTCGCCTCCGCCGGCCTCGTCGGAAAATGCAAACTCCGCGCCGCGCATTTGCATGTCGTCCGCCTGGCCCCTCGTCCTGAGTGCCCCGACCCTATATCCTTAGTAAGGTCTCGGCTTCCCCGGGTCCACCAGAGCTGCGCTGCGCTTTGCCATAAGTGTGCTCCGTCTGGGCTTGCCACCAGTGCGTCTGCGCGTGTGTCTGTCTGTGGGTGTGTGGGGGGAAGGGGGCCGGCTGGCTTCTGGCATCCAGGGTCCCGAGTCTATAGCCATGGAAGCCCCAGGTGACTCAGTCCAAGGGTCGCTGGGGTTTGCTGGTGCAGAGAGATGGCCAGGGGGAGACTCCACCCTGGCGGGGCAGGGCCAGGGAAGCCGGGACAAAGGTCGGGTGGCTGGCCCCAGGTAGTGTTCTGGAGCTCGGCAGTCAGTGCGCTGGGCGAAGATATACGCTAGAGGCCCCAGGGCCGGCCCGGGAGCCATCATGAACTCCCAGGGGCCTCCAGGCGGGGGCTCCACACCCCGTGAGTAGGGCCGGGAGGATGGAGGGGCTGCGCGGGCTGCCAGCTGAGGACCCGCCTCTGGGGTCCCAGAGAGCTGCCTGCGGGACCCGGGACCTGGAGAGCTGCCCTCTGAGCCCAAGGGAAGGCCCCGGCCTGCGCTGACTTGGGGAAGGGGGCAGCGGAGGGCAGGTAGGGGGTGGCGGGGACGCGGGCCTCACACCAGGCCAACGTCTCCTCTCCTGCCTCCGCGCAGGCACCAAGTCTTTCAACATGATGTCCCCGACGGGCGACAACTCAGAGCTACTGGCTGAGATCAAGGCGGGCAAGAGTCTGAAGCCGACGCCGCAGAGCAAGGGGCTGACCACGGTGTTCTCGGGCAGTGGGCAGCCGGCCTCCCAGGTAGGCGATGCGACAGAAGCCCCAGCCCCTCGACCCCGCCCACCCGGCACTCAGCCCCGCCGCTTCTCCCCCGCAGCCCGACTCGCCGCTGCCGCCGGCCTCGCCGGCACCGTCACGGGCCCGGAGCCCCACCCCGCCGGCCGCGGGGTCCCAGCCACTGCTCAACGGCAGCGTGGCGCCGGCGCCGCCTGCCACCCCTGCGCCGGGCGTGCAGCTCGACGTGGAGGCGCTCATCCCCACGCACGACGAGCAGGGCCGGCCCATCCCCGAGTGGAAGCGCCAGGTCATGGTGCGCAAGCTGCAGCTGAAGATGCAGGAGGAGGAGGAACAGAGGCGGAAGGTGGGCGGGGTTGGGCTTCCAGAGGGCCCTGGGGTCCGCACCTGGGTCCACAGCCCATGCCCCACATCATCCCCCAATCTGCCCGGGACCTTTCAGCCTCAGACGGCTCCCATTACCTTTGAGAAAAAGCACGATGGGACCACCACCCCTCTTCTGGGCTGCTTCCCAGTCTCCACCACCAGCAGCAGCCCACAACAGCCTGTCCTTTAATGCGATGGCAGTGTTTATCAAAGTCTAAGATGCCCTCACATCGCCCGTGATCTTATTAAAATGCTTTTTCTGATTCAGGTGCTCTGGGTGGGGATGGGATTCTGCGCTTCTGACAAGCTCCCGGGTGAGGTTGACTCATCCAAGGGACCACCTGAGTAACCAAGAGGCTTTTGGTCGTAGTCAGACTGGCCTGGGCTCTTTCCCTGAACTACCACTTTCCACTGATACTGAGCCTCGCCCAGCCTCGGGTTTCTCATCTGTCGGATGGGTTGATCATCCCTGGCTGGCAGGATAGTTTGCCATTGATCTGCTCAACAGACATCCCCCCGGCGCCGTCTATGTGTTACACACTGTTGTCGCCTCTGGGGATTCACGGTGAATATGTCAGGGCCGGTGGTGGTGGGGGGTGTCAACCAACAAGCAAGTGCAGCACCTTCGTCGAGTGATAAGTGCCCCCAAGGAGACAAAACAGGGCAGTGTGAGAGAGTGAGCAAGTGGGCAGGTGCTCTGATGGGGAGGGCAGAGGACTGGGGCAGCCCTAGACCGACCATCCTGTTTGGGTTTGGGGTGGTGGTAGGGGAGGAGAAAGTGATGTCTCAGGTAGACTTGGAAGGTGAGGAAGAAGTGGACAGGGGAAGAAGTGGGTCAAAGAGCGAGCAGGAAGGACCGGGGAGGCCTGACGGTCAGAGTGGGTGTGGCAGCTCCAAGACATTACCACTGAAGGGGGTGGAGTGGAGACGCCAGGAGCGGCCAGATAACTAAGGCCTGGCCTTGAAGACAATGGACTTTCTCCTGGAGTAGTGGGGAGCCTGGGAGTGGGGTTAAGCGGAGAAGTTGGTATCGTCATATTTGTATTTGGGAAACATCTTTGTGTGGGGGGCGGTGGTGGGCCGGGATGAACTGGGAGGCCAGTGAGGAGGGGATGGCAGCCCCTCCCCCCCACCTGGGCTGGGAAAACCCGGCACTAAAATGAGGAACAGATGAGACTATGAGTGCCTGGCAAGCCTAGCTCTGTAAGTTGTGTTATTATTCCAGGAGTCAGAGAGGGTGGGAAGAGGGGTGAAAGCCACAGCTTCAGCCACTTTAAGGACCTCTCATTCAGCAGTAAAACTGACAGCACGGACAGGGAGGTCTTGGGCCTCAGGGGAGTTTGATTAGGGGTCATCCGCCTGGGGTGAGGCGCGGCCTTGCTGGGATCTGGCCTCGAAATCGCAGACCTTGGATGGGGAGGGAGAGGGCTGCCGTCCGTCGCAGCTTCAACGCCTTTTGCATGTTCCTTTGGTGGTGTAATGAGCGAGCAAGCCAGGTGTGGAGACCCCATCTGCCGGCCCTGCCTCTGCAACAGCGCCCAACGACCGGCTGTGTCCCTGCCAGCGACCAGAGCGGACACTGCCCAGCGCCTGGAGCGGCGGCCTGGGCCGAAGCCTCGTCCCAGTGTAATTGCCCGCCGGCCAGGCGCGGCGCGGCCCGTCCCTGCAAACGCAGCCCCGCGGAGCCATTACACCACCCGGGACATGCAAAAGGCGCCCCCGGCGGCCGCTGCGGAAGCCGGGCCAGAGGGAGACGCGCCTCCCTCCCCTCTCTTGTCTTCCCCGCCTTAGCTGACGGCCGCCAGCTCGTGCTGCTACCCCCGCGAGGGCTGGAGGTACTCCCGCGAGTACAACGGCATCCTCGGGCCCTTCGGCGAGCTCATGACCGAGGCCGACATCCTCCGCATCGAGCAGCAAATCGAGAACCTGCAAGTGTTGCACAAGGCGCAGAAGCTGGAGGCGCGCCTGGAGCAGCTGGAGTTGGAGCTGGAGCAGCTGCTGCCCATCTCGGCCGCCCTGTCGGCGCCGCGCTTCACCGTCGACCCGCGCCGCATGCACGGCCGCGCCGCCAGCCTGCCTGCCTGGTGCAGCAAGATCTCCAAGCTGCTCAAGAGCATGGCCACGCTGCTGGCCGCGCTGGGCGGACGGCCCGCGCACCTGGCCGAGCTACTTGCCGCCGACACAGGCCAGCCGCTGCCGCCGCTGACCGACGCCCCCTGGCGGCCGGGCCCGCTCTGCTTGGGCCGCTCGCATTCGCTCAGCTGGTGCCGTGAGGCCGTGGCGCGCGAGATCCTCGAGTGCGGCGTCTCGGTGCGGCACCTCCGCGCCACCTACGAGCGGCGCGCCCAGGGCTCGGCGCCGGCGCGCGGCCCGCCCCGAAAGCTCTCTCTGCCCGCCGGCGCCCCGCGCCGCGAGCCCATCCTCGAGGAGGACTACGTGGTGGCCGGTACCGGCGAGCCAAGCGGCGCCGCCGCCAACGGCCTGCTGGCCGCGGGGGAGCCCCTGGGCGTCCTGGGCCCACCCGAGGCGCCAGGACGCCAGGCGACGCTGCCCGAGCCCGAGCAGTTGGCGCGCAGGCCGCCACCCTCCACCGAGCTGCGAGGCGTCCAGGACTACATCGACATGCGCAAAGAGCGCATCGTCTACCTTTTCCTGGAGCACTGGCGCAAGTGGACCTTCCGCGGCCCCGGGCGCCACGCCCAGGTGCGCCTGCGCAGACTGCTGCCCCGCGTGGTGGCCGCCGGCGCCGACCCCGGCCCGGAGGCAGCCGACGCCTCCCAACCGCCGGCGGGCGATGGCCCGGACGAGCGGCTGCTGCGCCTGCTGAAGCAGCGGCAGGTGGTGGGCAAGCTGCTGGGCCACTGGCGGAGCCTGCTGCGGCAGGTGCCGGCGCGCCCGCCTCGCGGCCCGGGCCTGTCACACGGCTTATACTGGCCTGAGCACTTCTTGCCGCCCCTCGACGGCGGCGCGCCCCGGCGGTACGACAGCCTCACGCTCGACCTCTTCATGCTCGGCTACTTCCAGCTGCTCGAAATGGGCCTGAGCCGCGAGGAGCGCAAGTTTCGCCACCTGCTGTGCTACGAGATGTTCGACCGGCTGGGCAGCCACCCTTGGGAGCTCATCCGTCTCTTCCACCGCGTGGTACTCGAGGAGGTGGAGGCCGGCCGGCGCGGCTGGAGCGACGGCTTCGAGGACCTCAGGCGCCAGTTCTTCGGAGACACCCCGGAGGCTGAGCCGGCCCGGATAGGAGAGGTGAAGGAAGGGACGGATAAGGAAGAGAGGGAGCCGACCGAAGAGGCCGCCCCAGCTCAGACGGGCGACTGGCCGGAAGGGCAGCCAGAGGCGCCGGCCCCTGCGCCGCAGCCCCCGTCCCCACCCCCGCCAGCCGCGCCTCCCCCGACGTCGGCCCCTCCTAGTTCCGAAGCCCCCGCCGAAGAACCCCTGGAGCTGGTATCTGAGATGGGCGAGTTCAGCAATGAGGACATCTGCCGGTACATCGACCGCAGCTTCTCCTTCTGGAAGGAGAAGGAGGCAGAGCTTTTTGACATCTGAGCCGCAGAATTCGGAATTTACCCTCAAGCGTCTTAACCCGGGCCTGGATGCCTGTCTGATGCCCTCCAGAGGTCAGAATACGGCAGGAAGAAACCAGGACAGGACGAGTGGCCTTGGAAAAGCCAGAGTGCCCAGAACCAGGCTGCCTCAGCCTTTGAGATCCCACGGTGGCCGGTTGTGGGGTGTTGGCCGGAATGGGCAGGGCACGGCACAGAGCCAACCAGGTGTCCCCCTCTGGCTCTCCAGCGATGCCTGGCTCCCTGTGGAGCCAGGTGGAAGCAGCAGCCCCTCTGAGTGCGGGACTGTGGGTCCCCCTTGGGGCAGTGTGGCTCTCTTTCTTTCTTTGGTTTTTCACTGGAGTTCATAGCTACCTCTTTGGCTGAGGTCAAGGGAGCCACATGTGCAGTGTTCGTGTGACGTGTCCAGACCCTTTCTCCTCTGTAACATGCAAGTAATAAAACACTTTGCTGTAAGCTGCCTGTGTTGGATGCCCCCACCCCCATGTCATTGCAGCCACACGATTGTAGAGCTAGCGTCTACCCGCTCTCAGAATAGGACAGGCATGGAAGAGAAGGTCCTTCACAGTGGAACCAGGGACCGGCCTGAGCCTCTCTGAGCAGGCAGGATCTGTGGAGGCCCACGTATGAGTCTGCCCAGAGATTCTGGGCCAGGGGCCTGGAGCCATCTATCCACCCCACCCTGCCCCCCGCCCCCCACCCTGGGGAGTCTCCCCCTCTGCTCTCCTACGCCTCCTACACTCAGCTCTGACCTCTCTGGCGCCGCCTCTGGGACACGGGGGCCTGAGTCCCCATCCATTTGCCCTATAGAAGGGCATCAAAAGAGTCTCTTCCTGCGACCCCATCTGTGTCCCATTGTCCCTGACTCAGGCAGCTCCCCTGGGTGGGGGAACACCCCCGCTGACCCCCGTGTCCCAGCCCATGCTGGCCCTGAAGCCTTGTGCTGTGTTTCAGGAGAAGGAGGAGGAGGCCTGGCTGGCCAGCATGCCCGCCTGGAGGCGGGACATCCTGCGGAAGAAGCTGGAAGAGGAGAGGTGAGCTGAGGAAGATGCGGGGCTTGGCAGGGTGTCTTGAGCGTGTCCCTGAGGTGGTGGTGCCAACTAACGCCATCTCTTTTCTTCCAGGGAGCAGAAGCGGTGAGTGTGGGGCTGGGCCCAACCTGTGTCCCCTCCCCCCACCCAGTCACAGTCCTTTGGCCCCTTCCTCCAGCCCCAATCTTGAGCGCATCCCCTTGTCACTCAGCCCTGTTAGCACAGTGTCTTTGCTCCCAGTAATGCCGCCAGACCCCTCTCCCCCAGGAACTTACCCACTGCACCTCAAAGTCTTGCTCTTACGCTGTAATGACCTGTCCCCAATTACCCAGCCCCCATCTCCCGTTAACCTAGACTTTCTGCCTTGCAGTTAACCCAGCCTCAGTATCGATAACCTAGGGCATCTGCCCCTCAGATCTTTAGTTTCTGCCCTTAGTAATCTAGCCGAGTGCTGTCTGATAGATGTATCAGTTGAGCCACATATGTGATATTAAATTCCGCCGCCACTGAAAAAATAAAAAGATGAGTGAACTTAATAGTCTATCTTAACCCAATAATAATAATTATGAAGATCATTGAGATGTCTTACACTCTTTTTTAAAACTAAGTCTGCGAGATGCGATGAGCATTTGCACCTACAGTGCATCTCAGTCCCAACATTTCGTATGCTCAAACAGCCACACGTACTGAGCGGCTACCTCATCAGCAGTGCAGATCTAGCCATGGTCTAATAACCTGTCCCTAATCACCCAGCCCCTGTCTCCCAATGATGTGGCCCCTCTGTTTCCCAGCAGCCCAACCCCAGTCCCCAGGAACTTGGGTCCTAGCCCCTGCACCACGCCCTCCTCACTCTCTGTCACACTGTGACCCAGCACCTCTGTTTCCAGTAACACCCCCAGCCAGCAATAACCCAGCTACAGCCTCTCGCTTTCCCAGCTCCTGTGTGTCCCCCAGTGACCCCAGTCTGCCCCCAGTCAAGCTCCTCTGTCCCCAGCAATCCCGCCCACATGCCTCCTAACCCACCCCCTGTCCCCAGTCACCTTCTACTCCTACAACCCATTGCCCTGCCCACCATGCATGAGTGCCTCTGTCCCCAGCAACCCAGCCCCTGCCCTCAGTAACCCACTCCTTGCCACCGGTGACCCCCCCAAATGGGGCCTGGCCCACCCTCTCACCCTTGCCCGGGACTGTGCCCCCCACCCCATGCCCAGGAAAGAGGAGGAACGACAGAAGCAGGAGGAGATGCAGCGGGAGAAAGAGCAGTCGGAGAAGCTGCGGACGCTCGGCTACGACGAGAGCAAGCTGGCGCCCTGGCAGCGACAGATCATCCTGAAGAAGGGGGACATCGCTAAGTACTAGACGCCGCCCTCCTGCTCGCAGCCTCGCGAGCTTGGGGCCGCCCCCAGACCCCGCCCCAGCCTGCCAGGCCCGGGCCGAAGGGCTGGGAGCCGCGCCGCCCTCCCCTCCCGCGCTGGAACCCCTCCTTGACCCCTACCCCGGGCACCCCCCTTCCCCCGCACCCGCATCCCCAGCCCCGGGCGACGCTGGAGCGCGCCCGCCGCCGCAGTCGCCCAGAAAAAGTGCCCAAGCTGTTGACGCAAAAAGACGCTGCTTATTTGCATGCCTACTTACGTATATTTGCATGTTCGTTGAATGTCAAAGTGTGCAGAGCTCTCCCCAGCCCGTGGGTGGTGACCTTGGTTTCCTGCGGGTCGCGCGCCCTGCTGCCGCCCCCTCCCCTGCACCCCGGAGCCCGCGTCGCTGGCGCATCCTGGGCGGAGGCAGGCCCCGCGCTCGGGGAAGGGGTTTTCCTCTCCCCTGACCCAGATCAGCGCCCGGCCTAGCCCCGGCCGCATTTCCCATCCCCGCCGAGGGTTTCCTCTCAGTCATTTGTTTACCAGAAACGATGAAAACTGCAAACTGCCCGTCGGGACAGCGTTGCCGCTCCCGGCGCCCCACCTCCAAGTCTGCGCGCCGTCCCCAGCCAGGCCCCGCACTCCCCGGACGCTTTCACGGTCCTGGTGGAGTGAGTGGAGGACGAGGGATCCTGAAGCTGTGTCTCCAACTGCTGCCTCCCCGGTCCCTGCCATCTCGCACCCGCATTAAAGCTCTCTCAGCCGCCCGGGGCTCATGCTCACTCTAACTCGTCGTCACCGCGACTTCCTCTCCTCGGGGTAACTGGGCCACGGCGGAGCTGGAGGTGCAGGCTTGGGCTAAGGGCCACACTGGCCTCCGCCGTGGGTGGCAAGACTTCTGGCCCTTTCGACGCCCCTGGGAAAACCAAGCCTGGGCCACTTAACACCCCCGGTCCCGCGGAAACACCAAGCAGCAGCTTTTCTTCATAGATTTTTAATAATACCAAGGCCTCAGCCAAACACAGGCCGAAAAACAGCTGATGGTCGTTGGCGCTTCCTCGCCTTAACTGGAACCTTGGGGGCGCACAGGGGTGAGGCTGGCTGGCGCTGCTACGCAGGGCCGTGCCAGGGGCTTAATAAGTGACATTAAATGTCTACACGCATAAGTAACCGTACTTAGGGCTTCTGCAAGGGCCACCAGAGCCTCGCAGTGGCGGGTGGGCCCCGGCGTCACGGGCCACGCTGCAGGCGGCTCCGCAGGTCCTCGGCGCAGCCGTCCAGCCCCATGCGCTCCAGGGCGGCGTAGACGGCGCCCAAGCCCGCGGGCTGCTGCTGGCGCCAGCGCTTGAGCATCTCGTACTGCTGGTCGCGGAAGCGCCCGACCTCCACCTCCACCGCCTCGATCTCCGCCTCGCGCAGCCCCAGCGTGCGCACGAACTCCTTCCAGCGCCGCGCGGGCACCGCGTCCATCACGTCGTAGAGCTGCGGGCCCGGCTGGAGCACGGCGGCCGCCGAGCCTGCAGGGGACGCCGGCGAGGGCGGGGGCGGCGGGCCTGCGGCCAGAGAGAGCCAATGGGGAATGCGGGCAGGGGCCCCGCCGGGCAGGGAGGTCCGCCTGGTCAGTTAGGGGACGGGAAGTGGGCAAGTGGCCTCAGGAAAGCACAGCTTATCACCTCGGACTCAGGAAAATGGGGTCAAGGCCTCAGGCCCCTGAAATCCCTTACCAAGAGCTCTGCTGGGCAGCTGGTCCCAGGACCACGTCACCTCCGGGCAGGGCGCCTCCTGGGCCTGGGGAGAGCCAGAGGTCCGGCTGCTGCCTATCAGCTGGACGGTGCAGACCTTCTCGCCGCTGCTGGGTGTTACCAGAAGGGTGGGGCTGCTGTCCGGGGGTGAGAGGTGGGTGGCCTGGAAGCCAAGAGAGGCCCCAGGTCAGCCTCGCTTGCCTGACTCTGGGGTCTCTGGCCGGGGGTGGGCATCCCTGGCTCAGTCAGCAAACATCCCGCGGTGCCACCTCCCCCGGTAGCC
This sequence comes from Leucopleurus acutus, assembly GCF_964270905.1. NCBI lineage: Eukaryota > Metazoa > Chordata > Mammalia > Artiodactyla > Delphinidae > Leucopleurus > Leucopleurus acutus. The sequence goes on along the minus strand of NC_139143.1, from coordinate 189,039,098 downwards.
ATGCTCTCTCACTGTGACCCAGTAGAAGAGCTATCCTGCCTGGAACGCCCTGCCCCTGCTGCCCTCTCCTTGTTCCGCCAGTCCTGGTAGAGGCCTCACCGTGGTGACACTCTTCCTACTGAGCTGTTCGCTCCTGTTTACCTGTCTGGACCCCCGTAGACTCAGAGCCACCTGAGGACGGGCCCTGAGCTGCTCTCACTCGCTGATAACTCAGCACATGTGTTCGTGAGGTCTACTCCGTGCCAGCTACCAGGCGCCGCGCTGGGATCACGAGTTATAATAAGGCCCAACCGCTCAGCTCCGGAAAGCTTGTTCACTCTCATCCTAGAACACTACTGAGAATCTTACCTGCAGCGAGGTCAGGGCCTCCACCCCAGCTTCACCTGCTGAGAGACACCAAGAGAGTTTAATCAGCAACCAGGCAAGGCTCCGGAACCTGCGTCCCTCAGCACCCACTCCCAGCGCTCCCTGCCTCAGTTTTCCCCCACTGGATCAGGCTGAATGGGCTCTGGGCTACCCACCCTGACCCCAGACCTCTAGGAACGTGGGCGCGCGCGTGCACGTGCGCTTACCAGGAACTATGGCCTTGCAAAGCTGGCAGCGGCGGTATGTGTAGGTCAGGGTGGCACCAAGCAGGAGTGGGACCACCAGGGCTGCCAGGAGCACCTGGACCCAGAACACTGAAAGAGCAGCTGGTGGGTGGCGGGTGGTAGCTGTCCCCCACCCTCCCCTCGGCCCATCCCAGCTCTCCCACTGGCGTCTCCATTTCACCACCTACCCTGCCTCCAGCCACAGACAGCCACACAGGGCCCAGGACAGCCCCCAAGGGTGCTCCTGCAAGGGGAGGGGATGCGGTGGAGGGTGAGGGAGTACACACCGGGGGGAGGGGGTGGGACTGCTCAGGACCACCTGACATCTTCTCCATCCTGGAGGCCCTTCCCTGCTGAAAGCCTCACTCTACCCAAGAATGTTCCCCAAGTACTGCTGAAACGTCACTGGTGTCCATAACAGTAACAACAAACACTACTTACTGAGCTTCTTCTAGACTAGACTGAGGGTCACCAGAATGTCAACTCTGGGATTTGCCTGTTTTGTTGCCTGTTGTTTCCCCAGCACCTAGAACGGTGTCTGGAAATGATAGAAGCTCAAGAAACACTTGTGGAGCAGATGCGTGAATAAAGTTAGTCACCCCTTAATCAGAGCCCTGGGGAGAGCCACTAACACTCCCACGTTCAGATGGGGAGCCCACAGATTGGAGAGGTGAAGTAACTCGCCCAAGATTCCTCCGAGAACAAGGGGCAGATCTTGAGTGTCAGCCCAAGTTTTGAAACTATATTAACGCAACTCTCTCTATAAGTGACACATCCTATCCTTAACGTAGGGCTGGAAGGATTACTAAAGGGAAGTATGACATAAAGTGAAGATATGCCCCCTTAGTTATCTGACATAAGGTGAATTCAGATTTCTCTTTACCATCCCATGTTTGCCTGAGGTGGGACCCACTTACCATAGGGTCAAGCCCCCTCCTCCCTGACCCTCGATCCCCACTCTGCTCCCAGCCTCCCTTCCCCCAGCCCAGGGCAGCCAGGAAGTTACGTGGGACAGGACACGCAGCTGTTGCCGTATTCATAGAAGCCGGGCAGGCAGGTCCCACAGTGAGTGTCTCCGCTGGAACCTGTGGTCCGGGAGATGGTGCGGGTCAGGACGGGAGAGAAGGAGGCAGGGGAAGGGGGTGTGGGAGTAGACGGCCCGGATCAGGGGTACCCACAGGGGGCCCGCGTGCGGCGGTGCACGGCCTCACAGTCTGGGCACGGGTGGCAGCGAAAGGGAGAGCTGTGGGGACACTGGCTGACGACGCAGTCCATGAACCAGCCTGGCTTGCAGCCGCAGTGGGTGTCCGCCACCGCCGAGCAGTTCTTCAGGGCCACCTGGGAGGCTGGCAGGGGAGACGGGGGACAGCAGAGGCTGTCAGAGCCAAAGAGCCCCACAGAGAGGCAGGACAGGTCCCCCAGAGAATGGAGATGAGGAGACCAGAGACAGGGCCACCCCCAAAGTGAGAGAAATGTGGAGATCACCACAGAGCAGAGGCTGGAAGGTCACCAGGATGAGAGGGCACAAAGGCATCCTGAGGCAGGACCAGGGTAGAGGGCCCCAGGGTGGGGTGTGCACAGGGCTCTCCCAGCCAAAGGCTGGGCTCGAGCCAGCCACTTTCTTCAGAAGGACCCCAGCCAGGGCCTGTCCTCCAGAGCCGCCCTGCCCCCAAGCACCAGGCAGCCCCGCACCTTCCTCATCACAGGCCTGGCAGCGGGCACAGCGGGTCTTGTGGTGGTTCTCCCAGGCCAGGAAGGTGCCCCGGGGGCACGGGAGACAGGTGGAGATGCCACAGGGCTTTGTGCAGGGGGCCTTCAAGTAGTGCCCTGTGGAACCCAGCCTGGGGTCAAAGAGGGCTGCCACCTCCCTATCCCGGGCTCCCTACTTCCCTCCCAGCCTCCCCTCGCCCCATCCCTGGCCTGCCTACCACCACTCCCCAGCCCTCCTGACCTCCGCCTGCCCCATCGGCCCTCACTTCCTGCCACGTCCCTCCCACTCCTTCAGCCGCTCACCTGCTGGGCAGCCCCCGCAGCAGACCAGACCACTCCTCATCTGGAAGCTGTGCACACAGTCACACCTGGGGCTGGGAGTGCTGCCCTGGCCCTGGGCACCCAGCAGCAGGAGGAGGGCCTGGGGGACAGGGGCTGCTGGTTCCCAGCCTGGCTGCCCAGGCGGGGGGCTCTCTCTACCCGGTCTCCCCAGCCTTCAGGGGCCCCAGCACTTGCCCCCAGAGCAGCCCACTTCTCAGGTTCTTGCCCCAAAGGGGTGCCCATCGGTGGGGCTCTGGACTAACTTCCTTCCCCTGTGCACAGACCAGGCTTGGGAGGGGCAGAGAAGAGGGTTCCCGCCAGCCCCTCCCTCAAGACTGGGCAGCAGGCGGTCCCCACCCCCACCCACGCCCTTGCTAAGGTGGGGGGCCCTGATCTTTCTCTGCCTGGGGACCCCAGATCCCTCCCGCCCCGAGAGGGTGTTTCCTCTCGGCGGAAGGGCCCCACCCCGGCTGAACCTCTAACTTAGGTCGGAAGAGGGGCCGGCCCAGCCCCCAGCGAGGCAGGATCGGAGCCTCCTATCCCCACCCCCACCCCATCCCCGCGTCCCCTTCCTCCGCCGCCTCGGGGACTCAGGCCCCGGCCAGGCTCGAGGTCGTGCCCCCGCGACCCCACTCACCGCAGCCAGCGCCGCCGCACACGCCCCGGGCCGCGGCTCCATGGCCCTGGGCGCCAAGCTGGGCCCTCGACCCGACCCGGTCTTCCCCGCTCCGCCCGCCGCGGGTGGGGCCCAGGCCGGCGCCCGCAGGCCCGCCCCGCCCACCCCGCGCCGCCCGAAGAGCCCGCCTAGGGGGAGGGGGAAGGGGAGGGGGAGGGGGAGGGGGAGGGCGCAGGGCGGGGCCGCCGGTACCAGGAAGCGAGCCCCCAGGCCGAAGCCCGCACCTGAGCTCACCTGAGGCGGTTGGTGGGCAAGGTGCACACAGCACAGGGCTGCAGCCAGGTCCCACGCCTGGGTTCTAGCTTCAACCCTGAGACCACCGCTTCCTAGGGAGGCGACCTCCCCTCTCTGGGCCTCAGAGCCCGCCCTCAGCCATGAGGGGTTGGGCCAGAAGTACCCAGGTGGGAGACCCACCCTCCCCACGTACTGCGTGGCGTCCCCCCGCCCTGGAGGGGAGTCCTAGGGGGCACTTTCAGCAGAGCCTGAGACCATGGCCCACCCTGGCATAAGCTCAGAGGGGTGGCTCAGGGCGGGGCTCTCTAAGGTACCACGTGGGGGAGGGCACCTCGCGGGGGGCTCTAGTGGTGGGCCTCATGTCTGCGGCAGGGGACAGGGGTTGATCTTGGGAGTACTAGTCAGGCGACCTCCGCCCGACTAATTCACTTCTGCTCCCACAGTCTCTTCCAGCGGGGCCCCACCAGAGGGAGGGGGCGGGAGCCCAGGGAGGCACCCAAGTGCACCTGAGTCCAGAAAGGGGGGCGTTCCAAAAGCAAAGGACTCTTTCCGGTGGAGTATATACAAGTCTTTATAAAAGAATCAAAAGCTCAATAAATATGCAACTTTACACAGAGCCCAACCCAAGATCTGGGTGGGTGGGTAGGTGGGAGGGAGGCGAGGGCAGGGGAACCGTCCCATTCGGGGCCAGATGAGGGTGGATGGAGGTGGGAAGGGCTGCCTGGGATCCCAGCCCTGGAGCCCAGCCCAGAGGCTTGGAGCTGGTGACTCCGGGGGTATTGGGCAAGGGACCCTGCCTAGGCTGGGGGGCGGAGGCACAGGCAGGTTAGTGACAGTGGTGGCTGTAACAGGGCCCTGCAGCCTGGGCCTGGGCCTCTGCTGAGCCCTCCTCCACTTCCAGCCAGTCTGGCAAAGTGCAAATTGGGCCCTGGGGGCGGTGGCAGGGGTCCTGCCCAGCACTCTGGCTGGGGCACACATAAGGCAGCAGCTGGAGCAGGGGCCGGCACACCCCAGGAGGCGTGCTGTCTGCTGTCCCTTGGTCAGTGGCACCCCTGGGAGCCTCCCTCTGCTCAGACCTCCCTGCAGTGGAGAGGAGGGGAGAGACGGGCCTTCCTTGGCTGAAGGCATCCGGAGGGGCTCCAGCCACCCTCTCCTCCCGACCGGGATCCTCAGGCCTCTTCTTCACCACTGCCCACTGTGTCCTCCTCACCAGGTGCTGAGGCTGGTCTCAGGCTCCCTCTCCCACACCCGTCCCCAAATGCCATCTGCTCCCCGCCATGATAGTGCCCCCAGCACACTGGGCCACCTGTCCCAGGCCAGGCCACTCACGAGGCAGTGAGGGTGGAGTTAAGCAGCAGGGTGGTCCTGATTCGGTAGAGCTGGGCCAGCGTCAGCTTCCTGTGCTGGGCAGAGGTCCCTGGGGGGGGCTCAGGCTGGACCCTGGGTGAGGCCCCCGAGGACACCTCTCTGCTCCTCCTGGTGGGTCCTTTGGGCTCCCCAGCTGGGCAGCCGGCTCCACCCTCCAGCTCTGACAGCTCGGGGCCACTGCCAGGGCCTGGTGCCCCCTGGCAATCCCAGCTGGGCCCAGCTTCCTGAGGGGAGCCCTGAGTCCTGGTGCCAGGGACGGTAGCAGCCAAGCAGAGTTCCGACAGGCTGCGGCTAGGGGCTGGGGGCGCTCCACGGGTGGTGGCCCCCGACAGCAGCTGGAGGAGACTGGCCTCAGATTTGGACTTGAGCAGGTGGGGCAGACAGGGCAGCAGCTGGACAGGAGTGCGTCGGCGGAGGCGGGGCGAGGGTGGGGGTGAAGGGGCTCGCGATGACTCTGGGGGCCGGAGTGCTGGCTCCACCGTAGGGGCCGGGGCCATAAAATCTTGCAGGGAGGTCGGGGAGAGGGTGCCGTAGGCGGAGTCTATAGAGCAGGAGCGGCCATCCACTGGGCCCAGGGGCAGCAGCTCGCTGGTGGGCGTGACAGACGAGGCAGTGGTGCCGAGAGAGGTCTCGTCTGATTGGGAGCTGAAGGGGCCGCCCTCGAACTCGGGAGAGGACAGCATCCCCCCAGGCTCCACCACCACCATGGCCAGGGTCTCCGTGGAGCCATCCGAGACACTGTGGAGCCAAGAGGAGAGTCAGCCTAGCCCAAGGAAACCGCGATGGCCTGGTGCAGCCCAGGCTGGGCACTGCAGAAGTCTACAGCCTCTGCCCTCCTGGAGCTCAAGGCTCAAGAGATGGCAATCAGGTGGCACCTGAGCCCGCAACACAGGTATCAGTAATGGTGTCTGTCGCGACCACAGCATCTCCTGTTGGGTACGGTCTAAGAATCTTGAGCTCAGCTCCAGGCAGCTACCACTAATGGATCAGATTTGGCACTCAAGTTGAAAACCGTTTGCCATCCTCCCCTGGCCTCTGGTGGGAGACAGAGCCCCCGTCCCCACCCCCACTGGGTTCACATCATAAAGCCATTCAGAGGAAAGGGGTGTGACCAAGCCCTGTCCAGTGCTAATGGCCTCGGGGTCCAGAGTCCTGGCTGGAGTACCTGCCCTGCTCTGGCTTGCTAGGGGGTCCTGGGCGAACGTACCAGCGCTGCGAGTCGAGGCTGCTGCTGCTTTTGCGCAGGGCGGTAGGGGAACTGGCAGCCGACGCGCTGCTCTCCCCTCCTTCCTCGTCCTCGTCCTCGTCCTCTGGCCCGTCCTCCTCCTCTTCCAGGCTCTGCAGGTGCTGCTGGCTGCCTGGGTGCTCCTGCACACGCAGCTGCTGAAGCTGGCTCTGCGGGGGTGGGTGCGCAGGGCCCCAGCGGGCTGTGAGCAGCGGTCCCCACCAGGCTGCCCTGCCAGCCTGCCCACCGCTCTGCTCTCACCTGGGCATCATAGATGGCGTCCACCCAGCCACGGCACAAAGCCTGGCCGCTGGCCTGGAACGTGTAGGCCCCCACAGCACTGTGGAACTCGTTCAGGTAGATGAGAAGGAAGGACCCTGGTTAGGAAGAGCTCGCCTCAGTGCTGGCTGAGACCACGGCCCCCGCCCGTCCCAGGCCCTGCCCAGGGCCGGCGGGGCCGGGCTCCTCACCAGGGTCCCGAAGCTCCCGGCACACGATCTTTTCCACCAGCAGTGGTGGCCTGATCACCTTGGTCCTCTCTGCCTTCTTCACTGCCTTGGTCACCAAGAGCAGGTCGGTGAAGAGGAAGCAGTACACGTCCATCTGGGGGATGGGAGGCCGTGGGATCAGAAGCCAGAGGTCAGGGCCAGGGCAGGGACCCTCAGCCTGTCTGCGGCCACACCCTCTCCTGGGGGTACTGGTGTCAAACACCTCCCTTCCCCCACTCCCCACGAATCTGAGAGTAAACTTCAAATGAAGGGCGAGCCGAGTTTCTTTCATCAAGCTATATACTTGTGATTTATGCCCGTTAAAAGTTTACATTAAAGAGGAAAAGGAAGGTGGTTTTAAAATCACGCTTTGTAGGCTCCGGGTTACACAGTGCCTGAAACATTCCTAGCTCAGTAGCAAGACGCTGGGCTGTTCCTGTCCTGCTCACGGAAGGTGCCCCCTCCTTCCCACCAGGAACACATGTGGCACTGGCAAGTGGGCGAGAATGGCACCTGATGGGCTGGGACCCGGCTGCTGTATTTGTAAAGAGTAAACTGCAGCCAGATTATCATCCCTCAGACGATCACAAAAGTCACCAGTTCTTAACCTGCCACCCAGGTGACTGGGCCCCTAAGAATCACAAGCGGTCCCAAGGAAGGGGTGTTCGAAACCCACAGGGTGAGAGGGGGTGAGGTGAGGGCCCTGGGTGTGGGGTGGAGTCACCTTGCTGTCCTTCCCCTCCTTCATCCTCAGGCTCCCTTCCAGCAGCAGCTGGCGTGTCTCCTCAGGGGAGGCGCCAGGGATGGGTGCCGTCAGGTCCAGATGTAGAAATTCCTTCAGGAGCTGGGGGTTTGGGGGGGCAGGTGCAGGAGAGATCAGAGTCTGCCTCCTCATCTCAGCAGGGAGTCCTCCAGAGAGATTCCCAGCGTAGCCTCCCGTCTGTCTGCCAGTTTGGCCCTTCCTCGCTCCCAGCAGGGCCAGCGACCCCCGCACAGACGGAGGCGCCCACCTTGTCCACCTCGTCGTTGCTGCCCTCCACCACCTCGTAGGCGTCGATGCGGCTCACCACGGCCGCCAGCCGCTGCCTCTCCTGTCGCTGCCGCATGCACGCGTTCACGTGGTGGATGAAGCGCTCCACCGAGCCGATCTACGGGTGGGCCAGGGCAGTTCAGGTACAGGGTCGGGAGTTGCCGCAAGCCAGGGAAGGCCCCTGCCCGCCGCTCCAGTTACCATGGTGACGACGGCCTCCTTGGCGCGCGGCTCGTCGGTCTTCCTTAGCACTGACTTGAGCAGCAGCGGGTACTTGGTGAGCCGCTGGTGGGGCTTGGCCAGCATGTCGCTCAGCTTCAGCCGCTGGCACTGCTGGTGCTTCTCGGCCCACTGCGGCGGGGAGGCGGGGGCGGGGCTCATGACAGGCCACGCCCAGCGCCAGCCCCCCCTGCACCTGCCGCCCAGGTGGGCCCACCGTCCTGTGCCCGGGCCCAGCAGCGAGCCCCACCCGCCCTCACCGTGACGTAGGCCCGGAAGAGGTCATTGTCGCGTAGTAGGCCCCGCATGTACTCCATGCAGCCCTCCTCCTCCATGCAGTATCGGATGTAGGGCTTGAAGAGGGAGCCGAACTGGCGCAGGGCGAACAAGCACAGCACCCGTTACCGCGCACTCCCCGCGGGCTGCGCCCGGCAGGCACTCGCTCTTCCTTACTGCCTTTCGCGACCACCGCAGGGGGCAAGCTTATTATCCCTGTTTTCCACGTGAGGAAACTGAGCCTCAGCGAAAGCGATCACCCTCGGCCAGGTAGCAACGGTACACGGCCAGGTGGGGTTCACACCAGGGCAACCGATTCTGAATTCCACGCCTCTGACCACTAAGGGTCATTCGGGCCATCGGTCAGGGGGAGGCTGGGGTGGTGGGCAGATAGCATCGACGCCCCAGCCCCGCCTCAGTGTCCCTGCCTGCGTCCGACCCGGCCCGTACCATCTTAAAGCCTTTGAGGAAATCCCCGGGCTGCAGCAGCGCCCGCGTGCGCCGCGCCTTCTCCAGCACTGGCGCCATCACGCTGCCCCACAGCCCGCGGTGCAGCCGCGCGATCTCCGGGACGTTGCTGAACAGGCGCTCCGCCTCCACCTGTGGGTGGGTGGGAGGTGCGTTCGGCCCCGCCCCTCTACCGGGCCCCGCCCCTAGCCATCCCCCTCCCCTCCCCTCCCACCATCCGTAGGCCCCGCTCCCACCTTTCTTCAGCACGCCCCCATCCCCACCCCCTGGTTCCAGGCCCCGCCCCCTCACATACGCCCGTCGTTGGCTCCGCCCCCCGGCCGCCCCACCCTTTCTGCAGCCCCAGCCCCACCCCCTGAGGCCAGGCCCCACCCCTCACCTACTCCACCAGTCAGCCCCCGCCCCTGTCTGTCCCCTCCCTTGCTCCAGCCCCTCCCCCCTCCCCGCTACTTTCTGGTACTGTCCCCCCCACCCCCAGGCCCTGTCGCACCTCACACAGCAGCCCTGACTCTTGCAGATTCAGGAGGCAGCACAGGAACAGCTGTGGGGGGCAGGGAGCACTGCAGCTGGTGAGGGGGGGGGTCCCAGTCCCGACGCCCCACCCAGACTCTTAGGCTCCCCTCTACCCCTTCCCCATCCTGGGAGTGCCTGAGGCAGCCTGGGACAGAGAGGGTTCACGCTTTGAGAAAAGACGTTCCCCACCGCCCACCTGGGGGTGCCCCTGCCCAGGCCCCTCCTGGAGGGAAGCTCTGGGACACTGCCCTTGCAGCCACACCTGGAACTCTCTCCTCCACCTGTGCCCTGGCTCAGTCCGGAGTTTCTGCCCGGAGGGTGCCTTCCTTGAACCCACAAGCCCAGGACAGGTGCTCCCCCAAGGTCGAAGTCCCTACACACAGCCCCCAGTGCCTACCCATTCTGCCTCCTCATCTAGGGTGTGGGCTGCTGGGCACCTGGCACATAGCAGGTGTTTAGAAACAGCCGATGAAAGGATGAGTCAAAGGATGAGGTCTGTATTAATCAGCTCAACCTAGCAAACTCGCCCCAAGCCCCCTCGCAGGTTCCCCGGGGCCCCTGGGAATCACCTCCACCCCAGGGTGTGGCCCTTCTCCCACTTCCCTTCCCCTCTGTTGCTTGGCACCTCCTTCTGCAAAGGCCCAAACTCTGCTCAGGGGCACCCAGAGGAGGCCACGGGGGGCGGGTAGGCAGAGTGGCTCTGGGCCCACCCCATACTCACGTTGGTGATCACCCTCAGTTTCTTAATGTAGGAGGCCTCTGTGTGCAGAAGCTCCCACACCGCCTCCTGCTGGTGGCACTGCCGCCGGGTCAGCTTCTGTGGGAAGGGCAGGGTATCTCCAGGAGCCCCCACGTGTGCCGGGATGGCCAGAGCAGGGGGAGAAGGGTGAACGGCCCTGCACGCAACCTTTTTCCCAGCTGAGACACAGAGGTCCCCCAAGTTCTGGGCCAGGCACAGTTTCACCTTGCCTGAGTTCCTCCAAAGTGGGTTAACGGTGAGAGCAGCCTGGCAGGGCTGTCCCGTGGAACATCCCGTCGCCCTAGGAAGGGCCCCGTGGAGCAGGGGGATAACGTGCCCCTTTCCTTGAGGAGGGAGGAAAGGCTTCGGGCGGCACCCACCTCGTGGCCATCGATGAGCTCCCGCCAGCTGTCCTCCAGCCGCAGGCAGGCGTCGTCCTCGTACTCCTCTTCGTCACCTTCCTCCTCCCATGAGTCATGGTCAAAGCACAGCCTCCGGGGCAGCCTGGGCAGCCCAAAGAGGCTATAGGCGTGCAGCTTGCCCTCCAGCTGCTCCAGCTTGGCCACCTCCTGAAAGGAGGCCTGTGGTCAGGGTCGGGGGTCAAGGCCAGCCAGCTGCCCTGCCCCAGGGCCCACGGGCCCACATACCCGGCCAAAGGTGCTGGTGCTGGGGCCTGAGCTGAAGAAGCCGCTGAAGCGACTGGCCGCCCGGTTCTTCCAGCTGTCACTGCCGCCACTGCTGCTGCTGCCGCTACTGCTGCCGCTGCCGCTACTGCTGCCGCTGGGCAGAGAGCAGCTGGAGGGCGCTGGGGGCTCCTGCCCAGGGATGCTCGCCTCCCCCAGGAACTCCGACATGTTCTTGCGTCGGCGGCCAGGGGCCTGGTCAGGGAGCGGGCGTCAGGGCCAGACCCCCACAGCCCCACCCCATGGTGGGTTTCCAGGGCCTCGGCCAGCCTGGGAGGCAGGAGGGTCTCTGCACACCCCCGCACCCTGGGGCGCCGCCTCTCCTGAGACCTACACGTGCTCTGGGGGCCGGAAGGTCCAGACAGACGCAGCTGGATCCCCCTCCCGCCTGCCGCCCCAGCCAGCAGCATGAAGCAGGTGGGGAGAACACACAGAGGCACACACACACACTCAGACGCACTCAGCAGCCCAGGTCCAAGTGGATCCCCGACACACACTCATGAACACAACCAGTGACACACAAAGTCGCGCTCCCCACGCGATGTCTGCTTAGACACACACACACACACAGACTCCTCGGGCACAAGCAGACTCTCAGAGACGAGGCCCATCACCGTGGGGTATGGTTCGATCCAGTGAGGGCCCCGTATCCTCAAAGCCAGCCCCATTTCCCAGAAGCGGAAAGTAAAGCCCCCAGAGGGAGCAGCGAGGCGCCCAGGTGACTTCCCCTGGCCCCTCGCCGTCCCCAGGCCTGACACAGCCCCTCCTCACCAGGATGTCCAGGCTCTCCCGGCGGCTCTGCGGGTCCACACGCTCCTGGGTGGGGGGCCCGGCCCCGGCTGGCCGCAGGATTGGCAGACTCAGGGGCTTGGAGTCCTTCACCCCCTGCTCCACCTTCCCCTCGTCCCCTGGCTTGGCTGGGGTGGCATTAGGGACAAGGAGAGGTCCTCAACGCCCAGGCCCAGTGGAGAAGGGGGCCCCAGTACCCTCTCCCCCAAGGATCCAAACCAAGGCCTGGCTGCCCTCCCCTGAAGCCCCGCCCTGCCAACGCCTGGCACTGCCGCCCAGCAGAGACACCTGTATGGTAATGAGCTTGCTCAAGGCCATGGCCAATGGGAACCTGAGCCTGGGAAGAAGCACCCTCCCCAAGGGACCCAGCCATGCCCCAGCTACCCGACCCATCTAGTCATCTGCTCACCTTTGACCCGCAGGTAGTGTCCCCCGAACCTGTAGGCCTCAAAGGTGAGGGACAGGGGCGTGTTGGACTGGTCCAGGTAGATATCCACTTTGCCCAGCGCAATGCCCTTCCTTTCAAATACTGGCAGCAGCACCTCCCTGCCCGGGACAGGAGGTGCGCGTGTGCTGGGGGCAGTCACGCGAACCTCCACCCTGTCCACAGCCCCAGCGCCACCCTGCCCGCCCAAACGGAAAAGGAGACACCCAGGGGATCACACACAGGTCCGTACGCACACACACACCTGTCCACAGAGGTTCACGCTCCTGCATGCATCTACACACGAGACAACACGCCCCTGCCCTCACACGTTCACGTCTGCACACCAGGGCAGACAGACACCGTTGCGTGTCCGTCGACACCTGTTCACCCCCGCAGGACTAGGCCACGCGCAGGGGCTGGGACACAAACACGGCACCCAGGCCCTCACTGCACATGGGTGGGGTGCCCACAGGTGGGGGACATGCTTGTTCACAGGCCACCACACACAGTCACACCTGCAGGAGGCCACACCTGCCCCCCAGCCCCGTTCTCCCCACCAAGCCCTACCCCAGCGACTTCTTCTTCATGGCTGGTACGATCTCTGTCTCAATATCCACGTTCAGGTCAAATTTCAGCGTGAAGCACTCCTTGCTTGGGTCCTGACAGGACAGGGGGTCTCAGTTCTGCACCCCTCGCCCCCTAGCCTCCCCACCCCAGGGTTCCGGATGGGAGCCCCAGCAGGGAAGTGAACGCAGGGATCTCCCAGCCCTCTTCCATCCCAGGGAGGCACCCGGCATCCCTCCGTGGAGGCAGGGGCTGCTGGAGCATCCCCCACCTGGGCTAAGGTAAGCAGGGCTGGGCTACAGGGCTGGGTGGCAAGGGAGGGACACGTTCACTCCAGGCCCCCTCCCTGGTCCTGGAACTTAGAGCAGACGGGCCCAGCCTCGGGAACGGAGGAAAGGGCCCGGGAGGGGCAGAGGCTGTGGGCGCCTGCTCTGCCGGCCTGGGGGCTCCTTACATCTGTGTGTCTCCTCCAGGCTTTCTTCTTGGAGAGCTTCAGGCCTGTGCTCTTCCGGTCCCTGCAAGAAAGCCGGTGAGGGCAGAGGTTGGAGGCGTGGGTGGGCGCTCACCAGGGTGGGATATGGGCGGGCCCCAGCTGGCTGCCCACCCCTTGCTGGCCCTAGGAGACCAGGTAACTCAGGTTCGCTCAGGCAAGCCAGGACTCACGAGGGGCTGTTCGCCCTCTGGTGGCCGACCTGGGAGTCACACCCAGCGGTACCTCGTCAGGTAGAGTCTGATCCCAGAAGCCCTGGAGGCTCACCCTCCAGGAATCCGGGCAGCAGCAGGGGCCAGGCGGGGTCTCCAGTCAGCTCTGCTGAAGCCTCTGGTCCCCGGCTCTGTGATCTGAGACCCAGCCTTGGGACCCCCCGGGTGTCTGCCGTGCCCACCAACCCCTCACCTACCCCTTGCCATCCACAGAGCTCTCTTCCTCCTCCTCTATGTCCACTGCAGGGCTGGTGCGCGGGGGGCATGACCGGGTGGACACATTCCGAGCCAGGACAGAGCCTTCGGTGTAAAGTGGGAGTGGGGTTGTGCCTGCTCCCTCCCTGGCCCCGTCCTTAGCCTCCCAACACAGCCGACTCCAGAGGGACCAGGGCCTGCTACCGACCTTCGGACCCCACCCCAAACTAGCCAGGGCCCCTCAGTTCTGTGAGGGGAGGGACTCAGTCACTGCTTATCATCATCCACCCCCAGACTCAAAAAGACACAAGGGCCCTGGATGACACCCCAGGTGATGCCCCACCCCCAGTACAAGTCTGCCTCAGTTTACCCATCTATTAAATAGGGATAAAGAAGCCCTGCCTCTGGGATTGTTGCAGGAAGGAACCAAAGTCCATGGCTCTTTCTTGCAGGTGTCCCCTCCCCCACCACGGTGACCACACCCAAAGTCCCAGGAGGCCCTGGCAGAGGGGACGAGTCCTTTGGTCCCTCTGACCAGCTGGGAAAGTAGACCAGAGCCACCCCAGCACAGCCAGTTGGCAGTAGGCCGGGGCCAGGTCCCTTTTCAGCAGGAGGGGTTTCTTGTTTCCTGCTGCAAGTTCCTTCCGACCTGCCCATCCCCACCCTACCCTCTGCTCACGGGCTGCCTGGCAGGAGAATCTGCCCAGAGATCCCCTGCCCTGAGGACAAGAGGGCAGGGACAGAGGCGGGGGCAGCTGTGGGAGGCGCAGACCCATCGAGAAGGACCCGCACCTGGTGGAGACAGACCCGCCTTCGAGCTGGGCCGGTCCCCAACTTTTTCTCTTGTTAAAAAACTTGTGAAACAAAAGGGACGGCAGTGGACTTGGGTTTCATCGTTTACAGTCAACTCGTGTCCTTCTGATGGCCCTGTCGTGATGCCGACAGTTAGCAGGCCACTGTGCCCCCAGGCAGGGAGCTCTAGGGGCTGGGCGCCCTCCCCGTGCTCACCTTGCGGGGGCAGGTCGAAGCGGACGTGCCCATCATAATGCATGGCACCGTGGAACTTGCTGTCACAGGCCTCGCAGAGGCTGAGGGGGCCCCGGCGGTGCAGCTGCTGGCAGTCGGCGTGGTGGCATATCTGTGAGGGGAACGATGGGGGGGTGGGGTGGACCCAGACCACTGCAGTACATGGGGCTCCTGGCCCCTATGGGGGCGACTCTTCAGGTCCGACCATCCACGCCCCACAGAGTGCCCGTCAAACGCTTCCCGAGCGCCTGCTAGGTGTCCATTCTGGGAGATGCAGAGAAAGCAAAGCGCTGCCCGCAAGGAACGCGATGCCAAAGGGGAGACTTCAAGTAGGTAACCACGAGGCGGGTGCTCCCAGGGCCTCTGCCGGAGCGCACGCAGAAAGGGCACCAAAAAGTGGAGGTGGGGCTGGCAGCTGGTTTGCCCAACTCAGTGTCTGAAACAGAATACCTCCCCCTCCTCCCTGCCCAGGGCCTCTGCCCTCGATTCTATGACCTGTGTGGCCCCCGAACAGCTGACCCCGCCTGGATTTCTAAGTTAGGGTGTGAAGGGGACTATGGAGGATTCAGGGAATGGTGTTGGCTTCTGGGTGCCTATGTGGTACCCAAGGCCCGTTGCTTAGTGACAGGATCCCAGACTTACCCAATCGCCCCAGGCTACTCTCATCCCCACCACCATGGATGACTGTCCTATCTTCTCCAACCCCCAACCCTCCCTAACTCACTCCCCACCAACCCGACTGCCTACTTTTCTAGGGAAACAGAAGCCATCAGAAGGCGGTCCATGAGCTCCTACCACCACGTCCACCCCCCTGCCCCGGGCTACAGGGGCTTTGCCCTGCTCCAATCCTAGGCCAGTTTTCCACCGAAACCCCCCTCTCCAGCCTAAGAACCAGGACCCCGCTCAGCATTCATCCCTCTCACTGGATCATTCCCACGGGCAAACCAACCTGTTTCTCTCCTTCCCTTTAGAGCTAAACTCACCCTTCCTGTTCTTTCCTCCCATTACCCTCTATTTTCTTTCTCCCTGAATTTTTGTTTCAAAATATTTCAAACCTACAGAAAGTTATAAGAATAGTACAATGACATCCATACACCCTTCTGGCTTCCCCAGTTGTTCACATTTGCCACACTGGCTCATGACCCCCTTCCCCTGGGGAGGAAATCATGACACCACCTGAGAACACAGACCTGCTCATGCAGAACCACAACACAACTGTCACACTTGGGAAACTGAGCAATGATACTTAGTCCACCTAGAGTCTACCTTGGCATTTTCCCAACTGTCTAAATAATGTCCTTTATAGATTTTTTTTCCCACATGGGATCCAATCAAGGTTCACATGTACATTTGGTTTTTGTCTGTTTATCCCTTTAAGAATGAATGCCCGGGGACTTCCCCGGTGGCGCAGTGGATAAGACTCCACGCTCCCAATGCAGGGGGCCCGGGTTTGATTCCTGGTCAGGGAACTAGATCCCACATGCATGCCTCCCCTAGGACTTCGCATGCCACAACTAAAGAGCCTGTATGCCGCAACTAAGGAGCCTGCCCGCCACAACTAAGGAGCCCACGTGCTGCAACTAAGGAGCTGGCAAGCCGCAACTAAAGAGTCCACCTGCCACAACTAAGCCCCGGTGCAAAATAAATAAACATTAAAAAAAAAAAGAATGAATGCCCAGGACTTCCCTGGTGGTCTAGTGGTTGAGAATCCGCCTTCCAATGCAGGGGACGCGGGTTCGATCCCTGGTCAGGGAACTAAGATCCCACATGCTGCGGGGCAACTAAGCCGGCATGCCACAACTGAGAGCCGATGAGCCAAAAATAAATAAATAAATAAAAATTAAAAAAAAAGAATGAACGCCCTAGTTTTTCCCCCCCGTCTTTCATGACACTGATATATTTGAAGCAGCCAGGCCAGCTGGCAGAAAGGTCCTCCACGTGGACTTGTCTGGAGGTCTGGGGTAGTTTCAGGCTGAGCATTTGGGCCAGGACGCCAGAGGGTGGACTGTGTCCTCCTCAGCGTGCCCTGGTGTCAGGTCACCTGGGGATCTCGCTGTACTTTGTAAAGTCGCATTCTCTCTTTGTAATGAGGAAGTCATCTTGGGGTGACACTTTGAGATACCCTGCTGCCCAGCAATCGCACACTCCAGGGCTTTAGCCCTTGTTGATGGCTTTTGCCTAAATCAGTTATTACTACGACGGCTGCAATTGGAGATTTTCTAATTCTTCCATTTTCCCTCAGACCCTCTCCCGTCAAGCTTTGGCCCCCTCCCCAACTCACTCTTCTCAGGTCCCCAGTGATGTCCACGTTTCTGAGTCCTCTCGTCTGTTCTCCCAGGACCCAGCATTTGACACAGGTGGTCTCTTGGGAACCATTTCTTCCTCGGCCCCCAGGACCCGTGCTCTGCTGGTTCCCTCCCCTCTCAGTCCCCTTGCCTCCTTCCTGCTCTCGCACCATCCGTGGACCCCTTCTCATTTCATTCACATCCACCCTCCAGTGACTCAGTCACTCTCATGGGGAGGGCTCCCACAGTGAACTCTCCAGCCGGACCAAGCAGCTCAAACTTAAAACGTCTGCACAGGGACTTCCCTAGTGGCGCAGTGGTTAAGAATCCACCTGCCAATGGAGACCCGGTCCAGGAGGATCCCACGTGCCTCGGAGCAACTAAGCCCATGCGCCACAACTACCGAGCCTGCGCTCTAGAGCCCACGAGCCACAACTACTGAGCCCGCGAGCCACAACTACTGAAGCCCACACGCCTAGAGCCCGTGCTCCGCAACAAGAGAAACCACCGCGATGAGAAGCTCGCACACTGCAACGAGGAGTAGCCCCCACTCGCGCAGAACTAGAGAAAGCCCATGCACAGCAATGAAAACCCAACCCAGACAAAAATAAATACATTTATAAAAAAAATAAAACGTCTGCATGAGCTCCTGAACTTTTCCACGCAGCACCGTCCATCTCAATTACTAGCAACACCTTCCGGGGGTGGTGATGTTATGGGTTGAATTGTGTCCCTCAAAAAGACAGGTTCAGTCCTAACCCCCAGCGCCACAGAACGTGACCTTATTGGAAAGATGGGCATTGCAGATGTCATTCATTAAGTTGAGGTCATACTGGGGTCTGCAATCATACAGCATAGAGTACGGAGTAACCGTATGACTACTGTCCTTAAAAGAAGAGGAGAAGAGACACAGAGATGGGACACCCAGGGAGGAGGCCATGTGACAATGGAGGCAGCAACGAGACTGAGGCACCTACAAGCCAAGGAATACTGAGGAGCTCCTAGACGTGCCAGAAGCTGTGAGAAGCAAGGGAGGATCCTACCCTGGAGCCTTCAGCGGGAGCACGGCCGGCCCACACCTTAATTGCAGACTTCTGGCCTCAGAACTGAGAGAACAAGCTTCTGTTGCTCTAAAGCCACCCTGATCTGTTACGGCAGCCCGAGGAAAAGAATACATTAGGCCAAACACCTTGGGGACACCCATGATCTTTCTGTTACTCCCCCACTCAGGCAAACACTTCTGCGGGCTCCACCCGCAGATATTAAATCCGTAGCTTCAACCCGGCCACCCTCTCCAGGCTACCTCAGGCCCCGGCCCCAGCCCCCAGGGCCTCTTAGCGGGGTGACAAGGCCTCAGAGCTGGTCTCCCTGCTTCCGCCCTGGACCCCAGTCTGCTCTCCGTGAGCGGCCACAGTGGACCCAGGTCAAAGAGGAGTCACACGTACCTCCTCAAAACCCCGCAGCGGCTGCCCATCTCCTGCCGAGGCTGGTGACCTCAGGGGCCTCCGCTCCTGCTCTCCCATCCTGGCTCTGTCCACCGCGCCCACCAGCCTCCCGCCTTCCGATGTGCTTCTTCGGACGTGCTCCACCGCTGAGCCTGGGCTTCTGCTAATCCCCCAGCCTGAAATGCTTTTCCTCAGACGCTGAGATAACCAACCAGCCGCCTCCCTTCCTGCAGACCTTCACTCACAAGTCCTCGTCTCACCCTTCTAAGGTTTCATTCCTCTGCGCTCCCGGTCACCTCCTCCACCCCGCCGCCCTTCTCTCCTGCAGGCTTCCCACTGGTGGACAGTCCGTGCGCTTCACTTTGTTGCCTCCACACCGCCAGCACTACAAGGACAGCAATTTTGGCCCGTCGGGCTGGCTGCCTGGTCGCCAGTCCTAGCCGCTCAATAAATACTGGTTCAATTATTAAGTAGCGTGATGGAGGATCACTGGAGATCTTGGCTGGAGAGAGTCCGATCAGAGATTTTCAAGATGACAGACAGGGTGAGGATGGGTTAGACAGCAGAGAAAGTGGCCCGAGAGAGGAGGAAAGAGGGAGCTGAAAAAGTCTGATCATTGATAACATGGTCCTCATGTGCCTGGGGCTGCACTGAGGGAATCCTCATCCCAGAAGGTGGGGGCTACGATTGTCTGTACTTTACAGATGAGGAAAGTGAGGCTCAGAGTGGTTAAGTAACTTGTCTAAGGTCACACAGCCAGTG
The DNA here is from genome assembly GCF_964270905.1 of Leucopleurus acutus. Classification (NCBI taxonomy): domain Eukaryota; kingdom Metazoa; phylum Chordata; class Mammalia; order Artiodactyla; family Delphinidae; genus Leucopleurus; species Leucopleurus acutus. The sequence goes on along the minus strand of NC_139143.1, from coordinate 189,020,363 downwards.
GAGTCAGAACTTGAACCCAGGGTAGGTAGCTTCAGAGCCCACATTTTCACCACATTCACACCATCTCTTGGGTAGTGGAGAAGGGAGCGAGGAGTGGGGGAGGCTGGCTTCGGGCCAGCCTGGGGGGCTAAGGAGACAAGAGGAAATCAGTTACATTGAATAGTTTTATGGTTGACGTTTTGGCTCTTGTGTCCCTTCCACTCCTCCATCACACAGAAAGGGAACACGGACACAGAAATGACAGCTGGCAGGAGGCAGACTACAGAAGCCACTTGCTCCAGGGGGGTCTGGCTTCTGGGGGGCTGGGCCCTGGGCATTATGGCCCACATTCCCGATGGCAGCCGGAGCACCAGGCGCCCCACACTTCCACACCCTTCTTGAGGGGTCTTCAAGTGTGTTCTCGGTGCTGGAGGCAAGGGTGCGGGGCACTCTAAGCAGAGCAGCTGTTTCTATCTTCACTCGATCTACTGCTAAAGTGTGAGGACTCCCCTGGCGATCCAGTGATTAAGACTCCACGCTTCCACTGCCGGGGGCACGGGTTCAATCCCTGGTCGGGGAACTAAGATCCTGCACGCCGCGTGGTGTGGCCAAAAGACTAAACAAACAAACAAACCTAAACTTTTTTTTTTTTTTTTTTTTTGCGGTACGCGGGCCTCTCACTGTTGTGGCCTCTCCCATTGCGGAGCACAGGCTCCGGACGCGCAGGCCCAGCGGCCATGGCTCACGGGCCCAGCCGCTCCGCGGCATGTGAGATCCTCCCGGACCGGGGCACGAACCCGTGTCCCCTGCATCGGCAGGCAGACTCTCAACCACTGCGCCACCAGGGAAGCCCCCAAAACATTTTTTAAAAAGTGTGAAAACCCCTATTCTCCTCCATGGCTCGCACCCCACCCTCTGGCATCCCCAGGGCACTTCTGACAGAGGGCCTAGCTTTGCAGATGCTGGGACCCACGGCCGTGAGCATCACCTCTTGACAACAAATCTGGGGAAAGCACATGTCTTTTCCTCCCAGGAGTCCCACAGCCTGCCAGCTCGGCAGCCCTCTTACCCTCTGTGTCCAGCCTGGCAGCCAGGCTGGCACAGGTGCCCCCTGACCCCTTCCAGGCCTCTCGCCATTTCCCTGACAGCTTCATTTTTCTGGTTCTAGGCTTGGCATTGGGCAGTGGGACTGCGGACCTACCAGCTGCCCAGGCCCTGGTCTCCTGCCTGGACATGGCAGGAGCCATGCTAGGTTGTAAAGGTTTGGGTGGGGGCGGTCTCTGGGACCCTTCCAGCCCAAGTCCCTGGTTCTGTGCCACAATTTCGTTTTTAAACCAATCCAGTATATAGATGGCAGATTTCACAAAGATTCACTCTTTAAGGCAGATTTAGCATTCAACAAATATTTATCAAGCACCTTCTATGTACCCTGCCCTGCAAGGGCACTGGGCTGGAGAGACTCGGGAATATTCATTTCCCAGCACCGTGCTGGGCCTTGTTTAACTCCGCCACAGCTTCTCCTTCTCCTCTTGCTACTACTATTACTACCAGACACTAATAATAATAATAATAATAACGACGGGAACCCAGCTGGTGGCTGACCCCCTCTGCTCCCATCCTCCCAGCAGCCCCCAGGCTCAGGGACACCAGGGGCGATGTGAGTCAGGCCCAGGATCTGAAGCAGGTGAGTATTCAGCAGGTTTGGTTGAGGATGAAGTTCCGAGAACCCCCCTCGGGCGGGCAGAGCCCACACTGTTTGCTCCTCACCCCTTCTCTCACCTCCATCCCCTCCAGGGTTGGGCGTCTCCCCAGCACTATAGCAAGGCAGCCCCTTCCCAAAGCCAGATTCTTGGGCCTCTTCTCTCAGACCCAGGGTCTACTCCCCACCTCCTTGCTGCCCACCACGCCCACCCTCTGAGGGTAACAGCACCCCAGCCAGCCAGAGACGGACAGCAGGGTCCAGGACCAAAGGTCCCCAGGACTCAGCCAGAGAGGGGCGAGCCCACCAGATAGAACAGCCAGGTCACGCTGCATCTCCACAGCCAAAGAATGGACCACAATTTTACAAATAACAGGGGGCCGGGCCCTTTGGGGATCATGGTCTAGGCTGATCCCCACAGGGATGGGGGCACAAGAAGTCAGTCTTCCCTGTCACACCAGGGTGTTGGCCAGAGGCAGGAGTAGAACGGGTGTGGGCAGGGCCTGGGCAGAGGAAGGAAAGGGGGAGGGGTGGCCCAGTCCAGGGCCTGGGACCCACAGGTGTGTCCGGAGTCAGCCCCAGACACAAAAGGCCAGGCGCTGGCGGTCTCCTCCGCTGCCTGGCACCCTTGGTGCCGGGGTGGGGGACACATCCCAGGCCCCCAGCCCCTCATCGCCCCCCGCACCCCCGCGGTGTGCACCCGGGGCAGGGGTCTCGGCCGCCGCCTGCCCATCCGCTTAGAGACGCGCGCGGACGAGGGCGCGCGCACCCGCCCCGGCCTCCCCGCCCGGCCCCCCGCTCCCCTACCTGGTCTTCCCCGTGGCGGTCGCGACCCCCCGCCCAGCCGGGCTCGGAGTCCCGGGAGGGCAGCCCGGGGCTCGGCCTGGAGGCCGCGCGGCGCCCGGAGACGCCGGGTCCCGTCCCCATGGCGGCCGGAGGAAGCGGCGGTCTGCGCCGCCCGCCGGACAAAGCGCGGAGCCCCGCTTCCTGCCATTGTGCGGCCGCGCCCGCCCGCTGAGCGCGCCGGGACCCCGGGGGCGGGGAACACCCACCCTCCCGCCCGCAGCCCGGCTCTGACCCCCGGCCCAAAGGTCCCGGGCTCAGAGGGTCCCTCCCGGACCTCCTCCTTCCTCCAGGGGAACTCCTTGGATGCCGGGGGCAGGGGGCCCGCCGGTGACAAACGCCCTCGCCTTGACTGCGGAATCCCGGCCCCCGCCCAGTCCCGCGGGCGCCCCACTCTGCTCAGACCTCCATCCCGACCCCAACGCAAACGGCTGGGGCACAGGAGATCCCTCCCGGCCGAAAGGGCATCTCAGTCCCTTCCCCTCAGCCCTGGGGACCCCCGCCCCAGAGCCTCAGCCCGGGGGACCTCTTCCCCCTCCCCTGAGGGAGCTCCCTTAATGCTGGCGGCAGAAAAGGGGGGACCAGACCAGGGACACATCCCTCTCCGGGTCCTCAGACCCCCGCTCCCTGTCCAGCCCCGAGGACATCTGTCTCTGCTCTGACCACCGACTTCCCCGCCTCAGCCACAGCCGGCGCTCACAGGCCCTCCTGAGGGTCCTCTTAGTGCCCGCCCACAATCCAAGCGACTCAGAGCCTGAGCCCGGGGGACCCCCGCTCCCACTGCCCAGGCCAGTGGTGCTGGCAGAGGAGCAGAGGGGCGCCGGTGACCACAGGTGGAGGCGGCGGGCAGAAGGCAGGCGCGCGGGGCGGAGAGGGTAGTCCTTGGGGAGCCTCCAGGAGCACAGTGAGACGGGGGTGTCGCGGAAAACCCCGCAGCCCAACTCAGCTTTCTGTGAGGCCCCTGCTGCTGCGGGCTGGTCCCTCCGGCCCAGGGGCCACGCGGGAGCTTCCGGGTGCCCTACCGCCAGGGGGCGCTCATCAGAGACTGGCGAGGACGCCGACCAGGATTGGGGTGCCGGGGTCCCCACTGTAGGTTGTCAAAGCGCTTTTACACTCATTCCTGGGAGGCGGAGGCGGGCACTGTTATCTTCATTCATCGCGTGGCGGATAAAGTGAGGGAAAAGTCCACAGGCAGGACTGACACCCAGACTTTTGACTCTGATTCTGGAATAGCCTCCCTGGGGAACTCCTCAGGACCCATGGGGGAGGGGGACATGCTGTCACCAGCCCCCCCCATCCCCTAGTCAGCTCCCCCTCAGTCTGGTTCTGGGTGGAAAGAGGGTGGGAGAGCAGCAATTTATTCGGGCCAGGAGCTTTCCAGGACCCCCTCTGCTCCCAAATCCTGGGCCATCCCCCTGTCCACACCACTGGCAGATCTCTTGTAAACTAAAGCCTGATCATGTCACTCCTCCACAAACCCTCCTGTGGCTTCCCATCTTGCTTAAAATAAAATCCCAACTGTGGCCTGGCTCCTACCGTGCCGTCTGGCCAGTTCCACAGGGTGGTCCACCGTGCTGGATTCCTTCATCCCTACAACTCACCAAGCTCAGAGCCTGCACCTCTGCATTCTCTGTCTGGGACACAATGTGCCCCTGATCTTCCAACAGCTGGCACTGGGCCCCACCTTAACTGCTACCTCCCAAGGAGGCCTTCACCCGTCTCTCAAAATAAATAGCCCCTTACCCTGGAACTCTCAAACCCCTTACATTGAATTATTTCCTCCGAAGCAGCTATTACTACCTGAAATTATTTTATTTCTTTGTTCACTTCTTGATTATCACTTTTCCCTGCTAGACTATCCTCTCCAGTGGCCAGGAGTCTTGGCTGTCTGGCCCACGCTTCATCCTCGGCACTTAGAATAGTCCTGGCCACCGTAGGTGCTCTGTGCAGACTAGATGATAAATGGATGAATGAAAGCGGAGGAAGGGGCTTCGTGCCAGAGAAGGCCACTGGGGCCTGAAAGGTCTTGGCCAGGATGTCCCTTTCAGTGGCCAACAGTCAACAAAGCGTTCCCCACTGCCTGTCCACAGGTTCTCTCCTTCCTCCTAGCATCCATGACCTTGGCTTGCTGGCCCCAGGCAGGTCCGTTTCCACCTCAAAGCTTGGAGGTGTTGCGCATGCCCCCTGCCCCTACTGCTGCCCCCCGTGGCCAGCCGCTGAGCAGTCCCAAGTGCCCAGGCCTGTGCCAAGTCCTGTTCACTCTTCTAAAAGACCATAAGGAGGAAACACTGGTACTACCCCCATTCAACAGACAAAGAAACTGAGGTTTGGAAAGGTAAAGTGACTTGTACTAACAGCAGATGCCCACTGGACCACTACCCATGTGCCTCAGGCACAGGGAAGGCATGGCGACATGAAGGCCAGCCAAGTGGTGGTTTGGGCAGCAGGGCCTTGAGGTCCACCCCCTTGGGGACAGGGCAGATCCCCAAGCCCACTGGCCTAGGGTAACCAGGTTGCATCAAGTGGAGACCATCAGGGCTGGGCCAGGACAGGTCACCAGAGGTCACCTGAGTGACCAGGTTCTGGCCACCCTGAATCATGCTCCTGCTTGGGTCCTCCATCCAGGGCTGGGGCTGCTCCTTAGAAAGCCAGGGCCCTGTTGCCCCAGAGCCAAGAGTGCAGGGTCAAGGAACCTGCAGAGCAGGGGAGGAAAGGCACCCCAGGCCCCTGCACCAGGGGAGGGAGGAGGCCTCATCAGGCTCTGAGGTTCCCACCTCCTCTCTACACAAGAGAGCTGAAATGGCCCATGCGCAGGCCCAAAAGGTCCCGGCCCCTGACTCCCTGGGGAGGGGGCCCCTCCCCAGCCCAGCCGCAGCTCCAGGCTCATGAGTCAGGACTGGCTTGTTGAAACTGATACCGAGAAACCAGATGCTGGGGCTGATGAATAATGGAGTCACCAAGGCAGGAGCCCCCCTCCCACTCCCGCCCAGCACCACTTCCCCAGCCCCAGAAAAGCAGAGGCCTGTGGGCATCCCCTCCCCCACAGTGGGCTGGGGCCCCAGCCTGGTCTGCAGTGGGAGAGGGAGCTCCTTGTCTAGGAGAGGTCACAGGTCTGGGCCAAGGTCTGGAGCCAGTTCTATGCTCTGTCCACAGAAGACTGGCCTAGAACCAGGAGTTGGGGCTCCCTGGCCAGGGGGATACCCCTGCCCAGGGGCTCCCTATCCGAGCTAAGCTCCCCTGGGAGACTACCAGCCCCAGGGCCCCATCTGGTACCTTGGAAATCCAGGGGTGGAGGCCGCACGCGTGGGCACATCGGCCGGTGGGGAGCCAGCTCTGCCAGGCTGCTCTCCTGCTCCCAGCGGCCCACCTGGCTCCTCCCTTCCCCTACGCCTCGGCCTCACCCCTCATCCTGGGGTCCACCCAGACGCAGAGCCTGCCCTAAGGCCCTGCCCTGTGCAGGGCAGATGGCAGGGGTGTAGAGCACCTCTCTGCAGGCCAGCCCTACTGCACCAGCTGCAGAAGCCAGCAAGGCCCCTTCCTCCCCAGGGAGTCGAACAGCTGGGACTGGTCGGTGCTAGGGGGAGAAGGAAAGGCTGTGGTTCATGAACTTCACCTCCTGCCCAGTCCCTGCACAGGACCCCGGCGTGGCAGCCTGTGCCCTTCTCCTGGCGCCTCTTTCTTCAGAGCCACACAAAAGGCTCCTTGGGAGGGAGTGGGGCAGAGAGCACAGGCCTGGGCTGCGGGAGACCTGCTTCTGGGGCCCATCTACCCCTCTGCCCTTCCCCACCTGTGTGAAGAGGGCACTGGCCAGTTCTCTAGAATTTTCTATCTAGCGATGGCTGCTGGGTCCCATTGTGTGCCTGGACTCTGGCAAAGGGGCAGAGAAATAGTGAGATCCTCCTAGAGCCCCCCAAACCTGGGGGAGGCAATGGAGGAATCTGTGGGGCCCTGGGCCCCCTGGGCCTCCAAGTCCTCAGTCTTTCATCAAGGTGGGCCAGGGCCTCTCCTGGCTTCGTGGGTCCTGTCCCTCTGCCCTTCCCCCTAGCGGGGGCCAGGCTTGGCCCAGGCTGCCTGAGATGCAGACTCTCGCGCCCCCTGCCGGCCTCGAGAGGGCTTTCCGCCTGGGACCGACTCGGACGCCCAGATGGGGCAAGGTCGCCGAAACCACCCAACCAAGCCGCGCCAAAGCCCCTTCACATGCCCTCGCCCCACCAGCAGCCCTCACACCAGGGCTGGGGCCCTGCACACTCCTCACGACCATGTCTCCCAGCCGACCGCACCCTAGAGTCACTGTGGAGGCGGGCGCTGGAGCCCATTCCACCCTCAAGTAAGCGGAGGCAGGGCCAGTGGCGCCCATCGACACCCACCTGCTGGCCTAGGACTGTGCGGGACCCTCCACCCAGGGTTCTGTCCATTCATTCAGGGAGAGTCTTGGCGCCCGGACCCACCCCCGTCCGGACCCCAGCTTCCCCGTGAGACTCACCTAGGGACAACCTTCTCCTCCCCAGTGGCTGGGGCTCGGGCCAAGGCTGCCAGAGTCCGACGGGGCCGCGGGGAGAGGGGGACCGGAGCCGCCCGGCGGGCTCGGTCCGCTCTGCGCCGGCTAGGGGCGCTGGGCGTAGGGGAATTACGGTAGGCCGGCGCGGGCGCTACCACCTGGGCGGGCCGGGACGTACCAATGGCGCGCCCGGCTGGGACGGGGGAGGGTCTGCGGTCCCGGGAAGGGCCCGGCGCCCCACCCGGCGGCCCAGGGGGCTGGCAGGAGGGCCGGCCGGCGCTTGGAGCTAATCTAGGGTCCGCGCTGTAGACAGAGGGGAGGAGGCGCTTGTCACTGTTTCCGAGGGGGCTGCCCTTTACAGACCTGCGGAAAGTTCAAAGTCTGTAGTCTTTAACCTGGGCTTGAAGACCCGAGCTCGCCCGCCCCCGCCTAGGGCCCGCGGCGGGACGCTGCCCCCGGGGTCCAGGCGGGGTGGGGGGGAACCCGCAGGCCCAGCCCGTCCCGGGAATCGCCCCAAGCCAGGCTCGCTTCCGCTGGATTCTGAACGGCGCCCTCCACGGCGCCTGAGAAACGGGCCCGCCTTGCTCCGTGCCTCCCTCTTTTTTCCTGGCCCACGCCTAGCAGGTCCTGAAAAAGGGGGCCATTCCGCCCTTTGGTGGTTCCCAGCATCTTGAGTTTAGAATAACTCTGCCCTCAGGACTGGAGGTGGAGATAGTGTCTGGGGACACAGGGATCCCACTGAGAAGGCAGTCCACCCAGCCCCAGGCACACCTCCCCACTTCCCTAATTACCGAAGCTAGCAGATGGGCGCGGTTGGACTGGGACCCCCGCGGGAGCCTCCGGGTTCAGGCCTACCTGCATTTTGCCAATTCTAGACCACCTCCGTCAGGCCCCTCACCAGGCCTGGGCCTCCAGGCTGCTGGAGCCCCCTCCTAATGGGAGCTACCCTCCTTGTCAGCACTGACCTTCCTGGGGCTGGTCCACACCAGAGCAGCTCATCTCCGCCAGGTAGCATGAGGTGGGTCCTCTGTCTCTGCCTCTTGGGCACCCCAGGCCTTCACCTTCTCCCCTCCAAATTACTTAGCCAAAGCCCCCAAATTCCCCTTGCATTGCTCCTCTGGTCCTGCCCCATTCTCCAGCTGCACACTGGACTGCCCCCTGTCTACAGCTGACTAGCATCTCCACAGACCAGCCACCTCCAGAGATCCCCAGAATCTGGCCATTCTCAAGGGCACCCTGGCTGGCCTCCTACCTCTTACCCGCAAAGCATTGCCCAGGAGAATAGGTCACTCCCTCTCCCATTATTCACTACATCCTGCCCATTCTTTCTCCACAGGGACCTCAGATCCACCCCTTCCTCTGCCCTGTGGCCACTGGTCTTCATCTGACAACCCCTCCCCTAGACACACACACCACCCTCCCGACTCATCCCTGCCACCTCACAGCCCACTGTTAAGCTGGAAGAGAGCTCTGAAGTCATCAAATTGAATCTCCACTCTCTCCGCTTAAATACTTCTAGGGGTGGGGTACTCACTATCTATACATCAGGGAACAGCTTCAGCTGTTGGAAACTTTTGCCTATACTGAACAAAAGCTCACCTCCCTGCCAGGCCCCTTGGGACCCATGCAGAAAAACTCACCTCCCTTTCCTCCTGACAATTCCTTAGAAATGATAGGCTCTGAGGACAGACAGACCTGGTTGAGTTCTGGCCTTGCCTGGGCAAGTCATCGCACCTCCCTGTTTCTCAGTGTCTTGTCTCTAAAATGGAGATGGGGTGGTCCCTACTGCACAGGGTGCGGGTGAGGACTAGATGAGGTCCCTGTGGTGAGGCACTAAAGCAGGGCCTGGCACCCAGTAGGTGCTGAGTAAATGGCGGCTGCTAGAACTAATACCTTTAAGGATGATGTCCTAGCGTCCCATCTCCAGGATAAACACCCCCAAGTCTTCTGCCCCCTCAAATGTGGTCCCCTAGGCCAGTGTTAGCCCTCCTCCATGTCCCCTTGTGACCCGAGGTGCCCTGTACAGACTTTCATCAGAGTGCCCAGCTCAAGGGAGCCCAGACTCTGCCCCATGGTTAACTTGCAGCAGGGCGGGGCCACCCACCGTGTCATCACCCAGCACCCTGGGAGAGAGGGAGCAAACACTTCCTCCGTCTCCCCGACAGGACACCTGCCCTGGGAACTGGACAGATGTGCAATAAACATTTGTCTGGCTGGGTGGGGTTGGCTGGGGTCTGGGATGGAACCCAAGGAGGTCTCAGATCTCAGGGAGGGGAAGGAGGACACGCACGAAGTCTAGGGGTTTCTCTCCCCCTGCAAGGAAGATGGACACGTGGTTGCAGATAGCATCCTCTTGAGCACCTGCAGCAAGCCACACTGTGCTAAGCAGTTCGCACGTAAACCCTCTTTTTCACCCTTGTTGCAACTTGAGAAAACTCAGTTTCCAGATGAGGAAACTGAGGCTCAAAGAGGTGTAGTGACTTGCCCAGGGTCATGCAGCGGGAAAGGGGTGGGCTGTGACCCTGGAGCTCCCAGGTGTGGGCTACTCTATACATCTTCATCCTGGGGAAGGGTAGGGACACACCTTCCCTCCGGTCATCCCCAAGGCAGGTAATCCAGACACCTCACCTGGACATCAGGGTGTTCCCTCTTCAGCTTTGCCTCCCTTTCCCCAGCCCCTCCTCAGCCCTGCTCGCTCCTTACATCCTCAGAAAGCCTCCTGGCTCACTCAGCTTTCTTCCAGCTCAATACCCCCTCATTTCTCTGGACACCAGCAGCCTCCTCCAGGAAGCCCATCCTGGTTATCCCCATCCCTCTAGAGTGAACTCCAGGGACAGGAGGTAGGGGTGAGGTGGCTGATTTATCCCAAAAGCCCCAGCACCCAGGAGAGGCTCAAATAAAACCTCAAGGGTGGGGCTTCCCTGGTGGTGCAGTGGTTAAGAATCCGCCTGCCAATGCAGGGGACACGGGTTTGAGCCCTGGTCCGGGAAGATCCTACATGCCATGGAGCAACTAAGCCCGTGCGCCACAACTACTGAGCCTGAGTTATAGAGCCCGTGAGCCACAACTACTGAAGCCCACGCACCTAGAGCCCAGGTTCCGCAACAAGAGAAGCCACTGCAATAAGAAGCCTGCGCACCGCAATGAGGAGTAGCCCCCGCTCACCTCAACTAGAGAAAGCCGGTGCGCGAGCAACAAAGACCAACGCAGCCAAAAATATAAATAAATAAATAAATAAACAAACAAACAAAAAAACCCTCAAGGGTGGGCCAGGAAGTGGAAGGGTCCAGCCCTGTTGGAAGATGGCCCTTCAGGGTAGCCTGAGGGGCCAGTTTGACAAACCCAAGTCCTCACTTGCCTCCTCCTCCCAGTGGGGCTGGGATGCAGCTCCAGGAGGGCAGAACCTTTGTTCCCTGGAGATCTCCAGGGCCTAGAACCAGGCCTGGCACAGCAGGTGCTTAAACCTGATTTGGTGACTGAATAAATGACGTCATCTCCTTCAGAAAGCTAGTCACATCCTGCTAGCCGTTCCTCGAATGGCTGGGGAGGAGAGGGAGAACGATGCTCTCCGTCTCACTCCAGGCCAAGCTCCGCCAGTCATGCTGTGGGATGTGGGCAAGTTCTTCCGTCTCTCTGAGCCTCAGTTTCCTTATGTTTCACGTGGGAATAATAATAATGCATTTCTTCCGAGGTTCCCTCGAGGGTTCAGTGAGACAAGCATGAGGGCCCAACAACCTGCCTGCTGGTTATTATTATCACCAACAATAGGATATTCTGGAACTTCCCTGGTGGTCCAGTGGTTGGGACCCGCGCTTCCACTGCAGGGGGCACGGGTTCGATCTCTGGTCGGGGAACTAAGATCCTACGTGCCACACGGTACGGCCAGAAAATAGAAAACAACAATAGGATATTCTTCTCTCCTCCTTCTCACCAAACCTGGGTGTCATTCACCTCCTCTCACCCTCTGCTCCAGGCTGCTCATACCCTTGGCAAGACCTGCCTCCCACCCCTTCTTTCCTGCCTCTGTACTTCTGCCTGTGGCAGTCCCCCCTTCCTGGAGGGCCCTTGCCTTCTGCTCTGCCTATCTACGTTTTCACTTCCACCAGAGGTCACCTCCTCCGGGATGTCCTCCCTGACTAGCCCTTCTCCCTCTGATGGCTCAGGCATCCTTGTCCCCCAAGTCTGTGTCATTTGTCCCAGAGTGGGTCCCACCAGTGATAGGACTTGGGCTCTCCCCCTGCAGGCTGGGTGACCCTCTGGCTGCTGGTGCCAATGTCAGCCATGCTGAGTTGCAGGCAGCCCAGGGCTGGGACCTGGAAGCTGCAGAGGGCCCACACATGCTCTGACACCAGCTCTCATCTCACAGGCCTCACCCCTGGCCCTTCCTGCGGCAGCTTGTGGGCCCGCCCCAGGAGGAGCAGCTGCCCACAGGAGAGGCTGGGACAGTGTGGCCTGGCCCCCTTTGTCATCCCTGTGGGTCAGGCAGAGGGCCCAAGGCTTTGCAGGCCCCTGGCAGGATGTAACTGAGGATAACTGAGGCCAGTTTGTTGCCAGGAGCCCCCATATGGGGGAGAGGCAACCAGCCAACACCAGAGCCCCGATGCCAGGCACCAACCGTGCCAGCAGATTGCATCTGACATCACAGCCACCCCCTTGCCTGGTGACCACGGCAACTGGAAGCCTCCCCCTCCTCTCCCCGCCCGCGGAACAGTCCTCCACGTTCCTTCTAACCGTGGTCTTCCTGTGCAGAATATAAGCGCGTGTGTCTGGATGGAGGGGGGTAACAGGGTGGCATTTTTAATTTCCTGCAGCTGGCAGAGCTGAGCTACACAGTGTTTAGGAACAGGGCTCTGGCACCATACAGATCTGGGTTCTGGGTTCCAATCTCAGCTCTACCACATCCTAGCGATGTGTTCTTAGGTGGGCTGCTACCTCTCAACTATAAATGAGAATAATGACAGGACAGATGTCAGAAGGCTAGAGGGAGGAGACAGAGTCCTCAGTGCCCACAGTGAGTTGTGGCAGTTACAACTATTGTCACTCAAATGCGTGCTGGGAAGGGCCAAACCTGGGTTCAAACCCTTGCTCGGTCTCTCCTGAGCTGTGGGGCCTCCTCCAAGTCACAGGACCTCTCTGAACCTTGGTATCTTCATCTGGAAAACAGGGCAATGACCGACACCTTCCCAGCAGAGCTGCCACAGCACAGAAGGCACAGAGCCCAGCACGAACCAGGCAGAAGTGCCCCGCCGTCACTGCTATCCTCATCCCTCTTGTTTTGTCCACTCGTAGCTCCCAAGTCCTGACACTCCATGACCAGTTGGTCCTTTCTTCCCTTTGTCATCCCCAGGCCCATAGTCACTATCACAAAGTCCCAAAGTGTCCCTGACCCATGCCCAGGCCTGAAGAGTGGCCTGGTGCCCCAGGAAGAGTGCCCGCTGGGCACTGGAATGGAACCTTGGTGGGGGGCGGGGGGGGGGGTGTCCCTTCTTGCTGATTCTCAGTTTCCTCATCTGTGACATAGAGCGGCAGCTCCCGTCACCTCAGGGCTGTAAGGACTGCAGTGCAGGAAAGGGCTCTGGGGCACCCCTGCTCCAGCTGCCCTTGCAGAAGTCCCCCCCGCTCCACTGTTTCTGAACTGGGGTCAGCCCCTCTGCCTCCTAAGCCAGCCACCCTGCGGCCCTGCCCACCCCTGAACCCACACGACCCTGTAGCCAGGCCAGCTGCACCCCTGCCAGGGCCCTGTGGATTTCCGGGCCTGGACAGAGAGTGCGGTTAGAGCCCTGTCCCCTCTGCCCCCAGCTGCTCCCCGGCCCTCCAGCCACCCTACCTTAGCCGCCCGCCCCTTGTCCATGCAGTCGGGGTTCTGACAGCACAGCCCCTTCTCTTCAGCCAGGCTCCGGTCTTCTGCAAAGGAGACAAGAGGGTTACTAGTCGGGCGGGGCCCAGGGAGGGTGCGCCCAGGCTGGGGCACCCAGGCTCCCCGGGGCCCCAGGAGCCTCCCGACCAGAGGATGGGTGGGGCCGTCTCCTCAATGCACCCTTCAAAGGAGGGCAGTGTCCCTTTCTCTTTTAAATGCCAACTTATCTGCACGGGAATCTGTTAGCAGAGCCCTTTTCTTGTAGCAGCTCCCCAGGGAAAGTATCCAGATTCCAGGGGGAGAAAACGTCTTTGGAAATGAGCAGCTCCCTCTCTCTGTACCAGTAGTCTGGGGAGGGGGGTGGCTCAGTGACCTTGGGGCCCCAGGGTTCCTGGGGGATCCCTGCAAGACTACGGGGGGTAAGGGGGATGCCAGGGGCCCAAGATTCCTTCCTACCCCTGTCCTCCACATCGCTGCCTCTATTGATGGTCTCCCCCGCAAAATCCTGGGGTGGTCCCCCTCACCCGCTGTCCGTCTTTGACCCAGCATTTGGTCCCCTCCAAGCTAGCTGCCTCTCCTCCTGGGGCACAGCAGCGGAGGGGACAAGGAAGGGGGGGAAAGAGGCTGCCCGCCCCGGTCAGCTTGCAGGGCCAGGGGAAGGGGTGATGAAGCGCGCCCCGACACGGGGCACAGTTTGGACCCCCGCATCCCTGATTCCGAGACCGGCGTCTACCTCCCACCGCGAGCAGGCCTTCCCCAAAGGAGGCGGCAGGCTGAGCCCCCGCCTGCCGAGGGGAAGGAGCTGGCCCTGCCCTCCCATTGATCCTCCCCCGCCCCAAACTCCCCGGCCTGCCCGCGATGCCCCTCGCCCGCGCCCCTCCCCGAGCCGGCGCGGAGGCGGCCAGGCCCGCCGGCCTGCATGGCGAGGCCCGGCCGGGGGCCCCGCACTCACCCATGGAAGAGGCGCCGGGAGGCCGGGAAGGCGGGCGGTGCGGGGGGCGCCGCGGGCCGGCCGGGGGCGAGCGCAACGGCGGCGTGGGGCGGACGCCGGCCGAGCGCCGGGGGAGAGGCCGGAGCGCCGCGGCCGCGGGACCCTCTGCGGCTAGAGGCGGGGCGGGGCAGGTGGGCGGTGGGAGGAGCCGAGCGGCGGCCCCGCCTGCGGAGGGCGGGACTCCGTGCCCCGCCCCCTGCGCCCCTCAGCCTGGACCCCCGCTGGGCAGAGCCTGCCCCCCGGGCGCGGGGCATCTGCCGGGAGGACGCGACCCATCCTCCCTCCCCACAACTGGAGCCTTCCCCTCCTCTCTGAAAAGTCGTGGGTGTGACCAAAGGCCATCCCTCCGCCCCTCAACTCCCTCAGCCTCCCAGCCACCTCAAAAGAAAACACCTCTGTTTTTGATGTGGTCTGGAGACATTTTCTCAATCTCCTGGAAAGTGGGAATGAAGGCATTTTAGACAACTCTGCTGTTTCTCCTGGCCCCAAAGGTACCGTCTAAGTGGAAACGGTGCCTTCTTGTAGATAGGCATGCAGGTCAGGACAGATCTCTGCACCCTCTGTCCTCCACCCCCAGCAGAAGACCCTCTCCTCATTTAGAGATGCTGTCGGCTGTGGGGGTAAGGGTTCCGTAAATGGAGTGGGCTTGGTGGCTACTGTTGTTTTATTACTATCATCTCTGTGTTGGTTAGCATTTTAAAAACTTTATGGAAGTATAAAATAAATATGTACAGAACAGTGCAGCTCTCATGAGTACACAGCTCAGAAAATTTTCACAAAACGTATTTTTACAAAATAACCAGCCCGCAGGTTAAGAAGCAGAGCACCACCAGCCCCCCCTGCAGGAGGCTCCCTCATGGGAGCTGCCAGCCACTCCCCACCCCCCAGGGTGTGCTGTCCTGACCTCTGTCTCAATTGGTTTTGCCTGGTCTTGTACTTTCAATTAGTTTTGCCTGGTCTTGTACTTTCATTCAATTAGTTTTGCCTGGTCTTGTACTTTATGTAAATAGCACCACGAGATACTTGGACAACATTTTAGTGTTTACAAAACACTTTTCACTTCAGAAATGGAGCCTGGGGGAGGTGGCCAAGACTCTCCCAAGGGACTCAGAGTTCTCCTGAGCCTGCATAGACCCCATCCCACCTGCAGGTTGGTGCTGGGAGGCTCCGGGTAGATGAGATCCAGGTATGGAAGACCCAGTTTCCCATGGGACCCGGGTCTCTCTCCCAAAGTCTCCCCTGGCCCCTTCCCCAACCAGAGTAGGGTGCCTGCCTTTCTACGTGCATCTATTTCATGGGCTGGCCCTGGGGACTCAGGGGTGACCAGGACCCCATCCCTGCCCTCAGGGACTTGTGACAGAGGGCACTGTCATGGATCCCAAGTCTTCTGGGTTCTCTGGATTCACTCAGCAAACATACAGCAAGGGTCCTCTGAGGGCTCACCATGTATCTAGCCCCAAACTGGGCACTGGGGACCCATTGGTGACCCTGACAAGTCTTGAGGGCCTCATGTGGGGCCCGGCACGGCCGGGGCGAGGAGGCTGAGGGAGCAGCTGCACAAGAGGCCTTGCTCGGTGTTCCGAAGCTTCCAGGCTGAGAGGGAAGGAACAGCACAGTGTCCCCCAGTGTCCCCCAGTCTGCTGTTTGTGCAGTGGGAACCTGGCGTTCTGAGAAGGGCCCCTGCTAATTCTCAGGACTCTCAGGCGGGCCCTGCCTCACTCAGTTCACAGAATCACACAGTTCTGATTTCCCTCTCGGAATCTCAGCTGTCTGAAGGGCCAGGGTCGCCTGTCCTGCCTCTAGCCCGGAGGCAGGGGCAGCTGAGGGGGAAAACAGCACTGTGAGGACCCTGACGGGGTCCCTGGGGTCAACGATCCTGCTGGCCCTGCCCCAGCCCTGCCTGTCAAGCCGTAGCTGGCTCAAGGGTCGGGTGGGAAGCAGGGCTCTTCTCCACCAGCCGGCAGCAGCTCCTCTGCCATCTGGATTTCCAGGGACCTGGAGACCGCAGCCAGCTTTGGGGGAGTTGCCCATGCACCCTACCTGAATCTGGGGAACTCAGCCAAATGAGGTCTGCTTGTAACCCTGAGTCCCTGGGTTCTCACAACTCAGGGCCTGGGGTTGGGTTCTAACCCCCTTTGTCCCAAGACTTCTGGATTCTGGTCCCAAATTCAGCAGGCTCGTACGCCACCACAGGGTCCTGGAGCTGCCTTCCAGCCCTCTGGGTCCTGCCATGACCGCCCCAGGCCACAGCCACTCCAGGGCCAGACTCCCCTCGGCCACCGTGGGGTGGTCGTGGGGTCTGGAGTCCTTTGTCCTGGTTCTTCCAAGCACTGGAGTTCTACCTGGCTAACCTCTCTGGCCTCTGGCATCCCCCCAACCCCGCCGCCCTCCCACCCTCCCCCAGCCCCCCCTCCATTTTCAGTTCCCTCAAGGTGCTCAGTCTGCTTTCTAGACGCCCCCTCTGCGGACTGCTCAGGCCCAGCCCCTCTGGAATCTAGTTTCCCTGCACTCCACATGAAAGCTACAGCCTCCTAGAGCCCCTAGGTGTGCTTCTCTCCCCAGAGACTCCAAACACAGGAACGTGGCTGAGGACCCTGCTAGCTCTCAGGGCCCAGAGACGGGCCTCTGGGGGCCAGGGAGGAATCAGGCATCGGGACGGGCTGTCCCCACCCCAGGCCTGCCATGGGCTCCCCTCTGACGAGTTGGCCGGTTTGCAGCCCTGCAGAATGGGTGGGTGTGGTAAGGGGGAGATGTCGTACCAGGTGGTACATACCCTGGACATAGTTGATTGGGCCAGAGGTGGCCGCCTGGGCCAGCCTGTTTAATTAGACTTGCTCTCTTGAGAATTTGAAATGAGATGGGCAACTCCTATTGGGCCCTGGAGCCCTGAGGTCACAGAAAGTCAGTCTGAGTGGGTACGCTCCCAGGGGCCGCCTCCACCACCTGCCCTCGCTCCCCCCAGGGTCCCCGTCTCGCAGTACCCCTCTGGCTGCTGGCCCTTGGCCAGCCCCAGGCAGACCTGGAACCTGGAAATTGCCCACCCCCAGGGTGCCAGATGTCGTCTCTCCGGGTCTGAAACAGCCCAGCTGCCCTCCTGGCCTCCTCGGGCCCCTGCGGCTCCCAGCATCCTGGGGAAAGCCAGGGCCCCTCAGCCAGGCAGACAAGCCCACATGCCAGCGTCCCCCACCCTCTATCTTAGTCACACGATGCCGCTTTTCCTTCTCCAACACGATCTCTACGACAACTGGCCGGCAGGGCGCCTGGGCAGAAGCCGGCCGGCAGACATGTTTTGCTTGGCGAAGCGCAGTGCTTCAAAAGAATTTGAATTGGTTGCCAACTTTGAAAAGTCAGATTTCACATAAAAATCCAGATTGCTGGCTTCCATGGACAAACCAGAGGAGCCTGGCAGCTCTGGACCCATATTCCTGATGGCTCCAGCTCCCCAGTTGTGTCTGCCTTAGACTGGCACACACCCTTCCACCCTCCACAGTCCCCACCACTCCCTATCGCCTCACTCCAGCCCCCTCCCTCTGTTACTCACTACCTCCCCTGGGACGGAACTGAGCTTCTGACCGCGGCCCAGCCCTTCCTGGTTCTGTTCCTCTGCCTCTGCCACATCCTTCCCATCGCTGTCTACTGTCAACTGACATCCTGCCCACTCTCTAAGGCCCAAGTTGAATGCAGCGACCTTCCGGAAGGCCTCTCGATCTCAGAATATCCAAATTCCAGATGAATCGCTCCCTCCTAGATCCCACCATCCTGGGATGGGCCTTTGAACTGACCTGTTATTTTGGACCTCTCTTCCCCACCAGATTGCTCCAGAAACACCTGCCTATAAACACCTACCCAGCACCTGCTGGGCACTCTGTGCTTTTCACACATGGTCTCATTTCACTGTCAAACCCTCTGCAGCATGGGCTAACCCCAAAGGACAGCTGCTGGCCACTGTAGCTACTGAGCATGTGCAATGGGGCTCATCCAAATTGAGATGCGCTATACATGTGAAATACACAGCAGATTTTGAAGATTTCGTGCAAGAAAAAAAACAAACAAACAGAATGTAAAATCACATTGATGCGGATTCCCTGACGGTCCAGTGGTTAAGACTCCGTGCTTCCACTGCAAGGGGCATGGGTTCGATCCCTGGTTGGGGAATTAAGATCTCACGTGCCATGCGGCCCAGCCAAAAAGTAAAATAAAATCAAATCTCATTGAGGATTTTTTTATACGGATTACAAGTTGAAATGGTAATGTTTTTGAAATAGACTGGGTTGATTAAATATACTCTTAAAATTCATTTCACTTGCTTGGTTTTTGTTTTTTTGCTTTTTGTTTTTAATGTGGCTAGTAAAAAAATTTAAATGATGAAAGTTCTAGGGGATAGCACTGTTCTAAACAACTGAGAGAAGAAAGTATGTTGATTGTTGCCCATTTTGCAGATGAGGAAACTGAGGCCCAGAGGGTTGGGCGACTTGCCCAAGGTCATGCAGCTAGTGAGTGATGAGGCTGGGACTTGAGCCTAGGACTGGAAGACTCCAAGTCTGTGCTCCTAACCAACAGGCCACACTGCCCCTATGGTGCCCCCATGGTTCCTGACATGGTTAGGTGCTTGGCACACATAAAATGATCCCCCCATTGTCACATAAGACCCCTTTTCCCAGCTGGCTGCAGGCTGAGACAAGCGTACCACCCTTGTCATTCCTCAGGGGATCCCCTCACCTCTGAGCACCCCCTGGCATAATGAACCTCAAGAAGACAGAGCTTCCCTGCCCATCACCTCCCAACCCCAGGCCTGGCCAGGCAAAGGCTGCCCCTCCCAGGAAGCAGCTGTGGCCTTGAATGCCCCCTCCCACGCAAACCCAGCCCTCCTGGGAGCCTATCTATGGTTGGGCAGCTGCTGCGGGCTGTGCTAGGACTGAACCCCGTCATCAGGGCAGCTTGCAGAAGGGCAAGATTTGACCCAAACCTGCCTGAGAGCCAGAGGGGTGTGTCCTGGGCAAATGGCTGCTGACCCCAGGAACCATCCGCCTCTCCCTACCCCAGACTCTGGTCAGAGCATCACAGGTGGCCTGGGAAAGAAATGTGGTCCCCTTCCCAAAGCCCCATGTAGCATTGTGGGGTAGGGCCGTCAAGTGGGGACCCTGCTGGAGGAAGGAGCCCGGACCATGGTCTCTGATGCTGTCCCTGACTGCAGCCCAGACTAAAGATGTCATCGTCCCCTGGAGCCTAGAGACTCCCAAGCACTGCCCCGCCCACCCACACGCCTCGGACTCAGTAAGAAGAGGTGGGAGGACACATTCAGAATCCCTTTCTGGGGCCCCAGAAACCATCCACACAGTTCCTGCCCACAGGCCTGGAGCCTGCCAGCCACTTCCTCTGGCCGAGGCTGCTGTGGGCACCTGCCCATTTGCCCACTGCCACGGGCTTCCCCCCAGGCTCCTCGGAGGAACAGAGAGTGGCTGCGAGAAAAGCGAGAGCAGGACTGCGGAAAGGGGCGTGATTCCCGTTCGGGACAATCACGCTCCGGGCACGAGCCCCACCCCATCGCGCTGGGACCCACCACCCACCCATACTGGGCCCAGGCCAGGGGCTGGCAGAGTGCAGAGGACAGAGCCCACATAGACAGCTGTGTGCCCGCTCTCCCACCCGCCTGCCTCAGCTCGCCCCCGAGGCCAGCTCACGCGCCGTGACCCACGCACCGTGTGCTGGGACCTCTTTCCCAGCCGGGGCCAAGAGGCACGGGGTCGTGATGGTGGGCCTGGTCCTGCGGCTCTGAGGTGGAGGGCGGGAACTGTGGATCTGGGTACCACCACTCACCACCCCACTGCGCCTTGCCTTCCCTTCCAGAGCAAAGGAAGGGGCCACCAAGAATGGTCCCTGCCTCCAAAGGTGGGCGTGAAGATGCTAGGAGCCAAGGGAAGTCTTGGCACGGGGCAAGTGCCCGCTAACTGTGTGCTGTGAGGCCCCACAGATGGCAGGGACTGCTTGCCTGGAGAGGCTGGGGGCAGGGGAGCGGGAGCGCGCTTCACAGGGGCTGCCCCAAAGCCCCGGGAATGGGTGAGGGCCCAGCAGCAGGAAAGCTTGGCACTTTGCAGTGACTGAGATGAAGAGGACACATAGCAAGAGGGGGACAGACCCCTGCTTGGCCTCCCTGGCTTGTGTCTGGACTGGCTGTGTGACCTCATGCCGGACCTCAGCCACCTTCCCTGCCTCAGTAGACAGGAACCTGCCAGGTGAAGCCGTACAAGCAGACAGGACTCAGTCTGCCCCCCAGGCCACTCCCCCAACCCACCCTCTGGTTCCAGAACAGTGCCCGGCTGAAAGAGACGGGGAGCTTTCTGCCAGGCTGGCCCGCGCCTGCCCCGTGCGGTCCTCACGCTTCCCCCTGCTCCGTGCCCTGCCCAGCCTCCTGCACAGGTGGGCGCTGTGCCCACCCCACCCCTCCAAGCAGCCACATCCCTCTGTCCACTTTGGCCAACGGGACAGGTTGCCCAGAGGGGCCCCCTCTCAGGTTCGACAGCTGTCGTTTATGCCCACCAGGCATCCATTCTCCCCGTTGAGAGCAGCATTGCCTGCCCTGCTTTGTGGAACCCGTGCCCCACGTGGTCTCTTTCTGTGGTGGATCCCAGGCCTAGCCATCACTTTCCGTGCCCTCTGGCTGCAGGGAGGGGTCAGGGAAGGACCACGCCAGGCTGGGAAGTTGTGTCCCTGAGAGGCTCCTGCTTCTCCAGGCCTGCGGCCTGGGGTGGGGGTGTGCCAGAGCCTGGGGCCCCAGATGGGGCCAACAGAGGAGATAAATGAGGCCCGAGACACCGCGCCCTGCTGGCTTCTGCCAGCCAGACCTGGGCTTCCATCACTGGCACTGGTGTCCTGACAGAAGCGGAGTCGCCAACCCAAGGCTGAACGTTCTGCTGGGCCACTCATTAGCGGAGCTATGATAGAACAGCAATGATAACAGCCAGCGTGGACCATGCCCTTGTTCTGTGGCATGCGGGGTTTGAAGGGCTCCATGTGTCACCCCAGCAAGTCCTCTCAGCCACCGCATGACACCACCTGTATCTTTATCCCCACTGACACAGCCAGGTCAGCCTCCAAACACCGGCTGCCGGGCTCAGCACCCCGCACCACCCGTGCTGCCTCTCGGGGGGCTTAATCTCTCTGTGTTTCTGTTCCCTTACCTGCAATGCGGATAATACGAGAAAGGGCACATGTCCTGGGGCCTCGAACATGAACATTCCAGAAAGACTCGTCCCACCACCTGGCCCTGATCTTGGAGGCAGAGGACCGAGGCAGAGACCAGGCCTGAAGCCCAGAGCCAGGCCCAGCTGCCCTGCTCCCAGCCCAGCTGCCGGGCCCACGCTGCCTGGCTCGGCCTGCCCTGTCTGCCCCCGAGGCCCCCAGGGTCCTCGTGCTCAGGGCCCTCTCCTCCACCAGCAGCGGCTCTCAGGAGGGCCTTGTCCCCCCACCGCTGCTGATGTGACGGGCAGCAGCATGTGCATGGTGAGCAGGCCGCAGGCTCCGGCCAGAGGGAGGCGGCAGGGTAGACCAGCTGTCCGGACCTCCTGCGAGCCCTCCTGGGAAAGTGGAACTGCACCTACCCCCGAGGTCCTCGATGATGTCCAGGGTGGAACTCCAGGAGAAGCGCTCCACGGCCCCCAGCTCCAGCTCGGCCAGGGCACCGGGCAGGGCCTCCAGCGCATAGGCACCCCGCTTCTTCCAGTAGAGAAACATGCTGAGGCCCGGGGAGGCCTCCCCGCCGGGCCCGTGCCCTCAGAGGCTGGGCGGCCCCGGGGACCCGGGTCCCCGAGGCCTGGACACAGTGGGTGCAGGGACTGCAGAGGGGCTGTAGAGACCCTGGGGCTGGCCACAGGCCGGCGAGCATGGCCCTCCCTGGGGAGGGGAGCATGCTGGGAGCGGCCGGGGGCCTCAGAGCTGACCAATGGCCAGGGCCCCAGCCCCACACAAAGCGCCTTTCTTCCCCTCCTACAGACATTTTACAAATTTCAACTTCCCGGCCCCCTCGGAGCCCCCCCCAAGGGGATGGGCTGGCCGTCTGGGGACGGCAGAGGCCCGGAAAAGAGTCCGATTGTTCCGTGATCTCTGTGCTAAGATAAGTTTTCAGAGGAGAAAAATGTGCTGCTCCAGGAGCAGTTCCAGCCCCCCACTCCTGACCTCTGACCCCAGCCCCCAGCCCCAGCGGGGCCCTGCAGGATTTCTCAGTGGGGAGTGGAAGCACCCATGGGGTGCTGTGGAATGACCCCAGAGCTGTTTTCAGCTGCCTGGCTGGGCCCCCTCCCCAGGAAGCACGAGGCGTGGCTCCCAGCTCCCCAGAGCAAAGGCCCCAGGGAGGCCTCCAAGGGTCAGAGGGCAGGAGCTGCGGGCCAGGCCTCAGCCTCAGCTGCCAGTGAGGCCCCGCATCTGCCCTCTGGGCTCTCACCAAGGGCCCTCCCTCGCCGGGCTGGCCAAGCTTCCCCAGGCTGCCCACCCACCGCGCCTCCCTCCCCAGACTGTGTCACCTACACCAACGGCTGCACCACACATGAAGCCCTGGGCAGGCCTCAAAGGCCTCGGGCATCGTCACAGAGCTTCACAGCCCCCTGCTCAGTGGGCAGAGGGTGGGGTGCGGGCAGGGAGGTCAGAAGGCCGGGGGCTGGAGGAACCAGCTGGTGCAGAGCACAGATGAGGCGCAGAGGAAGACACTGGCTCAGCTGATAAGCAGCAGGGCTTGAATTTGAACCCAGGACTATCTAGTCTCAAAGCCAGCTTGGGGGCCCAGACAGCTACCTGGGGGAGAAGGCCTGGTGGTCGGAGGGCAAAGGGGTGGCCCTGTGGGAATCCAGCCCGGATGGGGGAAGGGCACCTTGCTTGTCCTCCCAGCCAGCCTCTGCCACGTTGCTGAGTGCCCTCTGTGTGACCCTGCCACGGCTCCCCAACCTTCCAGGGTCCCGAAGGAGCTAGCCTGGGTGGGGGCAGAGCTGGCCGCCCCCCACCCTGGCCCGACCAGTTGCCTGGCGACAGAGAGGCACGAGGCCCAGACAAGGGGAATTGGCAGCAGAAGGCTCGACTTTCCGGGTGGGGGGCACCCCAGGGCTGTGGCGGGGTGGAGGCTGGTAGGGGTAGCCGACCAGGCAGCCTGCACACCCCCAGCTGAGGGCTAAGGTGCCAAGAGGCAGCTCAAGTGATTCAAACCAGATGCCTGCCTGCCTGCCCGCCTGCCCACCCTCCTCCTCCGGCCCAGGGCCAGGGCCAGGGCCAGGCCCAGACGAATGCGGCCGGGCCCTCTGGTCCTTAATCACTGGCACCCACGTAGCCTGGGCCCACACGAGGTGGGGGGCACCCTGGCTCGTGTTTACAGGCAAGTGGCCAGTGTGTGGGTGCCAGACCAATGTCGGGGGAGCGAGCTGATTTGTCCCCGGCAGCCATGGCTGGTCTCGGCGCCCACCGGGAGGGGCCGGGCTGCAGAGTGAGCAGCGCTCCCCGAGCGTTACCTAGTCCAGATGCCTCTGTGTCTAGGCCTGGAGGGACTACACTTGGCTGTGGTTTCAAAACTGCAAGCCCCAAACCCACCCCGCCCGGAGGCTGGTGGGAGATGCTCCCTAACCCCTGCTTTGGGTGAACACAAGAAGCCCCCCGACCACACACACACCTGCGGAAGCCCTACTCAGTGTCTGCTTGTGCTCAAGCCCGGGATACTGCAGAGCTGAGCCTGGCTGTGCCCCTCCCGCCCGCCCCCCACCCCCCGGGGCACATACAGCCTCCTCCCAGAGGCTCTCTCTGTCCCCAAATGTGCCTTCTGCCTCCTACCACCCTGCCTTGGCTTGTGGCAGGCCTGCTGCCTGGTGTCCTCCTCTGGCTCCCGCGGAGAGTCACCCACCCTCCTCCTGTCCAGGCTAGAGGCCTGCATCCCCGACCTCGCCTCCATCCTCCCTGTGCAGGAGAGCAGGGGGGTCCGGGCAGGCCCACCCGGGCTGGTAAAAGGGCCCCCAGGGTGTCCCAGGGGGGCCCAGCAGCCCTCATCACCATGCTGCAGGTGTCAAAGGCAGGTGGACACACCTGGGCCTTTTACTGGGTCTGGGGGAAACCAGGAAGCTAGCCAGCTAGTGATGCCGCTTACGAACGTGGGGAGAGGGCTCTTCACCGCCTCTGAGGGAGCTGGGGTGCGGCATGGCCGTCGTGTATGCTGCTGTGCTCCCAGCCCCAGGTGGACAGAGTGACGACAGTTACTGTGGACCAGATGCCACAGTGAGCATCATTCCGACGTTAGCTCCTTTAAGCCTCACATCAGCCCCATGTCTGAGATGGAGAAGCTGAGGCCAGGGGCCACTTACTTGCCCAGGGCCACCCAGAGTGGGCAGGGGGCAAACCAGGGTGAACTCCAGAGCTGTGCTCTCACTGCTAGGCTGCACTTTCTGGCCCTTGATGACGCAGTCACCGGGTACAGATGGGGACCCAGGGCCCAGAGGGAGGCAGGGAGGCCCCGAGCTGGAAGCACATCCTCCCACAGTCCCAGGCCCACCTCTCCTGCCTGGCTCCTCCTGGAAGCTCATGACCTCTGCACAGGACGATCCCAGGGAGCCAGGAGACCAATGGCTCGTGCCCTCCTCTCGGCATGCCCGACCCCAAACCCAAAGGTTTGTCCCCACTGCCGTGAGCTCCCACTGGCCAGGGACCAGGGCTAGGACGGGCAGAGGGCCGGGGAGCTGGAGACCCGAGGCAGCTTCATCCAGTTCCTGGCAATGGCCTTGGACATGGGGAGGGGGTCGAGCCCTCCGCAAACTGCAGCTGTTTCCTTGAGAGCGGAAGTGCCGTGTGGAGGCCAAGCAGGAGCCCCGAGAGGCCCACGGAGTGAGGGGCTAAGAGAGGAAGAGGGGCAGGTGGTCCAAGCCGGCCATCAACGCCCACGCCAGCTGCCTCCCAGCCAGCCACGGCCGACAGAGACCTTGGCCTTGGGGGGAGCCTTCCCTTCACCAACCAGGGGTCCCTGGGCCCCCTAGATGCCCCTTCCCCCTTCAGCCCTGGCTGACCCCTTTCCCACCAGGATGACTGAGGGCAGCTCCCTGAGGAGTAGACTGGTCCAGGTTCCTGCCTCTGGCTCACTAGCTGGGTAGCCCTGGGCTTGACACTTCCTGAAGCCTCAGTTTCCACATCTGTGAAACGGGGTAAGGAGAGAGGCCGCCCCCACCCCCCAACCACTGTATTGCCTCCAAAAGATCCCACTCACCTGGGGCTAAGCAGAGAGCAAGTGCTTGCCCCACGGGGATGAAGACCTGGGGGGTCCCTGCCTTCTGCTAAGAGGCCCTGCCCCTCCCCCGCACCAGGTAAGGTCCTCCGTGACCCTCTGTGGTGCCCTGAGCTCCCCCAGTGGCAGGTGACGACATCTTTCCTCCACCTTCCGGGGTCTGGGGAGGACTGTCTGGACCCCCAGGGCAGACTGGGAGCACCATCTTTGGGGGGGAGGGGGGTGGCCTGTAACAGAGCCGACACGGCAGGGCGGTGCCCAGTGCCAGCTGTGCAGCTTGCGTGAGAAGCGGCCGCACGGGCTGTGCTGTGCTGAAGTGCTCCCAGGTCAGACTGCAGAGCCTGTTAGGAATTATGTCTGGCCGGCCAGCCAGAGGCCCGTTATATAACGTGGCACAGGGCAGGCACTAGCCACCCCTAACCCCCAGCTCCCCAGCTCCCCAGCCGCTGCCCCACTGGCCAAGCCTGAGAGGAGACGTGTCCCACTGAACCCCTTCCACTCGCCCCACGCACATAGCACACCCGACCTCCGGCTCCAGGTGAAAAGGATCTGCTCCCACCTGCCAGAGCACGTGCCAAGGACCTTCCAGGGCCACAGCCCGGTAGGGGCCCCTGTGGGGTGGAGGCCACCCCCAGGCAGCAGGCACGCACCTGGGGCTGGCACCTGCAAGAGGGGTGAACAGTGGGGCCTGGCATGGGCGGCACAGACCCCCAGCCCCCTAACACACACACACAGACCAAACCGTTCTGAAGGCTGGATACACAGGCCTGAAGCCTCGGCCGCCTGCGGGTCTGTCAGTTTGGAAGGTGCCGAGGTCACCTGGTTGAGAGCCAGCCTGGCCCTTAAGCCGCTGCCAGGCCGCTGCCCCAGGCCCTCTCCCATGACACCTCCTCACGGCCCCCAGCTACTGCGGCCCACCGCCCACCAGAGCAGGCTGCGTGCACCATGCCCGGAGGGGCCTGGCACAGCGTGGGTCTCCCCACACCCCTGCAGGGCCCACACAGCCCTTTCTCAAACCCTCGGGGGCCCCAGGGGCTGGGACTGAGACTTGTGAGATGTCGGACATAACAGGGCCCAGGACTCAGGATGGGGTTTGCAGAGCCCGGGACTGAGGCGGGCAGGGCCCCGCGGTGGGCTTCTTCCCCATCCCCAGGGTGGGCACCACGGGTAGCTCCTCGGCAGCGCCCCCCACAGCTGGGCTGTGCCAGCACTCGGAGTGTGGATGTGTGTGAGCCAACACCGTCACCACCGCCAGGGGACAGAGCTCTGCCGGCAGGGAGCCCTGTGCCGGGCACTGAAGAGGCTGGGCCCCTGCGGCCCTGGGCGGGGACCCTGTGCTGCTTACACCCTGGCACTCCAACACGAACCCCTCAGAAGCAGAGGCTCCCGCTTGGCCAGGGACCCTGTCTCAGTCCTGGTTTTCCAGCTGCTGGCTGGGCACACAGTAGGGACACTGACATTAGCCAAGTCCCCTTGTGTGCCAGGCCCTGGACCCAGAGCCTTCAACATGGAGCTCCTTTAAGTTGCCTAATGATGCTGTCATCGTGTTACTATCCCCGCATCGTCCAGAGCAGGAAGCTGAGGCGCAGGGGGGCCTACAGACCTGACCAGGTCAGCCGGGAAGTGGGCGGGTGCTACTGCCAGAGTCTCCTCACCACCCCCCAACTCCATGCCACCCTCGGTTCCCTCTGTGGCCAAGATATTCAAGTTCCACGTGCCACGAGGATCCAGTCAACAAATAGCCCTCCCTGCCCATCACCGCCAGCATCCCGAGCTGAGCCACAGGGGCTCAGGGGGCCCCATCTCGGGGGCCCATCACAGTGACCCTCCCTTCCCCAAATGCACCCCTGCTTCAGGACTCTGGGGGCCCTTCAGGCTTAGACAAGCCTCCCTGACCTTTTTTTTTTTTTTTTTTTTTTTGCGGTACGCGGGCCTCTCACTTTCGTGGCCTCTCCCGTTGCGGAGCACAGGCTCCGGACACGCAGGCTCAGTGGCCATGGCTCACGGGCTTAGTTGCTCCGCGGCATGTGGGATCCACCCAGACCGGGGCACAAACCCATGTCCCCTGCATCGGCAGGTGGACTCTCAACCACTGCGCCACCAGGGAAGCCCCTCCCTGACCTTTGAGCCCACTGATCACGATCCTGGAAGTAAATGGGCCCCCTCCTGGGCTCCCCTGCGTGTGTATGTGGCGGGGGAAGGGGGACAGCCAGACAACAGGCCCCTCAGACCCAGGCAACTCCCCAGAGGCAAAGGGGTGGGAGGCCTAGTCACTGCCCAGCATCTGGCCTGGCCATCCTCACCCACCCATCTACCCACCATGGCCTGGGGACAAGCACACCCTGGGGCGGGCTGGCCACAGACCAGCCGCCCACGCCATTCTCAGCTCTGCCGCTAGAATGCCCTGGCCCCCGCTCAGGCGACCACCACCATGTCTGGGGCCCCTGCCTCGCTCTTGTCCCTCCAAGTAAGCCTCCAGAATGCAGCCTGGCACCTGGGTTCAGATCCCAGCTCCTGCTGGCTGTGCGGCCTTGGGCAAGTTGCTTAGCCTCTCTAGGCCTCAGTTCCCTCGTCTATCCAGTGAGGGTACTCACAGGACTACCTCCCAGGGTTGCTGTGGGGATTAAACGCCTTAATCCGGAAGAGCGGCCTCCACACTCAGGCCCCTGGTGGGAGCTCCACGGACGGTGACAGCAAGAATACAAAGCACGGGGACCTCCCTGGTGGTCCAGTGGTAGAGAACCCGCCTTCCAACGCAGGGGACGTGGGTTCAATCCCCGATCAGGGAACTAAGATCCCACATGCCACGGGGCAACTAAGCCCGTGTGGCACAACTACTGAGCTCATGTGCCTCAACAAGAGAGCCCGTGTGCCACAAACTACAGAGCCCACGCACCCTGGAACCCTCACGCCACAACTAAAGAGAGAAAAGCCGTATGCCACAACTCGAGAGAAGCCCGCTCACTGCAACAAACACCCAATGCAGCCAAAAAATAAATAAATAAATAAATAAAATTAAAAAAAAAAAAGAGTACAAAGCAAGGGACTTCCCTGGTAGTCCAGTGGTTAGGGTTCCGCGCTTTCACTGCTGAGGGCCTGGCTTCGATCCCTGGGTCGGGGAGCTAGGATCCCGCAAACCACGTGGCATGGCCAAAAAAAAAAAAAAAAGCAAATCTGAAAATGTCCCCGCTGTAATTAAAAATCTGCTCCCCACCTCCTGTGGGGCAAGGCCACCCTCCCTGTCATGGCTGCTCAGACCTTCCCAGACCTTCCTCCACCCACAGCTCCCTGGCGGACTGATGGCGTCATCCCCCAGCCACTGAGCCAGGCCGCCCTTTGGTTCTGCCTCTGCTGCAGGTGACCACACGGAAAGGTGCAGCCTGGATCCATCAGGACTGGGAGCCCCCTGAAGCAGCTACTGGCTTAATTCTCCCCTGAACACAGGGCCCAGGCCAGCCTCGCCCAGAGCAGGTGCCAGGAGAATGCTCATTGACTTGAACTTGGATCCGTCCATAACCAACCATCTCTCGCAGGGTCAACTTCTGAATACCTCAAAACTCAGTCCAGTAAAGGTGGCAGGGAGGATTCCAGCTCAGAGGGCAGCCCACAGGCCTGGACACCTGGCCTGGGGTCAGATCTGACCACCCCACGGGAGGAGCAGAGACCCCGCTAGACCCAGGCACTCTTCAGCTGGTGCGCCAGGGTTTTCCCAGCCTGGGGAGGGGGGAGAGGAGGAAGTGGGGGCTTGCCTGTATCCCCAGGACTGTCTGTGGTGATGGCAGGATGGCCACATTCCAGTCTTGCTGCCAGCTGCTGGCCACTGCAGACTTTTAAACCTGGCCAGACAGTCTGAGAGGCTGGGCCTTCTTGAGGGCCAAGTCTGTCCAAGGAACAAAGGCTTCTGAGCCAGGCTCCCAACCACAGAAAAGACTGGCCAGCCTTCCAGGACAGCTGGAATTTCAAAATATCTAACCCATTGTTGGAACACCAATCCCAATGGTTGGAAACTATTGTTGCTGTCCCCTTGGACACCCCCAGCAGAGACCCAGGTTGCCTGGGACAGGTTTTGTCTCCCTGTTGGCCCTTGGAGGCCAGAGACCCCTCCTTCTCCCAAGCCCAGGATGTAGGCCCAGCCTACAGAGGCAGTTTCTGGGCAGGGCAGCCGCTGGGTCTTAGCCTGTCATGGCTTTGTAGTAGATGCTGGTGAGCCTCCCATTGGGCCTGGAGAGGTGTTGCCTGGGTCCTGTTCATTTGTATCTCAGAAAAATAAAGCAGGTAATGGACAGAGAGTGACCACGCGTGTGTGCGTGCGTGCGTGTATGTGTGTGCACACGCGTGCACATTATTTTAGATACTTCTCTCTGAGGAAGGTGACTTTCAGCAGAGACTGGAATGATGTGAGGGAGCTCGCCATGCAGATATTTGAGAAAACAGCAAGTGCAAAGGCCCTGAGGTAGGGACATATATTGTGTTCTAGTTAAGGTGACCAACTGATGCAATTTGCCTCACCCAGACTAAGAGGATTTCCGGGACACAGGACTGTTAGTTTTAAAACCAGGATAAGTCGGTCACCCTAGCGAAGAGGCTTCAAGGAGGCGACTGTGGCTGGCGCAGGGTAAGCACGGGGCGGAGATAAAGTCAGAGAGGTGACAGAGCATCGGGTCCTGCACAGTCCTGTGAGGACTTTGCCTTTCTTCATTCTGAGGGAGACGGGACCATCAGATTTCTGAGGGTTTTGTTTTTGTTTTTTGTTTTATTTACTTTTGGCTGCGTCGGGTCTTAGCTGCGGCACATGGGATCTTCGCTGAGGCGCTCGGGCTTCTCTCTAGTTGTGGCGTGCCGGTTTTCTCTCTCTAGTTGTGGCGTGTGGGTTCCATAGCATGTGGGCTCTGTGGTTTGCAGCAAGCAGGCTCAGTTGCCCCGCGGCATGTGGGATCTTAGTTCACCAGCCAGGGATCGAGCCTGCGTCCCCTGCATTGTAAGGTGGATTCTTTACCACTGGACCACCAGGGAAGTCCCATCGGAGTTTTTTTTTTTAAACAGAGGAGGAACATGATCTGACTTAGATTTTAAGAGGCTATTATCACAGAAGTAATTACAGGTGAAATGCGAGGAGCTTATGACCATGAGGGGATTCTACGGGGGTACAAGGGACCTCCCGACCCTGTTGTGGCTCTGAGTTGGCCACAGAAAGCCTCTGCCTTACCTCATTATGATTCTAACAAACTTTAGTTTCCTGTGCTTTAAAAACACACAATGGGGACTTCCCTGGTGGCACAGTGGGTAAGGCTCCACACTCCCGATGCAGGGGGCCTGGATTCGATCCTTGGTCAGGGAACTAGATCCCACATGCGTGCTGCAACTAAGAGTTTGCCTGCCACAACTAAGGAGCCCGCATGCCGCAACAAAGACCTGGCGCAACCAAATAAATAAACAAATATTTAAAAACACATCACGGGGAATTCCCTGGCGGTCCAGTGGTTAGGACTCCATGCTTGCACTGTAGTGGAGACGGGTTCGATCCCTGGTCAGGGAACTGAGATCCTGCATACCAGGTGGCACGGCCAAAAAAAAAAAAAAAAAGATATAGTTCATACAAATAGTTTACAAAAAAACTCATAAAAACACACCATTGGGCTTCCCTGGTGGCGCAGTGGTTGAGGGTCCGCCTGCCGATGCAGGGGACACGGGTTCGTGCCCCGGTCCGGGAAGATCCCACATGCTGTGGAGCGGCTGGGCCCGTGAGCCATGGCCCCTGAGCCTGCGCGTCCGGAGCCTGTGCTCCGCAACGGGAGAGGCCACGACAGTGAGAGGCCCGTGTACCGCAAAAAAAAAAAACCAAAAAAAACCCCACCATGGTTCTGGAAACAACAGGAATAAAGAGACAGTATGCTAAATGCTTTGAACGTTTAGCTCCTTCAGTGGAGACTCTCCTTCCTACAATCGTGGATTAGGTAAATCAGACCAAACTTCCCTCTTGGGACAACCAAAAAAGCTGGATGAAAAAAAATTGTTTTTAATCTTAAAAACATCAAACCCCACGAAACACAGAAGAGGAGGATCTAGGGAGATAAACAGATGGTTTTGCTCTCAGGGTATTTATGCATTCTGAAGAAAGAGGTGGGAAGCAGCTTCACTTCTAACAGCTTTATGGAGCTAGGGGAAAAAATCAAAGTCCAGGGAACCTCAGGCCTGAGTTTGGATCAAAGTCATCCCAGACTGGTAGTGTTTCCAAGCATACGGCAGAAGCATATGAACATCCTGTGTCATCCTAGGCCTCAAATTTTTCTTGCAAATAAGTTTAAAAATACAATGTCCAACACACAGTCAAAGATAACCAGGCACACAAGTAACTAAGACCCCGTGTCTGAGAACCAACAGAAACACAAAAACTTGAGGTACTGGAATTACCAGACACAGACTCAAACACTGCCTCCTCTGAGCTCCACAAAACCCTGGGTGGTAGATACGGCTGTTGACTCCACTTGAAAGATAATGAAATTAAAGCTCAGAAGGCTAGTGACTTGATCACCCAGCTAGTAAGTAGGAGAGTTGTGATTGAATATAGGTCAGTTGCTTCTGTAATCTGTGCTGTTAAAAACTTACTACATAAGAGGGTCCTTAGGAGGACCATGGAGTGCTGTCCCATGGAAGTTCTAGAGGCATGATGTCAGAGCCTGCAGCTGCCCTTGCACCTTGGCCAAGAGCCACAGCATTTCAGTAATAGGGGTGAACAGAGAAGAGAAGTGCCTGAGACCATGTAAGGGGACACCTGCCCAGCCACCCACCCTCATGTGTCAGGGACGGGCTCATGGAAAATGATGACCAGGAGACATAGAAAGAAGGACTGAAATACTCTGCTGATGGGGGAATAATAGGCTTTTCTGGATGACAACTTGGAAATGGCCATTAAAATGCAAAATGCTCAGCCCCTTCCACCCAACAATTCTACTTCCAGAAATTTATTCTATAGATACTCTTTCACAAGTCCACAGAGATACAGGTATAAGAATGCTCACTACAGCATCATTTACAGGAGTAAAAAACTGGAAACAACCCCAAATGTCCACTCAGAGAGAGCTGGTTTATTTATTTTTTATTAAAAAATTTTTTTGGATTAAGTGCACCTTTTATTTTATTTATTTTATTTATTTATTTTTGCCATGCGGCTTGTGGGATCTTAATTCCCTGACCAGGGGTTGAACCCGTGCCCTCAGCAGTGAAATCAGCGAGCCCTAACCACTGGACTGGAGGGAATTCCCTAAAGAGATAGTCTTTGTTTTTTTTTTTTTTTTTGGCCTCGCCATGTGGCTTGCAGGATAGATTCCCGACCAGCGACTGAACCCAGGCCACAGCAGTGAAAGCCCGGAATCCTAACCACTAGGCAACCAGGAAACTCAAGGGCTAGTTTAAAAATTAAGGTATAGGGACTTCTCTGGCAGTGCAGTGGTTAAGAATCCGCCTGCCAATGCAGGGGACATGGGTCCGAGCCCTGGTCCGGGAAGATCCCACATGCCACGGAGCAACTAAGCCAGTGCGCGACAACTACTGAGCCTGTGCTCTAGAGCCCACGAGCCACAACTACTGAGC
Source organism: Leucopleurus acutus (assembly GCF_964270905.1). Taxonomy (NCBI): domain Eukaryota; kingdom Metazoa; phylum Chordata; class Mammalia; order Artiodactyla; family Delphinidae; genus Leucopleurus; species Leucopleurus acutus. The sequence continues at coordinate 188,987,667 of NC_139143.1, read as the reverse complement.
CCATGTGCCACAACTACTGAAGCCAGCACTCCTAGAGCCTCTGCTCTGCAGCAAAGAGTAGCCCCCGCTCACCACAACTAGAGAAAGCCCGTGCACCTCAACGAAGACCCAACGTAGCCAATAAATAAATAAATTTATTAAAAAAAAAAAGTAAGGTATATCCATATGAACCATGAAGCCATTAAAAAGAATGAGGTAGATTTTCATGTATTGGCATTTTTAATGTCCAAAATATAGTATTAATTGGCAAAAGCAATTGCAAAAATGCATATTTTCTTCAATTTCATTTCAACATTTTTACATAGACACATATTTAGGTATGTGTACTGTGTACATATTCATAGAAAAAAGTCTGAAATGCAACTGGAAATAACAGAAAATCAGGACTTGTATCTTCATTATTTGTGTACTGTTTGAGTAAGAAAATGTATTATTTGTATAAGCAGAACAAAGTAAACACAGGCATACATGTGTGTGCATATGTATATATATATTCATATGCTAATTTAAAGGGCTTAAACAATCACCTTCCACCTGCATTGTTGTAAAAGCCTCCTGATTCTTCGGCTCTTTATTTGCCATGTTCTCCTTCTCAAACTCCCCCAAACCCACTCTCCAAACTGCTATCGAAAAGGATTTTCTTAAAATGCAAGTCAGAAAATGCTACCTACCCTGCTAAAAATGCTTAAATGCTCATCACCCCAAGGATGAAATCTGAAGTCCGTAAGATGCTCGACCGTCCTCTCTACGGATTGACCTCTGCCCCGTCTCTTTAGAGCTCTCCCCTCCAGCAGCTCCTACAGCGCTCTCCCGCCCCTCAGTCATCCAACTGACTGTCCCAGTCAGGCTGCACGCAATGCCGTTTCTAGCCCCTGTTTTCCTCTCTTCCTGAAATGACCTTTCTACCCCTACTCTTTACCCAGCTGACTCCAGTTTATCCTTCAGGTGATGTCACTTCAGGAAATCCCCAAGATTGGTGGTGTCGTAAGAGGAATCTTACGTGTGAACCCGCAATTGCTCTATTTAACACACATCAAACTACTTTTCAATTTCCTGCTGACACATCCGCGTCACTCATTAGTGAGATTCTAGAAGGACGGGCGTGTATCTTGCTCCCGGCCATCTCCCCACCCCCTGGCACAATGCCCAGTGATTAACGTGTTCAGTAACTATTTGGACATTGATTACATGAGGAACTATGACACACTGAAGCTTATTAAACTTGAAAACTTGGAAATATAGCAAAAGCAAAACTAGTTTTTTTTTTTTTTTTCTTTTTTGGCTGGGCAGCGAGGCTTGTGGAATCTTAGTCCCCTGACCAGGGATTGAACCTGGTCCCTCAGCAGTGAAAGTGCAGAGTCTTAGCCACTGGACCGCCAGGGAATTCCCACTAGCTGTCCTTTTACTGTCAAAGAAAAGAAAAAAAGAAAGGAAGAAAGAAAGAAAACTAATAATAAAGGGCTTAAAGACACAATCAGGGAATTCCCCGGTTGTCCAGTGGTGAGGACTCCGCACTTCCACTGCCATGGGCCAGGGTTCGATCCCTGGTCAGGGAACTAAGATCCCACAAGCCGCATGGTGTGGCCTCCCCAAAATTTTTTAAATGACACAATCAGGCTGAAGCAGCACAGATGGCCATTCTCTGATGTCCATGTGGCAGCCATGATTTTGGGGACCCCCCCAGAAGGCCTAGAGCCCATATTTCACCCAAGCCTGGAAACAATCTCCCCAGGGCGAGTGAGCAGTGAGGGACCTTGAGTTAACTGGACATCGGTCACTGGGGTTTGTGTATTAGGGTGACAGGCCCGCTAAGGTGAATGGCACACGTTCGTCTTACTCTCTGGCCACTCAAGGCGGAGACCCCAGCGTGGTAGTTAAGCTTCACTTGGGGGTGTGAGCCAGAGGAGGGCTACATCAGCAGCTCAGACCCTTCCCGGGGTGGAGACAACCCTGCAGTGAGGCCTGGGTGGGTGCTAGGAGTTCTGTGTGACTCACTGTCTGCTTCCTAAATCTGTCTTGGGCCAACCGTGGCGCTGGGGGGGAGGGGGAGACAGATGAAGGTCGGAATGAGGGCTCTTATGGGAGCGCAGAGGGGTCAGTGACTAACACACCCTCAGGCCCTTCCTCTCTGGCCAGGAATGGGGTGTTTTCCAGGCCAGGTCTCTGATTCTGGGGCGCTGGAAGGCTGTTTGATTCCATGAACGCCATTCCTGACCCCCTCTGCCAAAACGCGTCATGGCACGAATCAAAAGTGAACTTACAAATATTGACGGTTTAGGAGGCATTTCACAGCCCTTCTTGAGAGAGGTACAAAGGCATGGTTGGGAACCTATCCCTGACCATCCTGGCAAGGGGGACACAACTTTAATGCACAAAACTGAAGGTTTCAAGGTCTGGGGACCTCTTCCCCCCCCCCGACCTTCCACCTCCCAGGAGAGGAAGCTGGGGAGCAGCTTCCCCCCACCCCCGACCCCACCACTGGCCCCTCCGCGGCAGCTGCCAGTGGAATACCTCTTCACACGGGACCCTGTTCTTTCTTCTTTCAGGGATTGGAAGGCGGAAACCGAAAGCCTCTGCCTTCTCAGAAGACAGGACCTATCTGCACCTAGATCAGAGATGATGGCTAACGCTCACCGGGCGACCCCTGTCTTCCACGCTCTCAAATTCATTAAATCACTGTGAAGGAGAAAATGTGGCCAGCCTGCAGGAGGGGTTCTTAAAGGGCCCAGGCGAATTCACCAAGCAGCCCCTCCAAGATCCACAAAATCTCCTCTTCTCACGCTGCCGTCCACCCTCCTTTCTGGACCGAAGAGGAAGAAAACACACTCACCGCTTCCTGGACGAAGGCTGAGCCAGCCGCGAGGTGGAGACCCGTATTTTGTCAGGACTGAATTCATGTTTGACCTCTGGGGTGGTGGCACCTTGCCTGGCCCTTGAGCCACGTGCTCGACCCACAGTCCCTGTCCCTCTCTGCCCAGCTGCAGTCCCAACACTGGAGGGCTTCTCCCAGACTCAGCCCCAACCTTAATTTCTCCAGCTGAATCGTCTGCACAGAAAACCACCGAGCTCTCAGCCCTGCCAATTCTCTTCTCCGACACAGGCCCCCTGGGCGCTGTATATTTGAACGTATGGACTCTGTGGCCGCGGTTTGCACTGTTTCCTTGCCGGTGGTTTCCTCCCCTTGGATTTTCCATCCCCAAGTACCCATATGCTCCCTGGCACGCACTCCTCACACCGCTGGCTGCCTCAGAGGGTGCCTTCCCTCCTTCCCCAGAAAGCAGTGCCACGAAGACCCTCGTCTCTGCAATGCCAACAGCCAGCAGCAGCCCCCCGCCGGACTCCTCGGTCAGGAGGAAGGCCTGCAAGTGTGGTGGCTTCTTCCTGCCCGGCCGACATGCACAGCCCGGACACAAGCCCAGGTCCGAAGCATTAGAAAAACCCAAGCCACAGTCCGCTGAGCAGCACAGCAGCATCGGGGCCAGTCGCCATGGCAACCCTTGGCTTCCCAGCCCAACACATTGTCTGCCCGGCTCGGCTGTTTGCCGATTCCCAAGACTGCTTACTCAGCTCCCGGGATCTCCAGATTGGACCTGCTGCCCCTCAACTCCAAGTGCGGCTCCTTTCAGACTGCTCCCTCACCCCGCGGCCCACCCTCTGCCCCATTCTTTTCCTGGCAAAGCCCTGGAAATAACTTTAACTCAGCCAAGGCTTTCTGGAGGCCCTACCTCACGTGGCTCTTCCCCTACTGCACAGATGGCCCCCATATTTATTTTAGCCACTGTTCAGGCTTGGCCTGTCAGCCAAGTCTCGTTGCCTCTACCAGGCCCCACCCTGGGAGCGAGGGCCGAGGGGCTGAGCTCTCGCTCTCGGAGAGGCGGTTACAGACACAGACCCCCGGCTGGCTGGCTAGCTTTCTTTCTATTTGAACTCTTCTGGGAGCAAAATTCTTTTCCCTGCTAATATACTCTCAAAGATAGTCCAGAAACCATTTAACTTACATACACGGGCCCAAAAGGAAAAATGAAGATGAACTCCCACTGGAGTTTATCCCGCTCAATACTGAAACAGAAAAGGTGCCGGGCACTTGCTGGGGTTTCCTGCCTTCCCCACTATGGCGCCCAGATTTCACTACCCCCTTTCGATGTTTTCCAAATAATTTCTCCTAAACATTTAAATAATTTCCGAGAATAAAATGGTCTATCTATGTACGTAAGAAAATCACACAATTAAATTCACATTCTTAAAAATATTTAATGATACAGAAGTTCACATATTAAGTGAAAAGAGCTGGATAGAAACCACACATACAGTTGGACACCAGTTTTATAAAACAAACACACACGTGCATTTCAAAAAAACACTGGACGAGACAGCATCCCAGCATCCACAGGGATTCCGTGGTGGGGACTTCAGGATCATTTCCTACATGGGTGAACTGGTCACACAATTTTAAAAGCAGTTAGCAGGGTTTATGAGAAACTCCCAGGAGCGGGTGATGGGTGGAAGCCCTGGGACCTTCCTCTCCGGAGCCCTGGGCAGGACCCACAGCAGGAAGAATGCTGTTAAGGGAAACCTGCCCGGGGACCGCCAGGTAAGGTGGTTTCCGGTGCCGACAGTTTCTGCTTTGTCCCAGTGTGACTGTGAGGGATACGATCATGGTCCTGCCTTCTGGATTACAACCCTTAGAGACAGGCCGCATGCTAAGAGTTACTGCTTCGCCTACTGTAGACACGCCTCTCGCCCTCCTCACGCAGGGGCCCCGAGGGAAGCGCTATCCGCCCATCTTAGAGGACACAGGCTCAGGTTAAATACGCCCTCAGAGCTACACTGCTAGCCAGTGGCCCAGCCAGAAGGTGAACTCAGAGCTCCAACATCAAAGCCTGCTGCCTTAACCATGACATGGCCTCAACCAAATCTAAGGGAAACAACTACCAGACGCTTTAATAATCACCGTCCCACGTCCCTTGGTCCTCTCGCCGTCTGTCGGGCAGAAACCTGAGTGCCCAGAAGGGTGAGGACCCGCCTGTCACAGGGACCCCAGGAGCGGCAGCGGGCTCCCTCGCTTCAGCCGGGACCCCACCACCCCCATGTCCTCTCTGGCCAGCTACTTCCACGATTCTATTTTTCAAACACCAAGGCACCTCAAGAGGCAGTTCACCGACCCGTCTCCCCTTTCCTAAGTCCTCAGTTCTAATCTGGGGCCTCAGAGGATACAGTGGTGTCTGCCCCCAACGCCTATCGGGGGACAGATGGAAACAGAACTACCTGTCTTCACAAAATAAAATCAACCCTAGAATTGGAGAATCTTTTCATTTTCATGTCTACCTGTCCTGGAAACAGATCTATCTGAGAGCTGATTTTCAAGAACCACAAAGTCAGTGACTAAGGGTTCTTGTTCTAAGTCATATATTCCTTTAATTTTCTTAAAATAAGCATGTCCTGCTTTAAAAATCACACACAGAAATGACTGAGTTTTTGTTAAGAGTATCTCCAACGCAGAACTCTCACTACCCGTCCTGAGCCATCACAGACAGTGGAAATGACAGAAAGCCCAAACCATCGCCATTGATAATCCAACACACCAGGTGGCTGCGCCGTTGCCAGTCTGACTGGCACACCTGGAGCTGACCACAGCGCCCTGTCTCCAGCATCTCTGGATGCTGACAGAGGCCTAGGTGGGCTCCTCGGCCAGGCCATCTCCAGCCTCCGTATGGCCAGCTGACCAATGGCTGACAGCTCCCTCTAGCGGCAACGTTTGTTTTCTTTACCGATGGGGACTGAAGCCCGCAGCCTGAATGGCCAGCAGGAAACAGGCTAAAAGCGAGCCTGGATTTAATGAAAACGCAATGACAGGCCACCACTTGCTGCTAAAGACCTACAGTATTATTGTAAAGGTACAGGAACTTGGGAAGGAGGCAAAAAGTTGATGGTGGATTGTCTGTTAATAGTCTTTGCAAGGCCAAGAAAGAAAACCATGTACAAGTTAAATTTAGATATAAATAAGAAGCAACTAAGAAGCTAGACATTAGGGTGGGGGGGTGGGATGAACTGGGCGATTGGGATTGACACGTATACACTAATATGTATAAAATGGATAACTAATGAGAACCTGCTGTATAAAAAAATAAATAAATTTTTTTTAAAAAAGAAGCCCTTCCTGCAGGGCCCCCTTTGTTCCTCTGGTAGAAAGAATCACAGTAAATACAAGTCTCCGTATGCAAATTAAATGGTTCCCACTGCAAAAAAAAAGGAAGCTAGACATTAAATGGTCTCTAGGGTATCACACCTGATCCTGGATGGTGACAAGGGCTCTACAAGATGAGATGAGAAGCCATGTGAGTACTTAAGACAATGACAGTCAACGGTTTAAATGAACGTAAACATTAAAACCCACACATAATAGCTGTCCTTCAACACATTCTGCTAGGAAGCTGGAATTCACACCACCAGTTTGAAAGGCTACCTCAGTGTCCTAAACGCAGAAATGGTGACCTGACCTGGCTGTCCGGACTGTTTACCAAAACCACTTCCAACCTGGGAGGTTAAAGAATCCTGACCACCAGGAAGAAGATGGAGTTCCATCGTTGGCCCCAAAGCCCCCTGGGAGAACAGCACCATCACTGACACAGAGTTCAGGTCCAGCCACCGAGCCCAAGAGCATGAGCTGCTCCCCCGGTCCTTCTTCCGAACAGCCTAGTGTCTGGCTCTGCCCACTGTGCGTTTTTAATCTCAGATGTGAAGTCAATTAGGACAAATCTGGTTTTAAAGAGGCCCCAAGACAGGCTTCCTGGATTTGAGAGCATTTTTTCAGCATAAAATTTTTGAGCATCAGATTTGAAAAAGGAAAAAGAAGAAGGGCTCTGGAGTCAAACTTTTATCTCTGAAACATTGATTAACTTTAACAGACCAAACAGAGGCTTAACCCTTGGCCCACACGCATGGACGGGGTTGGAGAGCATCCAACGCGCAGGGATGGGAACGCCCCCCGCCCCGGGGGAAGGACCACAGGGCGCCACCACATTCCGCTACGCCCTCCATCCTGCTGGCCAGACTGCCTTCCTCCTTAGGACGTTTCTGTGGCTCCCATTACTCTATTTTTATCCAGATGCCAACAACCAGGTCCTGCAAAAACTTTATGAGGAATCTACCATGTTCTTTCTGTTTCAATGGCGCACAAACTTTTCCCTGCTGCTTTACTCCCTTAGAAAATAAAACAGAAGACCAGGGCAAACCTCTAGGTCATGTCGACTTAAGAACAGACTTAAATGTACTCTAAACATATCCTTGAGTTATGCAGCAAACACTGCACCATTTGCTACGTAAGCACACCGTTCCGTTCGTGGCCACAGAACCCCATCGGTCCGCTGGCGCCAGCCTGGAGACAGAGTCAAGCTCTCGGAAGAAAAGGTCCTTCCCTGATTAAGAACATCAGGATCAGTTTGTTTTTCGATAGAATTTAGGTTTGGGGTGTACTTTCTCTTTACGTGTTTCCTCAATTTCTCTTGCTCCAATTTTCTCTGATGCTCCAGGAAGTTTAAAATTATAATCTGTTGTGATGTAAGGTATCGTCCCTTCGAGCCCACGCTGAAATGGAAACACAGAGAAAATACTTCAAATCCAGCCAAGACGGAAGACAGTGTTAAAAGTGAGAGTCTGAGGAAGGTCCTCTCACTCCTAAGACACTCGGCTCCGCTCCCCTGGAAGGGCCCACTTACAATTCAACCCCACAAACACATCAAACAGCATGAGAATGGGGGTGGGGACTTCTCTCTCAAACGGGCAGAACGAGCCGGTGGGGACGGGGACACTGGTGCCTCCCCAGCTGCCTGCAGGTCCTGCCATTTGGTTTGGGGCCACACGGATGCCCTTGGCCAACGTGACCCTCCATGGCCTTCCCACGGGGACCCCTGAAGACTGTCTTCAGGGAGGGCTCATCATGGGGACGCCACCTCTGCTCTTTTCTCCCACACGCACGTCGGCAATGACGGCTCCACCACGGGGCTCCTGGCCGTGCGTGATGGTGACTCTGGGCCCCAGACCTTTAGGCCACGCTGACACACCACCACGGGGTGTGAGCTTCCCAGACAATAACCTGCTCCCCCGTGACTCTCGCCCCGACTTCAGGCCCCCACTGTGGACACGGCCAGCGAGCTCCAGGGCTGCCGGGGGCCGTACTCACCTGGCTCTTGAGAACACACTGTGGAATGGAAATGGTTCCAACCAGCAGACAGTTCACGTTTCTTAGCTCTTCCGGGGGCACAGGAGTGAGGATGTGGTAAAGCCTCTTCTCCATGTCGATCCCTCTACAAATTCCTTGAAAGCACACAAAACACACAAAAATCACCCTTTCTGGAAGATATCAAACTTCCCCACCACTCAGAATTGTAGAATGGCTTTTAAAATAAGAGTTTCAAGTTCAACTGTGTTTTGCTTTAAAAATACAAAGTGGCATATGTGAATATCTGAAGACTCTTGGTACCCTTCTCCTAGTTCAGCTGTGAGAAACCCAAGTCCTACACTGTCTTAACTAAGGCGCACCTGGGCCAGGGAGAAAGCCACCAGTGGGGAATGCAAAGATGACTCAGCCTCTCCCCACCACCAATCCCTTCTTTACGGTCTGTACTAAAGCATATGAGTTCTGTGGAAATGCTTTCGAGAAGTTCAGTGGTGTATAAATCAAGAACACATATTAACTGAGGGTTCTGCTAATCTTGAGGTGTGTAGGCCCAGCCCCCTTCCAGAAGTATACACTGACAGTTACTGATCTCAGTGAGCCGGGGGACGATCACGTGAGGCAGGTTTGGTGAGGGACGCAGGGACCCAAGGCTGCCAGGCACCATGAGGCTGGGTCCACATGCTGGACCTGTGCGAAGGGACGCACCAGGATGCAGTGTTATCTCGTATGTGCTCAGATCACCCCTGACCATGGGGAGTCCAGTTACACAGCTTTTCCACTAGTCCAGGGCAAGAAATGAGATGGGCGTGGTGAGAAGAAGTGAGATGGAGGAGTCTGACTTTCTGAAAACGAAACCACCAGGCCTGCGAGTGGGCTGGATGTGGAGAATGAAAGCAAGGGGGTGCCAAGGAGGACCCAGGGGCCTGACCCCCCAAACACCAGAGTACATCTTCAAAGGACTGTTCATGGCCTGGGAACTGGGGATGGTGGGGGCTGGGAGGAGGAGATCTGGGGAGAACATCAGGGAAGGGGTAGAAGGACCTATCAGGACTCAGTTTGGGACCCAAGTCTTAGGTGCCAGTGAGACATCCAAGCGGAAAAGTGCCGTGCTCACACGGGCTTGGAGCTCTGATGCACTGTTGTGCTGGAGAGACCCCACGGACGTCAGCCTAAGATGGACTCAGAGCCCCAGCAGTGGGTGGGAGGGCCCACGGAGAACATGTCAGGTGAGAAGGAGGCCGTGACCAGGCCCTTAGGAATCTCGGAGGAGAAGCAGAGAAAGCACCGCTTCTTTCCTGCCCTCCAGCCCGCAGAGCCCGCTATACAGAAGACAGAGAAGCTAAGCTCTCTGGCCACGCCAGCCAAGTGACGGCGACAAGGTCAAGCCCAGCCATCGACAGTTAAGAAGCGGGTCAGTTTCAGTAGGTTTACAGACAGTGTCCCTCTCAGACTCACCAAACCCCAAACAATCACAGATGGGCGTCTGGGCAAGCAGGATGGGCCCACTTGCGTATCCTCTGACATCATCCAGGATCTTGCAAAGCCCAACCCAGCTGGCATTCACAGCGTATAATATGTGGGTAGGAGCGACATCAGCGTGGATAATCCGGAGTGCCACGGCATTGAAAGGGACCTGAAAGACACATGCGCATCCCCCTCTATGAATTCTACTTGAAAGACTACGTTTAATTTTTACAAGTCGACTCACCTATCTGCCAAACCACCTACCAAGAAATATCTAAACAGAATGCGAACACCAACCAGCATTTGTTTAGTGCTTCACCGTTCTAATACAGAGAACCTAGGAAACTTAAACAAAGCTCCTGTATACCAGCAATACCTGCTAGAAATCTAAACTGAATGCCTGGAACTTTGTCTACAGAGACACAATGAGATGCAAGTTTGGAGACATCCTACATGAGCTGAAGTTGACGGAGGGAGACTATGGAAACCCCTCACTGAGGTCTCCTGATGGGAGAAAGTAAAAATCCATTCAGTGAGAAAAAGCCTCCATTCACTCCCTAATTTAATTATTGCAATAAGAAAACTGGATTGCATTCCCGGAGCACGAGGTAAATAATTACTTTTAACATGTAACTTTCTGGGTAATTTCAAACTTTTAAAGTAGAAAAACTTTTTTTTTTTTAATTTTATTTTTGGCTGCGTTGGGTCTTTGTTGCTGCACATGGGCTTTCTCTAGTTGCAAGGAGTGGGGGCTACTCTTCGTTGCGGTGCGCGGGCTCTAGGCACTTGGGCTTCAGTAGTTGTGGCGCGTGGGTTCAGTAGTTGTGGCTCGCGGGCCTAGTTGCTCTGCGGCATGTGGGATCTACCTGGACCAGGGCTCGAACTTGTGTCCCCTGCATTGGCAGGCGGATTCTTAACCACTGTGCCACCAGGGAAGTCCCCCTCACATTTGTTTTTGAAGCCTAAATAATATGTATAACAAAATGCTTTTCTGGGGACTTCCCTGGTGGCGCAGTCATCAAGAATGACTGCCACAACTACTGAAGTCAGTGCACCTAGAACCTGTGCTCTGCAACAAAAGAAGCCACCACAACGAGAAGCCCACACACGGCAATGAAGAGTAGCCCCCGCTCACCGCAAGCAGAGAAAAGCCTGCGCAGCAACGAAGACCTAATACAGCCAAGTAAATAAAATTTTTAAAAAATTGTTTAAAAAACAAATGTGAACTTGTAACAAAAGGCAGTTTAAATTACTGGCAGCTAAGTTTCACGTTCAGTTATAGAGCATCGCCAAGTGAGTAAATTGCAGTAAATCGACCAAAACTCCATTAAACCAACTGCCTTAGGTTGTTCAGTGGAGATGACATGGAAGCCTGGAGCCAATCTCTCCATCAGGCTCAGGAATCGCATCCTTGCCCCCCAGGTCACAGCCCCTGCCTGTGCAACCTCAGGCCAGTGTGTCTGCCTGGCTGTGCCCGGTTTTCTACACTGTAAGCGGGGTCTATAACAGCACCTCCCCGGCAGGCTGCCACCCCAGGTAATGTGCTCAGCAGAGCGCGTGGCACAGCGGGTGCTCAGCACTGCACAGGCCACGCAGCAGAGCTGAGTACCCTGGGCTCTTGAGTCAGGCCGCCTGGGCGCCAGTCCCGGCCCAAACTTTTACTATGGGCCTTTGGGCAAGCTGACTCAGTGCCCCTGGCCTCAGTTCTGCCATCTGTAAAGTACGGATAATAACAGCGCCTCGGTGAGTAAAGGAGTTAACCCAGGCTTAGGAGAGAGCACAGCACAGGGTGAGCTCTTAGAAATGCTACCTGTTGCTGTTTCATTCTGTCATCATTTGGAATCCTAACGTTATGGTGGTTTCTTCCCAAATGAATTTCTTCAGAGGCTGGAATCCAAGATGCATGTACCCTGGTGCCAGAATCTACTTGCGACGATGTGTGAAACAGCTTAGGAGTGCTCCCGGGTGCCAGGCCCTGCTGCGGGCACTCGTGAAACCCGCACAAGCGTTCTGCGAGGTCTGGCACCGCTGTTCCCAGCTGAGAGCCCAAGCTGCACCCAGCCAGTCAGTGCAAGGGCGGAGATGGGCTGCCAGGGCGTAATCCCAGCGCCAGGCCCAGCACAGCAGTGAAGAGCTCGGCTCTGGAGCTGGGCTGCCTGGCTCTGTGGCCAGCTGTGCCACTCACACTGGATCACTCAGCTCCCTCTGTAAAGCGGGGACAGTCACCAAATCTACACCATAGGGCTGCCCTGAGGACTAAATGAGTGAGGCGCTATGAAGTGGTCAAAGTGCTCTTGGCACACAGGCACAGGCGTGTTTAAGTAACCCAAATAAAGACAATTCCAAGAGTTCAGATCACCTGATAGGGTGTCAGACCATGTAAGGGACACAGTGGCTTTGGCACTGGGGGCTGCAGCTGGCCAAGGTAACTCAGCACTGCCAACTCGCGAAGGACTTTGTTATGTGATTCTCTGAAACGGAAATCACAACGAGGTAAACAGAGATTTAACCTTCCAGGCCCACCTCCCACTAGAGACATCACACAGATTCTACGCACACAGCCCACGCTCCAACCTTAGCATCTGCAGACCCTGCCCTTCCATAACCCCCCTGGAAATCCTTCAAGTCAAAGGCCCTGGCAAACAGACCTGGAAGCCAATTCTGGATGTTTCCACTGGCAAAGTAACCATTCAGAAAATAACTGACTCTCCTTCATAAATAGATAGCTGTGACAGAGATCTGAAAAATTTTAGAGGACTGTTCCTTTGAAGGAATTGAGGACAGAAGGCCTTGTAAGACTGAAGAAAACTAACTTCTCCAGCCATGACGCTTTGCTTACCTATTTCTTGGAGTTTTTCCAGACACAAACTCCGACTTAACGGACATCAGTTTGAATCCAGTAAACAGAAGTGGATTCTCCTTTTCTTCGTCAGCAAATTCTAAACTGTCTGCAAATTCTGCCAGGTGGAATCCTCTGTTTCTGACTTTGGACGTGCTCTTTGTGTACAAGCCGTCCATGTTGTCCACGTAGCTTGGGCTGAGGTCTGGCATGTACCTACCCCGGTCGGAGCTGAACTGAACGACGTGGCTGGGCGACAGCAGTCGGATCAGGTCAATAAGAAGCAGGAGACCCTCGTCTACGAGGAAGGAGACCACGGGAGCACAGTTAGCGCACAGAGAGGCAACGCACTCCTGCAAAAAGCTGGACTGCTTCTGAGACAAGGAATTGCCCAAAACCGGGCTTCAGCACTAATGTACGCACTTATCCCCACTGCCCAACCCTCCCGTCCAACCCATGCGCCTCAGCGGGCTTACCTGCCACCCAGCCCATCGTGTTGACGATAAGAGGGGACTCTCTCTTGTAGGAGCTGAACACATATTTTATTATCTCAATATAATTTTCAAAGCTGTTTTTACAAGAAGGCTTCCCATAATAGACCATTTTCTGGGGTGTCCTCTGGTGGGTGAAAGGTGGTCCTAAGATGATAAAGATGAGCGTCATCAATCCGGGAGAACCTAAGAGGCGGCGAGGGTTTTGGTCCAGCCATCGTCACTGACGAAGCTCCTCAGGAAATCCGAGCCCGTCCTACCACTAGGAATAGCTGTGCTCCTACTTTCGGACGTCTAAGCTGTCAACTTCATACAAAGACACGCTCATGATTACGTACACAGTTGACCCCAACTAAGTCCTAATACAGCCACTCACTCAACAAACATTTACTGGACCCCTACTGAATGCTGGGCATTGTCCTAGAAACTTAGGACATTTCTGTGAACTGAACAAACATCCCTACAGGGCTTACACACTAAGGAAACGACGATTAGTAACAGCAGCAGTCACCTGTTGGACTACAGTACTGTGTCCTACGTATGCTACACACACAGTCTCTAGTTTTCATAAACACCCTGTGAGACAGGAAGCATTACTTTTCCCCATTTTTACAGACAAAGAAATTGAGAAAGAGATTAACCCGACCAAGGTCACACAGCTAGTAGAAATCAGCTGGACTTGAACTCAGGTGGTCCAGCTCCAGAGCTGATACTCCCTAATCACAACAGCAGTCTGTCCATCCCCTCTGGCTGGGGCCAGCGCCCACAGCAGACAGGTGGCCAGGACGACATCGCAACACAGTTGGCGGGGCAAGGGCCTTGGTCAATGCGGTTGGGGCGAGGCCACCTGGGAAAGAGCTGGCGAGGCTCCCCTCCAAGTCGGGGCCAGGGGATTCGGGGCAGCCCACAACAGAGGGTGGCCTGCGTAGTCGAGGGACTGAGCCAATACAAGGGGACTGAGCAAATATGTAAATATACTGCGAATAACGGCAGCCAGGGTTCTTACCATCAGAGAAGGAACTTACAAATATGGAAGGGGGAAGGCTACCTAGAATGAACCCTGGGCGCTAGATTAGAATCAGAATGATCAGTGCAGGGAACTCCCTGGCGGTCCAGGGGTTAGGACTCCATGCTTCCATTGCAGGGGGCCCAGGTTCGATTCCTGGTCAGGGAGCTAAGATCCCGCAAGCCACGTGGTGTGGCCAAAAAAAAAAAAAGATCAGTGCAAACTCATGGCTCTTAATAAACAGACAGATAGAGAAAGACACAGAAATATGTGTGTGTACATATATGTGCACACACACACATATATACGTACATACATGACATGCATGGGTTTAAGCATATGCATATTCCCTAACTCTGTCCATGGAGAGGATCTAGAAGAAATGACACCCAGAAGAAGATAAAAATAGCACACCTAGTTAGAGTGGAAAACCCTGGCAAACACTATCTTAACCAACTGATCAAAGCTAACATGTCTGGCAACAGGACAAACTGACAGCATGTTGATATGACACACGGAGAACAGCGTCACTTCTAAATCGAACCACAGGGGAGCCTACAAACGTACCCTTCGAATTGTCAAGGTCATAAAAGATAAGAAAAGCCGGAGGAACTGTTCCAGACTAAAGGGGACTAAAGATTTGTAAGTACACACTGGGCCTACACAGATGATTGGAACAGTGGACAAAATCGAGTAACCACACTGTAGCAATGTTACTACCCTGATTCTGGTGGTTGTACTATGATTACACAGCAGTGTCCTTGTTTTTAGAAATACCCACTGAAATACTAAGGGATAAAAAAGGAAAAAAAATTAAATGAAGTAGAGAAAATGTAAAAGAGGAACAACGAAAACAGCTAAAGAGCTAAGTCTAAACAATTTTTCTTTTTTGGCTGCGCTGTGTGGCTTGCAGGATCTCAGTTCCCAGACCAGGGACTGAACCCAGGCCATGGCAGTGAAAGCCTGGAATCCTAAACACTAGGTCACTAGGGGCCTCCCCTAAACATTTTTTTTTTTTTTAACATCTTTATTGGAGCATAATTGCTTTATAATGGTGTGTTAGTTTCTGCTTTATAACAAAGTGAATCAGCTATACATATACAGATATCCCCATATCTCCTCCCTCTTGCGTCTCCCTCCCACCCTCCCTATCCCAACCTAAACACGTATTTTTTAGAAAGCTTTTAAAATAAAGTAAATGTATTTAAAAATTCTTACTGACTAAAAGCGTGTTAAATCGCTAATATATCTAGCAAGCTAATGTGATACCGTCTGCTTCCTTTAAAAATCAACTTAACAAAAGTCACACAATTACCTGAACAGGAACAGAAAAAGCATTTGACAAAATCCAACATCCTTCCATGATAAAAAACATTCCACAGACTAGGAATAGAAGACAACTTCTTCAACCTGACAGAGGTAAAGTGAAAAAGCCACAGCTAACATTTTGCTTAATGGTAAAAGACTGTACGCATTACCTCCAAGATCAGGAACAAGAAAATGATGTTTACTTTCTATTCAACACTGTATTAAAGGTTCTAGCCAGAGGTACCAGACAAGAAAAAGAAATAAAAGGCATCCAACTTGGAAATGAAGAGATAAAACTATCTCTATTCACAGATGACATGGCCTTATATATAGAAAATCCCAAAGAATTCAAAAGAATGCTACTAGAGGTAATAAAGGAATTCAGTAAAGTTACAGGGCATAAGATCAAAACACAAAAGTCAGTTATGTTTCTATACACCAGCAATTAGCAATATGAAAAGGAAATTAGAACAGCAATTCCACTTACAATAACTAAAAGAATTAAATCCTTAGGAATAAATCTAACCAAGGAGGGAAAATACTGCTTAAAGAAATTAAAAAGGGAGTTTCCCTGGTGGCGCAGTGGTTAAGAATCTGCCTGCTAATGCAGGGGACACAGGTTCGAGCCCTGGTCTGGGAAGATCCCACATGCCGCGGAGCAACTAAGCCCGTGCGCCACAACTACTGAGTCTGCGCTCTAGAGCACACGAGCTACAACTACTGAAGCCCGCGCGCCTACAGCCCGTGCTCCGCAACAAGAGAAGCCACCGCAATGAGAAGCCCGCGCACCGCAACAAAGAGTAGCCCCCGCTCTCAGCAACTAGAGAAAAACGGCATGCAAGCAAAGACACAATGCACCCCAAAAAAAAAAAATTAAATTAAATTAAATGAATGAATAAATAAATTTATTTAAAAAAAAAAGGGACTTCCCTAGTGGTCCAGTGGGTAAGACTCTGTGCTCCCAATGCAGGGGGTCCGGGTTCAATCCCTGGTCGGGGAACTAGATCTCGCATGCCACAACTAAGAGTCTGCGTGCCGCAACTAAAGATACCCTATGCTGCAAAGAATATCCCGTGTGCCGCAACTAAGACCTATGACCTGGCGCAGCCAAAATAAATAAATAAATATTAAAAAAAAAGAAAGAAGACCTAAAAAATTACAGACTGAAAACAATCCCTATCAAAATTCTAATAGCCTTTTCCCCAGAAATGGAAAAGCCTATTCTCAAATTCATATGGAATTGCAAAGGGTCCCAAAAGGCCAAACAATCTTGAAAAAGAATAAAGTTGGAGGACTCACATTTCCCAACTCTTAACCTACTACAAAGGTACAGTAATTAAAAGTGTGGTGCTGGCCTAAGGGCAGACATAAACCAAAGGAATAGAATAAAGAGTCCAGAATGATTTTCAACATGGGTGCCAAGATCACTCAGTGGGGGAAGGACAACAAACGGATATTGCAAAACTGGACATCCACGTGCAAAAGAACAAAGTTGGACCCTCCCTTGTATCATACACAAAAATTAACTCAAAATGGATCAAAGACCTAAGTGTTAGAGCAAAAACTGACAAAATTCCTAGAAGTAAGGAATTAACATCCAGAATATATAAAGAACTCCTAAATTCAACAAAAACAAAGAACCCAATTCAAAAATGGGCAAAGGGGGGCTTCCCTGGTGGCGTGGTGGTTAAGAATCCACCTGCCAATGCAGGGGACACAGGTTTGAGCCCTGGTCCGGGAAGATCCCATATGCCACAGAGCAACTAAGCCCGTGCGCCACAGCTACTGAGCCCCTGTGCCACAACTACCGAAGTCCGCGCACCTAGAGCCCGTGCTCCGCAACAAGAGAAGCCACTGCAATGAGACGCCCGTGCACTGCCCACCCTCGCCGCAACTAGAGAAAGCCCACGTGCAGCAACGAAGACGCAACGTAGCCAAAAATAAACAAATTAATTAATTAATTAAAAAGATGGGCAAAGGACTAAACTAGACATTTCTCCAAAGCAGATGTACAAATGGCCAATAAGCACATGAAAAGATGCTCAACTCCATTAGTCATTAGGGAAATGCAAATCAAGACCGAAGAAAAGAGATATCACTTCACATCCACAAGAAAGGTCATAATTAAAATAACAAAAATTGGGACTTCCCTGGTGGTCCAGTAA
This sequence comes from Leucopleurus acutus, assembly GCF_964270905.1. Classification (NCBI taxonomy): domain Eukaryota; kingdom Metazoa; phylum Chordata; class Mammalia; order Artiodactyla; family Delphinidae; genus Leucopleurus; species Leucopleurus acutus. The sequence continues at coordinate 188,970,218 of NC_139143.1, read as the reverse complement.
AGAATCCGCCTTCCAATGCAGGGGACATGGGTTCCATCCCTGGCTGGAGAACTAAGATCCCACATGCCGTGGGGCAACTAAGCCCGCGCTCCACAGCCTGCACACCACAACTACTTTGTTCAAGATCACAATAGGCAGAAAATGAAAACAATCCAAGTGTCCATCAACAGTTAAAAGGATAAACAAAATATGACATAATGGAATAATTTTCAGCCATAAAGAGGAATTACTTTTGACATATGCTACAATATGAACAGACCTTAAAACCTTTATGCTTAGTGAAAAAAGCCTGACACAGAAGGACAAATATTGCATGATTCCACTTATATGAGGTGCCTAAATTAGGCAAATTCATAGGAACCGAAAGTAGGCTAGCGGTACCTAAGGGCTGTGGGGGACTGGGGTGGGGAATGGGCTACTGTTTAACAGGTATAGCATTTCAGTTTGGGACAGTGAAAAAGTTTTGGAGGTAGATAGCGGTGGTGGTTACACAACACTATGAATGTATTTAATGCCACCGAACTGTACACATGAATAGTTAAAATGATAAATCTCATATTATGTATATTTTTGTATTAAAAAAAAGCAGCGTGGGAGTTCCCTGGTGGCCTAGTGGTTAGGATTCCAGGCTTTCACTGCCGTGGCCAGAGTTCAATCCCTGGTTGGGGAACTGAGATCTTGCAAACCCTCAAGGCAAAGCCAAAAAAAAAAAAGGCAATGTGGGACTCTGATTTGGATTCTGAAATATAAAAAGGATATTAGTAGGATAACTGATGAATTCTGAAAAAAGACCTATAGATTAGTTAATAGTATTATATCAATAGTTAATAGTATTAAATCAATGTCAATTTTTTTCTTTTTTTTTTGTGGTACGCGGGCCTCTCACCGCTGCAGCCTCTCCCATTGTGGAGCACAGGCTCCAGACATGCAGGCTCAGCGGTCATGGCTCACGGGCCCAGCCGCTCCGCGGCACGTGGGATCCTCCCGGACCAGGCGCACGAACCCGCGTCCCCTGCATCGGCAGGCGGACTCTCAACCGCTGCGCCACCAGGGAAGCCCCGATGTCAATTTCTTGATTTAGATCATTGTATAGGGTTATATAAGATGTTAATATTACTGAAGAGTGTTTCCAATTTACATAAAATAAAATGGATGGGAATTCCACTTACTAAAATGGAACCCTAGAAAGGTCTTATTGGGTTTTTGTTTTTGTTTTTTTGAGGCTAGAGGAATAGTTATGGGACGACCATGAGTTTGGGAGTGGGGGAGAATGTTCTTTTTTTTATATTTTATACTTTTGTATGCTTTGAAATTTTTTTTTAAACAATTCTTTTTTTTTATTATTTATTTTATTTATCTATCCTTGGCTGCTTGGCCATGTTGGGTCTTCATTGCTGTGCGCGGGCTTTCTCCAGTTGCCGCGAGCAGGGGCTACTCTTCGTTGCGGTGCACGGGCTTCTCATTGCGGTGGCTTCTCTTGTTGCGGAGCACAGGATCTAGGTGCGCGGGCTTCAACAGTTGTGGCTCGTGGGCTCTACAGCGCAGGCTCAGTAGTTGTGGCGCACAGGCTCCGTGGTATGTGGGATCTTCCCGGACCAGGGCTCGAACCCGTGTCCCCTGCATTGGCAGGCGGATTCTTATCCACTGCGCCACCAGGGAAGCCCTCTTTGAACTTTCTGTATCATTACTTTCGCACTGTATAAAACCAAGACATTTAAAAAGTATATAATACATACCTAGAACCGGTTCTGTAACATTAAGTAGAGAAATGCAACCTGGTGGAGTAAATTCTGTCTGTCCCAGATCACATTCCAAATAGTCAATGCAGGATATACTGAAAATTTAAAAGAAAGAAAGAAAATCTTAACAACTTTTACTGTGCCCAAAGGGTAAATCAGATTGTAAAGATTCTATGTGAGGCACAGGCATAATCCACCCCATGCAGCCTCACAGGCAGGACGCTCCGAAGACGACAACCAACACAGCAGAAGGACGGTAAAGAGAAAGTGGGACGCAGGCAAGGCCAGTGTCCACGCAACATATGGATAAAATTTTGCCTTTCTTAACATTTTATTTTTAAAATACAACAGAATTTATCCCTACCCTGACTCTCTGGATTTGGACAAATACATTTTCAGAGAGCAAGTGACAACTCCCACGAGCTCACCGACAGGGAGGGTGGGTATACCTGAGAGCGCCATCACTTCACCCCAAAGCCTGGTATAACCAGACGGCCTCACTCAGCTGAGTGGCTTTGCAGCGTTGTATATAATCTCTACTTAGGAGTCAGGATGCATTCCCATCTAGTTTCTCAAATCAAAAATCCTACTTCCTGCCAAAAATCTAGCAATATGTCAAAAATACGCTTACCTATTTAACAACTGGTTAATCAGGTATCTAATAAATGTTGACTTTCCAATGTCCTGAGAGCCACAAACCAGAATGACAGGGCAGCCGTCTGCTTCTTCTGGAGGTGAAACAAACATTGACCCCTAAAATTAGCCATCTTCTTTAGGACGCTAATCATCAACAGTAACCCCCTGAGGCTTTGGTGGATAAACGCTAGACTGTATCGGTACCTATTACTCACCACAAGAAATGCTGACTAACTCTTCCATGACTGAAAAGGCACTCTCGGTTAAACGAAGGCCGTTTTTTTTTCTCTCTCTTCTAATGCCGACAGATTTCAAGGCGAAATACTCAGAGTTAATCTGGAAAGTTGGAATCTGAAAGTAACAATGTCAACTTTAAGAAAAGATGAAAACAAGCACACTTCTTTTTCTCCAGTTCTAAATTAATAAGACTTATGTAGTTGTGAGCTACAAAAGATAAATTTGATCCCTCCCTTTCTCTCACCCCCCAAATCCAACCCTCCGGTAAGTCTTGTTGACTCCCAAAGCCGTCCATGTCTCTATTTTCAGAGCTTACGCTTACTACCAAGCTGCCACCACCTCTGCAGGAGACTCCAGAGAAAAAGAAAATGCATGAAAATTTAAAAGTGATGGCCACAAGAAAAATTCAACCGAAGACGCCAGCTGTAGAACAGGTTGGTGATTTGGAATAAAGTCAAGACAGTCTCCAAAAACATCAAGCAAAAAGACAAAGAGTTGAAAGGAGGGACTCCCCTGGTGGTCCAGCAGTAAAGAATCTGCTCTCCAATGCAGGTGATGGGCGTTCGAGCCCTGGTTGGGGAACTGAGAGGCCACATGCTGTGGGACAACTAAGCCAGCACGCCACAACTACTGAGCTCACGCGCCTCAACTAGAGCCCGCGTGCCGCAAACTACAGAGCCCATGCACTCTGGAGCCTGCGTGCCACAACTAGAGAGCGAGAGGAAAAGAAAAACCCACCGCCACAACTAGATAGAAGCCTGTGCACCGCAACGAACCGCCCACGTGCCGCAACTAAGAGCCGACGCAGCCAAAAACAAATAAATAATAAATAAATCTTTAAAAAAAGAGAGTTGAAAGGATGTGGAAGGTGGAGACATGAAGTCCGATGGCATTCTAGCAGAAGTAGCAGGAAACCACAGGAAAGCCACCGGAGGAATGAGAGCAGGGCCCTGGCAGAAGCAAGTGGGTCTCAGATGGAATAAGGGAGGACCCAGGAAGAGACCCACCCATGACCACATCCGCATGCAATTCATCAACCCTGAGGAGAAGCACCTCATAAAAGGAGCAAGGGGCTCCCCTGCTGGCGCAGCGGTTCAGAGTCCGCCTGCCGATGCAGGGGACACAGACGGGTTCGTGCCCCGGTCCGGGAGGATCCCGCGTGCCGCGGAGCGGCTGGGCCCGTGAGCCGTGGCCGCCGAGCCTGCGCGTCCGGAGCCTGTGCTCGGCAACGGGAGAGGCCGCGGCAGGGAGAGGCCCGCGTGCCGCAAAAAACAAAGGAGCAAGAATCAGCCTGGGGTGAGGATTCCTAGCAGGTATTCTGGATTCTAGAGAACAGGGGAGCAAGTCCTTCAGGGTTTCTAGGAAAACTTCTGTGAACCTGTAATTCTACACTCCGCTCAACTATCAATCACAGAGGGAAGAACAAGTACATCTTATAAAATGAGATAAGCGAAAGTTTACTATCTGCCTTATATGAAAATATAATTCCAGAATGTGTTAACGCGTAAGTGTGGAAAGGAAAGTTATCCAACAAAGATCATAAGGAGGATAAATAGTGCTGGTTGGGAAAGTCGCAGGGACAAAACAAAAGCTGAAAATAAATGAAAAAAGAATGAGTTTGATCCTGGCATCTGAAACATTCACTTGGTAACAAGGGATTTCCATTCCCTTCTCTATGGCTCCGACCAAGCTGCTGGATTCTGTACTAGATTAAATTTACATGACACAAGAGCCCATTCATTGTCCTGCCCTTGTTTCGTATCTTCCAGCCTCCAACCCCCTCCTACTCCCTAGGTGATAACCTTGAACCATTTCACAGCGTAAGGGGAAGCAATCAGAAGAGACCTTCCCCTTGTCTCTGGCTCTGTCCCAGGCACTGCCTTCGGCCACTCTGAAGGAACTGCCTCTGCTCCTAAGGCCAACCCTCCACACAGACACCAGAACCCGTCCCTCAAGGTCCAATCCCCCACCTCGCTCCAGCCATCCTCTCCCTCACGCACCAGCGTGCTCTCCTGGGGATCTTTCCCACCTGCTGTGTTCAATCACGAGGTTGTTTTCCATCCACCTGCACAAAAACCAGAACTCTCTAGCTCATGTTCACTCCTCCCACCACTGTTTCATTTCTTTCTTCCCTTTAACAGCTAAACTCTCTAAAAGCAAAATCCCTTACTACTAAACCCTTGAGTTCCACTCTTCCCCAGGTCTTGACCCCATTCCAGTCAGGCCAGCCCCCTCAGCAATGCAATGAAACCACTCTTGTCCAGATGGTGATTCTGCATCCAAGTTCCCTTCTCAGGCCTCATCTCACCATCAGCTGCAGCGGGGCCTCCGCGTCCTCCAGCGGCTCCCCGACCACGCCCACCTGCTGTGCTCAGTCTTTGTTGCTCTGGGCTCAGACCCTGAACCTTCTCGTTTTTTACCTGTATCAACTCCTTGGCGTTACTATCCTGTCTCATGGGCTCCAGAACCCTCTTCTGCTGAAAGCTCCCAAATTTACATTCCCAACCTCCTCTCTGAACTTGACTCACACACTGAACCTCCCACTTGACATTTCCAGCTGAATGTCTAAGAGGCATCTTTAAGCTACAGATTTAAGTCTCCTCCCACAGAGCCCCGTCTCCGTGCACCCAAGCACTCACACCTCACACCCAGTCTGTCTGATGTTCCTATAGAGTTGACTCGGTCTACTGGCTTGTGGGAGATAATTATAGTGACCGACCCGACTTCAGGAAATTAATACTAAGGGCAGCAAAAATTTGGAGGTGAAGAGAGAGATGGGATAAAGTGTAAGTACACTGAAATTACTCATTCTCATTCAGAGTTTAGAGAAAATTCATACTGTCTCAAGTTAGTAAATCAAAATATAAAGATAACCATTTAAAAAAATATAAAGATAACCACTGAAGAAATATCAAAAGGCATTGAACCAACTATAGTAGAAAATGATGACTTTCTCTGGGGAATGAAGCTAAGGGGGGTACAAGAGACAATTTTCATGATATAGCCTTCTATACTGACTACTTTTACTTTACACACATGTCACATTCTGTACGACTTACAGCACAATGTGACAGACAGACTGATCTTCCAAAGGGGCATCCTACATAGTCATCTGAGTGTTTCGGTGAAAGTAATTAGCAAAACTCTGAATGAAAACTGGTTCTACCTCTTGTACGAAAACGTAAGATAAACCTGGATGGCTGATTATGAAGTTCACAGTGGAGGTTTTCAGACGTTCCAGCAACAGAATGGAACACAGAGGAGAAAAATTCTTCATCAAACAGTATCTGTCATCTGTAAAGAGAGATATAAACTACCTTAGAAATAGCACGCCATTAAACTCTATGCCCTTTAGGACCTCCCTCTCCTCTGCTAAATTCCAAACTTTTGGAGACTAGGAATTATGTTTGAGAGACTTTTCCAGGAGGCCATATTGCATGATAGGAGCACACCTGGGTGGAGAAGTCAATCCAGGTTTGCTACCTAAATGCTGTGTGGCCTTGGGCAACTTTTCTCATCTGTAAAATCGTGAAAACAATAGCTTCACTCTCAAGACCCTGGTGAGAGTTTAAATAGATACAGTAAAGAGTACAAGTTCTAGGCCATAGTAAGCATCTGAAAATTATTCGCCTTGGGATTTCCCTGGCCGTCCAGGGGTTTAGACTCTGCGCTTCCAATGCAGGGGGCACGGGTTCAATCCCTGGTCGGGGAACTAAGATCCCACATGCTGGGTAGCGCAGCCAAAAAAAAAAAAAAAAAAATTATTCACCTTACTATGATACATCCTTAGTAAATCACGCAGTTTTTTTTCATTACCTTGGTTCAGATAAGATCTGAGCAAACTTCGGGCTTCCCTTTTCATCTCCTTCTTGCTTTTCTCATGCACTGAGTAATGAACTGCATTGATAGTCAGGCGACAGTGGGTATAGGTAGAGAAGACATTTTGGGCAGGTTGGCCTTGGCTGATGGTAAAACCAAACACCTGCACCTGGCCATAGAGGCAGGTCACACGACAGATCCCGCTAAAAGTAAAGCCCTAGAGGGAAAGAAAAAATAAAGGAAGAAATAAGGTTACAGATTCTGTTACCAATGACAGAAAACTTCTAAGATCTTAACTGGCTACTCAGACATCAAAAGGAGACTGATTTCCAAGTAACAGAATACCTTGTAGGTGACTATCTAGTATTTTAAACTAATAGATTAAAATATTAATTTTTTTAACCTAAGATCATATCCTATGGCAGCTACAGGGACAGAGAGTCTGGTGAACACTGACCCGGGGGGGGCCCCTGAACTCAGCTCTGCTGTACTCCTGGCTCCCTGTTCTTACAAATGTCCAGCGCCTGCCGAGTCTCTCCCGTTCTGGGGTTTTCATCTCCCTCCTGTATTGCGGGGGACCTCCCAGACCAACGTTCAGGTGAACGTCAGGGGCCCTGCAATCAGTCTGCCAGGGTTTGACTGCTGGCTCTACCTACCTCTGCTGCGTAACTTTCTGGCAAGTTACCTAAGCTATATTCTTTCTTTCTGTAAACATTCCTAGCGGTAATGACTCCGTAGAGCATGCATGGGTACTAAATGGGTTCACATGCCCTAAATACTTAGAACACTTAGAGCCTGACATTTCTAAGCACTCGGTAAATGCTACCTATTATTATCATTACTATTAAAGTCCCTCCAGCCCCGAAGACTTAGAATTCCCTCGGGAGGGTCCTTGTTACGCTCTGCCCAGCACCACCGCCCGAGGAATGCGTCCAAAGAACCCGCAGGGGGACACGGGCCTCTCCCAGCCTGCAGCTCCCGGGGCTGCGTCCCTACCCCTCCCGCTCTGCCCTGCCGGCTCCCCGGGCGCGACCTACCTGCCCCAGCGGCAGCAGCAACACGGCGCGGCCCGAGCCGGCCGACCGCACAGGCGGGATGGGGAGGATCGCGGAACAACTCGGGGCCGGATCCTCGGCCGGGCGGGGACTGGGGGCCGCGGTCTTGTGCCTCCGGGGCACCGCCGCACGCGACACCAGGCAGCCGCCCTCCCGCCAGTCCACGCCGGCCGCCTGGGCCTGCAGCAGTCGCCGCCGAAAGCGCCTTCGGCTGCGCCAGCGCAGCCTCCCGAGCCGGCGGCGGGGCCGGTAGCTGAGGATGAGGTGCTGCCGGGCCTTGCGGGCCCGCAGCCACGTGGAGCGAGAAGGACCCCTCTTAAACAGTAGCAACGAGTCGGCCATGCTGCCCACCGGCGCCTGCTCCTCGACAATCTCGCGAGATCCCGTCGCTCCGCCCCCGCGGCCCGTCCAGCGACCTGGGAGTCGCTGGCGTCCTCTGCCGGCAGCCTCGGCAGCGCCCCCGGGCCTCACCCGGCCCCTTGGAGGCTCTGGCCCTCTCGCGGTGCGGGGGCTGGGGGGTGGGGCGGATCTGGGGGCCGCCTGGGGCGACACCCGGGCCGGGTGTCCCAACGAAGGCTCCATTTACATTATGCAAAAGCCCCACCCCGGCTGCCTGGAGAGGGAAAGTCAGATACCCTGAGTCCAAGGCCACCTCTCCGGAAATCCACCTAGGATTTTTTTTTTCCTGCAGGGAAAGCTCCAGGATTGACGTTTTAAACAAAACCAGTCTATTTGCATGCATTTGTCTTTGAGCTGAAGGGAGCAACCCTGTTTATAACAAGGCAAAATCGGGATGATTTACTCAGAATTTCAATTTCAGGATACTGAGGACTGGGGTGGGTGTGTGGAGTTGCAAGTTTAACTCAAAGCCTTGTCTCACTGGGTCAACTGAGGCCCAGGTAAAAGGTTTTAAAATCCTCAGCTACCAGAGATCAACCTTCCACACCCTGTTCCTCAAGGCCCCCAGAGAAGATGTGTTCCAGCCTTCCTCTGCCCGCCCCCAAATACCAGGGCTCTCTTTCTGAGCCAGGTGAAGCCACAGGCAGCAGTGCAAGGACAGAACCCACAACCGTCCAGAGGAAGGGCCAGTGGGTGCCACCTGGTTTGCACCTGTGCCTTTACCCTGCCCGGTTCCTGAGGAGGACTGCAGCCCCAGACGCTGGAGGCAAACAGCCCGCTTCCTATAACTGGGTTCCAGTCCCACCCCTTTCAAAGGCATGAAACTGGGAAGCATGGGCAGCTGCCGACCATTCTAGTTAAACGGCCCGGCCTGGTCCCAGGGCGCGGCGCGGCCATGCCAGGTGCAGGGAGGTCTGGCCAGCATGTTACTCTGGGGGGCGCGCTTCATCGGCCCGCAGCTTTCCCTCTCCTGCTGCTGGGCTTTCAGCTGCCACGGCACCGCGTCCTCCTCTGACTTCAGCCTCCCTGGGGATTACCTGCTTGCGGGCCAGTTTCCTCTCCACGGTGACCATCTAGGGGTGAGATGCAGACCCACAGTGACCTTCTGTGACAGGTGAGTGAGGGGTCAGCAGAACTGTCACCTAGGGGGGCCCATGCCTAGGGGCCCTCTGCCAGCCCCCCTCAGCAAGACCCTGCCAGTTCTGCCTCTGGGGTGACCGTCTGAGCTGCCTCCAGTCCCTACCCAACCTGCAGGCGCCACCTTCAAGTGCTAGCTAGCCCCTTCCCTGGCACCTTGTAATACAGTTTCCACTTTGTAATATGTCCTTTTGCCCTGGCTGTTAGAGTCCTTTGTCTTTTAATTCCATGCCAGTTGTTTCCTGGCTTTGTGATGTAACTAGATGGCAAGGATTAAGCAATCATGGCCTTTCCCCTCCTCCGTCTCCTCCCCCACCCCATTCCTCCCCAAGTTCACACTCCTTAGTCTCCCAGATGGCAAGTACAGTCCTCCAGGGGAGGCTTCCCCCCTATGTGGGAACACATAGCAGTAGAAGCTTCAGGAGCTTAGCAAAGATAAATTCGGTTGGTGTCTTCATGAAGTCAACAGTCTAGGTAGAAAAAACAACGGCTTTTCTTATAAAGAAGATAGTTTCTTGCCATCCATACAAGTGTTAGATTTGGGCAGCTTGAAGATGTGTCATGGCTCAGCAGTAGGATGCCCGAAACATGAAGCACACCTGACAGCCAGCCCAGGAGGAAGGTTCTAGAAAGCCTGGCGCAGGAGGACTGGCCCAAAGAGCTACAGGTGGGAGCCTGGGAAGAAAAGACTTGAGGAGGAGACATATGAAAACCAGCTTCAGGTAACTGAAGGGCTGTCACGGGCAGGAGGTACTGCATTTCCTTCCAGTGACTCAAGGACAGGAGTGATAGGAAAGATGGGAGAGCCTAGCAACAAGCAGAGAGGCTGGGAAATGGAACAGGCTGGCACACTCTCCAAGGAGGGCTGAATCATGTCCCCAGTGCGCCCTTGTCGGTGTTTCCCAGAGAGGCCATGAGGAACACAGGCCCTCATCACAGGCATGAGTGTCCCAGTGAAAAGTACTAGTTAAACAAGGTTAAGCATGGACCGTGGTTGATTCCATGTGTCAACTTGGCTAGGGCCTGGTGCCCAGTTGTTTGGTTAAACACCAGTCTAGATGTTGCTGTGAAGGTATTTTTAGACGTGGTTAATATTTGTCTATTTTTAAGATTTTTTTGATGTGGACCATTTTTAAGGTCTTTACTGAATTTGTTACAATATTGCTTCTGTTTTACGTTTTGGTTTTTTTGGCCGTGAGGCATGTGGCATATTAGCTCCCAGCCAGGGATCAAACCCACACCCACTGCACTGGAAGGTGAAGTCTTAACCACTGGACCACCAGAGAATTCCCATAGACATGGTTAACGTTTAACCAATAGACTGAGTAAAGCAGATTGCCCTCCATCATGTAGGTGGGCCTCATCCAAACAGTTGAAGACCTTAAGAGAAAAGATGGAGGTCCCCGGAAAAAGAAAGAACTCCACCTTCAGCCTCAGCCTCGACTGCAAAATAAAGTCTCGTGGGAATTTCTAGCCTGCCCTGCAAATCCCAGACTAGCCAGCCCCCATAATCCCATGAGCTAATTCCTTAAAATAAACCTCTCTCGTTTGCTCTCTCTCTCACTCTGTCTCCCTCTCCCTCTCTCTCTCTATGTATATATGTGTGTATCTCATCTTGGTTCTGTTTCTCTGGAGAACCCTGACTCATATAGCAGGTTTCTCTCCTACAGGACTTGGGAGCCTTTCAGTGCTAACATGCTTATCTTGGGGGAGGTGGGCATGGTATGTGTATTTCTCCAATTTGCCCCCTACCTCTCCGAAGGCCTGTCAACAGAACCATGTGTGCCACAGGGTCCACACTGAGGTCATGGTTGTAGGGGGCTGAACAGATGACCTCAGAGGTTCTTTTCTACCCCCCAAGCCTGGGGTTCCAGGAGACCAGAGGGTCTCAGCAGGGCCTTTTGCCCTTTTCAGCTCTCAGCCTGGCTTCCCCTACAGGCCTAGCACCTTCAATGGCCACGGCTACCACCTCTTCCAGGCCATGCAGTTTGGCATCGAGGAGATAAACAACTCCACCGCCCTGCTGCCCAACGTCACCCTGGGGTACAAGCCGTACGACGGGTGCTCGGAGTCAGCCAACGCGTTTGCCACGCTGAGCCCGCCAGGGACGCGCTACGTGGAGAGCCAAGGAGACCCTGCCCACTACTCCCCTGCGATTGTGGCGGTGATTGGGCCCGACGCCAGCAACTATGTTGCCACCACTGCAGCCCTGCTGAGCCCCTTCCTGACGCCCCTGATAAGCTGGCGCCCTGGCAGTTCGCTCATCTCCCCTCCTGCCAAGTCCAGTGTGGGCTGGGGTGGGTGGGCAGGAGCTGCCATGCCTGAGGCCAGCCTGGACTCCTGGACCTCCTGGGCGGTCACTGCTCATTAGTCACCTGCCTGGCATTCCTTCCTGTCCAAGCGCCGCTTCCAGGTCTCCCTGCCCCAGTGCTCACTGGAAAATCCATTCTCCTCGGAAACTTCTGCCCTTCTTTCTCCTCCCGCTGTCCTATCACCTTTGTGCAGAACTGAACACCCTTTGTTTCCCAGCCCCCCAGACTCAGGCTCAGAGGTGTGGCATCTGTCCCTGTGCGGGCCAGCCCCGTCCTTCCCCTACTCTGCTCATCGACCTCTCCCTGGGCCTCCTCCCCCACCCACACGCGTGCCCGTCTGTCTGTCCTCCTCTTCCCTCCGGGTGCTTCTCCTCTCAGACCTGGCTGACCCTGCCCTGCTTCCATGCAGGCTTCTCCGAAGAGTCCTCTGTTCCTCTTTGCTTCTCCCTCTTTGCCTTGACTCCTCCCTCCGCTGCCCTGGACTCTGCCCTTCTAGCCGGTGCTGGAAGGTGCAGCTGGGTAGGGACTGGACGTGGTTCAGGTGGCCAGGACCGTCTTGCTCAGGTGGGCTGGTGCAGGGCCCAGTAGGTGGCCTTTAATCCATTTGATTTTTTTTTTTTTTTTGGCCCCATGCTGCTCAGCATGCGGGATCTTAGCTCCCCGACCAGGGATCGAACCCATGCCCCCTGCATTGAGAGCTTCTAGTCTTAACCACTGGACAGCCAGGGAAGTCCCTCCATTTGACCATTTTGACACTTTCCCTCAGCATTTATGACCCTTTCACTTGGGGCACTTCTTTCTTGGTCTCCTTTAGAGAATTCTGCCCCCACGACCAGCCCCCATCTCCTCTGAGAAGGCGGTGACTCCCTAGGGCAGACCCGTCCCCTTCCCAGGCAGGCCGAGGACGGGGCTGAAATTCCTGTCTTCACCTTCCTTCTGACCCCTGAGCACCAGCCTGATTTCCAGACGCTCGCCCAGCGCCCAGCGTCTCCGCTTCATGGACCCAGCAGGCCCCCAGATGAACTTCCCTCCCCACGTAACACAAGCCTCTTGTCTTCCTGCATCCCCTGCCTGGCCCGTGTGGCAGAGTGACTGTCTCTAGGGAAGCCAGAAACCCTGCAGTCCCACCTTCACTCCCTTCCCTGCCCCTACATTTAGCTCATCTCCATGGCCTTTGCCGGGGGTCGGTGGGGGAGGGGGCCCTCACTGCTGCCAGCTGTCCCTTCTTCTCTATGGCCACTGATGTAGCTTTAACTGACCGCCCTCCCCTCTCATCTAGATGATTCCATCAGGTCCTAGGAGTTCTCTGTGACTCTGGCCTTGAGACTTTTTGTTGTTGTTGTTAGTTCCCTGACCAGGGATTGAACTTGCGCCCTTAGCAGTGAAAGCTTGGAGTTCTAACCACTGGATAGCCAGGGAATTCGCCTGGCCTTGAGCCTTTTTAAACACGTTCCTCACTGATCAGAGATACACTCCTAAAACACAAGTCTGATGTCACTTCCCTGCCTAAACCCTGAGGCCTTGGGATAAAGCCCCAGCCCCGCAGCAGGGGGCTAAGGCTTCCCACCCTGACCAGACACATCTGCTCAGGCTCTCTTTCTTCCTGGATCTGACCTCCAGCCGAGTGGAAGTCCCTGAAGGGACACACACACACACACACACACACACACACACACACCATTTCACTCCCTGCATGCGGCTGTGGTCCCTTTGTCCACAGGACAGATTCCCATTCTTCTCCCAGAAGTCTCCCTGGGGACCTGCTCCCTACCTGACTTGTAACCTGTTAGCCTCGTGTGTCAAGTGGTGCTCTGCTTGAGACCCTGGGCCAGGACCTTGTCTCTATCCTCCCCGTGTCCCCGCGCCCAGCACAGGGCTGGCACTGGGGGGGCCCTCATTCGAGGCTGATGCCACAGAACTTGCTGAACTGAACCCCACAGGTCAGCTCTGGTGCCAGCAGTGACGCTCAGCGTGAAGCGGCTCTGCCCCTCTTTTCTGTGCACCATCCCAAGTGATGAGCGCCAGGTAGAGATCTTGATGCTGCCGTCGCGGAGGTTCGGGTGGGTCTGGATCTCCATGGTGGGCAGCGAAGGTGACTACGGGCAGCTAGGGGTGCAGGCGCTGGAGGACCAGGCCACCCAGCACGGCATCTGCGTTGCCTTCAAGGACACTGTGCCTTTCTCTACCCAGCCGGGCGATGAGAGGATGCAGAGCGTGATACGCTGCCCGGCCCAAGCGAGGACCGCGGGCGTGGTCGTTTTCTCCGGCAGGCAGCTGGCCAGGGTGTTCTTTGAGTCTGTGGTGCTGGCCAAGCTGACTGCCGAGGTGTGGATCGCCTCAGAAGACCGGGCCATCTCCAGACACATCAGCAACGTGCCTGGGATCTGGGGCGTCGGCACAGTGCTGGGTGTGGCCGTCCCACAGAGGCGTGTCCCTGGCCTGAAGGAGTTTGAAGAGCCCTATGTCTGGGCAGACAAAGGAGCCCTTGGGCCTTGCCTCGGGGTTCCTGGTGCAGCAGCAACCAGCTCTGTGGAGAGTGCTGGGCTTTCACGGCACAGAAGATGCCCACACTTGGAGCGTTCTCCGTGAGCTCCGCCTACAACGTGTACCAGGCTGTCTAGGCCGTGGCTCACAGCCTCCACCAGCTCCTGGGCTGCGCCTCTGGAGTCTGTTCCAGAGGCTGGGTCTACCCCTGGCAGGTAAGGCACTTAACCTGCCACTGGCACCCTGTATCAGGGTGCTTTCCTGAGGCAAGCAGAGCGGTTCCTCTTCGGCTACCCTAAATGCAAGGGGTCGGGGACAAAGGCCCCCGACTGGAGGCCGATTCCTTCTCTGAGGCTCGTGTTCGTCTTCTGTTCTCTGAACTGGGGCCCCTCCCACCCACCATGCCTCAGACCCAGGGCTTGAAACCTCTGCAAAGGGCTCCTTTGTTAGAGACTTCCTCTCACTCAGGAGGCTGGATAGGAGGGTGAAGGGGCCTCCTAGGAGGGGAGAGAGCTGAGCAAGGGACCAGAACTTCCAGATGGGCTGACACCACCCAGATGGAAGCTCAGCAAGGCCCCACGCACTTGCTTCCTGGGCCGCCTGGGTCCCAGTGGGTCCTGGAGGAGCAGCCTGTGCCAGCTATGGCAGCGCCGTTATCCCTGTTTGTTTCAGCTTCTGGAGCAGATCCTCAAGGTGAATTTCCTTTTACACAAGGACATTGTGACATTGAAGGACAATGGCGACCCCCTCAGCAGTTATAATTGCCTGGGACTGGAGTGGCCCCAACTGGACCTTCAGGGTCGTCAGCTCCTCCTTTTGGTCTCCAGTTTGGCTAGACATAAATACGATCAAAATCCGGTGGCATGGAAAGGACAACTGGGTAATGGGGACATGGTCACTCACCAGGTGATTGCCTGACAGGCAGCCTGGAGCACAGGGACAGTGTTGACACAGAGCAGGAGAGGGGATCCCAGGTATCAGGGCACTATGACTCTCCCCAGCCCTGCCAGGGAAGCTCCACAGGCTCACGGACAGACGCCCGGTCGTCACTGGTTCACACAACCAGGGGCTCTGCCCTGGGAGTAATCCGCGAAGGCGGATGCCCAGAGATCCAGTCTTCCATCCTAAGAACGAGTGTCCCTTGAGCTGGGCCCCTCCGCATGGTTGCAGAACACCTGTGGCTTCTTTTTTTTTGCGGTACGCGGGCCTCTCACTGTTGTGGCCTCTCCCGTCGCGGAGCACAGGCTCCGGACGCGCAGGCTCAGCGGCCATGGCTCACGGGCCCAGCCGCTCCGTGGCATGTGGAATCCTCCTGGTCCGGGGCACGAACCCGCATCCCCTGCATCGGCAGGCGGACTCTCAACCACTGCGCCACCAGGGAAGCCCCTAGCCTGTGGCTTCTTGCCGGTGCCTCAGTTTGTGTGTTCCAGCGACTGTCCTGAAGGGGACCAGAGAGTGATCATGGGCTTCCACCACTGCTGCTTCGAGTGTGTGCTCTGTGAGTCCGGGACCTTCCTCAACAAGAGAGGTGAGTGACCCAGTGATGAGTGGGCGAGCCACCCAGCACTCCTAGGGTCTGTAGAGCAGACGAAATGACCTCCCTTGGGCCACACATGTGCAGAACCAGGGCCCTGGTCACTTTGCTGCCAGTTAGGGACAGGTTGGGGGACACCTTCCATCAGACTGAATTCTGATCAAGCAGAAAGAAACAAGCAGTTGAAGGCCTCATATGTAGCTGAGTTTCCTTCTTTTCTTTCTTTCTTCCTTCCTTCCTTCTTTCCTTCCTTCCTTCCTTCCTTCCTTCCTTCCTTCCTTCCTTCCTTCCTTCCTTCCTTCCTTCCTTCCTTTCTTTCTTTCTTTCGTTTTTGGCTGCATTGGGTCTTAGTTGTGGCATGCCGGATCTTTTGTTGTGGCCCATGGGCTTCTCTCTAGTTGTGGCATGTGGGCTCAGTGGTTGCAGCATGTGAGCTTAGTTGCCCCGCAGCATGTGGGATCTTAGTTCCCAGGCCAGGGATCAAACCCGTGTTCCCTGCATTGGAAGGCAGATTCTTAACCACTGGACCACCAGGGAAGTCCCCCTAAATTCAACCTCTTTATCCAAACAGATGTGGCTATCATTCCCTTTGTGCCCTCCCATGTTATCTGTATGAAGTCCCTTCTGTTGTCTATGCCAGTGACAGCTGACACCTTGAAGAGCTTGGCCTGAATGCAGATACTAGCATGTCTGCAGCAGGACAAAAAGCATACTCTACCCAGTGATGCAAGGTCAAGACCAGAGAGCAAACAGAGGTAGCTAAGGGCTCAGCCCAGAGCTGGACTCCAGGGGCCACACGCCTTCCTTTTACTGTCTCTGCGGGCGTGGGAATGTATCTCTTCTTTCCTTTCCAACTCAGAGAAACCACAGAGCGGCAGCTCAGGCAGGTGGATTTGGCTAGTGGGAGTGCTGGGGAGAGACGAAAAGACCCTTCCTTTGGGGCTGGCTGCTCACATTGGATCATAGCCTCAGGGTTATGTGGGTTAAGGCCCTCTCTACGACCTCTTGGTTTGCAAACCCCTTCTGGGTTTCGTGGGATCATGAGCCACACAGAACCGATCCAGGTGTCTCCACAATCTGTAATTAACACAGGCATGTTGAGGAAACACTTGGCCTGGGGGCCCTCACCCAGGGCTACCCCCATCTTGCTGTGCCTGGCAGAGCCCAGCTGCTGTGCTACAGCCCTCCCAGAACCTTGGGGGCTTGCATGGCCTCTCTTCCCTTACCCATTCCTGCTATGCTCACCCGGCTCTCAGGAACCCTCTCTGCCTTCCCTTCCAGACCCCTACAGCTGCCAACCTTGTGGGAAAGAAGAGTGGGCACCTGAGAGAAGCCAGACCTGCTTCCCATGCACCGTGGTGTTTCTGACTTGGCATAAGCCCATCTCTTGGGTGCTCCTGGCAGCTAATACGCTGCTGCTGCTCGTGGCTGGGACTGCTGGCCTGTTTGCCTGGCACCTAGACACGCCTGTGGTGAGGTCGGCTGGAGGCCGGCTGTGCTTCCTCATGCTGGGCTCCCTGGCGGGGGGCAGCTGCGGCCACTATGGCTTCTTTGGGGAGCCCACTCTGCCCACACGCCTGCTGCGCGAAGGCCTCTTTGCCCTTGGTTTTGCCATCTTCCTGTCCTGCCTGACGATCCGCTCCTTCCAACTTGTGTTCATCTTCAAGTTTTCTGCCAAGGTACCCACCTTCCTCCGTGCGTGGGTCCAAAACCACAGTGCTGGCCCGTTGGTGGTGATCAGCTCAACAACCCAGCTGCTTATCTGTCTAACGTGGCTTGCGGTGTGGACCCCACTGCCCCCCAGGGAATACCAGCCCTTCCCTCAGCTGCGGTGCTAGACTGCACAGAGGCTAACCCACCGGGCTTCATGCTGGCTTTCGCCTACAATGGCCTCCTCTAGGTCAGCGCCTTTGCCTGCAGCTACCTGGGCAAGGACCTGCCAGAGAACTCCAGCGAGGTCAAATGTGTCACCTTCAGCCTGCTCCTCAACTTCATGTCCTGGATCGCCTTCTTCACCATGGCCAGTGTCTACCAGGGCAAGCACCTGCCCACGGTCCACGTGCTGGCCAAGCCGAGCAGCCTGAGTGGCGGCTTCAGCAGTTATCTCCTCCCCAAGTGCTATGTGATCCTGTGCCGCCCAGATCTCAGCAGCACCGAGCACTTCCAGGCCTCCACCCAGGACCACACCAGGCGCTGTGGCTCCACCTGACCAGTGGATCCAGCAGGGTCAAGCCGGGGCAGGGTGGACTGGAAGTCTCCACTGCTCTCAGGGTTGAAGGTGGAATGGGGCGCCCAGGACCTGGGGTGTCCGGGAGGCCTCTGGGCTCCTCAGCCTTGGCTTGGGAAGTGTAAGCCCACGGGAGAGCTCAGTCCGGGCTGCGCTGGCTGCCAATAAAGAGGTGAAAGGTGCGTCTTGGCTGTGCTTCCTTTCTAGGGCGAGGGTAGGGCGCTGTCTCTTCAAGCCTGAGGGCGCTGCGCGGCCGGGCTAACCGCAGCCGGAGCCTCGGGACTCCGAGCGGGGAGTAGACTCAACGGGCAGCTTGGCGTTGCTAGGCAACCCCAGGAGGCGGGCCCAGCGCCGAGGGAACGGAGCTGGCCCCGCCTTTCCCTGCACCCCATTGGCTGTTATCTACGTGGTACCGCCTCCAGGGGCCGGAGGTAAAGGCTAGCGCCTCCGAGGCATCCAGCCCCGACCGGCGCGCTCTGACGTCACGTCCGGCGGCGGTGGCGGCGGCGTCGTCGTCTCTGTACGGTCGGCCCGGCACTTAACGCCGGGGCAGTTGGTCAGTTGGGCTATTAGGGCGACCTGGCTTGGGGCCGGAGGGGTTGGCTTAGGGAGAACCGGCCCGGGTGAGGAGGTCGGGAGGAACGGGTCGAGGGAGCGGCGCTGTGGGCCGCGGTGACTGTTGACGGAGTGTGACCGCGGCCGCCTTCCGCCCGGCCGTTCCGGACGTGTGGGCGCGGCGTGGGCCCCGTTCACCTGTCTGCCGCCGCCACCCTCCCTCGCGTCGGGCCCTCTCGCTGTGCCAGGCTGATGAGTTCGCGCTGGTCCCCCGCCTCTTTTCTCAAACTTTTGATTTCCTCCCACCAGCACCCTTCCCGACTCTGTCCCCACCTAGTCCGCCTGCGCCTTCGCCACCACACTCTCTGGCCACCCCCGATATGTGCTGCTTACTTGGCCCCGGCCCCCAGGGAGGCTTTCAGTCCGTTCCTGTGTCAGCTTACACCTTCTAACCTTGATCTAAGCCCTGGTTATAATAAATGTGACTGAATAGAGTCTGCCTCCCCTTACCCTCTTCTCAGATCCAGGGGTTTTCTCTTACTACCCCTCGGTTGGACTGGGCAGGGGGTCACTGTTGCCTTTCTCCCTTTCAGACGGACCATGGACGGCTCCTTCGTCCAGCACAGTGTAAGGGTTCTGCAGGAGCTCAACAAGCAGCGGGAGCGGGGCCAGTACTGCGACGCCACCCTGGACGTGGGGGGTCTGGTGTTCAAGGCGCACTGGAGTGTCCTCGCCTGCTGCAGCCGCTTCTTCCAGAGCCTCTATGGGGATGGCTCAGGGGGCAGTGTCGTCCTCCCTGCCGGCTTCGCCGAGATCTTTGGCCTCCTGCTGGACTTTTTCTACACTGGCCACCTCGCCCTCACCTCGGGGAACCGGGATCAGGTGCTCCTGGCAGCCAGGGAGTTGCGGGTGCCAGAGGCTGTAGAGCTGTGCCAGAGCTTCAAGCCCAAAGCCTCAGTGGGACAGGCACCAAGTGGCCAGAGCGGGCTGGGGAAACCCGCCCCTCGGGATGTGAACAGCCACCTCAAGGAGCCAGCAAGCTTGGAGGAAGAGGAAGTTTCGAGGACGCTGGGTCAAACCCCCAGGGATCAGGAGCTCAGCGGTAGTCCCAGCCTCCAGAGGCCCCAGCTTGGTCTCCCTCCTCAGAGTGAGAACCCCTCCTTCCTCCGTGGGAAACTCAAGCAGGCTCTGAAGCTTAGTCCCCCTGAGAACAAGGAGCCTGAGGATTGCAGAGTGCCCCCAAGGCCCTTTGAGGCTGAAGGTGTCCAGCTGCAGGGCGGGAGTAACGAGGTACTGTGCCCAGGATGCTGGAGCAGGGGAGGCAGGAGTGGGGAGGAGAGACTGACGCTTTTCCGGGATAATCTGGACCCTAAGGTAGAATCTGTTTTGTGGGTTTAGAACAGATTTCCTCCAGATGTAGGAAGCCAGCTCCACCCTGCCTCCTCAGGCTGACCTTTCTGCAAGTCGTGTTCGTGGCTGCCAGCTTCTTGGGGTCGAGTGGGCGGCATCAGGTGTCTCCCAGGGTAGTGAAATCCAGGCAGACTTCCAAGTTAGCCACAAATAGAGCTCCTGCTCTCCAAACCCGAGATTCGGATGCTGCCTGCCCTGGGACCCTGAAGGGAAGAGTCACTGGTGAAGGGACTTGTCTGGGGATGTGCCTGGGTTGGGACTTGGGATGGAACTGGATGGAGCTGGCTGCCCCGTAGATCCGTCCCCCGCACCCCTGCCGATTAATTTGGTGACCTCGCTCCCTCCTGCTGCCTCTTCTGCTCTAGTGGGAAGTGGTGGTTCAAGTTGAGGATGATGGGGATGGCGATTATGTTTCTGAGACTGAGACTGTGCCGACCAGGAGGAAATCAAACGTAATCAGAAAGCCCTGTGCTGCCGAGCCAGCCCTGAGTGCAGGTTCCCGGGCAGCCGAGCCTGCTGAGAACAGAAAAGGTACAGCGGTGCCGGTTGAATGCCCCACATGTCATAAAAAGTTCCTCAGCAAATATTATCTAAAAGTTCACAACAGGTAAACGTTCTGTTTTTCTATTTTCTTTTCCCATCTGCTGTTCCCGTGTTGGGGGAGGGGGCCTGCATCCCCACTTCTGGGCCGCGTAGGGGCCAGGGGCTCCACCTCAGACCCACAGAGCGCCTGGCATTGGTGACCTCTGGCCTTCGGGGAGTGAGCACCTGACCTTGGTTGGCTTCCTTCTTCCTCGCCCTCCTGCGAGCCCTCTGCTTGGAGTGGGTCTGTGGACACCTTAGTAACAGGTTCCACATGCTGTGAACATTGACCTCCAGCTGGCTTTTCCCAAGGGGGGGTGAGAAGCCTGTGGCCCCGTGCTGTGGCTGTGGCCTGACTGTAGGTGTTTCTAAAGCCCGGCAGTGTGGGCTTTGGGCCAAGATGTCGATCTTCAGGGTTGGTGCCACCCACATTTCTGGGGACAGGTTAGCTCTGAGGTGTCAGCAGAGCATGAGAGACCATTCGTCTAAAACTGCCGTGTCCCATAAGGTAATCAGATGCCACACGAAGGTATTTTAATTTAAAATCAAAGTAATTAAAATTAAGTAAGTTCCTTTCCTCAGTCACACTAGCTGCATTTCAAGGGCTCAGTAGCCACATGTGGTCCCGGCTGCCGAATCGACAGGACGGACATAGAACATTTCCATCATCCCAGAGCATCCTCTTGGAAGGCGCTGCTCCAGGGGCCTTGCCCTCTGCGGGGCCTGCAGGGACGGCAGCTAGGTGACACGCCTTCCGGTCTTGCCCCTCCTTAGCCCAAGACATCACTTGGCGCGATTTCTTGCCAAGCCAGGCTGGGCCATACATGTTTTCTCAGTATGACACTCTCAGAAGCCACTAGCGACCGAATGGAGTTGGAATTGGGGCTGAAGCCCATTTGCTGTCCCTGCTCTGGGGGCAGCTGCTGCCAGTGGAGCATTTGGGGAAGTCACCCTGGGGTGATCTGTGTCTGCCTGGACGCTCTCCCAGTGTAAGACTTGGGTATAGGCACCGACCCCATCCTTACCTTGGGCTGCAGGCTGCTAGACCGGCCCTGAGAACTGGGAAGGGGTGATGGCCTCCTGAGGTCTTTGGGGCAGGGGACAAGGACAGTCAGTATCGCAGCAGAGGATGAGAGGAGTGTATGGCCTCTGGCAGGTTGTCGGAGCTCTCTCCACGCCACTCCCGGCTCTGAAGTCAGGGTTCATTTAGCTCATTCAGTGAGCTGTCTGCCTGGTGGCTGGGCGCACCGGATACCTTAGTGGGCAGAACAAAGAGGCCTTGTGGAGCTTGCCTTCCAGCAGGGCGATGAGACCCTGAACTACCAGATAAGAGACTCTGCAGTGCGATGAAGGCCGTGGGAAAAAAGAAAAGGACAGCAGTGCCAGGGGGCTGGGGAGTTCAGGGTGGGGTCAGGTTGCGATTGTAAAGAAAGGAGATAATCCAGCAGACTCGAAGTGAAGAAGTTTGCCTAACGGATGGCTGGGGAGAGCGCTCTGGGCCAGAGAGGGGCCAGAGCAGAGGCCCTGGGGTGGGAGGGGGCCAGCAAGGTAAGGGGCAGGCCAGCAGTGCCCTCACAGGCCCCCAGGCCTTTCTCAGGGTGAGATGCCCAACGTTAGAGGGTTCTGAGCAAAGAGGCGATGCGATCTGGTTGTGCTTGAGGGCCCGTCTGGCTCCTGAAGTGGAAACCCCACGGGAGGTAGGCGTGGAGCATGGGATGGGTAGGAGGCCCAGGCAGCGGCCCAGGGACGGCGTGGCCGCACTAGATGGTAGCATGGAGGCCAGGTGAGGTGGTCAGATTCTGGCTGTGGTTTTGAAGGCTGAGCCCATGGAAGCTCCAGGCAGACTGCGTGGTTTCTCCAGGGAGTCAGGGCCCCGGGATCATTTCTGTCTTCGGAGAGATGCTGGCGGCTGGGCCTCCCCATTGGCCTGTGGCTCTGGGGCAGCCCCTCCAGCATGGAGCTGTGCCGTGCCCTCCCTTGCAGAGTCTCCAGGAGGGAGGAGGGTTTCTGGGCTCACCTCTGCAGCTTCACCAGCTGTGTCTGGCCGAGCCTCGTGGAGAGCCTCAGGCGTCGGCCCAAGTCCAGCCTTCCTCTGCCGCGGAGCACAGCACTGTCAGCAGAGGTGCTGGAGGGGGCCTGGGTGAGGGAGGGCGGCAGGTGCGCTCAGCCCCGACACCCCCGTGGCTTCTCCCAGCAGGAAACACACTGGGGAGAAACCCTTCGAGTGTCCGAAATGCGGGAAATGTTACTTTCGGAAGGAGAACCTCCTGGAGCACGAAGCCCGGAACTGCATGAACCGCTCGGAACAGGTACTTGGGGGCCGGCCCGGGTCCTGGCGGGCAGGGCATGCTGGCCTCTGTCTCTCTGCCACCTGGGAGGGGCCCCCAGGGGACTGGCCTAGACGGGACTGTAAACTCAAGTGCTGCAGGGTCCTTGGATATCATCGGGTCCACTTCCTGGCACATGTGGCGGGGACACAGGTCCCAAGGGCGGGCGGCACAAGCCCAGGAGGGACTTTGTAGGAGGCATTTTGGGTTTGCCTGCCTGGGCCCCTGGGCTTTGGAGAAGGGGTACTTCGGTGGGGGATGGCTGCTGAGAAAGGCCACCTGGCCACCTCCCCCCACGCCCCTGGCTGGCCCGTGTGACTCGGCAGCTAACCCCCACCTCTTCCTAGAGGCCTGTCACCTGCAGGCTGCGGCCCTGTCCCCGGCCTGGCCCCCAGCCTGGCGTGGTGGGCTTGCAGCGTTCAGCGAGGGTCAGCATCAGGGCAAGCAGGTTACGTGTTGCCCTCTCCCACCCTAGCGCCCCCCCCCCCCCACCCCGGGCAGACTCTTCCCAGCAGCGAGTGGAAGCCCCGGCCGAGGCTGTCGTCGAGGCAGAGGCCCCCGCTGACGCCGGTCCCGCTTGCCCCTCACACTGCCAGGTCTTCACGTGCTCCGTGTGCCAGGAGACATTCCGCCGGAGGATGGAGCTGCGGGTGCACATGGTGTCCCACACGGGGGAGATGCCCTACAAGGTCAGGCTCGGCTTGTCCCCATGGCTGGGGGCCGAGGGGCGGCCCCAGGGGCCCTCCCGCCTAGCCCTTTACCTGGGATGGTGTCGAGGAGCCCTGCCCTCCCTCCCCGTGTCCCCGTGTCCCGTGTCTGGTGCTCCCGCATCTTTGGGCAGGGCTGCTGTTTCTTTCCGCGGAGGGCAGCCTCAGCCTCGGCGTGGGCGTAGCACCAGAGGCCCTCCCCAGTGTGGCCTTCACGCCCGGTCGGGAGCATCTCGGGCTGTGCCCTGCCTTTGGGTTCCCGCCCTGGCAGCCTGGGGGCCTCAGGCGACCGCGGCCTGTCTTCCAGTGCGCCTCCTGCTCGCAGCAGTTCATGCAGAAGAAGGACCTGCAGAGCCACATGATCAAGCTGCACGGAGCGCCCAAGCCCCACGCGGTGCGTGCCAGGCCGTCCTGAGGGCCCTGAGGACCGGGGCCGCGCACTCCGATGCCGGGCACTAGCACGGTGAAGGCGGCCGTGGCCGCGTCCAGAGTGGGCGGGCAGTGCGGTTTCCGCCATGAGGGGTCCAGGGGGTTCTGTGGGGCTCCCGGGCGGCCCTCCCTCCTGACCCTCGCCCTGCTCACCCTGTCCCTTAGTGTCCCACCTGTGCCAAGTGCTTCTTGTCCCGGACGGAACTGCAGCTGCACGAGGCTTTCAAGCACCGTGGGGAGAAGCTCTTTGTGTGTGAGGAGTGCGGCCACCGGGCGTCGAGCCGAAACGGCCTGCAGATGCACATCAAGGCCAAGCACAGGTGGCGTGGCCCGTCTTCCCCAGGGCCTGGCCCCGCTGCTGCCTCCAGGCCCGCGGGCCGCCTGGGAAGGCAGAGTCTGCTGCCGCTCCCCCAGAGTGCCCGCCACCCTGAGTGTGGTGCCTGCAGCCTTTCTGGGCGGGGACGCCTGCGGGATGAGCAAGCCTGCTGGGCCATGGGGGCTGTGGGGGAGGGGATTTCAGGCAAGACCAGGCTCCCCTACCCCCGCCCCGGGCAGCTTCTCAGTTTCCCGTGGCTCCCGGGATGGGGCTCGTGCTCCTCTCCCAGCCCTGCCCAAGCCCTTTCTCCACCAGGCAGCTCGCAGCAGCCCGGCCCGTTCCCAAGGCTCAGGCCGGCTGGCTTCAGCCTTGCCTGTTTCCGTGGCTCGGGCCGGCCTGTGTTCCCAGCTGCAGCGGCGCCAAGGGCGCCGCTTCCCTCGGTGACGCCTCTGCCCGTGTCCCCACCCGGACAGGAATGAGAGGCCGTACGTCTGTGAGTTCTGCAGCCACGCTTTCACCCAGAAGGCCAATCTCAACATGCACCTGCGCACGCACACAGGCGAGAAGCCCTTCCAGTGCCACCTCTGCGGCAAGACCTTCCGCACCCAAGGTGAGGCAGGCCGTCCCCTCCCTGTCCTGGGGCTAAGGCCCCGTGGCTGAGCCCTCACCTTGTCCCCGCAGCCAGCCTCGACAAGCACAACCGCACCCACACTGGCGAGAGGCCCTTCAGCTGTGAGTTCTGCGAGCAGCGCTTCACGGAGAAGGGGCCCCTGCTGAGGCACGTGGCCAGCCGCCACCAGGAGGGCCGGCCCCACTTCTGCCAGATCTGCGGGAAGACCTTCAAAGGTGCCTTGGCCCTGCCCCGGCCGAGCCCCGGGTTGGGGAGAGAGGGCCACAGGGGCTGTCACAGGCTCCTCCACTGTGGAAGCTTCTGGCCCGCAGGCAGGGGCAGAGGCTCCCCAGGGCCTTGGGCAGTAGTGACCTCAGGGTGGCGCCGGAGAGCCTGGCAGGGCCCAGAACCACCACCGCAGGCTGTGTCTCCTCTCCGGGCTGGAGCCCTGCTCCCGCCCCGACACTGGGCCCTTCCCTCCTGCAGCCGTGGAGCAGCTGCGCGTGCACGTGAGGAGGCACAAGGGGGTCAGGAAGTTCGAGTGCACCGAATGCGGCTACAAGTTCACCCGGCAGGTAGGCCTG
The DNA here is from genome assembly GCF_964270905.1 of Leucopleurus acutus. Taxonomy (NCBI): domain Eukaryota; kingdom Metazoa; phylum Chordata; class Mammalia; order Artiodactyla; family Delphinidae; genus Leucopleurus; species Leucopleurus acutus. The sequence goes on along the minus strand of NC_139143.1, from coordinate 188,945,119 downwards.
GGGCCAGCCTCCTCCTGCCCCCGCCCCCCGGCCCCTGAGCCCCTCCCCCAGACGCCTCTGTGCCCAGCCTGAGCGCCGGTCCCCGCTAGGCCCACCTGCGGAGGCACATGGAGATCCACGACCGGGTGGAGAACTACAACCCACGGCAGCGCAAGCTCCGGAACCTGGTCATCGAGGACGAGAAGATGGTGGTGGTGGCGCTCCAGCCGCCCACCGAGCTGGAGGTGGGCTCGGCTGAGGTCATCGTGGAGTCGCTGGCCCAGGGTGGCCTGGCCTCCCAGCTCCCTGGCCAGAGACTGTGTGCGGAGGAGACCTTCTCGGGCCCGGGCGTCATGGAGCCCTCGCTCATCATCACGGCCGCCATCCCCGAGGACTGTGACACGTAATCCTCCCCACCTCGCTGACACCCCCCAGCCCCCAGCCCACTTGGCCCCATCCCCCAATAAACCACATGGCTTTGGACTCGATTGTTCTGGCCCATCCAGCGGCCTGTTCCCTGGGAACCTGGGCTCCAGGGAGGTGCTGCTTTCCCACCGTGTCGTCTAGAAGAAACGGTGTCCTGCCTGACCCTCCGTGCACCCCAGAGCTCGGCCAGTGTTGGGAGACCCCAGCCAAATGAAACTTGGGCAGGTAGCTTTGGGGGACAAGCCTCTGGCCAAGGGCGCTCTCATCTTTCTCCATGTGGCTTTTAGAACCGGGACCAGTGGCCAGGGCCCTGGCGATGGTGGCTGGCCCAAGACAGGGGCCCCGTTACTCTGCAGCCAAGGGGATCTGGGAGCCTGAGGACAGGCAGGCTTGTGGCTGGTGGCATGACCACGGACAGGACCTTTCCCTGGGGCAGAAGCTTGGTTTGCTTGTCCAGGAGGCTGGCTTGGCACATAGGCAGGGCCAGGCCTAGAACAGCAAGCGGCCCTGGTGGTACCCAGGTTCTGCAGCCTTGGGGAGAATAGCGTGTGGGCTCGGGAGGCCGCTGCCTGCATCCAGATTCCTTCCCAGCTCTTGTTTAGAGCTGTGACCGGGGGCAAGTGACTAAATGCTTCACTTGCTTACTTTTTAATGGAATTAGTAACAGTGCTCGAGGATTAAATGAGAAAGCCTGCTGTTCCAGTCCACTGCCAGGTAACAGACGACCCCAGAGTTGCCCTCGGGGCCAGGGGGCAGATCCGCTCTCAAGATGGCTCACTTGTGTGCCTGGCAAGTTGGCACTGGCCGTGGGCCGGGGTGCCTCCCCATGGGCTGCCTGGGCTCCCTCACAGCATGGTGGCTGGGTGCCGGGAGGAACGTTGCAGCAGGCCGAAGCTGCAAGGCCTTTCTGTGACCTGGCCCTGGAGGTCAACAGTGCCACCCCTGCCGCGTTGTATTGGTCCAGGCAGTCACCAAAACGTCCTTCCTTAGGTTCAAGGGGAGGAGTGTCAAAGAATCTGCACACGTTTATGGCTGCCCCCCGCCCCAGACAGTAAGTGCTTCTGCTTCTGCTCAGCGCTTGGCACGGGGTGAGCACAGAATCAGGGGTGGTGACAGTTGTGACCCCAAGAGCTCGCGTCATCCATCACTTAACGCCTCATCACTGGAGGATTCCAGAGGCACCGGTCCCACGCTATGCTAAATGCTTCCCAGGGTTTGAGGAGGAAAACTCCACTTTAGACCCAGAAGCCCTCCAACCATCTTTCCTTTTACTCCTTGCCCACTAGGGAGCTCAGACGTAAAGACAGTTAAGTATCCTAGTGTGGTAACTGCCAGCCAGGTCATGAGCCACCTCAGATCTGGTAAGGCGACCGAGGTAAACCATGGCCTCCCGATGCCCCCTTCCCGGCACTGGCCGCTTCCTCGGGTGGGCTCGCAGATGTGAGGAATGTTCTGCACTTCATGACCTCTTCCGGGAGGGACGCTGCTCTATTTTAAGGGTTCAGCCCCTCCTGCAGGTCCAAGAGACGGGGATCTCATCACCTTTTAGCACCACACCTTCAGGAGGTGGTGGGGGGGGAGCAAGGTATTGGGCACAGTGCCCAGGGGTGGAGTCTGAGGAGGTTGAAGCAGCTTTTGGGCAGGTGAGCCATGGCCTCAGCCACCCACGTTTCTCCCACCTCCCACCTCCGGCCTCCTCTTTCCACTACCTCATGCCTTGTAATGACTGAGACAAGAAAGGGCCTCAAAGGGTTTGCCCCCAAAGCCATTTAGCGTGAGCCCTGGACGCTCTGAACCCCGCCCCTTTCCCCATTAGTTAAGGGACATCAAGTACGCTCCTCAATACTACTTTGCCTCCCTTGCCCCACGCGCTTGGCCTCAGCCCAAAGGTTCCAAGACCCGGCAGCAGCAGGATAGAGGCAATGACACCATATATATAGGAAATATTTTTATTTCAAAAAGTGTACTGAAGGCATCCTAAAACCTTGAAGAGGATCCTGGACATGTAAGCCTACCGAACGGACAAATAAATACACAAGTCTGCCCCACGCTCTGGGGCTGGCACTGGATGTCGGACGCTGGAGGGAGACTGTCCTAGTCCAGAAGAGTCTCTGAGGTCATATAAATATAGAATACTTTATAGCAGTAGGTCAGCATTAAATACAAGTCACTGAACTTTCATAACTTGTCTCATAGGCTGAAAAAGTTGTGTACATCTGACATGTAGAGACAGTCCCTCCCAGACTGGCCCAGGCCGTCAGTGCACAGACCTGTGTGCGTGATGGGAACCCGTGCCTACAGGAGCAGGCAGGGCAGGGAAGGGAGGAGACGTTTCTCAAGGGTCATCCCCAATCCCGGACCCCCAGCAGGAGCCTGCTGTTGCCCAGGCTGCTGCATCCCCTTCCCGTCTTTGGTCTTTTAACCCAAAGACCGGGTCTGGGGGGTGGGGACCTGGGTAGTTCTAGAGTGAACATCACTGGCCCCCTGCCCCCCCAAACCATCATCTGAGCAGCCGCCAGAGAGTGGGGTGGTCGGTCACACAGCGAAGTAGCAAAAATGCAGGAAAGACCAGACAAAGGCCCGGGCCCAGGCACCGGCCCTCAGGGCTGACCAGAAGCGCTGCGGCGGGTGACAAAGGCTGGTTTCTATGAGAACATGAGCGTCTGCAGCCCCCCGGTCCCAGCAAAAGCCTGCCCCCCACTGCCTGCCCTGCCTTCTGGGGCTGCCAGGGCCCTTTACAGAGCCAGCCCCAGGAAAGGCACCAGGAGGGAGCCTCCCGTGAGATCGAGCTCCCCCCACTCCTGCCCATGACCTGCCACAGAAGTTGTCACCACATCTCTCTGCGTGGCCTGTCACACCCACTGGGCAGGGCACAGTCTGACACCGAGCTTGGTGACCGGCATATAATCGGGGCTCCATCAGTCCCGTGCAGCCCTGCCTTGTCGTCCCCCTACCACAGACAGGAGACAAGCCATCACGCCTGGGCAGCACCTGGCTGTGGGGAACCCGAGTCGGCCACCCCATGGAGCCTGGCGCCTCTGCGTGGGCTCAGCTCGCCAGGCAGGCACGTGGGCTAGAAAAAAGGTCTCAGTAACCCCTGGGAAGTGAAGCGAGGGCTGTGGAGAGGGAGCAACTAGGGCTGCGACCACCCTGGGGGGAGGGGCAGGCGAGCCCCGACTCACCAAGGGAGGACACTCAGACCAGGATGGGTGACCTGGGGGAGGGTCCCCAAGGGAGCAGAGGGCCGAGCATCCACCCTGGCTAAGGCCTGAGGCAGGAAGTACCAACCCCACATCCCCTGCCTTCCCACTGTGCCTGCCACACCGGGGGCTTGGAGTGGCCAGCTGAGCCGCAGCGCAAGGCGAATGGAAGGGCTGGCTGGGAGCCGTGGCCACTCCAGCAGGGGTTCCAGAGCAAGACGGCTGACCTGACAGCAGTGGCCCCCCACCAGGGCTCCTTGAGGGACGAGGGACGCAGGAGGGAAGGCAGGGGCCCGCCCGACAGCCCCAAAGCTTCTGGCCAACAAAAGGGCTTTAAGTGTCACTTGTGAAGCGATGGTGAGAAAACTTTTTTTTCCTTGTTAAGAACACACTGTTGAACATTTACCTAACGAGGAAAACGTAACCGCCCTCCCCTCTGGAAGGGAAGGAGGACAAATTCAAGCAAAGGCTACTTTGGAAACCATGACAGTACAAGACCACCAATCCACCGTTCGCACTCCTCAGAGAAAACCAGGGACGTGACACCAGCTACGGGGGTTCCCAAGAGCTGCTTCTGCCACCCTCCTGGAGAAGCCTGGGCTTCTGAGGGGCTTAAGGCACCCTCCCACCCTGCAGAAAGCTTCGGCAATGGGACGGGGAGAGGTTAAAGATCAAACCAACCGGACCCCGTTTCTAGCTGCCTGCCCCCCTTGTAAGGAAGGGCCAACTGTGTTTGAAAGCTTGTGACCACCTGCTGAGGCTGCCCCACCCCGGGCTTCCTTGAGAAGCAACAGGATCCTCCGCTCACAGGCCGCAAGGGCAAGGGCGCCTGCAGCTGTCTGCCTGGCTGGGCTTCAGCGACAAAGTCCCAGGGCCTCCCAGTGAGGAGCTATGACCTTGCACATTCGTCCTCTGCTGAACTGGCCTGGGACGAAGGGCCCGGAGGCCCCCAAGCCAGGTGGGGCTACACCAACTGGTGGGTGTGTGGACAGGGACCCCCAGCACCTGCGTCGGCCCAGGTCCACTGGAGACAGAAACTCAGCAGGTCTCTCTGGGCCCCCTTCAAGGCCACATGCCAGTCCATTCCCACTGCCCTGTGCCCCTAGGTCTGAGCTCACCTCCAGGAGGTGCACCCACGAGGGATGTTTTGGTGCAAGACCCCAGCAGGGCCGAGGAGCTGGTCAGGCAGACCCCCTGCATCTGGGGAGCTGGCTCACTGGGTGTCCAGCACTGGCCATGGAGGGTGGGACCCCACTGCAGCCATCGTCTGCCTGATTCTCGATGCTCTGGGACAGCAGGGCCTGCAGGGAGGCCACTCTCACACTCTCCTGGAAGGACCCCTGCCCCTCCACTCATACCCAGAAGTGGCCCTCCTCTCCCAAGGGGGGAGCAAGCAGGCACAGGTGGTGGCTGCAGGACGTGCACGTGCCTTCATTGGTGAGGTGGGCCTGCAGCGGGGGTGACTTACTGGAACCAGAGACGCGGTGGCGGAGGCAGCTCTTCCCGGACCAAGGGAGCGGCATTCACAACGGGCCTTGACCCCAGCAGCTGTGACTCACACGCACGGAAACGCTCCAGCTGTCAGATCCTGAGGCTCGCTCGCTCGCTCGCTCGGCAGCCCCTGAGCCCACGCTCCAGCCAACCTGTCCCGGTGCACGAAGGATGGGGGTGCTACCCCCTGAGGTGCTGGGTTACCTGCACCAAGGCCCTCCCCGGGCCGGGCCGGGGCTAGTGCAGCTCGGCGGGGTTCTGTGGCAGCCGGGGCCGGCCCACACCCATGTCACTGCTGCCACTGTCCAGCTCAAAGCCACGGCCCCCCAAGGGCGTCTGGGGCATGAACTGTCGGAAAATGCTGACGCTGCCGTGCCAGAAAGTGGGCTCTGGGAGCCGTCCCACCACGCTCCATGCCCGGGTCTCTGGGTCGTAGGCCTCCACCACGTCGGAGAGTTCAAAGGTATTGTCGTAGCCCCCAGAGACGTAGAGCTTCCCTCCAAGGACGGCCAGGCTGCCCCCTACATGCACCTGTGGGCCAAGGGGGGTGGTGAGTGGAGGCTGGCAGTCAGGGCAGGGGCGAGCCCCAGAGCGCCTCTCCATGGGGAAGGTGCCTGGGGCCCTTGGGAGGGGCAGCCTTGGCACTTCCTACACCCCAGCTAGGACAGGGGCTCCATGCCACAGCAGGTCCCTATGGTGGTCAAGGGGCCGTGGAGGCACTCTCCCCGCGAGCAGCATCAGCCCTGCAAAGCAGGCATGACTGTCTCCCCATCTCCCCCCACCGCAATTATTGATCTGTTTATTTATGGCTGCGATGGGTCTTTGTTGCTGCACATGGGCTTTCTTTAGTTGCGGCAAGCGGGGGCTACTCTTCCTTGCGGTGCGCCGGCTTCTCTCATTGCGGAGCACGGGCTCTAGGCCTGCGGGCTTCAGTAGTTGTGGCACGCGGGCTCAATAGCTGTGGCTCGCGGGCTCTAGAGCGCAGGCTCAGTAGTTGTGGTGCATGGCCTTAGTTGTTCCACGGCATGTGGGATCTTCCCGGACCAGGGATCGAACCCGTTTCCCCTGCCAATGCAGGCGGATTCTTAACCACTGCGCCAGCAGGGAAACCCTGTTCTCCCCCATCTTACAGATGGGAAAACTGAGCCTCATACAGCCGACAGCAGCAGAGCTGGGACTTGATCCAAAGTCTGAGCTTTGAACCACGAGGCTGGACTATCCCATCTTGCCCAAGACCTGCTATAATGAGTACGTGTAGCTCACTATGGGGAAAACCAAAGTTCTATTTCCTAACTGTAAAGATGTTATTTATTTAAAAAAATATATATATATTTTTGGCGGCTGCGTGGCTTGTGGGATCTTAGTCCCCTGACTAGGAATTGAACCTGGCCCTCGGCAGTGAAAGTGAGGAGTCCTAACCACTGGACTGCCAGGGAATTCCCCTAAAGATGTTAAATAAGCTGTAGAGCCGCGGTGGACGTGCTAACCACTGGACCGCCAGAGAACTCCCAGGTTTGGAAATTTTAAGGAAGACAGAAAATAAAGATATAGGCGGGGGCTTCCCTGGTGGCGCAGTGGTTGAGGGTCCGCCTGCCGATGCAGGGGACACAGGTTCGTGCCCCGGTCCGGGAAGATCCCACATGCCGCGGGGCGGCTGGGCCCGTGAGCCGTGGCCGCTGAGCCTGCGCGTCCGGAGCCTGTGCTCCGCGACGGGAAGGCCACAACAGTGAGAGGCCCGCGTACCGCAAAAAAAAAAAATAAAAGATATAGGCGGGTGTAGATGTGTATCTGAGACTAAGGAGATTGCTCGTGTAGCCAAAAGCCACCCAGCCTTCCTGGCTCTATCACATTGTGAAACTCAGCACCCTCTTCTCAATAAGCAAAGAGAGGTGAGACCCCATTAGGCAGCAAAAGTGTGGGTACACAGCAGGTGCTCAATAAGTGCACTCCCAAGGTCAATCCCCAAAGACCTCCTTGTCTGACCTCACCCCTCTGTTGCCCCCTTGTTCACTCTTCTCCAGCCACACCAGGCTGAGGGCTTGTTCCATGAACACACCAGGCATGCTCTACCCCAGGGCCTTTGCACTTGCTGCCCCTCTGTGGAACACTTCCCCAGCGTGCTCTCTGGCTCATGGCAGGTACTCAATGAACACTGGTCTGAATGGATGAACTCACTAAGCTGTGTGACCATGGCATCTTATTTAAGGTCTCTGTTTCAGTGACCCTCGAGTACAGGTCGAGGACAACGGCAGCCCTCTCTTCATGAAGGTAACACCAGGAAAGGGCCCAGCACAGGGCCCTGCCCACCAGGACTGCATCCCAAACTTACGTTGACACTTTGGTTGGAAACCAGAACCAGCTTGTGCTCCCACTGCTGGCGTGTCTGCAAACTTACCTGATTCATCGATGGGATCTTATCCCATTCGTTCTTGGTGGGGTTATATACGTCCACCTCGGCAGAGTCGTCCCTGGGGAGTGGAGGGGGGGAGGAGGAGGAAGAATGGGTCAGAGTGACTAGGCAGCGCCTGAGTGTGAAGGGCTGGAGAGGAGGGTCCTCCGGGCCCATCTCCTTTGGGGACCTCTGTGATGCTATTTGGCAGCCCACCGGCCAGTGGGACCCTATCCCTGGTTCGCAGGGGCTGACTTCACCTATCTGGCCTGGGCTCTGAGGCCGGAACCCAGCCACGCTCCACAAACCCAAAGATCGTGCTCTCGGGTGCTACAACGCTTCCCCGCAGCCCAGCACCAACACAGCTGCCCCTCCCTTCGCTGCGGTCCCCAGCCTGGCCTCAGATCTTGAACTGGTAGTGGCCCTTCCCACCAGTCTCAACTCACCCTTCCTCAGCTCACCGTGCCACCTCTCAGGACAGCCTTCCATGGCTGACCAGTCTAGGCCAGGCCTCCCGGCCCACTGCACAGCCCCCGTGCCCTGGACCACTGCTCGGCCACTGCCCTCCCACCGCTGTCAGTCCCTCGATCCCACCCCATTCACTGCTGCATCCTAAGTGCCCGGCAGGGTGACCAGAGTCCCAGGAATAAGGACACCAGCACTGCCCTCCCCTTTGGGCTCAGGCTCCTTCAATCCTGTCTGACAGGCTCCTGATACCTGCAATACAAGGCTCAAAGGCATAGCCTCGAAAAACAGACACTACCCCCCAAATAGGAGTATTGACGGTAACGACGGTCACAGGTCAGGGATCAGCAGAAAGGCCAGAGAGTAAATACTTCAGGGCTTGCCAAGCAGACAGTCTCTGTAGCAGGTCCCCAGCGCTGCAGCTGAGAACAAATGCAGCCACAGTCGTATAAACAAAGGGGCTGGCTGCATTCCCATAAAACCTTATTTATGGACACAAATTTGAATTTCACATAACTTTTCACACGTCACGAAGTATTACTCACAAAGTATTACTCACTTTGATTTTTTCCTCCAGCCACAGAATGCAAAAACCACCCTTAGTTTGTGGCACATAAGATGATGATAATTGATATGGGAACCCGCTGGGCTGCCCCCCGACCCCTGCATAGACACAGGAGCTGCAGCCAGAAGGTGCCAGGCTGGACAACGCTCTCGGCTTCTGCCTCTGTGGGCGCTGGGACAGCCCAGCCCGGGAGCCACGTTAAGTGGGGACTGAGGCAGAGCACTGCTGGAGGCGCAGGCGGGGGCCACTGGTCACTGCTCAGAGCCCAGGGCAGCAGCAGCCCACAGGCTGCGGCCTCCACGCAGCGTGGACCCTTCCTGTGGACCGGAGCTACCCCGACAGGTGGCATTCTGAGCAGTGGGATGCGGCTGAGGCACCGAAGTGCGTGGACAGAGCGCAGGAACGCTCGAGCACACGAGACCCAGGCCCCTGGCCTCGCCCACACTCTCAGGTGAGGCCAGGCCCACACTACTCAACAGGCTGCCCTTCTAAACCACTCACCCTCTTGGCCGGTTTGGCGGTGGCAGTGTGCAGTGAGCAGAGTTGAGCCCGCCTCCCGGGCCCCCCATGGCTCAGGCGACCCTGTACAAAGGCTAACAGAGGACCTGGGGGGCACCCTAATGCTCACACGTGGGGCAGTTTAGCAGCTGACCAGTGACCCCGACCAGGAGGAGGCAGGCACAGGGGCCTTCCCTCCTAAGACCGGTCCTTGGGCACCTCTCGTTCTAGGACCACGGCGGAGGGGGTGGGGGATGAGGGGAGGACATTCTCAAAGTTGCGCAGCCTGGAACTGCCACGAGGGGCTGAAGCCAAGGTTCTGGCACCCTCATGAGTTGTATTTATAGCCATCTCCACCCCCATCTTTGAAGACATGACTTGGGGGAGGGAGAGCTGGGCGAAGGGTCAGATGATGTTTTGTAACAGGACCGGGAGCTGGCTGGGATTCTGGGGCTTTCTCAGAGCAGATCGTCACTTCCTAGGATATGGGGAGGCCTGGCCCCTTGGCCACCTGCGTGACAAGCAACACCACCTCGGTTCCAGGTGCTGGGAAGGCACCTGGAGTCTGGGGGAGGGGCAGCTCAGACCGTGAGGGGGTGTGGGCCGAGCAGCACAGTGTCCCTGTCCTCAGAGGCTCCCAATTCAATGTCGCAGGCAGAAAGGGGACAGAGGGGACGGCCGTTCACACCTTACCCTTTCCTTCTGATCTCGTACCTTCAGGCAGGCTCTAGGCCAGGAAGGGGAGCGGCAGGTACACACACCTGCAGCACGTATGTACGTGCACATGTACGCAGAAGCTGTGAGCAGTGGCTGGGAGCTCCTAGTTCCTTGGACGCCTACTGGCCCATCAGGAGGGGGCATTTCGCTGTGCCAAGTCATCAAGACTCACAGATGCACGGTGACCCACCGGCTGCCCAGCTCCGCTGCAGGCTGCCGAGGCCACAGCCCGGCCCAGGGAGGCTGTGATGTGGTGACAGTACACGGGACCTGCGCTGGATGTCCTTGGTTCTAACCCTGTGGTTGTGAGCAAGTCCCTTACCCCTCTAAGTCTCTGTTTTGCCACCTGTGAAATGGGGATGACAGTGGTGCCCATCTCAGCAGACAGTCATGGGGATCAGCTGTGAAAATGCCCATGAAACAGGCAACTGGAGCTCGGTCCACTGGGGACCCCAACACGCTAACTACTGTCATCGTTCCCACAGGCAGCTCTGGGCCTGGTCAGTACCAGGCTCCTCCCTGGTCCTGGGTGGCTGCGGGATCTTTGGAGAACAGCATTCTTTCAGCAAGACTCACCAGCCCTCCCTGTGCCAGGCCAGGCGGGAAGGGATAGACAGAACGTGCGGAAACACACTGAACACACAAGTGCTGCTTTCCGCAGAGGGGGCAGGGCTGATCCCTCCACCTGGCACCAGCCCGCTGGTGAGCAAAGGGTCCCTCTATCAAGGCCACCCCACCCCAAAGACTCAAGTGTCCAGAAAGCTCTCCTCTGGTCTTTTTAAGATGCAAAGTTCCTCTCAGGTAGGACAAGTGGTTCCTTTTAGTAAAGGCCACATGAGACCAACAAGGGCTTTTAGTGGGACCCACCAGGCAAAGTCCAGCCAAAGAGACACAACTGATTTAGCTTCTATGAATCTCAAAAAGTTCTCTGCGAGGACCTAGCCCCATCCCACTTGGGATCCTCAGAGGCCACAGAAACCGTTCTAAAGAATGGGGGCAGAACAAAGGCGCCAGGTCAGAAAGACCCAGCCCCAGAGCCCAGTGTGGCCTCAGGTTCCTCATCTGTGAAATGGGGAGAACAGTAAAGATGAGCTTAGCATAGGACCTGGTAAAAAAGATCACGCAGTGGCCTTGGCCCCTAGGGACTCACCTGATGAAGTACATGAGTCCATTCAGAGTCACTGTCTTGGGGGCAAAGGACCAGGGTGGGAGCTGGCCGCAGTCCACCAGCGACCATAGGTCCATGTCTGGGTTGTAGCACTGCATCACCATGGTCTCTTTGCCGGCCAGGGAGCCGATGGCGTAGAGCCGGCCTCGGCAGGCCGTGGTGGAACAATTGTCCATGGGGTAGGTCATGGGCTGCAAGGCCTCCCAGGAGTCAGTGGTGTGGTCGTAGCGCTCCGTGCTGTCTGCGGCCACCACGTACAGCAGCCCATCCAGCACGGAGGAGCTGTGGTACTCCCGGGCCTTCAGCATGGGCGCCACCTCCGTCCACTCGTTCACGCTTGAGTTGTACCTCCACACGCAGTCGTAGAGCCGGGAGCCATCGGACCCGCCTGCCGGGGCAGACAATGTGCAGATGGTCAGCCCACACTGACTCAGGGTGATTCACCCACCCGCGACTCCCTGAATTTCTCAGAGGGGGAAAGACAACCCTCTCATCTTGGGGGAGGGATAACCCTCACCTGGCTCCATGTAAACACACATCCTCTCTCACCAAGCCCGGGCCAGGGGCCCTGGCAATGCGTAGGCTGACCGCTGCCCAGGAGGATGGCCGTGAAAACACCACCAGGGCTTCCCTGGTGGCGCAGTGGTTGAGAGTCTGCCTGCCGATACAGGGGACACAGGCTGGTGCCCCGGTCCGGGAAGAGCCCACATGCCGCAGAGCGGCTGGGCCCGTGAGCCATGGCCACTGAGCCTGCGCGTCCGGAGCCTGTGCTCCGCAACGGGAGAGGCCACAACAGTGAGAGGCCCGCATACCGCCAAAAAAAAAAAAAAAAAACAAAAAACACCACCAAATCTCTGCGGGCCAAGCCAAGGCTCAGGGGCCGCAATTCTAAGTAAACAGCAATCTCAGTCTGGACTCCCCGCACAAGCAGTCTAACACCTCAGCTGACTGGGGCATCAGGCCGTAGAGTCCATGCTCCTGGGGAGCCACAAAGCATGTGGGTGGGGGGCCCAGGGTCTTGTCCACCAAATTCTAGGCTTCCTGGGCGGCCCCTAACCAAGGCTGTGCCAGGATGAGTTGAGCGGAAATCTACAGCACCCTGCAAGCAAGAAACCTAACACAGAAAGTGATGCTACGGGGACTTCCCTGGCGGTCCAGTGGTTAAGACTCCGCACTTCCACTGCAGGGGGCCCAGGTTCAATCCCTGGTTGGGAACTAAGACCCTGCATGGTGAGGCCAAGAAAAAAAAGAAAGTGATGCTATGAGTGGACTTCTGGGGTTGTATTTCTTGATTTATATGCAAGTTACTGACATGTTTTGTTTGGAAAAAACTCATCGAGCTGTACAAGTATGATGTATACTTTTCCGTCTATATTTCAAAAAAAAGGCTTAAAACCAACCAAACAAACAAAGCCCAGTGGTACTGGCTATAGCCACAAATTAAACCAGGTTCACCTAAGACATCAGAATTCCCACAGTATGAAGGGACCCCAAGAAGCCTGGGGGTTGCGTTCCTCTATTGCCCCAAGGCTGGGGCCACAGGGCAGAGCAGAGCCAGCCTGACATTCTATCCGGCTCATAGCCCTGAGCTTTTAGAGGGAGAAGGCAGGGTCCTTGTAAAGTCCTCTCTGCCTCCTTCCTTCTAAAGGAGAACTGTGTCAAAGGCAGCTGAAGCCTTCTTCCTTCCAAAGGAGAACCGTGTCAAAGGCAGCTGAAGTCGCTTTCTCATCCCCCCGCCCCGTGAAATTCCCTAGAGGCAGCTGTAGGGACCCACTCAGCCACCTGTCTAAACCCAAAGGATTAGCTGCTCAGCTGAGACATTTATGGAAAGGTGTGCAAAGTTGGGGCGAGTCTCACCAGTTCTGGGAATTCACCGGCCAGACTTCTGTGGTGGGGGAGTGGGAACGGTGGTCCCCAAACAACACAGGGCCAACCTCAGGTTGGAAAGGGACTGATTCCCGCAGAGGCTGGACCTGGAGCTGCAGGCCAAGGAAGCTGTGGCCACAGAGCCGAGCCGGTCCTTAGGCCGGGATGCGCCCCACTTGTCAGCTCAGAGCCGGCTTTCTCCGGACCGTGCCAGGCTGGACACAGCGCCGTGATGGCACAGCCGGGGCCTCCCAGCCTGATCCAGCCCTCTGCTGGCCCCAAGTGCAGGCCTGGTCGGTTCTTTCCTTATATAGCCGTCACACAGACCGCCCCTCCTCACCCCACTCAAGGAGGTAGACTCATGTTTGAACTGGGATTTATCTTTAACGAAAAATGTGGGAGATGCCCAGGACGAGGGCGGGCTGGGACACGCCCAGCATGACTCGGCAGTGTTTTGGGGTTTGAGCCAAGTAACTGGAAGAAAACCTCTTAGCATGTGACTCTGTTTACAGTCGCTGGGCAGGGAGCAGCCTAAACACCACGTGACCCAAGCGCAGGGCCTAGATCCAAGCCCTGCCCCTGGTGACCAAGTGTGCTGCTCAGCCATGAGGGAGAAATCCCCCGTGGGGGGGTGGGGGGGAGAATGGATGTATCACAGGGCGTCAGGCCCTGGCCCGCCCCCAGATTCCTTAGGGGGAAAAAGAAAGCACTCATTGTGCAGGGTGACTGCCCCAGTATCTTGCAACCTAATGGGGGCATCACCCGGGCAAGGAGGAGGCTGCCCAGGCAGGTCCTGCGTGCTGGGAAGAGACCCACAAACAGCTACCTGTCCCACTCACACAAGAGGTTCTTCTCCTAGATCTTAAGTATCAACCCTAGAAACGTACGTGCGTGCCAGCCTGGGGGAGAAGGAGGGGGAAGGGAAGTGGCCACTTGCACCCAGGGGCGGTCCCGGCATTCCAGGTATTGCGGGGTCTCCTGCAGGTGGATGTATTCCCCCAGGGGGGCGGGGGTCCAGGCGGCCCAGGGTCCTCCTGACCGGCCCCCAGCCCACTCACCCGTCACGTAGATGTCGTTGCCCAGCGCCACGATGCTGTAGCCCCCGCCCAGGTGGTCGGGGAACTCGGCCAAGTAGCGCCACTGGCCCGTCTGTGGATTGTAGCAGTCGACGGTGACCAGCTCGTCGCAATCCTGGTCGCAGCCGCCCACCAGCACGAGGATCTCCGCGAGGCCGGTTGAGGGGCGCGGGCGCATCCGGGGGCAGGGCCCGCGGTCGTGGCGGTCGTAACGCGCTGCCTGGAAGTCGCGCGCCTCGCGCAGTAGGCGCAGGCAGGGCGGGCAGCGGGCCACCAGCGGCTCGGCCTCGACGTGCGCCAGCAGGTAGAAGCGGCGCACGAAAGGCAGGCGCACGGCCTCGAGCAGCTGCGGCCAGTGCGCGGCGCGCCGCGGCGGGTCGGCGCGCACCCAGCGCAGCGCCAGCTGGTAGGCGGCCTCCTCCTTGGGCACGCACAGCCCGTCGTCGCGCAGGTAGCGCAGCAGCCGCGCCAGGGGCAGCCGCTCCAGCTGCTCGGCGCCCAGCTCGCCCACGTGGCGCAGGATGAAGCGCTGCGCCGCGCTCGCCAGCCCCGCGCAGCTGAAGGCCTCGGCGAAGTCCTGCATGTCCAGGCAGTTGGTCAGGTCGAGCTGCTGCTGTAGGAAGGCGCCGCACGCCTCCTTCACGGCCGGGAACTGCAGCAGGTCGGCGGCGCGCAGCAGCGGCTCGGCGTTGTCGCCGCTCACCGCCACGCGGCCCGTGTAGCTGAAGTCGAGCAGCAGCTGCAGCATGTCGGGCGGCACGCCATGCAGGCGCACCCGCTCGGCGCGGCTCTCGCGCAGCTGCCCGGCGAACATGGCGCGGAAGTAGGGGCTGGCGGCCGCCAGCACGGCGCGGTGCGCCGGGAAGTCGCGCCCTCCCGCTGCCTCCAGGGTCACGTCCAGGAACTTGCGCTCGGCGCGGAGCTGGCTCAGGCCGCGCAGCAGGCTTAGCGCGTGCGCAGGGTCCGAGAAGGGAAGCACGGCTAGGGGCGCCGGCCGCTCCATGGCGCCTTGGCTGGGGGCGCGGGGCCGCTGCGCGCGCGCACTACTCGGAAAATCCGCCGCCAGGGCCAGCGGGAGAGACACTAAGAGCTGGTCGCCCCGGCTATAAATAGGGCCGGGCGCCTCGGCCTCCGGGGGGGCGGGGGCCGGGCGGGGGCGGGGCGTCACCGGCACCGCCCACTTAACCCCTCCGGGCCCGGCGCCGCCGCCCGTCCTGCCACCCGGCTGAGCTCGCTGACTCGCCTCCCCTCGCGTGCTCCCGCCTCCGCGCTCCAGGCTGAGTCACCGCCGCCCGCGCCCGTTCCCTCTCTCCGCCCTTCCGGGGCTTCCTGCAGTCTCCCGCCGACGCCCGAGACGGGGACACCGGGTGACAAGGGTCCTCTCCGAGGGGCGGCCCTGCCGTGCGCTGGGATCGGGGGCCTCCAGGGCCTGCCCACCACCTACTCGGGCCCGGCTGCTGAACAAAACCCGGTGGTGGCGGAGGAAGCCACCCCTTTCGCGCCAGACTTCCCAACTGCTCCCGGGCGACTCGGTACAATGGCTTTTTTTTTTGAATTCCACTAGTTCCAAGGGTTGCTAGTTAACCCTATCTCGGGACAGGTTTCAAACGACAGAATTTCTTTCTTCTTTTTTCTTTTTTTTTTTTTTACAATTCAGGAACAGGCAGGAACAATTATAAGTTTTTTAGGTGACTTTTTTTCTTGGCGCATCCGTAAGGGACACGGGGCCAGATGCCAGGAATCTGCTCCACTGTGTTCCTGCAGGAGTTTCAAACTTGACTAACGCGGTCGTTAACTTTCGTCAGCGCAGAAGGCGCAATTTTAGTTTCCGAGTCATAGAGACTCTTTCAGGCTCCTGAGCTACCCTCTGAAGGGGTCATCCTGGCCTCCTCGCCCTTCCTCTCCTGGAAATGGAAGTGGGAAAGGCAGAAATCAGGGTAGGAAAAATCCATGAGAATTCGTAAGAATATACTATTAAGCTGAAGCATCAGAAAATAATTCCAGGGAAAAAATAGTTTTTCCTATTCCATGAGAGGGGCACTAGGTACCTGGGGGTCAGGGCCCTCAGCTCAAGGTCAGACAGGGGACTGCCTTAAAAACCAGGGGATGTGGCTGTTCAGAGATGTCACAGTCACGTGTGGGGTGACCGTGAAGAAAGAAATCTTCCTTACTTTGGTTCCAATAGATACAATGCCAGGACTGTGTTTTCACTGAAACCATATGAAAAAGTTCCCTCACTTGAAAGCCATTTTTTTCTTTAGTTTAATGTATGTTTTGCTCAGTTTTAGAAAAGACCCTTAAATGTATTGTTTGTAATGATAAAAATAAAGTTATATCTAACTGTCTAAAAAAAAAAAGAAAGAAAGAAAAGACCTTTATTCCACTTCTTGTGTTGCAGATGAAACCTGAGTTTCTGTTATTGGATAGCAACCCCCATGCCCCGTGGGCTTGGCAAAGACATTCCAGACAGCAGCCTCATTCCGCCCACGTGTGTCCCAGGGCAGGCCAGGCACACCAGGAGTTGCTGTCATTTCTTGGTTCCAGCTCAGTCGGCACAGCCTTTGGAGAAGACATCTTGGTTTTATTCCATCTCTGACATGCAAACTGTAGGCTTTCTCTTCTACTTGTGAATCTCCCATCATCTTGCCGTGAGAAGGTATCTAGTCTAAATGTCAGTATGGGAAGCACAGGCCTAAGTCAGAAAGCATTCAGGTACCCAGGCGGGCTGCCTGTTGCCCATAGATGGACTGTTCACACAGCTATTAACGGCAGCAGCAGCATTCCTAGGCCCAGGAGCCCGGCCAATAAGCTTACTTGCTCAGGCTTTGTGACAAGAAAGTCTAAGTAGCCAGGAAGTGGGATGTTTGTAGGGAAAAGTACTACAGTCCCTCTGGGTCAGAACTCATCCACCTGGTATAAATCAAATCTTTTAAATGTTTCTGTAGTTAAGAACCGAGTCCAGTTTTATGTATTCCTAACAACAGGGGGTTATTTAACTCATGTTTCAGCCTTACTCTGAAGAATAATGATGCAATATTGATTGAAATGGAAAGATGTTCATGTTATAATGTCCAGCAAACAATCTGATTACCCATAGTATGACCCCATTTGTTAATTAATCTATTTTTATTTTGGCCACGCGGTGCATGCAGGATCTTAGCATGCGGGATCTTAGTTTCCTGACCAGGGATCGAACCCGTGCCCCATTTGTTATATGTGTTCGTATGCCTACCAAAAAACTGTGAAGGTAACATTTTCTCTAGGTGGCTAGGTTTGTTTTGTTGTTTTTTCTTGCCTGCATTTTCTGTCTTTCTGTACTAAACATATATACCCTGTGTATTAAAGAAATATTAAAAGTTCAAAATAAAAAGTTCAGTTCTTGAGGAAAAAAAGTATATTATTAATAGCTCAGACCTAACAGATTATTTGAAGCCATGTGTATATATCTAAGTCAATAAAGGAATGTGGTTAGAAAAGAAAGGAACAGATTTAGACTTATCAGCTGTGTTTGGAATTTTGAATAACCTGCTAACCCAAGCATGCTATTTAGTTCCCCCTTTTTTTTTTTTGCTCATTAATCTCATGTGTTCAAAATGGGAATGTGCGAAATTCATTCACTGCGGTATGACAATGTGATGGATACAGTCAGCAAACTGTATTAACTAAGGGGATTTAAACTTCTCAAATATCATCCAACACCCTGGCATGGTGGAAACACCATTGTTTGGTGAGGAAGGTGTTAACTCTGGCCAACAAGCAATAGTTTGTGAGAAAATGGATTTAAAGACTAAACTTGAGCCATGAGAGTTTTAGAAGTGTACCTCTTCTAAAATCATGAAAATGGTCTTTGTCTAAGTAACTTTATGATAATGTAATACAACGTGAATTAACAAATAATGGTACTGTTTCATTAAAAAAATGAAAACTACTTAATTTTGATATTTGAATTCTGATTTTAGGCAGACAGGACAAGAGGTAACTAATTTTAAAAGCTGCTGTTACATCCTTTTTCCTTTCTTTGAGAGCATATAGGAACACATACCATAGCATTTATAGAGTCAAAAAGAGATTGCATCTTTTTCATATTACACACTGATTTTTTCTGATTCTGGGCTGCCTAAGGTGTGGTTTTTAATGCGCTTACTACATATAAACTTCTTCCTTTAAGGAATGTTACAGTATTCTCTATTAAGGGCATTATTATATGTAAATGATATACTGCAAGTAAACACATTTAAATAGTTTGGCGCATAGGGTTAGCTATTAATCTTTATATTTTACCTGTATAAACCATAGCACGAGAAATTCATTTGACTCTTCCATGCACAGGTAATTTTCCTCACTATATGAAAAGTTGACAATACTTAGTTTAGAAATTTATTAATGATTTAAAATTATCGACACATATATTCTTTTTTTGTTATTTTTTATTAAAAATTTTTTTTTATTCACACATATGTATATTCATACAGCAGTCAAGGTACTAAAAATTAAAAACAATACAGTTTTGAGGAATTTTCACTTATTTTCCTCTCCTGGAAATGGGAGTGAGAAAGGCAGAAACCTGAAGATAGGAAAAATCCATAAGAATATCCTATTAAGCCGAACAAAAAGCTGAAGCACTAAAAAATAATCCCAGGAGAAGTAAACCTTTGGTTATGTTTATAACTACACTCGAGCACAGAGAGTTAAAACGGAGGCAGAAGGCATTCCTGAATTTTCCCCAAGTGACTGCAGTGTAGCTGGTGAGATTTAGGAAGGTGAAACTATATTTGGTAACCCAATTAAAAGAACTACATTCTCAAGCTACTTACTGGGAAACCATTCTTAGTATTTTGAAACTTGTCATAACCTGTGTTAATGTTGGCTTTTGTCTTCCTCTTTCCTGAGTAACTATAATCATCTGACAGTTAGCATTCAGCAGCAGGTGTTTTTTGTTTTTTGCTTTTTAAAGCAAAAACAAGGATCTGGCTACTGTGGCTAATGCTCTTGCATTGGTCTTGGGATTCTAGATTTGCCCCCTGGAGCCCAGGAGTGGTACAGTATACCTGAGAAATAAACTAAATATGTTGAAGAAACCTAAGCCTGTCATACAGAGAAAACTAGCTTTATTATCCCCACAGCTACACATTATGCTGTTGAATTTGGGTCAATTATTGGTGTTACAGTCCTTTCTCAGGCTAGGGAGGGGATGACAGATATTAACATCTAAACCACAGGGCCAAATTTCTAAGGGAAATCAAAGGAAGGAGAGACAAAGGGCTTCCCCCGTGAAGTTTTCTATTTCACCTGAGTGGCAGGCAGGGAGACAAGCAGAGTACACCGGGTGTATTGGTCGCCTCTGTGTACTAAGAACTTATTCAAGAGATAACTATTGGATACCTATTCTGAGCAAGAGTTATCACTGGCACATGACAGAATCCAAGTTTGCTATTTTCTTAGTGTGACTGAGTGGTCCAATATAGGTCCCTGAATTCTAGGCTCTTTTGTCATCAAGCCCATTATGACTATGAACAAGTTCTTTATTTCAGTTTCTTAATTGGGTGGGTGGGTGGGGGAATTGAATGTTTACTACATGCAAAATTATACCAGAGGGAATAATGATCAATTTAAAAAAATTCCTCTTTATTCATTTGGACTTTGCCTCCAATAATTATTGTTTTTTTTGGTATTTACACCTTTAAACTACCAATAGGATAATGTCCTTCTTGGCCCTTTCGGTATTCAGGCGAAACAAGCTGCCCTGGGTGAGTCTGACCCTGGGCAGCATTGGCTTACCTCAGGACATTTGCTCTGGCCTCACCGATCAGATAACATCCCAAATCTGGCTAAAGCATCTGAATGTGACAAGTCTGCAAGAAGATGTTAATGATGTTTCCACAGGCTAAATCCAATGTCTGTTTTTATCTTACCAGCTTTGTAAAGCACCTCAATTTGCTGTCACCTCTGGGGAGCCCTCCAATCTTTGAAGATCTTGCTAAAATAATATTTTGAAAAAAGTGGCAACAGTCATAAAAGTAAACTACTACTTATTGAGGCAAGTTACACATTTTATAGCTAAGGTAACTGAGGCTTAGAGAAGTATTTCTAAGATAAGTCAGTCTCGTAACCACTAAGTGTTTCCATCAGAATTATCTTAACCGCAGAAATAGCAAGAGCCAACCAATGTAGCACTCACTACCTCTGAAAGAATCTCATCTTTTAGGGGTTCTTCCGGTCATCGCTCTGATGTATATGCAGATGAGTCACTTTTCTGATTTGAATTTAAAATTTTATGTCACTCCTCTTTAACAGTTTCTTTGTCTTCGAAGCTACCAAATATGTGATTGAATCATTTGCATTTCGTATACAGAATTTTTTTTCCTTTCAAATGGTTATTAAAAATAATTTAAGTACGTGAGGCCTCCTCATGGGAAGTTTATCAGAACAGTTAATTTTCAACTAAGTGTTCAGAGTCAATCAACCTTCAACATATAAAGTTGTAAAATACTCTGCGGCGCAGCATTTCAACACTGCCAACTCCTCAATTAAATATCAGTAAACAAAGTCAATGTCAACACCAAATATCTCTATCAGGTTTTCGCCTCACCCACTGTTGTAATCCTGTGAGGAATATATTCAGGAAATAATTCAAGGCAAAGTGAGAAAACTGGAGCGGTCTCAAGGTCAGGCGAAGAGGGGAAAAACGTATTTAAAGCAAACATCTTCTCAAACACCAGCAACACTGGTGTAGTTTTTAAAAATGCGGTGGTAACCCGACACCTCGCAGTGTTTCCTACTGGGGAGACTAGGGCGGTCCCACCCCGCCTGGTCTCGGACCGCCGTCCCGGACCCCCAGGGCAAGGAGGAGCCGGCCAGAAAAGCCACAGCCGCGAAAACAAGTTCGCTCCGCCCGGTCCAGGGCGTGGGGATTCAGCCGTGGGGCGGCTGCGACGTCAGCGCCCAGCGCCCCGGCATGGGCCGTGGGGACCCCAGCCCCACAAAGGTGCACAGACCTCAAATCCCGAAGGCGAAAGAGGAGGCGCCAGCCGCCGCCTCCCGTCGCTACCAAGGCCGTCAGCCCCTCCCCCATTCGCCGGGGCGACCCCTGACCTCCCCCGCCCCCGCGGAGACCGAGGCGCTACCGCTCGCGCCGCCCCTCCCCCATCGCCGAGCCGGCCCGAGCCCCCGCACCTCCCCCGCTCCGGAGGTCTCAGGTCCCGGAGCCACCGCCTCCGTAGACCGGGCAGCCGCCGCGGGGCTCCCTGGGGGTTGGAGTCCTCGAGGGGACCTTTGTGCGCCTCAGCCGCGGAACGGGGGACTACGACTCCCACAATGCCCTGCTCCCACTCCCGCGCCACGCCCCCTCACCGTCGGTTTCACGTCACCCCAGACTACATTTCCCGACAGCCCTCGCGGCTCTCCCGCCCTCCCTCCGGAGACACGAGCCGAACTGGGCGTCAGGTCGGGGAGCCGGTCGGGTTCCCGCTCGCCGCCGCCGCCGCCGCCCCCTCCGCAGCGACTCTCCCGCCTCTCCAGTCGCGCTGGTCGCGGGAGCTGCATCGACAACTCTGCTCGGCTGTGGAGCCGCCGGCCCGAGAGTACAGTGCCCGGGACGCGACACACCGAGCCCCTCATCATCTCCAGTCGGGGCGACCCCTCCCGGGTCCGCCCTCGCCCTACGCGGCCGCCGGAGCCCCCGGCCCCGAGCGGCCCCGCGGCCCGGCGCCCGCAGCTCGGCCCCAGCACTCCCGCTGTCGCCGCCCCCCACCCTGAACATGGACTCCGACTCCTGCGCCGCCGCTTTCCACCCGGAGGTGAGTGAGAGCTGCGTCCCGATAGCCCCTAACCGCCTCCACCCCGATCCTATGCTTCCGGAGCCGGACCCCCGCCGGCCGAGCGCCGCCCTCCCCTCCCCCAGCTATCCTTCGTCGCCCCCCGGGTGCCCAACCCCGCCCCCCACTCGGGCCCGCGCCCGGTCTTCCCCGCCCGCTCTCTCCTTGGTGTCCCTTCCGCGGGTGTCCGCGTCCTCCCGGCGCCGCTTCTCTCGGGTTGCCGCGATCACCCCTCCCGGCCTCGCGTAGCCCGGGGACCTGTCTGCGCCCCCGGCCCCTCCCCGCCGGCCTGGCTTACCCTTTCCCCGCCCCCGGGGAGTCAGTCCGAGCTGCCTCCGCCCCGCGCTTCCGCTTCTCGGAGGAATCCCCCACCCCCTCCCGGAGGGGCTCGCGGCCCCCTCGGACGGGGACTCCGTTCCTCGCGCCCCCACCTTCTCCCCTAATCCCCCGGGCCCGGTGGCCCGCGCCCCGCCCCCTAATTCCCGCTCGGCCCCCGCCCCCTCCGGCTGGGGTGGGGGAGGCTCGTCCTTCGGGGTCCCCACCCCCGCGGCGGCCCGAGCCTTGCTCCCACCCCGGGCACGCTCGAGTCCCCCTCCGGGGCCCCCTCCCCCGAGCTTGACTCGCCCCGCCCCAGCTCTCCCTCCTTCCGGGGATCGGCCCTCGGTTCTCCCGGCCGACCCCCGCCCCGCCGCGGTCCCCTCCCCTTCCCCCTCCCGAGGCCCGCCGAGTCCGGGGTGCGGGTCTGGCCGCGGGCGGGTGGGGGAGGGGAGGCGGCGCCGGTCGGGCTCGCTCGCCGCGCTGCCGCCTCGGGGGCTCGCGGGGCCTGCCAGTACCGGAGCCCGAATCGTGCCCGGCTACTCGCGCCCCCTCCCCCGCGGGATGGGCCCCGCACTTTCCGGGGCCGAGTGTCGGTGGGGGGCGGCTTCCGCGGGAGGGCGGGGAGGGGGCCGCACCGCCATCTGCTTTTCCTACAGGCGGCGGGGCCAGGGCGGCGGGCGCGGTAAGGGGCGGCGCGGCTTCCCCGCCCCGGGCCCGAGGCCCCCGCCGCCTCCCACTCTGCGTCCGTCCCGGCTGCTGACCCACTTCTGCACGTTCCCCGCCGAAATAAAACTTCTCCCCGAGAGTTTGAGGGCCGCGGCCCTCCCACCCGGCCGGAGGGAGGGCGTTCAGTTCTTCCCGGGGAGGGGGCAGGCTCTCCCCCTCGCAGGAAGGGCTGGGCACCGCGCGGACTCCGGCGCTCCGCTGACCTGCGCGGCCCTCAGGGTCCGGGCGGCCGAGGGGTGGGGTCATAAGCGGTTTGCTAGCACCGAGTTGAGAAAATCAAAAGAAGTGTAGCCCTTGGAAGGAGACCTGCGGGTGGCAGGCCTGGGCCGCGCAGTTTTCCGGGCGCGCTGGGCTGGGGCGGGTCCAGGAGCCCACCGCCTCGTTTCCTCCCCCACTTTCACTCTATCGTGGAGCGGGCCCTTAGGCTCTGGAGGTGTTAGCCGAGCTCCTAAGGATGGGCTTGGGGTGGGTGATGAAATGCTTGCAGAAAACCTAAGTGCGCTAGTCGAATGAACCTAAGTGAAACACAGTTGCTTTGCTTAGGAGCAAATAAGAGCTTTTTCATCTGGAGCTCCTCTCTTCCTCTGGAGGAAATCTGTTCTTGTCGAGGGCGTTTCTTGATTGAATGGGGATGGGACACACAAGCCAAAACTTCTAGTATTTCATCTTTAGCGTGCAAATGGTAGTAGCAGGATTGTTTCTGGTTTATCCTCTGAGTTGGGGAATATTTATTTGGGTGCCTGGCCCCCGGATGTTGAAGCAGTGGAGGGACCATCCGGGGAAGTGTCTCGTCTGGAGGAGAGAGCCTGGTAGGAGGAAGGGGTCCTCACGCAGCCCTGGCTCGGTGTGGGGGGGGTGGGGGTAAGGGGAGATTCAGGTCTAGGGTCCCAGGTCTGAGTTCTGAATGTTACGGAGTAGTTGACTTTTGAAGTCACTTAAAAGACTTTAGTTACAGCTGCAGCAGGAGCTTATTTTCAAAGTGGAAAATTTGTGGCAAAAAAGGCTCTTGATAGACCTGTAGAAACTAACAGATAATGTCAAAAAAAAAGAGCCACATGACTGCTAAGAAATAGACTTTTGTGCAAGCTTTTATCTCCTAACCAGTTTCCCAGTATTCTTGGCATAACATCATAATACCCCCCCTTTCAACTTCTGAACACAGTGTTATTTCTTTTTTTTTTTTTTCTTTTTTTTTTTTTTTTCCGGTACGCGGGCCTCTCACTGCTGTGGCCTCTCCCGCTGCAGGGCACAGGCTCCGGACGCGCAAGCTCAGCGGCCATGGCTCACGGGCCCAGCCGCTCCGCGGCATGTGGGATCTTCCCGGACCGGGGCGCGAACCCGTGTCCCCTGCATCAGCAGGCGGACTCTCAACCACTGCGCCACCAGGGAAGCCCCACAGTGTTATTTCTTGACCCAAACTTCCCTTATCTTGTTCTAGAGTGTCTGTAAATCTAGGGTGTATTTGTGACTGGCAGCTCCTAAAAGCCCCAGCTTGCCTAGTTTTGTTTCTGCGACCCCCCCTGTACGTGTCTGCTTTCAAACGCCCTCCCTTTCCTCGCTTGTTAACAGGAGTACTCCCCCAGTTCCAAGAGGCGCAGGACCGTGGAGGATTTCAACAAGTTCTGCACCTTTGTCTTGGCCTACGCAGGCTACATCCCTTATCCAAAGGAGGTAATTTTCAGCACTTTTGACTTCTTGCCGGCAGCAAAACCAGAGTGTTTGACACGGTGGTGGCTCTGGAAGGGGTTCCCTGGGACGACTTGAGTCAATAGTCGGGCAGAACTCTATCTTACAAAGTTGGACCAGCCTGGGAAGTGGTGCAGGCTTGTCTCGAAACAGTTTGATAAACTTTCAAAGTTTGCTTACAAATAATGTGTTTGATATCTGCTTGCTCTTAACGGCCCATACTTATCAGGGGCTTCCTACGGCCAGGCACTCATTTTTGGCCGTTACAGTGATACGCGGTGGGAGCTATTATTTATCTCCATTTTATTTTATTTGTTGTTTGTTTATTTTGGCTGCACTGCGCTGTGTGGCTTGCGGGATCATAGTTCCCCCGACCCAGGATCGAACCCGGGCCCCGGCAATGAAAGTGCCGAGTGCTAACCACTGGACCGCCAGGGAATTCTCTATGTATCTCCATTTTAAAGATGAGGACACTGGGGCACAGAGAGGGAACTCCTTATCCTGGGTCACAGGCTAATCGGTGGTGGAGCCTGGGGTTCAAGCTGATCAGATGGTCAGGCCCAGTCCACCCTGCCCTGCCTGGTGGGTGGCTTCCTGGTTGCTATGCACACCACATTGCAGAATCTTCAGGGACTCGTGGCCAAAATCCCATGTAAATGAAGGCATTTTTCTTTTCTTGCTGAGAAATGGGCAGAACTGTGGACCAGCGCTGCCATGGTGCGCAAACTTCAGGGGCTTCCTCATATTATGTAAGGTTAAAGAGAAAGGAATCCAGTATTTCTAGGAGGCCAGACCCAGCACTGGCTTATTGTTTCTGCCACCAGCTAGGTGGATAATGCTTGCATCGTGCCATGCAGAACGTTGCCACTATTTGCAAATAAAAGTGCTTGACTGATCTGAAGGAACCATAGAGTTGAACTCACTGCTTTGGGGCAGTAATTACCTACTTTGACTTTGCAATATTTTGAGACGTCAGAAAATCCTCACAATTATTTTACATTCACTTAATTTAAAACGTACATCCTTTGGGAGGACAGATTGAGGGGAGATTGTACAATCAGGAAAGATAAGAGTGTGAGGGCATCTTCAGCACTCCTTTCACAGATACGTATTGAGTATCAACTAAGTTCCTGACTCGGGCAGGGGGGAGGGTTGAGCAAGGGCTGGAGGGCCCTCTGTGTGGGTTCATGTTCTAGCTGGAAGGTCACACTAAAGAACTAATGACACTGTTCCTAAAGAATAATGCTGGTGAGAGCTGGGAAGCTCCAGCTTGTGCATCTCCCACGTTTGCAGCCCGACCTGGCCGGGGGCCCTGGGGAGCTCTGCTCTGGGCCAGCTCTTGGTGCTGGGGGCTGTTTGGGATAATCAGAACCCGCCACCTTTGTCTCTGTCCTTTCAGGAACTCCCTTTGAGGAGCAGCCCCAGCCCTGCTAATAGCACTGCTGGTACCATTGACAGTGATGGCTGGGAGGCTGGTTTCAGCGACATCTCGTCCACCGTGCCCTTGCCAGTCTCTGACCGCTGCTTTGGCCACCTGCAGCCCACCCTCCTGCAGCGAGCCAAGCCCAGTAATTTCCTGCTGGACAGAAAGAAGACCGACAAGCTGAAGAAGAAGAAGAAGAGGAAGCGAAGGGACAGTGACGTGCCCGGGAAGGAGGGCTACATGGGGGGTTTGCTGCAGCTGGAAGCCGCCGACCCATATGCAGAGACCCCCACGAGCCCTACCCTGCAGGATATCCCCCAGGCCCCCGGCGACCCTTGTTCGGGCTGGGACTCCGACACTCCTTCCAGTGGGTCTTGTGCCACGGTGTCACCGGATCAGGTCAAAGAGATAAAAACTGAAGGCAAACGGACTATCGTCCGGCAGGGCAAGCAGGTGGTGTTCCGGGACGAGGACAGCACCGGCAACGATGAGGACATCATGGTGGATTCAGGTGAGTGGCCCCTGAAGGACGGCGTGCCACGGGCGGGTGGTCAGACGAGGGGATGGTAAGAGGGGTCTCAGCGCGGTCCCTTCCTTGGAGTGTGACAGTGGAGCGTGCCCTACCACCTCCAGGGGAAAAGGTGCAAGAAAGTGGATGCCGAGATGTTTAGGAAGGGGTGATCGCAGCTGAGGACAGCTGAGATTCCAGAACAGACCTCAAAATGTAAAAATAACACAGCTCGTAAGTAAACACCTCGCAGGTAATTCCTGGTGCCACGTGTT
The DNA here is from genome assembly GCF_964270905.1 of Leucopleurus acutus. Lineage (NCBI taxonomy): Eukaryota > Metazoa > Chordata > Mammalia > Artiodactyla > Delphinidae > Leucopleurus > Leucopleurus acutus. The sequence continues at coordinate 188,918,529 of NC_139143.1, read as the reverse complement.
TCAGTGCGCTTTTTGTGCATTTGCTGCATTTTAAGAGGGAAGTATCGGTTTCACCGCAGCTCAGCTGCTCTGTCCTATTGGAGAGCGGCTTTCCTGACGGAGAGGGGTTGTGAGAAGTTTTCTCCCTCCTCTTATGTGCTTCTCTCCTTTCAGACGACGACTCCTGGGACCTCGTCACCTGCTTCTGCATGAAGCCATTTGCTGGCCGCCCCATGATAGAGTGTAACGAGTGCCATACCTGGATTCACCTGTCCTGTGCGAAAATCCGGAAGTCCAACGTTCCGGAAGTGTTTGTCTGCCAAAAGTGCCGGGACTCCAAGTTTGACATCCGCCGTTCCAACCGGTCCCGAATGGGCTCCCGGAAGCTGTTTCTGGACTGACTGCTGGAGAGCAAGCAGACTGTGGGCGAGGAATCGGAAGGGACGATGGGCCTGCTGGCCCTGGTCTTAGTTGAGCACAGAACTCTCAGCTCTGGTGCGGGCAGACCCCTGCCATTCAGGTGCCTAAGCGAAAGGACCAGCTGTCCAAGGTATAAACTGTACATAGCCAGTGACTGAATAAAATCCTCGTTGGCCAAAGCTGCTGCTAGAGCTGTGTTCTCTGCAGTGGAGGTGGACTACACACCCAAGCGCAGTGGGTTTGGTCCAGCTGAAGATGAGGGTACGTGGTAGTTGTGAATTCTTACTCTCATTGTTAACAAACTCCCGCCAATTGGAACAAGTGCTAGCTGTTACTCCTGCTTCCGCTGTGTTGGCGAGAGGAGATCTTCAGTTTCCCCGGCCTGTTTATGAACAGCCATACCTGTAAGCTTCTTCTCGAGTGTAAGTCTTTTATCATAGGCGTCTGTACAGCAACCATCAAAGCTGCCCCTCCCTTAGTGGTCCGCCCTCTCCCCTGCCTTGGGGGCTGCCCGCTGGAGTCCTCTGGTCTCACCCTGAGAGGAGCCGGGGGGTGGGCTAGCTAGCGACCCCCAGGTTTCCTTCTGTTTGTTAAAAGGGACAGTATGCAGCTGCTTCTCTGTGGAAAGGGGGGTCGGTTCGGGGGGCGGTCAAGGTGGCCCGTGTTCATAACTCAGTTTCCTGTTTTGCACGATGTAAAAAAAACCTGTCTTTTTGCACGAAATAGCCAAAAGTATTGGTATACTTCTGACTGGGTTCCCTTTCTCTCCAGTTGGCTTCTGAGGGCCTTGGGGGTGCCCAGCAAGCTGTTTTCAAGAGAGGGGGCACTCGGGATTCTCTCCTTGTCTCTCTCCCTCACTTTTTTCTAGTAGCAGCATTAAAGGTTAGGCAGTCACTGGGGAACCATGTTCCTCTACGTAGAGGGGTAAGGGAAAATTGGGAGGAAGGCCTCTCCCACGGGTTTTTCTTAGTATGCCCCTCATACAGGCTGGCCTGTTGGTTGCATGGGGCAAGGTTAGGACTTCGAAGCCTTTCTTTTGGTTTGAAGTGGTGAGTGAGTGATATGGTAACATCAGTCTCCAGGAATGTACCACTGAACTGTGCAGAGTTCCTTAGGTCTAAACTAGGACCCTGGACTGGGGAGACCCCTGTGCAGGCCAGCTCTGGAGAAGCCTGGGAGTTTGGAGCCCCTGCAGGCCTTTGCTTGAGGGCAGTGTGGTCCGGGACACGGGTGGTTCTGGGGCTCGAGGGAGAGGGAGGGCTTCAGCTTTCTCTGAAGTTGACATTGCTCTTTAGCAGTTCAAATACTTGTTCTCAAAAATGTTTTTTTTTGTTAAAAAAAAAAAGTTTTTTTATAAATCGATCGGTATGTTTTCATAAACATTGTTTCCTATAAAGCGTGAAAAGGGAAGGATGCCCAAGTCAGTCATATTTATTTACATCTAGATGGACTCTCAAAAAAAGGAAGTAGGGAAAAAAAAAAAAGAAAAAAAAAAAAAAGATGGACCCTCAGCCTCTCTGCTGGGGGCTTCTCCACGTGGTCCCCTTGTGCAGGGCCACCAGGTGAACTTGGTCTACATTCTCACACTGAAGCACCAGGGGGGTTGAACTGTAACTGGCTAATCAGAGCCTATATTTTGTCCTAGTATCTTTCATGGTTGACCAGCCAACTGCCTTTTTGTTTTATTTTTAATTCTGTTGCTTCTATTAACACAAAAATAGAGATAGTTTCTGAAACCCATTTTATTGTGTAGATCCCCAAGGGAGAAGTTCTGCTGTAGAGAAAAATAGTAAGAAGGTGGCTTAGAAACATCCTTCTCCTCAGACAACTGTCTGGCTCTGACTAGGGCAAACGTCCAGGAAAAGCTGGAGAGGAATTTGCCAAAGATCTGCCCCATGACATTGCCTGTCCCGTGTCTTCACCATGAGAGTAGCCAAAGTTTCAAAGTGTTTCTCTCTTTAAAGAAAAAAACAAAACTCCGCAAAGTTTTGAAAGTGTGTTTAAGAATAGGTGTGATTTTAGAGTGGAACTGCCAACCCTGGCAATTGCTGTATTGCTCTTAGAAGATTCAATTCCTGGTGACGCCTCTGGAAGGCATTTAATATTCATCTCCATTTCTGTTTCCTGCATTTCCTTTTTGTTCTTTTGACATGTTTACCCCTGTGGCTGGTGTCTAAGAAGTCAAGACACCTTGGTTTTTCTGTTAGAGTGAGCTGGGCAGCTGCAATCAGCATTATGCAAATTAGATACGGCCCATGTAGGGGCTCCTGGTTGGAGGCTAATGGAGTAGGGGGAGGGAAAGTTGTCACCCCAAAAATAGGCCCCTCCCGTTGGCTTTGGCCAGGCCGGACACTTAACATCGTTTACATGGTTCTGCGTAATTATAAAGCTTATGTGTATAAAGCGAAGCTGTTTCTGTGAAACTGTATATTTTGTAAATAAATATATTGCTACTTTGAGGTTCATGTCTAGCTTCAGGTGTTTCTGTTGAAAGACTGTTCATCACCACCCCCAAACCATGATTAGTGAAGACTTGGGAAGTCAGAGTCTGAGTTTGGTTTAGCAGGATGGAAAATGCTCACAGCCCTTAATATACTTTTCTAGTAAATTCTCCAGAAACAAACCGCAATAGGAATGACAGGAATAGCTTTCACAGTTTCTTCATCCCATTGTGCATTAGCTTAAATCCCAGTGAGTGGTTACCCTGCATTGTAAAAGCTGCCGCCTCCTCAGGTTCTGCAACCGGGATTAGCACATCCCCCGCCCCCCGCCCCGGGTGCTCCTTCCGCCCTTTACATTTAGGGGTCCCAAGTGGCTGAGCCTGTTCTGTCAATCAGCTGTGTCTGCCTAACTAATATGGTACCAGCTAGTGGTCAGCTAGTACTTCCTCCTGTGACGTTGGAGCTGCCAAAATGTGTGAATCAACACCTCTTAAAATCTTGAAAATAGTGGCCCAAGTGGGTGGTGAGCCTTGTCCAAGACTGTGGGTGGGTGTCAGGCTCCAAAGCAAGGAGGTGAAGGTGACGGGCTTCAGCGAACCGGGGTGAAACCTGCACCGGCCAGCCCAGTTGGGGGTGTTGGGCCTGAGTTGGGCCCAGAAGCACCCCTTGACGCGGGTCGCGGACACCGCGCGAGATGCTGGCCGCGGAGCAGAGCCCGGCTCGCCTTCACTTGCCAACCTCCTTGCTGGCCCCGCCCCTCCCCGCCCCTCCCGCAGGCCCCTCCTCTCCTACTGGCCGCGCCCCATTCGCTCCTCCTCCACTCGCCAGTCCCGCCCCGTCCCATGACCCCGCCCCTCCCGGTGTCCCTGCCCCTCCCTCAAGCCCCGCCGCCGCCATCTTTATTAGGGGCAGCCGGGCCTGGTGTCTGGAGATGCCAAAGTCGTGCGCGGCCCGGCAGTGCTGCAACCGCTACAGCAATCGCAGGAAGCAGCTCACCTTCCACCGGTGAGGGGTGGGGGCGCCGGGGGGCGCGAGGGCTCGCCTCGCCCGGGCCGGCGGCCGCGGCCCCCGCCGGAGCCCCAGGCCTGGCGCGCGGGGGGTGGGGACGCCGGGGCCGCTGCCCGGTCCCTGGGAGGCCCGAGGGCGTGCGGCCAAGCCCTTCGCGGAGGGGCGGCGGCCCGGGGACCGGCGAGGTCCCAGCCCGGGAAGCCCGGCGCCGCCTCGGCCGCCTGGGCGCGCGGGGAGACGGTCGGAGAGGCTGAGTAACCTGCCCTCCGGCGCACAGCCTCCCGCCGGTCCGGGGAGCCGCGCGCGGGGGAGGCCGTGGCGGGCCTGGGGCGCGCTCAGCGCTGCGCCCTTGCGGTTACTTGGTGTGCGTCCCCTCCGCGGCCCGGGGACTGTATCTCGTTCTCAGATGCTGCCCGGAACGTAGTAGGTGTTCAGTATTTGCTGCGTGATGAGCGATGCTGACGTCTCTCAGGTGTGCGGTGCTCACATCTCCGGGCCTCATGCCGGGAAGGAAGGGTGGGGAGGAGGAATGAGTACGTTCCAGCGGGTGGGCGCGCGGGGCCGGGACCTAGGGCTCTGCGGGAGCCCCGGGAGGACGGCGGAGCTTGTGGAGTCAGTCCCTGCGCGCCCCGCATGCCGGACCGGCCGAGTGAACGGCCGCCTGCCCATCGGTCGAGCGTCGCACGCTTTCTTTTAGGTTCCAGCCAGGGCGCCTTCCTCTGCCCTGTTCAGAGCGGGACTCCAAAGGGCTGCCGCTCTCCTGTCTCCACTTTCTCTCCTCCTATTAAGGGTTTTCTTTTTCGAAGTGAATGTGTCTCTTGAGATGTAACACACAGACAGAAAAGTGCACAAATCATGAGCACACAGCCCAACCAGTTTAACAAAGCGAACAGCCCGTGTGACTGCCGTGAATTTAGAACATCACAGCCCCCAGGAGCCCCCGACCGCTCCCCCTTCCAGCCCCTCATCCTCCCAGTGCCCAAGGGTAAGGCGGACTGCTTTGGCCTGTCTGGAACCTCACTGAATGGAATCACAGGCGGTACTTTTTCCTGTGCTTTGCTTACATTGTGCCTGTGAGCCCTCCATGTTGCTGGCAGCAGCAGCTCATCCTTTTCATTGCTGCATAGTGTTTTAGGAAGGTGTTTACCAGAATTGAATTGTTCTACAGTTGAAGGGCATTTGGGTGCCTCTCTTCTTTGGCCATTACGGGCACATGGCTCTGCGCATTGTTGCTGGGTCTTGCCTTGCAGCACCTGTATCCATAAGTGTCAGTCGGGTATGTACCTGGGGGTGGCGTTGCCTCTGGTTTTCTCCCATTCCAGTCAGACTCTCACCCCCACCATTCCCACAAATGAGCTCTGTCATGTCCCCAGCGGCCCTTATGATGCCACATGCAGTGGTGCATCCTCATCTGAACTGATCTCTCTGCAGCCTGTGACACAACTGACTGCTGACACCTTGAGACCCCCTCCCACCTGGCTTCTAGGACACCTCTCGGCCTCTTCCTTTGTCACAGTGCCCCTTCTGAGTCCCCTTGGCTGGATCCTGCTCATTTCCAACACCAGACAGATGCTGGAGCACTTCAGGGCTTGGGCCATGCCCCTGCCTTGTCCCTGTCCATGCTCGCTTCCCAGGGTGCCCATCTCAGTCAGGCTCATGGCTCTGCCACCCTTACCTGGGCACGGGCCCACAGTGACATCTCCATACACGCATGTCCACCTGCCACTCGTTCAGCACTCAGACATGTAAAATGCACCTCAAATTTAACATCTGACATAGAAAACCAAGCTGCTGACCCCCCAGAGCTGCCCCTCGCACTCCCCCGCAGTCTTAGTACATGAAACTCCCTCCTTTGCTGCACGGCCCACAGGCAAACCTTACTGCCTGGTTTTCACAGTACATCCCAGATCTGCCCGCTCATCACCCCCTCCTGCTGACACCCTGATCCCAGCCACCGGGGGCCCTCCTACAACAGCCAAGGCGGACTTACCTGCCACCCTCTGCCAGAGCCTCTGGGAAAGCCCTCCTGCCTGAGGCGAGGCCCGCAACCCCCTCGCGCCTGCGGGGCCTTCGTGCTTGCTTCTCCTCCTGATACCGCACGGCTCTCTGTCCCACTTCCTGCAGCCTCTGCTCCGATGTCACCTCTCAGGTGGCCTTCCCCACGTCCTACTCTTTCTTCCTGCACGGTCCGTGTCTGTCTGGTGGACCGGCTGTCTCCCTGTTCTAGAATGTAGGCTCCGTGAGGGCGGGGCTGTCTCTCCCACTCCTGCTTCCCCAGCACGGGAGCCGGAATGGAGGCCCACCTGGTGGCCTACCTGGCAGATGTGGCTCGGGGAGCAGGTTGCTTGGGCTCTTTGGTCACGTTCACGGTCTCAGGATGCCGCCTACAGCCACGACGGCAAAGTAGATGTGGTTTAACAGAACGAGGCTACTGAAGTTTCCAGGCTGTCCAGTAAAATGCCGTGTGGGGATGTGAAAGGCCCCTGGGACCCTGAAGTGCTGCTGCGTTCAGTGCCGCGAGGATTCGCGCTTCCTTGCTGTGCCCCCAGGTTCCCGTTCAGCCGCCCAGAGCTGCTGAAGGAATGGGTGCTGAACATCGGCCGGGGCGACTTCGAGCCCAAGCAGCACACGGTCATCTGCTCCGAGCACTTCCGGCCCGAGTGCTTCAGCGCCTTTGGGAACCGCAAGAACCTGAAGCACAACGCGGTGCCCACGGTGTTCGCCTTCCAGGGCCCCCCACAGGTGCGCGCGGCCGCGGGGCCCCGGCGGTGGGTTGGGCGCAGGGCACAGGTGGCGTTTGCGGGGACAGCAGAGGCCGAGGACTGCAGCCAGGGCAGCGCTGGCAGGCCTCGGCGTCTGGAGCCCAGCAGGCCCTGCCCTGCGCTTTAGGGAATTCTCAATTTAAAGCTGCTTTAAAAATAAGTCACGCTTCACGACAGATGCCGTGGAAGCAGCTGATGGGCGAGGGTGCCGAGAGCTCCGTCCTTCCGTGGGCTCGAGGGCGGCGGAGACCTTCCTGGCCGCACCACACTCAGACCTCGTCCGCCTCTTGCTCGTTGCCAGCCCGGGCTCGGGGGCCTGTGGCCGAGGACCTGCCACCCGCCAGGTCCCCGTTAAGGTCCTCCTGTGGCTGCTCCGCGCCGGCTCGGAGCCCTGTCCGGGGCGCAGGAGGACGATGCGGGCGGAGCGCTGGTGGGGATGGGGACAGCGGGGCAGAGGCTTGGCGGTGGCGGGGATTTGGGTGCACTCAGCAGCAGCAGCAGCGGCTCAGGCTGGTTGGAGGGCGCTGGGGCCAGTTGGTGACGGGCGTGGACAGGTGGTAGGTTTTTGGGCGAGGCCCGTGGGCAGGGACATGGCTTTGGAAGGGCCCTCTGGCTGGCAGCTGGTTCGGAGTTCACTGTGGCCTCGCAGGTGAGGGCAGTCACAGTGGCCTGAGCCAAAGGTGGGTGCTGCGATGAGAGGGGGATGGAGCGGGCCGACTCTGCAGCCCTGGTGGGCTGAGAGGGAGGTGGTCCGGGAGAGCAGGGCTCTGGGCCCCCGGGGACCGGGGGTCCCAGATTCCCTGAGGAAACGGTCCTGTGCACGTTGAGTTTGGCTTCCCGATGGGACGCCGAGGAGGACGTGTCTGGCGGGGCAGGATGTGCAGGTTTGGCTCAGGAGGGCTCACGGCAGGACAGTTGGGGCTCGAAGCTGTGAGGGGATCATAGCGAATCATAGTAAACCCTTGCCGTGCACCCAGTCTCAGAGGGAGGGCCCGAGCCGGGCGCCCCCTGGAGCCGGGGAGGCAGAGTAGCAGTAGAACACACACGTACCTGTGCTGGTTTGTTTTTATTGGGAACGAGAGGGAGGGAGCTGATGGGAACCCTGAGTTCTAGGGTGCAGGGAAGGGCAGGCGCGGCAGTCTGCCACTTGCCAGCAAACACGCCCGGAGTGCCCTGCCCTCGATCTTCCCTTTGCCCGGTCTCTCGGCCTCCCCCTCCCCAAGTCCAGGCTCCCAGTGCCTGCAGGAGCCCCCGCTGCCGTCCTTCCTGTCCTGCCCCTCGCTCTCTCTGGCCCCTGTGAGCACCTGCCCCAGTGGAGGCTCCGTGCGGGCCGGGCTCTGCTCCGCTGCTTTTATTGCCAACGTCCAGAACGTTGCCTGGCACCGACTAGGTGCTTAATGCAGGAGTTTTTGGTTTTTTCTTTTAAACATGGAAGGCCTTTCATTTTATATACACATTTCATTGTGGTAAGAACACTTAACGTGAGATCTGTTCTCTTAACACACTTTGAAGTGCACAACACAGTGCACTACGGTATCGTTGACTGTAGGCACAGATGTCGTACCACGGGGCTCTAGGACTTACTCATTTTGCTGACCTGAAACTTATGTCCGCTGTTTAGGAACCCCACACCCCATCCCATTCAATCAGTGTGGTTACTGTCACGCATCTGTGGTAAACTGCTCGCCCTGAAGTCAGCCATTACAGGTTAACAGCTGGGGGGGCGTCGGTGGCCCTGCTCCTTGGCACCTCCGGTGCCTAGGGGTGGGGAGAGTTGTTTCTGGCGCCTGCGGCCCCAGCTCAGCTCTGATGAGGTCTGGGGGCTGCAGGCTCTGAGCTGGATGTTTCCCACTATGTGGCTGCCACTCTGAGTCACCTACTGTGCACCTTGAAGAGTGCCAGGCCCTGGGGCAACACGTACAAATCAGACAGGTCCCTGGCTTCACCGGGCCTCTGACCCGCGATTGGGAACACCTTCGGAGAAGGAAGGGAGCCGGGGATGGTGAGAGGAGAGCTGGGCTGGGTTCTGGGCGCAGTTTACTTGAGCCTCAGCCGGCGGAGCGTGAGGACAAAGACGCACGAGGCCTGGCGCGGGCTCTCGGGGCGCGGACCTCCTGCCCGTACCCCGGGGCCCGTCTGCAGCAGCTCCGTGTCTTTTGCAGCTGGTGAGGGAGAACACAGACCCGGCCGGCCCGAGTGGAGATGCTGCCTCTGAGAAGGGAAAGGTGAGTCTGCCCTGCTGGTCACCGAGCGCTCGGACTGAGCCGCTGCACCTGCCCTCCAGGCTGGCCTGCTGGGTTTGGATTCTCTCGTTTCCTAGAAAAGGGAAAGCCAAAGCATTCCGTGCCGCCTTCTTCCTGTTCAGTATCAAGCAGTGGCAGCTGGTCACGTCTGGCTTCTGCTCCGTGTCTAAGGGTCTGACCCCAGGCCATGGAGGAGGCTGGCTGTTCTGCAGGCGCCCCGGCTGCCCCCGGGTGGTGTGCGGGGACCACTGGCGGGACAGACAAGTAACAGCTGGGGAGGATCCGCTTCTGTGTCAGTCAGTGGCCTCCTCTGCCCTGTCATTCCCAGGTCCTCCCTGAGACGGGGGCCGGGGAGGGTGGCCCAGGGAGGAAGGTGGACACGACGCTCGAAGCGCCGCAGCTGCCCCCGGACGCTGGAGGCCCCGGAGCACAGGTGAGGCCGGGCCAGGTGCGAAGGCAGCGCGTGGCTGGTCTCAGCTCGAGGGGATTTGCTTCAAACAGAAGGAAGAAAACGTGCCTGAACCAGAGCACCACGACGTGTAGCCTGGATTCAGACCTCGCCCGTGAACTTAGCTGCGACTGGGCAGCTCTGGGCTTCGGGAGGGCTTGGGGAAGTGCGTCCTGCCGCCCTGGCCGCTGCTTGTCTCTCACTGACCTCTGTCCTCAGGTCCCGCTACACAGACCGGAAGCCACTGGGGTCCCTGGTCAGCCGGCCAGCCCCACGCAGCCGTCCGATCACAGCTACGCCCTTTTGGACTTAGACGCTCTGAAAAAAAAACTCTTCCTGACGCTAAAGGAAAATGAAAAGCTCCGCAGGCGCCTGAAGGCCCAGAGGCTGGTGATGAGGAAGATGTCCAGTCGCCTGCGTGCCTGCGGCGTGGGGCAGCCGCGACTCCAGGCCAGGCTGTGGCCGGGGCAGCAGAGCTGAGCCCACCAGATGGGCCTTCTCCGCGGAGCCGCCGGGAGGAGGGGCAGTGGTCTCGGGGCTCTGGCCGTGGGCGGACCTTTCAGTCCTGCCCTGACATTCGCTGGGCTCCACCTATTGTGAACTGTAGTGGCCTCAGGCCGGGAGGGGCGGGGCCGTGAGCACAAGCTGGGCGAGCATCCTTGGAACCAACAGCCCGAGGAGCCATCCTGGGCCAGTGTGGCTGACCCTCCCCAAAGGGGAGGAAACGCGTTTCCTTGAGGGGCAGCTGGGCCCAGGGGGGCCGTAGGGCGCTGGCACTCTCCAAGGCAGCGAGTGGCCCCCTGTCGCCTGGACGGCCGGCTCTCTAAGTGGCTGAGGCTGGCTTCTGTCCTGGGAGCACCTCCTTGCCCCGCCAGGTGTAAGCGAGCAACGTAATAAAGTGTCTTCCTACACCGCGCTGTGCGTTTCCTCCTTTATTTAAAAACAAGGGAGCGCTGGCTTGAGGTTCCCCCTCCTGCCACGCACCTGGCTGCTTCTGACACTGCCTGCCCGTTTCCGGTTGAAGAGCCAGCAGGGCGTGACCAGCTCTGACTACCAAAAAAAAGGTGCCTTTAAAGAAAACAGGAATCCTGGCCTATGTGATCTCCTAACTTGGACTCTGTTTCTCAGGCAAATGTGTGACACAGAAAACTGATCCCCGTGGTTCAAACCATGGTTTAAACCATGGTTTGAACGTAGGCATAAAGGGCTGCACGAGGCTTGTGAGGAGGGGGCACATCCCTCATTTCGCTCACTCCTGAAGCGGACACAGACGCACCGAAACACTGCCCCTGGCTTTCAGGAAAGGTTTATTGTGGTAAGAGAGTGTCCCCTGTACAGTGACCCGCCCGCCGGGCAGGGACACAGGCTGCGGCCGAGGTCGCACTCCGCTAACGCGACGGTTATTGCATGATGTACATTCAGAGCGGCAGCTCGCAGGAAACCTTTTTAAAGTGGAGATAAATAGTACAGAACTGGACAACCTGAACTGAGTTTTAAAAGTGGAGGAAGGGGGTTATGAGTGATTTCTCCGGTACCAGCGTCAGGAGTGAAGCCTGATTTTGACAGTAGCTGCGGAGAGGCTGTCAGAACCACCACCAGCCAGGCCTCTGCTCCTCCGGCAACTGTTCACAGGCCAGGCTGTGCAGGAGGCTCCTGGTCCTGAAATATTATGCATCCACAAAAGAGGCAAGTGAAGGAGGGGGGTCCTGGGAGCAGACACCCAAAAAGGGGTCCCGGTGAGGAAGAGCTGGACTGGCCAGGCGTGGGAGCAGCTGCGCCGCCTCCTGGCGGCGAGCGGGAGCGGCGCCCGCCGGAGCCCTGCGTCCCCTTCTCCTCCTGAACCCCGCGCTCTAGTGGGGCTGAGCTGTGTGGGGCGGGGCGGGAGGCGTCGCGTTTTCCCGCGAGGACACGGGTGGCTCCTGGGACCCGGAGTTCCACCCTCTGTCCCAAGCCAGGTGCCAGTGGAATGGCTTGAGTTCTGGGAGGGGAAAAAAAGAGACTAATTTCCAAAACCATTTGCTCTCAGATAAAAAGCAGATTGACAAACCCACACAACCCTCTCCAGACTCGCTTAGTGCTTCTTCAGCAGGAGGCGGTGGTTTCCAGGAAGGCGGCCGAACAGACGCTCACTTGATTTGGAGATTCTGCTCGTGGGGACCCCTTCCTTCCGTTTCATCTTCCACGTTCAGTGTGGATTTCAGGAAAAGTAGGTCACAGTCCTATGCGTGAGGGCAAGGTGTTCATAAGTACCTCACGGCAGACCAAGAGCTACTGGGGGGTTGCAGCCGGCACACGTGCTGAGGAACCTGGGGAGGGACCTGGAGGCTCCAGGGGCCCAGGGCCCTTCCTGGCAGGACATGATCCTTGGGAACAGACACGGGCCGTGCTGTGGTTCCGGTCCAGGTGGGGCTGCCTCAGTCCTACCTACAGCACCCGGAAAGCGGGGTGCCTGCGGGTCCCTTCACATGATTGATACAGTGCCACCTTCTACAGAAATATAAAATAAACACATCTGACGTCTGGAGTTTTTTCCTGTTTCCAAATTTGTAGACTCCCAGGGAAAGGTTTTTTTGTAGCCTCGTTTAAATCTGGTTTCTCAAGCAGTTTATCCATCGGTATCAATTCTGTGAGCTGTAAAAGAAAAGACAAACTCAGGGCGTCCAAAGGCAACTGCTTCCACGCCTTCTTTCCACTTCGGGGGTTTGGCCATCACCAGACCAGAGGCTGCCGGCCTGCAGCTGAGCGGACTACAAGCTGCTGACAGTCGTCTGGTTCGGCACACAAACGAGCAGCTGCGTCTGCTTCCCACGCGGCCGCCTGAGCTGCAGTTTCCAAGCACAGAGCTCACTCTAATTCCACCTGGGAGAGGGCTGACCCCTCCCTCAGGGCGTCGCTTCCCGGCTCCGAGCAGGTCGCGAGGCCCAAGCCTGCTGCTCCCCGGCAGAGGACAGGGGGGAGGCGCTTGTCGCCCCTCACTCGGAGCTCCCCGAGGGCCTCCCGAGGCCCGGGCACAGGGCGGGTGACGGCCAGGGGCAGCTACTCACACTGCTTTGGTATCCGGAGCGTCTCGCTGTCGAGCGCCATCACCTGATGCAGGACACCTCGGAACTGGTAAAGCACTTTCAGGTTCTTCTCTTCGCCCACACACGGGTCATAGAACCCAGGCAGCCCGGCCTGTAACGAGCAGACAGAGCAGACAGATTCTCACTCGAGGCGGCGGTTTAAAGCCCAGCAGCACTGCCGTCTGCCGCCACCTGGAGGAGCAGCGTGGAAGGGCCTGGACTTGCCCTAGGGAGCGGCCCACAGAAGATGCAAACTTGGGAGCTCGAGGAAAAGAAACGAGAATTTCAAAAAGCTGCCTGTTGAGTCCTAGACGTCGCCCTCCCAGTAGGACCCTTCTGCCACACTAACGGCACCTCTGTCATCACAGAAGCCCCGCCGAGGTGGGGGGCTAGCAGCCTGTTCAGGGAACGAGGGCTCTTTGGCCTGAGCTCCTCTGCGCTGTAACTCGCCTCCATCACCCACGCCCCGGGCCCCACCGCGAGCCTCAAACGTGCTACGGGCGACCTCATGCTCCTTCTGGAATGAGGCAAGGCATAAGCAGAGTGTGTGCTCCTGGGGGCAGGAGGTATGCTTTGCTTGCTGGTGTACCTGGCGCACGGTAGGGGCTCAATGATACCTGGCAACGAACGGATGAATGAAGTCAACGGCTCCAGTGTGGCTGTAACCTGGGTGCTGGGCAGCACCCGGCAGTGAGTGTGGCAGCACGCGAGGTTCCGCTGCAGTGAAACGGCCCCTTCGAGGGGCCGCCGTCCGTCCCTCTTCCCCAGACGCCCTTCCTGTCTGAACCCCGGGGCCCCCGAGCGCCCACCTTGGAGGCCTCCGTGAGGATGAGCTTGGAGTCCTTCACCAGGCACTGCAGGGGCACAGTCACATCAATCACCTTCACCTTCTCGCTCTTCTTGCTCTTGTCGTTGACAAATTTCCCGTACCAGGCGTTGACGATGATGAGCCCTGAGGATGGGCCCGGTCAGGGTGGGGCGGCCGTGGTGGGCGGCCCCCTGTGCAGCTGGGCTGCAGGGACCACACGCTCCTGTGAGACCCCAGCACCCACCCCGTCCCCAAAGGGGCCAGGCCTCCTTACCCATTCTGGACTCTTCGGCCTCGATTATTCTTCGGACAGATTCCTGCATCAGCTGAACCTGCAAAGAACAAGGATGCCACCCTCAGGGCCTCCCTGGGCTCCACCTCTGTTGAGAGCCACGGCTGCGTGCCCAGTGCCTGTCAGCCCTGCCCCATCCACTGTCTGTTTCTCCTGGACATCACTGCTATCATAGGTCATGGAAAAACAATTCACTCAAAGGGAAGGAAGAGGACAATCCCCACCACTTAAAAAAACCCTCTTATGGGACTTCCCTGGTGGGGCAGTGGTGAAGAACCCGCCTGCCAATGCAGGGGACACGGGTTCCAGCCCTGGTCCGGGAAGATCCCACACGCCATGGAGCAACTAAGCCCGTGCGCCACAACTACTGAAGCCCGTGCACCACAACTACTGAGCCCGCGAGCCACAACTACTGAAGCCCGTGCACCACAACTGCTGAGCCCGCGAGCCACAACTACTGAAGCCTGCGTGCCTAGAGCCCGTGCTCTGCAACAAGAGAAGCCACGGCAATGAGAAGCTCGTGCACCACAACGAAGAGCAGCCCTCGCTCTCTGCAACTAGAGAAAGCCGGCGCGCAGCAACCAAGACCCAATGCAGCCAAAAAAAAAAGATGAAATGACCAAGGAAGTTGTTGGGGAAGAAAAGCCTGAGACCTGAGGCCCCTGAGACCAGCATACAGGGTGTGAAGCACTTCCCCCCACAGCCCTGGCTTAAGAAGCATGGGCTCGAAAAGAGCGGCCTGTGCCCTGCACGACAGGCAGAACAGTCCCAGAAGCCACGGAGCAAAGGACCTGCAGGGTGACGGTGACGCAGCACTTACAGCAGCTTCTGCCTCTTGTTTCTTCTGCAGGATGTCGGTGGCTGTGCTTTCCCTTTGCTTCTCCAGCTCCCTAATGCGAGAAAAAGAAGCTGCACGTGAGGAGCGCGGCGTTAGCGGCAGGGAGACAACAGGGCCCCTGGCTGGGCCTGCGCCTGCAAACAGCCTGTGATCTTACTGAGCTCCCCGTTCTAGAACTTTAAACAGTATTTCCAAGGCGAGCTCAAGTAAATCTGTTCATCCCAGACCTGTGTGGCTTCCCTGTTGTCCCCAGATGGCTCTCCCCGACCTCTTCCGCAGAGCACATGGGAAACCCAGCACTGTGGGAGGAGGGCTCCACACGGCAAGAATCGCAGGAAAGGGGTCAGCGGAGAAGGTGAGAATCACAGGAGATGCCACCAACCTGGCATCATCACATGACCCTTTTGACAGGGACACTGCATACTACCTTAGACACATCCATGTACTTTGCCAGGGAAGCACACGCCTGTCCCATCAGACTTGACCCAGCACATTCTCTGCTCCAAGCCTGAAGTCTCCTGAGGCATTAGGACCCTGAGCTCTAATGAGTCAAAGGCTAGAGGGGCCCCAAGAGGAGAGTCATGCCTTTCTCCCAGATTCTCTAAGCTCAACGAGTTATTAAATTAGATCATTATAAAGTAACAAATCTAAACCACCTCTCAGATTTAATGTTATGCTAATGGCTTATCTATAAGAAACTGCAAAATAAATTATATCTCGATGACTTCTAAGACTATAGTTAACGCATGCCTTGTATGTAAGAACTCAGAACCCAATCCTCCTGAATTCAGTGCCAGGAAAAGAAATGGTTAGAATGAGAAAAAGGAAAACTTGTCATTTCTGTGGTCATGGTTTATAGTCCCAACAGTTTTGTAAACTAACTCCAATTCTTTCTGAAAGTAGGAAATGTGGGTTAACAGTAGTACTACTATGAACTAACGACAAGAACTAGTTAACATTTATTGAGGACGTGGTGCGGACCAGACACCGTGGTAATAAGCACTGTACACGGACCAACGCGTGTAGTTTCCCTAACAGCCCTGCGAGGTGGCTTCTGTCACCTCCACGTTACAGATGAGGAAGCTGAGCACAGTGCGGTTCAGTGGTGTCCCCGCCCCGTGCTGTGAACTCACTTCTCCTTCTGAGCCCTGAGGTAGGGTCTGATGACCAGGCGGTGCAGAGCGAAGTAGAGCACGAGGGGCCCCACGGTGGCATAGAACACGGCGCTGGGGAGCAGCTGGTCCGTCAGGTGAATGGGGAAGAAGTAGGTCTGACTGGCCCTGTTTAACCTGAAAACAGAACAAAGCCGAGCGCCCACATGAGCCAGGTTCCCAGGGAAGGGAATGGGGTCTCAGCCCCAGGAAGAGAACCTCTCCATACACGGGACTCCAGGAGGAGGAGGAGAGCCTGAGGCTTCGAAGTCCACTCCCGGGTGGTCCCCTGTCCCAAGGTTTAGCCGCCGGATCTGTGTAAGTGACGGAAGAAAGGTGTCACTACTTGCTGACCACAAGCAACAGACTAACGCCCGACCAAAGTAACCGTGGCCTGAGGAGACAGGAGTGGCCGCTCCTCCAGGGGTCCTTTCTGCTTTCAGCGATGGCTGAGTAGTTCCTACTGGACCAATCATCCCACAGACATCAACTGTAAACTCTGGATCACACATAACAAACACCTTCAGGGACTGGATAGCAACCAAGGGCAGAAGAACGGAACGCACTGGTGAATTTCCTGATATTTTTTAAAAAACAGCTTTTAGCCTGAGGGCAATTCTCAGTCTGTACCATATGGATGATTAAAACCGGAAAGAAATCTGCAGTCCTATTGGACTGAAGGACCAGACCTCAGAGTTTGGGGCAACCATTGCAGCTGGGAAGAGGGGGTCCCCCAAAAGGAAAGTCCCAGGTGGGGAGTCCCAGGTTCTGTGTATAAATGTGCCACAGGTCTCCAGCTGACCCCTGGTCTACCAGTGGCCGCCACACAGGTGAGCCCGAGTTTGCAGTCTGACCAGTCAAGTTAACGACCTTCTAAAAGGAAAAAAAGACCATGCTTTTTGGGAAAACATAACAGAAAATAGAATTTCTACAATATATTGTTTGCAATACCCAGAATACAATACCGACTACTCTACGTACCCAGATACAACGAGAGAAAAAGAAAACGAACAGAGACCGACCCCAGATGACCCAGATGTTGGAACCAGCAGATAGGATTTTAAAGCAACTGTTTTAACTCTGCTCGAAGACATGAAGTATTCACTGATGATTTAACAGCAGACTGGATATGAGACAAGAGTCAGTGAATTTATAGATTAATATAAACGATCCAATATGAAGAACAAAGAGAAAAAGGACTGACAGCAAATGGGCAGAGCCTCAGAAACGTGTGAGACGACATCCAGAGGTTTAGCACACGAGTAATTAGGGCCCCAGAGAGGAGAGGATGGGGCAGATATTTAATATTAAATATTTAAAGAATTAAATGGCCTAAAAGGTGCAAATTTGATAATTTTACAAAAATACATACATAGATTTACAGATGCAAGAAATTTAGCAAACCCCAAGCAGCATAAATACAACAAAACCACATGTAGGTCAGCAGTCAAAGTGCCGAGAAACAGAAGTGCAAAAGTTGAGTAGCCAGGAAAAAACCACACACATTACATGCAGGGTATGTTTCAAATGACCAACAACTTGTAAGGAACAAAGGGAACCAGAAGACAGCAGAACACCTTGAGAGTACTGAGAGAGAACTCTGTTAACCCTGAATTCTATACCCAGGGATGGGACACTTCAATAATAATGAAAGCAACTCCAGAACTGATAGACACTCAAAACTAAAACAAGAAATCAAACAACCCAATAATAAAACAGACAAAAGATGTGAATAGAGATGTCACTAAAAAAAAGATACGGATGTCAAATAAGCACATGAAAAGATGCTCAGTATCTTAGACATGAGGGAAATGCAAATCAAGACCACAATGATCTGCTAAAACAGCCGACACTAAAAAAAACGACCCTACCAAGGGCTGGGGAGGATGTGAAGCAACGAATTCTCGGAGCTGCTGGTGGGAAAGTGAGGTGAAGCTGCTACTCTGGAACACAGCTTGGTGCTTTCTTATAAAGATCATGAATCAATGAAATAGAAAACAGATAAACAGGGGCTTCCCTGGCGGCACAGTGGTGGAGAATCCGCCTGCCAATGCAGGTGACACGGGTTCGAGCCCTGGTCTGGGAAGATCCCACATGCCGCGGAGCAACTAAGCCCGTGTGCCACAGCTACGGAGCCTGCGCGCCACAACTACTGAGCCCACGTGCCACAACTACTGAAGCCTACGAACCTAGAGCCCGTGTTCTGAAACAAGAGAAGCCACCGCAATGAGAAGCCTGCACACCGCAATGAAGAGAAGCCCCCGCTCGCTGTGACTAGGGAAAGCCTGCACAGCAACGAAGACCCAAATAAATAAATCATTTATTTATTTAAAAAAAGAAAACAGAGAAAATGAAAGAAACCAAAAGCTGGTTCTTTGACACGTGAAGTGCCTTAGCTAGACTGATTAAGAAAAACGTAGAAAGAACACAAATTAGCAACGTTAGGAATGCAGAGACATCATCTATAAATAACTACTGACATCAAAAGGATAAGGGGGTATAAGAGCAACTTCATGCTAACAAATTTGACACAGATGAAATGGACAAATCCCTTGAAAAACACAAATTAACAACACTGACATAGGATGAAACAGAGAGAGTCAATCCTGAGAGTTCTCATCACAAGGAAAAATAATTGTTTTTTCTATTTAATTCTGTATCTATACGAGATGGTAAATGTGCGCTAAACGCGCTGTGATCATCATTCCATGACGTGTGTAAGTCACATCATTATGCTGTGCACCTTAAATTTATATAATGCTGTATTGTCAGTTATATCTCAATAAACTGGAAGAAAAAAAGATGAAACAGAAAATTAGAAGAGCCCTATATTTATAAAATAAATTGAATTCATTATCAAAAATACTCCTACAAAGAAAATTCAGGCTCAGTTGATTTCATTGGTAAATTCTATGAAACATAGGGGAAAAAAAACCATTCTTACACAAATTCTTTCAGAAAATAGAGGAGGGAACAATTCCTAACTCATTTTATCAGGCTGGCATAACTCAGTCCAAAACCTGACAAATATATGATAAAAATTATAATCAGCATCCCTTAAAAATATAGATTCAAAAATTCTTAGTAACAGAACAGCAAATCAAATCAAGCCACATATAAAAAGTATTATATGTCGTGATCCAGTGGAATTTTCCTCCACAATTTTCCTGTAAGGTTGGTTGAACGTTCAGCAATTACCGTGATTCATCAAATAAACAGAACATAAAAGTTAGCAATTGCTGACCTGAGGTGCCTTCTAGTAAAACTTTCATTTATTTACCAATACAATTTGGACAATTCAGCCTGTTGATAACAGGAAACTTGGCTGAAGTGAAAATGTTTCTTTCCAAAGAGGCAGGGTGGCATCCTTGGGGTAAGAATTCAATTCAGATCATGTCACGTAACATCTGCAGTGGAGGAGTGTTTAAGGCAGATACAGAGTCGCAGAGAACTGTGCCTTGTCGGTGGTCCCGATGTGGGGGTGGGGAGGAGAAGGGACTGGGACACAGGGGACCAGACGGCTCCCTGCACCCTTCATTAAATCTCGGGCGTCCTCAAATCTCATCTGAGAGGAGAGGTGCCTGATGCCAGCTCTGGCCTCGGCTCCGCGGCTGAGACATGGTCTGCTTCCTCTCGCTCACCGAGTCCCTCTTCAGTGCCAGGTTGTGTTCCAGGTGGCAGGAGTACAGAGAATAACTAAACAGACTAAGTTAAAGCGCTTCTGATGAGGGGCAGCGGGGGATGGATGGCCTGTCTGGGGTGAGGTGAGGGCCGCTAAGTTTTCACAGGGCAATGAGGGCAATCGGGTGACACGCACAGAGACCGGAGGGCACTGAAGGAACCAGCCACGTGGTTACCGGGGACTGAGGAATGGCACATGTTAAGCCCAGAAGCAGAAGCAGGCTCGGTGTGGTCCCAGGGCAGCCAGTGTGGCTGGAGTGGGGCGACCAGGGGGCAGAGAGGACAGTGAGAGGCCAGGTCGCAGAGGGTCCTGAGGACTCTGGCTTTTGCCCTGAGTCGAGGGAGTCGCTGAGGGCTTTAAGCAGAAGGCTGACATACACTGGCTTAGATTTTAAAAGACGGTCTGTGTGGAGAAACGTGTCCCAAGGGTGAAGGAGATCGGTCAGGAGGACACTAGTAATTCCATGAGACGGTGGCCGCAGAGGTTGTGAGAAATGGTCAGATTGAGGATGTGCTTTCAGACGAGAGCCAAGAGGATTCCGAGATACACTCAGTTCAGAGTGTGCGGGGGGAAAGGGTGGTGAAGGTGAGCTCCAGGGTTCTGGACAGAACCCACGGAAAGATGGAGCACTGAGCACTGAGATGGGGAGACTCCAGACACGGCAGGCTTTGAAGGGCACATGTGACCGAGGGCAGGGGGAGGACCGGGGCTGCAGATGTGACATGGGGATGCTGTGAGGTATCTGAGGAGAGATTCGGGAAAGGACGAGGGATCTATGAGCTGGAGGCCTGTGGGGGCGCCAAGCTGGAGCTAGAACTGTGAGCGTCCCCGGAGCCCGATGCTACTGAAGCCAGGATGCCGGATCAGACCGCGGGGGGTAAGTCTAGGCCGACCAGGGCCCGACAGTGGGGCCTCCGCTTAGAGGCAACCAGCCAGTCAGGTGAAGCCAGAGGCAGCTCGGCGAGGCCGGCAGGCGGGGG
Organism: Leucopleurus acutus; assembly: GCF_964270905.1. NCBI lineage: Eukaryota > Metazoa > Chordata > Mammalia > Artiodactyla > Delphinidae > Leucopleurus > Leucopleurus acutus. Next base: position 188,898,415 of record NC_139143.1, on the reverse strand, counting down.
AGACAGGGTCCGTGTGCAGGCGGGAAGGATCTGGTAGAGAGAACCCGAAGCTGCTGCGCCGATGACCACGCAGTACACGTCACACTGTGAGGGCCGCAGCCAGGGGGGAGAGCGGGCGTGCGGGGCCCGCACCCGGGCCAGCGGGGAGGCAGAGGGTGGTAAGAGACAGGCGGGGCGGAAGACGGGCCGGGGGGCACAGGGAGGTTCTCTGAGGCAGAGACTCAGACCTCACTGAGCGAACGTCGGGCTTCTGGACTCCTTGACATTTGCTTACACACCCAGACAGAAGCAACCGCATCTCTAAGAACAGAATCACAAAGCAAAGTCTCCTCCTTCCTTAATGTAGGTAAAGCCCAGGTGAGTTACAAGGTACCAGATAATCCCTGGCCAGAAGGACGAGTTCAACATACTTGACTTTGAGAGAAACTCCCTGTGGGACTCCAACGCTGACAGCTGCACCCAAAACGCTGTGCCTGGAGATCTTCCTCTCTGCTCCGTACTCCACCACCGTCCCGAAGAAGCCTGCCCTGCAGGAGCAGACCCCAGTGAGCGAGCAAGGGCCCCTCCGCTTCTGATCCCTCCTGGGTCCCTCCCAGTCACCACGGGCAACTGTCACTCGGGCCAGAGGCCGGGGCCCCTACCCCCAATTCTCTCTTGCCCTGCCAACCACCCACAGGGAGGACGTTCACCACTGACCCCTGGTCAATGAAAGGAAGAGTCAGGACACTGGACCCTGGGCGCGGCCGCAGGCAGCTTACTGCAACCAGCGCCACTGCCAGAAACCCCTACACAGATCAAGCGTGCTCCCGCGTCAGCCCGGCCAGGACTCACTTAAGGGATCCTTTCACGCGAGTCTGATCGTCATCCTGGAATTTGTGCTGATAGCTGATCAGCGCGAAGGAGTGAGGGATTCCAAGCTGGGGAGACACAGAGAGAAGAAAGAAGGCAGTTGAGACTGAAGTAAGCCGGGTCGCCCTGTCCCACAAAGTGTGTGAAAATTTGCCAGGAGCCAATGTTTAAAAACTGGGAGATTTCAAATAAAAACCATTTTCTGACTTCCCATGAAAAACAGAAACTCCTGCACACCGAGCCTGTGCTCTCACAAGGGTAGCGGCTGCCCGCCAAAGGGTGGCTGCTGACTCCCCGCGCTCCTGCCCGGCCACCGTGGGCCCCTGCACGCACGACTCTGCTGGGGTGCCACTTACTGACCACGGCTCTCTCCCACCCCGATTCTGTGGGCTTCTCTCACCAGAAAGGTGAAAAAGGCCTTTTGCTTTAGGGCAGTTGGAACACAGCTCCCGTGGGGGCCTGAGAACAACAGCGTTCAACTCCTGATTGTGGGTGGACAGAACTCGCCCTTCGGCCATGTGGGCGCTGGATTTGGGGGTGAGCAGGGGGAGGGTGGTCAGGGGCCCACAGAGGGGCTGGAGGAGGGTCCCCCTGGAGGTGTCCTCACCTGCAGGGCCACGGTGAAGTGGCTGGTCTTGGTGTCCCGGACGATGCTGGTGTTCATGGCCGACTGGATGCCCCAGCGCCACTGCAGGTAGCCCACCGTGTTCTTGTCCAGGTTCCGGGCCAGGACAGTGGTGAGGCCAGGCCGGATGCCACGGGATGAAAACTGTAGAGCACAGTTTGTCGTCACAAAGCTGGGGGGACACACAGAAAGAAAGGGTCCTGGATGACAGTGGCCACAGCCGTGCTAGGCCCCGTCCTCTCCGCCAGCCCACACCCTGCTCGCCATCACTCCCACGGCTCCCCGCCTGCGATCCAGGGAATCTCTCCAGTTACCCACCCGCCAAATGGCACTCCCCACCCCCATCCCATTCCAACTTCAGCTACAGCCAAAGAGGCACCTGCATGTCTGCGCTCCTAAACCAGCAGATCCAATCCTGTCGCAAGTCAGAGCCACCTGCGGAGGTTCCCAAGCTTGGCTGCACGCTGGACTCACCTGGTGACTCTGAAAACACCGATGGTCGGCTCCTGCCCCCAGGTGTGCTGATTTATAGACCTGGTGTGGGAAAAGCTAGCCAGGTGACGCAAACGTGCAGCCAGTCTTGAGAAGCCCTTATCCAGGGCCCACCCCAGACCAATGAAGTCATTCTTTTTGGGTGGGGGCCCAGGCATCAGTGCAGTTTTCAAAGCTGCCCTTCCATCCTGATGTGCACCCAGGGCTGCAAAGTATTGACCGAAAGCTACTTGAGAAGCTAGCAAACCATCCCCCGAAAGGTCTCTGAAGCTGATTTCCGAGGGAGTCAGCCCCATCTTCTGGATAAAAAGGGGTATTTCACTTCAACAGCAAAGGAACTCACAGCACTTCACTCAAGCCGCTCAAAGACGAGCAAGCAGCTTGCCTCCAGCGAACAGCCGTCATACACTAGATGCCTGTTTCCTTCCTATGCTCTGGAGGCCTCGCTTGCACCCCTAAAATAATAATACACGTGGTAACTCTGATGCCATTTGCTCCGGTGCTCACAGACCTCTTTCCAAGGCCACACGAATGAGGAATCAACTCCTTGCTCTGCAAAGGCTCCCAACCCAACCTTGCCCCCTTTATCTGACACTCCAGCCACACCGGACAGCAGCCACATTCTTCCCCTCTAGCCACACTTGGGTCATTCGGGGGAGGCAAGCAGGGAGAGGAGAGATAAAAGTCACCCTGTGACTTTTAAAGCAATCAAAACATAAACAATGAGATCTCTGTTTAATCAAAGTAATACGATTTCGTATTTTCTGGAGCGTGTCTAGAGAGAGAGAGAGAGAGAGAGAGAGAGAGAGAGAGAGACAGACAGACAGACAGACAGACAGACAGACAGACTCTGGGGCCAGAGCAGCAAGTCAGGCACTGCCCTGGGAGACGGAGAACTTCCCACCGGCCGCCTGCCTTTCTCCAGGCTCACCCACACCCACCAACTAATATCCTTCTCGTCACCAGTTTGGACTTGAAAGTAACCTGACCCAGGGACTAGGGCACCCGGAGGAGGAGACACTGCACATTACCAAGCTGGCACCCTTCTATAATCTGCACTCTCAAGTCTGATAAGCCGGGTACTACGCTGAAATCAATCTCCAGACCTGCAGAAGCTGATGACCGGCCGCACCCAGACTCGGGCGACCACTTAACGGACAGACACTTGGAGGCCCGACCAGAACGGAACAGCCCACAGATCTTCCTCAGTGAGTGCCTCCTAAATGTGTCTAGTCTTCAGAATGACCTGGGGCGCTTGATAAAACTATGGATTCCGGCCCCCCTCTCAGAGGACCTGAGAGAGTCTGGGGGTGGGGGCAGGAACCTGTGCTTCCGTCAGCAGCATCGGAGGGGACGATCCCAAGCAGACAAGCTTAGGACAATGCTGACACGTACATATACTGCCCACCTCGAGTTCTGGTTAAAAGCCTTACCCCTTGCCCCTCTCCCAGAACTGTCGGGTCTGAGTCCCAGAGCAGAGGCCCGAGAAGCCGTGTTCTAACCAGCACGTGGGTGACCCCTGTGCTGGGGTGTCTAGTCTACCCCTCACTCTCTGCCTGGAAGCCCCGCTCTCAGGGTTCTGCTCGGGCTGTGCTCATCTGCACCCGTCGAGAAGCCACAGCTTCTTCTCTCTCTCACGACACTTCTTACTCTGCGTGGGACGGCCCTGCACACTGGCCTTCACCAGTCTTGCCCTGCAGGCATGCAGACGCACATCGAGCTGGAGGCGAAACACCTTTCTTTGCAAACGTGTGCTCCGTTCCAGAATTCCTTTAGCTGTATTTTATCCCCCAGAGGAAAGAGTTGTTTACCTTCCACCCAATTCTTTTATCTGAGCTCAGTGGGGAATAAGGACACCTCTGTTTTCTATATATATATATATTTTTTGCGGTACGCGGACCTCTCACTGTTGTGGCCTCTCCCATTGCGGAGCACAGGCTCCAGACGCGCAGGCTCAGCGGCCACGGCTCACGGGCCCAGCCGCTCCGCGGCATGTGGGATCTTCCCGGACCGGGGCACGAACCCATGATCCCTGCATTGGCAGGCGGACTCTCAACCACTGTGCCACCAGGGAAGCCCTCACCTCTGTTTTCTAGAAGGGACAGTCCTTCAGCACTGCCAAAGCAAAGACGAAGGAGAGCAGAGGGGGTGGGGTTTACAGCTCTGGCATAACACGAATGTGCCCAATAATCAGGCTGCCTCACTGCTTACTGAAGCCCCTCTCGAACCTAAAACGCATTCTCTGTGACAAAGAAATGAGCCGCAACCCGTAAGTATTTCAGACCCTGACCCACTTCCCTATGAAGTGCTTCCCCTCCCGTGTATCATGGTCTTCACAGCCCACGGTGACCAGGCAGGGCAGGAGCCTGGCCCTGGGCTGGGACGAGAAGCAGACCTCCCTCACCCCCGATCCAGTGCTCTCTGCAACGAGCACAGGGCCTAGGCCCCACGCCAGCTGCAGGGTCTGCCCTCAGTGACCTTGCAGGACAGACAGCGTAACTGCAGATGATTCTGACAAAAAGAATACACAGGTTCTGGTCTCCTAAATCCACAAGGACCACCAAAGGGCATTTATCTCTTTATATTTACCATCTTGGTGTGAGATTACGGAACAACTTTAGGGCAAATAAAGGCCCCTGCAGGTCCCCAGCTCCAAATTCTAACTGTTCAAAAAAGAAAAAGAAAAAGAATTAACGGTGTTTTATCTCACAGCACAGTAAGCTCCTCTGGTTATAATTCCCTCATTTAATTCAATGCCATCGGCCCTCAGGGCTCTAAAAGTAGGGGTGGAAGAGTCTTAATATCTCATCTTAACCTTTGCGAAAGGGAGATTACTGTCTCCACGACCCAAGGAGGCCTGAGCCCCTCCAAAGAGAGCGCTGCTGGCCCCGGGTCCCTGTCTCCCTAGCTCAGGCCATCCACACGGTGCCCGCTGCAGTCAGGGGTGGCCGCCCTCGTGCTGCACAGGCGCACTTCCACCTGCTCCGCTGCACCGCCTGCAGGTCCCACAGGTGAGCGGCGATGGCTCTCAGGGGGCTGATGTTAAACCCACCAGCAGTTCTGCACTCGCAGTCGTGAAGCCCAGCCGCTCTGGCTGCCTCATTACTATTTTGGGTGACCTTCAAGGCAACTCTTCAATGTTAATTTGATGCAGTTCAATTTGCTCGGCAGAGCTGGCTGCTTAATGACTGCCAAGCAGTGGACCGGAGCGCTGAGACGGAGGCGCCGGCCTTCTGCACTGTGCATGAGGAGTGAACAGCCTACAGGTGTTTGCTTAAGGGAACAGAGATGCTGAGTTTCTAGACGTGGGATTTCCGGAGGTTGGCATCAGGGGGATATCTTCTTGTTCTATCCTAACTTTGAGCTGCCCGGCAGACTGAGAGCAATCCTCAGATATGAGACACAGTTTTCTCTTGGGGACAGCCAACTTATGCAAGTGTGACAGCTGGCACTCTTACACAGTGATGTGACCAACTGAGGTCATTCTGTTGCAGTGGACAACACGATCTCCCCCGTTGGCATTCTTACCTCTCCCCAGCCCTTCGCAGAAGTGACTCGTCTGAGCGCGAAGTTAATGGAACCCCCTCCGTTCCCATTCTGGGTTGAGAGGCTTCCAGAGAGGATGGCTGTGTCTGAAGCTGTCAAGGGTGCCTAGGAAATGACACCTGCTGGTAATAAATTAATCAAAGCAACAGGAAGCGCCAAGGACAGAGCCTGACGAATACACCCCAAGTGCAAGGCCACAAGTATAGGTGAGTCCATGGTTCAAGCATGCAGGGATGCAGAACTGCCTCACCTGCCTCACTTCTCTCTCACCCTGGCATCTGAACTGCATGTGGCCACCAAGGTCAGGTTTTGCAAAAGCTTTAATGGGCAAATTTCAAAAATCCAGGGGAGACGCAGGGCTAGATGCTGGTTCTCGGTGTCCCAGTGCCATCAGACTGCACGGTAACTTCACCCCGTGCCTCCCCACGCAGGACGTCTGGGACTTCCCAGTCCTTGCCATGGCTGCAGTGACTGACTCTGGAAGCCCCAAGAGGGGGCAGGTTTCCCTGAGTTAGGACTTCACGCTCTAGGCTGATGCACTGGAGAATAAGTGCATGAGTCTGGGGGGCAGAGACCCACCCTGTCAGCAGGATGGCCTCACACTGCCACACCCGAACAGTGGGCAGAAAGATGACATTTAGTGACCCCAGGGCTCAGCACACAGGAGAGTGTGCCTTAAAACTAAGGCCGGTTCTTGGAATTTCCCACGGAGGGCTGCTTTCTCTCCTAAAATCGTCACGACCTTGGCTCCCCCTTCTAGAGCATGAGCGAAAGTTTCCTGCTGGAGAGCCCTGAGACTCTGAAGCTACGCACCCCTGGCACTCTTGCTGCTGACATGCTGGCAAAGCAGTATGAACAAGGTCGTGACTGGAGCTCTTCTTTTTTTAAGCGGCTAACTGCATCCTTTCATAAATAAAGATGAGAAAACCCTGAGCAGATTCTCTCATCCCAGCTGCACATCTCGTGAATCCGAGTGCCCTCGCTGAGCCCCCTTGCCCTGGGGGAGGCATCTGTGTGCTTTACCTCAATGGACTGGGATATGTGCATCTTGTTAATTTCAATCTGCGGAAAGCCACTTCCAGACACATCTTCGTACTCCTCCTCGTAGCGATCAAAAAGGTCAGTGGCGTCGATGCCAACGCTGATGGTCCCCTGGGGCAGAAAAACAAGCAGTCAGCACCAGGCTTGGGATTTGTGGGATGAAAGACAACACTCTGTATTTCAGCAGCCGCGTGGTTCACTGGGTGCGCGGGACTCCACGAGCCCACGGAGCACAAATGTCACGGTTCAAACCCGAACAGTGGTCGAGCACCACTGACTCGTAGCGTCAGAAAGCCAGGCATGTCCACAGGCGGATGACTCCCCAAGGACAAGTGGTAGGAAAAGAAGATTGACCTCTATCATGGCTCTGAATTGCTCCTCTCCGGATGTAACCCACAAACGCAGAAAACCACCTAGAAACTAGCTACATGGATTAAAAACTTTTAACGTTCAATTCTAAACACTCTATGTCACCAAAGTACCTTAAGAGTCTTTAAAATATAGAAATACCTTCAAAGACAAAGAAGTGCAAACCAAATAAAGAATGACAGATTTAAAAATTGTTCCACCTCCTAAAATTAATTTGAGACTTAAATTATGAGAAACAGAACCCCATTCTCTCAAGAAATAATAAGCTAAAATTTTGCTGATAAAAATGCTCTTTACTCAGAAAATCAATGTTTATTATTTTTTTTTTACCGTCGTAAGACCTTACAAATGGGCAGATACCTTAATCTAACATATAAAGACATGACCCCACACACATTTTTATTAAATTCTCTGCAGCCCATTAAAAAAAAAACAAACTTCATTGAGGTTTAATTTACATGTAACAATATAAACCACTCCCATTTGAAGTGTACAATTTAATGAGTTTTGACAGGTGTGTCCACTTGTGAAACCACATCCAAAATCACGATACACGACACTTCTATCACCCCAAAAGGAGCTTGGGAGAACGTGTTCCCTCCCCGAGAAGGGGACACGTGAGCTGGGTATGAGAGGGAAACAAGGGATGAGCCTGCGGGACTCCCGTGGAGGAGCGTGGAGGCCACTGGGGCTGGAGCGGAGGGAGGGAGGCGGGACTGGGGGGTGCTGGGTGTGGCTGTTCACATAGCAGAACATTACGGGTGGGGTTCATCTGGGATAATACCGGTTTAACCTTGATGTTTTGGTTGGTTTAGCAGTTATCCCAGATGTTCATTTTTAAACAAAGTGACATCACCACCAATAGTATTTTCATCACCAACAGTATTATCATCATCAATAGTTGTCCGAATCTACGCAGCCAGAGTGGGTTTGGTGGCAGCCTTCACTCTGTGCTTCCAGCATTGGCCACCGTCTCAGCTAGGTGTGTGGGATGCAGGGAGAATCTAGGAGGTGACAAGGCTAACCCATCACTCTGCTCCTGTCTCCTTCCAGGAGGCGTGAACAGCACCTCCCACTCCAGGACTGCACGCATGTGCTCGCTGAGACGGTGGCTAGACACAGCCCTCGCGGCCGCAGCTGGCGGCGGCAGAACTATTAGAAGCTGCTGCCCGTTTGGCACATCAGGCAGGTGGCCAGTGCCTGGGCCTGTGACATGTGTGAAGCTGTCAAGCCCCCGGTCGGCTATGTCCAGGGGCAACTCCAGGTGTATGTGAACGCGTGGGAAACAGAGGTGGGCCAGTCCTGCAAGAGAAGGTACCAGAGAGCAGTGTCAGCACTGCTGCTGGTGTTTCTCCCCATCTCCTGAATGGTGTAAACCAGAAGCCAGCATGCTGGCTGTGAAGGGCCACAGGACATACTTCAGGCGTCGTGGGCCACACGGTCTCTGCTGCAATTCATGTCTGCTGTGGGGAAAGCAGTCAGACTATCCAGCAAAGCACTGGGCCTGACTGTGTTCCAGTAAAACTTTGTTTATTGACACTGACATCTGAATTTCAGATAATTTTCACATCTCAAAACACTATTCTTCTTTTGATTTTTTTTCCCCGACCATTTAAAAATATAAAAACCATTCTTATCTCATAGGTCACACAAAAAGAAGCAGTGGGCCAAACTTGGCAACTCCTGATATAAATCTGCAAGGTTTCTTTCTTTTCTTTTTTTTTTTCTGGGGGTGGGACAGGGGTAATGCTTTCATTTTTGATAAACGCTTCAAGCAGGAATGAGATTAAACATAGTGTATGTTCAATGAAAAAAAAATTAGGACTAAATTTCCACTTTCTCAGAAAGTTAATGAACACTGACCATCCACACCAACCATATGAAAATCAAGCCTTAGCATCTTCTTCAACAGTGAGTCATTCTTTAAAGACTGTGACCCAAAGTGAGGCTGTAGCGGCAGGTGTACTTACATATAGCTGTGAAAAATGACTTTTCATTTAGATCAAATGGTAGTTCCTCTATGTTAATTTTACTCATTTTTCCATTCTAAGGTTTGTAACGCACGCACGAAGGTAAAGCAATAGCCATTTATAAGTTAGTTCTATTAGCAGAAGAACCTCACAACTAATGATACCACTTTTTTTTTTTTTTTTTTGCGCGGTACGCAGGCCTCTCACTGTCGTGGCCTCTCCCGTTGCGGAGCACAGGCTCCGGATGCGCAGGCTCAGCGGCCATGGCTCACGGGCCCAGCCGCTCTGCGGCATGTGGGATCCTCCCGGACCGGGGCACGAACCCGCGTCCCCTGCATCGGCAGGCGGACTCTCAACCACTGCGTCACCAGGGAAGCCCTGTCATTTTTAATTGGTTAAATTTATATCCTCTCCTGGAATGGAATGAAATTGACAAGGTCTTCCTATAGTTTTGTGACATCTAAACTTGAAGCATTCAGAAGATCATAAATGGATGTGGAGAAAAGGGAACCCTGGTACACTGTTGGTGGGAATGTAAACTGGTGCAGCCACTGTGGAGAACAGTATGGAGGCTCCTCAAAAAACTAAAAATAGAGCTACCATATGATCCAGCAATCCCACTCTTGGTTATATATCCAAAGAAAACGAAAACACTAATTCAAAAAGATACATGCACCCCAATGTTCATAGCAGCATTCAGGTGGCCCAGGTTCGATACCTGGTCAGAGAACTAGATCCCACATGCTGCAACTAAGACCTGGCACAGCCAAATAAATAAATAAATGTTAAAAAAAAAAAAAAGAATGAAAGTTTGCCATTTGCAACAACACAGATAGACCTGGAGGGTATTATCCCTAGTGAAAAAATTCAGAGAAAGAGAAATACAGTATGTTATCACTTATATGTGGGATAAAAAAATCAAACAATCTAGCGAATATAACAAAAAAGAAACAGACTCATAGAGAACAAACTAGTGGTTAGCAGTAGGGAGGGGGAAGGAGGAAGGGGAATGATAAGGGTAGGGGATTAAGAGTTACAAACTACTATGTATAAAATAAATAAGCTACAAGGACACACAGGAAACATAGCCAATATTTTATACTAACTATAAATAGAGCAGTCTATAAAAATTTTGAATCATTAAGTTGTACACCTGAAGCTCATATAATATTGTAAATTAATTATACCTCAAATTAAAAAAAGGATGCTAAGTGAAATAAGTCAAAGAAAGACAAAAAAAAGAATACTACAGTATACAGAGAAGAATCAAATATGCCAAAAATTTCAAATTTACTAAATAAATTTTCTCCTTGTATGAATATGGTAGGCAATGTTATGAAGGAATAAAAAACAGAGACACTGAAAGGACATTCTTCAGAAAAACAGCGGTGGGGGACTTCCCTGGTGGCGCAGTGGTTGAGAATCCGCCTGCCAAAGCAGGGGACACAGGTTCAAGTCCTGGGCTGGGAAGATCCCACATGCTGCGGGGCAACTAAGCCTGTGCGCCACAACTACCGAGCCTGCGCTCTAGAGCCCACGAGCCACAACTACTGAGTCCACGCACCTAGAGCCCGTGCTCCGCAATGAGAAGCCACCGCAATGAGAAGCCCGCACACTGCAATGAAGAGTAGCCCCCGCTCGCTGCAACTAGAGAAAGCCCGTGTGCAGCAGCAAAGACCCAACACAGCCAAAAATAAATAAATTTATTTAAAAAAAAAGAAAAACAACGGTGACAGAGCATGGACTCGAGAATCCCAGGAAGGCCTCCCACAAAGGCATGCCTACTGGGATCGCAGCCTGCACAGAGCCCCCTCCTCGATTTGCAGTGACCCAGGACTTGCTTTTGCCCAAGAAGATGCAGGGGATGGGATGGCGCAGACTCCAAGGCTAGGTCACAAGGAACCTTGCAGCTTCGTCTAGGCCCCGGGGGAAGCTAGCTACCGTGAAACAACCCAACTACCCTGAGACTGCCAGGCTGGGATTCAAGGTAGCCGGGGTAGAGGCCGCCTGCGAGAGACGGCAGGCCACCCTTGGCCACCACAGCTGCAGTGTAGGAGAGGCACAGGCGTGCAGATGCCATCTTCAACATGACCCAGCTACCACTGGGCTGCATGGGGAGACCCCAGGCAAGAACCATCCGCCGAGTCCAGTCACTCCACAGGAGCGAGGAGAAAATCAAATCGTCTCGCAAGCCGCTAAGCTTTGGAGAGGTTCGTCATGCAGCAGCATGTAACCAGACACAAAATATCAGAGAAGGATATAAACCAATTAAAGTATGTAAGTGTATGCCAAAAATAAGGATTCCACTTCTGCAACTTTCTTCTGAACACCCCTTTTCACTCTCAGAAATGTCCTGATTTGGATGTTGAATGACACGGTCTCCCCGCCTACAGGTCACCGTAAGGATGCTGGCTGACCATGAATGACGTAAGCCACCAGAGAGCAGAGCAGAGCCACCCGGTCTGACCTGCAGGCTCCCCCTGGCTCTGTGCTTGGGTGAGGAGGGAAGCAGGGTCACGATGGCAGCAGCATCATGAGCCACTGACTTACGTGTGTGGGTTTCGTCCTCAGCCACCTCATTCAACTCACAAGCCCCGACAGTTTTCAGTTGGTTCTTGAAAAGACAGGCAATGATACCATATGCAAACAATAAAAACCCTTTCAATATTTTTCTCTCTCTTGTTATTTGTCTAATTGTATTGGCTAAAACTTCCAGAATAACGTTAAATACGGTTTTCTTTCCTTTCCCAAATAAAACCTTTGAAATGATAAACATTTGTGTTAACTCCTCACTGACAATCAATGGATTCACCAGAGGGTAGAGTGGACTTTAGAAGTTTAAAAATACTGCTGAAGGCACTATTTCTCAGCTATTTTGTTGTTTCTTTAAACAAGGCCAAAACAGTGGAAAAATTCAATGAGTCAGTGACTTCTGTGACTCAGTGGCCTTTGGTGTTGATCCAAGTCTATGGAAAATGACCCCCCCGCCCCCAAAAAAGAAAGAGAATGACCCAGAGAATGTAAGGCTCAAATGCCAGCCACACCTGAAGAGCCACCCAGAGAGGGACTGATTGTCATCTTCTACTATTTCCGAGAGTGGTTCAGATGCCTGCCATCTGCTCTTCTACCAATTCCAGGAAACGACCTTTTGAAAATGGACTGGTCACAGCACCAGAACTAGATAGACTTCTTCTCTATGAGCCAAACAGGGGTTTGGCTGCAACTTACAATTCATTTTCACTTTCAACATAATATGCTTTTCATACAATGAGATGTCATGACTTAGGAATGAGAGTTGGATCTGAATTTTAACAGAGGATCAAAAAGGATCAAGAAAAAAGAGAAAAGATAGACTCTAACTCTGGATAAATTAATGGGTTAGACTTCTTCCAACAGCTTCTAGCTCAATATATGCAAGTTTATGTCTTTTTTTTTTTTTTGCGGTACGCGGGCCGCTCACTGTCGTGGCCTCTCCCGTTGCGGAGCACAGGCTCCGGATGCGCAGGCTCAGCGGCCATGGCTCACGGGCCCAGCCGCTCCGCGGCACGCGGGATCTTCCCAGACCGGGGCACGAACCTGCGTCCCCTGCATCGGCAGGCGGACTCTCAACCACTGCGCCACCTGGGAAGCCCTTTATGTCCTTTTATTATTAAATCGTTATTAAATCACATTTTTTCATATAAAGAGTTTACAGAGGAAAATACTTTTAGATAATCTTTGCTATTAAGTGCAAATCACAAAACTTTTTAAGCATTTTGTTAATTTTTTTCCCCTGCTACAAGCACACCTCACCTTATTTTTCTAGAGCAGGGTAGTCGAACTTTCTCTGTAAAGAGCCAGGTAGTACTTAAGGCTTTGTGGGCAACTGCTGTGGAAACTGCTCAACTCTGCTGCTGTAGTGCAAAACAGCCACAGGTAATCTGTAAATGAATTAAGCTTTGCTATGTTCTGATAAAACTTTATTTATGGACACTGAAATTTGAGTTTCATATCATCTAGCTCCATACAACGATGAGACTGCTGAAAAACTGTCAGTGGGACAGCCGGCAGCTGCAGATTTTCAACTGAGACCTTTGAGACTTTTTTTGGAGCTCAAAGATTCAATCTATAGCATGGGACAGTCACCCCTCCCACCAATTAGCAGAGCTAACAGACTCCACGGGGAACACACCCCCCAGTTTCATACTATCTTCAATCAGGTCACAGTCATTCGAGTATAACACAGGTTGTAAAAAGAATCTATTAGTTTCTCAAGTTTTGAGCTACTCAATGAAAATCACAAACTGATAAGATTCAAAGGTTTAAGGAGCTAAACACAGAGGAAGTAGCTGAATGCTACCTGTAAGAGCCCATTGTAACCTGTAAACTACAACCCCACTGGATCACCATCTTCCCGGACTGCCAAATACTCCATTCATAAGTCAACCCTTTTTTTCTTTAACTGATAACAAAACAATGTAAAAAAGATACCTGTCTGTTCTCTCATCTGCAGACTACTGCAATACTTCTCAAATTCAGCCACGCATCTGAATTCCTGGGGTGGGGACTTGTATAAATGCAGATTCCCAGGTAGCAGACTGATAGACTCCTATTTATTTGCTCTGAGGCAGAGCCTGAGAATCTGAATTTTTAGTAGGTGAACATATTGTGATGTAGCTGAGTTAACTTACTAGCTTTGGGGTCTTTATTTATGACTGAATATTTTATTTAGATCATTGTAGATTCACATGCAGTTATAAGAAATAATAAGAGACCCTGAGTACTGCCTTCCACAGCGGTAAACTTGCAAAACTACAGCAAACTATCACCAATCGGAGAGTCACATTGATACAGTCCACCAACCTAATTCGGAGCGCCTCAGTTTTATTTATTTTTATTTTTTCATCTGTGGTTGTATATTTAATTCTATACCACTTAACCGCCTATGTGGGTTCCTGTATCCAGCACTACAGTCAAGACACAGAACACTCCCATTGCCACAAGGATCCCTCTGGTGGCCCTTCTGCAATGGCTCCTACCTCCTCCCCACCCCCCTCCCCTTACCCCAACCTCTGGCTACCGGATCATTTTTTTAAATAAAGAAGCTGCAGCTGACAGGGTTTTTGTTCCTCTATTTCATTCATGATTATGGATAAATAACACAGTCTTTTCTAATGCAATTATCTCCAATACATAAATTTGGATGGGTTAGATCAATGGGATTAAAAACACATACACGTTTATCTCAGTGTCCTCCTGAAACCCTCCTCCCTCCCAAAATAACAATAAAGGAATGACAAAGACAAAGACAAAAAGAATAAGATAACTAAAGGTGACAGATAAGAGGTGTTAACCAAATTTTAGAAACTGGAAAAGGATGAAGAGATGGTAACTGATTCTGCAGAGAAAACTGAAACCTAAGTGTTGCTGGTCAGGAGGTGGAGGGACCACGCACCCCAGGAGTCGCGGAAACGTGGACCCCTGCCCACTCCCCCAAGGAGCCAAGTGACAGAGGCTTGTTCTTTGGAGAAGTCACATGAAGGGATTCCAGGCACAGCAGTGGGGGAGTGGGGCCCGTACTGGAAATAGGCTGAGGTGGACTACACGCTGAATGGTCCCAGCCTCCACTTTCTACCTCACTCAGCTATGAGACTGCTGGCAGCCAGGCGGGAGACTGGAGGTTTCTTCTCAAGAGAAAAACCACCTGCTAATGAGAGGACGCCTTTGGACGCTAACCTTTGGCGGGGTTGGGTGGGGTGTGTGTGCGTGGGTGCTCCACCCAAACACCCCAGAGTTAAGCCCATCGGGGACGAGCCCGGCCAAGTAACATGCAGTGTCTACTCAGCCTCACCGCCTCACTCTTCATGGCAGACAGCCAAGGACTACCAGACATTTGAGGGAAACCTCCAACACCAAAGTCTGAAACCAAGTAAAGATCAGAAAGAACCAGAAAGAAGCACAGAATATAAATGCCAAAGAAAATGGCGAGAAATCTGTAGGTAATATCCTTAGAAAAATGAGAGGTATTGCATTGAAATAAAAAACATTTATGAACGCTTACTATGTACCAGGAACTCTTCCATTTAACCTTCTTATCAACAGTGAGTAGGCACCATTTTCTCCATTTCAGATAAAGAAACTGAGGAGCACAGAGCTGCAGTCTCTTGCGCAAGGTCACAGGTGATAAGTGTCAGAGACAGGATTTGAACCTGGGGCATCTTCAAATGCCAAATTCCTACCCCGTTACTTCCCATGAAAAGAACAACAAATCTGAGAATAAGAAAGTCTAAGATATTAAAAACATTATAGACAAATTAAAAAATTTTCTATATTCCTTAAATAGAAAGGCTGGAAAATAATCTAGGAAAAAATATCTCCAAAAAAGTAGAACTAAATGAAAAATATGCAAAATGGAGACGGAGAAAAAAGAAGATGAAATTATTAGTCCAAAGGATCCAGTATGTGAATAAAAGGAATCTGGAAAGAGAGAAAGGAGGGGAAAAAAAATACTAGAAAATGTCTCTGAACTGAAGACCACTCAATTTTCCAGATGGGAGGGTCTGCTATAACTATCAGCACAAGTGAGAAAGTCACCCCGAGATTCTCCGTCGTGAAAACCCAGAGAGAAAGACCCTAAGGGTTATCAAAGGGGGAAAAGAACATCACACACAAGAATAAGGAATTAGAACTAGTCTTCTCAACAGCAACCCTGTAAGCTAGAAGCCTTGGAACAAGGTCTTCTGAGGCCTCGGAGGAAAAATGATTTCCAAACCGGAATTTAATATCCAGTCAAATTATATAAAACTGCCAATTTTTAGGCCTAAATAGACAAAAATAAGCAATACCTATTATTAAATATAGAGAAATAACCAAATATTAAGTTACAGATACACAGACTTTACAAGTGTATCTATCTACACACACATATATATCACAAAGAGTATAAAGATATATGCTTTATAGTACTTAGCATCAAGTATAAACTTGATTTTGAGTTATGCAAAGTCAATGTTTTACCTCTGGGAAATAATATGGCAACATCTGCATATATTATGACCCATAAATTTCACATCTAGGTATGTGTGGTATATGGGTGTACGTGCATATGTGCAAACACATGCACACACACTTAAGAGACAGCCTTGCACATGTGCACCAGGAAACATGCACAGGAATGTTCACAGCAGCAACGTTCATAACAGCAAAAACCTGGAAACAACTGAAATCTCGACCAGTAGGAGAACGGATAAGCCGTGGTGCCCAGCAATGAAAACGAGTAAGCCACAGCTTCATGAAACATACACAATTTTGGAAGAGTATGAGTGGTGGGGAGAAAGCAAGTCCCAAAAGAATGCCTATAGCATGGTACCATTTTTACAAAGCTCAAAAACAATAAAAATGAAACACTATATTGCTTAAGCATACATCCAATTTGTAACAAAATTTAAAAAGCAACAGAATGAGGACCGTGTGAGTTTCTTGCTTGTGCTGGGAGTGGAGTGGACCCTTCCCACCTGGAAAGTTGAGTCGTTCAATTCTGGGAAATTTCTCATATTATTTCTTTTATATTCGTCCTCCCTTTCTTTCTATTGATACATTCCTTTTATTCACATATTGGACCCTTTCGGATCGTGTTTCCTTCTGGCAGGGAAATGGAAAAGGAGAGAAATGTGGAAGTGAATGCAAGTTATGGGCAATATTCTTGTTTTTGGGTCAGGCAGTGGGTACTAGGCATTTATTACTACGTTATAGTTTATAATATTACACATATCTTTTCTATGTATGTATGTATATATAATTACATACATAAATACGGTTATACATAAATTATCTTTTTTTTTAAAAGACACTCGAATGGGAATGAAACGGAAAAGAAATTCGACTTTTAGGCATTTTGTGTAAAGGAGCAACTGGAGAATGTGCTTCCTCCACAAAGAGATAAACCAAAAAGGGGAAGGTGTGGGAGCCGACCAACGAAAGGGTTGGAGGGAATCCACACTCCACGAGGGAAGGGGCTGCTCTGCCGAGTGTCTAACAGTGCCTCTCTCGGCCGGCACTCAAGGCCAATTTGTTGAACGAATGAAGACAAAGGCAGTCCTAGGAAGTTAGCGAGGAAAGTCCTGAGGTCACAGCTGGACAGCAGGCCTAGAAAGCAGAGTCTAGTCTGGACTGGGATGGGGGATGATGGAGGAGAGCTACAGAGGGATGCTACCAGGAGCAAAAGGAGAGAGACAGAACACACAAGGTGTCTGACAGATTTATAGGAAACTAATCAAAGGAACCAAATGGGACAACTACTAACACCATGGAGTAAAAAGCATATTAAGAGAAGTCAGGTAATCATAGTATACTATCAGGCTCAACTGAGTATTCGTACAGTGAATATTCATTTAACCCTAAAGGGTATTATAATTACACTGGATGAACTGAAACAAATGTGTTGTTTGGGAGAACTATATCCTTATCTTTTCTGGCAAGAGGTCAACAGATAATTACTGAAACTGAAAAAAACAGAACAGAGTAAACATGCAACTTAGAAGTAGTAGGAAATGTCAGAGAAAAGAGCTCAGAAGGGAGGAGTGAGGAACAGGAGTCAGGAACCCACAAGGTGGGGGTAACATTAAAAAAAAAATAAGCCTAGTAACTATCTGACTTTCTAACCTACTTACACATATTATTTAGATACACACACACACACACACACACACACACACACACACACGAAAAAAAAACTGCCACACTTTAGACTTCGAAACTAGGGGCTACTTAAAAATGATTAATACCTCACAAAGGTCTGATATGCATATTTAAAAACTAGTAGAGGACTTCCCTGGTGGTGCAGTGGTTAAGAATCCGCCTGCCAATGCAGGGGACACGGATTTGACCCCTGATCCAGAAAGATCCCACATGCCGCGGAGCAACTAAGCCCGCATGCCACAACTACTGAAGCCTGAGCGCCTAGGGCCTGTGCTCTGCCACAAGAGAAGCCACGGCAATGAGAAGCCTGCGCACCTCAACGAAGAGTAGCCCCCAACTGCCGCAACTGGAGAAAGCGCGCGCGCACCAGTGAAGCCCCAACGCAGCCAAAAAAAAAAAAAAGTTTAAAAAAAATTTTAAAAATTATTTAAAAAAAACCCCAAAAACCTAATAGACCTCTTGTGCCCATAAGTCTCAGATGTTCCTTGATCAGGAGGGCCCAACATAACCAAATGACACCATCGCCCACAGGCTGGGCCTGGAGTTGGAGAGATGGGGCCCAGCCCTTTCCTAGAGGCCATCAGATGGCATCAGCATCAAAGGCTCAGCCACTCCTGACCCAGAGGAACTCATGCCGAGACGGGAGCACTACCTGCCGGCTCAGGATCCACTCCCACACCGGCTCTGTGAACAGCCTGGATAACTTACTGGGTTGACCAAAAAGTTCCTTCGGTTTTTAAGTAAAAATAAGACACATTTTTCATTTTCACCAAGAACGTTATTGAACAACGTATTCACCGTTCTGTTCCACTACCTTCTGCCATTTTTCAGGCAACTTCATAATTCCATCTCCCCAAAACTTTTTATCTGTTTGAGCAAAGAAGTGTTCCAGGTGCCTTTTACAGTCTTCTAGGGAATTTTGTAAAGACCAAAATAAATGGAAATCCGAAAATAAATGGAAATCTGAACGTGCAATGTCTGGTGAATATGACAGAGAAATCGGAACTTCCCAGCCAAGCTTTTCTGCCTGGTCATCAAAGAAACATGCAGTCTTGCATTATCCTGATGGAAGATTATACATTTTCTGTTGACTAATTCCGGATGCTTTTTGTCAAGTGCTGCTTTCAGTTGGTCTAATTGGGAGCAGTCCTTGTCGGAATTAATCGTTTGGCTTTCCAGAAGGAGCTCATAATAAGAGGACTCCCTTCCAGTCCCACCATATACACAACATCACCTTCTTTGGATGAAGACCAGCCTTTGGTGTGGTTGGTGGTGGTCCATTTCGCTTGCCCCATGATCTCTTCTGTTCCACATTATTGCACAGTATCCACTTTTCACCGCCTGTCACAATTTGTTTTAAAAATGCAATGTTTTCGTTACATTTTAATAGAGAATCATATGCGGAAATACAATCAAGGTTTTTTTCGCTTAACTTACGTGGAACCCAAACATCAAAACAATTAACATAACCAAGCTGGTGCCAATGATTTTCAGCGCTTGATTGGGATATTTTGAGTATGTCGGCTATTTCTCATGTGGTGTGACATTGATTCTTCTCAATTAATGTCTCGATTCGATCGCTATCAACTTCAACTGGTCTAGCGACTGTGGAGCATTGTCCAGCGAGAAATCTCCAGCACAAACTTCGCAAGCCACTTATGACACATTTGATCAGTCACAGCACCTTCTCCATACACTGCACAAATCTTTTTTTTTGCATTTCAGTTGTGTTTTTACCTTTCTTGAAATAATAAAGCATAATATGCTGAAAATGTTGCTTTTTTAAATATTAAAATGGCTCCATAAAAATTCAACAATTTTGATACGTTTTTTTAAAAATGCATGCTGATATGACAGCTGTCACAATACAATCTAACAAAATTGTTTTGAATGAAGTTAAAGACAACTAAGCGCTACTAGAGCCATCTTACAGAACACCAAACGAACTTTTTGGCCAACCCAATATTTTTATCTTCATTATATACCCCACCCAGCCCACTGGCACACTGTGTGGATAAAAGTGCAGTCTCCATTAATCCCCAGCAGGCTGCCCTGTTCAATGCTCCTTATACCAAGCCCAAATCATCTTCCCGCTGTCGGCTCTGTTCCTTGTTGCTGATCTTAAGCCAGGGAGTCAATTAAAGGCCATCATTTCCCTGTCTCCCCTTCTCTCAGCCAGCACATTTATCCCTTCCACTCTAGTTTACTGGGATCTTTTAGAATCTTGGCTTTGTCCTTCCACCTTGGGTCACCTGTGAATGCGACACACACATCCTCACTGACATCATTCCCAGAAATTCTGAGTGTGTCAAGTTAGAGCCTTTCTCCCACAATGAGAAGCTTGTCACCAGGTTGGAAACGATATCTTAATCAACCCTCTGAGTAGAATCAGTTGTTCATTCGGCCAGGAATGTTCCATCCTGAATATTTTTATTTATTTTAATTTAAAAAAAAGTTGTTATTGGAGTATACTTGCTTTACAATGTTGTGTTAGTTTCTGCTGTACAGCAAAGTGAATCAGCTCTAGGTATACATATCTCCTCTCCTTTTTGGATTTCCTTCCCATCTAGGTCACCACAGACCATCAAGGAGAGTTCCCTGTGCTATACAATTGGTTCTCATTAGTTATCTATTTTATACATAGTATCAACAGTGTATATATGTCAATCCCAATCTCCCAATTCATCCCATCCCCCCATCCCCCCTTGATGTCCATATGTTTGTTCTCTACGTCTATGCCTCTATTTTTTAAAATTAATTAATTAATTAATATTTCTTTTTGGCTACGCTGGGTCTTCGTTGCTGCACGTGGGCTATCTCTAGTTGTGGCGAGTGGGGGCTACTCTTCTTGTGGTGTGCGGGTTTCTCATTGTGGTGGTTTTTCTTATTGCAGAGCACGGGCTCTAGGCACACAGGTTTCAGTAGCTGTGGCACACGGGCTCAGTAGTTGTGGCTCACGGGCTCTAGAGTGCATATGCCTCTGTTTCTGCTTTGCAAATAGATTCATCTGTACCATTTTTCTAGATCTCACATATATGCGTTACTATATGATATTTTTCTCTTTCTGACTTGCTTCACTCTGTATGACAGTCTCTACATCCATCCACATCTCTGCAAATGGCACAATTTCATTCCTTCTTATGGCTGAGTAATATTCCATTGTATATATGTACCACATCTTCTTTATCCATTCCTCTATTGATGGACATTCAGGTTGTTTCCATGTCCTGGCTATTGTAAATAGTGCTGCAATGAACATTGGAGTGCATGTATCTTTTTGAATTATGGTTTTCTCTGGGTATATGCCCAGGAGTGGGATTGCTGGGTCATATGGTAGTTCATTCTGAATATTTCTGTGTTTATATTTCTTTATCTGGCCACAAGGATAATGTGAGAAATTTCTGTCAAATGCAGTCTCGATAGTAACTATGTACTAATTGAAAATCCCACCAGAAGAGGCTATCACAGTAAGAGGCGAGGTGAAATTTGCCCTTTTTATTGCCGATGAACCCGTGGTGGCTCTTGTGAAACTGTCTCCACGGGACCGTTTTGTCTGAGATCGAAGTTGGAGCCTGTACTCTCCACTGTTACGGAGAAGCCAACTCAAATTTACCAGGGCTTCTAAGAGCGATTCGGTCCCAGCCACTCCCCCTGCCCCAGACCTCTGCCCCATGGACTTTATCCTGACACCCTGCTTATGTAAGTGGTCATGCTGGCAGTATGCGGGTGCAGCTGCGACCCACTCAAGTAGCTTCCTCTATGCCTCGCCACAGTCGGCCACCTCCCTCCTCTCCTCCAAAGACCTGCTTTCTAGCTCAGCGCTTTCCCAGACTTGGTCCCTCCTCCTTAAGGGACAACGTCCAACTTCTTCAATAGCAGCCCCTTTCTGCCACCAAGCATGACAAACATATGGGTTCCAACAGCTTTTCTTCTGCACGATTATCCTGTCAGCCCAGCCGATTCAGTTTATGACATCAGAATCACCTCCACGGAACAGACTGAAGCTCAGACGGGCTCATTCCGACGGCTATGATCATTAGCCATGGCAACCAAAACAAACCTTTTAAAAAAATCCTTTAATAATAATTGAGTAATGTACTCATACATCTTTTTTTAAAAAAATAAATTTACCTATCTTTCTATTTATTTACGGCTGTGTTGGGTCTTCATTGCTGTACGTGCGCTTTCTCTAGTTACGCCGAGTGGGGGTTACTCTTTGTTGAGGTGCGTGGGCTTCTCATCGCGGTGGCTTCTCTTGTTGCGGAGCACAGGCTCTAGGTGTGTGGGCTTCAGTAGCTGTGGCTCGCGGGCTCTAGAGCGCAGGTTCAGTAGTTGTGGCGCATGGGCTTAGTTGCTCCGCAGCATGTGGGATCTTCCCGGACCAGGGCTTGAACCCGTGTCCCCTGCACTGGCAGGTGGATTCTTAACCACTACACCACCAGGGAAGCCCTGTACTCATACATCTTCATGTAAAGATGTACTCCTACATCTTTACATCTTTTTGGGATTAATGTTACATGTCTTCCTTGATATATTATTTAACATTTTTTTCCTGATAAAGCTAAATTTTGTTTTTCAGCTATTATAGGAACCACTGATAAGATGGCCTTTCTAAAACCAGAAAGAAGGTCTTACCAGGGAGTTTATGTCAACCTCTGTAATAGCAGAAGGAGAAAGGAAAATGAATGGTCCAGGGAATACAGTAACAATCTCCACGAAACTCTTATGTAACAGCGTCCAAAAGAAACGAGTTGATACTCTCAGAGTCAGACAATGAAGCCCCCTAAACAATCCTTGACTTAATGCCCTTGCTTCCTATGGGGTCTGGACAAGCTCATTAGGAAGGCAGTGAAAAGTCCGATTCCCAAACTGGCTGCTGTCCACAGAGAGAGAAGATTTATGGGTATTAACAAAAGAAAGGAATGACAATAATCAATATGATGTGAACATGGCACAGAACGAGCCTATCGTATGATCTTAAGTCTCTAACAGGCAAGAAATAGAGGTGGATTATGCAAGTAAAACAGGGGTCTTCAAGACGCAGGGAGGAAGGCCAGGGGCATCCAGTCAAGACTCCAGTCACACACAGCCCTTGAGATGCAGACGAACCTCATCGTCTGTCTGGTCATAAACTCCCCTCACCCCCACGCTGGCTCAATGTGCAGGGCCCTGGAGGCCCCAGGGCCTCAGTAACCTGAGCTTGGTGTTTTCCAGCAGGAAATACAGACAGAGGAATTTATTCCCACGTGGCCCTAAAGACAGAAAACAGAAGCAATTAAGCTAAGGACTCTGGGGTCTGAGGATTTGACCCCAAGCACTGGGCCTCATGGCAAACCTCTCATTTCACACAGGGAGAAACTGAGCTAAGATTGGAGAAGTGGCTGGACCCGGGGTGCAGAACTGGGGCTGGGGGTGGAATCCGAAGCCAGAGCTCTTGACGCCAAGTGCAAGGTTCTCCCACGCTGCCCCCAGCATACGTGGAGCCTGCGTGCCCTGTTGGCTGGAGGGTGGGGAGGGAAAGGGGATACACACTGGAGCTGGGCACGGCACTCACTCCTTCCGGCCCCGCAGTGCTGTCCAGGGCACCTTCACGCAAGCCAAGACTCACAGGTGACTGGCCACACTGAAGCCACTGGGCCTCGGCCACAGGAGCAGGTGGATGGTATCAGCAGAGGGCCATTTCCAGAACCCAACTAACAGACCCCACCCAAACCCAGCCAGCCACCAGGGGCAGTGAACTACCCGACCAAGCCAAGCGTTTCCCACACGGTGCTGAATGAGGTGCTGAAGCAAAACTTAGTCCTTAAGCTCACCTTGGTACACGTGCCTCACCTTGGTACACGTGCCTCACCTTGGTACACGTGCCACTTTGCACTTACATAGCAGGCTTGTCTTTCCCTAATAAATTAACAGCTATTTCATATTTTTTCAATCATTTAACAACTTGGCGTGGTGGTTAGGGGACGCATCCTCATTTTCCAAATGAGAAAACTGCACATAGGTCAAAGGGTGAGCTCTGCGTCCTGTATCACTGTGTCAGAGCCAGTATTTCCAACCTACGGGTTTCCCCACTTGACCTTTTTGTCTGTTCTTGGTACACACTCCTCCTGGAAAATTCCTACCCAATGAACCCTTATTGGTGAAAATGGAAAAATACCCATGCAAGTTTCAGACAGCAGCACCACGAACGTCACCCAGTCTGTCCATCCCCTACAAGCTGTGATCCTCAGTGCAGGTCTGGGTGACAGGCCGTACCAAGCCCCAAGGTCATCAAAGGTGTCCTTCTCCCTGTGGTCTTCTTCTTTTTTAAAAAATTAATTAATTAACTTATTTATTTATTTATTTATGGCCGCGTTGGGTCTTTGTTGCTGCGCGCGGGCTTTCTCTAGTTGCGGCGAGTGGGGGCTACTCTTCGTGTGGTGTGTGGGCTTCTCACTGCGATGGCTTCTCTTGTTGCACAGCACAGGCTCTAGGCACGTGGGCTCAGTAGTTGTGGCCCACGGGCTCTAGAGCGCAGGCTCAGTAGTTGTGGCACACGGGCTTCGTTGCTCCACAGACTGTGGGATCTTCCTGGACCAGGGCTCGAACCCATGTCTGCTGCATTGGCAGGTGGATTCTTAACCACTGCGCCACCAGGGAAGACCTCCCTGTGGTCTTCTTAGAAGAGATCACCCCTTTTGTCTTAGGATGAGAACATTCTAAATCTTTCTGCTCATCTTGCAAAGCAAAAACACTCAGAAGTGGAATAAAAGATCCAGCTAAACCTCTCCTCAGAATGCCAGAGCCGGCATCTGGTTTCCGCTCAGTATTTCCGGTTAGAAAATGTCTTATTTCTTTGGCAGCACTTTCTAGAAGCAGCAAAGTATTGGGAATCATACAATATCTTGCAGGCATGTGTGAAATGGTCACAGCTGTGCTCCCTCATTTCACAGAAACATGGCCTGGGGACACATTTCCATACGATCCCAGTGAGCAATCACTGTGCACACCCAGGTGGCCCATTTTATCATGGGACACAGGGGCTCGGGCTACTGTGATGCTGTCTTTCCCCCGCATTGTTCCGAACGCAGCAAAACTTCAGCCAGCAAATCAAAGACAGCACAGCATCAGACTGCCCCTGCCAGGCTCCACCCCGGCTCCCCGACCCTGAGCCCCACATGCCAAGGCTGACCTGTACGCAGACCTCCTCCAGTGCACTGGCTGGGATACCCGAGAAGGGAACCCGTTAGCACACTTCAGGGCACCTCGAAGATTTTCAGCTCTCTCAGCATCTCACACCCCCTGACTTGGTTCAACCGGTGTTTCAAGTCTCTACCTCCACTGACCCAAAGTTAACTACATTCCTGAAGCTGTCCTCCACTAAAGGGGACGGCAGGAGGGAAGGAGAGGCGTTGGCGTTTCCAAGTATACTTTGAAATGTAGGATTCAAAGAGATGGGAGTCTTCTGAGTATCTGGACCTTTAAATGCGGTAGGGGTCTTAGAAAACTCCATTTTCTAGAACGTATTTGATCGGAAGCTCGTAACATCATGCTTCCCAGTTGTAAGCTAGCATTGGTTCTTTTTCCTTAGAAGATTTTCAGCTGCCTGCCGGGCTATCCCGGCCGCAATGACAGCGTCTGGATGCTGCGCCCCTCGTTAAACACCGTGGAACAGGAACACCGGGCCACGTGCAGTTAGCCCTTCAGCGTGACAGGCACCTCAAACTGACCGAGCTCTCTCCTTTTGCCACAGGACCGTGGCATGCACGCAGAACAATTTGCCTCCCCAACACATCCAAGCAAAAGGAGATCACACAGGACTGAAAAGTAACCTTCAGACTCAGGTGTGTCCCGGGGGTACACGACTCCAACTTCATCGGGGGCGTGACTGATGGTTAAAGGTGGTCACCCTGTCGCTGTGGAAACAGCCTGGTGGCTGCTATTCACGGCCCCGTCGTCCTGGGGCGGTGAAAGCACGCCCCTCACTTCACGCGGTCTGGCAACGCCCCCGGCCCTCTGCGCTCTCTGGCTCTCTGTCTCGTACCTGGTCTGCAGGGAATCCTGTTGCCTCAGTGCGTGGGTAGGTGGCTGTCCTTTCCTGACACAGACCTCTGATTGATTTTCGCGTGCCAAGGGCTTGGGCAGCAGGATTACAGGGAAAGGTCTCAGACAGCTAGCCTGCGTTTCCGCTCAAGAAGTCTCCCGGCTTCCGGGAGAACCAGGGGATTGGTTTTGCCTGCACTCTGGCTCATCACCAGCGGCTCTGCTGAGCGCTTTCCAGGCAGATCCTACTCTTGAGACGCAGTAAGCAAAACGCTGTTCCACCCGATTCTGTACGTTATTACGATAAAAGGCCACCAGCACTGACTATTTTAGATCTGCTGTCTGGTAATCGAGCCTTGCAACCCTTCCCTCCAGAACTGGCCCGGCTCACCTTGGGGTTGGTTCGCTGCTGCAGCCGCCTCTCTTCCCTTTCTCTCTGCAGCCGCTCAAACTCTTCTCTGATTTCGGCTGGTGTCCTCCTCCTTTCCACAACCTGCAGGCAGAATGGGGGGGAGAGTCAGCAAAGGGCCCAGAAAGCGAGGAAAGCACACAAGAGATGGCGTCATTAACCGTGTCCCGCCGTTCCTTTCCCTCAGGATGGTTAAGAGCCGCCAGTGAGACCGTGGGGATTTTCCCTTCCGACGGCCCGGCCTGGTCCCTGGTGAAGCCAGGTTCACCGTCACACCCGCTCAGTCCCAAGGTTGTGCTTTCCCTCAGCTCTTCAGAGACTGAAGCATTACTGTCTTCATTTTAGTCACTTATCTCCAAGGCTGCAGGAATCTTACAAAGAAAACATCACCTTAAGTGTCACAGTTTAGATTTCCTAATGAGCCCCAGGTAACACATGCTGAAAAGTGTCAAGATGGAGGCGAGGCCATCCACAACGGCACTGGCACGTCTCCCTCATGTGCTGGGGCCACCACCAGAGGTGCCCCTTGAGCATCCTGGACCAAGGGACCTTAAGCCATGAGGTCTGGGTGTTTCAGAATCAGGGAACTCTTCCAGTACTCAGGTGCAAATCGGCAGACCATGCTAGCCCTCGGGGATGCACAGGGATGTCAGATCTGTGAGGAGGTAAGGCATCCCACATCAGCCTTTCTGAGCTCATCACGAAAGCAAGACAGCCCAGCTGAGATTTCAAACAGGCAGGGAAGCGCCACGGGGGCCTCGGGTACCATGCCCGTGAGAGAGGAAAGCAGACCACGTCATTTCCAAGGGTCCCGAACGCTATGGCCTGTGAGAAACAGAGAGCGGGAGCGGGACAAACATGACCAAAGTCACTGGACGCATGACGGGGGGAAAAGGCCCAACAGCACTGACCCTGTATTAGTGGCAGAAATACCGCGGAGTCCTGAGGCTGCTCAGAGAACACCTACAAAGGTAGGTGAGGTGAGAAAAAGCTATCTTGGAAATCAGAAGTTTTAAAAATTATTCAAAAAAAATGCCTGCTTATAGCAAAAAGTCAAAATAGTACAGAAAGATATGAAGCAAAAAGTACAATTCCCCCTCACCCACACTCCTCCTCCTCACAGGCTAACATTTAATTTTTTATGTGTCTTCCTAAAAGCATATGTATGTATGTATATATATTACAATAAATGGGGTTTTGTGCAACTTGATTTTATTATTCAGCAATACAGAAAAATAAATACAAGAACTGGCCTATCCAAAAGAACTGAGAAATTTGTTCACTATCACTTTTAGCAAGTACGCAGAAAAAAATAACAAAAACATTTTCTCCTCTCCCATATAAATTGTTAATTACCAAAAAGGGGGAGGTGTTTCTTTTAAAGGAAGTTTTAAAATAAAAACACTTAAAATAATCCAAGAACAAACTGAAAGTCCAAATGGCACGACAATGATTGCTCTGTGACCTCACAAAAACATTCTCAGTTATATTTAACCAATGTGGCACGCTCACTCTCCTAGTTCTTATTTCGCTTCCCCAAAGTTACCCCATCTTGGGCTGATGGTGTGCTTCCTCCACGGGGCCCAGAGCAGAACAAGATTTGCTTTCAGGAATTCTAGTTGTTGGACCTTTGCAAATGACTTTCTCTCTGCCACGCTCTGTGACAGATGAAGAGGCAAATATTCCAAAGGTGTTAAGTCATCCCATTTCTAGTCGTATTTTACAGAAGTTCTGCAAACAGCTGGTACATAATCAGAGCTAACTGTAAAGTCAAAATGGCTGGTCCCTCTGAAGCCGTGAAGAACTTGGCCAGGCATCTCATTCTAGCTCCCACAGGCCCTGATGGCCTTTACTATTTATACTTCCTTTACACAGGGTACATCACGGTGGAGAATGGAAGAAAGCTAAGCCAGCTGCAAGTCACTTTTTCTCCCTTCGGTAACCCTCAGACATTTGCACCCCAAAACTGCATCATTACAGTTGGAAAGTACTAGACATTTTCTTTTTTTTTAATTTAATTTTTTTATACAGTAGGTTATTAGTTATCCATTTTATACACATCAGTGTATGTATGTCAATCCCAATCTCCCAATTCATCACACCCCCACCCCCATCCCCCTGCCGCTTTCCCCCCTTGGTGTCCATATGTTTTTTCTCTACTTCTGTGTCTCAATTTCTGCTCTGCAAACCGGTTCATCTGTACCATTTTCTAGGTTCCACATATATGCGATAATATACGATATTTGTTTTTCTCTTTCTGACTTACTTCACTCTGTATGACAGTCTCTAGATTCATCCACGTCTCTACAAATGACCCAATTTCATTCCTTTTTATGGCCGAGTAATATTCCATTGTATATATGTACCACAACTTCTTTATCCATTCATCTGTTGATGGGCATTTAGGTTGCTTCTATGACCTGGCTATTGTAAATAGTGCTGCAATGAACATTGGGGTGCATGTGTCTTTTTGAATTATGGTTTTCTCTGGGTATATGCCCAGTAGTGGGATTGCTGGGTCATATGTTAATTCTATTTTTAGTTTTCTAAGTAACCTCCATACTGTTCTCCATAGTGGCTGTATCAATTTACATTCCCACCAACAGTGCAAGAGGGTTCCCTTTTCTCCACACCCTCTCCAGCATTTATTGTTTGTAGATTTTCTGATGATGCCCATTCTAACTGGTGTGAGGGGATACCTCATTGTAGTTTTGATTTGCATTTCTCTAATAATTAGTGATGTTGAGCAGCTTTTCATGCGCCTCTTGGCCATCTGTATGTCTCCTTTGGAGAAATGTCTATTTAGGTCTTCTGCCCATTTTTGGATTGGGTTGTTTGTTTCCTTAATATTGAGCTGCATGAGATGTTTATATATTTTGGACATTAATCCTTTGTCCGTTGATTCGTTTGCAAATATTTTCTCCCATTCTGAGGGTTGTCTTTTCGTCTTGTTTATGGTTTCCTTTGCTGTGCAAAAGCTTTTAAGTTTCATGAGGTCCCATTTGTTTGTTTTTATTTCCATTACTCTAGGAGATGGATCAAAAAATATCTTGCTGTGATTTATGTCAAAGAGTGTTCTTCCTATGTTTCCCTCTAAGAGTTTTATAGTGCCCGGTCTTACATTTAGGTCTCTAATCCACTTTATTTTTGTGTATGGTATTAGGGAGTGTTTTCATTTCATTCTTTTACGTGTAGCTGTCCAGTTTTCCCAGCACCACTTATTGAAGAGACCGTCTTTTCTCCATTGTATATCCTTGCCTCCTTTGTCATAGATTAGTTGACCATAGACATTTTCAATGTTTTCCGTCAACAGAGTGTATCATATGCCACCCATGTATCCATATACCTGTACTGTGCACCTTGATCATTTACCAACTAGGTCTACCCTGTGCTAGTCAGGGTGACTTATTCTGTAGATGAGGCCTCTGTAGAGAGACCTGTAAAACCAGGTGGCACAGTGGGAAGAGGACAGAGACCTAGGCTCTCCAATACCACCTGAAACTCCCGGGAGACCTCAGGTGAGTCACTTCACTCTCTAAGCTTCAGTTTCCTCCTATAAATGAGGGGGATTAAAACTACACGATTCCTGAGGTGCTGTCTGGTTTGAAAATTCTATGATTCTAGTGAGTCAATTTTTTATTTTGGAATAATTTTAGAAAATTATTTAGAACTTTAGAGAAGTTACAAAGATAGTACAGAAAGTTCTCGACTACCCTTCACCAAGCCTCCCTCAAATGTTAACGTCTAACAGAACCATGGAACAAACATCTGTCAAATCTAGTAAACCAAGATTAGTACATTACCACTAACTAAACCCAGACTTCTGGGATTCCACGAGTCTTTCCGCGAACGTCGCTGTTATGCCCTAGGATCTGATCCAGGACCCAGGACCCAGGATTGTATTTAGTCACATGTCTTGTTAGTCTCCTCCCAGCTGTGGGAGTTTCTGTCTTCGTTTTCATGACCTTGACCATATTACAGCTCTTAATGCAGGGTGACTTTCCTAGACACTATAAGAATGATGTCAGGCAGATAGAGTCCGGTTCCCCCGCCGTGGCCCGCAAAGTTGCCGCCCCTGCCCTGCCGCCGCTGCCCATGTCACCGCTGCCTCGGGACCGGCTGTATGATTAGGCCACAATCTTCAATGAGTAGACATATTCCTCAGTTCTGTGGTGTTCTTGGTCACACATTTATGGAGTTTCTGAAGGGCGGTGGAGATTACTGCCAGGCACAGCACGACCTCTATGCAGACAAGTGAACTGTAGAACTTCATTACTACTCCACCAAGAAGCCCCCATAAGCGTGGTGAACCTGGACACAGAAGTGTTGAATTGAAATCCACAGAGCATTTCTTACAAGAGTTCTGACCTAGATGGGGTAAACCTCAGTGCACTTCCTTTCTCTTGCCTCCGTATTACTGCATTGAAGAATTGCTGCTTCTTGTCAGGAGGTTCATTTCATTTCCCATTACTCCCAACTTCATACTCAAAAGCACTGAGAATTTCAAGTGGAGTATATTGAAGTAGACTCAGATTCTTTGCACCATTTCTGTATTCAATTTTTAAAATTCTTTCATAACCCTACTGAGTGTTTTTTAACTAAATTAACATGGATCAAATGAACCGCCCAGCTCCTGTGGAAATCACTTACGAGAACATGAGATTTCTTATGACACACAATCCAACTAATGCGACCTTAAACAAATTTATAGAGGAACTTAAGAAGTATGGAGTTATCACAATAGTAAGAGTATGTGAAGCAACTTATGACACTACTCTTGTGGAGAAAGAAGGCATCCATGTTCTCGACTGGCCTTTTGATGACGGCGCACCACCATCTAACCAGATTGTTGATGATTGGTTAAGTGAAAATTAAGTTTTGTGAAGACCCTGGTTGTTGCAATTGCTGTTCATTGTGTTGCAGGCCTTGGGAGACCTCCAGTGCTTATCGCCCTAGCGTTAATTGAAGGTGGAATAAAATATGAAGATGCAGTACAGTTCGTAAGACAAAAGCGGCATGGAGCTTTTAACAGCAAGCTTTTGTATTCGGAGAAGTATTGTCCTAAAATGCGGCTGCACTCTAAAGATTCCAATGGTCATAGAAACAGCTGTTGCATTCAGTAAAACCGGGATGCCTGATGCTAGCGCTTGGAAGTGGAACCTAGACAGGACAGAATTTGTTGTACATGTCACTCAGCACGTTGGCTTGGTGAAGTCTGATGAAGCTTCCACAGGAGTGATGAAAAGCAGTTTTACCAGGCCACAAAGCTGGCAGAATTGCAACCTCTATGTTTGGGTTATGATCAACCTACTTGGACACTTAGCAAAGGATTCTTGCTGTTCAGCATTTAAAATGTGCTTATCGTTTGTACCGACTGACCTTTCCTGGGGGGAAAAAAAAAAAGAATGATGTCAAAGAGGCAGGGAAAAGTGAGATATGGATAAAGGTAAAGGACTGCAGACAAAAACTAAAGTGTGGATGATCCGGGCCAAAGGCTGCTCCTCTAAATGTAATCTGACGTCTGCAAGCCCCCTCCGACTTGTATGGTTTTCCACTCCACTTGCCAGCTGTTACCAGACTCAATACCGTCTGAACATTCACAGCTCAAAGCTGGATTTTTGCCATTCTGAAGAGGCCAACTTCATTTGAAACATGGGTATCTGCACAAACACTGCGACTTTAAGAACTCAAATGGCTGGTGTTACGAGCTGGGAATGGTTGCATCTCACTCCTTTGGAATCCTGCCAGAGCATGACGAGGTCCCTTGAAGGTTAAAAAAAAGAGAATAGACAAAGACTAAAAACCTACCTAGTGCCTGAAAACAGGGTCAACATTTGATGCAACCTATAAACGCTCAATTTCATCCCCAGCCTCCACCAGCAGAAAGCGGATGATGCCAGAGCTGGGACAGGAGTGACTGCCACATCTGTGGCTGCTTTGGCATTTTGGGCTTAAAGGCGTCCCAAACACTACGGGCTTTGCCCATGTCCTCCATCCCTCCCTGACTACCCGTGGGTTTAGACTGACAGACACATGGCAGACGGACACCGGTCAGTAGTCTAAAAATACTAGCAACAACGTGAAGGGAACACAGCCTCCTCCCTGGGGTGGAGGCTGTGACTGAAATGGGAGAACCCTCATACTGAGAAAGCCACCAGCTGCAGAATTCCTCAAGGGAACGGTGACGCCAGCTCCATAAAGCGCTCGAGTTCAGCGAGACTCTTCCTTCATGGTATGAACAGCGGGCTCAGTTTTCCTACTATACGTTAGGCACCCATACATCTCTTCTCAGTAAGTATCTGAGGAGGTACCTTCCTGTAGTTTTCCTTCAAGGCATTTTTATCATCAGTGAACGCTTAGTATTGAGGCAAAAAAAAAAAAAAAAAGCCAATTCTGATCGATGAGAACTTGATTCCCTTAAAGTTATCTACTAAAAAATATGAATATAAAAGCGTATCCAGTCACTGTCTATAACTGCTTGCATACTTTTATAATCACGACAGTGTGTATGGTTTTTCTCTGTTTCTAATGGGGAGATAATTTGGTTTGGTGATAGGAAACCACGCGATATTCTGCCAGGAAGACGTCACCCCGCTGCTCCACTGAGTGGGAATAATGCTGCTGGAAATGAACCCTAGACTCTGAGGAGGGGATACACAAGAGAGGCCTGCAGCTTTTCAGTGGCCCTGACTGCTGCCGTGAAGAACTGCAACCAACCCACGGCTTCAAAACACAAGGGCGCTTTAACCTGGGGCATGAGGAGAAACTTAGTAAATTCAACAGGATTCTACTTTCTTTTTTTGATGAAAAAAATTCTAAGCCACTAGACCCAACACTTTGCTACCATGAACTAATGTGACATGACGCACTGCTATTTCCACTGAGCCAAAGGCCAGAAGCCAAACGCCCGCTGGGAGCCAGGCGGGGCGTGGGATGGGTGGAGGGAGTGGCAGGGGCTGGGGCAAACTGGGCAGCACGGTCCAGTCCCACGGCAGGGGCTCCTCAGACCTGGGTGACTGTTGCCTCAGAGGGGAACTTAGGCACAGCGTTACCAGGTCTTCTGATTTTTCCAAAGAAGGTAAGAGACTGGATTTTCCTGCAAAGCCTCCTAAGTTTCAAATGTCAGCAACCACAATTCACTCTGTGGGCAACCAAAACATGGCTATAGGTTGGAAATGGCCCATAAGCCACCAATAGCAAGCAGTGGTGAAAACGGCAACAGAATCCCATTTCACTTCTGTTCCAGTCCGTATCCAAAGGCCTTTAGAAGGTTTTCACCCTAAAATTAGAATAGACAGTCATGCATGCGTGAGAGCAAATACCAAAAGAACTTCAAGGGAAAGCTTACATGACGATGAAAAAATAACTCAATGATAGTTAATTTAACGTTAACAGCCTACCAGAATTTCCTGGGCATCAGAACCGAGTTTCTGTAATGAAATTAAGTAATAACACCTATATGTTCTTACAGCAATACAGAGGTTTACAACAAATTTTCATATTAATTTTTCTACTTGATCCACATATCACTATTTTTTAGGTTATAACACGGAAGTACAAAGCAGTCAAACGACTTGCCCAAGGCTCTAAGACTACTCAGTGGCAGAGTGAAAGAAAACGGAACCTTCCGAATTTTAGTGATAGTCCCACATGGTATGGCTGTCCAGGTAACCTATTTCATAGATACTTGCTATTTATTTTGTTTTACTCACTATATTTATAACATTCTAATAGTACAGCCCATTAGAGGTGAAAGGGTCATTATAGACAATTTAATCTAGTAGTTCTCAACTTTTCCGTGCTTCCATTTTGTTCACACGCACAACACAGCACCAACAAACACTTCCTAGATTCAGCTGTAACCTCGGGTAGAAAGAGGGGCTCAGGGCCGTGGAGGGTGGAAGGAAGTATACGTGTGAAAGGAGGGTATGTGTAGGAACTGTGCCCTTTCAGAAACCATCTACCATCACCCCCTGAGCGGCCTGCTCCCTCCCCTGGGTTAAACCTCACTGGCCTAGACCATCCCTCTTACTATTCACCTGATGGGTTAGGAAACGGAGGACAAGTTGGATGACTAACTGTCCCAAGTTCACAGAGTTACAAAGTGGCAAAGCCAAGTGTAGAACCCAATTCCTTAAACCAAGATATAAAGGCGAGAAGAGGACTCTGATGTCTTCAAATATTCTCAAAGGCATCACTGCAGGGTGCGGGATTTGGGGGTTGTTGTTCTGTAGCTGTTGAGTGACGTTCCTGGGACACCAGACACAAAGCTTCTCTTACCTCCCATCCTTCCATTTCCAGTCCTCTCTTGCCATAGATATCGTAGATGGCCCTGGTTTGGGGGTCACTGAGCACTGCAAGTTAAAAACCAAACATGTTTACAAAGCACAAAATTCACCTTTCAGTCCTGACCACAATACCACCAGGCAAGGCCACCTCTTTTTGTTCTTCTCTTTCCAGCCACAATCTTCCCAGAGACCCCATCATGCCCAATGTGTCTTTCCTCCTAATTGCTCCCTAGATCCAAGCGAGGACATGTTTAAAGGTGGCTACAACGAGAAACACTGGATTTTTCATGTCCAAGCTACTCTTCGCTTCGTTGTGAGGTGCACTGACCCTGCATCTCTAAAGGACAGTTGTTTTGTTTTGTTTTGTTTTTGTTTTTATTTTTTTTTCCCGGTACGCGGGCCTCTCACTGCTGTGGCCTCTCCCGTTGCGGAGCACAGGCTCCGGATGCGCAGGCTCAGTGGCCACGGCTCACGGGCCAAGCCGCTCCACGGCACGTGGGATCTTCCCGGACCGGGGCACGAACCCGTGTCCCCCGCCATCGGCAGGCGGACTCCCAACCACTGCGCCACCAGGGAAGCCCAAGGACAGTTGTTTTTAAAAGCACCTAGTGAGCTTCTGCCACAATCTATAAAGTATTTTGGCTTGGGAGAGTGAATTCCAGTTTGTAACAGAGCCTAATGTAAAACTAGGGACAGGCTCTTACCAGAAAAATCTGACTTATTATTATGTAGGGGTTTGTTTGTTTGCTTTTGGATGCCTCTCTTCTTTATTTGTATATCATTTTTAAAAGACACAAACACCTCTCACTATGGTGTCGGCCATGTCATCTAAAGTACATCAGAAAAAGACTGTTCAGTGAGGGTGAGAGCTGTTCAAAGGACCTCCAAACCGAACCTGAACATCCGTACAGCAAACAGTCGTTACCTCCCTCCTCTGCTGGGCCAACTTCTGTTCAAGACCTGTGAATCTTTCCCCGCCTGAGATTTCCGATATATTTTTAGGTCTAATTAAAAAATGATGTAAATGACTCTATCCATACTCAAATCTAATGAGGAAGAAAGAAATGCGGACCACCGGAAAACCTGGGAGCCAAACTTCTTGAGCTGATCTCTAGGATTTAATAAGGAATTATTTATTCACCATCTCAGTCTCCCTTTAGGCCAAACACTGGGGCCAGGTCTGCTGCTGCAGCATTTTCACAAGCACTGGTAGGGATTTTCTGTTAACTCTTCCCCAAATCTCCAAAACAATACAATCCAGTATGTGGGTAATTCAGACAACCAAATACAATAAAAGGAACGAGTTTTTGGTCAAGCTTTATTCAGACCAGGTAAGTAGCCTGAAAAGTTACATTTGGTGAAGACACAGGCTGACTGTATACACATATGTGCCACAGTCTCAGTTTTACTGGTCATTTGAAATCTAACTTTCTGGTAAAACTATAGTGAATACAGCAACACGCTTTTATGTCCACAATGAGAAGTCTTTATTTTGTAAAGAAAATCTAATTTTCGGCCTACCTAATTAAGGAGCAAATCACCAAATGGCTCTGGAATGAATAACTTACTTTACTTGGCATAGATCCTAAGAGTGATTTCATATTTTTTTAATTTTAAAAATCGTGGTATAATACACACAACATAAAATTGATCATTTTAACCATGTTTAAGTGTACAATTCAGTGGTGTTAAATAAATTTGCAATGTTGTGTAACCATCACAATCTATTTCTAGAACTTTTGCATCATCTCAAACAGAAACTGTACCTATTAGTGATTTTAGTATTTTACAAACAAATATATTACAAAACTTTTTCTGAAATACATAAGATATAAATATAAAAATCTGAATTACTTGATTCTATTTCCTGTTAGGCTCCTTAACACCATCTTCTTGCTTTTGTTAGTACCTTTCCTTAACTGAATGCTACAGAACCAATAAAATCACTTTCAGATGGAAAAAATGTTCTTTGCATCTTCTCACAAAAAAAAGAGAACAAAGAGAGCTTGTCTGTAGTGATCAGCCTTTTACCTCTAAGAGTTCCCTTTAGAAGAAAACTAGTAAATGATTTAAAGCTGGAGTACTCCCTTGCAATTCAGACTATGGGCTATTACTTCACCTGCAGCCTCATTTTCTACTTACTGGACACGTATTGATTTCCAAAGCAAAATACTACTCTTTCAAAGGTCCCTGTCAGTAAAAAGCACTAAACTAACCACCTCTTTTATACACCTCTAAGGACTCTCTTTTTCTATCCTCTACAAATCAAGCCTCTTAAAAATTGAGTGTCTGCTACCAGGGTGTTTCTATAGAGCCAAGCCCCGCTCTGACCTTCATAAGCCTGGTGAACGAGGTTAAACAGTCGCTCCGCCTGCAATTTGAGCTCCGGGTCTCTGTGCTTGTCAGGATGGTAAAGCATACACAGCCTGCGGTAGGCCGCTTTCAGCTCTTCGGAAGAGGCCTACAGAAGGAAAAATCCAATTAGAGAGCAGCCAATGCTACTTGAATATTATCATGATCAGAATCAGCCTTGAAATGGGAAGCTGTCAGCCACTTTCCAACATGCTTGCTCTCTACATATAGGACACAATGAAGTTATGCTTTATGACTTCAATAAGGCCCCTCTTTTCCACAGTTAATAAAGTGATCAATTATGTACATCGATAGCAACTGTGTTTTGCTGGGAAAAGCTGCTATCAGATGAATGAAAGCTTGTGTCCCTACCCTGGTTCTCTGTGCTCTGAGCGGAAATGAGAAACGTCACGGAGACCTGCTTGCTCTTTAACCTGAGTTATTTAAAGTCAATCCTGCCAAGGTACTCTCAACAAAGAATTTGTTCAGAAAGGAAAAAAGCTATATACCATTAGACAGAAATGCCATGCATTTAATCCATTTTCTGACAAAGGAAACTCAATGAATATTCACCCTTAAAAAATCAAAGACATGGGCTTCCTTGGTGGCGCAGTGGTTGAGAATCTGCCTGCTAATGCAGGGGACACGGGTTCGAGCCCTGGTCTGGGAGGATCCCACATGCCGCGGAGCAACTAGGCCCATGAGCCACAACTACTGAGCCTGCGCGTCTGGAGCCTGTGCTCCGCAACAAGAGAGGCCGCGATAGTGAGAGGCCTGCGCACCGTGATGAAGAGTGGCCCCCGCTTGCCACAACTAGAGAAAGCCCTCGCACAGAAACGAAGACCCAACACAGCAAAAATAAATAAATAAACTCCTACCCCCAACATCTTCTTAAAAAAAAAATCAAAGACATAAAATTGTCAAATCAACACACATTTCTATTCAACCTCTAATACTAAAAGGTAGCACATAAAGAGGCAAAAATGCTTTACTATCCTACAGTAAAAAGCCTTCCCACCCCCAGCACCCAAAGGGTCACTACCCAACACATACACCTCTCCAATTCTTGTAAGTAATCAATTTGAGGGGAAAATGCACCATAAGAAGAGCACAGATGACACAAAGAGTGAAATGGGCTCTGGGTGTGTTTTAACTGCACAGAAGGGAGGAAGGAAGAGGGATGACAGAAATCCACTTTCTACTTCGCCTGCCTCTCAGCGGCCAAGTTCTCAGAAGCAGACTTCGTCAGAGGCTCTAGGTAAACACTGTGCCATCTCTCTGGCAGGGCCCTCAGGTGTGTTTTGGGGAAGTACTATGTCTGATATTATACCAACCCCAGGGACCATTTTGGTCTGTCAGAGGTGATGCCAAATGGACAGCTCTGTCCAGATGATTTGTCAAGTAAATAACATTTTATTTTGCGAGGCAACCCCACCGTTTTGACAACAGAAGCAAATTCTGGGTCACTGACAACATGCCAGAGGGGCCTGAAAAGCCAGCTCCCTGGGTAGAGGAATGGGACCAGGTCCCCACTGAGGAAGCTGAGGATGGATGGTGCTCTGGGATCAGGTCCAGGAACACGGGTACCCAGGAGAGCGGTCACAGGGACACGATTACCCAAGACATCAAGGTTACGAGGGAAGACGTTAAACTGTATTTTTCTGTAATGTCCACAATTTTTCAATATCTTCCAATTCCAGGAGTAATGAATGCTTTTACCAATGAAAAAAGGCAAAACCTTACTTCAGTGATAATTTTTGGTCTGAAATTTAGATATTTTCTATAGGGCTAAGTTATTCTGATGCCAGGAAATCTGTGCAAGTTTACCAGAGATCTTAAACAAGGAATTCTGCAGAACTCCCAACAGGAAGACAATAACCGTTACTGGAACGGTACGTGTGTCAGTCCCACGTGCCTGGGAGGACAGGTTGTGAGGACCCAGGTGCCACTCTTGGGCCACTTTCTCCGTCCGAGGAGTGGGTGGTTGGGTGGATGACCTCTGTGGGCCTTCCCAGCTCTAACTGGACGTGGTTCTGTCATGAGAAAAGCTCTGCTAGACCCGGGCCACTCAGCTGTCCTTTAACGCAGACAGGACCCTCACAGTTCGACTATAGGCACAGGCACATCAGTGTTTTTAATCAGCAGCTTCTTGACGGTTTCCATTAACTACTTCACTGGAAAATGGTCAAGGACCTTGCTGACTGAGCATCCTTTTGCCTCCAAGGATTAGGCAGACGTCTGCCCCGTGCCAGCACTATTCTCTTTCTCCATCTCCTCTTTGGTGTAGCCTTTGGGAATCACACTCCTGAACGATTTGTAGATGGCCGTCCTCCCCCTTTCTCTGCCTCTGGC
The DNA here is from genome assembly GCF_964270905.1 of Leucopleurus acutus. NCBI lineage: Eukaryota > Metazoa > Chordata > Mammalia > Artiodactyla > Delphinidae > Leucopleurus > Leucopleurus acutus. The sequence goes on along the minus strand of NC_139143.1, from coordinate 188,859,424 downwards.
CGTCCGTGGGATTTCCTCTGGGGTCACACAACAGCCTTCCAGGGGTGAAGAACGCAGGCTTCGGGCTAACGAGCTTTCTGACCCTCAGCTTTCTCAGCTGTTAAAGGGGATGACAAGTATGCTAAGGGGCGGTGTGGAAATGAAATGAGACAGTGACCATACAGTGCTTCATACAGCGCCCAGCACACAGCAAAAACCTACTCATTGTTGCTCTTCTAAAACCTTTTCTTTGTTTTCTCATCTTGAAACCCCTATCACACTTACTTTGAGGAGTAAATGAGCTAATACGCATACAATATCTTAACAATGCCTTGCACACATGAGGAATTTAATCACTGTAGCTATCATTACTGTCACAATTCAATTTTGATATCCTTTTGGCAGCATGAATACTGAAACTGGGACAATTCAGAGAGAAGGCACAGCCCTGGTGTGAGGATGATAGGAACATTCATTCATGAAGGGGCCCACATTTGTGAAAATTCACTGACCTGCATGCTTATGACGTGCACTTTTCTATACATGTATTCTATTTCAATAAAAACACAAGACCAAACGTTCCCATCTCTGTGATCTCTGTGGTTCCCTTTTCTTTCTCCTACCGTAGGCTTCTTTCCACGTTCACGTCAATTATGCAACGCATTCCCTGCCACACTTACCAATATGCCACCTGTGCCAAACCCCATTGTTTTAAGCAAATAAAGAATAGTTAACTAATGGCAAATTAAATGTGTCTTCTCCAGATAGGTTTACTTATGTAACCATGTAAAAGGGGGTTGTTCCTTCCTGAGTAGCCATTACAAATTATTCCCTTTCTGCAAATTTTAATTGCTCTTTCCAGCATCTCATAAATTACAAGTGCAGGATTAGATAGACTTGACTGACTTTAGGTTAGACTGCTATTTCCTGGTTGTTAAAAGTAAACCAGATGACAAGGGAGTACAGTGTCTAGTCTGCAATACCTTCTTTAATCATTAATAAATGGCTTAACGTGCTACTGATTAAGTAACAGAAACAAGAAGTTTCATTTTTAATAAATATCACATTCAATAAAAGGTTAGATTGGGCCTTTTATCGTAACTGAATAGCTAAGGTCACTGGTTCGATATTTCATAAATGATAAACTCTTTCACTATCGTAAAAACACTGGTATCATTTCAAAATAGGTGATATCATTAAAAACGATGCCTAAAGTTACGTACTTATTTCTAAAACTCATTATAAAATTAAGAGATGTATTGTGCTTTAAGTGTGAAAAGTTTCATCATCTCAATCATCTGGTTATAATTTCAATGGAAAGTAAATCTATTATAAATTCAACCTTTATGTATCATAAGATTCATAGTGAAAAGGTCCCTAGAGACCTGTAGAGTTTAGTGGTCTGTTAAAGCTGTTGGATTAGATGCTATATAATACAAAAGTACAATAAAGTACAAAAAAGAAATTCAACGCAAACATTTTAAAAAATAAAAATATCTGTATATGCAGATGTTGTCTATGTAGAAAATCATAAAGAATCTACAAAAAAAACGTACTAAGTGATTTTAGCAAGGTCATGGGATACAGGATCAACAGGCAAACATCAATTTATTTCTATATACTAAAAACTGAAACTTAAAACGACAATACCATTTAAAGTATCATTAACAAACATGAACTACTTAGGGATAAATTTAACAACTGCAAGACCCATACACTGAAAACTACAATGCACTGCTGAAAGAAATTAAAGAAGACCAAAAATAATGGACAGAGAAGCTGCCTTCATGCATCAGCAGACTCAGTATTATTCAGATGTCAGATTGGCCCAAAGCAACCTACAGATTCAATGCAATCCAGTGAAAATGCTAGGTTTTTTTTGGTAGAAACTGACAAGCTAATTTTAAAATTTATATGGAAAAATGATATGGAGCAAAAATAAATTTTACTTTCTTAGTTATTTTACTAACCAAAATAACTTCGAAGAACTGGAGGACTCACATTACTGGACTTTAAGATTTATCATACGGGGGCCTCCCTGGTGGTGCAGTGGTTAAGAATTTGCCTGCCAATGCAAGGGACAGGGGTTTGAGCCCTGGTCCAGGAAGATCCCACATGCTGCAGAGCAACTAAGCCCGTGCACCACAACTACTGAGCCTGTGCTCTAGAGCCCACAAGCCACAACTACTGAGCCCGCGTGCCACAAGTACTGAAGCCCACATGCGAAGAGCCCGTGCTCCTCAACAAAGAGAAGCCACTACAATGAGAAGCCCACGCACTGCAACGAAGACTAGCTCCTGCTCGCTGCAACTAGAGAAAGCCTGAGTGCAGCAACAAAGACCCAACGCAGCCAAAATAAATAAATAAATTTTAAAAAGGTTATAAGACACAAAGAAAGACATTACATATTAATAAAAGGTTCATACAGCAAGAAGTTAGAATAACTATAAACTTATATACCTAATGACAGACCATCAAATACATAAAGCAAAAATTGACAGAACTGAACGGGGAGAAATAGTTTCACAGTAATAGGTGGAGACTTCAACATCCTATGAATAACCAGACAAAAGATAAGTAAGGCAATAGAGGACTTGAACAACACAATGAACCAACTAGATCTAACAGACACATACAGAATATTCTACACAACAACAGAAACACATTCTTCTCAAGTGTACATGGGACATTTTCCAGGACTGACCATTTGGTAGGCCACAATTTAAGTCTCAATAGAATTTAAAAGATAGATATCATACAAAGGGGCTTCCCTGGTGGCGCAGTGGTTAAGAATTCGCCTGCCAATGCAGGGGACACAGGTTCGAGCCCTGGTCCGGGAAGATCCCACATGCCACGGAGCAACTAAGCCTGTGTGCCACAACTACTGAGCCTCCGCTCTAGAGCCCGTGTGCCACAACTACTGAAGCCCGCATGCCTAGAGCCCGTGCTCCACAACAAGAGAAGCCAGTGCAATGAGAAGCCCGCGCACCGCAACGAAGAGTAGCCCCCGCTTACCGCAATTAGAGAAAGCTTGCATGCAGCAACGAAGACCCAACGCAGCCAAAAATAAATAAATAAAATAAATAAATTTATTTAAAAAAAAAGATATCATACAAAGTATCCTCTCCAACCACAAAGGGATGAGATTAGAAATCAATTACATAAGGAAAACTGGAAAAGACACAAATTTGTGACAAACAATACACTCTTAAACGACCAACAGATCAAAGAAAAAAAATCACAAGGGAAATTAGAAAATACTTAGAGATGAATGAAAACGAAACACAACATACCAAAACTTATGGGATGCAGTGCTAAGGGGGAAGTTTATAGCTATAAACGTTTACATTAAAAAACGGGAAATCTCAATTCCCTGGCAGTCCAGTGGTTAGGACTCTACACTCTCACTGCCAAGGGCCCGGTTTCAACCCCTGGTCGGGGAACTAAAATCCCACAAGCTGTGTGGCATGGAAAAAGGAGATAAATCAAAAACTAACTTTCCAACTTTTTTTTTTTTTTTTGCCGCGTTGGGTCTTTATTGCTGCGTGCGGGCTTTCGCTAGTTGTGGCGAGTGGAGGCTACTCTTCATTGTGGTGGCTTCTCTTGTTGCAAAGCATGGGCTCTAGGTGCACGGGCTTCAGTAGTTGTGGCACGTGGGCTCAGCAGTTGTGGCTCGCGGGCTCTAGAGCGCAGGCTCAGTAGCTGTGGTGCACGGGCTTAGCTGCTCTGTGGCATGTGGGATCTTTCTGGACCAGGGATTGAACCCGTATCCCCTGAACTGGCAGGTGGATTCTTAACCACTGCGCCACCAGGGAAGTCCCTAACTTTACAACTTTTAAGAAACTAGAAAAGAACGAAATAATGTCATTTGCAGCGACATGGATGGACCTAGAGATTGTCATACCGAGTGAAGTAAGTCAGACAGAGAAAGACAAATATATTTTGCTTATATGTGGAATCTAAAAAAAATGGTACAGATGAACCTATTTACAAAACAGAAATAGAGCCACGGATGTAGAGAACAAAATTATGGTTACCAAGAGGCAAAGGGGTGAGGGGGAGGGATAAATTGGGAGATTGGGATTGACATATACACACTACTATATATAAAATAGACAGCCAACAAGAACCTACTGTATATCACAGGGAACTCTTCAATATTCTGTAATGAGTTATATGAGAATAGAATCTACAAAAGTGTGGATATATGTAAATGTATGACTGATTCACTTTGCTGTACAGCAGAAACTAATCCAACATTGTAAATCAACTATAATAAAAATTAATTTAAAAATAAATAAAAGAAAAAAAAGAAACTAGAAAAAGAAGAAAAACTAAACTCGAAGCCGGCAGGAGAAGGAAATCATAAAGATTAGAGCAGAGATAAATAGAGAACAGATAAACAATAGAAGGAATTAGTGAAAAAAAAGTTGACTCTTCAAAAAGACAACACAATCGACAAACCTTTGGCTACACTAACTAAGGAAAAAAAAGAAAGAAGACTCAAATTACTAAAATCAGAAATGAGGGCTTCCCTGGTGGCACAGTGGTTGAGAGTCTGCCTGCCAATGCAGGGGACATGGGTTCGTGCCCTGGTCCAGGATGATCCCACATGCCGTGGAGCGTGGAGCGGCTGCGCCCGTGAGCCATGGCCGCTGAGCCTGCGCATCCGGAGCCTGTGCTCCGCAACGGGAGAGGCCACAACAGTGAGAGGCCCGCGTACCGGAAAAAAAAAAAAAAAAAAAAAGAAATGAAAGTGGAGATATTACTACTGATTCTACAGAAATAGAAAAATTGGAAAACTTAGATGAAATGGACAAATTACTAGAAATACAAAATCTACCAAGACTGAATCATGATCTAATAGGAAATCTGAATAGACCTATAACTAGTAAAGAGATTGAATTAGTAATCAAAAACCTCTTGACAAAGAAATGCCCTGGACCTGATGGATTCACTGGTGAATTCTTCCAGACATTTAAAGAAGAACTAATATCAATCCTCAAACTTCTCCAAAATATTGAAGAGGGAACATTTCCAAACTCATCCTATGAGACCACTATTACCCTGATGCCAAAGCCAGACAAAGACACCACACAAAAAAGAAAACTATAGACCAATATCCCTTATGAACATGGATGCAAAAATCCTCAACAAAATATCAGCAGAGTTCAGAAGCATATTAAAAGGATACACATTACGACCAAGCGGGATTTATTCTTGGAATGCAACGAATGTTCCATGTATGAAAATTGATCAATATACCATGTTCATAGAAACCATGATCATCTCAACTGTTGCAGAAAAAGCACTGACAAAGTTCAACACACTTTCATCATAAAAACACTCAGCAAACTAGCAACAGAAGGAGACTAAAAGAAACTAAAAGCCATAAAGAGCTCTTACAACTGAAGAAGACAAATTCAAAGCAAACATCATACTCAGTGGTGAAAGACTGAAAGCTTCTCCTCTAAGATCAGGAACAAGGCAAGAATGTCTGTTCTCACCACTTCTATTCAACATAGCACTGGAAGTCCTAGCCAGAGCAATTAGGTAAAAAAAGAAATAAAAGGTATCCAAACTGGAAAAGAAATAAAATTATCTCTGTTTGCAGATGATACTATCTTATACGTAGAAAACTCTAGAAAAATTCCACACATACACAAAACCTTGTTAGGACTAACAAATGAGTTCAGCAAAGTTGCAAGATACAAAGTCAACACACAAAAATTAGCTGCATTTCTATACATGAATAATAAACAATCTGAAAAGGAAATGAAGAAAACAGTTCCATTTCCAATAGCATCAAAAACAAAGAAACAAAAAACTTAAGAATTAACTTAAACTTAAAAGACTAACATAAAGAAATTAAGATGACAAAAATAAACAGAAAGATACTTTATATCAATGGATTGGAAGATTTAATATTATTAAAATGTCACTACTATGCAAAGCAACTAACAGAATCAATTCAATCCCTATTAAAATCCCAATGACATTTTTCACAGAAATAGAAAAGTCCCTTCTAAAATTCACATGGAATCTCAAGGGATCCCAAAAGCCAAAACAATCTTGAAAAAGGACAAAGATGGGGGACTCACACTTCTGTATTTTAAAATTTACAACAAAGCTACAGTAATCAAAACAGATTGATATCGGCATACAGACATATAGACCAATGGAATAGAATAGAGAGCCCAGAATTAAATCCTCACACAAACTGTCAAATTATTTTTGACAAGCATGCCAAGACTATTCAATAGGGAAGGGATAGTCTTTTCAACAAATGGTACTGGGATAACTGAATATCCCCATGAAAAGAATGAAGACCCTTACCTAACACCATATACAAAAAATAATGCGACTGATTTTTGTGTGTTGACTTTGTATCCTGCAACTTTTGCTGAATCCGTTTATTAGTTTATCCACCCAAAATGGATCAAAGACCTAAACATAAGAGCTAAAACTATAAAACTCTTAGAAGAAAATATAGAGCAAAAGCTTCATGACATTGGATTTGGCAATGATTTCTTGGATACAACACCAAAGGCACATACAACAAAAGAAAAAATGGACAAATTGGACTTCACCAAAATCAAGAACTTTTATGAATCAAAGGATACCATCAAGAAAGTGAAAAAACAACCTACAGAATCGGAGAAGATATTTGCAAATAGTATATCTGACAGGAGGTTAATATCTAGAATATATAAAGAATTCCTAAAACTCAACAAAAACAATCTGATTCAAATATGGCAAAGGACTTAAACAGACATTCATATATCAAACAACATATACGAATGGCCAAAAGCACATGGAAAGATGCTCCATATCACTAACCATCAGGGAAATACAAGTCAAAGCCACAGTGAGATACCACTCCACACCCATTAGGCTGGCTACTATAAACAAAAAAACAAGCAAGTGTTGGCAAAGATGTGGAGAAACGGGAACTCATGAGCATTGTTGGTAGGAATGTAAAATGGTAGAGCTTTTATGGGAAATAGTATGGCAGTTCCTCAAAAAAATTAAAAACAGATTTACCGTACAATCCAGCAATTCCACTTCTGGGTAAATACCCAAAAGAATTGAAAGCAGGGTTTTGAACAGATATTTGTACACTCATATTCAGAGCAGCATTATTCACAACAGCTAAAATGTGGAAGCAGCCCGAGTACCCATCAACAGATGGATGGATAAGCAAAATATGGTATATAAATACAATTGAATATTATTCAGCCTTAAAAAGGCAGGGAATTCTGACATGTGCTTCAACATGGATGAACCTTGAGAACATTATATTAAGTGAAATAAGCCAGTCATAAAAAGAGAAATACCGTATAATTTTACTTACTGTTTAACAGGTATATACTGTTTAACAGGTATAGAGTTTGGGTTTTACAAAATGAAACGAGTTCAGGAGATATAAATGGTGGTGGCAGAGGCACAACAATATGTAAGCAGCATTTAATATCACTGAACGGTATACTTTAAAATGGCTAAGATGGCAAATTTTATGTTATATGTATCTTACAAGTTAAAAATTTGAAAAAACCAAAAACCCAACAAAACCTGAGAATGGAAAAAAAGATACAAATGTGAAAGCTAAAACCGTAAAGCTTCTAAAAGACAACACAGGAGATAATCTTTGTAACTTCAAGTTAAAGATTTCCTATATAGGATAATAAAAGAAAAATATTTGCAAAATATCTGTCTCATAGATTTGTATTTGGAATATACAATGAGCTCTCACAACTGAAGAAGATAAACAACCTGATAAGATAACGACTAAAAGATGTAAACAGAAATGTCAACAAAAGATGATACAGGAATGGTGAACAAGTACACGAAAAGACATTCAACATTGTTAGTCATTAGGGAAATGCAAATTAAAAACACTTAACCACCACTAGAATGACTAAAATGAAAAAGACTGAGAATATTAAGTGTGGGTGAGGATGTGGAGCAAAAATAAACTTCATTTTCAAAAATATGAAGAGCAACTTTGTCATAAGCATAGATTATAAAAACGGCATCAGGGGCTTCCCTGGTGGCGCAGTGGTTCAGAGTCCGCCTGCCGATGCAGGGGACACGGGTTCGTGCCCCGGTCCGGGAGGATCCCACATGCCGCAGGGCGGCTGGGCCCGTGAGCCATGGCCGCTGAGCCTGCGCATCCGGAGCCTGTGCTCCGCAATGGGAGAGGCCACAACAGTGAGAGGCCCGCGTACCGGGGAAAAAAAAAAAAAAGGCATCAATTCCTCTGGTTAAACGGGTTAAAGAAATGAGTCAAATGCTAGTTTTTTCCTAGTTGAATTACCTTAAAAATATTTTTTTATTATTAGAAAAATATATATATTCATCATAGATAAAGTTGAAAATACAGGTAAGAAAAATATATTTAAAAATAAAATTGGGGGCTTCCCTGGTGGCGCAGTGGTTGGGAGTCCGCCTGCCGCTGAAGGGGACACGAGTTCGTAGCCCTGGTCCGGGAGGATCCCACATGCCGCGGAGCAGCTGGGCCCGTGAGCCACGGCCGCTGAGCCGGCGCGTCCGGAGCCTGTTGCTCCGCAACAGGAGAGGCCGCGATAGTGAGAGGCCCGCGCACCGCGATGAAGAGTGGCCCCCGCTTGCCGCAACTAGAGAAAGCCCTTGCACAGAAACGAAGACCCAACACAGCCAAAAATAAATAAAAAATAAAAATAAAGGAATTCCCTTAAAAAATTTTTTTTAAAAAATAAAAAATAATAAAATTGGGGCTTTCCTGGTGGCACAGTGGTTGAGAGTCCGCCTGCCGATGCAGGGCACACGGGTTTGTGCCCTGGTCTGGGAAGATCCCACATGCCGCGGAGCGGCTGGGCCTGTGAGCCATGGCCACTGAGCCTGCGCGTCTGGAGCCTGTGCTCCGCAACGGGAGACGCCACAACCGTGAGAGGCCAGTGTACCGCAAAAAAAAAAAAAAAAAAAAAAAGTATTTCTTCTACAATATAATTGTATAACTTGTTTTTTCAGTTAAAGGTCTTGTGGAGTTTTGGTTTTTCGGGTACTACTGGTCATTAAGTGTTTTCTACACCATTTTAAATGCCGTTATTACAGTTTATATAACAATCTTCTATTAATAACTTTCATTTGTTTTAAAAAGGCTGCAGTGGACATCCCTATAGCTAAAACTTTGTGTGTATGCATGATTATCTTTTTGAAAATAAGTTTCTAAAATTGTTGGGTATAAGGGTATAAGACTTCCATTTTAGTCTTCTGAACTGATCTCCAGAAAGTATTTACCATTTAATTATTTTAAATTTAAAAATTTAATTTTATCCAAGGACTACATAAACAGTTTATAAATAAAACTACTAGACTTATAACCCCAAACAGCATTCACTCCCACTCCTCAGATGCAAGCACTTTTAAATCTTTTAGCATTTTTCTCATTTTATTTCTAAATATACTCATAGCCTTAATTTTAAGATTTTAGACTTAAGAGAATTTAGTTCTTTTCCACTTCCTTGTGCTTATCTTTCCCCTCCTTTCTATGTAATTATCACAACTTTCGTTCAAATCAATGCACAGTTTTTCTTTTTAATTATTTAGTTTTAATTATGACTGTAAATATAGTTCAAAGCTGAATCAAACAGTATACTATGATTACATTTCTTTTCTTGAACTACTTTTTGTTTTTCCTGGAGTTAACAATTGCCTCATCTTTTTCATTTGCTTTAGCTTTCTATGGCTCTGTTACAATTCTTCTCCAACTCTTCACAGTATACTTCTTATAGTAAAGACTTCTAATATTCCTCTCAATATCAAACAGCACATCACTTTCATTTTTTTTTTTCCCCTCTAAGAGGCACTCCTCCAAGAGCTCTCTGCCCTGTTCTTGTTGTTGGGCTTGCTAAACAAACTTCATCTTAGGATTTCCTGTCACCATCTTCCTGGGTATCTTTCCTGGGTTGGTATCTCTTTTCTGTATCCTATGCCTTTCTCTTTCTTGGTTTTCTTCTTCATTTTGATGGAGCTCAATCCCCAGTAGTTTCCTTTACAGATATTCTCAAAAGAAGGAGGAGCTCTCGGAAATTAAAAATTAGATAACAGAAGTAAAAGATTGGTTGGGAGGAAAAATTTTTTAGGCTTTGTATATCTCAAAATGTTCTTATAATCTGCCTTTATACTTAATGAATAGTTGGCTGGGTATAGAATTCTAGCTTGGAAATAACTTTCCCTCAGGATTTTTATTACATTGCTCCACTGTCTTCTAGTTTACAGTACCACTGGTGAGATACCTAATGTCTTTCCAATTCCAGCCCTTTGTTTGTGACCTGTCTGGAAGCTTTTAGGACTCTCTCTTTAATCTATGATTTCCTTTAGTATGGGGGTCCTTTTCTCCCCCATCCACTATGCTAGTTATCTGAATGGCCCTTTTTAACCTATAGTCTCCTACCTTTTGAGAAATATTCTCGTATTAATTGTTTCATAATGTCCTCCCCTCATTTTACTTTACTTCATGCCTAAGAACTGATCTTCTAGTTTTTAAGTTTTACTTTTGTGCATATTTCCTCATCTTTATCTTCCAACCCTTCCACAGAATTTCTGTTATCTTATTTTTAATTTCCAAGAGCTCCTCCTCTTTTTATACAGTATTGCTCTTTGATATATCACCTTGTTCTTATTTCTTACATGTCGTATCTTATCTATCTGAAGATGATCTAGCTTCCAAACTCCCTGCATTGTCTGCTTCCTTCTAGTTTCTCCCTGCTGTCTGCATGATTTCAGAATTTCACGTTGGAGCCTTCCCTCAAACATCTGACATTCTTTGGCAATTGACTTACACTTCATAGTAAGATACTAAGAAGCTATTTGGAAGCTCTGTATGTGTGAACAGGTCTTGTCATCTGATGAGCTTCTCTGTGAAATGCCTGGGAAGGAACCTAGAAGTTTCATTTGGCAGTCTTTTCTTTCTGATGGGCTAGTTCCTTCAGGGGAGAGACCAGAGAATAAAGGAAGAAAAGCCAGAAGTCTCGCCATGCAAGCACTAACGCACCCCCCTGCCTTTGTTAGCGTACCACTCTCACCCTTTACTGTCTATGTCCAGGCTCCAGAGTCCCTCTGGCTCAACTTCTCCAGAGGAGAATCCTCCTGCCTCCTGGCTGGGTTGGCTAACAGATTTTCATCTTATCAGAGCTCAATACTATCATTAAAAAGAAAAAAAAAAACTTTGTCAGTCTGGTAGAGAAAAAACAAAACAAAACAAACAAAAAAAGCCTTGTTTTAACTTGCATTTGTTTTTTTACTAGTGAGGGTGACATTTTTTCCATACACTTATTTGCATTTTATTTTTTTTAGATTTTTTTTTTCTGATGTGGACCATTTTTAAAGCCTTTATTGAATTTTTTACAATATTGCTTCTGCTTTGGTTTTTTGGCCACGAGGCATGTGGGATCTTAGCTCCCTGACCAGGGATCAAACCCTTACCCCCTGTATTGGAAGGCAAAGTCTTAACCACTGGACCACCAGGGAAGTCCCTTATTTGCATTTTAGATTTCTTCTATTTGTTTCCTATTAGGGTATTAATCTTTTTCTTTTTGATTCCAAGAGTTCCTTATATATATTAAAAATATGAATTTTTATCAAATATATTAGATTCCTTTTGAGTCTTTTAACTGGGTTTATAATTGTTTTTAGGCTTTATTTTCCTTTAATAAACACAGATATTTCTCATTTTTACAAAATCAAACCTATCAATCCTCTCTGATTTCTGCTCTGGTATCATGCTTAGAAAAGTCTCCTGACGACAATTTCATTGTATTTACTTCCCTTAGATAATTAGGCAATTGAAGACACTGCCACATTTTCACTTATTTAATTTCTAGTTGATGGAGACCATCTCTGCAATCAATGTGCACATATTCAGAGTATACAGCCACTCTGCTTTTATTTTCTACCTTCGTTTAGCAAAGTAAGCTACAGCATGTGAGGAACATCAGTATGTCTGAACCATGACTGTATCCGTCAGGATGGGCTGGGTCAATGGTTCGTAAGTGTGGTGTGAGGCCCCCTGGGAGTCCCTGAGACCCTTTCGGGGGTCCACAGGTCAAAACTATTTTCATAATAATACTAAGATTTTATTTGCCTTTTTCTCATTCTCTCATGAGAGTATAGTGGGATTTTCTTGAGGCTATATGATGTATATCATTGTTCTGATGGTTAATGAATTGTGTACTTGTATACTTTCCTGTTTTCTAGAAATTTCTAAGGTGGTAACTTTATGGTATAAACACGTGAGTTTTCAGAGATTAACTCAACTGATTTTAAGTTCTTTTGCTGCACACTGACTATCTTTCGTTATATCTGCTATTCTATCTGTGTATCTGTAACCTCATTGTTGTGGAATACATAGTTATTTTGAAATCCGTAAGTCTTCCTTGTGCCTGTACTGAAATACAAGAAGTAAGTACACTCTGTGTTTTATTATTAAATATTGATAGTTATAACCCACATAAACAAAAGCTCTTTGGGAACCTCAATAATTTAAGAATGTAAAGAGGCCCTGACAGCAAAAAGTTTGAGAACTGCTGGGTTGGTGATACCGTGGTAACAAACCATCCAAAAATTCCAAAGGTTTACTTCTCCCTCACATTACATGTCCATCTCAGGTCAGCTAGTTCTCTGCTTGGAAATGTCCTCAGGTCCCAGGTGGACAAAACAGACACCCTTTGGAACCCTGCCAGTCATGGAGGCAGAGGGAAGAGCATGAGACTCTCCGGCTGGCCTGGCCTTGAAGTACCTCAGCCTGAGCAGGACACACATCACTTCCACTTACACCACTGGTTAGAAAGGGTCATGTGATCCCACCCAACCACTAGGGGACTAGGAAGTGCAGCCCCCTCACTAGTTAAGAGCCAATAATGTTTGGTGTAGAGCACATCTAACTACTACAATTTTATTTATTTATTTATTTATTTAAAATTTATTTATTTGGCTGCGCCGGGGTCTTAGTTGTGGCATGTGGAATCTTTAGTTGTGGCATGCGGGATCTAGTTCCCTGAGCAGGGATCGAACCTGGGCCCCCTGCATTGGGAGCACAGAGTCTTAGCCACTGGACCACCAGGGAAGTCCCTACAATGATATTTAACCCAATACTTTGAAGACCTAATAAGAGTATGCAAATAACAGCTAAATTATAACATACCTTCACTTTAAGAAAAGTAAAGCCACAGGCTTTTTATTGCTGAAGCCTATAAGTTTCAAGTTCAAACTTCCAGGCTGTACCTATATATTAGTGCATCTCAGCAACAAAGTCTCAACAAACTATATTCTACTGGATTTTGGGGGGTTTGCCTAATTACCACAATTGAAGATTCATGACTGTCCATATGTTCCACGACAATCTGATTGAAATAACCTGCATTAGCTAATAAAAGGCTGTAATTTTTTATGATACTTGGTGCTCATACGATTTAAAGGAAAAAGCAGATTTCAGAGCTAATTAACACCAAGACAGCATGGGTACTTTGTGCTGAGCAAGAGCCGCTTCATGAAGAGAAAGGGTGTCACAGATTACTTGGTGTCACTGAGTAGATACTGATTATACTAAGAGACCGGTTTTTGTAAAGGTTCCTGCTACAGTCTGAAGCTTCAGACAATAAAGCTGCTCTCATACACAGCCCTACCCTCTTCTGATGCCATTTTCCCTGCTCAACACAGTCTTCTATCCTTTTCATTTACGTGTGGAAAAATCTCTGGAGGATGTGGAAATAAGTTCCTGCACATGGGGTTCATGCACAAACATAATAGACCCCCACAACGTATGTGGACTCACCCTCAACGTCAAGTATGATGCAGACTGTACTAAATCATTCTGCCTGACTCATCTTTGTAAGGCGCATCACAAATAGAACAGGATTTCAACGGAAACTAACCTGTGCCAACTGTAAAAATTCAGCTCCATTTAACTGACAAAAGGAAAAAGAACTGTACAAAAATAAATCTAATCCATCTGAAGCTACTTACTTTTACAAATACTATTGGTGCTAGTACAAAACATGATAAACAAGTAAGCTTTTCTCACTGCAAAAAAGAAACATAAGAGGAAGATAATCAATATCTGCCAGATGAGAAAGGACAAGGGAAAGGCGTTCTTTCCTCTTCTCACGTGGTATTCAGCCTGGAACTTAGTCTGCGCGGGCCTTGGCTTACACTGGGGCCCGAGCGTACAGGCATGCGTCTGAATTTGCTCTCATCTTCTGGTACCTGACTTTAAACAATTTTCATAAGTGACAATTTAGATTTACCAAACTGATAGTTGATAAACTCCTTTCAGTAAATTCCTCGAGAATGATTTATTGCCAAAAGTGCAATGTGTTCCTCAATACAGGTATTCCACAAAGTAAAATGCACCCGGACCAGGTGAGTATGGTGTTAGCAAATATTCATCATTTCAAGCCAGAATGTCAACCCTACTCTAAGTACCACAGGAGGTACAAAAGAAATATGTCATCCCAGCCCTCAAGGAGATTATAAACTAGAGGGAGGTGTGTGTGTGTGTGTGTGTGTGTGTGTGTGTGCCCTAAAACCCCAGACACATGGATTTAACTAAACAATATATAACAAAAATGCTAATATTAATGATAAAGACGTAAGTTCAGGGCTGTCAGAATGCAGAGAAAACTTCGTGGAGGCAGTGGGGTCTGAATGGGAATGAAAAAGGTGGATTCAATTTGCTTTGGTACCAACAGGCTGGGGCATTTCAGGGGAAGAGAATGCCCTGAGGAACCTGGAGAGACAGAACACTGACAAACTGGCCAGAGTAGAGGCCAGAAGAAGGCAAGAAGTAGGTAACATCAATGTGGACATCCACCCACCTGCTCATTCATGCAGCAAACATCTGGTAAGTACCTGTCATGTGCCCACACTGTTAGGGACCTGATGGCGAACCAGACAACTATGGTCCCTGACCACATGGAGCTTGCTTTGCAGTGGAAGAAAGCAGAACATCACCACAAAGGAGGCAGAAAATAGAGAAAACATCTAATTTGTAAGGGGCTTTAAAAAGGGAGCCAAGAGTTTGACCCTTCCTTACCCAATAAACAATAGGAAGCCACAAAAGGTTTCTGGCTAGAGAAATGTGATCAGTACCGTGCGTTAATATTAACTTGTACAGCTTGACTAAAGCTGACAGAAGGCAAACCAGAGAGACCGGAAGAAAACTACAGCAGAAATGTAAGGCTGAGGTTATGAGGGCTGGTTGGCTGGCCGGCAGCCTAGAAGTTGAAACAGAAATGAAGGGGTCAAAGTCGGCTGGAGTCGAGGGGGTTCATGGACTGAGTGGCTTACAGGACAGTCGAGAAGGGGCTCAATACTATGCGGAGAAGAAAAGCCAAAGCGCATCCGGGGTTCTGACTGGGATGCATGGGTCAGGAGAACCTGGGAGGCAGACAGGCTTGAGAGGCAGGTAAACCTAACACGTAAGCAATAATGGGCAGAAGGCAGAGATGCGGGGCCCAAGCAGAGCACTTTAAACCAGCCGGGCTGGTGAGGACTGAACCTGGGGAAATTCTAAGGAAGACAGGAAATGAGCAACTGGCAACGTGAGAAAGGAGGGCAAGGAGAGCATCGCAAAAGCTGAAGGGGATTTCGAGGCTGTCAGTGGTGTCACCAACGCATCTGTACAGACTTAAAGCTAATAAAGTACTTTCACCAATATTTCCTCATTTAACACTTGAAGACTCATAAAATGTCTTGAGATTGGTATTAGAACCCCCATTTTACAGATAAAAACAGTGAAGATCAAAAAGGTTAACTAAATGACTTGTCTGAGATGGAGAAGTTTATCTGATTGTGTACCCCTGACCCAAAAGCTGGCTAGAAATTATAACTTGTGTGGCCTGGCTCAAACCGATCTTCGGTTCATGAACATTTACGTAAGAGAGTGAAAGGCAAACTACAGAGAGGGGACAGATATTTATACTAATCTATCAGACAAAGGACTCACCCAAATTCTATAAAGAATTCCTACAAATCAGTAAGAGCATTCCTTATTAACTTTTATGCTCATGATACTTATAAAAATGTACTGGCATTTACTTTACATAATAATATGCCCATTACTGTGCTAAGCACTACGTGCATTCTTGCTTAATTCTCCCAACAGCCCTATGACAGTAAAATTACTGTCTGGATTTTATGAATGAAGAAAGTCTCAGAGAGGTTAAGTAACTTGCCCCGTATCAGGGGCTAGAGAGTCAAACTTGGACTTGACTTCAAAGGCTTTGCTCTTTAAGCCACTGACCTCTTCCGAAGCTCCACCTCCATCTTTGGCCTTTTTACGCCGTCATCAACACGCTCATAGGTGCCCAAAACGCCAGGTACTGGGCTAAGTGATCTCAGCTGTCCTTCCCTAAAACCCGCCTGTGTTAAGTATAGAGGTCAGATGCACACACTATATTTCTCATGATTTTGGAGGTCGGCCTTCTACCACCACTTTAGGACTCTTCCATTTTGAAAAGGTGGGCTTAAGAGAGAAACAATCAAATAGTGAATATGTCAGAAAAGCTAAACAGGAGATTGATCGAACAATTCCAAGTCTCTACAGCTAGGAATAACCTTAGAACACTTAAGTTCTACTTAACATAGAAGGAAAAACACTTACAAAATTTATAGAACGCATTATCCCCAAGATGGCATTATAAGTTCAAGAAAGAACTAGGTGGGACTTCCCTGCTGGTCCAGTGGTTAGGACTCTGCGCTCCCAATGCAGGGGGCCTGGGTTCGATCCCTGGTCAGGGTGCTGGATCCTGCACGCCGCAACTGAAGATACCGCGTGCCACAGCTAAGACCAGGCGCAGGCAAATAAATAAATAAATACCCCCCCCCAAAAAAGGACTAGGCAATCGGTAAGGACAGAACTCTATAAATACTAAAAAAGAAAAAAAGCAGGGCCCACATCACCTTTAAGGTTTGCGGGGCCGATGGGGAGTCCCATCCTCCAGGCACACCCCTTGCTGACAACAACACACGAGAACAAAGGGGCCAAAGGAGCAGAAACTCTGATTCCTGATTAGAGGTCATTCCAAGGGCTTAGAAAAGACTTTCCTACCATTGTACAACTTTTTCATTTCTCTTCCTAGTCATGTCCATGTTTATTTGGGGCCTTTGAGACAGGACAGTAAATAAAAAGGCCAGCATCTGAGTGACATGAACTCAAGTTCCTTTCTGGGTCAAAAATGATGGTTCGGATCCTCTCTTTACATCCAGAGTTTGGCTTATTTTTTCCTTCTCGTCCGTCTGCATCTGTTACATCCTGCCCACTCGTGCAGGATTCTTGTGGTTTGATGTCTGTTGGCATTTTACTGCTGAAGAATGTTCTGGCTCCAGCAAACCCAGGAGGGAACACTGTGCACTCACTGCAAGCAGAAGTGGTTCCAAATGTCCAAGAGCCAAGCAGGATGCAGCCATCAGGCCACGAGTTTCTCCAAGGGAGTGCGATCTGTATAACCCATGGGCCACGATGGTGGCAATAAAGCAGCAATATTCCCAATGGCCTTTTTGTTTGTTTGTTTTTGGTGCCCCCTTTTAAACATTTATGTATTTTATTTTTTCATCTCTGTTAGCTGTCTTAAATCCTCTCTTGAACAAGGTAGGGTATAAATAAAACACATAAGTAAAATTAAAATGAAAGTTTAATAGAAGTGAACACTAAAATTCCACAGCCAAGCAAAACATGCAGCTTGTGTATCCCATATTCTCTTCTCCAGGATTTTATTACTGAACTCACAGCAAATATAAAAGCTTTCAATTGAATTCTCTTTAAGAAAGAAAGAAAAAAGAAGAAGAAAGAGGTATTTTGGTAGGTAATGCAGAACTGGAGTATTAAAATTTCAAGATGCAATTGTTTGAAACGTCCAAAGCAGAAAGGTAATAACTAGCTTACGGTTTACTGAAGAAAACAATTTGAAAATTCAACCTCCTGGTGTTTGCTAATCCCATTATGAGATGACACTGGAACTAGCGGGACACCATGACGGGCCCCCTCCCCACCCACAAGGAGACCCCCAGAAGCCTCTCTGAGCTCCACCCAGGAACCCTCCTGACTGCCAGTGCTGTCTTGCTGTCGCTGGAGCAGAACCTCTGCCTCTGCCAGGTCCTCCCCTCTCTGCCTGGCCTCTTCAAAGCTGATAGCTCACAACAAGTTTATCTGTGGGTCCCACTCTGCCTCTACTCCAGACACCGTCTTTCTGGATCATCCCTTGTCTCTGCACTCCACTCCCATGCTTAACCCCAGCTTCCGGGAACCACTGCGCCCGCCACCCAAGTCACACTCATGACCCTGCAGGAAGAGTTCAGAGGGAAAATCGTCTTTTGAAGAGAATAAACTCAGAATTTTGAACAGAAAGAACGAAGAAAGCTTTGGGAATTCATAACCTAATTCATAAATTCTGGCACTATGTTTTTTTATTATTACAGTAGCAGATTTAGCCAGGATGAGGCATACCAAAGCCTTCTATGTACATGTATGTCTTTTTAAAATTAGCGAAACCTCATGTTTATCAAAATCCAAGAAGTAGCAACAATAAATATTATTAACCGAATACCTGCTTTCGCCAGGTACTCTATACATACCCTCATGCTCCACTATCCAACATCTTGGCTCAGTGAGTACGTAATACATTTTCACCTGTTACCTACATTTCAACATCCAGGGAACAGGGAGCAAAAAGGTTCAGCTCCTAGCCTAGAGGCACAAACCTCCCAGGGGTAAAACTGGGCTTTGAATACGGGCCTTCTGGCTGCAGAGCCCCACAGCGCGCCTCCTCCGTGACTGCGCTGCAGGTCAGCGCAGGAGACTGAGGCTGAATGGCGTGTGCTCAAGCTCGCCTGGGCGGCCTGAGGTCCTGCGCCTGAGGCTCACTGGCAGGACGAGGCGGGTCTGGGACAACCAAGGCTCGCACTGCTTGCCCAGCACGCTCGTTTTAAGCAGGGTCACTGTTGTGAACATCCAACCTAATGCAGCAGATGGGAAACTCACTGAAGGAATGACCTTCTTAGACCCACCTTTACATCCCTCATTAAGACTAAATTACCTGCCCATAAGGTTAGATACGCAACGAAAGAACAAACACACAGCACCTCACTGCCTTAGGCACCTAAGTGTGCACCCGGCTTAGCCAACGCTTTTACAGTCAGTTTCTGCGGATGGCCCTGCCATCCTGGCTGGGGGGCTGGGTGACTGTCCCCCAGGTCAATCCCGGCTGCGACCAGCAGACCTTCCTCTAGTGCTCTAGCCTGCTCCTCCCATCTGCAGTCCAAACTTGAAGTTTTAGCCCCACTCTGTGACTGTAACCTACAGCCAGAGAAACCCAGGCAACCAAAAACTGTGGAAAGAACAACAGACCCTATACCAGGGAAGGAATGAAAATGCATTTTTTATTTAGGTTTTGATTTGACGCTTCTAGTTTCACAGCTGTCATGGAAGGATAAAGATCCCAGAACACTGACCTCCATATGTGGACTACAAGAAAATACATTTTTACTTAAGTTCATTTTTAATTTAACGACTGTTTTATTTCAAAAGTGTTTAAAAGCTGAAAAGGAGATTGGCTCCTTTAAGGCTCAATCCACTGGGACCGGAGATCTTAAAACAGGTTATAAACATTGCAGACACGCATAAAAATGAAACTCTTTCAACTACAACGATGGTTAAGTAAGAATTAAACTCAAGTATTTAGGAATAAATCAGGTTTAAAATGTGTCAATCATAATGTCTATAAAGAGCATAGAGATCAAGAAAATTTCACTCTTACTCTTCAGGAATCCTTTCTCCAAATAAATTTTGGCAAATCACCTCAGAAATCTCAAATCCGTTAGATTTCAGGCCCCTGATGATGCATCTGACTACCTAAACCAGAGATGCCAATCTGGTTTCAATGTGCCCAGTTAATGATAAACTACTCCTTCCCCTCAATGTGTGGCAGGCAGACAACGGCTCCATTCCGCAAACAGGAAATCCAGAACGCTAGAGAAAGGGAGTTTTGTTTTTTTTTTTCTCTTTTAAGAGAAAGGGAATTATTAAAGGTCATGGAACTCCTGTCTAGCTGCCTGCTTCACTCCCTGGGATACAATTTAAGGGGATATTTTAAAGTTTAAAACATGGGCATGGGAGATTCTTAACCTGATTTTTGACATTTCTGTATCACTCCATTGTTATTATCATGTATTATGCCTGTAAATCTGAACCTTTTAAACAGAGTTCCCTGGTTTTGTGTCAGCTTGCTTCCATCTGAGACTCCTGGTGGAAAGTCTCTGAACTTTCTAACACGAGAGTTCTGAAGGTGCTCTGGAGCGCTGGTGGGAAGAGGACCTCGCCTCCTAGTTACGCTTCAGTGTCATCAAGCCGCAGACCCGAATACGAACACATCAACAGGGGTTATTACCTCCTTTTGACCACACAGGTAAAAATAAAGATTACTTCTATTTTTTCTCTCATTCTTCAGCTAAATCATGGTATTTCAACTTCAGGCTGATTTCTAATTTCACAAAAAATCCTAGTAAATATCAAGTCCAGAGATCACCTTCAGAGCTTCTCTTCTAGTGAAACCCTGAGAGAGAAAATCTCCACACCAGAGGGGATGGTGTTTTACACTGTTTGTTGACAACGGCAACACAAGATGATAAGCAAGAGGACATGTTTCATAGGGATTTCACCTACAGTCATAAATGTGGAGGTACCTTCACTCATCCCGAGAAGTAAAAATTTTTTTTTTTTTAAAGAAATATTTCTTTGGCTTCCACCCATCAGTCCAATAACAATGACGGGTCCTAACACTCTGGTAGTTTTATACCTCTGACAAATGTTTACCTAGGACTCTGGCCAAGCCTATTATTTTATATCATTTGCAGCGGCCTAAGACTCAGTAAGCCTGGTAAACAGGTAGATAAATGGCTGCTCAATTACTGATAACCAGACTAACTATAAATGCGTGGAAAAAAAGGCTGGTTTCAGAAAAGCCGGTTTTATTTACCGCTTTGCTTCTAAGAACTGGAGAAAAAGAATAGCCCAGGGAATTCCCTGGCAGTCCAGTGGTTGGGACTCTGTGCTTCCACTGCAGGGGGCACGAGTTTGATCCCTGGTATGGGAACTAAGATCCCAGAAGCCGCACGGCACGGCCAAACAAAACAAAACAAAACAAAACACAAAACAAAAAGAATAACTAGCCCAATAGCTCCATTCAAAGGGGAAAAAATGAAGGCCAAAGGTTACCGTTGATTAGTTACAAGAATCTCCAGGTGGCCCTATGGCAGCCTAACAAGATCTGCAATTCCCCAAAATATTTCTTTGGAAGTTTCCATAGTAAGTAGTGACTAACACACTTAAGGGATTCTTATGAGGGGTGCCCAAGGAGTCCTGCAGCTCTGTAGTCTGAGGACTGGTAAGCTAGGGTGACAGTACAGCACAGAGATCAAGAACTGGGATTCCAGAGTCAGACTGCCCAGGGCTGAATCCAGACTCTCTTGATTTCTAGTGGTGTGGCTTTGGGCAAGTTACTTAATCCCTCTATGCTTCATGTCCTCGGTTTTAAATAAAGAATTATCTGAATGCCTACTTTAAGGTCTGATATGAGAATTAAGTGCAAAAACATGAAGTGTCCATTCAGCACCCTGCCCCTGCACAACGTAAGCCCTCACAAAACGTTAGCTATTATTAACATCACGCAGACCTACTGACAACACAGACTTGACCAGCCCTAGTCTAGTCAACACAAGCTTGACTAGACCAGACTTGGCTACTTCGGATCACTGGAAAATCTAAGCCCAAATTAGAGGTTCTCTGGCAGGGCTGGGAAGACCCAACCCAGCAGTTTAGAAAGAAATAATCCACCTCGTGATCTGACCTTGGAAGCCTCCCTGACCTTCACGCTGACCTCAAATGGAGAATCAACAAGAAAGGAAAGTTACTGGGCCCCTACTAAGTGCCAGACACAGTGTGAGACTCTCTCGTGTTATCTTTCATCCGGCGAGGAAACGGGCGCACATGTCGAGGACGTGCTTAGGGCATCACTTGTTTCCTAGCTTATTCCTAACCTGGGCCTCCGAAATGAGGCTATTTGTCCGGGAGACTCTTCCTTGAATTTCTGGACAGCTGCACAAAAGGAGGACACAAGACACCTGCCTCTGAGCCTGGACGCACTTCAGAGGCCAGATGTCCCCGTGGAAGACGCAAGGACCGGACAGAGTCCTGGGGAGGTTCCCGGGTAGCCTTGACCTTGGTGCCTAAGACTCGGTTTCCCACCCTGCGGGCTGGGGGCGATGACACAGCCCCTGGGCCTGGGCGGGTGTGTGAGCCGAGCGTGGCACCGGGTCCCGGAGGACTTGGACCCCCACTCCACCTCCACCTCGGGGGCCCTGTTCCCTCCTGGGGGCGCGGGGGCCTCTGGCCTTGCCCTGACACAGCGCACGCGGCGCACCGGCCGCGGAGAGTCGGGGCAGAGGCCGGCCAGAACATCCCCGGCGCAAGGGTCGGGGCGGTGGGGACAGTCCGGCCGGCCGGCGATCGCGCACGTCAGCCGGGGTCACGCGGCCTCCCCGCCAGGCTCCGGCCGCCCGAGGCGGGAACGGGGCGGTCGCCGCCAGCTCGGTCCCCCCTGAGCGACCCGGCCTAGCCTCAGCCCCGACAGCGGCCCATCGCAGGCCTCACCTCCCTGCGCACGTTCAGCAACGAGTAATAGTCTTCATTGTCCAGCTCCTCCTCGCTCAAGGCCGTCGCCATCTTCGCAACCTTTCACCCCGCCAAACCGGCAAGGCCGTGCTCAAGAGGGACGGCCGTTCGCGGTCCAGACGGCGTGGGCCCGTGAGGTCGCTCCACAGCGGCCCCTGGCGGCCCGGAGTCGCGCCGCCGCCGCCCAGCCCTGAAGAAGCGCGCCTGCGCCCTGCGCCCCCGCGCGGCCGGGGGCGGGACGCGGCGCTTCCGGCCCTTCCACGTGCTGCGCGCGGACCTAAAGCCCAGCCAGGGCGCCCAGGGGCTGTGCCCGGGCTGGAGAGGACGACTTTGCGGTCACACCCGGGGGTCGTCACTGTCTGGGCACTGGGGAGATAGGCCCCTGCTACACCCCCTGTATCCCCCGCCGGCCACCAGGGCGGGGCGCATCCGGATCCCAAATATAACCCCACCTGGGCCGCTTCGCCAGCACCGCCCCCGCAACCCCCAGCGGGAGGCTACTCCAGGCCCCACTTGCTGACTTGTCACAGGAAACTTCCAGAATGTCATGTGTTCCTGCCTCAGTGGTCTTCGCCTTTTCTTTTGACCACCCGGAACCCTGCCCAGAGTACGGGCCTCCTCATTTTCATTTTTTATTATTGCCCTATATTTAGGGGCACCTGGCCATGTTTCTGCTGCTTAAATGAGGAGGCAGTAGCCATTGGGTTCCCGCTATAATTGTCTCTGGCCTGCTTGTATACCTACAGGCCCTATCACAGAGCTGTTCTCTTGGAAATTTGTATCATAATTTAGCGTCGGAGCCTGATTGGTTTCAGTCAGGTGCCTGCTGCTCGGTGCGTTGTTAAAGATGTCTTGGTTACATGATGCAGTTATCAAGAGGAGGTGGACAGGAGAGCTCCCATGATCTTGTCACCGGTTTGGTTCCTGCTGCCCTGTACCGATTCTTCATTAATTCTCAGTAAGGTTTGTAAACCATCGATTTAGAACCATCCATTGCTGCCCTTCCTAAGCAGGCCTCCTGGGAAGCCCCAAACACCTGTCTGTGGATTTGAGAAGTTGATTTCTTTCTCTTGCTAATTTTTGACCAGATGTGCACCATCTGGGCCTGTGTATGGTCCCTTCCAAGTTGCCCAGCCCTGTTAAGAATCTTCTGGCATGAGACCCCTAGGTGTGCTGAGACTGGTTATTCAAGACTGTTGAGTCAGTGTGGAACAGACTGTCAGCCCAGGTTGTAAATTAAGAGCTTTTTCTTTAACTGCGTGAGGTTTCCTCACAACAGCTTTCTTTCACAGACACTCATATTCCATCAGCTATTCCAGCAATTTTTTATGGTTTTTCCTTTTTTCTCCGTTGCAGAGCAGTGATGAGGGCTGAACTGCACGCTGACATTTGCTGGTTTTTAAGAATTTCTTACCGAGAGGCTGGGGGGAAAACTACAACGTTATGATACTCCTTTTTTCCTCAGGTTTGTAGACATTAATTGGGCTATAATGCTCAGCTGGGTAGAGAAGTCCTTTGCCATCTTCCCTCTGCTTTGGAATACACTGCCTCTAGGAATTACGTGAACGGAACGTAACATATGTCTCAGAACGCCCAGGTCTGTGTTGCTATGATTGAGAATGACCTGGTTTTCATCACCACTCTAACAAAATAAATAGTGACTCAGGGATGCTCTGCCTTTTTGTCCTCTCTTGGGCCCACAGTATTTTGTATTATGGTTACTTGGAAAGTGGTTGTGAAAAATGGGAAATAAACATAGATACACCACAGGCTTGAGAATATATTTACTTTGGAGGTTGGCTCTCTTGTTTCTCCCTTCCAAAACCCTAATCTATGGTGGGCAAGATAATGAAAACCAGGAGCAGTACAAATTTCGAAGTTAACACACACGTCCAACAAACTACTCACACCAGAGCAAGTGACAAAACTCAGCCACGTTCACTCACTTCCTTGCACTTTTGTTTTCTTTTTATTGGGTAAAGCCGCAAAGCAATTTGTCACTTAGCTGCAAACCTAATATGTAATACATTCATATAAGTCTATGTACGTGTGTATGTATTATGTATGTATATATAATTGAAACAGGAGGGAAGGGGGCAGGGCACAACCTTTAAAAGAATAACATAGTCGTTGAGGATATCACAAAAATTGGTTGGAACCGATTAGGTCCAAGATGGCGGAAGATTCAACTTCCAGTGGACCTGGAGCCTCATTATCTGCTCATTATAATACCTTAGCATATGCTAAATGACACACCCACAGGTGCCATGACAGTTCTGAGGCCAACCATAAAAGGCCAAAAGTGGGCAATACCCAATTCCTGGAAATCCCCACCCCTTCCCCAAAATAGTTGGAATAATCCTTCCACTCATTAGCCTGTGAAATTACCCAGCTCATAAAAACTAACTACCCCATATTTGGGGGATTCTCGCCTTCTGAGATGGCTCAGACTCTGTAGAGCGTGTTTCTCTCAGGGCTGCTCTTGCCTTTTGAGATGGACTGCATTGTTTCTGGAATGTGTATGTCTCCAAATAAATCCACTTCTTACCTACCACTTTACCTTTCACTGAATTCCTTCTGCTCTGAGACATAAAGAACCTGAGCTTCATTAAGTCCTGACACCAGGTGTGTGATCTTACTTAAAAGACAGTGGGTTCAAGTCCCAAATCTGAGTTTTGCCTGGGTTCAAGTCCCAACCCGAGTTGTGCAGTTTCATAATTGTTATTGAATTCTCTCACTGTTAAACAGTAAATATAAGGACGTTCACCTCTACTGTCATCATGTTCAGAATGACCCCAGAACATCTGGCCTCTCAGCATAGCCACTCAAGAAGTTTCCTTTGTTTAAGGACCCGACCCTGGGCCCTCCCGTCTAGCATGTAGGGTTAGGGTTCCCAGATTAAATACAGGATGCCCATTAAATTTGAATTCCAGATAAGCAATGAGTAATTGCTAGTAATATTGCATGGGGCGTACACATATACTAAAAAAAAATTCATTGTTTATCTGAAGTTCAAGTTTAACTGAGTGTCCTGTAGTTTTATATGTCCTGCGTCTGGCAGCCTCAACTAGAAACCCTACAATCCTTCCCCTTTTCTGGAGTGATGCTACGGAGAGATGAGGTGAGCAGCCTGAATCCACACCCCCTTCTCTGTAATTCAGGAGGAAAAGTCACCTATAATCTTTTTCTTATTCTCTTGTCACTGAGCCCGGATTGGACTGTCATGCTTGCCTGCCAGCCATTCATAGCCTTGCTCTCCCTCTCCCCTCGTGAACTCTGATAACCCTGTTAAGAGGAGTTAAGAAAAAAAAAAACGCCTTAGCTAAAGAAAAGAAGGGAGAATCTGCAGGCCCTCAAGAATTAAATTTTCTTGATGTTATCTCTTCCCTTAGCATTTCAGTGACTCGTCATTGTACTCTTTAGCCAAGATGATAATTGCAGGAGGGTCGAGTCACCCAGAGGAAGAGCCACACCTGCTTGAGTGACATAGGGCAGCCTTGGCAGCGGTGGCAGGAGGCGCAGGTAGCAGTTCAGGGATGGACTGGAGGCCTCGGGACTCACCCGTTTTAGACCTTGCCATTCTGTCAAAGTATGCGCCTCCAAAATCTTCAGGTCACGCCTTCTGCCTTTGGAGCTCAGCATTCCACCTACGATGTCAATGTCATCCATCTGTTGTGCCCGTGGTACTTACTGGTTTTCCCTGCTGTTTGCAACTTCACGTCCATGGTCCCTATGTGTTCATCTATCCTAATCCATCAGCTCCCAGCTGGGGTCCCATTCCAATCTGCTTTCTCGGAAGTTCAGTGATGTCATAATCCTTTGGCCTTTGGCTCTGTCCATCACATCCATTCCCAGTTTGGTTTGTCTCCCTTATCTACCTTTCCACACTCCTCCCAGGCTGTGGAGAGTAGCTGAGGAAAGTCTTGCAAGATGCAGAGTTGATGCTTATTGATGCCGAAAGCTCGACCTCTGTGCACCGGTGTCGAATCAAATCTTGGAGACAGAGTTTTGGGTGAAGTAGCAAAGAACAGCTTTATTGCTTTGCCAGGCGAAGGGGGACACAGCGGGCTTGTGCCTCTCAAAACTGTGTGTCCCAACCTGGGAGGATTTGGTGAGGAGTTTTCTTTTGTTTTTTTTAAAGAATTTACTAAATCTTTATTTCCCTAATTGCGGTATTAACAAAAATTTCTCACAAAATGTATAAAACAGCCTAAACATTTGATAGATACACTAGTATTAGTCATACTTATTCTTTCACTTGATTAGCATTTGTTAAGAAAACAAATGGCCAAAGTGCTTAATTTTCATTTAGAATGGAATAGTCTGGCCTAACTCTGACCAATAATTAAAGAAAATAGTAGAGGATACAAGTATTCAAAATTTTACATGAATGAGGAGGGTTTGCTATTTTGTCTGCTAAAGATTTTTACCTCAACTTTAAATCTTCCTAAAATGCCAACATCCCAAAATAAAATTTAGTATCACCTGACTGTAGACTGAATAAACCTTCAACATCAATCCTTAGCACCACAAAGTCAAAACACGTTTTTTTTTCATGTAAGGACCAAGCAGTTTTAAAAACAATCTAAATGACCTCAAAGCATTCTTGGTGTGAAGTTTTATAGCAATGGTTCAAGGCTGGGGTTACTGATAAGGATTAGGGTGTGTGCAGGACCTGTACTCCTTTAATCTGGCCTCAGGTAATCTCTTGATAAACTTCTCTGGTTCCTTTAATCTGGCCTCAAGTGGTCTACTCTGCAATGAAGAATTGCAGACATCTTCCATTTGTTGGGGGTTTTAGTTCTATAAAGGGTTCAAAGAGGGCTTCCCTGGTGGCGCAGTGGTTGAGAGTCCACCTGCTGATGCAGGGGACACGGGTTCGTCCCCTGGTCCGGGAAGATCCCACATGCCGCGGAGCGGCTGGGCCCGTGAGCCATGGCCGCTGAGCCTGCGCGTCCGGAGCCTGTGCTCCGCAACGGGAGAGGCCACAACAGTGAGAGGCCCGTGTACCACACAAACAAACAAACAAAAAAAGGGTTCAAAGATATTGTCTTGTGCATCCCTTGAGGTGGAACCAGGACCTGCCCCAAGGCTGCACCATTGTTTCTTGGCTGCCTCTCCCTTGTCTCTGCATTCCCTCCCTTCCCTGATTAGCAACTGTTTGAATTTGCCTTTTGGAACTCAGGGAAGGTCATCGAGGCTGAACAGAAAGGCTCCCGTGCCCAGGAGCCCCGCGGGGTCCTGCTCGGTTTCATTATCTGACTTTAACTGGCCCCTAGTGTTACTTGGCAGTCCTATTATACTCGTCTCTTATACCCTGTACATTCCCCCACAGTGTCTATTCAGCTTATCTCCACCCCCCGCCCCCCCCCCCCCCCCCGTACGGGCCTCTCACTGTTGTGGCCTCTCCCGTTGCGGAGTACAGGCTCCGGACGCACAGGCTCAGCGGCCATGGCTCACGGGGCCAGCCGCTCCGTGGCATGTGGGATCCTCCCGCACTGGGGCACGAACCGGTGCAGGAATGGGCATTGGCTTTTCAGCAATTTGCAAGAGGGAAGTGATTTCTGTTCTAGTGGAATTAACACTCCAATGTGTGGGGGAGGGGCGCAGACAATAAACAAGTTAGTTAATAAGCAAGATAACTACAGATGCTAAGTACTATGAGTAAAATAAAACACAGTGATGTGATACTGGAGCGTCTCAGATGGAGGGAGGTCATGTGAAGTGGGCTGGTTATGGAAGATTTATCTGGGGAGGTAATTTTGAACCAAATGACAAGGAGGATCTGGCTTTGCAATATCCAGAGGAAGAAACTTCCAGTGCAAAGGCCTGGAGACAAGAACAAGTTTGGTGTGCTCCAGGGATGGGAGAGAGAGCCAGCGAGCACGAAGCTGGTGCAGGTGGGGGAGGACAGTTGGAAGAGATGGAGAGGCTCAGTCGGGCGGCGTTGGGGGGGGGCTCATGGAGGGGAGGGCGGTGGTCAGGAATTTAAGTTTTATTCTGACCACAGTGGGGGGCATTGAAGGATTTTAAGCAGGGAAGAGACATGGTCTGATTTTTCCTCCCAAAGGGTCACTTCAGGGAGGCTGGGTTAGAGGGGGCAGGAATGGAAGCATCCCCTCACCCCTATCCTGTTCAAGGTTATTCGGGAAGAGAGGATGGTAGACTAAGCAATGGGATGGTCAGGTATAGAATGCAGGTTGGACTTCAGTCAGTAGGAATTGCTGATTGGTTGGGTCTGGGGTATGGAGAAAAGAGAGGAGTGTCCGGTTATGCCTGCATTTTGGCTTGAGCTACTGGGTAGTAAGGCCATGTACGGAAGACTATGGAAGAGGCAGGCTTGGGAGGGGAGTAACCAGGCGTCCTATGTTGGAGAAGTAGGTCTTTGTTAGGTCTCCCCGTGGAAGTGGCGCCTGCCGTTTCTGCTTCCTTTACTGCTCACTCTTTCATTTATGCAGTCAGGCTCTCATCCCCATCATTTCCTTAAAATTCTCTTCTCAGAGATTCCTATGGCTTCTTGAACCCCAAACCCAATGGCTTTTGTTGAATCACCGTCTGTCTGGACTCTAGCTAGTATTTCAATGTTACTCACCTCCTTCGTTGTAACTTTTCCATCCATCCTTGAAGGCTTGCCTTTTCCTCTCGCTTAACTTCCATATTTCTGTGTTGATCTCCCTTCTTCCTCCCGCCTGGGATTCAGGACCTTTGTGTTCTGGGTTCATGGATCTTTCAGCCTCTCACCTCCTGACTTTCCTTCATGGATCCTTGGTTCTAGCCAGAAAAAAAAAAAAAAATTGAACTTCTTTGCGCTTTGTCCTTTGCTGCATGTCTGAGCTTCCATGTAGGGTCAATGACCCTCAGTCTAAAAAACACCCTGTGGAATTGCTTTTCTTTTTTTTAATTTTAAATTTTATTTATTTATTTAAAATTTATTTTTGGCTGTGTTGGGTCTTCGTTGCTGCACGCGGGCTTTCTCTAGTTGTGGCAAGCGGGGCCTACTCTTCATTGCGGTGCGCCAGCTTCTCATTGTGGTGGCTTCTCTTGTTGTGGAGCATGTGGGCTCTAGGCGTGTGGGCTTCAGTAGTTGTGGCTCGTGGGCTCAGTAGTTGTGGCACACAGGCTTAGTTGCTCCGCGACATGTGGGACCCTCCCAGACCAGGGCTCGAACCTGTGTCTCCTGCATTGGCAGGCAGATGCTTAACCACTGTGCCACCAGGGAAGTCCCTGCGGAATTGCTTTGAGTGTGGGTTTGTTGTTGAGAACTCTCTTGGCGTTTGTTTTTCTGAAAATCTCTATCTGACGTCATTAATATTGAAGGATATTTTCTCAGGAGTTTCGTTTGGCAGTTATTTTGATTTCCAGCACTTTGGCAATACCACTTTACTTCCTTTAGGCTTTCGCTATTGCTGTTGTGAAGTGTTTCTCTTTTCTCTTTTGGGGACTCCAATCACACCGTCTCAGTGTATTCCTTCTTTTCTGTCTTCCTTCTTTTTTTTTTTTTTTTTGCGTTACGCGGACCTCTCACTGTTGTGGCCTTTCCCGTTGCGGAGCACAGGCTCCGGACGCGCAGGCTCAGCGGCCATGGCTCACGGGCCCAGCCGCTCCGCGGCATGTGGGATCTTCCCGGACCGGGGCACGAACCCGTGTCCCCTGCATCGGCAGGTGGACTCTCAACCACTGCGCCACCAGGGAAGCCCTGTCTTCCTTCTTTTTATCGCTATGGTTTCTTTGTGGATAGCTCCCTCTGACCAATCTTCCACTTCACTAATTCTCTCATTTTCTTAAATTTTTTTTCCTAAATTTTTAAAACTTCTTTATTGAGTATAGTTTAGGTCCAGTATAATGTATATACTTATTCTTTTTAAATTAAAGTATAGTTGATTTACAATGTTGTGTTAGTTTCAAGTGTTCAGCAAAGTGATTCAGTTATGTATCTATTCTTTTTCAGATTCTTTTCCCTTATAGGTTATTACAAAATATTGAGTACAGTTCCTTGTGCTATACAGTAGGTCCTTGTTGGTTATATATTTTATGTATAGTAGTGTGTATCTGTTAATCCCAAACTCCTAATTTATCCCTTCCCCTCCTTTCCCCTTTCGTAACCATAAGTTTGTTTTCTATGTCTCTGGGTCTACTTCTGTTTCATATATAAGTTCACTTGTATCACTTTTTGTGTTTTTTTTTTAAGATTCCACATATAAATGATATCATATGATATTTTTCTTTCTTTGTCTGGCTTACTTCACTTAGTATGATAATCTCTAGGTTCATCCATGTTGTTGCAGATGTAATGCATATATTTAAAATGAACAATTTAATGAGTTTTTACACATATATACACAGATAAATCCATTACTATAATTAAAATACTGAATATTTTCATCACCTCCAAAGTTTCCTCATACTCTTTTATAATCTATCCCTCTCTTTACTCCTATCTCCAGGCAAACACAAATCCACTATCTATCATTATAGATTAGTTTGCATTTTCTGGAATTTTATATGTGGAATCATACAGTCTGCTCCAAAGCTATCATCCTATATCTTCCCTATACTATCACTGCAGGAAGACCCTTTTTCTCTCTTCAGTGTTGGTACCCCTGTTTCCCAATGCCCTCTTTCTTATTTTTGTTTTATTCCATTGTTTTGATGCAGCAAATCTTGCTCCCACAGTTTTTTTTGAGAACTTGGATGCCCTTATCCTACCTTTATATTTGATGGCTAGTTTGATAGGCAGATAGCATGGCTGGGTATAAAAATCTATGTTGTAAAAGTGTTTCCTCAGAATTTTGAAGGCATTGTTTTACCATCTTCAGTTCCCAGTATTGCTGGCAACAGGACTGATTCTTTTCAATTCCTGAGGCTTTGTAACTCTCTTTTTTTTCCTTTGGATATATTGTTTTTATTCCTGGTGTTCTGAAATTCCATGATGATATACCTTGTCTGGGTCTTTAAAAAATTATTGTGCCACACACTCAGTGGCTCTTTTAACCAGGAAACTTCTATCCATCACTTCTGGAAATTTTTATTTGATTATTTGATAACTTAATTCCATTGATTTTCTTGGCTTGTTCTTACTGGAACTCAGTTTATTGTGATGTTGGACCTCTTGGACTGATTTCCTAATGTACTTTTCTTTTTCTAATCTCCATTCTTTCCCTTTTTAGTCTTTATTGGAGATCTCAATAATACCATTCCTTTCATTGATTTTTTAAAATGTCTGTTATAACATTTTTTGATTTTCTAGAGTTCTTTCTTGTTCTCTGATTTTTTTCTTTACAATAGTTTCATGGATACAATAGTTGTCTCCTCGTATCTCTGAGGATGTACCTAGTTTTATTCCATTCCCTCACTGTTTCTATCTCCTCCCAGTTATTTTTTTCCTGTTTTTTTGGGGGGGTGGGGTGGGGAGGGGGTGTTTCCCTCATAGCTCTGATGATCCTTGCTTGTCTATTGATGGGAGCTCCATTTACATGTTCAAGGCTAGTCTTCTGGTGGTCCTGTTGGAGAGTTGTCAGGTAAGGTCCCCCAGATGTCAGATCTGTAGGCTTTCTCTCTTAGGTGGATTGGTTTTCCCAGAGAGGAGTCCTCCTTTCTCCTACCTGGGATAGGTAAAAGCCCTGCAGAGGAAGGGGCCAGGAATAGCATTTCAATACCTAGACATTCACAAAATTTCCATTTTTTAGTATAAAATCTGGTGTCTACTTGTGCTCCGGTATCTAGACTCCAAAGCCTTTTCTTACCAGATAATAAACCTCCAATAGGGGTGGGGGTGCTGTCGTTGCCTGGCTGGGTAGATTGGGGAGGGGGATCTGGAGTTATTAACTATTCTTTATATACACTATCAACAGCCCCATCCGGTCTCCAATTCCTGAACCACTTCTGGATCCTTTCCAGCACAAACCAGCCCACTTTCCAGTTGTCTTCCCATACCCCATGGGCATTTAGCAGAGTGGAGGCAGCTATAGCCGAAGTCATTTCCAAGGGTCCCTCCAGGTTCCATTTTCCAAAATTTTGTTGACATCTTTTGTCTGATGTCACCTTCTCTCCCATTCATTTTTTTTTGCTGTACGCTGGCCTCTCACTGTTGTGGCCTCTCCCGTTGTGGAGCACAGGCTCCACATGCGCAGGCTCAGCGGCCATGGCTCACAGGCCCAGCCGCTCTGTGGCATGTGGGATCTTCCCGGACCGGGGCACAAACCCGTGTACCCTAGCATCGGCAGGCGGACTCTCAACCACTGCGCCACCAGGGAAGCCCCTCTCCCATTCATTTTGTCCATATGCATTTGTACCTGTTAAATTCCTTTATTATCATTTTACTGGGATTTCTGGAGGGAGCAAAGACAGACTTCTATATGTGTTCTGTCAGTTTTCATCTAAGTCCCCTTGTACGAAAAAATGTTATGGTACTTCCCCATGTGTACCACTTATATTCCACTGACAAATTTCCATCTTTACACATTTATTTCCTCTATAGACTCTAAGCTCCTCAAGGCAAATGTATTTTGTGTCTGCATCTCCAACAGTATTCTGTGCTTGGCATATAAGAAGTGCTTCAGGGGCTTCCCTGCTGGCGCAGTGGTTGAGAGTCCGCCTGCCGATGTAGCGGAGACAGGTTCGTGCCCCGGCCCGGGAAGATCCCACATGCCGCGGAGCGGCTGGGCCCGTGAGCCATGGCCGCTGAGCCTGCACGTCCGGAGCCTGTGCTCGGCAACGGGAGAGGCCACAACAGTGAGAGGCCCGTGAACCACCCACCCCCCACCCCCGGCAAAAAAAAATACAAAAAAAAATACTAGGAGGAGTGGAGGAGCTGGAAACCAAAGGTGATGGAGATGGAGAAGCAGAGCGATGTTTTCATCCACTGAGAGGCAGAGGAACAGAGTTCACGTGGGAGTGCCAAGGACCCCTGGGAGCAGAACAATGCCAAGGAAAGCCCTCAGTCCCTCTCAGTTGGGGTAGACCAGCCCTCTCCCCAGCATCCCTGATCTCAGGAAGTGCATGGCTCTGCAATTCGGTCGCTGTCCATCTCCCTTCCCATCCAGTGGGAATCCTAAGAAGAGACAGGCCAGAGCGGCTTTGTCACCGAGGGTGGTTAAGTGGGCACCGGCCTTGACCACAGAGTCAGGTCAGGATTGAAGAAATGGCTCCTTTGGTTTTTTTTTTGCGGTACGCGGTCCTCTCACTGTTGTGGCCTCTCCCGTTGCGGAGCACAGGCTCCGGACGCGCAGGCTCAGTGGCCATGGCTCACGGGCCTAGCCGCTCCACGGCATGTGGGAACTTCCAGGACCAGGGCACGAACCCGTGTCCCCTGCATCGGCAGGCGGACTCTCAACCGCTGCGCCACCAGGGAAGCCCAGAAATGGCTCCTTTTAAATGAAGTGCCAACTTCAAAGAAAAACCTCTGGGGTTTTTTGTCAGTTTTTTGTTTTGTTTTCATTTGTTTTTACATTCCCCCCCCCCCCCCCCAGTGGTAAGGAGTTTATTATCCTACATAACAGGCAGCCCAAAGCCAGGCAGTTCAGGAAGGAGATGGGCCAGCCACTCCACTACATCATCAAGGAGGGAGGTTCTTTCCTCGTTGCCTCTCCGTTCTTGGGAATTGTGTCTGCTTAGACTGGATGCTCTTATGGTACCTAGATGGCTGCCAAAGGTCAGGTTAAAAAAATGAGTATTTTGTCTTACAAAAATACTGGAAGTCCTTGGAGGGAGGGGAATGAGGAATTGTTGTTTATTGAAGAGAGAGTTTCAGGGTCACTAGATGGAAAGGGTTCTCAAGATGGGTCGCACACCATGTGAATATACTTAAAACTACAGAACAATACACTTAAACGTGGTTAAGGTGGTAAATTGTATGTTATGTATATTTATCACAACTTTTTTTTTTTATGTTGGGGGTAAGAGTTTATTAATTAATTTATTTAGTTTTGCTGTGTTGGGTCTTCGTTTCTGTGCGAGGGCTTTCTCTAGTTGTGGCAAACGGGGGCCACTCTTCATCGCGGTGCACGGGCCTCTCACTATCACGGCCTCTCTTGTTGCAGAGCACAGGCTCCAGACGCGCAGGCTCAGTAGTTGTGGCACACGGGCTCAGTTGCTCCACGGCATGTGGGATACTCCCAACCCAGGGCTCAAACCCGTGTCCCCTGCATTAGCAGGCAGATTCTCAACCACTGCACCACCAGGGAAGCCCAATTTATCACAATTTTTTTTTTTTTTTTTTTTTGCGGTACACGGGCCTCTCACTGTTGTGGCCTCTCCCGTTGCGGAGCACAGGCTCCAGACGCGCAGGCTCAGCGGCCATGGCTCATGGGCCCAGCCGCTCCGCGGCATGTGGGATCCTCCCGGACCGGGGCACGAACCCGCGTCCCCTGCATCGGCAGGCAGACTCTCAACCACTGCGCCACCAGGGAAGCCCTATCACAATTTTTTAAAGTAAAAAAAATATGTATATATTGGGAGTCTTGACCTCTTGACTTTGGGTGGCTTTTGAATCCAGAGGCCTTGCTCCTGATCTCAGTGTCATCCAGGAAGCTGAGCGGTAAGCAGAAATACTACCCATCCATTAGGTATTGAAAGTTCCAGAACTCAGCAGTCATCTCTGCTTGAGCACACCTGACACATAGTGAGGGCTTGTAGCTGACATCTCTGAATGAGTTTTCAACTTGAGCTTCAGTTGTAGACAGTGGCTGGCTGAGGCCTTAGTTCTTCCGTGTTAAAGCTAAGGACACTTCTAGAAAGGCTGGAGCAGCTTCCAACCTCAGTGCTAATAACATTTGCTTCTGGCTAAGTGTTTGCTGTGGGTCTGTCCTGTGCACTGTGGGAGGCCTAGCAGCCTCCTGGCCTCCACCTACCAGATGCCAGTGGTACCTATTCCCCAGTTGGGACAACCAAAAACATCTCCGGACATTGCCGAGAAAATCCCCTGGGGAACACGACCACCCAGGTCGAGAACTATTAGGCCGGAGGTGACGATGTTATTCACAGACCACAAGGATCTCAATGCCCACTTTTCTTGTCTGACATTGGCTTCTACTGCAGAGAAAAGAAAAATATTTACATTACCATTTATGGACTAGTGACTGTGTTCCAGACGCTATGGCAACCAATTCATTATCTCATTGAATCTTTCGGAAAACTCTCTGATGTAAGTATTAGTAGCCTCACTTTACAGACAAGGAAACTGGGTCTAGAGAAGTGAGGTGCTTTTTCCCAACTCATGGAGCAAGTAAATAGCGAAACCAGGGTTCCAACGAAGGTCTGACTCCTTTTATGACTGCCTTTATGTTTGTTTGTTTGTTTCTCTTTCAGATTAATTTATATAATGATGTTTCAGATATGTGGTGTGTAAAGATGTTATCAGTCACCCACAAAGGCGGGGAATATTCTATCGCCCACTCAATAGCTCTGACTCTGAGATAAAGTCTCTATGAATTTGAGGGGGAGGGGTAAATTGGGAGATTGGGATTGACATAAACACGCTACTATATATAAAATAAATAACTGTTAAGAACCTGCTGTAAAGCACAGGGGACTCTACTCAATACTCTGTAATGGCCTATATGGGAAAAGGATCTAAAAAAGAGTGGATATATGTGTATATATAACTGATTCACTTTGCTGTACACCTGAAACTAACACAGCACTGTAAATCAACTATTCTGCAATAAAAATTATATTTTAAAAAGTCTCTATGAATTAGGACATTAAGTACATTTCTGCATCCGTGGCAAGGCAGCTGGTGAAGGGACCCAACATCCATCCCCTTCCCGGTTGTAACAATGCTCAAATGTCCCTTAGCCAGCAGAGGGCAGACCTGTGGTCCCAATCGACAGAAGTGGGCAAAGCAAATTGTTCTTGAAGGTTTGGAACAGAGAGGCGAAAAGGTTTCGGGAAAATGGTACCTGCATCACTTCCTTGTCCAGAGGTGGGGTCTTTTTTATATTTTTGTCGATAATATATTTAATTGTCCTATTCTTTTAAAAATGCACAACCTCCTTCCATAAAGAGAACCTGAAGTTTGAAGACCACCTTAGCTTTGTTTTCCTATTCCTGACGTTTCATTTTAAAGCTGATCTCAGTCTGTAAGGTGATAGGAGCAAAAACTGTTTCTGCTGTGAAATACTATTAAGAAGGAGGGGGTTTCCTCTTCATCTTCCTTCTGGGTAGGTTCTCGGGGGCTCCGTGCCATGACTGCCATGTAGGGCCATGTGTTCAGGCCCCAGCACGCTACCAAGGCAGGGTGCTGAATCCACAAGGTGATGGATGTGTCGAAAGAGAGCAGTCACAGCTGTCTTTATTCATGGAGCAGGAAATCACCCACAGAACGTTTAGCCAAGATTCTGTTTAGGCTGAAACTCTGATGCATTTACTAAAATCTTCCCTTTTACATGCTTATCTGCATGAAAATCCCAGGAAGGTGAACGAAAGCCAGGCTTTCTCCAAGTTTGTTAAGTATCCTGGAGAACTAGGCTTTCACCTGCTGCCTGGCCCTTCTGCCAGCTCCTTGTAACGAGTTCTGTGCCTGGCAGAGCCGTATCCATCATGATAAGCTATTTATACAGAGGCTTTTCCTTTCCTGTCTGTGTTACCACCAGCATTTCTGTAGGGACCAGCATTTTCAAAATCTCTTCTGAATCGGAGTGGTGGAGGGAGGTGAGTATTGGAAGCACTTCTTTCCCCTTCTACCAAATGTGTCTGATTACGTTTGAGTTTAAGGTTGTTGCTAAGTCTAGGACAATGGTCATTTGGGAAAAAAATCCAAAGAATGTCACAGATTCTGTTTGTTCGATGAAGACGAAATTTCCCACTCTGAGCAACGATTTTCCTCCAGAAACAGCCCACTTATTCGATTCATGAGTGCCCTGTGATGTTAGAGCAATTAGTTCCTTGCAAACAATACAAAAGGACAAAAGTTTCAAGGTTTGGAATCACCATGGCAACACTTCAGGTTCCCTGCCGTGCCCCCATCTCAGAATGATAGGAACTGGTCTTGCCATTCCTCCGAAACTGGCCAAAGCCTCAAGACTCACAGCGTCACCCAGCTGGTGCACAGAATGCATTTTTGCAGCACCCCGGGCAAAGTTTCCTGGGATGTGGGTGTAGTGGGTAGAATAGTGGTCCCCCAAAAAGGTGTGCTCGAGTCCTAATCTCTGGAACCTGTGCATGTGACCTTATCTGGGAAAAGGGTCTTTGCGTATATAATTAAGGATCTCAAGGTGATATTATCCTGGATTTTGGTTGGGGCCTAAGTCCAATGAGAAGAAGGCAGAGGGAGATTTGAGATTTGAGACACAGACACAGAGGGAAGGCGTCCATGTGAACACAGAGGCAGAGGTTGGAGTGATGCTGCCATAAGCCAATGGATGCCAGGAGACAACCAGAAGTTGGCAGAGCCCAGGGAGGATCCTTCCCTAGACCTTCAGAGGGAGTGTGGTTCTGCTGACGCTCAGATTTCAGACTTCTGGCTTCCAGAACTGTGAGAGAATAAATGTCTGCTTTTTAAACCACCCTGTTTGTGACACTTTGTATGGCAGTCACAGGAAACTAATACCATGGGTGACTTCTGTTCTCCCATCCTATGACTTTCCATGCTGGAGTTATAGCAGAGAGCTCCTTGCCATTGAATGAAGAACATATTTTTTTCTTAACAAAAGGAAACAAAAATATAAAGCAGTTTTGGAAGAACCACCAAACCACCTAGATCATCAGAATCAATTCTGGGGTCTGCGGGCTCTGCTTGGGCTACAAGTTCTCATCCTGGGTGTCTTGAGACCATCATTCTCCCTAACAGTAGCTTTAGGTACAGCTCCTTGGTTTTTTCCTGTCCTTCCCTTTACCAGAAGCTTATCTGAAAGCTAGTTTCATTGCTACTGCTCCTTTCTCACTCTGGTCAGAATCCTCTTTTTGTAGCATCATAAATGGTTTCCATGGAAATGAAAGGTTGAGATAGAATGGTGCCAATGTGCATGTAAACTTCAGAATTAAACAAGGGCTATTGTTTTTTTTTTTTTTTTTTTTTTTTGCGGTATGCAGGCCCCTCACCACTGTGGCCTCTCCCGCCACGGAGCCGTGCAGGCCCAGCCGCTCCGAGGCATGCGGGATCCCCCTGGACCGATGCAGGGGACGAACCCGCGTCCCCTGCATCGGCAGGCGGACTCCCAACCACTGCACCACCAGGGAAGCCCAGGCTGTTGTTTTGGCCTACCATGGAGTTTCATTCATTCTGAAGATATCTTAGGGGGTTTTGGAATGCATACCCCTAACTTCCTGCTTTTCTACCATATTCCAGCCCATGTAGCTAAGGAAGCATGGAGTGGCATGGAAACACCTCAGATCTTCATTGCCCTCATTCTTCAGGCTTTCTTTTAGTTTTGGCGTGTGCGTGTAAATGTCAACAGGTGAGGTGAGATTTGCTGTAAATAAGCAGATGATTCCCCCAGGGTAGGCTGTGGGTGAGATGAAAATTCTAGCAGGAGATATCAGAGGCAAAGCCTTTACCAGTCTAAACTCATCCTGTGTCAGTGCATCAGAACCAGTGAGCAGAAGAGGAAAGTGGACCCAAGGCTATGTGCTTGCCCTCGCAACCCTGAGGACAGGGGCCCAGAGTTCACACCCGCTTCTTGCAGCTCCAAAGGCACAGCCTTTTTTTTTAATATAAATTTATTTTATTTATTTACTTTTGGCTGCACTGGTCTTCATTGCTGCTCGCGGGCTTTCTCTGGTTGCGGCGAGCGGGGGGCTACTCTTTGTTGTGGTGCGTGGGCTTCTCACTGTGGTGGCTTTTCTTGTTGAAGAGCACGGGCTCTAGGCGTGCGAACTTCAGTAGTTGCGGCGCGTGGGCTCAGTAGTTGTGGTGCACGGACTTAGTTGCTCTGCGGCATGTGAGATCTTCCCAGACCAGGGCTCGAACACCGTGTCTCCTGCATTGGCAGGCGGATTCTTAACCACTGCGCCACCAGGGAAGTCCAAGGCACAGCCTTTGACGTGCACAGATTTCTCCAAGATGGTTTAGTCATAGGGAGAAGCAGCCCTTAACCAACCCTCTAAATAGCTCCCAGTAATGAGATGAGCACCTGGTGGGGCAGCCCAGGTGGGGATTCTGAGTCACTGCAGCTCTGCATCCTTCCTGTACAGGAGACACCACCTGGTAATTCTTACTTCACAGTAGGTGGGGTGACCGTATTATCACCCACACTGGAGAACTAACTTTTCAGAGTGAAAGGAGCCACTATTAATTATACCAGCTCCATCAGCCCAGCTGATGGACTGTCCCTGGGAAAGAGGGTAACCAGCTTTAGGCTGACGTTGGTTCAGCTCCACTATAGATCTCAGTGTTGAAGTACCCTTGGGACTCCGGGCTTGGATGTCTTCCTTTTTTTTGTGTGTGGTACGCGGGCCTCTCACTGCTGTGGCCTCTCCCGTTGCGGAGCACAGGCTCCGGACGCGCCCAGCGGCCATGGCTCACGGGCCCAGCCGCTCCGCGGCATGTGGGATCCTCCCGGACCGGGGCACGAACCCGTGTCCCCTGCATCGACAGGCGGACCCTCAACCACTGCACCACCAGGGAAGCCCTGTCTTCTTTTTTATATCTTCCATATTCCTACACCAGTGCTGTCCAGTGGAATTTTCTGCGATGATGGAAATGTTCTGTATCTGTGCTGTCCAATACAATAGCCACTAGTCACACGTGGCTACTGAGTACTTGAAATGTGGCTAGTGTGGCTAAGGAATTAAAATTAAAATTTTATTTAATTTTAACTAGTAGAAACATAAATGACCATATGTGGCTAGAGGCTCCTGTACTGCATGACTCGGACTAGATGGTTTCACCCGGTGTCACTGTTTTGTTTTGTTTTTTTAAGTTTTCCCTCTTTATTCTTTTTAAAAACATTTTAATATTTATTTATTGTGGCTGTGTTGGATCTCAGTTGTGGTACGAGAGGTCTTCGCTGTGGCATATTAGCACTTAGTTGTGGCATGTGGACCCTTCGTTGCGGCATGTGGGATCTAGTCCCCCAACCAGGAATCGAGCCCCGGCCCCCTGCATTGGGGGTGCAGAGTCTTACCTATTGGGCCACCAGGCAAGTTCCAGTGTCATAGCTTTACAACCATCTGTAGGCCCTGATTCCCAAATTGGTCTAGCGGGCCCAACCACTCTGCTAAAATCCAGACTGAGGATGCGGAGAACTTGGAACACGTGTGCATTGCTTGGAGGAATGTAAAATGGTGCAGCTGCCGTGGTAAATAGCAGGACTGTTCTTTGAAAACTTAAAAAGAATTTACCACATGATTCAGTAATTCCACTCCGAAATGTGTACCCAAAAGACCTGAAAACAGGGGCTCAAACATGCTTGTACGCCCAAGTTCATAGCAGCATTTTTCACAATAACCAAAAGGTGGAAGCAGCCCAAGTGTCCACCGATGGATGAGTGGATAAACAAAATGCGGTACTTACCCACAGTGGAATATTATTCAACCTTGAAACAGAAGGAAATGTTGACATGCTACAACGTGGCTGAACCTTGAAGACATTATGCTAAGTGGAATAAGCTGGTCACAAAAGGACAAATGCTGTATGATTCCTCTTATGTGAGATTCCTAGACTAGTCAAATTCATAGAGACAAAGTAGAATGGTGATTGCTAGGGGCTGGGGAGAAGGGGGGTTATTGGGTAGAAAGTATCAGTTGGGGAAGATATAAAAGTTCCAGAAATGGATGGTGGTGATGGTTGTACAACAATGAATGAATGAAAGGCTACCAAACTGTGTACTTTAAAATGGTTAAAATGGTAAATTTTGTTATATATATTTACCACATTAAAAGACCCTAATCTTCTGATACTCCCTCCAAACCTTCTCCTTCTGCAGACTTCCCACCTCAATTAATACCGACTCTATTTTTCCATTTGTTGAAGCCAAAGACAGATTCTTTCTCCGCCCACGTTCAGCACATCGGTAAGTCTTCTCGGCTCTACCTTCAAACACATGCATTTGGAATCTCACCACATCTCACATCACCCAACATGCTGGTCCATGGATCATCCCTCCACACACATCTCCACTGACTTTTTTTAAAAAATAAATTTATTTATTTATTTTTGGCTGCATTGGGTCTTCGTTGCTGCGAGTGGGCTTTCTCTAGTTGCAGTGAGCGGGGGCTACTCTTGGTTGTGGTGCACGGGCTTCTCATTGTGGTGGCTTCTCTTGTTGCAGAGCATGGGCTCTAGGTGTGTGGGCTTCAGTAGTTGTGGTGCACGGGCTCAGTAGTTGTGGCTCGCGGGCTCTAGAGCGCAGGCTCAGGAGTTGTGGCATGCAGGCTCAGTAGTTGTGGCGCACAGGCTTGGTTGCTCCGTGGCCTGTGGGATCTTCCCGGACCAGGGCTCGAACCTGTGTCCCCTGCATTGGCAGGCAAACTCTCAATCTCTGTGCCACCAGGGAAGCCTTCCACTGACTTTTCACATCACTCGGAGTGACAGCATGTGTTTACTATGAACCGCAAACACTGCATCATCTGTCCCCCACCGTGACCTCCCTGAAGTTATCTCCCACCACTCTCTCTGTTGTCCACGGGCCTCCTGTTGTCCAGACACCTCAGGAACGTCCCTGCCTCAGGGCCTTTGCCCCTGCTGTTCCCTCTGCCTGCAATGATCCTCATGCAGATCTGCATGGCTGGACCCCCATTTCTAAGGCTCGCATCCATGTCTCAGTGAGCCCTTCCCAGGCCATTCTGGAAATTTCAGCATCCTCCCAACACTTCCTATCTTCCTTGCCAGCTTTCGTTTTTTTTTGCACTCACATGAATCACTATCTACGATACTACATTTGACCCTTGAAAAGTGTAGGGGTTGGGGGGTGCCAACCCTCCTCTCAAATTCCACATGTAACTTATGGTTGGCCCTCTGGTACACACCGTCCCTCTGTATCCCCACTTGGGCATCCACAGATTCAACAAACTGGGACTCGTGTAGTGCTGTAGTATTTACTATTGAAAAAATCTGCATGTAGTTGGATGCAGTTCAAACCTGTGTTGCTCAAGGGTCAACTGTGTATATTTTATTTACCTTGTTTATTTTCGGTCTTCCCCACTGAAATAGACCGATAGCTTGTGAGATCTTAGTTCTCCTACCAGGAATCAAACCCGTGCCCCCTGCAGTGGAAGCAAGCATGGAGTCCTAACCACTGGACCACCAGGGAATTCCCTGAAATACATGATGTTTAAGGCAGAGGTTTCAGATCAATGTGGTTCTCTGCTTTTCTCACAGTGCTCAGATCAGCACCCAACATATAGTTGGTATGCAATAAATATTTGTTAACTTAATGAAAGAATCCAGACATTAAGCGACTTACTCAGGGTCCATCTCTTTAAGGAA
This sequence comes from Leucopleurus acutus, assembly GCF_964270905.1. Classification (NCBI taxonomy): domain Eukaryota; kingdom Metazoa; phylum Chordata; class Mammalia; order Artiodactyla; family Delphinidae; genus Leucopleurus; species Leucopleurus acutus. The sequence goes on along the minus strand of NC_139143.1, from coordinate 188,816,375 downwards.
ACCTTCTTTGATTGATGCATAACCAACCCAACACCTTTACACGTGTTCAGTCTACTTGAAGCGCCTTTATGAGTTTGGCTTTCATTTCATTTAAGCCAGTAATTCTCAACCAGGGGCAATTTTGCTCACTCAGGGGACTTTTGGGAATATCTAGAGACACAAGGGGGAGGAGGGGTGTTCTGGCATCCCTAGTTAGTAGGGGCCAGGGAGCTTGCTAAACGTCCTCCCCACAGTGAAGACTTATCCCGACAAAATGTCATTTACGCTAAGGTTGAGAAACCCTGATTCAACCTAACCATGTTAGGAGTTATCTAGTCCGCATTTATTAAGAGGTAAGTTCCTTGAAGGCTGTCACAGCTTGAATAGTGTGCTCTAAAAAAGATATGTTAAAGTCCTAAACCCTGGTATCTCACAAGGTGACCTTCCTTGGAAATGTGATGCAGCTACACGTCAAGGAATGGAATGCCAGGGATTGTCGCAGCCTCCCAAGGTGGAAGAGGCCGGGAAGGATCCTCCCACGGGAGGTCATGGCCCTGCTGACACCTTGGGTTTGGAGTTCTAGCCTCCACCCAAATTTCTGTTGTTTTGAAATATCCAGTTTTTGGTACTTTGTTAGGGCAACCCTAGGAAACTACTACAAGGGCAGACCCAATGCTAAATCTAAACTTGATGCGAGTGGGGTCTATACCCTGTGACAATCAAATTAGTTTCTGGAAAAATGAGAGTCTTTGCCAGGATGGGGGTTACATCCTCCTGAGGGAGGAGAGACAAGGATGTCCAGTCTCTTGGGTAGTATAAGATGCCTGACCAAGGGTGTGTATAATACGTGTTCAAACCCACCAGCCACCAAAGCCTTTCCTGGGAAAATTACCCCAGCACAAAGTGTTTTTTGTTAATATTAACTTAGGTTCTCTTGGAGGCAAAAGCCAGGAGATCCCATAAATCCCACCGTGCTTGGGGCATAGCTGCCACATTACACCCTGAGAAAACTTCTAGTGGCTAATGTTACGGCTCTTCACCTGGCATGGACGTGGGCGGGAGGGGGCTTTCTGGCAAGCATCTGGCCCACTGTGGAGACACTTATGGAGTGTGATCTAAAGGCTCTTTGGCTCTAAGGAAGGGTAAGGCTTTGGATGTGATTATTTCTAAAAAAAAAAAGAAAAAAAATGGGGAGAATTATTAAATAAACAAAGGTCTAGATTTAAAGGCTACTTACTATCCCAGGACCAAGATTAATGGTGAGTGGCAAGCTTTTGTGAAGATCTTCTGTAGCCCGATTAACCAGGCTGGGATTCCAGAGAGATAATGTCTTTTCACATATAAAAGATCCTATTGATTTCCTGTTAGTATTATCCCGAAAATGTGCAGTGTGTATCTATACAGCAGAGACAATCTTCCATCACTTGCTTTATGGGAAGAGAATGGTTATTGTATCTCTTCCCATAAAACATAATCTCTTTTTCTCTTCCAAAATCTACCTGTCCCTCTGGGAACTACCAGTTGTAATCTGTGGAAGTGAATTGATTTTTCTTTTCTTTTCTTCTATGTGTGCCGGTGTTGTTATATTTGGCTTCTCTACATTTTCTCATTGTTCTCTAGAGTCTGAATTTTTGAGATTATTTGAGCTTGTCTAAAAATTCTTTTATAAAAATCAGTCCCACCGAAACACACACATGATGGGGGATGTTAGGCTCTGTGTAACTTGATCAGATGGGAGGTGCCTCTCCCCCATCCTCTGTTGGGGGTTGCTGTTCGTGCCTAGCTGGGATTTGGAGGCCCTGAGAGGTCGCCTAGTATATTCCAACAGGAAAAAAAAAGGCAAAAACCCAAATCACTGAAGGAAGCAAGTTCTCTTTCAGCATTAACTCTGGGCGTCTCTTCAGGATCAGTTAAGATGCAAGGGCAAAGTCCTTCATATTTAAATATCATGCTCTGAGCAGCAGCTTCCTAACGTAATAAATCTGGCCGAGAAGCCCCCAGCAATGCAGTCTTGTCCAGACCTTACAGATGGAGGTCTACAAGCTGGTTCCAGCTGCAAAGGCCGTACTTGTGGTTCTGCCTTCACCTCCTTTTTAAGGCAGGCCCTCCCTCAATTCTCCTCTCCGAAACCCACCCACCCTTCGAGGTGTGAGCCCTCCATAAGCCCCCTGCCACATTTTCTGCCCTCCCCTGAACTCCTGTGGTACTTATGGATTGAACTGCACCATCCCAGGTCGTGTTTAATTACAACTGCCTTTTATTCCTTACTTATTGCATGTGCACTATCTTACAGCTCTGCAGAGGTCCGTGTCTTCAAGCTTCACTGTTTTCTCACTCTCTCCACTTCTGCACTGTACCTGGAGCCAACCAATTTATTGTGCCCTATTGCCAGATGATTTTTTAAAAAGCCCCCCAAATATGTATTTATACATACATAATACAGATATAAATCTCATTGTTATGGGCTGAAATGTGTCCCTTCCAAATTCATATGTTGAAGTCTTAACCCCTTGTACCTAAGAATGTGACTGTATTTAAGATGGGGTCTTTAAAGGGGTAATTAATCTAAAAGAGGTCATTGGGGTGGGCACTAATCCAATATGATTGGTGTCCTTAAGAAGAGGAGATTAGGACACACACGTGCACACACACACACACACACACACATACACACACACAGAGTCACACACACAGAGGGAAGACCACGTGGAGACATAGGGAGAAGACGGCCATCTATAAGCCAAGGAGAGAAGCCTCAGAAGAAATCAACCTGCCAACATCTTGATCTTGGACTTCCAGCTTCCAGAAATGTGGCAAAATAAATTTCTGTGGTTTAAGTCACCCAGTCTGTGGTCTTTGTTATGGCGGCCCAAGCAAAGCAATACAATCAACTCGTCACAAGACAAAGACCAAAGTTCTTGATATTTGAGACCCTCTGTGTCCTTGTCCCATCCCATTTCCCAGTCTGTCTTCTTCCTGTCCTGTCCCTATCCTCCTGTCCCCCCATCTGGTCGACTCCCAGGCTCCTCTCATCCCAGATTCCCTCCCATCCCTGCCTAAGCGCGTTCTCTTCCTGGGCGGTGGTCACCTCCTCCTCCAGCCATGCAGAACCAAACTAAGGCCAACCCAAGTCCAACCCTTCCCCGAAGCTTCAGTGACATTCTATTAACTAAGAAAGAGACATGAGGTTTATCGTGGATCGTACAGTGGTTTTCTAACTGTGCCCCCCAGGACCCTCTCTCAGGGGCTACTCTGTGTGTAAGGGGGGATGACAAAGGGATAAAGGCCAGGCTCTCCTTGGCATCCACTGAACAGAGCTGGCTGACTTCTTCCTGTGTGATTTGTTTGTTTTTCCATATATTATTCAAAAACCATTCTGTGGGGTGGAAACGATGCTGGAGAGCTCTGCTGAAAATCCTATCCAGGATGTAATGACAACAAAATGTCCAGAAAAGTCATAGGAAGCTAGAGGTCCTTGCTCAGGAAACACTTAAGCGAACAAAGCCTGTAACGCTTTTATCTAGATTTCCTAGAACTGTACTCATTGCCAGGGATAAACTCAATGATCAAAACTCATTGACTCCGAAAATGTAACTTCCATATATACTACTGCCCGTTGCAATTCATCAGACAGGCAGCTGTGACACCGTTAATGCGATCGTGGCTTGCAGTGTTATTAATCTATTTTCTAAGTACGAAAGGAGGGCAGTTTGGATTCTCTGATACAGATGTGGACACTGGCCAGGTCACATCTGGCCAGGGGTTTGTGGCGTGATGACTTCATGAAGAAATCAATTTCTGTTCCCTTCAGCTGACCTTAGGGCCCTCTTCTTAGCCTTGCTTTTCTCTGCTGTAATATAAAAGTTAAATTTCAGTCTTTATGATCTATCCAGTGCTATTCCTTTCAGAAGTTGTGGCACGTCTTGTGTGTTAGCGAGGTCCCAATGAGGCAGGGAGGGGATGGTCTACAATTATTTCTCTCTGAGCATTAAGCTAAGGTCCTTCTCCAAAGTTTAGAGCAAATTTCCTTTGACCTTTTCTTTTTTTTGCTTTTAAAAAAAATTATTGAAGTCTAGTTGATTTACAATGTTGTGTTAGTTTCTGCTGTACAGAAAAGTGATTCAGTTATACTTATACATATATACTTTTTCCTATTCTTTTCCATTCTGGTTTATCACAGGTATTGAATATAATTCCCTTTGCTATACAGTAGGACCTTGTTGGGAGCTTGGGATTAGCAGATGCAAAGTAGTATATATAGGATGGTTAAACAACAAGGTCCTTGAACCTTTTTGCTTCAGAGACCTGGCCAGAAGATTTCCCACCCATAGGACTTAATGCTTTTTTTCTTTTAATTTAATTTAATTTAATTTTTTGGCCACGCCGCATGGCACCTGGGATCTTAGTTCCCCGACCAGGGATTGAACTCACGCCCCCTGCAGTGGAAGCGCGGAGCCTTAACCACTGGACAGCCAGGGAAGTCCTGGACTTAATGCTTTCTTAAAGTAGCCTTTTAACATGAAGTGTCAATCTGTGAATCTGCAGTAGATTTATTGAATACCCATGGAATGAGTCAGGAAAATGTGGCTATATCTTCTCCCTCCCCCCAGAGAAATACACAAGTTTTCCCTTGTTCTCTGCTCGCCTACCCCACCCTACCAATCAACACACAGCTTTTGAGTCTCAGATCCCTGGACTGTTTCAGAGAAAAGGACAGTTCCCTTGGAATCAAGGTGAAGTTATTTGTTCTGACGCAGATGGATGTTATGTTGATATGTGAACCCCTTCCTTCTCTCTGCAGATATAATTCTTTTCCTCATAAAATTCCATAGCTGGATTTATGTCAGTATCATCTATTCCGATTACTCTGCTTCATCAGGGATTCCTATGCCATAGATTTCCTATGTTTCTGATCAGTTACCATGAATATGGCTCTGGTTATCACAGTTCTTAGTAACTACAAGCTCTACTTCTGTGGGCTTCAACCCACTGTAAGAACGAATCTGTGCAAACCTCTCAGGATAAACCTGGTTTGTTTGTTTTTCTTTTTCATGGGAGTGGAAGGATTACAGATCCAGGGGAAACAGTGGGGAGGGGAACTGAAACAAATCTGCCATATGCTTGTTTATTATCAGACATTTACATCTCGGACTTCCCCGCTGGTCCGGTGGTTAAGAATCCGCCTGCCAATGCAGGGGACAAGGGCTCGATCCCTGGTCCGGGAAGATCCCACATGCCGCCGAGCAACTAAGCCCGTGCACCACAACTACTGAGCCCGCGAGCCACAACTACTGAAACCCGTGTGCCTAGAGCCTCTGCTCCACAACAAGAGAAGCCACTGCAATGAGAAGCCCGCGCACTGCAATTAAGAGTAGCCTCCGCTCGCCGCAACTAGAGAAAGCTGGCTCACAGCAACGAAGACCCAACGCAGCCCAAAATAAATAAATTTCAAAAACAAACAAATAAAACAAAGACATTTACATCTCATCTTCACTCAGAGCATAAATTTCGAATGTGGTTTAAGCTTTGGACACACTTCCCTCTGAGGCGGCTGAGTTTTCGGGACCATTTCCATCATTTCCTTCCTCTCCCGATCATGCCCATCACAGCACAGCATAATTACTTGTTTACCTGTCTGCCTTCTTCTCCCTTCCCCCAACCCGACTGTGATGTCCCTGAGAAGGATCGCAGTTCATTGCCGATGTCCTCAAAGTCTGGTGGAGTAGCTTGGAGTATAGGGTTCTCAGTATGAAAGAAAGAAAGAAAGAAAGAAAGAAAGAAAGAAAGAAAGAAAGAAAGAATGAATGAATGGCTATTTTCATGTATTTCTTGCCTCTCACTCAGCTGACAAGTGCAGTTAAATCTAAGATTTCTTGTTTGAGACAGGACTCCTTTGGTGGTAAGAAAAAACAAAAACACTCAAAGAATGGGGGTGGGAGAGGAAGGAGATGGCTATGCCCGGGCAAGGAGCCCAGGAAAAGCTAGGCACACAGACTCAAGAATTCCAGCAGCGAGCGGGCCGTTCTGACCCAGGGCTGCCCTAGGGATCTCAGGAGCAGGGGTTTGTAGGTTTTACTCTGGTTACTGCCATTAACATGAGTCAGCCAGGCCACGCAGGGCCTCTCTGTTCCCCTCTCGTGCTTCTCACCCTTTAGTCAACATCTTTTCCCTCCTCTATGGTTTCTGCTTATCCACACTTTCTTTTCTCTCATCCCTTCATTTGCACAAGACCCACTGTGGCCTCTCTGACTTCTTTCTCTGTTGCCATGTTTAAACTTCAACTTCGCACATTACCGGCCCTCTTCTCACAGCCCTATAGTTTCTCTTTTTTTAAATAGCAAAATATAGTTGATTTACAATGTTGTCTTAATTTCTGCTGTACAGCAAAGTGATTCACTTATACATTCTTCTTCATATTCTTTTCCATTATGCTTTATCACAGGATATTGAATATAGTTCCCTGTGCTATACACTAGGACCTTGTTGTTTATCCATTCTATATACAGTAGTTTGCATCTTCTGATCCCAAAATCCCAGCTCATCCCTCCCCCACTCCCCTCCCCCTTGGCACCCACAAGTCTGTTCTCTATGTCTGTGAGTCTGTTTCTGTTTCCTGGATAGGTTCATTTGTGTCATATTTTAGATTCCACATAAAAGTGATATCATACGGTATTTCTCTTTCTGACTTACTTCACTTAGTATGATAATCTCTAGTTCTCTCCATGTTGCTGCAAATGGCATCATTTCATTCTTTTTTACAGCTGAGTAGTATTCCATTGTATATATGGAATATATAATACATCTTCTTTATCCATTCATCTGTCAATGGATCAGTCCTAGAGCTTCTACCTTCAAATGCCCAGAGCAACCATCTAGCCTAATTCATCTTTCCCTACAGGGCAATGTATAGCCAATGGATTGGTGGTCTCCAGGCAGGGTACCCATGGTCCAATCAGATATAGCTAGAGGTCAATGTCATGCGCTAGAACACATGGCTGCCCATGGCCGCTTTCACCAAGGGATGTGGGCAGGGTCTCTGCAACTCCCTCCACTGTGGAGCAGCCATGTGGTTCAGGGGCTGGACCTCAGCTGGACCGGGAAGGGGCTGCTGAAGCCAATAGAGGTAATTTCATTACCCTGACCCTTGCCATTTCTTGGTCAAAGGATCCAAAGTTGGGTCAGCACATGGCATTCCTCTGTGCAGGGACTGGTCCAGGGGTGGGTTTATAAATCAGGGGAGATAAGCAGAGCACTGCTGGGGTGGAAATGTCCTTGTTCTCAGCAGAGAGGCATGGAGGAAGGTGGTTTCTCTTCCTTGGGACATTGTGGCGCACAGTCGGGGGGCGGTCGCCCAGAGCTGCTGCAGCCATTCTTGCTTCCAGTTGGAGGATGATGTCACCGCTGAAGTGGGCAGAAGAACCCAGAGCACACCAGGGAAATAGCCAGAGCCCGTGGACTGGGCAGATCCTGAAGCCCGACCTTCCTCTTGACTGCCAGTCACGTGATCCAATACGTTTCCTTGTTGTTTGAGCCAGTTTGCGTTGTGTGTTTGTAATTTGCTGCTGCTTTACGGAGGTGGAGGGGCGAGAGGGGAGCGTCTGCGGTGTAGGAGGCAATGGGGTGTACATATGTTTCAGATGGTCATTTCTGAAGGTCAGCGGGAGCAGGGCCAGTTTTACAGGCAGCCGCCTAGGCTGCCACACAGTGCCCTGTGCTAGGCTTAATGCTCCGCTGTCGCCATCCTGAGATTCCTAAACGTTTGTAAATGAGGGATTGCCTTTTCATCTTGCCCCGGCCCCACAGATTACACAGCCAGTTCCAGGCAGGTGATACAGTGTATGGAAAAGGACTTGTAAACTGTAAAGCACTCTACAAAGCATTGATTGTTATTTAAAATGACCTGTTCACACACTCCGACTGTCTGCCACCTGAACCCCGGAACCCGCACAGATCGCAGGGGAGCTCAGACCCTCTGGGCTCCCATAGGAATAGGGAGAGATGGATGGAGAATCCACCGCTCATAGAAGTTTTCTTCCATCTCCAGGAGTTTGGGGAAGTATGTGGCCAAAGTTAAACTGTTCGTTTAACTGTTAAACAAGCAAAGCAAACGCACACACACACACAGACTACTTTTTTTTTTTTTTTTTTGGAGTACAGTTGATTTACAATGTTGTGTCAGTTTCAGGTGTAGAGCAAAGTGATTCAGATATACATATACATATATCTATTCTTTTTCAGATTCTTTTCCCATATAAGTTATTACAGAACATTGAGTAGAATTCCCTGTGCTGTACGGTAGGTCCTAGTTAATTATCTGTTGTACATACAGTGGTGTGTATATGTTAATTCCAAACTCCTACATTATCCATCTCCACATGAACCACTTTGCCTGAGTTAAATCTACTACCCTGTTTGTGGTCTTCCTCTGCCCTTCAGGGACCTGTCTTCAACCCATGGGCCAAACTGTCCTTTCCTACCTTTATCCTGCTTGCATGTGTGTGTGCGTGTCTCAGGTGGAAAGAACGACTGTCTGGTTTGGCCTGTCCTTTCATCCTGCTAATATTGTTACTGAGTGAGTGTTACTTTGGAAATAATGTGTGCAGTTTTGGTGCAAAACTGTACCTTGTCCCGGGCTTCCCTGGTGGCGCAGTGGTTGAGAGTTCGCCTGCCGATGCAGGGGACACGGGTTCATACCCCGGTCCGGGAAGATCCCACATGCCGCCGAGCGGCTGGGCCCGTGAACCATGGCCGCTGAGCCTGCGCGTCCGGAGCCTGTGCTCCGCAACAGGAGAGGCCACAGCAGTGAGAGGTCCGCGTACCGCAAAAAAAAAAAAAAAAAAAAACACAAAACCCTTGTCCCCGGTCACATGATGAATGTAACCATAAAAAGTTTAAAATGCTATTATTTAAAATTTATTTTCTCATAAAAAATGGTTCCTGAAATGACCATAATTTGAATAACTTACTCTATAGTTATAATACATTATGCCCTGGTCCCGGGCCAGGTTCGGCAGTCCCGGAGCCTCGCGAGATCTCTGTCAGAGCCAGCGCCCTGCAGCCGCCGTCTCTGTTAGCAAGTCCTTCTTGGGCAGCTCAGTTCCGTGTCTGTTCCAGTTTGCATAAACCTGAAACTCTGCCTGCAGATCATCCATTTTATATTCTTTCTTCTCTGCTCCTAAAACTGCATTTCTTTGTGAAGCTATTGTGGAGGTATCAAGGTTTTTAAAAAGTGGACTTATTTTTTAGCTAAAGGAAAGTGCCTGATGCGGCTGGAATCCTCCATCTAATGTCCCTTTCGTGCTTCATCAGTGAGTTTTTTCTTTTCTTTTCTTTTCATTTTTTGGCCGCGCAGCTTGTGGGATCTTAGTTCCCCGACCAGGGATCGAACCTGGGTCCCCTGCGGTAGAAGTGCAGAGCCCTAACCACTGGACCTCCAGGGAATACCGTCATCAGTGATTCTAAATCTTCTTTGGGGTCCCCTCTCCCCCAAGCATGTCTGACCTCAGAGTCGTCCAGAGTGCTCGGAGGCAGGAAGTCTTGGTCATAATTTACTGACGAGCGTTGATCCTAGAGACCTTCAGTGTTCCTGGCACAGGGTGAGGGTGGAGGTCATCACCTGACAGGACTGCAACTCTGCTAATGACAGCGGGAAAGCATGGGGGTCCCTGCTGTGCACGCTGCTAACCAGTGGGCCTTACCAGGTGCCAGGCACTGTGCTGGGAGCTGCACCTATCCATTGTTTCATGAACTTTCACAACCGTCCCGTGGGCAAGAAAGCGTGTTTGTTTCCGAAGTCTGCCGTAACAGATTACCACAAATTTAGTGGTCGCAAAGACAGACTTATTATCTTACAATTCTGGAGGAAATGGGTCATCTGGGGTTACAACCAAGGTGTGGGAAGATTTGTGTTCCTTCCATTCTTCCCAAGGCTCTAGGGGATAATCCATTTCCTTGCGTTTTCCAGCTTCTCGAGGCCACCCACTTTCCTTGGTTTGTGACCCCTTCCTCCGTTTCCCAAAGGCAGGAGCAAAGCATCTTCAAATCTCTCTCCCTGGCCTCTGCTTCATCCTAGCGCCTCCTTGCCTGGTTCCAATCCTCCTGTCTCCCTCTTGTAAAGATTACGTTGGGCCCACCTGGATAATCCAGGCTAAGCTCCCTAATTCGGGACCTTTAATCACCCCTGCAAAGACCCTTTTGCCATGTAAGGACACATAGTCTCAGGTTCTGGGGATAAGAATATGTACTTCTCTGGGGGCTGTTATTCTGTCTACCATCGAAAGTACCATTATTAGTCTCACTGTACAAATAAGGAAACTGAGGCGCAGAATGACTTATCCAAGGCCACGCAGCTGGTGTGGAACATTTGGAACTCGAACCCCGTTTGTCAGTGTTTGGTGTGTCAGACTCCCTCCCTGGCTTACCCGTTTGGGTCAACGTGTTCCCTTTCTACAATGACTCACTGTCCCCTAGTGGTGAGTGGGTACCTGTACCTCCCAAACTCACAGGGGTCCTGGGCAGTGCCTACACTAAGTAAAATTCTCCCACGTGGTGGGTTCAAAACCATGTGGCTTCAATGCTGAGCTGCGTGGCAGGGCCAGGATTCAGAAAACGTTCTCCATCCTTCAAACCAGGAGCTTATTGCACCGGAGCTGCCATTAGCCTCCCCCCCAATCCCCATCCCTATTTGCTCTGTGCACCTGGTGGGGTTTTGTTTCCTTCCTGGTCCACGGACCAGCAGTATCAGCCTACCCGGGCACTTGTTAGAAATGCAGAGTCTCTGACCCCACCCGGGCCTGCTGAACCTGAAACCCGGTGATTCACCTGCACTTTAAAGTTTGAGAAGCAGGGTCTGGAGGACCGCACTCCATCTGGGCTGTTCTCTCCCACCTGCCCCGCAGGTGCCTGGGGCTCTGATGCCAGCAGCTTGGGAGGAAGCATCAGGGAAATGTCTATGCTGCTCTTTCTGTCTTGGCTTCCATGAGTTGGCAGCAGAAGAGCCATCGCCTGGCAGGACTTGGTGAACCCTGCAGCTAGGTGGGGGCAGTGTCCATGGCTGGCGTGTCTGGGGGCCCTGCCAGTGCCTCCTGCTGCCGCCCCTCTCCTGGGCAGTGGCTGGACAGCTGGCCGGGGCAGCGCTGGGAGCCTGGTCCCTCCTCTGTGCACCAGCCTCGGCGAGGGGCAAGGGTGTGTGTGTGTGAAATGACTTTGACCTTGGTGTTTGGTCTGATTCCTCTCACAATGAAAGGGCTTCAACACGTTGGCCTGTACGTTCTGAGCGCTGCGGAGTTTTGGCATAGTGGCTGATAAGTATTTTTAGTTCCTTCCTTCTTAATGTTTGCCAGAAAACCACAGTCATTACTCATGAGCAGGGCAAGCTTACCCCTCCCAGCCTCCAGGAGAGTTGGGCTTGCCCTCAGATGCCCACTGAGGGCCCCCTGCCCTGGGCTTCCCAGCCGTCTCTGAAATCAACATAACGCTTACACCTACAGCAAAGCGCAATGTGGTATTTTTAAACAGAGTAAGCCCATAGCTTTAAAAAATTTATTTTTAAAATTGTAGTAAAATATACGTAACATAAAATCGATCATTTGAACCATTTTAAGTGAACAGTTCAAAGGCATTAAGTACATTCTCGTTGTTGTGCAACCATCACCACCATCCGTCTCCAGAACTTTCTCATCGTCCCAAACGGAAAGTCTGTTCCGTTAAACACTAACTCGCTATCCCCCCTCCCCCAGCCCTTGGTAACCACCCTTCTGCTTCCTGTCCCTACGCATTTGACTCCTTTAGGGACCTCGTGTGAATGGAATCCTACAATATATATCCTTTTGCAACTGGCACGTTTCTCTGGGCATCGTGTTTTCAAGGTTCATCCGTGTTGTAGCATCCTAAGCTTTTAAAAAAAATCACTCACCTAACTGATAAAAGTAATGCTAAATTGAAGCACAAGTACGCTCTTTGTTCTAGGCCAGTAGCTTTTTTTCTTTTTTTGGCTGCGTCACGCGGCACATTGGATCTTAGTTCCCCAGCCAGGGATAGAATACCGGGCCCCCTGCAGTGGAAGCGCAGAGCCTTGACCACTGGACCGCCAGGGAAGTTCCTTGGCAAGTAGTTTCTGATTAGCCCTAGCCCCTGTCTGCTAAGGTAGGGCTACATCTGCTTTAAAAAAAAAGGATGGCAAACTAGGAGCGTGCCCAATGCAGCCACCCCTCATCTGCCTCGTAAGAATGGTCTGGGGAAAGCTGGCTTGGTCAGCTCAGGAGAGTGTGAAGTCTGCAAGATTAGGGCTTACACATCTTCCCACAGGATGCCAGTTACCTCCGCCAAGGGGAAAATGCCTGCGTCCTCAGCATCTTCAATTCCGGTTCCCTGTGTGGATCTTACTTTTAATGGCAGTGCCTTCCAGACCACAAGGGACGAGGCTCCCTCCGAAAATCTCGCCATCGGTGGAAGGATAATGGCCCCAAGGATCTAGTTCAGTAAACACGCTGTTCTTTTGTGATGCTCTTTCCAAATGAAGCTCACACTTTGGGATTAATTAAACTTTCTTCTAGCTGCCTGCCAGTGTAACCTTTCCTTTATGCTTCTTAGGGGGCACACGATGTAAAAAGTCAAATCTATTATGTTCATGACTTGGAGGAAAAGATCTGGGACAAAATTACCTTGCACACTGTTTTTTTTTTTTTTTTTAATGTCTGAAACATTTATATTAACATATTTCCATACAAATAACCCAAAGAAAGTTTAGTATTAGTTGTTTTTTTGGTTTGTTTGTTTTTTATTTTATTTTATGAGTATTGGATCAAATGCATGGCTCTCTGAGCTGTATGTTAGCTAAATAACAGATTCAACCCAGAAGAGTGATTTGGAATTAAAGACATAAGAACCACTGAGGACAGAGCGAACCCCCAATTTCTTGTACACCTCAGGGGCGGGGGCGGGACATTAGAGACATATATGGAAGTTGGGTGCTGACTGTTGAAGCCACAGCCCCTGTTCTTGTTCCAATCTTGCTGTGATTTTGAGTGCATGACATTTAATTAATTTTACAGTTAATTCTTTGCAGCCTACCTTTTTTGACAGTGTCGCTAGGCTCTCTCAGCTGGTCAGTCATGACCCTCGCTGGAGCCCAGACAGGGTCATCTGGCTGCAGCAGGAGGCCGCGAGGAGCAGCGGCAGGTGTGGAGCCGAGACAAGATTTTAGCGCGAGGACGGTTCCCTGGAGGAAGCGTGGTCCAGGAGCTCCATCTCGGTGTCCCATGAGTACCGTTTAAAACTTCCCTTTCCCTGGCCTCAGTTCCGGGAGCTTTAAAAAAATGCTTGCATTTTCAAGAATTTTAAGAAACTTTGTATTGAAGCAACACACACACACACACACACACACACACACAGAGTGACAAATAAACAAGTAGAAAAGAGATAATGTTGAAACTCCCCAAAGTGACTTTAACTGTTCCTTGCTTTAATTCTTCTGGAGCTTTCTCTGCTGTTCTATAATAATACCTCTATTGTTTGATTTTTTCAATTTTGGGCACTATCTTTTTTTTTTTTTTTTTGCGGTACGCGGGCCTCTCACTGTTGTGGCCTCTCCCGTTGCGGAGCACAGGCTCCGGACGCGCAGGCTCTGCGGCCATGGCTCACGGGCCCAGCCGCTCCGCGGCATGTGGGATCCTCCCGGACTGGGGCACAAACTCGTGTCCCCTGCATCGGCAGGCGGACTCCCAACCACTGTGCCACCAGGGAACCCCAGGCACTATCTTTTGACTCCTAAGTAGAAAGATAAAGATTTAGTTCACCTACCCCATCCTTTCCTCCCTGTCGTCGTCTCTCTTTTATTTTTATAACTGCTTTATTGAGCTAGAATTCACATACCATAAAATTCACCCTGTTAAAGTGTACAATTCAGTGGGTTTTGTATGTTCACAAAGTTGTGCAACGATGTCTAAACCCAGTGTGCATCATTCTCTAAATCCAGAGAATTTTCGTCTTGCACAAGGAAGCCCCACACATGCTAGCAGTTGGTCCTTACATACCCTCCTCCCAACCTTTAGCAACTACTAATTTCTTCACATCCCCATCAGCACTTGTTATCTGTGTTTTTTCTTACAGTCATTCTAGTGGATGTGAAGTAGTTTCTGATTGTGGTTTTGATTTGCATTTCCCTAATTACTAATGATTTTGAGCATCTTTTCATGAGCTGATTGGTTATTTATAGATCTTCTTTGGAGAAATGTCTATTCAAGTCCTTTGTCTTTTTCAATTGGATTTCTTGTTTATTGTTGAGGTGTAAGAATCTTTATATGTTCTGGAAACTAGATCCTCATCAGATATATAATTTGCAAATATTTTCCCACATTCTATGGATTGTCCTTTCTCTTTCTTTCTTTTATTTTTATTACTTAATTAATTTATTTTTGGCTGCGTTGAGTCTTCGTTGTGGTGCACAGGCTTCTCATTGCGGTGGCTTGTCTTGTTGCGGAACACAGGCTCTAGGTGCGCGGGCTTCAGTAGTTGCAGCATGCAAGCTCAGTAGTTGCAGCACACGGGCCCTAGAGCATGCAGGCTTCAGTAGTTGTGGCGCATAGGCTCAGTAGTTGTGGCGCATGGGCTTAGTTGCTCCACGGCATGTGGGATTTTCCCGGACCAGGGATTGAACCTGTGTCCCTTGCATTGGCAGGCGGATTCTTTTTTTTTTTTTAACATCTTTATTGGGGTATAATTGCTTTACAATGGTGTGTTAGTTTCTGCTTTACAACAAAGTGAATCAGCCTTACATATACACATGTTCCCATATCTCCTCCCTCTCACATCTCCCTCCCTCCCACCCTCCCTATCCCACCCCTCCAGGCGGTCACAAAGCACCGAGCTGTTCTCCCTGTGCTCTGCGGCTGCTTCCCACTAGCTATCTACCTTACGTTTGGTAGTGTATATATGTCCATGCCTCTCTCTCGCTTTGTCACAGCTTACCCTTCCCCCTCCCCATAGCCTCAAGTCCATTCTCTAGTAGGTCTGTGTCTTTATTCCTGTCTTACCCCTAGGTTCTTCATGACATTTTTTTTTTCTTAAATCCCATATATATGTGTTAGCATACGGTATTTGTCTTTCTCTTTCTGACTTACTTCACTCTGTATGACAGACTCTAGGTCTATCCACCTCACTACAAATAGCTCAATTTCATTTCTTTTTATGGCTGAGTAATATTCCATTGTATATATGTGCCACATCTTCTTTATCCATTCATCCGATGATGGACACTTAGGTTGCTTCCATCTCCGGGCTATTGTAAATAGAGCTGCAATGAACATTTTGGTACATGACTCTTTTTGAATTATGGTTTTCTCAGGGTATATGCCCAGTAGTGGGATTGCTGGGTCATATGGTAGTTCTATTTGTAGTTTTTTTTTTTTTTTTATTTGTAGTTTTTTAAAGAACCTCCATACTGTTCTCCATAGTGGCTGTACCAATTCACATTCCCACCAGCAGTGCAAGCATGTTCCCTTTTCTCCACACCCTCTCCAGCATTTATTGTTTGTAGATTTTTTGATGATGGCCATTCTGACTGGTGTGAGGTGATATCTCATTGTAGTTTTCATTTGCATTTCTCTAATGATTAATGATGTTGAGCATTCTTTCATGTGTTTGTTGGCAGTCTGTATATCTTCTTTGGAAAAATGTCTATTTAGATCTTCTGCCCATTTTTGGATTGGGCTGTTTGATTTTTTGTTATTGAGCTGCATGAGCTGCTTATAAATTTTGGAGATTAATCCTTTGTCAGTTGCTTCATTTGCAAATATTTTCTCCCATTCTGAGGGTTGTCTTTTGGTCTTGTTTATGGTTTCCTTTGCTGTGCAAAAGCTTTGAAGTTTCATGAGGTCCCATTTGTTTATTTTTGTTTTATTTCCATTTCTCTAGGAGGTGGGTCAAAAAGGATCTTGCTGTGATTTATGTCACAGAGTGTTCTGCCTATGTTTTCCTCTAAGAGTTTGATAGTTTCTGGCCTTACATTTAGGTCTTTAATCCATTTTGAGCTTATTTTTGTGTATGGTGTTAGGGAGTGATCTAATCTCATACTTTTACATGTACCTGTCCAGTTTTCCAAGCACCACTTATTGAAGAGGCTGTCCTTTCTCCACTGCACATTCCTGCCTCCTTTATCAAAGATAAGGTGACCATATGTGCATGGGTTTATCTCTGGGCTTTCTATCCTGTTCCATTGATCTATATTTCTGTTTTATTGCCAGTGCCATACTGTCTTGATTACTGTAGCTTTGTAGTATAGTCTGAAGTCAGGGAACCTGATTCCTCCAGCTCTGTTTTTATTTCTCAAGATTGCTTTGGCTATTCGGGGTCTTTTGTGTTTCCATACAAATTGTGAATTTTTTTGTTCTAGTTCTGTGAAAAATGCCGTTGGTAGTTGGATAGGGATTGCACTGAATCTGTAGATTGCTTTGGGTAGTAGAGTCATTTTCACAATGTTGATTCTTCCAATCCAAGAACATGGTATATCTCTCCATCTATTTGTATCATCTTTAATTTCTTTCATCAGAGTCTTATAATTTTCTGCATACAGGTCTTTTGTCTCCTTAGGTAGGTTTATTCCTAGATATTTTATTCTTTTTGTTGCAATCGTAAATAGGAGTGTTTTCTTGATTTCATTTTCAGGTTTTTCATCATTAGTGTATAGGAATGGCAGGCAGATTCTTAACCACTGCACCACCAGGGAAGTCCCTATTCCTGGTTTGTTAAGTGCTATTAATGTGAAAGAGTGTTGTATTTTGTCACATGCTTTTTTTGTGTGTCCATGACATGATTTGTAGTTTTTGTCCTTTATTCTGTTATTATAGTGTATTACATTGATTGATTTTCATATGTTAAACCAATGTTGCATTCCTGGAATAAATCCTACTTGGTCACATAATCCTTTTTATACGTTGCTGGATTTGATTTGCTAGTATTTTGTTGAGGAATTTTGCATCTACTACATTCAGAAGGGATATTGGTATGTGACTTTTTTTGGTGATGTCTTTATCCAGTTTTGGTATCAGGGAACACTGGTCCCATAGAATGAGTCAAGATGTGTTCTCACCTGCTTTATTTTTTGGGAAGAATTTGTGAGGGATTGGTATCAATTCTTCTTTAAACATTTAGCAGGATTCACCAGTGAAGCCATCTAAGCCTGGGCTTTTGTGTGTGTGTGGTGGGGGGCAGGAGGGTAAGTTTTTTGATTACTAATTCAATCTCTTTACTTATTACAGGTCTATTGATATTTCCTGTTTCTTCTTGAGTCCTTTGTTGAGTTTTCCTTCATGTTTGGTATTTATTTATACATTATTATTTAAAATTCTTCTATCAGTCATTTTTCCTAACTTTAAATAATTGGCTTATCTCTTGATTTTTTTGAACATCAGCTCTCCACAGTTTCATTTCAACCTCTATTTTATCAGATAAGGATGTTTACATCCCATCCTTTCCTCCCCCTTTCCTTGTTATAATATATTTTAGCTACACTTTTACAACATCAAAGTTTACAAAAGGTAACATTTGTATTCTGTCCTGAAGACACAGATGTCTTGGGCACTATGTCTTCAGTTTGAATGAAAAGTTAAAAACCAATGAATGGCTTTACATTCCAATGACATCCTCAGGAGGGATGATGCCTGTCACAAAAGTGAACTCTGTGCCATTTTTCCAAGTACAAAAAAATTATTATTATCATATTCTGTTGATTGCTTGAAATGATTACACATTTTGTTTGCTTCAATTTTGGACCTTTATTTCTTGTATACTTTTTATTGTTTTTCCGGGAAGGCCTAATTGCCTTTCTTTTTCTTTCTTTTCTTTTTTTTTGGCATGACTTGCCTTAATCCTATTCTCAATTCTTTTTCAAGCTTGCAATTATGCCATCTATTCTCACCAGAGACCATTCTCCTGGAGCTCTCTGGTTTCCTGCTCCAAACTGGACAGTTGTTTGCTAGGTTCCCAGCTGCCTTTTTTTTCCTGCTTTATTTTCTATTGAGATATAATTGATTTATAACATTGTGTAATTTTAAGGTGTACAACATATTGATTTGATCCAATTTTATATATATATATATATATATATATATATATATATTTATTTCCAAAACATGTATTACAGAAAAGAAAATCTGTAATCATTAAGCAATAACTCTCCATTCCCCCGGCCCCTGGAACATACCATTCTGCTTTCTATGAATTTGATAACTCCAGGTACCTCATATAGGTGGAATCCCACAGTGTTTGTTTTTTTGTGATTGGCTTATTTCATTTGGCAAAATGTCTTCAGGTTTCATCCATATGGTACCAGAGGTCAGAGTTTCCTTCCTTTCTGGCTGAATAATATTCCATTGTATGTATACACCATATTTTGTTTATCTGCTCACCTGTGGATGGGTGCGTGGGTTGTTTTCACGTTTTGGCTGCAACGCACATTGGCGTGCAAGTATTTGTTTCAGTCCCTGCTTTAAACTCCTGTGCGTATATGGCCAGGACATTTCTCCCTGCTCCACCACTAGCTGCTTGGTCCTCACTGTGTTCTTGGTTGGGTCATCTCAGCAACTCTGAGCACTGGCTCTCCTCCTCCCCCACCCCCAGTTAGTCTCTTTCTGAATCATTTCTTCCTGTCTTTTTCCTTTCTGTCATCATAAAACTTTGCTTTTCCTCAGTTTTCCCACCTAAAAGGAAAAGTCTAGATCTTCCTGGAATATAACTTCAGCAGAATTAGAAGGCAATGAGCCCATATTGGAAATCTGCCTCAAAATGCCCAGGAGGAAGAGGTGTGACACAAAATCAAGGAATTGATTTCATTGTTAATTCCTTGTGACTTTCCCCCGGTTTTGACTAATTACCCATCCTGCAGGCTAGATTAATTTTTGAATTTAATATCATTGTATAGCGTTCAATCAGAAAAAGCGATAATCAAGGTTAAAATTGTTATACAATTAAGTCATAGGTTTCCTTTCCTCCTAAAATGGAACTGTTAAGAATTTACTTCTTTAACATTAAAATCAATCCAAATATTGATAGGTCTATTGGCAAGTTTTTGAGGAAGAAAATTTAATGCATAATCCCTGCTGAGCACGTAGTAAACATAAGACCATCTATTTCAATGGGCAGAACTAGGTGCTTTGCTGGAAATTTTTTGGCTAAAGTCAACACATTTTTATTTTTTAAAAACATGTTTACTAATTTATTTATATTTATTTATTTATTTGGTTGCGGTGGGTCTTAGTTGCGGCACTCGGGATCTTCGTTGCAGCATGCGGGATCTTTCACTGCGGTGCGTGGGCTCTTCGTTGCAGCGCACAGGCTTCTCTAGTTGTGGCGCGCGGGCTCAGTAGTTGAGGAGTACGGGCTTAGTTGCCCTGCGGCATGTGGGATCTTAGTTCCCCGACCAGGGATCAAACCCGTGTCCCCTGCACTGGGAGACAGATTCTTAACCACTGGACCACCAGGGAAGTCCATAAAGTCCACACATGTTTTAAAAGGGAAAAACAAACTAGATGTGCCAAGCTTTGTAAAAAGAGGGAAAAATCAATTTATTATGAGCAGTAAATTGCGAAATCAAGCTTTTATACCCATGAGCGTTAGGGGCAGGCCGAGTGGTTGCTCGGATTCTGACAGATCTTGTGGTATCCCACTTTATATTACGGAGTGAATGGCAGTGATTCAAATTTTTAAATTTGCGTGAAAAGTTCAAGCCAGAGATACATTAAGGTAAATTGAAGGATGTCAAAATCATATACAAATTAAGATGTTTGGCATCACATGTGACTTTTAAGATTTTGAAGAAGTATCTTTGCCTTCATCTACACAAACCTTTGGGCAAATATTAGATCAGATGTGCAAGTAACTGCAAGAAAAACTGCCGGCTCCTAAAATGTTTTACTTGTCTGCTGTTCCCTCGTGTGGTAAATAAGGAAGAAAACCTTATTTTTGACCACCTCCCAGGGGAAATAATTAATAGTTTAGGCAAATAGCTAGTAGCTATTTGTGAAGCAGAGTTAAACAGATACCATCCCAAAGATAATGCATATCACTTAGAACTTGAAATGGACACATCATAGGTTTCCCCTCTTGATTTATGGTGCAATAAAAGCAGTCATAAAAGTCGGCACATTCCACCCTTGCAAAGAGTTACCATTTTTATGATTTTGACAAGTTCACACTCCTGGTTTTACCCTCACACTGTCCTGGGCTCAAGTATTTAATATTTAACAATCTGTATTCTATAAATAATAGATGTGCCTATCTTCACAACCGAAGATCAGCAGCAGATTTTATTGTTGATGAGAGTGATAATGTTCTCTCACCTTCTTTTCTTACCTTTTTATGGTATTGTTAATTTTCCCTTTGTGGTTGAGGGTGGAGGGAGGGGTTTGGGTCATTCCAGAGAGAAACGGGCTGTAATAACCCAATTGGAACGGAGCACTAGGAGAAGCTTGGTTAACTCCAGACCGTTTCAGCAGTTTGAGTTTGCAGACTCATTCAAATGCTGGAGCTGGGAAGAACCCCAGCCATCATTCACAGACTTCCTGTTACCGTGAGGCAATGCCAAAATCTTCATCCAGCAGAAATGGGGCTCATGCCTACTAAGTGCAAAGATGAGCATGAAGGAGAGTTGTTGGTGAAGGGATTTGGCCAAGGTCATCTAGCTGGTATTGGCAGAGTGGATGAAAGTCAATTCAATTCAATACATGATTGGAAACTATTGAGAAACAGAGTCCTGGCTCCCCCAAAGTTTTTTTTAGTTAATTTTTATTGGAGTACAGTTGTTTTACAATGTTGTGTTAGTTTCTGCTGTCCAGCAAAGTGAATCAGCCATATGTATACATATATATGTATATATATATATATATATATGTGTGTGTGTGTATGTGTATATATATATATATATATATATATATATATATATATATATATATATATATATATATATATATACCCTCTTTTTTGGATTTCCTTCCCATTTAGTTCACCACAGAGCATTGAGTAGAGTTCCCTGTGCTCTACAGTAGGTCCTCAAAAGTTTAAATCATGTGATTTCCCCTGCTGAAAACCCTACAAATGGACATCTATCACGTTTGTAATAAAATCCTAGCTTCTTATCTGGGCCAACAAGTCCCCTTGAGTTCTGGCTCTTTTGTTCCCCATCTTGTGGTCATATCAGCTCCTCAGACCGAGCTGATTCCATCCCCAGGGCCATTGCACAGGCCATTCTCTGTGTCTGTTATGAATTTTCCCCAGATATTCCCACAGGTCCCGTTAAAACGGTATCCCAGGTGCCCAGCGAGGGAATTCCTATCCTTTTCTCTGTTTTGTTGACTTCAGAACCATGGGAAGCCCAGATTAAACATTATTTCTGGGTGTGTCTGTGAGGGTGTTTCTGAGTGAGCTTAGCAATGAAATCAGTGGACTCAGCAAAGTAGATGGCCTCTCCTGTGTGGGTGGGCATCACCCAAGTCATGGAGGCCTGAATAGAAAAAAAAGGGGGAGGAAGGAGGATTCATTCCTTTTTGCTTCCTGCCTGCCTGCTTCAGTTGGGACCGCTTATCTCACCTTCTCCAGGCCTTGGATGGGATTTAAACCATTGGCTCCCTGGTTCTCAGCCTTTGGCCTCAGTCTGAATTATATCACCAGTTTTCCTGGGTCTCCACCTTGCAGATGGCAGATGGTGGGACTTGTCAGTCTCCATAACTGTGCGAACCAACTCCTATAATGAATCTCTCTCTCTCTCTCAATATCTCTCTTTCTATCTACCTATTTATACCTATACCTACATCTATACCTATACCTACACGTACACCTACATCTACCACTCTATATCTATATCTATATCTCTCTCCTACTGGTTCTGTTTCTCTGGAGAACCCTCACTAACATAGTTACCCTTAGGTCTCCCTCTCTGGAGGGCAACTTGGAGTTCCTTCTCTAAGCTTAATGTCCAGCAAAATTCTTAGAGTTTCTGGAAGGTCAGTGAATGAGCAAAGGTAGCTGAATGAATGGAGTTGAGTGCTTGGAATTTGTAAAAGGCTCTTCTTACCAATATTGAGCATATCATTGGCTCTAGTTTGATCTGCCCTTTACCTAAAAGTTAATATGTATGAAGCCTGCATTTCCCCCTTGCTTTCTGGATCCAGCATGAAGGTGGCCTAGCTCTATGAGTTTAGCATGATGGGTTAAATAAACTTTGTAAACACAAACAGGAAATAACATAGAAAAAAACCCACAAACAAACAAAACGTGGTTTGAAAGTCTCCATTGAAGTCTCCAGGGCTTTCTTTCTTAATTCCTACAACCTCAAACAGGGTAGTGCAATTTAACATGGAGATGATGGGCTTCTCTGGTGGCGCAGTGATTGAGAGTCCTCCTGCCAATGTAGGGAACACGGGTTCGTGCCCCGGTCCGGGAAGATCCCACGTGCCGTGTAGCAGCTGGGCCCGTGAGCCATGGCCGCTGAGCCTCCACGTCCGGAGCCTGTGCTCCACAGCGGGAGAGGCCACAATAGTGAGAGGCCCGCGTACTGCAAAAAAAAAAAAAAGAAATAAATAAAAATAAAATGGAGATGACTGGCTAGACAAATGGAGGGCTGCTGCCAGTGATAAACAGAAAATAGCAATTGTTATGCCTTCCATTTGAGTGTTTTTTGCATTTTCAAGAGAACCTTTGCAGGCATGCCGACATTCACAACAACTCGTGCTATGCCCCAGGAGGCGGTATGCACATTTGCAGACCCGGGGGTCAGAGCTCACAGAAGTCACGTGACTTGCCCAATGCTGGCCGCCCCGTGACTCTGGCGGAGGCAGGTGGTAGAATCCAGGCCTGCCCATCAGTCTAGCACTGATGCTCCCAAATTTCAGAGCAAGGCTGGGAACCGCAGTGAAGGAAGCCGAGGCGTTTCTGCTGACACCATGACACCGGCGGCCAGATTGATAGGAATTGGGGCGCAGATGTCCTTGGGTTTGCTCTTCATTTCCTTTGCCATCCTTTGTGATGGTTTGGAGAATCAGGCTTGACAGTGGCTTCAGCCTGTCATCATGGCCTGAGGATGCTAGAGTCTTGTTAAATAATCCTCCGCAGCGTTTTGTTGTGTCTTTGGGGAAACCTGAGTGTGACCTAGACCGAGGTACCTGGGGTTGTGCACAGGCAGGGTGGGCACCTCTGGACATGCTGCACGCTGACACCCTCTCTTGCCTGCCCCCCGCATCCTGGCTCTGGCGCGGGTCCCCCGTAAAGCCTGCTGCTGGGGGTGGGGAGGTTATGTCAGTTGAGCATCACCTTAGGCTTTGGGCGGCTCGTCAACGTTGACCCTTGGTGTAGACAAAGTCTCTTTTCTATTTATGTTCAAGCTGCCCTTCCCCGACCCTTCGTCCAGGAGCAGACTCGGTTTATCCCCTGATGAGGGACAGTTCTGCCAGGCTTTCCCTTCCCCTCCCCAGAGCCTGTCATTCTAACTCGGGACTTCTTGCACCCAGAGAAAGTGGCCTCTGAGGAATGGCATGGAAAATGAGGAAATTCTCTCCCTGCCCCTGTGTGCGTGGGGACAGGCAGCTTCTCTTCGTGACCCGGGGTTTGCAGCTCTGGACGGTAGGAAACAGTCTGGTGACCTGTCTCATTGGACCGATAAGAAAATATGATGTGCCAATTCAGTGCTGACTCAGGACCCACTGCTCATAGGAAATTCCTGGCATAGCTATTTTCTTGCAAATCCCGAGAATGTGTCAAGGAATGCAAGACAGTCCCATTAGATGGATGGCCCCAGACTGTGGAGCTCTAAGAAGGGAGAGAGAACGCCACGTGGTTCTGAGCCCACATGTGGGAAGCTCAGCAGTGTCTCATTAAGACCACTGCTGGACTGCTGTAAAGACTCAAACTTTTAGAACAGAAAGAGAAAAAGGACTGAGTTTTCACGCATTTCAAACTGTAAGGCCGGCTAGCTTAGAAGGGTTTCCCCTATACCCTATTTAGAAATAGTGAAACACCAAAAAGACGCCACGCCAAAAGAACAGTTGGTTTTATCTCAATCACACAAACATTGAAAAAGGGAGCCTCATGTTTGACTAGTGTTTAAAAAACAACAACACTTGGCATTTTTACCACTGTTTCCTCTGTAGAGAAACTTTGGAACTGGCACAAGAGGAAAAGGGTTTCCACGTTGCCGTTCTTATCATTAGAAATTGTGGAAGTCATCAGCTGCGTTATGCTTGCGAGAGCAGCTGGACCTGTGTGCGTGTCATTGGTTGGGAGTCTGCGGCAAAATGCTTGGCTGCGGTCCCCGTGGCTTACATGGGTGCATCTTTTTTTGGGGGGACTGTTTTCAATTTTAATTTTTTTGAAGTATAGTTGATTTACAATGTTGTGTTAATTTCTGCTGTATAACAAAGTGATTCAGTTATACATATATATATACATTCTTTTTTTTTTAATTAAAAAAATTTTTTGGCTGCGTTGGGTGTTCATTGCTGCACACGGGCTTTCTCTAGTTGCGGCGAGCGGGGGCTGTTCTTCGTTGCAGTGCCCGGACTTCTCATTGCGGTGGCTTCTCTTGTTGCGGAGCATGGGCTCTAGGAGCACGGGCTCAGTAGGTGTGGTGTGCAGGCTCAGTAGTTGTGGCGCAGCACGGGCTTAGTTGCTCCACGGCATGTGGGATCTTCCCGGACCAGGGCTCAAACCCGTGTCCCCTGCATTGACAGGTGGATTCTTAACCACTGCTCCACCAGGGAAGTCCGCATTCTTTTTTTTAAAATATTTTTTTCCATTATGGTTTATCATCTGATATTGAATACAGTTCTCTGTGCTATACAGTATGTGTGCTTCTTAAAGAAGTCTGTAAGTTAAGAACGCTCCAGACAGGGCACCTAGAAGGTAAAGGCGTAAAGAAAAGTCCCTTCTCACTCCACCCTCCAACTTTCTAGTGTTTCCCCCTCCCAAAGGTAAGGACTAAAGGGCGTGGAGGCTGACCATCTGGGGCAGCACTTCTGAAACTTCAGTTCACGTCAGAATCACCTGGGCGATTTGTTAAGACACAAAGCGTGGGGCTCCTCTTCTCCAGGAGTTTCTGATTCAGTAGGTCTGGGGTGGGACCCTGGGATCTGCCTTTCTCACAGTTTCCTGGAAAATGCTGATGCAGCGAATCCAGGCCCTCCCCCCTCCCCCCGCACTTTGAGAACCACTCATCCAGAGGCACATCCCACAAGAAAAGGGTGTGGACATCCCCATTTCCGACACATCCGACTCCTTAATATTCTGAAGGTGGACAGGTATTTACAGAACTGTCCACATTTAACAAAGAAAATCTGAAGTCAACCCTTCACTCTCTCCTGGCACCTAAGTCACACTGATACTGACTCACTAAGAAACGATGGGGCTGTGTTGTGGCTGCATTCTAGTTCCCTAAGAAAAGGAACTGGCTACAAAATTAGTCACATTTCATTCTTAACTATTCTTGACGATTAACATTTTATTTTTAAATGATTAACATTGACAACATGTTTATTCTTGGTCCACCAGTGGCAGAACAAATGGCAAGCAGACTCTTGATTATGGACTTTGGAACTCCAAGCTCACATCTCCTAAGTGAAGCTGGAGGAGGGATGCTGGGAAGGACTTAGCTCCCCCAGGGCAGGCATTTGGTCCAGAGGATGACCTAGCGTCCAGTGGTGAGTTTAATCCTCCCCCACAAACACACTTCCCCTTCTTGGAATCATTCTGCTTTTTTTTTTTTTTTAATTTTTAAATTGAAGTCTAGTTGATTTACAATGTTGTGTTAGTTTCAGGTGTACAGCAAAGTGATTCAGTCTCTCTCTCTATATATACGTATGCATTCTTTTTCAGATTCTTTTCCATTACAGGTGATTACAAGATATTGAGTAGAGTTCCCTGTGCTGTATAGTAGGTCCTTGTTGTTTATTTTATGTATAGTGTTGTGTGTCTGTTAGCCTCAAACTCTTAATTTATCCCTCCCCCTTTCCCCTTTGGTAACGGTAAGATTGTGTGAGTCTGTTTCTGGTTTGTAGACAAGTTCATTTGTATCATTGTTTTAGATTCCGTCATTCCTGACTCTTCCCTTTCTCTCCCACTCTGCATACTGTCCTCCAGTAAGTCCTGAATGCTCAGCCTTCAGCGTCCATCCAGACCCTGCCCCTTCTCTCCACTCCCACCTCTCTCACTCCGGAGCCACCCACCATCACCTCCTGCCATGACTGTGCAATTACTTTGTAACTGGTCTCTTTTGCTTTTTCCGCTGCCGCCCCTCCTGGCCCCCAAGTGTCTATTCTCCACACTGTGGCCAAATTGATGATTCCTGTGTCAGATCAAGGCACTCCTATCCCCTCTGACGGCTTCCCACTGCACCCAGAATGAAAGCCGCAGTCCTCACACTGCTAGCAAAGCCCCACTTCAACAGATCTGCTCGCTTGCTGCTTTGAACTCTGAGCACATCTCCCACTGTGTTCTGTGCTGTTACTGTAGTTTAGCTTCCCTGTTCTGCCTCCAATCCACAGGGAAGCTCTTGCGACAGGGTCTTTGCACTGGCTCCCTCCCCTGCCTGGGATGCTCTTTCCCCAGGGACCCACAAGGCTCTTTCTCACCCGCTTCTATCTTTGCCCAGATATCACCTGAGGGCTGCCCTCCCTGACTGCCCTTCTGGAAATTGCAATTCCATTCCTCACTCTTACTCCCCTCATTCCCCTTTCCAACCTTAATTTATGTTCCGCATAACACTTACCACTATCTGATATATGTACTTAACTTTTGCACTTTACCATCTATCTCCCATTATAAGAATGTTGAAATCCACAAAGGCAGTTTTGCTACAGGGGCTGCCATATAGTGGGTGCTAATAAATATTTGCTGAATTAACTCCCATGTCAAGTGTAAGAATAGGTGGGCTAGGGAATGAGAGGAGGACGGGAGGGAAGGTCTGCGAAGGCGGGGGTCAGGGAGGTGAGTGGCAGGTGATCAAACTTTTTGGTCTCAGAAAAGAAGCCGCACAGAACCCAAGAAGCACGTGCCCGAGGTACTGTCCTCTGAGAGCTCCCCCTCTATGTATCTTCTCTTTTTCTTTCCTCTCCTCCTGGTAGGTAGCTGGCTCTGCATCCCATTGCCTCTGACGAGCTCTGGGACTGGCAAATTGCAGGAGTAGCTGCAAGACTCTGCTTTTGTTTCTTTTTTCCTCTTATGAATTTATTTATTTATGGCTGCGTTGGGTCTTTGTTGCTGTGTGCGGGCTTTCTCTAGTTGCGGCGAGCGGGGGCTACTCTTCGTTGTGGTGCGCAGACTTCTCATGGCGGTGACTTCTCTTGTTGTGGAGCATGGGGTCTAGGCACATGGGCTTCAGTAGTTGTGGCTCGTGGGCTCAGTAGTTGTGGTGCACAGGCTTAGTTGCTCTGAGGCATGTGGGATCTTCCCGGACCAAGGCTCAAACCTGTGTCCCCTGCATTGGCAGGTGGATTCTTAACCCCTGTGCCACCAGGGAAGTCCCCAACTTGATATATTTTTTTACTGAGGTAAAACATACATAACATAAAACGTACCATTAAAATGTTCTTTATTGAAGTACAGTTAATTTACAGTGTTGTGTTAGTTTCTGGTGTATGGCAAAGTGATTCAGTTATATATATATATATCTAATCTCCATACACACACAGATATATATATATATATATATATATACTTTTTCAGATTCTTTACCGTTATGGTTTACGACAGTATACTGACTATAGTTCCCTGTGCTATAGGGTAGTTCCTTGTTGTTTGTCTATTTTATATATAGTAGTTTGCATCTGCCAATTCCAAACTCCTAATTTATCCCTTCCCCTCCCCCTCGCTTTCCCCTTTGGTAACCAAAAATTTTTCTTTTTTCTTCTTTTTATTAAATTTATTTATTTATTTTTGGCTGTGTTGGGTCTTTGTTGCTGTGCGTGCAGGCTTTCTCTAGTTGTGGCGAGCGGGGGCCACACTTCATTGTGGTGCAAGGGCTTCTCTTTGGCGTGGTTTCTCTTGTTGCAGAGCACTGGGTCTAGGCATGCAGGCTTCAGTAGTTGTGGCACACGGGCTCAGTAGTTGTGGCTCACGGGCTCTAGAGCACAGGCTCAGTAGTTGTGGCACATGGGCTTAGTTGCTCCACAGCTCTTCCCAGACCAGGGCTCGAACCCGTGTCCCCTGCATTGGCAGGTGGATTCTTAACCACTGAGCCACCAGTGGTTAAGAAGGCCCCAATATTTGTTTTCTATGTCTGAGAGTCTGTTTCTGTTTTGTAAGTAAGTTCATTTGTATCATAGTTTAGATTCCACATATAAGTGATGTCACATGGTATTTGTCTTTCTCTTTCTGACTTACGTCACTTAGTGTGATAATGTCTGCGTCCAACCATGTTGCTGCAAATGTCATTATTTCATTCTTTTTTATGGCTGAGTCGTCTTTAGCCATTCATCTGTTGATCGACATTTAAGTTGCTCGCTGTTAGTGGGAATGGAAACTGGTTCAGCCACTATGGAAAGCAGTATGGAGGTTCCTTAAAAAACTAAAATGGATTCCATATATATGTGTTAGCATACGGTATTTGTTTTTCTCTTTCTGACTTACTTCACTCTCATGAGGAACCTAGGGGCAAGACAGGAATAAAGACACAGACCTGCTAGAGAATGGACTTGAGGATACGGGGAAGGGGAAGGGTAAGCTGGAACGAAGTGAGAGTGGCATGGACATATATACACTACCAAACGTAAGGTAGATAGCTAGTGGGAAGCAGCCCCATAGCACAGGGAGATCAGTTCGGTGCTTTGTGACCACCTAGAGGGGTGGGATAGGGTGGTGGGAGGGAGGGAGATGCAAAAGGGAAGAGATATGGGGATATATGTATATGTATAACTGATTCACTTTGTTATAAAGCAGAAACTAACACACCATTGTAAAGCAATTATACTCCAATAAAGATGTTAAAAAAAAAACACTAAAATGGAGTTACCGTATCATCCAGCAATCCCACTCTTGGGCATATTATCTGGATAAAACTCTAATTTGAAAAGACTTGCACACCCCACTGTTCATAGCAGCACTATTTAAAATTAACCATTTTTCAGTGTACAGCTCAGTGGTATTAAGCACATTCACATTGTTGTGCAACTATCACCACCATCCATCTCCAGAACCTTTCATCTTCCTTAGTTGAACTCTGCACCCATTAAACACTCATTCTCCATTTTTCCCTCTCCTCAGCCCTTGGCAGCCACGCTTCTATTCTCTATCTCTATGCATCTGACTACCCTAGGGACCTCATATAAGTAGAATCCTATAATATCTTTCTTTTTGTGACTGGCTTATTTGTGACATAGCGTAATAGCCTGAGGATTCATCCACTTTGTAGCACTGTCAGAATTTCATTCTTTTTTGACAGATGAATGGTATTCCACTGTATGAATACCATGTCTTGTTTATCCATGCATCCATCGATGGACACTTGGGTGGCTTTTACCTTTTGTCTATTGTGAAGAGAGCTACTATAAACATGGGTGTACAAATATCTGTTCAAGTCCTTGCTTTCAAACCTTGGGGTATATGCCCAGAAGTGGAATTGCTGGATCATATGATCATTCTATGTTTGATTTTTTGAGGAGCCCCCGTACTATTTTCCACAGCAACTGCACTGTTTTACGCTCCCACCAGTAATGTACAAGGGTTCCCGTTCCTCCACATTTTTGCCAACGCTTGTTATTCTGTTCTTCTTTTTTCTCTCTTTTGATAATAGTCAATCTAATGTTGTGAAATGGTTCTAACCTGACTTTTCTGTGACTTTTTTCTCTATGGACACTTCCTTCTCAAAGGAAGTGTCCATAGAGACACTTCCCCTTCCCTCTTTTCCTCCACATTTTTTGGGTTTTCTTTTCTACTTTTCTGGTTGTTTTCTCCCCTCATTCATGCTAGCATTTTCCAGGGCTTCATCCAAGCTCTCTCATCCTATATACTCATGTACTCCTTATAATTCCTAACCTCCCTATGCTCATAAATTCCATCCACTCATTGTATATTCATTGTAACTTCATCGACACCCTGACTTCACCTCCTGCTTGGACGGTGTGGATTCTCAAATCCTTATCCCTAATCCAGATTTTCCTGAGCCCTGGACTTGTATGTCCAATCATCTACGAAAAACAGGAGTTAAAAAGCATTTGAAAAAGCTAATATTTGTGTCAGGCACAGGGGTGTGTGGTTTATAAGCACTTTGTCCTTTAAACTTTGTTTTTAATCCTTTGACACTCTCACCAACCTTATCGTTAACTCCTTACTGTTACTTGGTAAACTGAGGCTTAGGGGAGCAACTTCGAGGTCACTTTACTCCAAAGTCCATGTTTTTCATCCTGGCCCCCATATGACCATTACTGGCTATTCCAGACTCCTTCGAGCAAACATTTCTCACCCTGAGATGTAATCATGTATTTTCTTCTGTCTCTATCACTGGACTAGAATAGATGAGGACAACAGGGGCAAAACATTTTTTAAAATTTTTATCTACTTCTGGATTCCCAGGTCCATAGTGCTTGGTGTCAGAGTATGTGCCCAACTAGTGCTTGTTTAATATATGAATGAATGAGTGGACGGCATGCATCTCATACCATCTTTATTTATTCGTGATCACCTGACACCAGTGTCCCTGTTATGCATACATATCACGTAGGCTTCTACTAAAGAAATTAATGATTCAATTTTTGTTGTTTTAGAACTAAACTTTCATGATTAAATGTTACGTGTAGGCAGAATCTCGCATGATGTGAAATTGGATGCAATTTTTTTTTTTTTCCTGGACAAGGGAAGAAATAGCAGAGAAGTAATTCACAGATGCTAAGGAGAGAGGGAACTTAAATGTTTAATTTCACTATTAAGTAATTCAATGATATTTAATAATTATTTAATTATATTATTATTAATTATTTAATTATATTTAATAATTATTGTCCAGTATTTGCTTTTTCTTCAGAAGATAACTATCATTTGAATAATAATAGTGAATTCATTTTATTTTTATTTATTTATTTTAAAATAGTCATTTCTCTTGCTTTCATGGTAGCGATATTCTTTTTATTTATTTATTTTTTGGCTGTGTCACGCAGAGTGTGAGATCTCAGTTCCCCTATCAGGGATCGAACCCACACCCCATGCATTGGAAGCACGGAGTCTTAACCACTGGACCGCCAAGGAAGTCCCCCTGAATTCGTTTTAAAAGCAGAATTGCTGCTTTTAAAGACAATGTGTTTTTATTTGTAACTGCCCTGCCAAATGTATTGCTACTCCCACTGACTTCCTGAGTTTTACTTAATTAATAAAATAACTTATTGAAAAAAAAAACCCAATGTGTTTTAAAAATAGGTAGCATGTATATGTTAAAAAAATCAGATAGGGTTTATGATGAGAAGCCTACTTCCACCCCTGTCTCCGGACCCCAGGTCTTTATCTCAGAGGTAACCCCCTGTCACCACGTTCCTGGGTATCACTCCGAAGTGCGCTCGGCATTCACATGCGTTTATAAATGCCCCCCCCATCTTTCTTTTTTAAACAAATGGGATCACCTTGTTCTGCACCTGGATTTTTTCACTTTTTAATATATTTCAACAATTGTTCCATATTGATGCATGGAGGGCAGCCTCATATATCTTCACGGGCATAACCAGCACCGCTGAAACTGTTCTTACCCAAGTACCTGGGGTGGCAGAAATGGCGAGGTGGCAGCAAGGACACGATTTATTTGAAACCTTCAGTTTTATTTGCCTTTCACACCAATTTTCCGTTCTGCTTCCTAGTGCATCTGTGCTTATTTTAATATAAAGATCGTATTTTGAAACAGCTGCTCTAGAAAGATGGGTTTGTGTATTCAGAGATTTATACACCTCTGCAGGCACGTGCACCCAGTTTAACATGGAAACGTGACATCGTGGGACCATCACAGTGATGCTATGAGGCAGGCAGGGCAGGGATTACTAAGCCTTTTCTGAAGATGAGGTGACTGGGGCCCAGCAATGTTGCGTGACCTGCCCCAGGTGAGGGCACAGGCAGGAGGGCACCAGCACCTGAGAACATGCCCTACTGCCTCTCAGGACACAGATGAAAGCTGATAGAAAACCAGGATCTTAAAAGACAAAGTGCACCCGGGTTTACATTGAAGGCATACTTGTATAACGTGTTTTGCTGAGTGTGGGATGAAAGACCTGGGAAATGTAGCCTTAGTTAATATGGCAGGAAATGGGACCAATGCTCTTTTAAGAAGCACCAGAGTGTTGAATGTTAGTGTGAGAATAGCCCATGTAAGTTATGGGCTAAATTGTGCTCCCCTGAAATTCGTTTCCTGAAGTCCTAACGCCGGGTACCTCAGAACGTGATTATATTTGGAGGTAGGGCTTCAAAAAAGGTGATGATGTTAAAATGAGGTCATTAGGGTGGGCCCTGATTCAATATAACTGTTGTCCTCATAAGGAGAGGAAATCTGGACACACAAGAGAGACACCGTGAATGCTTGGGTGTAGAGGAATGTACCACCCTGTCCGCGGTACTTTGTTATCACAGCCTGAGCAGATGAATACAGCATCCATTCAAGGGCTGTCTTCTCCTCTATGTGAATTTCCTGCCTCTGCAACGACTTGGTTCCTTTGGATAGGGCCGGGCTGAGTGTTCACTCACTCATTCATTCATTCATTCATTCAGTATTTACTGCACAGTGTCCTGTGCCTGGTCCAATCTAGGTGTCAGGCACACAGCAGTACCTGTGGCAAAGTCCCTGTTATCCTGGAGCTACCGTGTACAAAATGACCTGCTCTCCGCTGTCTTCTCCAGGTGAGACACTGCAAACATTTACTAGAGAAAAGGGGGAAAGTAGAGACATTAAAAGTAAATTAAACGATCCAAATCACAAGTTCCAAATGTTTGTTTGTGTGCTTTTGCTTTTAAACATAAGCTTTGCTTATAGATTGCCTTGCTGACATGGACGTGCAAGAAAAAGGAACAGAGGTGGATTCTAATTATGCTTCTCTTCATTATGAAAGTGGTTCAAAATGCCCAGCACAGCCGATTTGCAGGCTGACGACTCTGACAGCGCTCAGAGTTATTGATTTCCTTGCCTGCGTTTGTGTGTTTCCAGAGACCACCCAGATTCAGCGAAGAGCCTGGATGCTACCGGCGCTGTTTAGGATCAGATCCCCTCTTGGCAGGGAAGATGAGGGGTGAGACGGAACGACCAGCGTGTGGGTTGGCTTCTCTCTCCAACAGCAGCTCCACCTGCTTCCCCGGTCCTTTATGCTACTGGGTGCCAGAAAGAGCTAGAGAATCTGGCCATGACTCATCTGCCTCCCCAACTTTGCTCTCAGAATGTGCTCTCCGGACTTTTTCAGGCGAGCCTGAGTGGTTCATTGCAGGTACCCATCATTAATGTGCCTTTCACGCTTCTTCATTCCCTCTAGAACTTCAACAATCATCGCAAACATGGGCAGGGGATTCCTCCCAGAGCAAGGCATTCATCATGACGGTACCCAGACTCCAGTGCAGGAATTACTTCCATTGCCAATGGGAAGAGGGAGCCAACAGGTATTTTTAAAGAGGCTCTATCCACTGGAGGATCGAAAAGAAAATATCCTCTTTAAGCATTTAGTCACACACATCAAAGGAAACAACAGTTTCAATCTTCATTTGCATCGTAGAGGCATTAGATGTGGTCCAGTCACACTGAGCTCCGCTTGAAAAGGCAGAGGTGCCAGTACTTTTCAAGCCTTGACGGAGACAGAGAGAAAATGCAGCCAGGCAGATAATATATCACCCTGCCAAGGCATTTTCCATTTTTAAAAGGACAGAACAATTTTACATTATTTCTGGAGCCTCTTTGCAGCAAATATCCCTTGACATTTGTTCCAGAGCCCTGTCCAACCAGCCTAAAAGCGCTGGCTGGCCCCAGCCTGCTGCTCCCGTGTGCTGGGGCCCACACTCTGACTTTTGGTCTTGAAGCACCAGACGTGAGAAGGACAAGAGGGCCCGTTGTTTTTAGAAGCACAGGCAGATGGAGGCTGGCTCTGCAGAAGGGGCCAATTAAGACACCACCCTGGTGGAAAGAACATGGTGTTTCGGGTCACTTGAAGATGCTCAATGAAGAATCAACACTCAGGGTTTCGAGCCACAGGGGTGAAAACGCAAGGAGGGTTTGGGATTTTCAGCGAATTCCCTAGAAGGCCCAAGGGGATTCAGAGATTAAAAACAATGACGTGTGCTTGCCTTTGATGGTGGGGCCTCTTGGGAAAGCAGAAAACGGTCACTAGTTCTGGAATCATTAGTACAAATGACTTCTAGTTAGGGTGACCAATGAACACATTTTCCCAGACCTGGAGAATCAAGGTTGGGGGGTTTGGTTAAAATTTCCCAAACTCAGGTGGTCTCAGGTCGACACCTGGCCAAGTGTGAGGTCTTCTGTTAGAAGGCAAACCCTGGTTTTATTGTTTCTAATCCTCAGCCCTGGCTGGCCTGAAAAATCTCAGGATGCTGAATGATTAATTCCAACCTGCCCTAGAAAACGTTAGTCAGCTGGTAAAAGGAAATAGCCCAACGTGAAGGCAAGAAGAGCAAATTGACTTTATCTGTGAGTGATTATGCTTGACAAGATGAAAAAAGAAAGAAATCTTTTGTCACTGAAGAAAACTGTGCTTTGAGAAATCTTTGCACAAGTCTTAAGGCTCTGCGTTACACAGTTTGAATTAAAATGGAAATAATCCCAGCCCCCCTTTCTCTCCAAATAAGCAGCAGAGAAACAAAACTTAATTTTCCCACGTTGACTGCAGCAGAGTTTTGGAAATCAGATCAGGAGTTCCACATCTACTCCAGAGCGGCACTTTCATTAACTAGCAGATATTCTCTTTAAAGAAACCTATTACTGAATTGCTATTTACTACTAAAATGTTCATTTTCCTTTAAGTATTGTCACACATGCAGTCTGATTCTTTGTGGGTGGGAGAGTGAGGCAGATGGATCTCTCCTCCAATAAAAACGAAGAGCCAATTTTCCTTCTGAAAGGGGAAAAGATCAGGACAAAATTATTCTTCTGATTTCACATTTATCTCGTACTCACAGCATCTGTCTGCTTAGAATTTGAAAGAATGAGTCGTAGGGAGGAAAACAAAATGTTTTGACTCAACCTATGATTCCAATTTTACTGCTTTTTTTCACCAATTAAAAACAAAATTAACCTTTTTAAAAAATTCCAAATTCTTTTTATATTTTCAGCATTTTTCTCTTCTATATCCACATGGCTAACCCCCTCAGCTCTTTCGAGTCTTGGTAGAAATGTCAATTTCTTTTTTCTTTTTCTTTTTTTTTTTTTGCGGTACGCGGGCCTCTCACTGTTGTGGCCTCCCCCGTTGCGGAGCATAGGCTCCGGACGCGCAGGCTCGGCGGCCATGGCTCACGGGCCCAGCCGCTCTGCGGCATGTGGGATCTTCCCGGACCGGGGCACGAACCCGTGTCCCCTGCATCGGCAGGCAGACTCTCAACCACTGTGCCACCAGGGAAGCCCTGAATTTATTTCTTTATTATGTTTATTGTCTCCTGAAGATAAGCACCAAGAGACCTGGGATCTGGGTTTTGTTCAGTGATGTACTCTAATTTCACAGAGGGGTGCCTGTCCCTTAGTAGATGCTGCATAAATGCCGAATGATGCAGCCACTATGGAGAACAGTATGGAGGTTCCTCAAATAACTAAACATAGAGCTACCATATGATCCAGCAATCCCACTACTGGGCATATATCCGGACAAAACTATAACTCAAAAAGATACATGCACCCCTATGTTCATAGCAGCACTATCTATAATAACCAAGATGTGGAAGCAACCTAAATGTCCATTGACAGATGAATGGATAAAGCAGATGTGGTATACACACACACACACACACACACACACACACACACACACACACACACAATGGAATACTACTCAGCCATAAAAAAGAATGAAATCATGCCATTTGCAGCAACATGGATGGAACTAGAGATGATCATACTAAGTAAAATAAGTCAGAAAGAGAAAGACAAATACCATATGATATCACTTACATGTGGAATCTAAAATATGACACGAATGAACTTATCTACAAAACAGAAACAGACTCACAGACATAGAGAACAGACTTGTGGTTGCCAAGGGGGAGGAGGCATGGGGGAGGGATGGAGTGGGAGTCTGGGGTCAGCAGATGCAAATCATCATACAGAGAATGGATAAAAAACAAGGTCCTTGTGTATAGCACAGGGAACTATATTCGGTATCCTGTGATAAACCAAAATGGAAAAGAATATGAAAAAGAATATATGTATGTATAAGTGAATCACTTTGTGGTACAGCAGAAAGTAACACAACATTGTAAATCAACTATACTTCTTTCTTTTAAAAATTTTATTTATTTATTTATTTTGGCTGCACTGGGTCCCAGTTGCGGAACGTGGGATCTTAGTTGAGGCATGTGGACTTAGTTGCAACATGCGTGTGGGATCTAGTTCCCCCACCAGTGATCAAACCCAGGCCCCCTGCATTGGGAGCACAGAGTCCCACCCACTGGACCACGAGGGAAGTCCCTCAACTATACTTCAATAAAATAAATTTTTAAAATGCTGAATGAGAATGTCCGGAAAAAATTGCCTGTGATTTGGAAATGAAGAGCATCCTTTCAGCACAGTGTTGGGCATTGCCTAGTGGACCCTCTGGGGAGGAGCTGATTCTCCAGGAACAAGCACCTTTAACTCCTTTCTATGGACTCAGCAGAAGTAGAAACCTGAGAGTAATGCAAATGATTCTTGCCCATGGATGTAATTAATTTTTGTCCTACAGGAAAGAAAACCCCAAATATGACACTTTATTGCCCTGTAGGATGTGAATGGACTTTGCATCTTTTAGCAAGCATTCTTCCTTGTCTATGAATATACCTGTGTTCTTCAAATTCTCCTTTGAACCGGATTCAACGCCTTACTAGTTCCCTCATTAATTAAAGAGCTAAAGAAAATTCTCTGTACATATTCACTTTATTTCATGATTTTAAAAATTTTTTGAAAATTATCATTGAGTAAAAGAGTGAATTACACTCCCTCCCCTAGGAAACCTTATCTTGTTCCATAGTTGTAGATGCCATTGAATGCTGGTTACTCATCAATTTTGTCTCTTAGCCACAACCTCTCTGGGCCTCAGATGCATATATCCAGTTGCCTTCTTGATATCTCCACTTGGATATGTAATAGACATTTCAGAATTTAAAAGTCCTAAATGGAATTCTTATCCTTAACTTGCTCTGTCCCTGTCTTTAAGTGGCAACACTATTAACTCAGCTGCTCAGGCAAAATTCTAAGAGTGAAACCTTGGCCCAAAGCATTTCTTTCTTAAATAATTCACTTCCAATTCATCAGCAAAAGCTGGGCAATATCTCTACCTTCAGTACATATTCCAAATCCACGTATCTCTTAGGACGTCCACTTTGGTCTAAGACCTGTGGCTGGTTTTTGTAAAGTTCTTTTGGGACATAGGCATACCTATTTATTTCCATATTGTCCATGGTTGCTTTTGCACTGCAATGGCAGTTGTGACAGTTGAGTAGTTGTGACAGAGACCATAGGGTCTGCAAAGCTTAAATATTTACTACCTGGTCCTTTACCGAAAAAAATTTGCCCCGCCCTGGTATGTTGGACTGAATGATGGCCCCCAAAGATATCAGGTCATGATCCCTGGAACCTGTAACTGTGACCTTATTTGGAAAAAGAGTCTTTGCAGATGTGATCAAGTTAAGGGTCTTGAGATGAGGCAGACGATCCAGGATTACCTGGGTGGTCTCTAAATGCCATCACAAACGTCCTTGTAAGAGAGACACAGAGGGAGATTTGGAACACACACACACAGGAGAGGGCAATGTGCAGATGGGGCAGACAGAGATTCGATGCTGGCCTCAAAGATGGGCGTGGTGGCCACAAGCCGAGGATGGTTGGCAGCCACTAGAAGCTGGAAGAGGCGAAGAACGGTTACTCCCTGGGGCCCCCGGAGAGAGCACAGCACGGCCAACACCGTGATTTTGGCTCAGTGAAACTGACTCTTGGACCCCTGGCCTCCAGAACTGTGCGAGAAGAAACTGAACGTTGTTTGAAGCCACTAAGGTAACTTGTTACTGCTGCCACGGGAAACGAGTGCACCTTGTTTCAGCCACCATCAAGTCTTGATGACTGCAAGAGTCCCCCAACAAGTCTCTCTGCTTCCTCTCTTGCTCTGTTGTAGGATATTCTGCACGTCATGGCAGGGGGATTCTTTTACAGCACCGCTGAGATAATACTCTCGGCTCAATACCCTCCATCAGCTTTCTGGGACCATGGAATTCAAAGTCCTGTGTGAACCGGCTTTAGATTCCTCTTTGGATTCTTGTTCCAGAGCTCCTTCTGAGTGGTTTCATCACAGTTCCTACACCACCCCAAGTGTGCATCTGCCCCAGGGCTTTTGCACTTGCTGTTCCCTCTGCCCAGAATATTCCTCCCCCACATAACTGCCTGGCTCTCCTCAATTCCTTCAGGCCTGAGACCTCACCTTATCTAAAGCAGCACCTTCATCCCTCCACCCTCTCCTTCTATGTTTTTTCCCAGCATTTATCCTTCTCTAACCTGCGATCATACATTTGCTTGTTTATCACGTCTCTCCCACTTCCATATCAGCTCCAGGAGAGCAGGATTTTTGTCTGTTTTGTTCACTGTTGTATCCCCAGCACCTAGAACCAGTATCTGGTACATGGGAGGCACCCAGTAAATATTTGTTGGATGAAAGTACATGGCAAAAATATTTAAACCATATCAAATGAAGAGTAAGCCTTAATTTTTTTTTCTGTTGCACCCTCAAAGGCAACTACAGGCAATACATTTCTTGTTACTCTTCCAGAAACTTTTTCTGTATATACAAGAATATCTATATATGCAATGAACGTTGTATCTATACATACACAAGAATAGTATACATTATAACCTGTGCCTTTCTTTTTTTTTCAGTGACACATTTAAGCTGAAGAACCTTCCATAACAGCACACATTGATTTACCCCCATCTTTTTAATG
The DNA here is from genome assembly GCF_964270905.1 of Leucopleurus acutus. Lineage (NCBI taxonomy): Eukaryota > Metazoa > Chordata > Mammalia > Artiodactyla > Delphinidae > Leucopleurus > Leucopleurus acutus. The sequence goes on along the minus strand of NC_139143.1, from coordinate 188,777,285 downwards.
GCTGTGTGATATGCCACAGATTAATACACAAAGAAAAATACATTGCTCACTTCGTTTGAAAAACAGAAAAGCTAATGACAAGGAAATGCCTCTGAGTCTACACCTTTTTTATTTTCTAGGGTAGATAGCATCGGTCTGATTCTTCTTGGGCACTGGCTTCTCCGTGACTGTCAAAGAAAACTATTGATAGTCTTTGATAGAGTGGCAGCTTTTCCCTTCAGGTGTTTTGACAGGCCATTTTACTTGCAACAACTAAACAAAGTTTCCCTGGGAGACCGAGAGTCGACACAAATTACATTGGAACGTGTTGCAGCAAATAAGCGAGAAAACAGAGAAAACAAACATGTGAGCCCTCCACATGGTCTCACCAGTCTTCAGTGGTAGCTGGGGGTGACTTCAGCAACCTTACCATCCCCCTCAGCCTCCTGGAAGCACCCCAGATAAACAGACAATGGATGTGCAAGCTGGGCCCCGCTGTGCATATGCTGAAGTCCTCTTGTCCCCTCCCTCCAATCACACTGCTCTCCCCAAGTCCTTGTTCTATAGAGATTTTGGGGCTCCACTGATGTCTCTCTGGGTCCCAGGAATCAGAGGTGGCATCCTGGTCTCCTAGATCTGTTTTTTCTTTTTCTGGCCAGAGGTATTTTTATTTTATGTAATAAATACATATATAGTGTTAACAAAGTTCAAGGCATTATTCTAAGTTCTTAACAAAGATCAACTAATTCTTACAATTGTCTGAGGTTGGTACTGTTATTATCTCCATTTTCTGGTTAGGAAATCTCAGAGAGGTGAAGGAACTTGCTGGAAGTCACACAGCTGGTGAACAAGAGTCATGATGTGAACCCAGGCAGTCTGGTTTCCGAGTCCACTGTCTTGCTGGTCTCCTAGATCTGTTAACTTTGGAAGTCATGAAGCGCCCATCCGAACCAGCAAAGCCCCATCTCTTTAGCATTTTCCCTCTTTAGAAAAAAAAAAAAAAGGCATTTCTTTGGTCCTGAGTTTGGATTGAATAAAAGAAACTATCTGGCTCTCATACCAGAAGACTCAAGAAGGAGGGGAAAGACTCCAGTTTTTAAGGGGAAAGTCTAGAAAAAACTGGGTTGACTCTTTATTAGGGTATGGAGGTGAGATACATTCTATCAAAGGTGTTTAGCTGTAACTCCAGGGAGGGTTCCTGGAGAGCGGGTGCACTCAGGTATGTTGTATGCAAGAGTTGGGTGATGTGGAAAGATTTTATGATTGTTTAAACAACATCTCCTTTTCTACTGAAGTATAGTTGATTTACAATGTTGTGTTAATTTCTGCTGTACAGCAAAGTGATTCAGTTATACATATATATATATATATATATATATATATATATACATTTCTTTTTTTATATTCTTTTCCATTGTGGTTTATCACAGGATATTGAATGCAGCTCCCTCTGCCATACAGTAGGACCTGTTGTTTATCCATTCTATATATAATAGTTTGCACCTGCTAATTCCAAATTCCCATTCCATCTCATCCTCACCCCTCCTCCCCCTGGGCAACCACAAGTCTGTTCTCTATGTCTGTGAATCTCTTTCTGTTTCCTAGATACATTCATTTGTGTCATATTGTAGATTCGACATATAAGTGATATCATATATTTGTCTTTCTCTTTCTCACTTATTTCTCTTAGTATGATCATCTCTAGTTCCATCCATGTTGTAGTAAATGGCATGATTTCATTCTTTTTCATGGCTGAGCAGTATTCTATTAAAAACCATCTCTTGAAACTCCTATTGCGATGGATGATGTGCTGTTCTAGTATTTTTTTAATTATTATTTTTTTAAAGTTTTTTCTGATGTGGGCCATTTTTAAAGTCTTTATTGAGTTTGTTACAATATTGCTTCTGTTCTATGTCTTTTTGTTTTTTGGCCTCAAGGCATGTGGGATCTTAGCTCCCCAACCAGGGATCGAACCCGCACCCCCTGCACCGGAAGGCGAAGTCTTAACCACTGAACCGCCAGGGAAGTCCCTGTTCTGGCTTTTAATATTAAAAGGAAAACAAAACAGCCATTAGTGGTGTGGTTTGTCCTTAGACTACTGTCCATTCTGCCTTACTACACTTCAGTAAATACTGAACAAGGGAAACGACTTATTCATTTCAAAATTTCAGCAGATTACTGGTCCGCAAATCGGGCCTTTTATGTTCAAATTATATTTCAAGTGAGCTGAAATTCAGGTCTACTAGGCGTGGATCTCCTTATATTTGGGGTATCAGACAAGTCTTTACTCTTGTATACTGATGGTAGATATTCCGAGATTGCAATGGTTGCCAGAACTGCTGAATGGACATGGGGGGAGGAGGGAAGATGAGTGTTTGCAGGATAGGGAAAACAAGGAATATTAGTGAAAGGTTTGTTCTCAGAAGCTCACAAGTTTTCAATATTTTTTACCTTGTAAAGGCGAGGGGACAAAGGATCTCTCTGTATTATTTCCTACAATGGCATGCAAATCTACAGTGATCTCGAAATTTAAAAAATTACTTAAAGGAAAGGCAAGGGGAGAAACTTATTGGAAGCAGGACTTTTGGATGTCATCATTACCTTTCTAAGCTAAGGAAGGCATAAATAGAATAATTCTTTCTTTCTTGGCCTGTGTTGGTGAGTTTCCCTTTTAGGAGGCTTTAAGCTCTCAAATGGGTTCAGTTCAGTCCTTGCTTTCGTCTCTCAACCCAGTAACATGGAGCTTCGGTACCTTGAGTTTAAGGAAGCAAGTCCAAGCACTTTTATTATTATCATCAGCAGTAATAATAGTCACTTTAATTACTGCAGAAAGCTGACCAGGAAACAAAGCTCTTTTACAAATATTTTTGAGGTAAAAAGTAACCATTTAATATTCCCACTATTTACCTATGTCCATCTGGTCCTGGACAGTAACATTCTTTCCTTGAAGAACATTAGGGCCAAAATGGCCAAGGATTCAAAGGATGGAATGGGGCGTCCAGCACATCTTCTGACTCCTCTGCTTTCCAACTGGGCTCTTTTAGCAACTCAGGTCACTTCCCTTACTGGAAGTACCCACCTCTTGGTTACCCTCCCAAGCAAAGGCAAACACCAGCTGTTACGAACTGAATGTTTGTGTTTCCCCCCAAATTCATGTGTTGAAACCCTACCTCCCATGTGATGGTATTAGGAGGTGGGGCCTTCAGGAGGTGATTAGGATTAAATGAGGCCATGGGGGATGGGGTGTGCCATGATGGGGTTAGTGTCCTTTTAAGAGTCAAGAGACAGTTTGCTCTCTGCTCCCTGATCTCCGACTTCCAGCCTCCAGAACTGGGGGGAGTAAATTTCTGTTGCTATAAGCCACCCAATCCTTGGTACTTTGTTACAGTCTCCGGAATGGTCTAGGACACCAGCCAGCCAGTCCACCCAAAAACATCTCATTCTGCAGCCCAGAGGCTTTCAAACTCATTGGTCTCAGGATACATTTTCTACACTCAAAAATAATTGAGGACTCCAAAGAACTTTTGTTTTGTTTATCTGTTGTGTATGGGCTGTATAGAAATACAAAAAAAAATTGTTAGTTCATTAAAAATAGAAACCCATTACATGTTAACATACATCATATTTTTTATAACTTCATTTTCCAAAACAAAAAAAGTTAGTGATAAGAGCAGCACTGTTTGGCTGCACTTGAGGCCCAGGTGATATTCATTACCTTCTCCTGTGTCGCCACTGCACCTTGACCTGCTGTTGTTCACATCTGTTCACCCTGCTAGGCTGTGAGCTCCTTGGAGGGAGACACTCAACTTTATTCAACCTTACATCCTCAGGATCTAACAAAGTCTGGTCTCCAGTAGAACTGGATAACATTATTTTTAAATTTAAGTATATGTTTTAATTATAAAAACAGCATAGCTATATTATATGAAATAGAGACAATAAGAGAAACCACTCAAAATACCCCAAATATCATTTCTTGGGTGCATTTTATATCAGTCTTTTTTCAAAATGCAGTTTTTTCTACCTGGAATCACATCATATATAACAAGTGAATGCCATAATTTTGAAATCTTCTTTCCCCCCACCTAGCAACGGGTAAACTTTTCTTTCTGTGCTTAATGTCTGTGACTACCATGATGTTCTATTGTGTAGATACAACACAATTTAGTTATTAAACATCCAGCATTAGCACAATTTTTTTTTGTTGTAATAAATACGGTGATTCTGTGAAGAATACCTTCACACATATAGCTTTTTGGCATTTAGTGTTATTTCCTTAGAATAGATTCCCAGAAGTAAGATTACTGGGTCAAAAGATGCAGACTTTTTATGGCTTTTAATACATACTGTAAAATTGCTTTTCAAAAAGGGTTACATTAATTTTCAATGCCACCAGCACTTTTAAGAATATGTTTCACCACACAGATCAACATAGGTGGTACTAAGAATGCTAATTGATAAAATATTGTATCCTGGTTGTTAACATTTTGCATTTTTTGACCCTCATAAAATGAAAGTTTGTTGAAGAATTAGTGTATAATACAAAACATTCTTTTGGGACATCTTTACTTCTTCTGAAAAACTTAAGAAATTTTCAGTTGTGAAGACGAGAAAAAGAACACATGTTTTTAGGACTGGCACAAAATTCACTTTGACACTCAATCTTGGTGCCAAAATACTCAAACGAGGACCTTTCGCTGCTGCTGCTAGCTCTCATCCACGGGAAGCAAAGGACAAAACAAAATGTAAAGGACTGAAAGGTTCTCACTGCAAACCGTACAAGATTCACACAGAGCGGCTGGAGCTCTGCTTTTCATTCAACTTTTCTTCCTTTTCTTAAAACTTGGAGATTTCAGCCCTCTCCTTTGTTTCCGGTCTTACCTGCCCACGTGCACAATTCCTGAATTTCTCTGGGAGGGGGCATTTTCATCTTTGCCATCTCATCTGGCTTTAGGCTTGTCTGTACAGTGTGTGCTGGTTTACTAGATGTGGACGGATTTCCAGAGAAGCTGCAGCGGTGTTTCTGCTCCCCCCCAGGCTGGATCCTAACCCGCTTCTGAGCTCTCTCCCCGCGACTGAAACCTAGCTGTCTCCCCACCTCGCACAGGGCGTGAGTGAGGTGGACGCCGAAATATTTGATCGGAAAAGCCACGAATGTGAGCCCAGGACCGAAGCAAACTTGGCCTGCCTCGCCCACCGAGCACGCTCGCCGAGGCTTAACGTTTCTATAAGATTCTGCTCAGCGGCCTCATCCTGGGACAGGCATCTATGAGTCATCGGCTCTGCGGGTCACATGGCCAACGTGACCAAAATAAAGTTTCAGTATTTTAAGCCTCTAGAAAAGGGGACAACGGAGCATACCGGGGGCGGGCAACGACAGGCACAAGCGGGCCAGGCACCCGCTCGAGGGGCCGCGGCGGCGCGGGCCGAGGGGGCGGGGCGCCGGGGAGGGGGGAGGGGGAAGGGGCGGGACCTGGCGGAGGCGCGCCCCTCCCCCACCGCCCGCAGCGACGCCCGGACCCCAGGGCCGGCCGGCTCTCGAGCGCGGCGCCCGGCCGACGCCAGCCCCGAGGCCCCCGGCCCTCGCTGCCCCCCGGAAGCGACAGGCCGAGGGATCCCGGAGATTCCGCCGCGTCCTCCACTGCCACCGGGACCCCACGCGCCGGCAGCGGCTTCCCCGGGAACGTCCTTCAGCCCCGGGAGCACGCGGGAAAAGCCCCAACGCGCCAATGAGCGAGCGCCTTCCTCATGACGGTCACGCTCGGGGGCGGGGCTTCCCTTCGCCGCTCCCGAGTTCCGGGAACCCCCTTTGATTGGTCTGGACGGCCTGGGAAACACTGTAGTAACGCCCAATCAAAACGCCACGTCTCGGCCTCGAGGAAATATTCCGTGTCGGCCCCTTCCTGATTGGGCAGTTCTTTCGTGCTCTGGCCACTGGAAAGCTTTGTTTAGGTCTGGAAGGCGGGCTTTCCTGGGAGTGGGTGGGGAGGGGGCGTTGATTCTTAACCAATCCTTTCATTCCGTTGGGTGGTGACTAGCCAATGGGCCGGATGGATAGGACGCTCCTCCCGGAGAGTAGTGAGACCCCTGGTGCGGGACGATTGGTGGCGGGAGCGATGAGTGGCAGCCGCGCGGCCCAACGGGCTCAGTGCGTGGGCCGCGGGGCGGGGCCAGGGCGGGTGCGCGGCGGCGGCGGGGTGGCTGGGCCGGCGGCGGCGGCGGCGGTACGAGGCGCGCGCTCGGGGTCCCGGTCGCGAGGAGGAGGAGGATGTGGCGCGCGGAGGGGAAATGGCTGCCGAAAACAAGCCGGAAGGTAAGAGCCGGAGCGTGAGGGGCCGGGGGTGGCGCGGCGGGCGGCGGGACCCGGCCCCGCCGGACATCCCGGGCATCGGCGGCGCCGGGCGGGAGCGCGGGGGCGCGGCGGCGGCGGCGGCGGCGGCGGCGGCGGCGGCGGGCGGGCGCCCCGGGCCGGGGAGGGGGCGGCGGGTGGGGGGGCGGAGCGCGGCCGGGTCCTGAGGTGACACGCGGGGCGGCGGAGCGCGGCGCCGCACACCCCCACCCGGGGGCGGGCTGGGGCCGGAGGGGCGGGGGGCCGGCGGGCGGGGGCCGGGCCCAGCGAGGAGGAGGAGCCGCGGAGGGAGGGCCGGCGCCTCCCCCACCCGGACCGGGCATCCCCGCCGCTCCCGGGCCCGGCGCGGCCCCCGCCCCCCGCGCCGGGCCCGGTGGGGGCCGCGGGGCGGAAAGTTTATCCTCCTCAGGCCCCCTCCGGCCCCGCGCCCCGCTGCCCCGGACCGGTCCCTGTCGGGGCACCGCCGGCGCTCAGCCTCGCCGTCCCTGGTTCTCGGCGGCGGGGCCGGGCAGTCTCTGTCCAGCCTCACCCTGGAGCCCCGTGGGCGCCTCCCAGAGCCGGCGGGGTCCCCGCGCTTCTCCCCACCAGGGGGACCCCGTCCTGCTGAGCGTCCCCGGGCCGAAGGGCCTCGTGTGACCCCTCCCCCTTCCGTTCCTGGGAGGGGGCCTGCGCAGCATCCCCGCCCCCAGCAGTCGCTCCCATCCTACTCTTGCCCTTGCACCCCTCGCAGCCAGGAGGGTGGGGTCTTCGTTTCTGTGGCAAGTGATGATCTCCATATTCCCTTGCCCTTTACCTTCTGTGACCCTGATCCTCCTCCTTTGGCAGAGGGGTCCGTATCATCCTCTCATCCTCTGTGGAATCTTTTGGGGCCTCTGCACACCATTTATTGACCCTTTTGTCAGGACAAGGGGACTCGGGCTCCCCATGTTCTTCTTCCCTCACCCAGTGGATAGTGGGGGCCTGTGCAGCTCTGAAGTCATTTCTAAATAGGAAAGCACATACTTCTTACAGATTATGCACGCTCTCCGCACACTTTCCTGGGTTAGGGTGAGCTCATTTCCTGAATACCCTTTGAGTTGCCCTCTCTCTCTTTTGGGAGGAACTGGACATTCCACTGCTCCTTTCCCCATCTGTCTCTCTCCCCTGACACGTCTCTCTCCTTGGAGTTTCTCGTCTGGGTGAGGGTGGTTGCCCCATCAGGTATAGGGCCGGGGTCCCGGCAGTGACGGCCTGTGTCTGAGGAAAACGGGTCTATTTTTGCTTCCAGTTTACTCTCGCTCTTAGGTCGGGGCAGCATTCATCAGTTGACGCTACCCTCCCCCCCCAGAAAGAGGTTCATGTGCCCTTGGCTTTTGGTGTTCGGATTACTGTCTTCTGTGCAGTGAGAACCAGACTTCATACATCCTACATTCAAGAGACTTTGAACCTTCCCTGGAAATAAACTTCCCATTTCTTTTTTAAGAGAACTCATATCCTCCTTATGGCTTCTGTTTCCCAGTCAGCCATATTTAGTGAGCCTGTTACCTTGACTTTTTCTAATTTTCTTAAATTGTATTCATGTTGGCTGGGTAAGAAGAAGCCATATGCCTTTCCATCCAGAAAAGGGAGTGTAGACACCCATGTCGCCCACATGCCATTCGGGAAGAGGTTGCTAGTGTGCTCCTTGTTGTACTAGAACCTTCCTTGGGCCCTGGTGTTGTCTCTCGTGGGATGCAAACATTTCTTTCAATCTTATAGGTTCCAGGTGAAGGGGAAATTTAGATGCTTTCTGTTTTTTTGCTGCTCTGGTTCCTTTTTGGCAAAAAATGATACTATGCGTTTGTTTATATGTATATATGCACATAGGCATGTATTTATATGTGAAATCATATCCTTTACTTATACACAGGAAGTTGGAAGGGTTAGATGACTCTCTGTACATCTTGGGTGTATATGGGGACCTTGACATGTAAGGACATAGCTATGTATCACTGTTGTTGGTAACTCTTCAGGCTTAGAGGAATCAGAAGACTCATTGATAAATGGCCAATTCTTAACCGCTCTTTCCTTTGTCATTTGTACTGTACTGAATAAGCAGAATGACATCCTGAATGTCCACCAAGTCCCTGAATACACAAAGTGTAGAAGGCTTGCCCATGTGCGCCAAAACTTAGGCATTCTGAATTTAGGGGTGGTCTTCTCTGCTTGGTTCTTCACGGGGTGAAAAGTTCCCATCTTGACTTCTTTACTGCCGTGTAGGAGAGAGAGATTTCATGTATTTTGGGCACAGGATAGGGGCAGGTGAGAAGAATATGTGTTTCTGTGACAGAACTAGGAATGAATGGCCATAAATATGTCACTGTTTTATTTTGGCCATTTAAATAATTGAGAGAGGTTGTGCACATTAGGAAAAGTTACCTTTGGGAAGGCCTGTGACACTTTGTGGAAGGGTGGGAGGGATGATTCTCCAGGTTTTCTCTGAGCATCACAGTTTGTGTATTTGGCCATTTCCCCTTGGCTCTGGGGCCTCTCCCTCCCCTCCCTCCCATAGCTGGAATGGTTGTTGGGTGCCTCACTCAGCAGCCCAGTCTTACTTTGGGACAGGTCGAGTGTGGAGCCCCGTCCTCCCCGACAAGCTTTGTCAAGACTGCGCTTTTGGACCTTGAAGCGCTTCTCTAGCCAGGAGACTCTCTACCTGGGTTACTGAGTCCGGGGCAAGGTTACCTGGAGGATTGCTCAGCATGATTCGTTGACTTCACGGCTTTGCCCCTCAGTCAGTATTGAGTTATCCAGTGGGTATCATACCCATTGTCTGAAAGTTGTGCTTTTGACCTCAATTTCCTTTTTTTTTTTTTTTTTAAAGTTTTTATGCTATTTCTATTCTGCCTGCATCTATATTCAGTTGATGGAATTGTGTATTTTTAGGGTGTAGTATTAACGACCCTGGGAAAACAGGAGTTGACTATCTGCTGTATATGTTGGCGTGTTCCCAGTAGAGTCCTCTCTCTTCCAGTGGTGGATCCTCTCCTGCTCTTCCCTGTACCACCGACTGCCTTTTGGAATTTTCCCTGCCCACCAGGGTGCTCCATTCCGTGGGCAGTAGAACGAAAATGGTAAAGGTTAGAGGAACACACCGGAGGTTAGTGTGCAAAGTTAATGTTCCTTTCTTGGAGTTTGATGCAGTTGTGCTTTCTGTGTCACCTGTCCCCGTAGATTATTGGAGATCAGCTTTTTCCTCTTACTTTTCCAGTGCACGGTCAGGTAGACAGGTTCTGTTCTCTTAATGATTTTTCTTTTTTATATCTTTCTGTTAGAGCATCACTCTCCCCTGCCCGCAGCCCCCTCTCCCCTTACCCCCAGCTTTCTGGACAAGGTTGGGTGAACCACGGGACATCTCTTCCCTGGCCTTTTTGAAGACCTGACTTATCCTGCGCCTGGGAAATGTTGGGTTTCTTCATCTCATTGTTCAGTGGATTCAGAATGTTGACGTGTTCGCGGCAACCTGTACTCATGGTCAGGTTGGGTCAGATTTTCCTTTTCCAAACAGTAGGGTTGCTCTTGCCTCCTCTTTGAGACATCTTTATATATCCTGCTTATCCACATTTTCCCATTTCTTTAGTTTTTAGGCTTTCCTCTTAAAATAACCTATTCTTTAGAGTCAGGTGGCATTATTTTAGCTCTCTGTTTATGCTGGGTGTGGCCCCTGTGCCTGGTGGGATTATATTTCTTTCTGGCTGCTTCTCAGTTGGCCCATCTTCTAGCTTAACATTTCTTCCCTTCCTCATTCCTCTGGGCCATTCTTCGTTTCCCATTTCCTGAGTTTTGGGGAAATACATCTTTGTGTGCAGTTGTACTTCTTTCTAATTTCCTTACGGAAAAAGCAACAGAAGGTGATTCTCACGTTCTCTTCCTTTCCCCTCCTAGTTGCGCGCATTGCCTCCTTTGTGGGACCTTTGCATTTGGCCTTTTGGAGAGAAGTTGTTTTTACATCCACGTTCCCATCACTGAGTGCATTCATCCTGGAGACCTTCATTCACTGAGCTTGTATTACGTGCAGGGATCTGTGTGTGCGTGGGGGGGCAGGTTATGTGACTGCTTGAGACCATAGGGGTCTTGTTAGCCTTTTAGTGCAGATGACATCGCTGCGTATCTTGTGCTTGTCTTTTTATGTATTCGTGTAAGGAATTCTTTTCTGAACTTGGTTGGATTGTAATCTTACAAAGAGATAACTCTAATTAGTTATAGTGTACTATCCCATTGAGCTTTTCCCTGTCCCTGCAGGAGTCGGGGTGGTGGAGAGGGTGGAGGGCAGACTGGGAGAAGCACTCAACAGCCTTCCTTCAGACTGTGTGTGGGGTGTGTGGGGGTGTGGGTGTGGGTGTAGAAAAAAGTAGTCAGTCTTCTTCCTAAATGTCTAGGTATAACTTCTAGGTCATTTAGATATATGTTGATTGGGGCGCTTGTATAACATTTGAACAGCAGCATAGTGGGGATTGTATAGAACATGAAATCAAATACATCCTTTATAGAAGGAAGTGATAGAACATTTTCTCATGATTAACTGGTAAATTTCATATTATCAGATAGTAAGGACAGTATGCGCTGCTGGTACATTTTCGCTGCCAGGAAGTGTTATATCTAAATTTTACGCCTAATTGTAGTGACCATTCTTAGGCTAGGTATCTGGTATACATATCACTGCTGTTGTTTATTATGTGACTTTTAATTCTTTACACTTTTTATTGGTACTGTTATTTGTGTCTTTTCTTTATTTTGGTAAATAGCCTTATAGTATTTTGGGGTGTAGGTTTGGTGTACCTAATGATGAGAGTAATGGTAAAGAATTAACCTGAAATGCACTTTTTCTTTTCCTCCTATGTTAAATCAGATTTCCCCTCTACAATATCTGTAGAAACCAATTTTGCTAGTGTTTCAGTCTTAAGAAGAGCTCTTGTTTAAGATTGTTGTAGTATGGGGTTTGCCATTGTCCTTTATCTGTGTGAATATGTGACTGAATATTTTCTGTGGGGACAAGGTGATGTGTGTTTCTGTTGTATTTCCATTATAACAGATCATTTTCTAAAATGTTCTGTATCTTCTGGAATTACTTACCATGATCTTTTTTTTTCTTTTTGATGTTCTAGGTGACTTAAATCCTACCTCCCTTTCTTCCCACAAGGTTTGTTTATTGCCCTTCTCATTGTTATTATAATAAAAAATTGTAGATTACTGTATTTATAGCCTTTCTGTCATTCAGTAAAGAGGGATGCCCACCATTCTTTTTGTCCTGTAGTAAGAGGCAGTGTTACTCCTTGTAGGGAGATGGAATGGGATTTAAGCCACGAGGTAAGGGGTGATGGTAGTATTTGTAACTGGATAGCATCCTCGGTGAAACACTGTGTCCTTTTGGCGCCTGGGCCTCCCCATGTAGAATTTTGGAAATTTTTGTTTTTGCTGCATTTAACCAACTTCTTTCTGTTTCTTTGGCTTGATAACGATACACTTCTTTGGGCAGAGGCAGCAAGTATACTACTGATACTTCATTTGGGGCCTTCATTCACGAGGTAGTGTGGGGTCTTCTAATATCACGCTGCCTGTCTTAGTACCATCTCTGGTCTTTGGTGTCTTTGAGGGTGAGGGCAGGAAGTGTTCTGGCTCCGCTTCTTTGTCCATAGAACATGAGTTAGGATGCACGGTCATTCACCCCCTATTCCAGATTATAGTGTGTAATCTGTCTTTCTTTTCTTTTTATTTATTTTTTGAATACCTAATCAGGTTCAGGATATAGTTGATCAGGCGCTATTAGATCCCTGTATCTTGTGCCATCCATGGATGTCGTGGCCATCAGTCCTGCGATTAAGATGTGTTACCATTCTGTCATTGGGACTTGTAAACACGTAGATGGTCTTCCATCCTGTGATATTTGTCATGTATTTGTAAGGAGAGTGTTTCTTTGTATATATTGACAAGGACAGCCATCCTTGAATTTTTTATATGGTGGGACGCAGTAAAGGGTGTTTTTTTCCCTCCCCATCAGTATGCTGGCTGTGTATTTCTGAGGTTCTCTTGCATCTTTCTGCTTTGAACGCCATTGCTTGTAGAAGGTCATGGGCCTCCTTGTGTAAAGATTGGTAATGCTTCCTGAGCATTTTTTAGTTCATTACCCTGGACTAAAAAAGAAATATGTACCCCACTGCAAAGAGAGGCCAAGTGTCAGCCACATTACTTCCCTTTTCACTTTTTTTTAAGAGGGTTGTTCATTTACTTTCAGCTAATTGATATACCGTAAGCTGGAATGACCAGAGATATTTTTGAAATGGTTCTTCTTCTACATTCACCCCAGTGTTTTGCTCATTCTTGGTAGAATTGCATGTTCTCTTCCACATGAGTCCCTCATTTGGAAAAATGCAGTCCCACTTTATTTCTGTTTTTCAGATTTAGCCAGGCCCTTCAAGACATGTAATGAACGTATCTCTTTCTGAGCCTGTTAGGAGAGGGTATCGGCAGGGGAGGAAGACGTGCTGGTTGGGGCTGGACCCCTCACTCTGCTGTCTGCAGTATGGCTTTGTACTTACAGGTGCCTGATGTGACGTGCCTTCAAGTAAATGTTTGGGGCTGAGTTCTGAACAGTTTTAAACACGTCATCACCTGGACACTGATTAAGTGGCATTAATCTCACCCGTGATCTCACTTCCTAATGTCACCCAAAATACAACCCCCCCCCCCCACCGCCCAAATCTAAAAACAGCACTCATAACAAAATCCCCAAAAAGGAAACCATGAAGGCTGGCTCTGACCCCGCCTCCTCTGCGGCTCAGCTGCTAGCTTTGGACACGTTGTCAGTCGCTCCTTTTTGCATAGACAGCCTTCAGTGGGGTTGGCAGGTGACACAGAGCGTTCAGTCATTTAACAGACCGTGCCGGTCTCTCCTATCTTTCCTTAGCAGTTACCACAAGGTAAGATCATGTATTTAGTCACTTAAAAACACTTGCCAAGTGGATTTTTCCTCCTTTATTTCCACCTAACCTTTAGAATGAATACTGGAATTTGTCTTCTCATGGTAATAGTGAGTTACTGTGTCCCTACTTTTGTGCCCAACATCTATGAGAAAATGGGGCACTAACTCTCTGAAACGGCAGTCCGACTCACCAGGACTCGGACCTTCTCTCTGTGGCCTGCACATCATTGCGGAGATGACTTATAACTTTCAGCTAAATCTAGTGTCTGTAACAAGTGATAAACCAGATATCTAAGTCTATTTAATCTTTTTTACAGCATACGTTTAACAGTATGTATCTGTGTTATATTAGAATGATATGCAGATACAGCCAGAGGTACTCCTGCAACTAAAAAAAAAGAAAGAGAGAAAGAAAACAAAGGCTTTTTTCTACTTTGAAAAACAGGTACTATCTTTTTTTCCTTCATCAGGGTTGATTTAGATTGCCAGAAAGCATTTCTGAGGGTACAGCAATACAATCAAGAGTTAGTCTTTTTAAAACTTAGATTTGGTTTTTAATTCTTAGCTGAAAAGTTATTTTTATTTATTTATTTTTTTTTGCGGCATGTGGGCCTCTCACTGTTGTGGCCTCTCCCGTTGCGGAGCACAGGCTCCAGACGCGCAGGCTCAGCGACCATGGCTCACGGGCCCAGCTGCTCCGCGGCACGTGGGATCTTCCCGGACCGGGGCACGAACCCGTGTCCCCTGCATCAGCAGGTGGACTCTCAACCACTGCACCACCAGGGAAGTCCCCTGAAAAGTTATTCTTGAGGAGGTATGTGCCCCACTGGTTTTCTGGGGCACATGGATATCAAACCATTTGGAAGCAATAAAAAGAAATTGGTACAAAGTGGGAGGTTATCAAAGAGAAGGAAAAGATGCGATAGTGAAGAAATTACCCATTTATTTTTAAAAAATAATCTCAAAATGATGACTGTGATTGTAAATTCAGAAATCCTAAGGAAAAAAATGGAACGTTGGTATGGTTACCATGCTGAAATCGGCAAATATACTTATTGTATGAAGAACACTCCCCAAAATGGGGATGCTTAGAAGATAAAGAAGTTGATGGGATTGGTTATTTTAAAATGTTAAGTGTTTTTTCTCTTTTAAAAAGTAATTGAAATAAAGTAACCCTTAGTTGAGAGAATGTAAACTTTAATGGAAGTTCAGCAGAATGAAACATTTAAAAAGTGAAATTTGAAGATAAGGATTTTTTATTGTGAATCCACAAGGGGGTAGTGATGTTCTATCAAAGATACTTGTGGTGGAAATGTGAGATGATCTCTTTTAACATTTTAGATTTTCAGATAAAACCGGTATGTTTGCATTTTAACTTAATAAGATCTTTTTAAAATGTTTATTGGCAAAATTGTTTACTGCTTAAATTAAAAAAAAAATCCATTTTGGGTGAATGGCTATTTTAAGCCATGTGAGTGGTAAAGAAGAGAAAATGTCCCTGTAGTTTTGTGCTCTGGAGAGGTGATCGAGGCTCTGAGGGTCACTTATTTTCTAAGACTGTAATAATCTTAAATTTCCTGGGAAACATTAGGAATCTAGGAATCAGTTACTTAAGTGTCCTGAATAATAGGATTTTAGTAAATTGTGTCTAAACTTCATAGAAGTTTGTAGTACTAGTTGTATTTTTTTTTTTAGTAGTTGTATTTTAAGTTCTGTCAAGAGATGAAAAATGTGAACAGTCCACATACTAGCTATTCTTAATAGTTCTAAGTAAATTAATTTTTTTTTTGCAATACGCGGGCCTCTCACTGTTGTGTCCTCTCCCGTTGCGGAGCACAGGCTCCGGATGCACAGGCTCAGCGGCCATGGCTCACGGGCCCGGCCGCTCTGCGGCATGGGGGATCTTACTGGACCGGGGCACGAACCCGTGTCCCCTGTACTGGCAGGCGGACTCTCAACCACTGCGCCACCAGGGAAGCCCCTAAATCAAATTTTTATAATCTCTTTTTTTATTAGTTTATATTACATCATTAGATAAAAGCATTTTTTCCCCTGTTACATAAAAATTCCAGTAGCTTGCCTGAGGTCACTGAGTCCCACCCTGTATATTCAGAATTGTTTAAATATTAGGCATGGGGCTTCCCTGGTGGCGCAGTGGTTGAGAGTCCGCCTGACGATGCAGGGGACACGGGTTCGTGCCCTGGTCCGGGAAGATCCCGCATGCAGCGGAGCCTGCGTGTCCGGAGCCTGTGCTCCGCAACGGGATAGGCCACAGCAGTGAGAGGCCCGCGTACCACAAAAAAAAATTAGGCATGGTTTGGCAGTGCCAGATAGGTTTTAGTGAAGAACTAAAACTATGTTGTGTGCTCTTTTTTGAATGTGATGGCACACGGCGGGAGGAAGATTTAAGATGCGAATGAGACTTTGTTCTTATTTAGAGACATAGCTAACCATACTTCAAAAAAAATAGTACTTTTAACAATAATATGAAATATTTCCATGGTTTAGAAGTTATGATTGTTCATGGCATATGCACTGTGTATTTTTCATATTTGGCCTAGGGAAAAGGTTGTTAATGTGGTTCTTTCTCTCTCTTCTCTCTTTTTTCCCCTCCCTTGTTTTGAGCAAGGGCTTTTTCTATCTTATATCCTTTATTAAATGACTAGTGGCTTAACATCCCCAAAGATGCACTGTTTCTTCACAGACTACCCTGAGCTCTGCTGGGAGCTGAACTATGACGTCAGCGTTTTCATTCATGAGTTTGGTTCTTCCAAATCTCTTCTCTTGTTCTGTGTTCCCAAGCTGAGTTCTGGCACATGGACAAATCAGTTTACCATCAGCCCATAAATCAGCGATAAAAGGTAAAACAAAAGATAAGATACTGGAGTTGTTTCAACAGAGCTGGAGTTGCTCATGCTGATTTGCATCAGTGTAGCTTGGACAAGGTTTCTGGCGAAACAGATTGAATCCTAAAAACAGTCAGTTTAATTATCTCATGATTTTGTGGATTGAGCTGTGTTGTGAACATATTGACACTACATTTTTGTTCTCCCATGAAGTTCAGGGTGCTGTGCTGTAGCTCCTTTGTTATAAAGCAGCATTTCTGTTGTAATTTGGCTAAATCAGAGGATTCTACTTTATTTCAGAGAGGTTAGGCCTGCAGATTAAATTATATTCTATGCAGATTACTTTTGGAATACATTTGGATTTTTTTTGAGGGGGGAGGGATTCTCTTCCTCTTGAAATATTTTAAATAACTATTGTTTGATACTTAGAGTTTCAGTATGTTGTGATTATAATTATGTAACTGGCATGGCAGCTCTTGTGTCGGAGTTGGGTTTTATCTTCCTAGATCACATACTCCTGTAGCTGTTGACTCTAGCTTCTCCTCCAGGGAGGTCACTGCTTGTAATTTAGTGCTGCGTGAGAGCAGTTCTTGAAGAAATCTTGTTTGGAGTTTGCCTCTGCAGGGCCGTGTTGGAGGCTGAGCCTCTGGCGTCTGGCATCTTTCGGGCCTCCTGTAGTTGATGAATGGTGAGCTATAAAAAAAAGTTCATTTTCTCTGGTTTCTTGGGGGTTTGTTGACTTTCCAGTTATTTAATTGCCAAGAAACATCTAGAAGTAAAATGTGTTATATTTAAAAATCATTTTGGCTCAGTTACAATTTATGGTTAGAGATGATTCAAATTGCAACCATTTTGATTGATACCCAGTGTTACTCCTGAGATGACTTTTTAAACCTCCTGACAACTCAGAGATATTGTCTTCTCCCAGCCTTAAATGAAATGAGAGCTTGGTGTTCCTTTAGGTTGAGCCAAGTTTTCTGGTGGGGAACAGAGATTTGTGGTCTGTTATTTAGCTTCCTCCTTTAAGTAGATGCTCTGAGAAAAAAAATGAGAGCACATAGACATGCATAAGCATTTGAAGCTGACTTAAATGACATTTATTATTTTCTCTAAGAACTGAATCATTTTAAAATTATTTAAACACAATCTCCAGGAAGGAATCTAATTGTAAATACTGTTGAAGAAAGGAATAGTTAATGGTAGAGAGTTTCCGTAAACACGCAGTCATTTTCAAAACGGTGTTCTACTGTGTACTGCTGTAGGATTTATGAAAAGTTATGGGTTTTGATATCAGATTTCAAAATGTTGGGCAGCCTAGCTGTAGTGCCAGCAATATCATTTTTGTCTTACCCTGAACCAAACAGTGCTAGATGAGTCCTCTGGCCACAAAGGCTTAGGTTTCCTGTATGGCTTTGAGAACAAGTCCACTGTGGTTCCCAGCGCGTACTCTTCTCTTTCAGTAGCCAGGAACGCTGGCGAACAGGAGCAAGGACCCCAGCTAGAGGTGTATTTGCTGTGCTTGCTGCCACTTCTGTAGGCTGGGTGCTAGAAGCCTCTCTGCCTGGCCTCTGCAGCCTTCTCTTCCTTACCAGATCCTACTCCGTCACTCTTGATTCTGGCTCAGCATCTCATCTTGCTTTTCCTAGGCTTCTGCTCTCGTCTAATGAGTTAGTCGGTCATAATTTTAAGGGGATTCACGTGTTGGGTAGAGGGTAGTCCTGGTGACAGCCTCTAAAGTTCCTTCCCAATCTGACTTACGATGCTAAGAAAACGAAGTTGCGTGTGTGGGATTTCGCTTCATGGCTTGCTGCGCTGGGGTGCAGCTGTCTTCTTCTGTGTAACTCTCTTTTCCTTTTGAGGTACTTGCTCCAGGTCAGGCCGTCTGTGTACGAGGAATTTGAACTATAGTCACCGAGGTGCCTCCTTTCTGGTATACGGAGAGGGCTTAATTTTTTAGGTCTAACACGTTGCGAGTTAAAAACCGCAAAAGAAATTGTTAAAGTTGTTAAAGATGCACAGCACAAAAATGTTCATTCTGCTTAGTTATGCCCTGTGACACTCTTCAGGTCTTTATTCTAATATGGATGAGAGTTTATAGTGTTGGAAAAACAGACTTAGATAATACACGATTACGGATGCAAAAGTGTCTGCTAACCTCAGACATTTTATGTTTAAGGTAGTATTATTTATATTCATTTAGCTTTATTTCCTGGAGTTGATTAGTATAACTGTTATTAGGATGTATCTATTGGTAGACTCTTCCTACTAAGAAACTCTTGTGGATTGGGGAGTTTCGGTGAGTCCACTGTAATTGATCATACAGCATCTTCACTTGTGCATACTCCCCGGGCTGCTCCAGGCCTGGCGTTTGGAGATACCTTGAATATAATTTAGTTTTTGAAAGTTTCTTTCATATTTAAAGATACTGAGGGTCAAGTTAAAGTTCCCGGTGTTCTTGGCAACATTCTCTGCCTTATCCTTTCTGTCTCTGCCATTATGAAATGTGCTGGCTGAATCATTTGCTTTGACAAAGCTTCTGATGGAGGTCTCTTCCTCATTTAATTTTATCGGTAACAGGCTGTTGTGCTTACAAAGAGAGCTATAACAAGCGGAAGGTGACGAGTGGGTACTCAACATTTTTGAAGTACTTGTTTTTCTTCCTAGGGGTCCTCTAGAAATTGATCATGGATTACTTGACCAAGTTCAAGGCCCAGAGGTTTATTCCAGGCACTCTGGGAGGCAAGGACCATCAGTCTTTTTCCACTGAATCTGATTATTCTACAGATGACCCATTGCTGCCCGTATGGGTGTCTTCTGATGCAAATCAAGTGATAGTGGCAGCCTTTCTAACTGGGCTGGATCTCCTTGACAGCCGGTGTGTGTCCTCTGCCGGTATTTTTAGGCTCCAGCTTCTGTGGCCGGGGCTGGAGGAGCCGAGGATGGACTTAGCCGCCCTGGGGCTGCTCCAGGTGGTTGCGGGTGTTCTCTGCCGTCTCCCCGCCAGCGCCTTTAGCACCACCTTGTCGCTTGATGACAGAGCATAGACGGAAATCCCTGTTTAATACAAAAGAATGAAAAAGTCGTGGTTTTCAGAGTGCTTTTAAAGATAAACAGTGGTGAGCGGTGATGGTGCACAACGGCGTGAATGTACTTAATGCCACTGAATTGTACACTCAGAAAGGGTTAAAGTGGTACATTTTAGGTTATGTGTATTTTTCCACAATTAAAAAATAACCCCAAATGGATTTAAAACCCAATGAGAAAAGTAACTATAAGGAGCTAAAAGTAAATGTATGGCAATGTTTTCATTACACTAAGTTGGCAGGTTGTGCCTTAAATAAAGCATCAAAATCCCTTGCCCCCCCCCACCCCGCCGACCCCTGCATGTGCGCGCGCACGCGCGCGCGCGCACACACACACACACACACACACACTAAACGAACATCAGATGGCTCTGAGGTTCATTTATATAGAAAGTGGACACTAGGACACTTGATGTCAGGGAGGGGAAGCTGGCCCTCCTTTAGTTGGAGCCGTTTTTCTTGCAGGGAACACAAGCCACTTAGGTTAAGTGAAGGTGGTTTTTGTATAAGGAGAGCAGAGGCCAACTGGACAGTCTGGGAACTGCACCCGGAGAGCCTGGAGTGGCCTTTTCCTCTGGAGCCCCTGGGGCTGAGCGGGGGTCATGGCTCTGCTGGCCCCCCTCTCTGCTGCTCCCCGTTTCTCCTTGCACACAGGGCTTCTCACTCGCACGCAGGCTTCTTGCCTCACCGTAGTTGGCACGCAGTGGGCAGGGGTCCCGGTCATGGCTTCTGTGCATCCTGACTCTGGTTCCAGGGCTCACTGTCATCTGACTCCAGTCTCTATGGCGTGTGTTTAAAATACTCTAGACTGAGGTTTGGACTGACTCCTCTCAGCCACTTGCTTTGTTCCATGGCTGGGTGTTCACCCCGGTCCGGTGCACGCTGAGAGAGGGCTGGTTAGGGTTGCTGGCCTGCTGATCACTTAGAGGGGCTTAAGGTGAAGGATTGTGGGAGAAGGGGACTGTAGCAGGGGATCCTGATGCCTTGACCTCTGTCTCCATCAGACAGTGTAAAAGAAAGAATATTGACTCCAAAATGGATTTCTCATGTCCACTCGCTATAGCGAGTAGACTTTTTGCAGAGAAAATGTTCCCTGTGGCTACAGCTATGAGGCGGAGCGTCCTCAGCCAGCCAGCCCACTTGTGTGTGGAGCAAGTCAGCAGTGGGTGTAGCAGCTGTCCCAGGGCTCGTGCTTGGAGTGGTGGTGAAGCAGCCGGGACCCGTGGGAACCTGGTGGCCTGGCAGCCGTTGCCCTGGTGGTTCTCAGGGAGAACCAGGCAGTTTGAGGGATGCCAGTGTCTTCTGAGGTGTCCCACGGTTGAGATGCTTGGGTGGGCTCCCTTGCCTTTCCCCTTCTTGTGGACCACTAAACCTGGACGGTTGGAGACATTGCCTCTGAAGAGGGAGTCTGGAGGGAGGAAACGGAACAGCCTCTGTCTTAAGCACATGCGGCTACCTGTATGCATACTTGTTTGGCTTTTTCCTCGTATCCTTCCTGCGTCTAATCTCAGGTTTTTCTTGATTTCTCATGGTAGAAGGAGGAAGTAAAATTATAGTAAACAGTAGAAGGCTGAAAGCAGTGGTTTGGAGGTCTATGTAAAAGGGCTAGTAGCCAGCACACCAATGAAGTCTGAAAATACAGCTGCTTAGTAATTGATGTTTCATAGTGATGACCTTGAGTGTATTCACAGAAGCAATACTAAGTATGCTCTGCTTAACAAAAGAGGAAAGTATATAATGTTTTAAAGATACATAAAGGGATTTGATTCCTTTTTAGTAACAGCTTTATTGAGGTATAATTCATATAACATAAAATTCACCCTTTTAAAATATACAGTTAAGTGGTTTTTAGTATATTTACACAGTTGTGTAACTATCACCACTATCTAATTCTAGAACATCTTCATCACTCCAAAAAGAAACCTCTACCCGTGAGTAGGCACTCTCCTTTCCTCCCTCTCCTCTGCTCTAGGCAATTAGAAATCCACTCTCTGTCTTTATGGATTTGCCAATTCTGGACATTTCATATAGATGGAATCCTACAATATGTGGCCTTTTGTGACTGGCTTCTTTCCCTTAGCATAATGTTTTCATCCACGTTATACTATATATCAGAACTTCATTTCTTTATGGTGGAATAATACTCTATTATATAGATATACCACGTTTTATTTATCTGTCCACCAGTTGATGGACATTTGAGTTATTTCCACTTTTTGGCTACTATGAATAATGCTGCTGTGAACATTTGTGTACATGTTTTTGCATGGACATGTGTTTTCACTTCTCTCCGGTGTACACCCAGGAGTGGAATTGCTAGGTCATATGGTAACTCTGTGATTAACTTTTGAGGAACTGCCTGACTGCTTTCTAAAGTGGCTGCATCATATTACATTCCCGTCAGTGATGTTTGAAGGTTCCAATTTCTCCACAGCCTTGCTGGCACTTGTTGTTATCTGTCTTTTTTTTTTTTTTTTTTTTTGCGGTACGCGGGCCTCTCACTGTTGTGGCCTCTCCCATTGCGGAGCACAGGCTCCGGACGGGCAGGCTCAGCGGCCATGGCTCACGGGCCCAGCCGCTCCGTGGCATGTGGGATCTTCCCGGACTGGGGCACGAACCCGTGTCCCCTGCATCGGCAGGCGGACTCTCAACCACTGCGCCACCAGGGAAGCCCTGTTATCCGTCTTTTTGATTACAGCCATTCTAGTGGATGTGAAGTGGTGTCTTATTGTGGTTTTGATTTGCATTTTCTAAAGGCTAATGATGTTGAGCATCTCTTCTTGTACTTATTGGCCATTTGTGTGTCACCTTTGAAGGAATGTGTATTCAAGGCCTTGGCCCATTTTTGAATCGAGTTGTTTGGTGTTTTGCTTTTGAGTTGTAGGCATTTTTGATATATTCTGGATATCAATCCCTTATCAGATGTATGATTTGCACATATTTTCTCCCATTCTGTGGATTGTCTTTTCACTTTCTTGCTGGTTTCCTTTGAAGCACAAAAGTTTTAAATTTTGATTGAGTTCAGTCTAACTGTTTTTTCTTCTGCTTTTGCTGTCATAATTAAGAAACCATTGCCTAATCCAAGGTCGTGAAGATTTACACCTATGTTTTCTTGTCAGAGTTTAATAGTTTTAGCTTTTACATTTAGGCCTCTGATTCATTTTGGGTTTTTGTGTGTTGTGAGGTAGGTAGGCTTCCAGCTTCATCCTTTTTTGCATGTGGATATCAGTTGTCCCAGTACCATTTGTTGAAAAGACCATTCTTTTCCCATTGAAGTATCTTGGCACCTTAGCCAAAAATCAGTTGGCCATAAGTGTGTGGGCTTGGTTTTGGAGTCTCAGTTCTAATCCATTGATCTGTATGTCTCTCCTTATGCCAGTACCACACTGTCTTGATTACTGTAGCTTTGTAGTTAAGTTTTGAAATTGGGAAGTGTCTGTCCCCCACCCGTTCTTCTTTTTCAAGATTGTTCTGAATATTCTGGGTTCCTTGATTTTCCATATGAATATCCAGATCAGCTTGTCAATTTCTACAAAAAAGGCTGTTTTGATATTGATAGGGATTATATATTAAATGGGTGGATCAATCTGGGGAGTTTAAATCCTTTTTATGGATCTGCTGGAACTAGTCCTGCCTAACTCAAGCACCCAAGCATCTTGCTTTAAAAAAAAATTGTTGTTTAAACTTATTAATATAGTAGCCTGTGTTGTTGAAAAACCTAATTCTCTATGAGGCTGGAATTGGACTTTTCAGGTTCCAAGACAGCAAATAGTTACTCATATAGCCTGTATAGGTCGGCTTCTTGTGGTGTGTGTTCTTTTGATGTGAAAGTTTACTGATGCCTTGCGTGTTTAGAAAAAATGTGGTATTCTGGTTAACACTCATTCTGATTAATAGAGAATTAACAGATTCCACTCATGAATATTTAATTATAAAAGAGTTAGAATATATTACAGTAATATGACATTAAATTTTATGTAATTGTCATTATTATTATTGGAGGTGTCAGAAATTATTTTAGGATCTTGTAGTCCTGTGGAGGCCATGTGACTATCAGTTACTCTTATACTCTTAAGGCAGCTCATTTACTCAGCACATAATAATAAAGTGCCAGGCCCAGAGAAGGACAGTCATGGTCCCTGTCCTCACGCAGCTGACAGGGAAACCAGCGTTAATCAAGGTGCCGTGTGTGATTACAACTGATACACCGCACTTGCCTTCTTAGTGCTGTATCACGTCCACGCTATGCAGGTGAGTGTAGTGCATCAGAAAGGGATTTGCTCATCTGAAAGCTTGGAGGAGCCTTCTTGAGCTGAACTCTGAAGGAAAATAGGAATTAATTGAGGGAAGAGTGAAGGAAGGAAGTTTTAGGTAATTGGATGGCTGGTTAGGGAGATACATGGGGATACTGTGGTTATATCTGGCTGTTAGTAGCTTTTTTTTTTTTTTTTTTTTTGCGGTACGCGGGCCTCTCACTGTTGTGGCCTCTCCCGTCGTGGAGCACAGGCTCCGGACGCGCAGGCTCAGCGGCCATGGCTCACGGGCCCAGCCGCTCCGCTGCATGTGGGATCTTCCCAGACCGAGGCACGAACCCGTGTCCCCTGCATCGGCAGGCGGACTCTCAACCACTGCGCCACCAGGGAAGCCCTGTTTGTAGCTTTTGAGGAGTCCCTGAAACCTTGACTCTGGTCTTTACCCCTTAAGTGCCTTGTGACTTTGAGCAAGTAACAACCTTTCTGAGCTTATCTCCTTACTGTTTTTTTATCTTATGAGGCAGTGTGTAGCCATTTTTACTTAGAGATACTTACTGAAAACATACAGAAATTTAGGCTTGTGATTGATTGTATTTATATAATTCAAAAATAATTATTTTTTCATGACCCTCTTTGGTTGTTTACTTGGAAGTGCAATGCTGATAAATTGAATATTTTTCTGAACATTTTTCCTAGTCTTGGAAATTAAGATTCACTTCTGTTCATAATACTCCAGAAGCTTCCACCCTGCAGGGGAACAATTATGGATGTAACTGAGTCAAGGCAGGTCATGATGCATGGTGTAATCATGCGCTGGAAGGAACTGGGAAGACTTCTGGAAGGAGGTAGAATTTGACCTGGCATTATTGACAGGCAAACATGCTGGTTTGACGAGAAATTCCAAGCGGAGGAAATGGAGCAAAGGCGCAGAGCCAGGAGTACCGGGGAGGCTGGGGTTCCTGGTGCATGTGGGTAGATGAGCCGGGCAAAGTAGGCAGGGGCCGGGCTTGGAAAGTCAGACTGGGGAGCCTGGCGTTTACTCTCTCTGCTTTGGGAGAGGCTTTTAGGATTTTTTGTTGTTTGTTTTTTTGTTTGTTTTTTTAGCGGAGGAGTGGGATTGATTGGTTAGTCAGTTCTGCTTGAAGGTGCTAATGAGGACCGCCTGCTTACTGCTCCGTGTCCTCGCCACTGTCCAGCTGTGGCGAATTTTTTTAGATTCTGGGTGTCTCAGGGCACCATGCTTTCTCTTGGTTTTAGGCCTTGCGCACTGTCCTCGCCTTGGCTTAGGAGGCGCACTTTCCTCTAAAACAAATACACACATACTTACACACATGCTCTGTTTTGCTGCCTCTCCTCGTCCTCTGGGTTTCTGCTTAAATAACACTTTTCGGAGTAAGCCTTCTTGACCTAGATCGGGTTGTGTGCCCTTCCCTGGTGCACCCACAGTACTTTATGGTTTTCCTGGTCCTAGATCTTTTACTTGTGTTGAACTTGCTTGTTTACTTCTCTTTCTCCTTCAGTTAGATTTACATCTTTAGTGGTCAGAGGCTTGAATACCTGGCACCTGGGGTGGGCTTAGTAAATGTTTGTTGGTTGAATGAATGAATGAGCAAAGAGGAAGGACTGGAGTTGGGAGACAGTAGCTCCTGGCAGGAACGTCAGTAGCAGTGGGTTGGAAAAAGGAGCTGGTGCGACTGAGCTGTATGTGTATGTGTGAGAGAGGCACAGTTTTGTGCCTGACTGACCATGGGCCTTGAGGGATGAGAGGAGTTGGAGGTGACTTTAGCTTGTGAACCTCAACAGCTGGTGTTAGTGAGGCCATTAACTGAGGGAGGGAGGAATAAGGAGGGATATCTTTGGGGGAGACTGGATGCAAATGTATCGGTTCTGTTTTAGGTGTAATTGGGGTAGCGTTATCCTGTATGCGTACAATATGACATTGGGAGTGTGGATCAGAGATTAGGGAATCATTCATATCATCCTGTTTTTTCTCTTCATTGAACTTTCAGAGGGCAAGGGAGCCCTGGTGATGGAGTCCATAGAGGTCAGCCTCCCTGGCACAGGGCGGGGTGGAGAAGGGTGGTGAGTGGACCTGGAGGGGCAAATAGAGCCTCTGGCAGAGTATGTAAGTTTCATGAACGTAGAACCTTGATTGTCTTGCTTGTGGCTATTATACAGCTCTGTGCCCACAACAGTGCCTGTTGGTTGAAAGAATGAATCAGTTCAGATGAATTAGGAGTAGAATTCACAGTAGTGGGTGAAATTGTCATGGGAAAAGAGAAGGGACTTGTGGGCAGAAATGTGGTGAATGCTTCCATTTAAGTGACGCCAGAGGGGAGAGGACCAGAGGAGACCGAGGAAGAATGATCAGAGAGGTGTGGTAGAACAAGAACATAAAGTCAGGGACGCTTAGTGCAAAGGGTTGTAAGGAGGTTATCAGTTGTAATGCCGAGAGGTTGAGTAGAATGAAGACTAAGAAAAAGGTACTGATTTTTGTCAATTTGATAGTGAGTTGAGAGGATGAGAAAGAGGTAGTGAGAGAGTAGACAATTCTTTCAACGGTTTTGGTGGTAAATGCAGAGTGCTGGTAAAATAATAGTGAAATGATTGGTCAAGTCCAAGGTGAGAAAAGAAATCACTGGGCCCTGATCAGTGTATTAGTTATCTTTGCTGCTGTAACAAATTACCATAAACTTAGTGGTTTAGAAAAAGACACATTTATTATCTGGTTCTGTGGGTCCGGAGTTCAGGCAGGGCTTTGCTGGACCTGCTGCTTCATGGCCTCCCAAGCCTGCAGTCAAGGTCTCATTTGAAGGCCCGACTGGGGAAGGGTACTCTTCTAAGCTCACGTGGTTCCTTCATGGGCAGAGCCAGCACGGTAGCTTGCTTCATCAGAACCAGCAAAGGAGAGTCTGCTAGCAAGACAGGAGGCACGATGCACGTTGCCTATTCATGGAAGTGATGTCCCAGTGCCACATTCTGTTGTCAGAAGAAAGTCACTAGGTCCAGTGCACACTCAAGGGGAGGAGGTTATACAAGAGTGTGTGCTAACTTCAGGGGGTGGGGGTCATGGGCAGTCCACCGTGGAGTTCCAGTAGGGAGGGATGATGGCTCTAGGGGGCATAGGGCAGTTCTTCAGAAAGATGCCCTATAGGGCAGGATGGGAAGTTTTGGAGGTGCAGTTCCAGCTGAGGGTTCAGGTGTGTCGCGTTGGGGACCCTTCTGAGGAAGCCTTCCCTGCCGTCTCTCTTCATCCCCGATGAGAGGCGTAGGTGCCTCTTGAAGTGCTCTCTCCTATTAGATGGATTAACAGACTGTATTGTAATTGTCATTGATAAACCCTCTGCTCTGCGAAAATTGAATTATTTATTAGCAAATTCTTGGCCAATGGGGGTATCTGTCCTGCTTGCCTTAGGATGTTGCTAAGGATAAAATCAGGTAATTCATATGGAAGTATTTTATGGAATGTAAAGAGATTTGCAAACAAAAGGCGTTGCCACTTTCCCCCCATGTTCAGTAGAGCACGTGGACTGTAGCGTACATTTTACTTGTTAACTTGGGTTCATTTTGTTGTACCTAAGTTACTGAACTGGGCTTTATTTAATGCTGTGATATTTTTAGGACTTTTCCAGTAGACTGTTTGCTTTTATGATAAATGACCCCAAACTGCTGCACCTTTCAAGTCCTTGTATCTAGTTTATTGTTTTTTAAAAATGTGTCCTTGCTGTCCCTTGTCACTTTTGCTTCTACTTATCTGTCAGTCTCTAGCTGTCCTTTCCCCTTCTGATTTGTTGCTTCTGATCTTCTCTGGGCTTGGCAACCTGATAATTAAGCTTATTAGAACTATGCATGGTTTAATAGTAATCAAGCTAGGACTGTGGATCAGAGAGCCCTTCTCACAGTGAAGTGTGTGAGCTTTTGCGCGTGGACAGATGTCTTTGGCCGCTGAGAGTGTCTTGGCATTCTTCCTAGTTCTGGCAACATTTGGATGAGGTGAGGCCCCACGTGGCCAGGTTCCATTCAAGGGGACGCCTCATTGCTCTGCTATGAGAAACAGTGTTCTCCTCCCCTTTGGTTTTGTTTTTTTTTAAAAAAATTTATTTATTTATTTATTTACGGCTACATTGGGTCCTCGTTACTGCGCGTGGGCTTTCTCTAGTTGCGGCAAGCAGGGCTTACTCTTCGTAGCAGTGCACGGGCTTCTCATTGCGGTGGCTTCTCTTGTTGCGGAGCATGGGCTCTAGGCGTGCCGGCATCAGTAGTTGTGGCTCACAGGGTCCAGAGCGCAGGCTCAGTAGTTGTGGCACACAGGCTTAGTTGCTCCGTGGCATGTGGAATCTACCTGGACCAGAGCTCAAACCCGTGTCCCCTGCATTGGCAGGCGGATTCTTAACCACTGCGCCACCAGGGAAGTCCCCTCCCCTTTGGTTTTGATGAGGTTTTAGTTTTGGGGCCGTAGCAAATAGTGATCGGTTATGGGTGGTCTGTGGTTCATGGACTAAAAAATGTTTGAGAAGCACGGAAAATCTTTCTACGAGATCAACATCCAGACTTGTGTGTGTGTAGCTGTTGTGTTGCTGGCCTTTCCTTTAGGATGTTGAACTCCCAGCTTGCATTCCTAGGTATTCTTCCATGTTCCTCGTGTGTTTTGGCTTTTCTGTCAGAGCAACTTGTGAACTTTTTCTGCCCCAACTTTTGCATTGGTTCTTTGTGGAGAAGCATTATTGCATTATTGGGAGAGAGCCTGTGTTCTGTGGGAACAGCCCAGGAGTCGTGTAGGGAGCCCTGCTCCTGGTTCTTGCTCTGTCCTCTCCCAGCCTGTGGCCCTCGGCAAGTGTGTCTTCCTGTGCCTTGGTGCCTTTTCTAGAACAGACATCATGTCTGCTCTGCTGCCTTCTGGGGCCAGAATAAGATTTTAAATGTGAAAATGCTTGTTATAGTTACATAATACCAAATGGAATGCCTAGCTTGTTGAGTTGATATTTTATATCTCTCTTTGAGTAGTTAAAAAAGTTATCAGTATTAGTAATGGTAAGTGCTACTGAGACAGTGTAATTTTAAATTTCATATAGTGTTTTTTTTTTCTGAATATGTTCTACTAGAATCTGTTTCTACAAGTGAGAACATTTAATAAGTGCTCTTTGATTATTTTCAGAGTATTGAGTATACTGGCTTCCTAGCCAAATTAAATTTATAAAAATTCTAATGATATTGCGATTCATACCTAGAAAGAATTCTTTTTTTCCATTCTGAAATCAGTTTAAATACGCTTTACATGAATCCCTGGTAATAGTGAATCAATTAATGTGATTTCTCAGGTCATAAATCAGGCTTGATATATTGTAGTATTAGTTCCTGTATTAGCTTCTTAGCCCTTCAGCTGTTTTGTGGTTTGTTTTAGCAACTTGTTTGCTGTTGAACTCAATTCTAGGTGTTGAACTCAATTTGAGAGCCTAAAATGGTTTGTGCCCCAATTACCTTAGAGGTTACTGCTTCACTTTCTTACTGCGCTGGCCCCAGTAGTAGGAAGTCAGCCACCTAGCAGACTAGCAGTTTTCCTTTTAACTTGAGTACACACTTTAATTTTGTCTCTATTTTGAACTTCTTGAAAAGAGGTAATACATGAGCACAAAATATTTTTGTACTATACCATGTAATTTTTTCCCCCACTAACCTTTTGTGGTTTGTGTTTAGGGTGCATGTTGGCTTTCTAGTCTCAGAGGTCATTAGCCCGGTTTCATCGAGGCTTCCAGAGCCTGGTCTCTGACAGACCCTGTGTTCCTCTTTGTCGAGCAGCCCTGTGCTCTCAATGGTAGCATTGGCTCTGTTGTTGTCCGTCAACATGGTAGAGTATTTTCACCCCCTTAGTTCTTCTTACTGGGTCGAAAGTAGCTCTTGTCTTACTGCTTGATTGTTCATGTTCCGGAAGACAGGTGGCAACTCGGGGTGGCCTCAGGAGAGGGAGACAGAGGTTCTTAAAAAGACTGCTGGTCTTCAGTAAATCCTCCCG
Source organism: Leucopleurus acutus (assembly GCF_964270905.1). NCBI lineage: Eukaryota > Metazoa > Chordata > Mammalia > Artiodactyla > Delphinidae > Leucopleurus > Leucopleurus acutus. The sequence goes on along the minus strand of NC_139143.1, from coordinate 188,747,828 downwards.
TCACCAGGGCAAGAGATGGGACCATTCTTTTTCCTTTCCATGAACTTCTGGGAATGCCATTCGTCCATGAATTCGACGAATATTTGTGCTTCTATTATGTGCCAGACATTAAGTACCAAAAAAGCCAGACATCCCTTCAAGGATGCCCTGGATGTGGTCTTATCTTGAATATGTTAGAAAAATATTTATCGGAGTAGAAAAACTGCTAGATTGGGTTTAGATGCTGAATGGCCTTAGGGATTAAAGGTGGAGGTTGTAGGTTTAGAAGGTATTTCTGAAAGGAATGACTCTTCTATAATTAAAAAAAAAAACAAACAGTTACAGATGACATTGTGGCAGAGACTGCTAGCTGATTGCGAAACCTAGCTCCTCTTCCTGGGCAGGTAGCCAGACTGCATTTCCCAATCTCCCTTGCAATTAGGTGTGGCTTTGTGGCCATATCCTAGCCAATGGCGTGAGAGCTGAGAAGTGTGCCACTTCCAGGCCTGGCCCGTAGAACCGTCCGGCTCGGTTATCCGTGTCCTTTACCTCTGCTGGCTGATGCAGAAGAGCCCAGTGACGTAGGAAGGCTCCTGCCATGAGATGGAAGGAGATGTGGGGCCTGAGCCGCTGCTTGGAGGAGAGCTGCCTCCTGATCTACTGTTTTGGACTTTACACGAGCAGGAAGTAAATATTTATGGTATTTGAGCCATGACACAGTTTGTTCTAAGAGTTAGCCTGCCTAACTAGGCACGATGCCTAGAATGCTAGGCAAAACTGGTGAGTTTAGTAAAGGTGCTGAGAATTTCGGACTCTGCCTTAATTTTGATTTTTTATATGTCATGTTATGTGTAATGATCAGTGAATTTCAAGGCTCAGTTTAAAGCTATGTGACAAAATCTTTTTAATGTATCACTTTTAATTGATACAGCTGGTTTATTGCATTCAATGGGGCATCTCTCTGCCTTTGTTTTAATAAGCTATGTGGGTCCTCAGCTAGCTTTAAAGGGACTCTATGGAGACTTAAGCATTGTCAGTCCTTATTTCAAAGAACTGTAAATACAGGTTTCATCATGCAGCTTCTCTGTCCAAAAGCCAGTAATCACTTCTCATTATATAGCATTTTGTTTCATTTATTCCATCATCCAAAACTATATATATATATTTATATATATATATTTTAGTATATAAAACGAATGTGGCTATGTGTAACCCTCTGACCTAGGTTCTCTGAAGGGAGGCAAAAATGGATAAAACATATTTCATGCCTCCAAGGAGTTTGTGCTGGTACACAGATAGTTACTAAGTTTCCATACTGCTCTCATCTCCTCACTTCAGGCTTTAATAAATCATGTATTATTTCTTCATTACATTTTTTTTCTTTTTTTTTTTAGTATTGTCTCCAATTAGATATACCTTTTGAAGGCAGGGAATACTTTAAAGAGCTTCTGTGTCCTCTCTTGGGTACTTCTAGCGGACACTGGACTGTACTTAATTGAGTAACCATCCTTGTAGTGTCTTTTGCTTTTCTTGCTTGGATATTCTGGTATAGTTTTGTATTATAGTTTGTGTTAACAGGCAAAAGTACTTTCTCAGTCTATTAGGAATCCATGGAATTGTGCAGTCAGGAGTGTTGGGACTGGATCTTTATTAGATCTGATTCCTCATCTTTTAGATCATCTAGTTTCTGATAGTCTAGGTGTGGCCGGTGTCAAAGCACATTAAATTTATAAATTTAATTTGGCTAGGAATCATGGGGGTGTCTCAGAGGCACAGACTCAGGCACCACTCAGACCTGTGGGTCAGAACCTGCAAGAGCCTCAGATGACCCACATGTGCGTTAAAGTTGGGGATGCGCTGCTCAAGGTTAACCTGTGATTTTATTCTCGAGAAAACTGGCAAAGTCAGAGAGTTAGCAGCGTCATGCAGCTGTTTGTTTCAGTGGCTCCCATCCTGGATACACCTTGGGATCACTTGGGAACCTTTAAAAAATACTGATGCCTGGGTTCCATCTCCATACATTCTGGCTGAAGTGGTCAGGATTGCAGCCTGGGCATCAGAATTTAAAAAATCTCCCTAGATGACTGAAGTGCAGCCACGCTGAGAGCCGCTCAACCTAGTTAATGAGAGAATCCGGGTTTCCTGATGCTCTAATCAAGTAGTCCCTTTGCTCCACACATGGATGTACTTTCAGAAACAGAGCTCTCCCTACCTGATTTTTCATTGTAGAGCATCACTCCGTTTTATTTCCTTCACAGCATTTATCCCACTTACCACCTGCCTCCCCCCCCACTGGCATGTACCCCATGAGTGTGGGACCTTTGTTAGTCTTGTGTACTGCTGGGTCCCAGCTCCTAGGACGGTGTGTCTGGCACACGTGAGGTGCTCCTTTCATGTGTGTAGAACACGTGGAAGGAGTTATGATAAAGATGGAGGCATCCGGCAGGAGGGAAATACAGGCTATTCAGACAGCACCAGTTGGGCTGCTCGCCTCAGTCAGCGGGAGGCTCCCGAGGGCAGAGAGGTCCGAGTCAGACTTGAGAGCCAGCCAGGGAGGGCAGCATGCAGACTGGAATCCAGAGCTGGTGTTAGAGCTTGTACTTTTCCCACTCGGCCCTTGCCTGTGCGCAGAGAGCTCAGCTGTCTGTCCCGGCCTTGCCAGCAGGCGGTGGTGGGCCTGGCTCGGGACCCCGTGGCTCCAGATCCTCCGACCAGTGAGTGCCCCTCTCTGCACTCCGGAGCCAGCCTGGCTTCCAGAGCCAGGTCTCGGCCTGGTGAAAGGACCTAGCTCAGAGGCTGGCCCCGGGGTACTTCATGCAAGGTAGCCATTGCTTGTGTGAGTTTGCTTGTTTCGCCTTATTTGCTTTGAGACTCACGTTGTGTTTTTTAGGGTGGGATGTCATTTGATTTCACTCTCAAGTTATGTGAGTGAGTTTCTTTCCTGGTTAAATGAACTATTAAGACTTTATTTATTACGCTAGTGCTATTGAGAAATCATGGTTGGTTGTTCGTGATATTTCTGTTACATATGTTGTTTTTAGCGTTTAATTCTTTCGATTTGTTATTTGATACATTTTACCACTAATTTACCTGTCATCAAACTTTGAAGTCAGGTGTAAAAGTTCTTTTTATGAAGTCATTCACTAATGTGTTCCACTGTACATTAGTGGTTTTTAAAACTTTTGAGAAGACCATTGTGAGATGTCTTGATCAGTGGTAAACCTAAGCTATCTTGTTTTTTGGTAATAGGAAGCCAGAAAATGTTAAGTCTTGAACGTAAAACATTCTTTTTAACACCGTAAAATTTCAAGTTTCAATTTGGAAACCACATTAAGATGAGATGTTGCATTACGGTGCTGAGAAGGCTGTTGCTGGCGACTCTCAAAGATGTTGCTTGAAGTCTAGAATCCCACACTCGGTTGGGGGAGAGACTAATGTTGAATTTTCCAAAGGAACACGAATGCTGAGTCCATAGTTCACAGGGAGAACCCTCAGGCCTGGATTGCTAACCAGTAGTTACCACTATTGATTAAATCAAGCAGAAGAAGGACAGTAAAAGTACTGGAACAAGAATTTTCCAGAAACAAGAAATAAATGATTAGGAGCTGATGGTTATCCTGGTAGCTGGGGTCGCATTGTGGAGAAGGACTTTTTCTGTGGTGAAGCACCCACTTCCCGTGGCTCCCAGGGAGAGGAAGATCAGAGCCTCAGGGGAGTGAGCTTAGTCAGATTTCAGCACTCTTCGCGGCACAAAAAATCCAGGCAGCCATCAGTGTATTGTCAGAAAATGTTAACGTTGTTAAAGATTATTCTCATTGGGGCTTCCCTGGTGGCTCAGTGGTAGAGAGTCTGCCTACCGATGCAGGGGACGCAGGTTCGTGCCCCGGTCCGGGAAGATCCCACATGCCGCGGAGCGGCTGGGCCTGTGAGCCATGGCCACTGAACCTGCGCGTTCCGGAGCCTGTGCTCTGCAGTGGGAGAGGCCACAACAGTGAGAGGCCCGCGTACCGCAAAAAAAAAAAAAAAAATGATCCTCATTAACCGTAGTAACAATGGCATTTTATATTGAGTGGTACTCTTGAATCTAAAGCCCTTATCTGTGCAGTATCCCATCCAATTCTCTGTACTTTTTTGGATGAGGTAATACAGAGAGGTTAAATTACTTTCCCAAGGACAGCTAGTAAGTGAGAGAACTGAGTTTTTTATATTTTAAACATGAAATGTTGAGGGTGATTGTTGAACTGTCTTTGGTTTTCTAGGTATATAAATCTGTGGTTTATAGTGCTGGAGGAATAATCTAAAAATATATTTAATATTACAACTGAACAAAAAGGGACCCAGACTAATTGGCTGGCAAGACTCAGAGAAATTCCCCCCCCCCTTTTTAAAAGTTACTGTGGTATAGGTTTTTTTTTTTAATATCTTTATTGGAGTATAACTGCTTTACAATGTTGTGTTAGTTTCTGCTGTACAACATGGTGTAGGTTTTTATATGAAAGCTTTAATTTTATCTACATGAAGCAGCCTGAGAGCAGAGACCTGGTCTTCCAACGTCTCCCTGACTCACTCCGCCCGCCATGCTGTTAGTTGGCACTCACAGGTCCGTTTGAATCAGTCAGGTATGGGCCTTGCTGTTGGGAAGCGGTAATGATGTCGTTGAATGTTGACTGAGCTGCAGAATGAAATGGCATTGGTTCTTCTTAGTAACAATTTACTGTACGTACAGCACATATGCTCCCTGTTAAAAAAAACTGCTCAGGTACTAGAGGTTCAGCAGCATATATCTTTTTATCACACACGTGTACTTTACATTTTGAAACACTGTTAGCCTACAGAAACATCGCAGGTGTAGTGCAGAGAACTTCTTTCCCCATGTGAGAGAGTGAGTTGCCGGTATGTTTCATCGCCCTTGACTGTCAGTACTTTATTATGTGTTTCCTACAAACAAGAACATTCTCCTCCATCACCACAATGCAGGCATCAAAATCAGGAAATGAACACACAGACCTCTCTACCGTCGAATCCTCTGAGCTATTCTGGTGGTGCCAGTTGACCCAGTGCTGACCTTGTAGAGAAAGGCCCCGCGGGGACCCTGGGTGGCGCTTGATTGTCTCCTCAGCCTCCTTTGATCCAGAACAGTTCTCAGTCCTTTCTGACTTCCATGACCTTGACGTTTGTGAAGACTACAGGCCATTTTGTGGAATGTTCCTCAAATTGGATTTGTCCGATGTTTCCTCATGATTAGATTCAGGTTTTGCATCTTTGGCAGGAATATCACAGAAGAGCCAGTATTTATCTTTTTCAAAGATTAGTTTTACATTTTATTTTCTGTTTCCTTAGAGCGTTTCCCAAAGTGTATTCTGCGGAACTAGCACCTACTGTGTTCTCAACACCGTGCCACCTATAGAAGGTAGGATTCGAAAGCTTTTGACTTACAGGAAGGGGTGGGCTTGGCAGTGAGAGTAATTCCATCACTGTAGGGCAGGAGAGCCTGTGATGAGGAGGCCTGGGTTCTGCCTTTAACTTGCTGTGTGATCTTAGATGAGTTACTTAATCCATCTGGGGGTAGCAAAATAATACTCCCCTCGTAAAGTTTCTGTGAGGATTACAAAGGCAAAGGGTTTAATCACATGGAAAACTCAGAGCACTCTGCAAATGTTAGCTACACTAATACAACGATTTTGTAATTCTAGTGTCAAATTCTGGGTGACTTAAGAGTAGGAGCCTTGTGGTATTGCCGGAAAAGCCAGAGGTCATGTCTGAATCCCATTTGAGCCACTTACTAGCTGTAGATCTTGGGCAAATTAATCTGAACCTCAGGTTCTTCATCTGTAAAATGGGGTTGATTATGCCCAGACGGGTTATTGTGACGATTAAATGAAGGAGGACAATGTAAAATCCTTTCTGGATGCCTGATATAGAGTCCCACAAATGTCTGCTCCCTCATAAATAGTAGAAAATAAATGTACCTGATCACATGTAGCTCAGATTGAAGTTGAATGGGACGAAGCAGGAGAGGATGCCCCAAACCCAAATTGACGGCAATTGATCGCAAGGCTTCTGGGCCTCGCCGCTTTATCTGCCCCCACCTACATGTTTTTAGATTGAAAATATAAAATTCAGGTAAACAGTGAGAAGTTTATTAAACCTGAGTTTGAGTTGACCTAGACCTGGGTCAGAGGTTTGGTAATATGATTGACAGGGAGAGGGTATCTGGCCACCTAAAATAGAAAGGGTAAGATTTGATGATCACACGCACTCTTAAGAAGAGGAAAGGGGTTGTGAAATAGCAAAACTAGTTATACTTTTCTATTAAAAAAACTTATTATTTTTTTTAACCTTTAAAAAATCTTTTGGATAATTACAACTGAGTTTAATTAATTTTGGAGAATTTCTTTCGAGAAGAATAAGAGGAAATCATACCAAGGCTTGGCACATCGTTGGTGCTTAATTAATATTTATTTTGGATGGATAGCGATTTGAAGGTCTTAGATTAGTAATGGCAGTATTTGCTGCTGTGAGCACTGTGCTGACTTCAATTTAACAATATGTGCTTATGTTTCCCTGAATCAGTTCCTATCCTACTAATTAAATCTAAGCACATAATAATTAGAGCTAAACAGAAAATTGTAGCGCTTCCTTTTAATTTTACCACTCCAAGTTGTTGATCAGATATATTCCCAGTAAGATTGAGCAATTTGGTACACTGTTAGACCAACTTATTTTGAACAGTTTGTTCTAGAGGTTGAGAGGTTAATCATAATCAACTTGATTGAATAACAGTGTTTGTAATTATTCACAAAACCAAAATTATTGAATTTTTATTAATTATGAATCAAAATAAAATGTATACATCATTTCCAGGTTAGACTTAATACAGTTATGATTTACCTTGTAGAAGTCAACAGTGTGTTCCAAGGAAAAGGTCAAATACATTTCTTTGGATTTAAATGAAGGATTTGGTAATGTGAAATCTCAGATTTAGAAATAAAACATGAAAATAAGAATTCTGCTTTTTGCCTAATTAACTAAGTGAATGAGCATTCTCGTACATTTTAGAAAGTTTTAGTTGAGTTATACGATGCCTCTAAAGTTATTATTTGGAAAATATTTGAAGGTTGACTGGAAAAGGTGGTTCATTCTCTGGAATTAATAGCTGTCAGCCAAACAAATCATCTGTCAATTTCAAGAGCTTCACAAGTTCTTTTTATTGTGAAGTAGGTTAGAAAATTATTTTGTGAAGTCATGTATCAGACACGCATATTTTGCTAGATAATGATAGTGAAGTGTTTTACTGTATTTGGTTGACACTTCCATTTTGCAGTGTCAGAGTTTAACTCTGGATTTAAATACCGAGATGCAGTTGAAACCACTGTATAACTTACTTTTAACATTAACTCAAGATACTGTTGGAATCCTTGTACTGAGACAAGGATTTAAAAACTGGTACATGTGTTATCTAATTATGATATCAATTATAGTTACTCCAAAAACATTAAAAAACAACATTTAATTAAACAACACAACTTTATACAGTATAGCCATGTGAGCAGTTCTTTTCTAATGTGAAAGCAAAGTTACTCTTTATTCCATTTTAACTAGAAAAACTGAAATTTGAAAAGACGAGTTTTAACAGTTTGGCTGTTTGAATTCCTGATATTCTTTTCCCAGTGTGAAAACTGCCCTCTTCATAATGCACAGTGGGAAAATTTACCCATTGTTATGTTTCTTAAAAACATCCAATTTATATACAGCATGAACCTAAAATTCTGGAAATAGCACAGTTTAAAAACTGATTAAGGGGAACCCGTTGGCCTGTCATACTTCTATTCCTTTTGAACCCATGGCCGCACATCCCCATATAGTGCTAAATTTAGGAACTTGATTGAGACAGTGCTCACACAGCTATTCTCCTTTTCCTCTTTAAAAGCCTTTGGGCCGATTCACTGCTGCCTGATTTGGTATCAGAGTGGAAGACAGAAAGAAGCCTTTTCTCTAGCAGTTAGTTGTGCTGTTGAGATGAGTGCTCGCTCGCTCCGTGTCTCTCTCTCTCTCTCTCCCTCTCTCTCTCTCTCTCTCTCTCTCTCTCTCTCTCTCTCTCTCTCTCTCTCTCTCTCTCTCTGTCTCTCCCCAACCCCACACACACCCACACATACACCCACACACTCACTCATATGCTTCCTATGCCGCAGGACAGCTGGTTTCTTCAAGGAGGCTAAAAGGACAGATGATTAACATCAGGTTGTGACCACAAACATAGAAATAGAAGCGGGGGTTTCATATTCCATTCATTGTCAAAATTATACGTAAATAGTTTTTTCAGAGCTGTGACTAGTCATATACTATTCAAAGTAAGCCAATTGATTGAGCATCTAGCATAGTACTGTTTTCATAGAAGGTACCCTGTAATTGGTAAATATTGGAATTGAGTATAGATTTTAGAATTTTTTCACCTCTACTTTGAAGATTCTACACATCAGGGGAGATTTTTAAAGAGCAGAGTAAAACCACTTTAGGGAAAGAGAGAAGGGAGGTAAAGGCTCATGTGATTTGGTATTGTGCACTTTAAAGTTTTATGGCCATGGTACCTCCCTTGAGAGGATGAAGTGCAGGGAGCATGCATAAGCACATAAAATTACAAAGGTTTTATAGTGTGTAATTAATACAGAACTTTCTATGAACTTGCTTTTACTTAAACCCTTTTTGTTTTTTGGTTTTGTAGCAAGGTTTTTTAAAAGTTTAATTTTATTTTGCTATTAAATTAAAATTTTGCAGTCAATTTTTAAGTTTTTCAAGTTTTTATACTGCTTATAGAAATAGAGGATAGGCATTATAATTCAATTGGTTGTGTAGTTCATGGACCAAAAAAGATTTAATATGCTAAAACTCTCAAGTTCTTCCCTATGGGAAGATGTAGTAAATTTCTTAGATGTTATTTCTGTACCCAGTATTTCCCTGTTAAGATCTTTTCCTTGAGAAGAAATGTGTTAATCAGATGAAAAGTGTTTGGAGAAGATTTTATTATGACTGTAGAAGTATTTTTTATTCTTTTATGTTTTTCGCATGTTCAAAAAATAGTCTATGCTAAACAAAATTGTAGTAAATGACTGGAAAAATATACTACTGTATTTCACTTTCAACATTCTTAACTAATACCTGTATGCCCATATAAGGTTGTTTAATTGTAAGGCATTTAAAATTACTGAATGTGACAGTAAATTCTCTAGGGATCTATGCCTGGAGGAGAATTAGAGATTATCTCATTCCCCTTGATTTGGGAAAGCTGAAAATATTAAGTAACTTACCCAAGGTCACACAATTAGAAAGTAGCAGAACTGGGCCAGAATCCTTGGCTCTTGACTTCGAGTCCTTTCTTACCTTACTGATATCAGAGTTAAGTCATTTCACCTGTGACTTTCTGGAGCGAATTCAGTCTTCAGTATTTTAATATATTGCTCCTTGGCACCCAGTTATGCATTGTACCTTTTGGATGTTGGGGCTTCCATTTGGCATTAAAAAAAAATTGGAGTGGGTAATTTGAAACTCTGACCTAAATGTGTCAAACCTGGCAAGAAATTAGGAGCCAGGCAAAGGGACTTTGTTACAGGAATGAAACAAGAAATGATATGTAAATAAATAAGTGAATGAAAACAGGAAATGATCTCTTTTAGAAAGTATCAGGGAGACTGATTATCAGATAGACATACCATCTAGTCTGAAAGTAAGGAGCTTTTCCCTCACTGATTTAGAAGAGTTACGTTTTGATGAAATACATTAATCGTGTAGATATATATGTAAATCAAATTAATTAAAAGTGTATGTTTTTAGATTTAGGCTAGAAAGGCCAGCCTCTGTATTACCTAGGTAGCTAACTGGAGGTTTAAATTCCTTATATGTATAAGATTTGTAATTTTCTTTGGAAAGGATAAGTCTCATTTGTATTCTAGGGGATGAAGTAGTATTAATTTATCAATAAAGTAAGCAGTCATATTTTATTATAATTCCTCTTTTCTAAAAACCTTAAAAACATTTTCAGCTGTTAACAGAAGATTTCTAGGTGTTGTGAGTTTAAATCATTTTATAGTTTTGATGCACTTCATGGAGACCTGGTGAAAGACCCTTTAAAAGCAGTGTTCTGTTTATGGGCAGCTGCTGGGGTACTCCCTGTTCGCTCGCTCGCCATGGAGCACAACGCTCAACCTTATTTTAGAGCCTCTTGACCAGATTCCTGCTGCCATCTATCTGATAAGTGTGTAAATGAGTTTTGGTAACTAAGAGGAATAATGCTCTTGGTTTCCCAGTGACTAAAACTCAGCTGCTGTTTCTGACCTTGCCAGTGTACTTAACAGGAGATTTTCTCTATGATCTTCTCTGAATTTATTGTTTTCTTCTTTATAGATGATCATGGGAACAGCAATAGTAGTCATGTAAAAATCTTTTTACCGAAAAAGCTGCTTGAATGTCTGCCGAAATGTTCAAGTTTACCCAAAGAGAGGCACCGTTGGAACACTAATGAGGTAGATAAATTTCTATTTTTAGGGGTACAATTTTTTTTAAGGGCAAACTCGCTAGGTCATTTTGCATAGTACTACTTTATATTAGCTTTAAATTCAAAATATTGAACTAGGAAATTGTAAATGAGAAGAATACTTCATTTGGATTTGACAGAAACCAACATGTTTTTTGACCTATCTCTGATCTGCTTGGCTTGTGTTGAAAACTATCAAATGTGCACGCTGACTTACTAAGGTAGCATGAGTTTCTTCTGCCTTTGTGTTTTCTTGCATTTTGGTGTGTTGCATTTGGTGGTTGACTCTGTTTGCATCTCAGTTAAACCTTAGTTCTTACGTTGTCATGAATTGATAAGGGTACAGCTCCAGTATTCTACAGAATGTGCCGTGTCTTGACAATGTGAAGTTTCTGTAGAATTTGGAAGGGCAGGGTTCTTATTAGCAAAATAGCTCTTGTCCTCTCTGGTGAAGAAAGTTTGCATGGAGAATTAACTGGTTTACCTTAACGATAGGAATTTGTATTAAGAATGAAGGCTGTATAGTAGGTTGTTGATCTGACATTCAGTTAGAAGGAAGATTGATGAAGTAGAGTGAATCAGAGTTTATTTTGTTGGATGATGTTTCCTTTTTTGGTAAATCTTAATCTGGAAGTCTCAATATTAGGGGTGGATTGCTTTGTCATCTTTTTTATTTTGAAGTCTGACTATTTCAATTTAGGGTAATACCCATTTAGTGTGGTGATGAGAATTGAGTCTGTGTCCATCATGCTGGGAATTCTATTCCTTTAATTCAAATGGCTGGGGTTATTGGTTTTGCAAAGTTGGTCTCAATCAATTCGTGTTGCTGGTTCAACATTTATCAGTACTTCCACGTTAAATTATAAATATAACACCCTGCCCTGTATTGGGCACTCAGTTTTATTAAGATACAAGAAGAAAACAGTGCTGCCTATTTACCCTTAGTTTTAAAAAATTGTTTTCTCAAATTCTTGACTTACAATGCTTTTGTTTTGAGTTATGAGGTTATGTGAAAGTCTCTTCACTTATCCTAGTTTACAGAGTTAAATACTCACTAGAACCTCATAGTTTTGTTACCTTGTCTCAACTGATTTTAAACTTCTTTTAAGGTATGCATATTTTGATTATTTGAATAAATTATATTTCCCCCCTCAGACAGAATACTTTTGTTTTGACAAACAGCTAGTTTGGAGGCCTGTTGTTTTAATCAGTCATCTATTAACTGTTTCAAACATTTTAGACATGAAAACAAAGTAAAGGTGCTGAAAATTAGTCCTAATCGTAGATCATTACTCTGTCAGCAAAATAGTACAATTTGGGAGCCATTCAGTAAGTCAAAACTAGGTCATGAAATATTAAAGAACTCAGTAAGTTTCTTAGTAATCCCTGAAACAGGATTTGATACTATGTTATTATACATTAGTTCCAGTTTTTTTATAAATGTAACAAAACATAATTTTTTCAGTATTATCTTTTTATGTAATTGGCAATTTATTTTAATTATGACTTGAAATTATATTTGAAACCAGCAATTGCCTAGTGAATTAAAGTTAGTGGTCTTAAGAGTCTTACAAAGCTGTAGGTAACAGTGTCAGAAATTTAGTTGGTAGATTATTTAGATGAGTGGTTTCAAAATTTTTTGGAACTTTTGAGCACAGCCCTTCAACTTTCACACATTTGTTTACCTCTGAATTATTTACGTGTTCCACCTTACTAATATTTTAGATACATTATGAAACACCCAATAAGGAATTTTTATAGAGGACAAAATTAAGAGGCAGATAAGAAGTCGTTCTGCATTTTCTTCTAGGACCCAGTACGCCTAGCCCCTCGGAGACCACTGGTTTAGGTCCCAGTGTGGCTTAAGTTCAAGTCCTAAGAGGGGAGACTGCATCCCCTTCCGACCGGTGCAGTGTGAGACTGGGGTCTGAGAAATGTGGGGTGTTTGCGCGAGCTGTCACTGCTGCTGAAATGTGGGTAGAAGAGCGTGTGCTCCTGTGGAAGGCAGGGGCGTGGCAGGGGGGCTCGGCTGGCAGGGGCCAAGGCACACGCCCTCTTCCCTTGCCATCGGTTGTGCTTTTGGTGATCTCCCTGCTGAAAACCGACAAAAACTCCTACGACAGAACTGAATTCAAAGGCTGGTCCATATTTCTGTGTGGAGGACTTTGGCTTTTTTTTCTTGTTGATTTTTGGCTTTAGGAAAAAAACGGGAATCTTGGAGTGACAGCAGGAGTTTTTAATTCTGTAGGGTGTTACGTGGTGATGGTGACATGTCATTTTTTTTTTTTTTTACTGGCTTGGATAATAGAAACAAAACAATTAGTACTCCTGTGAAAGTACTTGTTTCTCTGACCTGGCTGGGTTTGGCATTTTCCCATGTCTTTCAGCCTGCCATCCTTAATGTCGCCACTGAGACCTGAAGGGGCTGTGTCGCAGTGGGGCTTTGTGACCCCGGGTAAGGTGGAGTCAGTCACGTTGGGGCAGCATTGCCCGTGGAATCTTCAGTGGTTCAGGGAGTAGAGTGTAGCCACCCCGCTTTGCGAAGGGCCCGCCCTCCCCCTGGGGTTGGGGTAGCTTGCTGTGTTCTGGCGGAGGACCCCGTGAAGGAGTAGGCTGCTGCTTAGGAGCTGTGTTGTACAGAAACTACATTCCTGTTGATCCCACTTCCTGGGACCAGGCTCTCGCACTGGGAGGGGCATGTGGCACCAGCGCAGTTGCGAGCACAGCCGATGTGGGTGTTTTCCATCTCACTCTCTGCACAGCATCTGTTCGCCAAGTAGACTGGCGGCCGGGGTTGCCTGTATGAGATGTCAACTGTCATCTTTCTCTGTCACCCGTGTTCTCTCTCTCTCTCTGATGGGTGTATACAGTTGAGTTCCTGGGTATAATTTGACTCCTCTGTACTTTTGAGACAGCCCTTTCCTCAGACCTGTGTTGTAACATCTGCGGTTACTTGAGAAAACCCACCGTGTATACTGTGCGTGTGCATTCATTGAGAGAGGGAGGGCGAGATGGTGCCCTTTCACGTGTTGCCGCGTATCAGCACCCGCTCCCTGCTGGTGACTGGGTGCTGTGTATCGTTAGTTCTGAGCCTTCTAATGATATTGCAAGGTGTGTAATGTTTCCTTTTACAGATGAGGGAGTGTGGGTAGAAAGTGGTGAAATAATTCGGTCAAGGTAGCACACTTGACAGGGCCTGTCTCTCTCTGTCTGAGCTTCATTTCTTCTACGTTGCTGATTAATTCTTGGGAACATTCATTCTACTGTGTGTCGTCTAGGCTTTGAATTAAAGACGCATAACCCTTAACCACATTAGCGTACCTGGCAGATCCATTCTGGAATTTAGTTTCGGATTAAAAAGAGTTAATATAAGATTAGTATTGTGGGTTCACATGCAAATTTGGTAAAGCTGAAAGTCACTGAAGAGGAAGACTCTTAGAAGATAAGACCGATTTTAGGGCCTACTTAAGCACTTTTAACCTTTTCTAACTCACTGGAATAAGTAAGATCTCCTGCCCTTCTTGAATGTTATTTGCAATTGCAAAATACTGTTGTATCTAAAAACAAATCAATTTTAGATTATGCTTTCTCAGCCATAAACACTCTTTTCCCAGGTTCTGAAAACAATATGGAGATGGTGATGATGGTCATTATGGCAGCGAACATTTATTGACCATCTACTGGTATGCTAGGCACTGTTGAGTTCTTTCTGTGAATAATCACATTTACTCCTTGAACTAATACTATGAGGTAGGTTTTGTGATTATTCTTACAATATAGATGAGGAAACTTGAGCCACAGAGATGTTAAAGTACCTGAAAGTGGTGGCCTTGGTAGTCCAAGCCTATAGCCTGATTTTGGAGTCCATACTTTTCTACAGTTCTGTCCCGAAGAACGATTTCAAATAAGACTTTCCCAAGATCTCGTGCTGTTTAGTGACTTCTAATCCTTTTGTTTTTATTCATTTGCTTCTTTTTTCACTTTGCATTTTCCAGTATTATACGTAAACTTAATGTATTTTTTTCTGAGGATTAAAAAAAAAAGTAGCAAACACTCATTTCTTAGGGAAGGAGTTTTGATTCTTAATAATGAATATTCACATGTGGGCTCTGGGTGAGGAAGAAAATATATTAAAAAATAGAAACTTTGTACCTGTGCACAACTGGAGGGTTGATAGGCTTGATTTTTATATCCTGGGCAGGAGAGAAAGAATGTATTAAACACAGAGCACATTTGTTAAAGAACCAACTCTTATTTCATAATCAGTTTGGTATTCACACCTTCATTAGGTGAACTATTACAATTTTCTGCATTTTAAGTTAATATTTTTAAAGCCCAGAGCCAGAAATAATTATGCTAATGCAGCTTTCTGATTACACAAATGACTACTTCATAATTACACATATTAGTACTCCATATATGTTGTCCAGACTGAAATTCCTTTTGTTTAGTCATTAATTAGCTGTTTGACTTAAAATGTAACTACTGCATTCCCCACTTGCTGGATCTGGATTTCAAATGGCATTCTTCCAAAGCCAAACTAATGCAGCACCATGAACCTTTTATAATGAAAATGTTCTCCTTACCTATGTTCAGATCATTTTTGTGTGCTGCTATTTTTGAACTATTAATGCTCTTTCTTTTGTTTGTTTTTCCGCTAATAAAAAGTTTCTCCAGAGTAAGCAAACAAAAAAGAATTCTAGCTTGTATTGATCTTAAAGAAAGTTGCAGCACAGGTTTGTAGTTAGTGATAGCTTCAGAGATTTTCATGTTAAATGCATTTTTTTAATGGTAAAAATGTCTGTCGAGGGAGCAGTACACATATAGACTGATGCATTCTCAGCCATACCAGAGAAGCTGAAGAAGAAAAACTCCTTGAGTATAATGCTTTTCAGAGGGAGAGAAGTACCCTTTTAAGTCCTGAATACTTTTTTCCCTCAACTTTTTATATTCAAGTAAGAAAAATGGACTTTATGACTTTGAAAATTGTTAAATTATATTTCATTTCGGTTATTTTGTTTTAACAAGAAGCCACCTTACTTTAAAAACGTTTTAAAATCATTTTTTTGTATAGGCATATATTCTTGAGTATTTTTGTATTATTGTCTGTATAACTTATAAAGTCGTAGATTTAGGGCTGTAATTTTTTGATTGGTTTTACTAGTATATTTACATATTATCTTTTTGAAACATAGACCCATATTTTGGGGGGATCATTTAAGACTCTTTAAATTTCCAAGATGTGAGCTAAACTGAAAAGTATTTTTATACTCTGATTATAAAGGTGAGTGAGATAGTTTGGCAGTGTTAAGGGTTTTTAAAAATTTAATTTATTTACTTTTGGCTGCATTGGGTCTTCGTTGCTGTGCGTGGGCTTTCTCTAGTTGGGGTGAGCGGGGGCTACTCTTCGTTGCGGTGCATGGGCTTCTCATTGCAGTGGCTTCTCTTGTTGCGTGCAGAGCACAGGCTCTAGGTGCACGGGCTTCAGTAGTTATGGCATGCAGCCTCAGTAGTTGTGGCTCGTGGGCTCTAGAGCACAGGCTCAGTAGTTGTGGCACATGGGCTTAGTTGCTCTGCGGCATGTGGGATCTTCCTGGACCAGGGCTCGAACCCATATCCCCTGCATTGGCAGGCGGATTCTTAACCACTGTGCCACCAAGGAAGCTCCAGTGTTAAGGGTTTGACTGGTCCCAGGTCATTCTCTGAGGCCAGGCAGGGCTTTTCTGGTTAAATCACAAAAAGGAAAATGCACACATGACCCACAATACACAGAGCCAGGTTTTTTTTCCCCCCCCCCCCCCCCCCCCCCCGTACGCGGGCCTCTCACTGTTGTGGCCTCTCCCGTTGCGGAGCACAGGCTCCGGATGCGCAGGCTCAGCGGCCATGGCTCACGGGCCCAGCCGCTCCGCTGCATGTGGGATCTTCCCAGACCGAGGCACGAACCCGTGTCCCCTGCATCGGCAGGCGGACTCTCAACCACTGCGCCACCAGGGAAGTCCAGAGCCAGGTTTTAAGAGTGAAAGCGTTTGATTTTTATATATGGTACCAAATTTGTAATTAAATGTTAATTTTGTAGCAGTTGGATTAACCATAATTCCTCTGTTTAACTTAGTATGAAGTGAGGTAAATGGATACTGAGATCCAAATGAGCACAGGCCTGTTTGTCAGACAGCCTGCGTCACCTTGGCGTTGGTGGTAGCAAAGGTAGCAGCAGAGGGTGCATTGGAAAGCTGGAGGCAGCACGTCCTTCCATGTCAGTGAGGGGAGACAGGAGAAGAGAGATCAATACGGATGGGGTTTGGCTCTGAGGAGCAGTAAAAGAAGCAGATCTTATTACCTGCAGAGAGTGGGGTAGTGTTTATAAAATTTGAATAAGATGTTAAAGAAATCCTTATTTAAAGGAAGAACATTTCTGTAGACCCAGCACAGTTTGACCTAAACTATTTTTATTATATTACTTCAAAATGTAGCACATAGAAGAATATTTGGCCCATACTCAGTGTTCAGTAAATATTTGCTGGATGAATGAAATATGGAAAAACACAAAAAACTCAGGATAAATTTCTTAATTCTTAGAATTCTTCTGTGAATATAAAACTCAAATAGATATATACATTACATAAAAGAAACCACAAAACTAATAAAATTTATATTAAGAACATTAGTTCAATGCAATGGATGATGCTTTGCCCAAACTGAATTGGCTCTTGCAACATGAATATAACCCTGACTGTTCTTAGGCAGGTTCTTTTGAATTTGGCACGTGGCACTACTGTGTGCCCTGCAGTTATCCCGCCCCTCCCCCACTGAACTAGTCATAAACAGCTTTTTGCTCAGCAAGCCTTTCTCTAAGTCTGTCATTAGGCCTTGGCGCAAATATATCATTTAGTCTTAAGTTCACTTCTGGTTTTTCTCATCAGTTCAAGAACAACTTAAATGACGCTACTGGATACCCCTGCCACTGTAATTGCAAACCACAGACTTGAGCAATGAATTCGCGTGTTAGAATATATTTGTTATAGGTTTTACTTTTTCAGATTGTGAATTAAGATGTGAAATGAAAACTTTCTTAGTGAACCCAAGGATCACTGATGTCTTGGAAAGGGTACAGAGTTGGCAGGTTAGAAACAGGTATAGTCTTGGCTCTGCCCCCAGTCAGCTGAGTGTTAGGTATGATACCTGCTAAGCCTCTTTTGTGTCTTTGCTGGTCGTGTGAGGTTATGCTTTGAGACCTTTAAAGATTTGTCTTAAGCCCAGCTCTCCAGTTTTGGAGGCTAGATCACTGTTGCTTCCAGAGTTGTTTGAGAGTGCCAGCCTGGGAGTTTACTTTTTTTTTTTTTTAACATCTTTATTGGGGTATAATTGCTTTACAATGGTGTGTTAGTTTTTGCTTTATAACAAAGTGAATCAGTTATACATATGTTCCCATATCTCTTCCCTCTTGTGTCTCCCTCCCTCCCACCCTCCCTATCCCACCCCTCCAGGCAGTCACAAAGCACCGAGCTGATCTCCCTGTGCTCTGCGGCTGCTTCCCACTAGCTATCTACCTTATGTTTGGTAGTGTATATATGTCCATGCCTCTCTCTCGCTTTGTCACAGCTCACCCTTCCCCCTCCCCATATCCTCAAGTCCGTTCTCTAGTAGGTTTGTGTCTTTATTCCTGTCTTACCCCTAGGTTCTTCATGACATTTTTTTTTAAAAATTCCATATATATGTGTTAGCATACGGTATTTGTCTTTCTCATTCTGACTTACTTCACTCTGTATGACAGACTCTAGGTCTATCCACCTCATTACAAATAGCTCAATTTCATTTCTTTTTATGGCTGAGTAATATTCCATTGTATATATGTGCCACATCTTCTTTATCTGTTCATCCGATGATGGGCACTTAGGTTTCCATCTCTGGGCTATTGTAAATAGAGCTGCAATGAGCATTTTGGTACATGACTCTTTTTGAATTATGGTTTTCTCAGGGTATATGCTCAGTAGTGGGATTGCTGGGTCATATGGTAGTTCTATTTGTAGTTTTTTAAGGAACCTCCATACTGTTCTCCATAGTGGCTGTACCAATTCACATTCCCACCAGTAGGGCAGGAGTGTTCCCTTTTCTCCACACCCTCTCCAGCATTTATTGTTTGTAGATTTTTTGATGATGGCCATTCTGACTGGTGTGAGATGATATCTCATTGTAGTTTTCATTTGCATTTCTCTAATGATTAATGATGTTGAGCATTCTTTCATGTGTTTATTGGCAATCTGTATATCTTCTTTGGAGAAATGTCTGTTTAGGTTTTCTGCCCATTTTTGGATTGGCTTGTTTTTTTGTTATTGAGCTGCATGAGCTGCTTGTAAATTTTGGAGATTAATCCTTTGTCAGTTGCTTCATTTGCAAATATTTTCTCCCATTCTGAGGGTTGTCTTTTGGTCTTGTTTATGGTTTCCTTTGCTGTGCAAAAGCTTTGAAGTTTCATTAGGTCGCATTTGTTTATTTTTGTTTTTATTTCCATTTCTCTAGGAGGTGGGTCAAAAAGGATATTGCTGTGATTTATGTCACAGAGTGTTCTGCCTATGTTTTCCTCTAAGAGTTTGATAGTTTCTGGCCTTAAAAAAAAACAACTCTTAATCATCCTTTCATTTATTTTTATGTTTAAGGTGTACAATTCAGTGGTCTGTAGTATGTACACAAAGTGGTGCGCCCATCACCACCATCTAATTCCACAACATTTTCATCACCCTCTGGGGGTTTTCTGTCCCTCTGGCCTTGGTGGAGTCGGCACCTTCAAGGGGCAGGCAGCCTCTCTTCAGGGGGCTGCCTGTTCTTCTTTGGTATCTTCTCCAAGTTTTCATACCCGTCTAGCACTGGAGTTGACAACTGAAGAGTTTGTGCTTTTACCCAGGTCTTAACGTATAGCGCTGTCTCCTGACATTGTTTTTTAAAATGTTAAGGTGCAAATGAGGATGCATTTTGGACCCACATTTTTTAAGTTGGATGGTAGGGGCTTGTAGAGTTTTCAGTTGCATTAAAACTCTGTATATTCTGTGGACTCTTTATCGATGGGCTGTGTGGGGATAAAAGAGCCCGCTGCTTTCAGTAATGTTGGGAGATTTTGGTGGTGGTGACTCCCATGAGGAGAAGCTGAGCCCCACTGAAACGTCAGCTGAGACAGAAGAGGGAAGAACACCTGGAAAGGCTGGCATTCTTAAAAAAAAAAATTTTTTTTTAAATTTATTTATTTTTGTCTGTGTTGGGTCTTCGTTGCTGTGCGCGGGCTTTCTCTAGTTGCCGCGAGCGGGGGTTACTCTTTGTCGCGGTGCACGGGCTTCTCATTGCAGTGGCTTCTCTTGTTGAGGAGCACGGCTCTAGGAGTGCGGGCTTCAGTAGTTGTGGCTCATGGGCCCTAGAGCGCGGGCTCAGTAGTTGTGGTGCACGGGCTTAGTTGCTCCGTGGCATGTGGGATCTTCCCGGACCAGGGCTCGAATGTGTGTCCGCTATATTGGCAGGCGGATTCTTAACCACTGGGCCACCAGGGAAGCCCAGCATTCTTTAGCTTAGTGATTTTCTTGCCGAGCTGGCGTCAGAATTACCTGGAGGGCTTGTTAGTGCCCAGATTGCTGGGCTCTACCCCAGCGTTTCTGCCCTAGTAGGTCTGGGGTGGGGCCTGAGAATGGGCGTGTCTAACGTGTTCCAGGTGAAAGTCATCAAGATGAGGAATCCCAGCCTCCGCGACATGTATTCTGAGCAACTTCACTTGGCTTTAGTCTCAGCTTTGCTACCCCTCAACCACTCAGGTATATTTCAGTGTGCGTTGGCTATATGGGATGTAGTTATGCTTTCTAGAGTCTTTTTCTCATGTCTCATGTGCCTAGAAGTCAGGAAATGCAGTTATTTTTGGGGTATTTACCTAAAGTAATATAGGGAGCCCTTTTTAAAGTATGGGTGGCAGTGGTAGGGGTATGTGGAGGCATAGTCCAATTTTTGTGACTTTTTTTTTTAAGAGGGAGCATGAAGGATAATCTCCACCCCATCCCCTCCTTCCATCTCCATTTGGCCCAGATAGCTGAAAACAGCCGAACCCTAAAGCTGACAGCATCTACCTACTTACCTACCTACTTGTCTACCACCTTCCAGTCTTTTTAATACTACCTACCAAATGTTTCTAATGATAAATTATGTTGTCTTGGTGATTATGAAATTCTGTTGGGAGATTTTAAAAGAAGTTCCTAAAAAAATAACCTGTTTTCTAGTTTTAATGCTTTTTAGAAGCCTGGGGGAAAAAAGAAAAAGTGCAAAAAGAATTCCTTTCTAGATGGATGAGAAACCACAGATGGGCTGGGGTGAATGTGATGAAAGATAAGTGTGTGTTTGGGAGAGTGTTTTCTCTGTTAGGAAGAATTTTATGGGCAGAATGTGTGGATTTCATGGCGCTTTCTCATATGCTTCAGTGGTTGTGTGTTCTCTGGTCTGGTGAAGAGTGTAGAGTTGAAATAAATGTAACATTTAAAGAACCTGCTGTTTACATTTGGGGAGAAATGTGGAAAGTGGGAGAAGCTCCAGCTCTGGGGAATTGAGCAGGGTTTAGTGGGTGTGTGTGCGCGTCCAGGTCAGGCAGGTGCGGTAGAACCAAGGTGGAATTCTGAGGCAAGCTTCATTTAGTGCTGAATTCACTTTACTGGGATTCCAAAGGAGTTGATGGAAAAAAGGGAAAGGTTCCTGTGTCCAAGAAACCAGGAAGCTGAAAAGTAGCTTGACCTGGGCTGGAAACTAGAGCCACCTGAGCCTGAAGTTAAAGTGAGCAGGTGCCTGAGGGGCTGGGCTGCAGGTATAGTCACAGCCGAAACCCTTGAACCCAGGCCACGCCTTCTATTTTTTGCTGTTTTTTATTATTAAGATTTAAGTTTTAGAGTGGTTTAAGGTTCACAGCAAAATTGAGGGGAGGGTACAGAGAGTTCCCACACGCCCCCTGCCCCCTCATTTGTGCACTCTCTCCCACTGTCAGCATCCCCCACTGGAGTGGTACCTTTCTACAGTCAGTGAACTTACGTCGTCGACATGTCATCATCATCCAGAGTCCATAGTTTACATTACGGTTCACTCTTGGTGTTGCACATTCTGTGGGTTTGGACAAATGTATAATGACGTGCATCCATCAGTGTAGTTTCATACAATGATTAGATTAGTTTCACACAATGATTTGATTAGTTTTACTGCCCTAACAATCCTCTGTGCTCTGCCAGTTTATCCCCCCAGCCCCTGGCAACTGCTGATCTCTCTATTGTCTCCACGGTTTTGCCTTGTCCAGAATGTCAGAGAGTTGGAGTCATACAGCACGTAACCTTTTCAGATTGGTTTCTTGCACTTAGTAATATGCACTTAAGGTTCCTCCCTGTCCTTTTATGGCTTGGTAGCTCATTTCTTTTTAGCGCTAAATAATACTCCATTGTTTGGGTGAACTGCAGTTTATTTATCCATTCACCTGCTGAAGGACATCTTGGTTGCTTCCAGGTTTTGGCAATTATGAATAAAGCTGATATAAACATTCATGTTCAGGATTTTGCATAGACATAAGTTTCCAGCTCCTTCGGGTAAATATCATAGAGTGCAATTGCTGGATCGTATGGTAAGACTATGTTTAGTTTAGTAAGAAACTGCCAAAACTGTCTTCCAAAGTGGCTGTACTGTTTTGTGTTCCCACCAGCAATGAATGAGAGTTCTTTCTGCTCCGCATCCTTACCAACGTTTGGTGTCGTCCGTGTTCTGGATTTTGGCCATTCTAATAGGTACATAGTGGTATCTCATTGTTGTCTTAATTTGCATTTCCTTGGTGACATGTGATGTGGAGCATCTTTTTTTTGTTTTTTATAAATTTATTTATTTAAAAAAATTTTATTTGTTTTTGTCTGCGTTGGGTCTTCATTGCTGCACATGGGCTTTCTCTAGTTGCAGAGAGCTGGGTCTACTCTTCATTGTGGTGCGTGGGCTTCTCCTTGGGGGGCTTCTCTTGTTGTGGAGCACAGGCTCTAGGCGCGTGGGCTTCAGTAGTTGTGGCACACGGGCTCAGTAGTTGTGGCTCGCGGGCTCCAGAGCGCAGGCTCAGTAGTTGTGGTGCACAGGCTTAGTTGCTCTGGGGCATGTGGGATCTTCCCAGACCAGGGCTCAAACCCGTGTCCCCTGCTTTGGCAAGCGGATTCTTAACCACTGTGCCACCAGGGAAGTCCCTCAAGTTGATTTTTGTGAAGGATGTAAGGCCTGTGTCTAAATTCACAGTTTTTGACACATGTATGTCCATTTATTCCAACACTATCTGGAAGTGTTGGAAAGACTGTTTTTACTCCACTGTATTGCCTTTGTTCTTTTGTCAAAGATAAGTTGATTATGTTTACGTGGGTCTATATTTGGGCTTTCTATTCTGTGTTTCACTGACCTATTTGTCTATTCTTCGGACAGTATCACACTGTCGTGATTATTGTAGCTTCGTAGTAAGTTTTGAGATCGGATGGTGCCAGTCCTCTGATTTTGTTCTTCTCATTCAATACTAAGTTGGTTATTCTAGGCCTCTCCTTGTAAACTTTAGAATCAATTTGTTGCTGGGATTTTGATTAGGATTGTGTTGAATCTATAGATCAAGTTGAGAAGAACTGACAGTAGTGAGTCTTCCTATCCATGAATATGGACTATCTCTCCATTTATTTAGTTTTTTAAAATTTAATTCATCAGAGTTTTGGAGTTTTCCTCATATAGCTCTTACACATATTTTGTTTTTATACCTAATTCCTTTTTTGGGGGGTGTGCTAATGTAAATAGTATTGTGTTTTAAATTTCAAATTTCGCTCGTTCATTTCTGATGTATAGGAAAGTGATAGACTTTCTATTATTAATCTTGTATAATCGCTTATTAGCTCCAGGAATTTTTCAAGAAGCCAAGCCCCCGAAAGAGAGACCATCATTTTGTGTGTAGCTCATGCCTGAAATAGTTCTTTTTTTTTTTTTTTTCTTTTTCTGCGATACGCGGGCCTCTCACTGTTGTGGCCTCTCCCGTTGCGGAGCACAGGCTCCAGACGCGCAGGCTCAGCGGCCATGGCTCACGGGCCCGGCCGCTCCACAGCATGTGGGATCTTCCTGGACCGGGGCACGAACCCGTGTCCCCTGCATCGGCAGGTGGACTCGCAACCACTGCGTCACCAGGGAAGGCCAATAGTTCTCTTTTAAAGAGGTCAGTGGGTATCACTGTTGGGAAGGGGGAAAGTCTCAACACAGAAGGTCAAGGACAAAGTGTTGAGAGGTCACACCCTCTTAGTGCGCTGTGTGGGGGATAGAGAAGCTGCCGAGAGGGAGGCTTTCCGATGTTACCTGGGGTTCTTATTTAGGAAAGGCTGCAAAAGGCTGCCTTTTCAGAAAGAGAAGGGGAAAAAACACTTAAATACAAGTTTAGAAAGAATTGAAAGAAAGGGAAAATGTCATCTGCTTCCCATTTCTGAGGAAGGATACATTAAAATAGCTTCAGATTAAGCAGGATCTGTGAAATCGAGGTCAGAATGTAGTCATTTCCCATTTTTCCTGACATGTCTTTAAACTATGTGGTGACAGGCTCCCCTTTCCCGGCATCAGAAGACCAGTTGTTAATGTGCATTTTAAAGTTTTATTTTATTTTTGTGCTGTTGAGCAAAATTTAGACTTCCTAACTCTAATCATTTAAGAATCATTTTTGTTAAATGCTTTAATTATTATCAATCAAGACTCTGTATTTAAGCATTTTCCAGTAATTTTTAACAATCCATTCCTCAGGCAATTCAGAGAACCTGCTGTGTGGTGATTATGTATCTTTTATTTCATAAATGAGGATAGTGAGACATAAGTGTTTTGGAATCAGCATTGATCATCATCTAATATAGCGTATAATTTACTTCTTTTTATTGTGTATTGTGTGGCTGCCCCTGCTAGGCTGTCAGGTCCTGGTGGACAGAAATCCTCATGTGCTCTGTTCACTGATGGATCCCAAGAGCTTAGAATTAACTTAGGGGCACCTACTGGGTGTTCAGTGACTGTTCCTTAAATGAACGAGTGCGTGAAGAATCCAACAACAGATACTGCTTAGGTCTGTACTCAAGTGTGCTGCTAATAACGTCATCCCTGAGTGCGACAGCCCGGCTTAGCGATAGTCATTGGTGTCGCCAAACAGGTCTACGGGAGCTGCCCCTGAAGAACTTGAGACCTGGAGGAGAGGGTGGGAATGTGTGCTTCCTGTGCGCGAGCAGCTTCCAGCCTCCCTCCGTCACAGGAGGGAGGATTGAGGCAGCACGCTCACTCCTTTGTCTCAGACCCCGCGGTTCTCTGCGTCAGGGCGAGTGAGGGTGAGGCCGGAAGCAGGGCAGGAAGCCTTGGGGGAGGGAGGGCTTTCCCCACCCCGACTTCACACAGTGCAGCCCAGGTTGGAGGATGGCCAGGTCACCCCGAAGCCTGCCATCAGAGAGGAGCAGGTGACTTTCTGATGTAAGTCTCTTCAGACATTTTCCTGCGCTGATGCGGGCATATATTTTATTATTTGTTAACTCAGAATGGGTTTACTGTACATGTAGTTTTGTAGCCTGGCTTTTCTCCTAATATGTTGCGTATATCTTGGGCCTTTTGGACAGTGGGCCACAGCATCGTGTTTATTGACCTCAGCCTGCTGGTGTTCCGTTGGGTTTCATGCCTTCGTTCGTGCCTTCGGCAACATTTTTGAGGGCTAATATGTGCCAGGCACTGGTTGAGGGTGCTAAGGATCCCGGACAGACGAGGTTCCTGGTGTCGTGCAGCTCATAGTTTAGAAGGGAAGACGGTGCATGAGCAAGTAAGTAGATAAGAATTTCAGAGAGTGCTAAGAAGAAAATAGAACAGAATACTGAGGTGTGAGCACGTGAGGTGGGTTGGTTGTGGAAGGCCTTTGTTAGAGGCATTTGAGCGGAGATCCGAATGATGGAGGGCTGCTTGAGGATCTAGGGGAACATTTTAGGCACAGGGAATAGAAGTGCAAATGCCCTGAGGCAGGAATGCATTTGGCTTGAGGAACAATATAGGCAACATTGTGGCTGGAGCAGAGTGGACATCGGGAAGGTGATCGGCAGGGTAGGCAGGGGCTGGATCCTGAAGTGCTTTGTAGGCACAAAGACTTGGAATTTTACGAGTAACAGGAAGTCATCAGAGGCTGAACCATCAGGAGGTGATAGGCATAACGTGGATTCTTTATTTTCAAACCTGTTCTCTGGCTGTTCTGTGACTGACGGGGAAGCAGAGAGGCCAGTTAGAGGCTGTTGCAGTAATTGGCGATCTTGGGAAGAGACGATGGAAGCAGTGGAGAAGGTGAAAAGTGGGGTGTCTTTTGGAGGCAGAGGTGTCAGGACTCATGGGATTGGATATGGGGGGTGGGGGAGGAGAGATCAAGACGGGTTCCTCGTTTGCGGACTCAGCTACCGCACTGGTGCTGGTGTTCATAGCTGAGACAAAGAAGGCCGAAGGGGGCGTGGCGGGGGTGGGTCACGAGTGCTCTCCCGGGCTGTATCGACTGGAGATGTCTCTTAGACACTGAAGTGGCTGTGCTGAGTGGGCCACTGTCTCGAAGCCTGAGTGAGGTCCTGTCTGGAGACATAAATTGGAGAGCTGCTAGACCGGATGAGATCACTCTGGGGCAAAAGATGGATGGAGAAGGGAGGAGATAAGCCCTGAGTTGGAGCGGGGGGAGCCAGCCACGCAGGCTGTGGAGAGCCAGGGAGTAGAGGGGAACCAGGCAAGTGGGAGCTGGGAGCCGGGAGAAGGAGAGGCCCAAGGAGGCTGTATCGGTTTTCTATTTGCTGCTGTAACAAAATGACCACAAACCGAGTGGCCTAAAGCAGCGCAGATTTATTGTTAGAGTTCTGTAGGTCGGCCAGCCGTCTGGCGAGGGTCTCACCGGGCCAGAATCGCGGTGTGGCCAGGGCTGCGTTCCTTCCTGGAGGCCCCAGGGGAGGCTGTTCCCTGGCCTGCTGCACCTTCCAGAGGCTGCTCACGCTCCGGGGCTCGGAGCCCTTCCCTCCCTGTTCAAAGCCATCGCCGTGGGGTCTCTCTGACCCCGCTGTGCCGTCACTTCTCTTTCTCCGACCTGACCTCTCTCTTCTCCCTCTTCAGTTTTAAGGACCCCTGTGGTTCCATTGGGCCCACACAAGTCGTCCAGGATCCTTTCCCTGTTTTAAGGCCGCCTGATTAGCAACCTTAATTGTTCTATATTTACAGGTTCTGGTGATTAGAACATGGCTATCCTGGGAGGGGGCACTGTTCTTCCTGCCACAAAGGGTGTCATCAGAGGGGACGGAGTAGTCAAGTCAAGTGAGGGCGGGGCCGCCACCACTGGGTTTGGGCACCAGGAGGCCCTTGGTCACCCTGGTGAATGGTTCCAGTGGAATGTGGGTGAAGAGCCAATGAGGCGAGGATGGCAGGTGTTAAGGAATGAAGAACCCAGAGTCGAACCAAGATGTGGTTTATAGACATGAAGTTACCTGAAGAAAGAGTTAATGTGGTTATTCTGAAATAAGGAGCAGACGTACTGATGCCTCTCTGCTTGCCCCTGGGCCAGTGGGCAGAGCCCTGGTCATTGGCGGCCGCACCTCACCACGTCAGGTGCTCTGTCACCCCACGGGCGGCTGGCCACATTTCTGAAGTCAGCGTGGAACTCGTGCCTTTTATCCCTTGGGGACTGGCTGTGGTCTGGCCACAACTCAGTGCTTCGGTGAGAGTGTGTCCTATGTGCAGTTCAGAGCTGCAGTCCCTTCCTGTCCTTTCCTTACTTCATTACGTTTTTTTTTTTTTTTTTGCGGTACGCGGGCCTCTCACTGTTGTGGCCTCTCCCGTTGCGGAGCACAGGCTCCGGACGCACAGGCTCAGCGGCCATGGCTCACGGGCCCAGCCGCTCCGCGGCATGTGATATCTTCCCAGACCAGGGCACGAACCCGTGTCCCCTGCATCGGCAGGCGGGCTCTCAACCACTGTGCCACCAGGGAAGCCCCTTCATTACGTTTTAATGACATTCATACCCAACAGTATTTATCGAACACTAGGCTCTGGGGAAAACAGGGACGAACCAAACAGATCCCTGCTCTGTGGAGCTTGCCTTCTGGAGGACCTGTCTCAAACGAATGGGTACATCCGAAGCTGTCATAAAGCTGTCATGTCCCTGGAGGCGAGGCATTAAGTTTGCACGGTCCACTCTCTTCTGGAAATCTCGGGTGCTCCAACCAGCTGGTGGACCCTCCGTTTACCTCGTTACTGTGGCACCTGCTGGAGGTGACCCGTGTTTCCTGCTCCTTACCCGCAGCTGCCCACGGTTACCCCTGCTCTTAGGAGCTAATTCCCACTTATGCTCTTTCTCTGAGAGGTCTTCTTTTCCTTTCTTTCTTCCTTCTCCGGCTTAAATTCCAGAGTTCATAGTACATAGTCACTCTCTTATAGGTACCTTGACTCTCCTGCCCTCCTCTCCTCCTCCTCTCACATCGAGCTGGACAAATCCCGATCCCGAATGAACCCGACCTGCTGGCTTCTCTGTGCCTTCACCCAAGCAGCTCAGTGTTGCTGGAGAGACAAGATAAAGACTCAGACTTGCGTCTCTGTAAATTCTTGATCCCCAGCGTCAAGTGGGCAGTGACCACTACCCACAGTTTTGTGAGATTCCCCTCCAGCCGCGCGTGTTCTCACTCTCCACAACCACATCATACTGCCTGCATTCTTCATGCTAGACCACTCCTTTGCCGTCACCACCACCCCACGCCTCTCAACCCCTGAATCCCCCCCAACATTTAGCAAATAAAGGCAGCAGGTGCTCCAGAGCTTCCTGCCACCAAGCCGGGACTGTGTCTTCCCTCCTTCTGTCAGAGGCTGGTCTGTTCACGTGAGCTCTGGACGCGGACCCTCTCCTCTCCAGGGACTTCAGTCCGGCGGTTGTTTTGTGTTCTCCTGCATCATCAGTCCCTCTGTTTGTACCAGATCGTTCTGATTCACATTCACGTACAGAGGTCTTCTGGGTGTGCCCAATCTGCAACAGAAAATAAACAACCTCCCTCTCCATCAATAGCCCCATTTTAAAATCCTCAAAATCAAAACTTCTCAAGAAAGTAATCCACATATTTCTTCCACTTTATTGGTTTCCAGTTATTCTTCACCTATTTCTGTCCCCCTGCCTCCCCTGCCCGAAACTGCCCATCTTTTCCAACATCATACAAATCGCCAAACCCAGGAGACACGATCCTCACCTTATGCAGCCTCTTAACAGCTTTCAGCGTGGTCGCCCCTCCCTTCCTCCCGAGATGCTTCTCTGTGCTGACACCCTCCTCTGGGTGTTCCTCCTGCCTCTCGTACCACCCCCCCCCAATCAGATCTCTTTTCTCAGTCCAGCCTTTCCAGGGTGAAGTTCCCTGGGGCTTCTGCCCTCCACCTCTCTTCTCATACAACGTTCTCTCGTTAAGTAGTTTCAGCTCCTAACAGAGCTCAAAATACTGTCTACATGTTTCAAATTAAGCCCTGACTTTTCCTCATTTACTCAGATGCCTTACTTGCACCTCAGACATAATCATCCAGAACTGAACTCTCGGTCTTTCCCCAGATCTGCTGCCCCTACAGTGGTCCTTATTTTTTATTTCACCCCCAAGAGCAAGTGCAGCCCCAAACCCTATCAAGCCGCCCCCCTCCTCTCTCTGTCACAGGGTTTCTCGGGCCCTTTTGCATTCGAGTGAGGAAGCCTGTGGACACGTTTTCAGAATCAGTCTTGAATAGTTATAAAAATCTTAATGAAACACAGATTTGTGACATGGTGCTATATATACTTCTTTTTTTTTTTTTTTTTTAACATCTTTATTGGAGTATAATTGCTTTACAATGGTATGTTAGTTTCAGCTTCACAACAAAATGAATCAGTCATATATATACATATATTCCCATATCTCCCCCCGCCTGCGTCTCCCTCCCTCCCACCCTCCCCTATACTTCTTAAATGTTCTTAAATAACAGATCTAGTGGTGGGTCTGTAGCTACCACAAATTTGAAGTAATGATAAACACAAATGATACTTCATAGTAATGATAGTAACAGGGATTAAAAAAGAGTGTGAGATTCAAAAGTCACAGGTACTGCCCATATTGCTGAGTTGTTGCCTGTATTCACAATTAAGCACAATACTGTATTTCATTTGGAGGTTACTGACATAAGGGTGTAGTTCTTTTCTCATCCAAGTTCATGGACCCCCTGTTCTATCTTCACTTGTTTAATCCTTCCATTTCCCATCGTCACTGTCACCGCTGCTCACCTGCACGTCCACAGGAGCCTCCTACGTGCCTGCCTTGCCTCGACTCTGGACCTCCTCTGGTTCATTCTCCCCACAGCAGCCAGAGTTACCTTTTTAAAATAGTAAAATGCAAATCGAATCACGTTTCTTCCCCAGCTTGTACTCTTCAGGAGCTTTCACTGCTTCCTGGATATAAACTCAAGCACATTAAGGTGCCCGACGGAGCCTGCCTCTCTCTAGCCTTACCCGGGGCATTCCTTCCCTCCCACGCTTGCTGAGCTCCAGCCACCCCTCCCTGCTTCCAGGTCTTCACCTGTGCCTGGCTCTTCCCCACCTCAGGGCCCTGGAACATGCTGTTTCCACCCTTAGTTACACTCAGTAATCTATTGCCGCCATGACGGTGTTACCATAAACTTAGCAGCTTTAAACACCATATGTTTTTTACCTCACAAGTTTTTGTGGGTCTGGTGTCCAGGCCCGGCTTAGCTGGGCCCTCTGCCTTAAGGCTGCATGCAGTCAGGTTGCCGGGCAGGGGTGGAATCTTATCTGAAGGCTTGATTGTGGAAGGAGATTCTTTGTAGCTAAGGAGGTTGTCGGCGGCGTTTATTTCCAGGTGAGCCAATGTACTGTGGACTTCAGTGTCTCACTGGTTATCAGCTGAAGATGGCCCTCAGTGCCTCTTTACCTGTGTCTTCCTAACACGGCCACTTGGCTAAAAGCCAGCAAGGGGGAGAGAGTCCTAGCAAGAAGGATGCTACAGTCTTATGTGATGGAATCACACACACACACTCACTCCCATCCCTTGGCTGTGTTCTGTTGGTTAGAATCGATTCACGGTCACTCCCGCGTTCAAGGGGAGTGGTTTGCACAGGAGGCCAGGGTCATGGGAGCCACTGTAGAGCTGGTCCAGCTCCCTCCCACCCCACCCTCAACCCACACACCTATACTTGAAAGAAGAAACAAATTTCCACATGCCTCTCCGGAGAAACGCCTCACATACAGAATCCCTGTGGTCAGGCCACCGTGTGCCAAACTGTACACGACACGCAGGAGCCGAATCTACCGCTTTAGGAACTTGCGGTCCTGAAGACGTTCAAGGTAGTAGATTCAAACAAGGGGGAGAGGACGTCCTCCTCAGATTTCTCCTCATTCCTCTTTTCTTTCTTCCTTTCATTCACCATCATGTACACAATTCCTACTGTGTGCCAAGTGCTGGGGTTAGAAACAGGAGGAACACGACAGGAGCTTGCAGTTTGGAACTGTGTTTCTCAGTTGAATACTTGTATTTTTGAACCGGAAGGTCTGGCAGTTTTCAAACTTAAAAATTTTTTTTTGAGTGTTTGAGCCTTTCTTTCCAAACATAAACTTATGGGTAAGCTGAATCTGTAAAACAGATGAAAGTGGAGATGCTCTGCTTGAAGCTGGGGAGTGGGGCCAGCTCTTCCCGCTTGGGCTTCTGGCCGCCTGCAGCAGCAGCTGCCCCAGCCAGCCCTTAACCCTGGCTGTTAGCAAGCAAGGTTAGAACATGACTGCTGTTGTCCACGCCGGCACTGGAGCTCAGGAAGCTGCCGCCCAGAGGGGGAGACCAAGTTAGTGCAGACCAGGTCCGTGCACGCTCTGGACCAGCGGCTCTCACATGGGGCCGGTGCTGCCCCTTCAGAGGGTGTTTAGCAACAAGTGGGATAGCTTTTGGGGTGTCGGAGTGAGTGTGTGTGTGGGTGTTCCGTGATTCTGTGCAAAGTGGTCAGCATGCCCCCTGAGAAGCCCAGTCCTGCTCCTGCTCCCAGGCCCGCGCTCTGTCTCTGTGTTGGCGGTTCTCACTCCTGGCCGCGTGTTAGAGTCACCTGGACAGCCTTTTTTTTTTTTTTTCCGGCTCCGTTGGGTCTTTGTTGTTGCGCACAGGCTTTCTCTAGTTGTGGCGAGCGGGGGCTACTCTTCGTTGTGGTGCACGGGCCTCTCATTGCAGTGGCTTCTCGTTGCAGAGCCTGGGCTCTAGGTGCGCGGGCTTCAGTAGTTGCGGCACGCGGGCTCAGTAGTTGTGGCTGGTGGGCTCTAGAGCGCAGGCTCAGTAGTTGTGGCGCACGGGCTTAGTTGCTCCGTGGCATGTGGGATCTTCCCAGACCAGGGCTCGAACCCTGCGCTGCCAGGGAAGTCCTGAACAGCTTTTTAAACATACCGGGGCCTGAGCCCCACCCCTGAGCAATTAAACTGAGGTCTCTGGGGTGGGGCCCCGGGCTTGGGGTTTTAAAAGCTCCCTGGGAGATTCTAAAGTGCAGCCAGGTTGGGAATCACCGCCTTAAATCTTCTGTTGACTGCTTTCAGAAGAAGTCTTCACTGTAATTAAACAAATTGTTGTTAAAAGTAAGCAAAAGGAAATCTGGAGGGGAACATCTGTAATAGATAAGTGGGCTTTATTAAATGTGCAGTTACTTTATTAGAACACAGATCATTGGAACGAACTGACACTTTGGAATTTGGATTAAAACTCTTTAAGCCACGGATAACATCAAAGTCTGGTGTCTGTGAGGGCAGAGGTTTTCTGTTTCTGTTTTTTTCTGTAGCCTTCTTTATCCTTTTTTCCCTTCTGAATATTTCAGCCTGATATGAAACACCCATTTGTAACAAATCACTTTTTCTATCCTTCCCATAGTCCATCTCCATCAGTTAGATGCTCTTCTTTACTCATACCTTAAGGTTCTTTTCTGCCTGTTCCATTACCCACCCAGTCCCAAAACGCTGTGACAGTGAGCATTTCTGATGACGTGGCCATCCAGTTTGGAAAGACACCGTACTTTACAAGATGATCAGTTTCTGAGAAACTTAAGTTGTTAGAAAACTTTATATTGTTGGCTCGGGGAAAGATCTGGAAAAATGACCAAGACGTTAGCTCAGACCTCATGGAGGGAGTTGAGAGGGTAAGTATTGGCTACTAATGGCCTCTCATAACATTTCATTGAGGATAGTCTTACTAGTCTGAAAGTAATTATAAGCATCCTCATTGTACATTCCCGTAGTTCTTTTACCGTACTGTTTCTGTCTGAAACTGACATAATCTCACTATGACAACAAATTTAGTATGATTTTAAAAATATTTCACAAATATATAGTGAAGATTAATCTCACTTTGCTTTCTAACTTTTACCAAAATATTTTTTTCCTCCATGCCCACTCAATTTTTTTTTTTTTTTGCGGTACGCGGGCCTCTCACTGTTGTGGCCTCTCCCGTTGCGGAGCACAGGCTCTGGACGCGCAGGCTCAGTGGCCATGGCTCACAGGCCCAGCCACTCCGCGGCATGTGGGATCTTCCCAGACTGGGGCACGAACCCGTGTCCCCTGCATCGACAGGCAGACTCTCAACCACTGCGCCACCAGGGAAGCCCCCACTCATTAATTTTTGATTTTCTTACTGTTTAATTCTTTTTTTTTTTGCATTATTCATCTGTACCATTGAATTATCTGCTTGTCATTTTCTGTAAATTGATGCCAAGTCTAAATGGTTTAGACTTGTACCATTTCACTCTTTTATGAGATTGCATTGGAAATACAATTTAATCTTTAGTCAGGTTGACTTTTTTTTTTAACTTTATTTATTATTATAGCATCTTTTTTTTTTAACATCTTTATCGGAGTATAATTGCTTTACAATGGTGTGTTAGTTTCTGCTGTGTCACAAAGTGAATCAGCTATACGTATACATATATCCCCATATCCCCTCCCTCTTGCGTCTCCCTCCCACCCTCCCTATCCCACCCCTCTAGGTGGTCACAGAGCACTGAGCTGATCTCCCTGTGCTATGCGGCTGCTTCCCACTAGCTATCTGTTTTACATTTGGTAGTGTATGTATGTCAGTGTTACTCTCTTACTTCGTCCCAGCTTACCCTGCTCCCTCCCCACATCCTCAAGTCCATTCTCTACGTCTGTGTCTTTATTCCTGTCCGGCTCCTAGGTTCTTCAGAACTTCTTTTTTTTTTTTAGATTCCATATATATGTGTTAGCGAATGGTATTTGCTTTTCTCTTTCTGACTTGCTTCACTCTGTATGACAGACTCTAGGTCCGTCCACCTCACTACAGATAACTCAGTTTCGTTTCTTTTTATGGCTGAGTAATATTCCATTGTATATATGTGCCACATCTTCTTTATCCACTCACCTGTCGATGGACACTTAGGTTGCTTCCATGTCCTGGCTCTTGTAAATAGTGCTGCAGTGAACATTGTGGTACATGACTCTTTTTGAATTATGCTTTTCTCCAGGTATATGCCCAGTAGTGGGATTGCTGGGTCGTATGGTAGTTCTACTTCTAGTTTTTTAAGGAACCTCCATACTGTTCTCCACAGTGGCTGTATCAACTTACATTCCCACCAACAGTGCAAGAGTGTTCCCTTTTCTCCACACCCTCTGCAGCATTTATTGTTTGTAGAGTTTTTGATGATGGCCATTCTGACTGGTGTGAGGTGATGTCTCATTGTAGTTTTTTTTTTTTTAAACATCTTTATTGGATCATTGTAGTTTTGATTTGCATTTCTCTGATGGTTAGTGATGTTGAGCATCCTTTCATTGTTTGTTGGCCATCTGTACGTCTTCTTTGGAGAAATGTCTATTTAGGTCTTCTGCCCATTTTTGGATTGCGTTGTTTGTTTTTTTGATGTTGAGCTGCTTGTGAATTTTGCAGATTAATCCTTTGTTAGTTGCTTTATTTGCAAATATTTTCTCCCACTCTGAGGGTTGTCTTTTTGTCTTATTTATGGTTTCCTGTGCTGTGCAAAAGCTTTTAAATTTCATTAGGTCCTGTTGGTTTATTTTTGTTTTTATTTCCATTTCTCTAGGAGGTGGGTCAAAAAGGATCTTGCTGTGATTTATGTCATAGAGTGTTCTGCCTCTGTTTTCCTCTAAGAGTTTTATAGTGTCTGGCCTTACATTTAGGTCTTTAATCCATTTTGAGTTTATTTTTGTGTATGGTGTTAGGGAGTGTTCTAATTTCATTCTTTTACATGTAGCTATCCAGTTTTCCCAGCACCACTTATTGAAGAGGCTGTCCTTTCTCCATTGTATATTCTCGCCTCCTTTATCAAAAATAAGGTGACCATATGTGCATGGGTCTATCTCTGGGCTTTCTATCCTGTTCCATTGATCTATATTTCTGTTTTATTGCCAGTGCCATACTGTCTTGATTACTGTAGCTTTGTAGTATAGTCTGAAGTCAGGGAGCCTGATTCCTCCAGCTCCGTTTTTCTTTCTCAAGATTGCTTTGGCTATTCGGGGTCTTTTGTGTTTCCATACAAATTGTGAATTTTTTTGTTTTAGTTCTGTGAAAAATGCCGTTGGTAGTTGGATAGGGATTGCATTGAATCTGTAGATTGCTTTGGGTAGTGTAGTCATTTTCACAATGTTGATTCTTCCAGTCAAGACCATGGTATATCTCTCCATCTGTTTGTATTATCTTTAATTTCTTTCATCAGTGTCTTATAGTTTTCTGCATACAGGTCTCTGTCTCATTAGGTAGGTTTATTCCCTGGTATTTTATTCTTTTTGTTGCAGTGGTAAATGGGAGTGTTTGCTTAGTTTCTTTTTCAGATTTTTCATCATTAGTGTATAGAAAGGTAAGAGATTTCTGTGCATTAATTTTGTATCCTGCTACTTTACCAGATTCATTGATTAGCTCTAGTAGTTTTCTAGTAACATCTTTAGGATTCTCTATGTATAGTATCATGTCATCTGCAAACAGTGACAGCTTTACTTCTTCTTTTCCTATTTGTATTCCTTTTATTTTTCTTCTCTGATTGCTGTGGCTAAAACTTCCAAAACTATGTTGGATAAGAGTGGTGAGAGTGGGCAACCTTGTTTTGTTCCTGGTCTTAGAGGAAATGGTTTCAGTTTTTCACCGCTGAGAATGATGTTGGCTGTGGGTTTGTCATATATGGCCCTTATTATGTTGATATAAGTTCCCTCTATGCCTACTTTCTGGAGGGTTTTTTATCATAAATGGGTGTTGTATTTTGTCATAACCTTTTTCTGCATCTATTGAGATGATCATATGCTCTTCCTCCTTCAGTTTGTTAATATGGTTTATCACACTGATTGATTTGTATATATTGAAGAATCCTTGCATTCCTGGGATAAACCCCACTTGATCATGGCGTATGATCCTTTTAATGTGCTGTTGGATTCTGTTTGCTAGTATTTTGTTGAGGATTTTTGCATCTTTGTTCATCAGTGATATTGGCCTGTAGTTTTCTTTCTTTGTGACATCCTTGTCTGGTTTTGGTATCAGGGTGATGGTGGCCTCATAGAATGGGTTTGGGAGTGTTCCTTCCTCCGCTATATTTTGGAAGAGTTTGAGAAGGATAGGTGTTAGCTCTTCTGTAAATGTTTGATAGAATTCGCCTGTGAAGCCATCTGGTCCTGGACTTTTGTTGGAAGATTTTTATTCACCTCAATTTCAGTGCTTGTGATTGGTCTGTTTGTATTTTCTATTTCTTCCTGGTTCAGCCTCGGAAGGTTGTGCTTTTCTAAGAATGTGTCCATTTCTTCCAGGTTGTCCATTTTATTGGCATGTAGTTGCTTGTAGTAATCTCTCA
This sequence comes from Leucopleurus acutus, assembly GCF_964270905.1. Lineage (NCBI taxonomy): Eukaryota > Metazoa > Chordata > Mammalia > Artiodactyla > Delphinidae > Leucopleurus > Leucopleurus acutus. The sequence goes on along the minus strand of NC_139143.1, from coordinate 188,711,461 downwards.
TGATCCTTTGTATTTCTGCTGTGTCAGTTGTTACTTCTCCTTTTTCATTTCTAATTCTATTGATTTGAGTCTTCTCCCTTTTTTTCTTGATGAGTCTGGCTAATGGTTTATCAATTTTGTTTTATTTTCTCAAAGAACCAGCTTTTAGTTTTATTGATCTTTGCTATTGTTTCCTTCATTTCTGATCTGATCTTTATGTTTTCTTTCCTTTTGCTAACTTTGGGTTTTTTTTGTTCTTTCTCTAATTGCTTTAGGTGTAAGGTTAGGTTGTTTATTTGAGATGTTTCTTGTTTCTTGAGGTGGGATTGTATGCTATAAACTTCCCTCTTAGAACTGCTTTTGCTGCATCCCATAGGTTTTGGGTCGTTGTGTTTTCATTGTAATTTGTTTCTAGGTACTTTTTGATTTCCTCAGTGATCTCTTGGTTATTTAGTAGTGTATTGTTTAGACTTCATGTGTTGTTTTTTTTTTTTTTTTTTTTTTGCGATACGCGGGCTTCTCACTGTTGTGGCCTCTCCCGTTGCGGAGCACAGGCTCCGGACGCTCAGGCTCAGTGGCCATGGCACACGGGCCCAGCCGCTCTGCAGCATGTGGGATCCTCCCGGACCAGGGCACGAACCTGTGTCCCCTGCATCGGCAGGTGGACTCTCAACCACTGCGCCACCAGGGAAGCCCCTGTGTTTGTATTTTTTACGGATTTTTTTCTGTAATTGATAGCTAGCCTCATAGTGTTGTGGTTGGAAAAGATACTTGATACGATTTCAGTTTTCTTAAATTTACCAGGGCTTGATTTGTGACCCAAGATATGATCTATCCTGGAAAATGTTCCATGAACACTTGAGAAGAAAGTGTATTCTGTTGTTTTTGGATGGAATGTCCTATAAATATCAATTAAGTCCATTTTGTTTAATGTATCATTTAAAGCTTGTGTTTCCTTACTTATTTTCATTTTGGATGATCTGTCCATTGGTGAAAGTGGAGTGTTAAAAGTCCCCTACTATGAATGTGTTACTGTCGATTTCCCGTTTTATGGTTGTTAGCATTTGCCTTATGTATTGATGTGCTCCTGTGTTGGGTGCATAAATATTTACAGTTGTTATATCTTCTTCTTGGATTGATCCTTTGATCATTATGTAGTATCCTTCTTTGTCTCTTGTAATAGTCTTTATTTTAAAATCTATTTTGTCTGATATGAGAATTGCTACTCCAGTTTTCTTTTGATTTCCATTTGCATGGAACATCTTTTTCCATCCCCTCACTTGCAGTCTGTATGTGTCCCCAGCTCTGAAGTGGGTCTCTTGTAGACAGCATATATACGGGTATTGTTTTTGTATCCATTCAGCCAGTCTATGTCTTTTGGTTGGAGCATTTAATCCATTTCCATTTAAGGTAATTATCGATATGTATGTTCCTATTCCCATTTTCTTAATTGTTTTGGGTTTGATTTTTGTAGGTCTTTTCCTTCTCTTGTGTTTCCTGCCTAGGGAAGTCCCTTTAGCATTTGTTCCAAAGCTGGTTTGGTGGTGCTGAATTCTCTTAACTTTTGCTTGTCTGTTAAGGTTTTAATTTCTCTGTCGAATCTGAATGAGATCCTTGCTGGGTAGAGTAATCTTGGTTGTAGGTTTTTACCCTTTCATCATTTAAAATATGTCCTGCCAGTCCCTTCTGGCTTGCAGAGTTTCTGCTGAAAGATCAGCTGTTAACCTTATGGGGATTCCCTTGTATGTTATTTGTTGCTTTTCCCTTGTTGTTTTTAATATTTTTTCTTTGTATTTAATTTTTGGTAGCTTGATTAATATGTGTCTTGACGTATTTCTCCTTGGATTTATCGTGTATGGGACTCTGCGCTTCCTGGACTTGATTGACTATTTCCTTTCCCATGTTAGGGAAGTTTTCAAGTATAATCTCTTCAAATGTTTTCTCAGACCCTTTCTTTTTTCTTCTTTTTTTGCGACCCCTATAATTCAAATGTTGGTGTGTTTAATGTTGTCACAGAGGTCTCTGAGACTGTCGTCAATTCTTTTCATTCTTTTTTCTTTATTCTGCTCTGCAGTAGTTATTTCCACTATTTTATCTTCCAGGTCACTTATCCGTTCTTCTGCCTCAGTTATTCTACTGTTGATCCCATCTAGAGTATTTTTCATTTCATTTATTGTGTTGTTCATCATTGCTTGTTTCATCTTTAGTTCTTCTAGGTCCTTGTTAAATGTTTCTTGCATTTTGTCTATTCTGCTTCCAAGATTTTGGATCATCTTTACTCTTAACCACTGCGCCACCAGGGAAGCCCCACACAGCCTTCTTGGTGGCGGCAGCAGCAGCCTTAGTGTTTCATGCCCGTCTCTGGTGTCAGCTCTGATAGCCGTGGCTCGCGCCCGTCTCTGGAGCTCATTTAGGCGGTGCTCTGAATCCCCTCTCCTCATGCACCCTGAAACAATGGTCTCTTGCCTCTTAGGCAGTTCCAGACTTTTTCCCAGACTCCATCCCGGCTAGCTGTGGCGCATTAGCCTGCTTCAGGCTGTGTTCACGCAGCCAACCCCAGTCCTCTCCCCGGAATCTGACCTCCGAAGCCCGAGCCTCAGCTCCCAGCCCTCATCCTCCCCAGCGGGTGAGTAGACAAGCCTCTTGGGTTGGTGAGTGCTGGTCGGCACCGATCCTCTGTTTGGGAATCTCTGTGCTTTGCCCTCTGCACCCCTACTGCTGCGTTCTCCTCCATGGCTCTGAAGCTTCCTCCCTGCCCACTCCCCGTCTCCATCAGTGAAGGGGCTTCCTAGTGTGTGGAAACTTTTCCTCCTTCACAGCTCCCTCCCAGAGGTGCAGGTCCCGTCCCTTTTCTTTTGTCTCTGTTTTTTCTTTTGCCCTACCCAGGTACGTGGGGATTTTCTTGCCTTTTGGGAAGTCTGACCTATTCTGCCAGTGTTCAGTAGGTGTTCTGTAGGAGGTGTTCCACATGTAGTTGTATTTTTGATGTATTTGTGGGGAGGAAGGTGATCTCCATGTCGTACTCCTCCGTCATCTTGAAGATCCCCCCAGGTTGACTTTTTTAATTTTTGAAATGTGGGCTGGGAGTGTCCTAGGCACATGAGAAATGTTATGTGCATGTTGTATATATGTATGTCTGTGCATGTTCCGTGTATGTGGGTAAGGATGAGGTGTGGTGGTAAGAGCTCTCTTGGTGGGAGCTGTACTCCCACATGAGTGTGCACAGCTGAGTGGGCAGCACTAAGCTGGTAAGAGTCTGTTTGCTGGATCCGGCAGCCTCCCTTCTGCTGCTCAGTCCATTGCCAGCACCCTGTGTCTCCGGGAGAATCATTCTTTATTTTTGTAGGATGGTTTGGAGGATTCCATGAGTTAACAGGGGCAACACGTAACGTAATATTTATAAAACATTAGTTCACTTGCCCATGGTTGGTAGTATATAAATGTTAAATAAGACACCAAAAGCACTAACTTTATATAAAGTAAAAGGTTGATATGTTGGATTACATTAAAATAACTTCTGTTTATCAAAAGATGGTGTTATGTGAATGAAAAGTCAAGTCAAAGTGTGGGATTGGCCAACAGAATGTAATATAATCAGAATATTTTGAGAAGTCCTGCAAGTTAGTAAGAAAGAGACAGACAAGCCCAATAGGAAAATGGGCAAGGGACTTGAACAGGCACTTCACAGACGGTCAGGAAACATGGGAAAAGGTGCTTCACCTCATCAGTCATCAGACAGACGTAGAAGAAACCACAGTGAGATGCCATCACACACCCAGATGACTGCATTCAAAAAGACAATGTCAGGTGCTGGCAAGGAACAGAGCAGTGGGGGCTTTCACGCACTGCTGACGGTCATCTGCATCAGTGCTGGAAATCTAGAATTATCTAGAGTTGTCTGCACTGTGTGTCTCAGCAGTTCCTCTCGTGATGTATGTTCCCAACAGAAGTATGTGCATATACGTTCCAAAGACATGTGCAAGAATGTCCTCAGGAGTGTGATTCCAAATTCCTCAAAACTAAAACTGCCCGAATGCTCACAACAACAGAATGGAAAAATTAATTGTGATATATTCATATACTGTAACCTGGACAGCCATGAAAATGAATGAACTGATGGTATATTCAAGAAACGAATAACTCTCACAAGCATAGTATGGCATGAAAGAAACCAGACTCTCAAATTTATTTATTATATGATTCTGGATACAAGTTCAGAACAGTTCAAAGCCAGGAAAAATAATTTATGGTTGTAGTCAGGAGTAGTTACCTTTGGGGAGTAGGGAGAGTGTATTAGTGGAGCTTCTGGGGTGCTGGTAAGGTTCTGTTTCTTAATTTTGGGTGTGATACATGTACAGAGACACAGGTACACTTATGACATGTGCTCTTTTTGTATGTTACATTTCAATAAAAAGTTCATTGAAATGGTATAAAATAGTTTATTAAAGTGCAGTGAGAAGTGAGCAAGGAACAGCTGTGTGCAGCAGCATGGAGGAATCTCACAAAATACAGTGTTTGATTCTGTGTTTACGAAGTTCGAAAAGAGCCAATGCTGAGCTATTGTTTAGAGAAACAAGTAGCTGGTGTGTATCAGGATTCAGTCAGGGAAGCAGAACCACTGGGAGTATTATGGAATAAGGGATTTATTTATTACAGAAGTAAGTGTGTACATAATCCTGGGAGAAGGTGAAAAAATAGAGCCCAGAGGAGGAATTAGAAGGTCAGAGAAGGGTCATGAACCACCTCCTGAAACACTGGGGTGGGTGGCCCAGGCAGCCTGCCGGGGTCTGGGAGACTTCTGGGAGGACAGGCTATCCTTTCATGTGTTTGCTGCCCAGCTTCTAGTGTTAGGGGAACTAAAGCTAGTGTCCAAAGAGGAAACATGTGGATGAGCTGGAGCTCTCTGGCACCTCAGTTTCTATCTGTCACCACCTCTAACCGTGCAGGCATTCAGAGAGTGGAGGCTGTTCTGTTCCACCTTTTAAATCTTGGGCAGACTCAGGGAAGGGGATCCTGGGAAATTCCAACTTAACCACATCGATGGAGATAAAAACTGCCACAGTGATGGTCGCACAACTCTGTGAATATCCTAAAAGTACTCTTTGTGGTATGTGAATTATATCTCAATAAAGCTGTTATTTAAAGAAAATTGCCACAGGTTGTGAAAACTCTAAAGAAAAGCAAGGAAATAATTGGTACAAAAGTCAGGATAGTCCTTACCTGTGGGAGAGAGGAGGGGTTGTGAAAAGCAGTTTTGGGGTGTTAAAAACTTCCCCCTTGTAGGTGGGGGGGGGCGTTCCACAAGTGTTTGCTTTATTATTATACAGTCTTGTGTAAACACATATTGCAGAACACACAGAAGACATGAATTCACAGTCTAGTGTGGTAGGCGGAGAAATCAGTGCCGTTTATAAGGTTATGGGGGTACCGTATGCTGTAGTCTTCGTTTTCTAGTTTTTTAATGACTGGAAGATGTTAACATGGCTGATTGAAATGCTCCTTCTTGAGATCTGGAAGTTTCAGTAGTCATGGCTTCCTATCAGTTTGTATCCATGTCACTCTGAACTGGAGGGTAGTACCTGTGGTCTGTTTTTTAACAAGGTCTTCACGTCTCCTGACAGGTCTGTGAGTGTTTTGAAAACAGGTTAATGGGATATTTCTGTCACTTTTCACTGTATATATTTTATTTTAAAATTTGAACTAAGATTTCTTTGTGCTTAAAAGTACATTTTACAAATTTATTAAAACTTTCATATCAAATCCTTTTTGATAATCTGAGAAATCAAAACATTCTTTTCATCTAATTTATTGGAAAATGCCTTTATCTACTCTCCATTTACATGGAGCCACTTTTCTTTTGAATGTTTGTTGTGGCTCTTTTATTCTCTTTGTAATGAGAAAGCAATTGCCCAAATAAAGAAAGATATGCAGCTGTCCTGCCTGGGGCTGTAGTTGTACCATAGTTAGGAAATAGATGTGAAGGTTTTTACAAAAGTTCAAAAACAAAGTGTCTTGTACCATTTGTACGCAAAGACTAGAAAAATTTTTGCTCTAGTTATGTAGACTTTTAGCTTCTTTTTTTGGTGTAGAACTATATCTATCTATCTCATGTTTTTTGAATGAGATGACTTAACTCCTTAACTAACAGGAGCCCTTGAACAAGTGATTTTTACACGGGTTAAATTTATAATACAGAGCCTCATTAGTATTACTTAGAGTGCTTCTAAGCTATTTGTAAAACTTCAGAGATACATTTGTTACCTAATGAGATTACAATTTGAGTCAAATGTCACTCTTCATAGTTTTCCATTAAGAAATATATTTTTGATAATTTTTATAAACCAGTTTGTTAAGTAAGCATCATGTCTGTTAATCTTCTTATTCAGTGAGCATTTTGAGTGCCTACTGTGTGCCCAAGCCCTGAGGTAAGCCGGGCCATTCAGAGGTGAATAAAAGGGTGTCACAGTCATATGGGGAAGACACATAAAAAATAATTGCAAAGTGGTGTGATAAGGGATAAAATGGAATTGTGAGGCATGTGTGTACAAGATAAATTTGAGGCATATAAGTGGTGGATGTTTTATAAAGTATGACACTAAGACTGTATTTTGAAGATGATTATGAGTTTGCTGGACAAAGAATCAGCAAGAAAACTTTCCTGGCTGAAGGAACCACATGAGCAAAGGATTGGAAGAAGGCAGTAGTTTGGCTTGCTTGAGTAATTAGGTATGGCTGGGTCAGGGTTTAAGGAGAGAGATAGATGAATTAAGGTTAGTGAGGTAGGCAACAACCAGCTCACAGAAAGCCTTGTATGCCATGCTGGGTTTACATTTTTACCTTACAAGTAGTCAGGATCACTTGAAAGATTTTAATCAGAAAAGTAGAATGGTCAGATTTTCATTTTACACAGTCACTCTGTGAGCAGTTTAGAGAATGGTTTGGAGGGAAGTTGGGAATTGGGGAGGAATCCATACCAGAGATAATTAAGACCTATTTTAATGCAGCGGCAGTAGGGAAGGATCTGACCAGAGACCTAGAATCAGTAGGATGTATCATGACCTCTAAGATGTGATGGCAAAGGAGAGGAGGAGCTACTGAGATTCTGGCTTGGATGATGGTGGTATGTAGATAAGGAAATACAGAAAGAAAAGTAGGTTTGAGGAGGCACTGAAATTATATTTGTATAGTGTGTCTTAGAGAGTGCATGTGGAACATGTAGGAAGAGATCTTAGAGGGTAGTTGGATATAGATCTGGGAAGTCAAGAGAGAGCTGGAAGACACTGACAGTACAGGTGAACAAGGAGAGTAGGGAGAATGAGAGAAGAGAAAGGTTCTAGTAATGAACGGTTTCCATCATCTTCTCTGGAGCATGAGACTGAATAAGGGAAAAGGGAAGAAAATTAAGCTTGTAAAGGAGACTCAGAAGGACTAGTTGAAGAGGAATAGAGCTGAGGGGTTACAGAAACCAAGGAAAGTTGGAGTAGCAAGGAGAATGAACAAAAGGGTCAGCAGTGCCAGATAGCAAAGTAAAATTATACAAATATCAAGAAAGTAGTTTTTGATTTATAAGAGATTTATACACTATTTAGAGCAGGAAATAGAGGCTTAATTACTTAAATGAATTTGGGACAGTTGGCTTACCAATTAAAAAAATAAGTTAAGTCTGTCTCATACCTTATACCAAAATAAGTCTAAAGAAGTAAATGTAAAAAGTGGAAATGATAATACACTAGAAGAAAATATGAGCCTGTATTTACATAATGTTCAGTGTTCTTATCATGACATCAGAATTAGAAAGGAGAAGATGGATAAACTGGACTACATATAAACTCACCATTTCTATGTGCTAAAAATACCGTAAAATTAAAATGTAAATGGGAAACTAGGAGAAGTATTTGTCACATATTTGACAGAGGTTTAATATCCTTAATATATAAAAGATCTATCAGTAAAATGAATGACTGGAGATTTCTGGTTAAGCTGTGATGAGTAACAGGTTAAGCAGTTACTCATCGAAGATGTATTTATCTACCTTCCAAAATTTTGGTAAAATGACAGAAAAGAATCACAAAATATAAACCCACAAAGATAGAAAATATGGGAGTGGGGAAATTTTTGCTAATGGTAGACAGAGTGGTTGGGCCCTCTTTCCTGCAAGTAGAAAAGCTGGACAAAATTTAAAACAAAATTTGTGTGAAGGTAATAGAGGTAACAAAACAGTGAAGATTTGTGGGCTTGAGATCTGGGGAAGTAAGGAAGCTCATAGATGCAAGACCAGATTTGCATCCACTTTTGCCCTGGAGGATCGATCTGCTGATTCAAGAAGAAGCAAGCAAATGAGAAGTTGGAAAGCTGAGGAGATTTTGATAGATTTAAGGAACTGGAGAGCGGGGGACAAAAATTGGAGTTTGGTATAAGTCAGGGAGGAAGGGGCCCTGGAAAACTCCTTAGGCTTTGAGTCCCAAAGGCCTGTATCCTGGGAACAGTGATCTCTGAGAAGTACTGAAGTTGAATTTCAGATCCCCTCGGTCCTTGATTAGATCAAGGTGATCTTGACAGCACCAAATGTGAATTTTTTCTGGAAGAAGATAACATCACCCAGAGCCTCAAATGATCTCTAGATTTATTTACAGTGTCTGGTACTTACCCACTAGATGAGAATTTAGGACAATTTGACAGAAAATCAAGAGGAACAGCAGACTATGCCAATGGATTGTCAGCGATCCAGATAATAGAGTAATTAAATACCATCACATAGTATGTAATATGTTTAAAGAAATAAAAGATAAGATTAAGAATCGGGGAACTAGAACTTAAAAAAAAAAAGAACAAAACGTAAATTCTAGAATTGAAGGTCTATAACTGAATTAATTGAGATTAAGATCTCAATGGTTGGGTTTAACAGTAGATTTGTATAGTAATAAATTGAAAATAAATATTCAGAATGATAAAATATGGAGAGAAAAATGATGGGAAATACATAAAAGATTCTAAGAGACATGGGATTCAGTGAAAATATTTAACAATGTGTAATTGAAATCTGAGTAGGAAAGGAAGGAGGAATAGTACAGAAGCAATATTTGTAGAGATAATGGCTGAGAATTCTCTATAACAGACAAGCCTCTCAAATCAAGAAATACTGTAGACCCTGCACCAGATAAATTCAAATAAAATTTCACTGAAACATAAGATTGCTGAAAACCAAAGATAATGAGAGAATCTTAAATACCTAGAGAAAAATTACGTATTACATTCAAAAGAGCAGTAAGGCTGACAGCTGATTTCTCAACACGAGCAACAGAAGTCAGAAGACAATGGAACAGTATTTTCAAAATGTAAACAGTATTTTCAAGAAGGTAAACTGCCAGACTGGAATTCTATACCCAGCAAAACATCCTGCAAAAGGGAAGGCAAAAATATCATCCTTTTAGATCAACAAAATGGAAAAAATTAGTACACACCAGAGCTGCACTAAAGGGGAGTACTAATAAAGATTCTTCTTTGGGCAGAAGGGAAATGATCCTGGCTGGCAGCTTTAAGATGTAGGAAAAGGTGAAGACCAAAGAGAGGGTAAATGCAAATGAATGTTGATATATGAAACAACAATAATAATGTCTTGTGTGGTTTAAAATATGTATGGAATTAAAAATTTTAATAATAACATATGAGTTGTGGGGATGTAAATAGGGTTAGTATCCTGTGGTCTTTGCATTGTCCAGGAAGTAGTAAAATTATTAATCTACTTGAGACTTTGATAAGTCAAGGATGCATATTGTAATCTCTAGGATATTCATTAAAAGAACATTAAAAGAATATATACCTACTAGCTAATGGAGAGGAAATATAGAGGAGGAGGAGGAGGAGTAATAGTAGTAGTAGTAGCCCAAGGAGACTTGATTAATCCAAAAGAAGACAGAAAAGGAACATAGAGTTTGTGGGAATAATAGGAAGCAAATGGTAGGATGATAGATTTACACTCAGGATATCAGTAATTATATTATTATTTATTTATTTTTTAAAATATGGAACGCTTCACGAACTTGCGTGTCATCCTTGCGCAGGAGCCATGCTAATCTTCTCTGTATTGTTCCAATTTTAGTATATGTGCCGCCGAAGCGAGCACAGTAATTATATGATTGATAAATAAAAATGAACTAAAAATTTCAATTAAAAGACAAAGATTGAGAGATTAAAAAAAAAGGTGGATCACGACTCTGTACTGCTTGCAAGGATGCATAAAAGTGGAAGGAAAGTAAAATGGTAGAAAAAGACATATCACTCAAACACTAACCGAAAGAAAACTGGTGTACCTATGTTAATAAAGTGGAATTTAGGGCAGAAAAGCATTATTAGAGATAAAGAGAGACATTTCATAATGATAAAATACTCAATTCAATAGTTCTACATCTGTACGTGCCTAAAAACATGGCCTCAAAATACAGAAAGGAAAAATTGGCAAAACTTACAAAGAATAGACACATCCACAATCATAGTGGGAAGTCTTAATGCACTTAATTAACTGATTGAATAAACAAAGAATCACTTGATGATCTCAATAACACACCTAACAGTCTTGACCTAATTGAGGTCACAGTGGGTCTGCCAGTAGATTAGATACAGTAGGAGAGACCTAGGAGATTGAAAATAACAAATATTGAAAATGAAATACAGAATAAAATGGAATATGAAATAAATAGGACACTGCACCCAATAACTATTATACATGCTTTTTATACACACATGGAACATTTATAAAAATTGCTGATCTATAAAGCGAGTGTTGACAGATTTCAAAAGATTTAAATCAGAGCATCAGACTTATTACAAAGATAGGTTTACTATTTGAAAAATCAATCAGTAGAAATCACTGAGTTAATAGGGTCAAGCAGAAAAACAATGTGATAATGTCAATCGATGTAAAAATTGCCTTTGGTAAAATTCAGCATCTGTTCAAAATGAAATCCCTTAAGACATTATGAGTAAAAGGTAAATTCCTTAATTTGATAGAGATTACTTAGAAAAATCCTATAGCAGACATCATGTTTAATGGTGAAGTGTTGAAAGTTTTCCTCCTGAGACTGGGAATAGAAATAAGTTATTTTCGGGCTTCGCTGGTGGCGCAGTGGTTGAGAGTCTGCCTGCCGATGCAGGGGACACGGGTTCGTGCCCTGGTTTGCGAAGGTCCCACATGCTGCGGAGCGGCTGGGCCTGTGAGCCGTGGCTGCTGAGCCTGCACGTCCGGAGCCTGTGCTCCGCAACGGGAAAGGCCACAGCAGTGAGAGCCCTGTGTACCACAAAAAAAAAAAAAAAAAGTTATTTTCACCATTACCACTACTTTATTATTTTATTTAGAGACCCTACCTAGTTCAATATGAAAAGAAAAATAAAAGGTACAGGGATCAGAAAGGAATGAATATAACTGTTTTTGTAGATGACATGATTGTGTATGTAGAAAAAAAAATCTCCTTGTAACTTATTGTAATTAATAAATAAGGTTGCAAGATTCAAAGTAACTCTGGACACAATTGCAGTTTTGTGTATCAACAACAAATAGAAAGTGAAATAAAAATATCATTTGTAGTAACATACACAGTCAGATTTTTCAGAATAAATGTAAAGAAATGTAAGGCATCTATACAGGGAAAAAATAAACACTGAGAGAAGTTAAAGGTCTAAATCAATAGATGGATATACCATGTTAATGGATTAGAAGAATCAGTGTTGTAAGATGCTGATTCTTCCCAAATTCAACTATGCCTTCAGTATAGTACTAATCAGAATGCCAGCAGATGTTTTCTTGATGGACTTGACAAACTGATGTTAACATAGGAGTGCAGACAGCAGGGATGGCCAAAATAATTTTGAAGAACAACAAACTGAGCAGACTTACTATACTGGGTAGCAAGACTTACTGTAAAGCTATAGTCATTAAAATAATATGGTTTTAGTAAAAGGCTAGACAAGTTGACCAACCAAGCAAAATAGTCCAGACACAGATCCATTCGTATCTGGACACCTGATTTTTCGCACAGGAGGCTCTGCAGGATGGCAGAGAAAGAACAGTCTTTTCAATAAATGTGTTTAGTTAGTTAGATACTCATGTAGGGAGGGGGAAAGAAATGCGACCCTTACACTACACACATTAATTCCAAATCTGTATCAGTCTGGATCAAAGCAGGAGAAAAAAAAAAAACAAAGAGTAAATTGAAGGAAAAAGTTTAATATGAACATTTTATGTTTTTGCGGTACGCGGGCCTCTCACTGTTGTGGCCTCTCCCGTTGTGGAGCACAGGCTCTGGACGCGCAGGCTCAGCAGCCACGGCTCAGGGGCCCAGGCGCTCCGCGGCATGTGGGATCTTCCCGGACCGGGGCACGAACCCTCGTCCCCTGCATCGGCAGGCAGACTCTCAACCACTGCGCTACCAGGGAAGCCCTAATATGAACATTTAAAATCGGGTTGTTTGTTCTTTTGATGTTGAGTTGTATGAGCTGTTTATATATTTGGGGTATTAATCCCTTATCAGTCATATTACTTGCAAATATTTTTTCCCACTCAGTAGGTTGTCTTTTCGTTTTGCTGATATAAAACATAATTTTTAAGAAAATGAACATTTTTCACCATAACAGGGAATGGAAGTAATGAGGGATAGGCTCATAAAAAGTGAAGAGAACTCTAAAGGATATAAGAATAGCAGACGTACAGCGTAGCTGCATCCTCTAGAGCTGAGGTAGAGCCCCCAAGGAAGAGTCCCACCCTGCCAAGGGCTGACACCCAGGCCTCGTCCCCAGGGCAGGCTGTGATGTGAGGCTTACTGCAAGGCGGAGAAGTCGTGGTGGTGTCACACTGGTGGAACTTGATGGAAAGCCGCCCTCTGGAACTTGCCATAAGCCACTGTCCTGTGCGGGAGGAAGGTGCCTCGTGGGGAGACGTCTCACTGGAGGCGCCCTGGGGGAAGCTGCGGGGGGGTGCTGGGCTGTGTGTGCTGCCGTCTCCAGAGGCCTGGGAGGCAGCCCGCACGGCAGGAGCTGAGTGAAGGGGATGCTGCACATGTGGGTGAAGATGCCTGGGCTGTAGGAGGATGCTGTGGAGGAACACACCTAAGTAAGATCATCCGGAAGGAAGGCTCTGTGTAACAGGATGTCAAGGTGGTAGCAGTTTTTTTTTTTTTTTTCCTCTCCTCAGGAATAGGATTATGGTGTCCCTAACCCCTGTATTCGTTCAGCATTTATTTAATAAATGTTAAACATTCTCTCTGTGCCAGACAGCGTATTTGTCACCAGATACATAAGAGAGGACAAAATAGACGTTGAACTTGCTTTTGCCGAGTCTGTGGTCTAGTAGGACAGCCAGCCATTCAGTTGGTCAGTTGAACTCCTTTTTTCAGACGCTGTTCCAGTCCCTGGGGACGTATAGCGTGGTCATCAAGACACAGTTTGCCTTTAAAGGGAAACAGCCATTAAGCAGATAATTGTAAGAATAAGTATGTATTTACAAAATGAAGGTTGTGAAAGGTTGTTCAAGAGCAGAGGACCTAATATAGATCAGAAACCAGGGAAAGACTCCCAGGAAGTGAACTTCTTGTGACGGGAGGGATGGGAGGGTTAGAGAGATCAGTGATCAGGGAGGGGAGTGTTGTGGACAGAGGCAGGCTTGCGGGAAGGCTCTCCGGGGTGAAGAGACTGGCACGTCTGAAGGAGTGGGAGAGGCAGGGTGGCTGGAGGGCTGGAGGGCAGGGTGCGCTGAGGGTGGCAGAGGGCAGACAACAGCGGCTCTGTGCCTTCGCCTCCGAGAGGAGCCGGGCTGGAGGCTGGGCCGGCGTCTAGAGCAGGTTGGTAGGTGTGAGCGACCTGTGCTGGGAGGGAGAGACCACAGAGAGGAGAGGAGGCCATCATTAACCCAACAAATACACGAGTGTCTCTGTGCCAGGCAGTTTCTAAACTCCTGGAATAGAAAAAACAAAAAAAAAGCCTGTCTGCAGGGAGCTTAATTTCTAAAGGGAGGATAAAAATAAAATGAGTTGCCAAGTGCATTGTAGGAAAAAAAGTCTATTTACCCGCTTCAGATGCCAGTCGCAAGTCCAGGTTGTCACCTGTGCTGCTGACCGGAGGTTCCATGACCCCCTCCCTCGGGTTCAATTAATTTGCTAGAGTCACTCACAGAACTCAGGGAAGTACTTACTTACTACCACTTTATTAAAGGGCACAGATGAACATCCAGACGAAGAGATACATAGGCCGAGGTCTTGGGAGGGTCCTGAGTGCAGGAGTGTCTGTCCCTGTGGAGTTGGGGTGTGTCACTCTCCCAGCGTGGATGTGTTGACATCCACAATCTGGAAGCTTTCTGAATCTGGTGCTATTGGGGCTTTATGGAGGCTTCCTCTTGATCTATTATTAATTCCCTTTCCAGCCTCCCTCCCTCTCTGAAGAATGGGGGGCGGGGCTGAAAATTCCAAGCTTCTTTTTGTGGCTTGGTCTTTCTGGCGACCAGCCCCCACCCAGAGCCGTGCTGGAGGGCTCCCTCTCCTGCCTCCACCCCCCCCAACAGGTGGCCTCACTAGAACAAAAGATGCTCTTAGTGCTTTTATCACTTTGAATTTACAAGGGTTTCAGGAGCCCTGTGTCAGGGACAGGTCAAAGACCAAATATGGGAACAAAAGATGTTCTTAACACTTAGGAAATTACCAGGGTTTTAGGAGTTCTCTGCCAGGAACTGGGCCCAGAGACCAGTATATACTTACTATTATCCCACACTGAGGGACCCAAAGGAGATTAGTTGTAGATGAAGATTTATTGTAGGGAAGGTCTGCATGTTGTAGGGATATTAGTACTGATATCCCCAATTCAAACTGCTATTATATTTTCTTTGAAAGGATTTAATTATCCAATTATATTTGGAATTCTTTGAGTTAGCTTTGTTTCATGGCGTTAGTTTTGTCCACTCTTTGTTTCTCAGTTGTATTAATATAATTTACAGATCTACTCATCCTTCCAGGCATTACCCAATTGAGAGGTGACTGCTTTTAGTAATTTTAAAATCAAATCAAATTGGAATTATATATTGATTTATATATTGAAGTTCTTTTCCAGCCTGTCTTGCTTTAAGCATTATACTGCCTTACAGTGGTGTGTGTGTGTATGTATGTGTGTGTATATGTATGTATATGTGTGTATATGTGTGCGTATGTGTGTGTGTCACTCCCCTCCACGGCCCCCCCCCCCCCCCCCCCCCCCAAGGAATCACAGATACCTCTTCTCTGTTTTTCTCCCAATGCCAAAATCTGTTGTGGTCATCTTGCCTGCCAGTGCATATGTGTGGAGGTGGATGTACATAACTTGCAGAGCATGGAGTTTCTATAAAAATTGTTAACCAGTCCCTTATTGCTTACCCAGTATTCTGCACACCTCTCCAGTTATTTTCTTAGGGCCTGCCGACATAGCTGCTCACCAAAGAGCACAAGCATTTGCCATATTCCCCACTGATCGGTACTCTCAGTAGCTGAATATGAGAATGTTCGGCTCCCTAAACTCTAACCAACACTAGGGATTATCAGTTTTTTAAATCTTTCTTAGTTCAGTGGGTGAAAAAATTATGTCTTTAAAAACAATTTTTTTTTGCGGTATGTGGGCCTCTCACTGTTGTGGCCTCTCCTGTTGTGGAGCACAGGCTCCGGACGCGCAGGCTCAGCGGCCATGGCTCACGGGCCCAGCCGCTTTGCAGCATGTGGGATCTTCCCGGACCGGGGCACGAACCTGCGTCCCCTGCATCGGCAGGCGGACTCTCAACCACTGCACCACCAGGGAAGCCCTATGTCTTCTTTTAATTTGCATTTCTTTGTGTGCTCCTGAGATTTAACATGTTTTGGGCACGTGTGTTACTTTTTTGAATTGTCTGTTCATTCTTTTGTTCTTTTTTCTCGTAGATTCTTCACCCTTTTTATTTCTGATTTCTATGTGTTTTTCTTAAAAAAGTGTGTATGTATAATTTTTTCCTGGCTAGAAACCTATATTTCAGTCTTTTTTTTTTTTAAACAGTTCTTTTATTTAGATGTTGGAGGTAGGAGTTAATTAATTAATTAATTAATTTTTGCTGTGTTGGGTCTTCGTTTCTGTGCAAGGGCTTTCTCTAGTTGTGGCAAGCGGGGGCCACTCTTCATTGCGGTGCGCGGGCCTCTCACTATCGCGGCCTCTCTTGTTGCGGAGCACAGGCTCTAGAGTGCAGGTTCAGTACTTGTGGCTCATGGGCCTAGTTGCTCCGCGGCATGTGGGATCCTCCCAGACCAGGGCTCGAACCCGTGTCCCCTGCATTAGCAGGCAGATTCTCAACCACTGCGCCACCAGGGAAGCCCTATATTTCAGTCTTAATTGTCTTCGTTGCGTCCTCACGTCAGTCCTGTGAGTCACGCCTTCAAACTTTGACTCTTTCTGGCCTTGACAGCATACCTAGGAAAGGTTTCCTTACCCCAGTTATTAATTATTCTCCCTGAATTTTCTTCTTTGTTTTGAATTTTTATCCTTAGATGTTTAATACACATAGACATTTTGTATATATTGGCAGAGTGAGGTAGAGCTTCTTATTTCTTTTTTCTCCCCAAATAGATGCTTATTATTGAATCATTGATCCTTTCCTACTGATTTGAAATGTTGCCTTTACCTTGTGCTAAATTTCCACAAATACACGGTTTTGTATCTGGATGCTCTCTGTTCATTGATCTGCTTATCTTATGCCTGCATCAAGTACCACATTGTTCTTTCCTTTTTCTTTTTTTGTCCCTTACACATTGATTTAGTTCTTGTTGATCTGACTTAGTGTGAAGAGAAAATTGTTGCTCCTATTCTATCCTTAAAAATCTAGCCGAAGTGAGGTGTGGCTTTGTAGTAGAGGTTCATTTGTTTCTCTAAGTTGAGGTGACAGTCTTTCTTTTTTTTTTTTTTTTCCTTTTGGCAGCAGAAGTTGTGGGTTGATGAAGAAAACTAATTTAAAGCAGCTTTTCTTGCCACTGAAAATAGAATTGAAATAATCTGTAATTTTCATTTCTTTAGCCATTGTTTCTCAGCTTTTCTCACATCTTAGAACACATCAAAAATAAAAGTATTTATAAGGCATATGGGATTAATGGATGAGTACTCTTGAGATCAGAGACCGCTGGTCCGGGGTGTGGGTGGCCCAGGCCCCCTTGCAGAGCATGAGGGGATCAACATCTGTGACTTGTGTGTGTTGTGACACACATCATTAGGGACGTGTTTGGAAAGTGCTGATCTAGGTTAAAGTATCCAGCTTCAAATAGTTTTCATTGTAAATCATTATAGCTTGATATGAATTTAACATTCTGAGACTCAGACTTCTTTTTAAAAAGTTTTAATTGTGCTAAGACGTATATAACGTAAAATTTACCATCTTAACCATTTTAAAGTATACAGTTCCTTGGCATTAAATAAATTCACACTGTTGTGCAACTAACTCCCTGTTCCCTTCTCCCTCCAGCCCTGGCAGACACCTTGCTACTTCCTGTCTCTCCGAATGTGATAACTCTAAGTGCCTCATATAAGTGGGATTGTACAGCGTTTGTCTTTTTGTGACTGGCTTATTTCTCTTAGCATAATGTCCTCAAGATTCATCCACATGTCATTTCCTTCCTTTTTAAAGGCTGAATAATATTTCATTATGTATATGCCACACTGTTTATCCATTCATCCATCGATAGACGCCTAGGTTGCCTCCACCCTTAGGTGTTGTGAGTAATGTTGCTGTGACCATGGGTGTGCAAATCTGAGAGCCAGACTTCTTGTAAGAGTGAGTTTTTCCTCATTTTTTCACCTCTTGCTCAGCTATTCCAGTCTGAATTTAATTCCCGTTCTTCTGAAAGCGCTTTCATAGATCACTAGTGATCTCAGACTTGTTAAAGATAAGGAGCACTTTGCAGGGCTTACTTGATTTCTCAGACATATTCACACAGGTTGCCCGTGCTTTCCCTTGGCCTCTGGGTTGGCATATGCACCCCTGGGTTCTTCTCCCCCGTGTTGGATGCTCCATCTTGCTCTCTTCTACCAGCACCTAAGGTGGGATTTCCTCAGGGCTTGAGACTAGACCTTCTTCTTGTGTGGCTGGTAAACGTGGATATTTCTCAGGAAGCAACCGAGGCCCTTCACCTCCTGATACCCACTTTTGCTTTCAGTGACCCTGCCCACTCCCATGGTTTCAGCCTGCCGAGGGCTCCTGCATTTGTTTTGAGCTCAGCTCTCTCTGCCGAGGGCCCCACCAGAGCTGCCCACCTGGTATCTGATTCCTCCAGTGCAGGATCTTGTCCTGTTTCATGTGTCTGAAATGAGCTTGTGGTCTTCCCGTCTGTCTCTCCCGTCTCAATAAAGGGCACCTCCCAGGTGCTTAAGTCAGACCAGGGGGCCAGTTTTAAGATAAACTTTTACATTTAGAGTAGTTTTAGATTTACAGGAAAGTTGCAAGAATATTACAGAGTTCCTGTGTACCACACACCCAGTGTCCCCTAATAACATTAGGGTGGTACGTTCATCCCAGCCAGTAACCAGTACTGATATAGGATTATAAGCTAAACTCCACACATTCTTCATATTTCCTTAGTTTTCCCCTGACGTCCTTTTCTGCTCCAGGACCCCATCCAGGAGGCCACCTGACATTTAGTCATCATGTCTCCTCAGGCTCCTCTGGACTGTGACAGTTTCTCAGACTTCCCTTGTTTTTGGTGACCTTGACAGATCAGGTATTTGTTGATGTCCTTCAGTTTGGGTTCGTCTGCTGTTTTGCTTGTGATTAGGCTGGGATTATGGGTTTTGGGAAGGAAGACCTTGAAGGTGCAGAGCCCTTCTCGTCTCATCTTATCGGGGGTGCCTGCTATCAACAAGACTTCTCGCTGTGATGCTCTTAACCTCCATCACCTGGCTGAGGCAGTGCTTATCAGTTTTCTCCAATCTAGAGTTACTATTTTTTTCCTCTCAGAGGTCATTTTTTCTTTTTTTGTTACAGCACAACTTATATATTTCAAAGGACAAAAAATTAGTATCATTTACAGTATCTTAAGATAAACTGCCTTTGAATGGGAGCTTCCTTTTCAGTACTTTGAGGTCTACAAGACGTATCTAGAAAATTTACTACCGTGGAAAACGAAGACTGCTTAAATCGAATGGGGGGTAGGGGAGGGCCGGTGGTTTTTCTTTTCGATTAATTGCTGTAACACCGTCCATCAGGAGGCTGAGGGAGTTTCATATTTTCTTTAGACATCATTAGGTGCCAAAGCTCTTGCAGGACAACTTTGATGCTATATGAATTCTGCCATTTTGCTAGCACTGATATGGCTCTTGGGTCCACCACTCCATTAGAACTATTAACTCCATTCATATTAATTTTTGTTACAGATCTTACACAGGGGGGTGCTTCTGGGTATTTAGGTCCACATTCTATTTTAAGGCTGTATATTCGGTTTTCATAAATTGTCCGAGCCTGTGGTTGCTGCCATCTTGCATTGCTGTCGCTCCTCTGAGGTCATTTTTGACACCTCCGTCATCTTTTATGTATTGAATCTAAGACTACTAGCTCTATTTCCAAATAAATTTCCAGTCTAAATCACTCTTTACAGCCACCTCTCCAGTGCAGGCCACAATTACCTGTGCCCAGACGGCTTCTAGAGATCTCCTGGCCCCTGTCCCTACTTGCACCCTTGCCCCCTCCCAACCCAGTGTCCGCCCAGATGCCAGAGTGGTTTTTTAAAAATGCCAGTTGGATTATGGTACCCCATTTCTCAATCCCTTGAATAATTTTCCATCGTATACTTAAGATACCGTCCAACTTCTCAACATGGTCCTCAAGGCCTGTGTAATCTTGTCTGTCACCCCTCCGGCCTCCTGCCTGGCCTCTCCCCTTGTTCTCTGTTCTCCCCCCGAGTTCCTTCTACACTCATGTTCTTCCTCCCACATTGCCTTTTACGTGTCGTTTTTTCTTCTTCTTAGAATATGGTCCCTCTCCACCTTGTCATCTTCCAGATCTCAGCTAAACATTATTTCCCCAGGGAAAATTGCCTGACCCCCTAGCAGAATTGATGAGGTCCCCTTGCTGTGTATTTCCGTAGCATCCTGCACTCTGCTCATGGTGCTTGAAATGACTTGTTCTGTGTCTGAATCCTCGCCTCAGTGGCTAAGATAGACAAAGCTGGGACGTCTTCTCTGCTCTTCATCACACGTCCCGGGCACCTGGTAACCGAGCCTGCCCCATGGTTAGGTGCTCAATATACATTTGTTGAACGAATGAGTTTGTCTTTAGGTTAAATTAGTGAGTAGAACTGCAGAGTGGAAAATCATTACTCTTCCTTTTTTTGTGTGCAAGTTCTTGAATTTATATCTGTGGTTCCCCTGATTGAAGTCCCACATGTATCCTTCTAAATCCATTGTGTAAGGGGTGGTGGGACAGGTATGGTAGTGTATGTAGAAGAGTACATTCCCCTCTGCTGCCCCTGAGGACCTTACTATTCATTCATTGCCTTATTCCCCAAACATGATTGGGAACCTCAGTGTGCAGAGCCCTGTGCATTGCACGGACATGGGGGGCTGTCAGGGTTGGCGGAGCACCTTCCATACCTGTCAGGGCCAGAGCCGTGGAGTAGGACAGGCCTGGACGATGGCGTTTCAGCTCCAGCTCCGACATTTTTAAGATTTACGTCTTGAACCTTGGCCACTGCTCATCTGAAAAAATGGGGATAGCAGCATCCCTCTTGCAGACCTTGGGGAGAATCAGGTAAGCAGACGAATGCAAGATGATCAGCATCATAAGAGCAATCACAGAGCCAGTGTTTATTGCTTTTTTAAAAAACATCTTCATTGGAGTATAATTACTTTACACTGTTGTGTTAGTTGCTGCTGTATAGCAAAGTGAATCAGCTATACGTGTACATATATCCCCACATCCCCTCCCTCTTGCGTCTCCCTCCCACCCTCCCCATCCCACCCCTCCAGGCGGTCACAAAGCACCGAGCTGATCTCCCTGTGCTAGGCGGCTGCTTCCCACTAGCTATCGATTTTACATTTGGTAGTGTGTATATGTCAGTGCCACTCTCTCACTTCGTCCCTTCCTCCTCCCCACATCCTCAGTTCCATTCTTTACATCTGCGTCTTTATTCCTGTCCTGCCCCTAGGTTCATCAGAACCATTTTTTCTTTCTTTTTTTTTTTTAGATTCCATATATATGTGTTAGCATACGGTATTTGTCTTTCTCTTTCTGACTTACTTCACTCTGTGTGACAGACTCTAGGTCCATCCACCTCACTACAGATAACTCAGTTTCATTTGCTTTTATGGCCGAGTAATATTCCATTGTATATATTTGCCACATCTTTATGTTTATTGCTTTTTAAGTCCTAAGCACCATGCTACTCAGTTTATATTACTTATTTTCATTAATACTCATAGCAACCCTATAAGGTAGGGGTGTTGTTATCTTCATGTTATAAATGAAGAAAATGTGACTTAGTTAAAAAAACTAAATAATTTGTCCAAGGTCATAGAAGTAGTAAGTGGTAGAGCTATTACTGGAACCTAGAATTGGTTCTAATTGGAAAAGAACTCCCTGTATCTTATATAGCTACCCTATCTTTCAGTATAGCTTTATTCTTTGGGGTTTTAGAGACTTTTTAGGCATCCATTGGCATTTAAAAACTTAAGGGCCACCTTAAGCTGATAGCAGCTGGAATTTGTTTCTTTACCCTTTGGCAGCTCTGACATCTGTGCCTGGATGTCTGCAGGAGGCGGGTGTGTGTGGAGACTGGAGGATGGGGTGGACCCACCTGGGCAGTTTTTCTTTTCTCTTCTTTAAAGTAAATAAATAAATAAAGCATTAAATATTTTTGTAAATAAATAAAATTATTTTTGGCTGCTTTGGGTCTTCATTGCTGCACGCAGGCTTTCTCTAGTTGTGGTGAGGGGGGCTACTCCTCGTTGTGGTGCGCGGGCTTCTCATTGCGGTGGCTTCTCTTGTTGCGGAGCATGGGCTCTAGGTGCGGGCTTCAGTGGTTGTGGCTCGAGGGTTCTAGGCGTGCGGGCTTAAGTAGTTGTGGTGTGTGGGCTCAGTAGTTGTAGCTCGTGGGTTCTAGAGCACAGGCTCAGTAGTTGTGGTGCATGGGCTTAGTTGCTCCGTGGCATGTGGGATTTTCCTGGACCAGAGCTTGAACCCGTGTCCTCTGCATTGGCAGGTGGATTCTTAACCACTGTGCCACCAGGGAAGTCCTGGGCAGTTTTTCTTAAAGTGAGGATTGTGGACTGTTCTAGTCAGACTCACCTGGGGTTTTACTAATGCAGATTGTTTAGCTCCTCTTTTGATGTACTAAACTGTAATCTCTTAGGGGAAGGACTTGAGAACTATTTTTACAAATGACTTGGTTTAAATAGGGGATTCTTATTCATCTGAAGCTTGAGAATCAATGACTAGAGGAAGTGGGAAATGTTGGAGTCTAATCGTTCTGACTGTCACTGTAGGAAGCCAGTAGAGCAATTAAAGTAAGCACTGCGTGTAGGTTAGTAAACTTAAAAACAGGTCATGTAGAAATAAAAGTCAGCAGTGGGTGGGTCTGTTTCGCTTTTGTTTTATTTCTTATAAATTTGTGTTTGGGGAAATTTGGCATGTATTGTATTATTCTTTTTCCCTAGTGGGGATAGTACCTGAAAGGAACGGGTCTCAGTTGTGGTAGAGTTGACATAATATAAATGCTAAATCTGAGGAAGAAATTTAAGAATATTTGGTGAATTTGCATATCATTTGCAAAGCTAGGAGTGTGTCTAAAGCTGATTTTTCAAGTCTCTTAGAGAAACTGTCATACTGTGCCTTGATTTTCAGTTTAGAAACTATGGTAATTTCAGGTTTGCGGCTAATATGAAAGCTAGTAATCAGTATCAAATGTTTTAAATTTATAATATTTATGTATTTATGCATTTATTTTATTAATTTTTTAAAATATATATACATACATACTTAAAAATTTTTGTTTCCAGTTTCTTTGCCCAGTTTTTATTTATTTATTTATTTATTGTTTTATATATACATCTTTATTGGAGTATAATTGCTTTACAGTGTTGTGTTAATTTCTGCTGTACAACAGTGAATCAGCTATATGCATACATATATCCCCATATCCCCTCCCTCTTGAGCCTCCCTCCCACCCCTCTAGGTCGTCACAAAGCACTGAGCTGATCTCCCTGTGCTATATGCATTTATTTTAAACAGTGAGATTACTTTTATTATTTCACCTAAGAAGACCAGAACCAGGTGGTTCCAGAATTGGTTGGTTCAGTGGCTTGGAAGGTGGCTCCCACTGTCTCCCCTGTGACTCTTGGCTGCTTCTGCATGGTGGCTACAGCATGGCTGTGTGGTTTAAAGTGTGCAGGGAGAGGGCAAAGTCCCTGCCTTTTGACCGCCCCCCATTCTTTAAAAAAATTTTTTTTAAACTAAAAATACTTGATTAATCCAAAAGAAGGCAGAAAGGAAGAGCAAAGGAACAAAGAACACAGGAAATAAATAGAAAACAGCAGGATGGTTCACTAAAACCCAACCATATCTGATTGAAAGGTGGGAGATTGACAGACAAGATTTAAGAGAGCAGGACCCTTTAATTCTTCTTGAACTTTGTTCTGGGATGCAGCTAAGTTACTTTTAAGCAGTTTGAACCTTTAAGGTTTTGCTTTGTTCTGTGGGTCTGCAGTAGTGCTCAGTCTAAGGCTAATTTTTTCTCCACTCCTGAGGCCTTCTACACAGTGCTTGAGTACTCTGCCCAATGCTTGGTGAATTTAGAGTTTTTCAGTCTCTGACCCCATTCTTAAATAGCTTTTTTGAGGTATAATTGGCATATAATAAATTGCACTTACTTTTGAGAAGTGTGCACATGCACACACCCCATGGCCATCACCATTCCACCAGAATGAGTGTATCCATCACTCTTAAGAGTTCCCTTGTGCTCATGGCAGCCCCTTCCTCCCACTTGCTTTCTCCTTTTGTGAAATCTTTGAAGCTGTTAGGGAAAAAATTATATTGTTGAAGATAAAGTCCTAGGTAGAAAGGTATTTAACTTGTAGTTTTAGCTTTTGTTTTCTTTTTGAGGATTGTGGTGGAAATAATATGATGATTGATTGTAGGTGTATGTTGCTGTATCATTTATAAAATGTTTTGAGAAACAGGCACATATTTTAGAACAGACTATCTTTGAGAAGCTTGACAGGGGAAATATATTTTCAGAAAGGTTGAAAAAAATGGCAGAGATGGTGTCTGTTGTGGGAAGGGGGTCAGGGACGGGGTACCTCTTGCTGGCTGTGCTGCCCTGGGCCCCACTTGGAGGAGCCACAAACATGGAGACCAAATGCTTTTATTTTCTTGGTTTTTCAGCCAGGCAGTATTTCTAATATGCTGAAGAAACTAACAAATTCTAACATGAAAGGGTAAAAGAAATATAGTCCCCACTTAACAGAAGGATATACTTAGCTCAAGTGCATTTTATTCTAGTGAATTACCTGTTTTATTGAGTGACATTTTGGTGATTTATTTATTTATGTTTATAGATTAAAATTTTTTTCTGCCTCATCACTATAATAAACTTTTGGCTGGACATTTCTCCTTTTACTCTCTGAATACACTTGATGAGATTAGTTTCTGCTGCAGAGAGCATTATATTGTTGAGTTAATAGCCATTTTGTAAAGAATTAGTAAAATATATAGGGCTCTATTTTAATGGGTCTCTTCAGCTGTCTCGTAGCTTCTCTGACTCTCTGAATTTTCTTGGCTCTTTTTTTTTTTTATTTCTTTCTGGTTCTTCTATGTGTTTTGAAAGTAATATGCTTGAGGTGAGAAAGGCAGCATTTCTGTCATGATTTAACCGTATTAGAAATGACGTTCTTTGTTCTATGTCTGCTTAGTTGAGAAATGAACCAATTCTCTTTGCTTATAAATGCTGGCTGGTCCTTGGCCCAAAATAAAAAAAAACCCCAAACCCAAAAACCAACAACCATAAACAAAAAACACCAAACCAAAGCAAAAAGCGCAAAAAACAACCCCCCCAAAACTTAGAGTACAAATTGAGCATGCTGGAAAACATATCCCTACAAGAAGTTGTCCAGGAAGTGAGAGCATAATATGGGTGAGAATTTCCCTGGCAAAGTCTTCTTTGCTAGAACTCCAGTGACTTCTTGGTCTTGTGAAAGTGAAACTTGGTGTGTCTCTTATTTCAGTAACATAACTCACCAGTGCTGTGGTACAGTTTTCTTTCCGGTTTTAGCTTGAGGGTAGGGTATACTAGTTATGCTCCTAAGGTTTTAGGAGTTAGTAGGGTTTTTGAGCATTCCCTGTTTAGTTCAGTTACTGCTTGTCATTTGAAGAGGACTCTCCTTCTCTACCCCTTGATGTAAAAGTGCTAGTTCTGCCACTTAGGATTTGTTTTGGGTTAAAGAACCCCCCTCCGCCTACACCCTGAATCTTTGCATGTATTGGTATGTATGAATCCAGTTCATTCGTAGTCCTTGAGGCACTCTGTCTGGGGCCCAGGAATGGGGCTAGTAGAATGTTCTGTTTCCTACATTTCAGCTTGGGCCAGCCCTTCGGGAAAAAGCAAAAAGTTCCTCAGGTCCCATAGCCTCTAGAATTTGGAGCAGAACTGTTGCTTCAACAGGCTTCCGGTTAAGTAGGCAGGTGTCACACTGTTTCTGTGGGAAGAAGGATGTGTGTCCCAGATACCTGCCTCCACGAAGGGGCTCTGGCCTCAGCTCTTTGTTGTTGCGGCTGAATCCGTGCTCCCCAGTTGTGCTGGCCCCTGACTGTTTCTAGCCGTCTTATTACTTATTAAATTATATTCTAGGATCCTTGAATAGTAGGGACGTGGCAAACTCCTTCCTGGTAGCCCTTCCCTTCTTCCACCCCAAATAGCAAACACATTTGAAAACATTAGCTGAAATCCTTCATATTACAGATTTTCTTAAATCACCTAAAATGTTATCATTACTGGCACAAATTTATTCAAATTGTTGGAACTTCTAAGTGCCTAGGTGGGGAGTGTTCTGTTTGTTTTGTGTTTATTACTTAGATTATATTCATTTCCGTGAAATTATTTGTGGGAATTTCGTTGGTTGTAATGCTTTCAGGTCCTCAAAGAGCAGTTCCTTCTATTTGGGGATCACATCATGTTGGCATAGGCTGGTGTGTGCAACTTTTGGCAGGGCTTAAGCTAGTAGAAAATTTGGGCTAACACATTTTTTTTCTGAGTCGGTGAATTTTAGAAATGATTTAGAATTTCGAGAAGCATCTATAAGTATTCTCCTCTTGTTGTCCAGAAGTTTTTTAATAAATACATGTGTTTTGATAATGAAGCGGTACATATATTTGATCTGAATATACTTTTTCTCATTTTTAATAGGAAATATTTTAATAAAACAAAACTTGGCTAATGGTATACTTGCTGGCTTCTTGCCTTTTCTTACAAACGTGCTAAAGTGGTCTGAATAACAGTGCTACTAAAACAACATATGCCTTGTTTTGATGGGGTATCGATTCCTTCTATAGTGTTCAAAATTGCTTGCATGCCTCCCAGCAACAAATACGTATGTGACAGACTTTACATGAGATGAGCATCCCAGATAAATGAAATGCTAGTTTACTTTTCAGTAGCTCTGGAACTTAAAAAGAAAGTCGTTTTTTAGAAATGTGGCCTTGAGGCGCTAACACACTTGTGTCTAGTGCATGAAGCTCTGCAAGTTATGTTTTAACAAAACCTAATCGGGGGAACAAAATCTTTATAGAGTTTATTTATTGATTGCTCTAAGCCACCAGAAAGAGTATTCTGTTCCTCTTAATAAAATCCTTTGGGGCAGTTGTCCATATTTTAATATGGAAGTATTTGGGGAATTTGATTTTATCAGGGTAAACTCAAATGTTAGATATTGTAAGATTGAAACTAAGCTAGGAGACTGGAAGAACGAATGGTACTTACGGTTCTTTTTGGCTAGTGGTGCTCTCGTTTACCCTTGTAGATGGAGAGGCGTTATTTCTGTTGTTGCCTGTCCAGCAACAAGTAAGGAATTTGGATCCTGAAATCAGGAAAGTGTAGCCTGCTCAAGTTTAGTTTCAGAGATGAGACTAAAGATCACTAATAGTAGTCATTTTATTTACTAGTGAAAGGAATATGGAAATTATTTACTGTAACTCCTAATCGTTATGCTTGCTGTTGCCTCAAAGTTAATAAGTATGTTTGTCATGATATCCGTGGTGGCCACATGATGCAAAACAAAACCTTAGCCCTTTCTCTCCTTTTAAGGTTTATTAATGTCCTTTTTGGTTTGTTAATGAGGGAGATGAGTAAATAATAACAGGAAATTGAGGCCTAAACTGTCATATACTCTTTTTCTGTTGTTAAGATATTGCTGGTGTCAAGCTTCTATTAATTCTGTGTAATTCCAGTGGAGACAGCAAGTTATTTTGCTTAAAATGTCGTCCCCCCCCCCCCCCGCACCAACCCCGTCCCGCAGTGAGAGTTGAATGTGAGAACAGATCTTAATAGATATAGTTACACAGTTTATTTTATCATGTATCACTTTATTGCTGTCTTCTAGAACACTGTTATACTAAATGTTCCAATAATGGAAATTTTATGCAGCTACTTCAAATGAAACAAATTTGCAAAAACTCAATTTTGGAACTCATTCCTTGAGGAGAGGAAAAAAACTCACCACGCTGTGACCAAATTAGATTTCTGATATGTTGGCAACTTAACAAACACTGTCATTTCCAGAAAACAGGGTGTGGGGTCCAGTGGAATTGTCAGCACTTCTTAGTCACTTATAATGGGGGATATTTGGGGTTTTAATATGATTGAATGGTTAAATTTTTACAAAAAGGTAATTAAAATTTGGTGTTGTACCTAAATAAAAATGGCTCTACACGGAATCAGGAATGACTGTGTTCAATTACAGGGGAGTCTTCTTTTCAAGAACTTGATTTTAAATTCTCGGAGATATTAGTTTTACTTACTGGAGCTCCTTTGTTTTGCAGAGATCATGATGCAGCCGTCCTTTTGGATTTCTTTTTAATAATGTGTGACCCTTCACCTTTGATCCCCTGACCTGCATTACCTTGGTAACCATTTCATTTTTTAATTTAATTTCATTTTTTGATTTTGGTGTACAAGCTGTAACATTTCATCTCTCAAAGTGTAACACGCTGATTTCCTCAAATAGAGATACCCCTTTGAGCGATAAATTTGCAAAATGCTGTCTTCATTTTCTGTATTAAAATTCATTTCAGTTTTAAAAATAAAGTGTAATCTGTGTTTTCATCCTTTTAAAATTTAAGTTTAATGAGTGCATTTCCCCATGCAGTATATTTCCTCTTCTATTCATGTTTTGCAGTAGCCAAATGAACTTGGTGTTCACACATAACTTGCATACACAGCGGACACCCAGAGCCCCCCCACCCCCCCATGCCCTGCCCCGCCCCTTCTCACACACACCCCCTCACCATCACCACACACCCCCTCACCACCACCACACACCCCTTCCTTTGCAGATTAACTCATCTTTCAGAAATAGTGGCAACTTGAACTTACTGGTCTCAGCTGCCACATTCTACAACCTCACATTATGTTTTATATTTTCAAGTGTTTGTGGGAGGAAAAGTTTAGCCGTTTAATTTCATGTACGGACTGGAAGATAAGAAAGTTGTCTCATTTCCAAAATTCACCTTTCCCCCTCCTTCAGTATTTTATTCTTTATTTGAGGTATAAGTTAAGAACGAGCAACATTTTTAACCTGATCAAAAGTGGCCTTTTGTCTCTGCTGAAACCTGGTCAGTCAGCTGTGATGGTCCATATACCAGATTGCTTTATGCCATATGCTGTTTCATGACTGTTTTTCAGACAATGCATTTTTAATTGTATTCCACTTTTCAAAAAATTCTTATTCAAAAGCAAAAAAACTGAAATCTAAAAAATGAAACTTGAGTTAATTCTTGGAACTGACAAGATATTCCTGAGAATTCATGTTCTTTAAAAAAAAAAAAAATCATGTGAAATCTCCTAGCATGGCCTGCTGAAGCACAGATTACTTTTTAAGTGTCTCATTATTTTATTCTCCAACATTTAATGCTGATGCTTTAATTGCACACAGCTGAAGCTGTTAAATGAGCACTGAAATGGATTTAAGTCCTCTCTGAGCTTTGTTGATACCTATAAAAGTTTATGTCATTCATTAGAACCACAAATTAAAATTAGCTGTAGTGAGCTGCTCAGTGGAGACTGGAACTCTTAGGAACACTTCTTCAGGCTTACTGGCTCGTCTTTGTCTGTTACACTTACATCCCTGGGAAATTGCCTTTGGCCTGTTGGGTATCTTTTCACAGAATTGCAAAATATCAGAGCTGAGAAGTATGAGTAGGTAAAACATTCCATGATTACAAAGCCAGAAAGCACATGGAATGAATGTTCCAGAAGTTAGGGGCATTTATTTATCCAACCTTGCATTTTAAGGTGATTTTTTTTTTTTTTTTTTATGATAATGCTTTCAGAGTTGCATAGGAATGTATTCCGTATCCTTCTAGCACCAGAAGAAGAATGTGTAGCTTGGAGTTTATTGAACAGGCGTCGCAGGGCTGAAAGGGGCTGTGAGTGGCGGTCTTCTGCACTCCTCTTGCTTAAGCAGCCCTATACCTGCCCGACCCCTGAGGGGGAGCTAGCTGATGAGAGTCACAAGCTCCCTGTTGACAGAATCAGGGCCTCTTGACATCTCCCTGAAGGCTCCTAGGTCCTCTAGAGACAGTCAAATACTTTATTCATAAGTCCAGTAGGAGCTAAGGAGACGTTAATAGGCACCCAAGAGAAATGTTTTTATTGTGATAATTTTATTTTGCAGTTACGTCGAAGAGAGCTGGTATACGGACACATTCGTTACCTATTTTCAGTGAGCAGTGCTTATTTGGTTAGTATTTAGGAATTCTGGTGAGTTGTAAGCCACACGGATGTAGTTTCTGTGAGCATGATTCAGTGAGAAAACCCTAGGCTGAGAGTCAGAAAACCTGCTTTGGACCAGCCGGGTCTCTGGATGTGCCAGGGGTATCTTGTGAGGTAGCGACACACAAAACCCAGAAACTCAAATAGCAAGACTTCAAAAGACTTCCACGTTAGGGTTGAAAACAGTGAAATCAGTTGTTCCACTTAACGTACAGGAATGTGTAGAACATTTCACTGATTCGACTTCCGTTTTATCCTGTGTGAAACGTAGATATTGTACGTCTCCTACTTGCTTTTTAGGGTTGTTGGCAGGATAAATGAAAATGCGTGATGGACACCCTGGGAACCCAGAAGAAAGGTGCCTTTGAAAGTAAACCTCATGCGAGGGCTGTGCGCTCAGCAGCGGCAGTCTTCATGCTGAGAGGCTGCTGTAGTGCATCCTCTGGGGAGCGGCCGGGAGCGTGGGCGCTGGGGCCAGGCTGCCTCGCGTCGCATCCCACCTCAGCCCTTTGCAGGTGGTCGGATCGAGACAGTTATCTAACCCCTCTGTGCCGCAGCTTCCTCTTTAAAGTGGGGTTGATAATAACAGTACCTGCTCAGAGCGTCATGAAGAGTCCTAGGTGAGCTGCTGCATGTGAAGTGTGTACTTAGAGCAGCGGCCGGCAGGCAGTGTGGCCGTGGCCGTGGCATCTGGGCCCGATCCTGCGCGCCAGGAGAAACCCAGGCAGTGTGGGAGTTCCCATGAAATGGAATTTCATGAAATGGAATTTCCTACACCTTGCAGAAAACTAAACTTGAAAGAGTGTCCCTGTTAGTATTCTGCTATTGTCTTGAAGGCCCAGGCGTGCTTACAGGAAGAGGCACTGGATAGTTTATGGGAATCAGGCACCTCTCAAACAATGTAAGTTCAGGTGCTGCAAGTTAAATCTGGGCTCCTAACCTTTTAGGAAGAAAAGTTTAGATAATTAAGAGCTTATTGGCCCTTTGTTGATAGGTTCTTTTGTTTTAGCTATTTTTGGCTATGGAGGCACACGAAAGACCCGTGGGAGAGACCCCATCCTTTACTTAGTCAGCACTTACTCATTCTCTCAGCTTCAGTCAGCTGTCTAGTGAGCTTTCACAGAGTCAGAAAGCATTTATGTGTTGAGAGATTTTTACCTTGCTGTAGGAGGCTTCACTGCTTCATCCTCAGTAGAATAAGGGGGAAGAAAGTCACTGCTGTGTGTCACATATTCCCAAGCGTTTCCACATAATTATATACATTTATCTATGAGGTCGGTGGTGTTTGTTAACCCTGTTTTGCACCTGAGAACACCGACGCTCAGGTAGATTAAATAAACTCGTGCAGGGTCACACCCCTAGTAGGTTGCAAAACTGGGACTTGAATCCAGGAGCTGCCCTTCTGGTACCTGCTGCCTTGTGCTTGCCGGCAAACCTGGCTGCACCCCTGACAGGAGATCCTGCCATTTGGTTGCAGGGGCCTCCTCTGCATGCATTTGTGTCCCTCAGCCGTCAGTGCCCCAGACTTACTTAGTGAGACCTCCAGCACCCCACCACCCGCATCACCAGGAAGGCCCCGCCGTTCACGTGGCGCCTGGAGGGGCTGCATAGCAGCGGCTTCCTTGCTCTTGGCTGCACGTCCAGGATCCCTTGTACAGCTTTAAAATGTGGAGCACTGGCCCCATCCCAGACTCTGAGCTGCCTGTTCTAGCAGAGAACCATCGATCAGAGCACAAAGATGCAGGATGTTTATGTTACTCGTAAGTAAGGAAAAGCTATCACTAATCCAGAACACGGGCCAGTGCCGTTAATTCTATAGTTAGCTGCATTGTAAGCTACAGTGGGCCTTTGTGGGCCAGTGTGGTGGTGCACTCACCAGCAACCAGCAGCCATTTTGTGGGAAGAGTCCCAGCTGTCCTTTCGGTGGGATGTAGTCTTCTGGAAGTGGGCATCTGACCATCACAAAAACCAGGTTTGAGATCGCTCATGGGGCGAAATGAAGCAGTGGGCTGTCTCCTTTCTCCTTCGCCTTTTCACTTTCTTTTCTCTGCCCTACTTGCGTGCATTTATTTTTTACAACCCTCCTTCCCTCTCCTCCCCAACCCTTCCCTGTCTTATCTTTCCTCTGTTTCTCTTTTTCTCCATCGTCTGCCAGATGCTTCTGAGTGTATCTGTCATCAGACTGTAAATACTTGAAATCCTGCAAGGGGCCGGGCACATCGCAGGTGTTCCTAGCAGTTGACGCGTCTCGGTATGTCCTGGGATCTTTCAGAGGTGAAGGCGCTACCCTGAGTCACCTTGAAAGTTGTCAGATTTTGTTTGTGATCATCAACCTTAAGTTGGGTGCTTTATCTTGAAAATTCAGATAATCTGGCATGACAGTTTGAGAGACGCCGTCACTAACTAGGACAGAGTGCTGGCCAGCGGTGGACTTGACCCCTCTAGAGGCACTGGCGTCCGGCTTTTGGTGTATCTGCTGCTGAAGGTCTGAGGTCATGGGTCAGGCCCCCTGTTTGGTGACGAGGAGCCATTCCTGAGAGGGGGAGCCCTTCCCGGAGGCCCTCAGCCAGTCCAGACTTGCTGCCCGGGGAGGGGAGCAGAGCCAGCGCCGGGGCGCGTGGATGCCCTGTGGCCGTGCACGGTGACCTGTGTGCCTCGGGAGATGACGGAGAAATACCCGGCCCTGATGGGTAGGCTGGTGGGTAGGAGGGGCCCCTGCGCTGAGCAGGCCCCTTGGGGGGCAGTTCTGATGGCATTTAACCCCTCTGGAGGCGGTAGGAGACCAGGAAACATGGTCCAAGTGTGAAAAGTTATTTTTTGTCATTCTTCAGTGAAAATCTGCCCTCGCCAGCAGGGGGGCGACTGAAGGCCAAGGCGGCAGCAGGATCGTTGCTCAGTCAGGAGCGAAGGGGAAGCATCTCCTGTTTGTGCTCGTTTGTGGGTGCCATCTCCCTGGGAAACCGTGGCCCTGGTTACTGTGGCACCAGGTGACATGCCTCCGAATCACAGGATTTAGACCAGACTTTCCACTTTCCACACGTGTCTCTAGGTGGGTTCAGAAATATACCATGTGATAGACACATGTGCCCGCACAGAACGTGGATATTAGTCAGCCTGTGGTGCCGAGTTCTCCTCTCTCTTCTTATTGATCCTTTGGAGTATTTCACCCCTCTCCGCCCCTCGTTTTCCCCTGGGAGAAGCCCGAAGGACATTTCTCCTTCTTCCGTAGCAATGGGAAGAGGACTGGCAGGGAGGGTGGCAAGTTGTCGGCGGCCGTTTGACTCTGGGTTTCTCGTACCTGCTCTGGCATGTTTTACGGCATGTGGCACAAGTGCTGGCACGTAGGAGACACCCAGCAAACGTTCACTCTCCTTTCAGCTGTCATTAGCACATTAATTAAGAACAGGAGCTGATAGACTTCACGTATCTGTGCAGAGATACATCTGTAATTAAAGTTTTAATTAAAGAAACACCAGACCAGGCAGATGGTTCTTATCCCCGCATCCTGTAAACTAGACAGCCATGGCTTTTTGATCTTGCAAACAAGCAAAGCAGAGGGTAGCAGCGGCGCTCCCAGAAGTGGACCAGAGGGGAGAGATAGTCTTATTAACTAGCCATAATCTAATTTTGGTAGCACTCTGTGCGATGCCAAAGCCAGGGATAATCATCGCAGTTTGAAATGGAAATTCAATACATCAAAGTTCTGTCCCAGCCAAAGCTTTTAAGCCTCAAGTCAAGGGCATTACCAGAGCCCAGCTGGTATATCACAAGGCATGTGGTTTTGTGCTAGATCACAAAAGCTGACAAAGTGTTATTTAGGATCATCAGCTAAATACAGTATTAAATTAGCGCGCCATCATCCTGACTTTTCAGGTTCTTGCCCCCGTGTAGCAGTGCAGGACTGAGATGGGACGGGTGCTGCCTGCCTCATGTGTGTCCTCTGTGCTGTGTCACGGTGACCTGAGTGACCAGCCAACTGCAGAATGAAAAAACGAAACCATCACTGGGATACCAGGAAAAGACAGATCTCAGGTCTTATCATTTCTGGGAAAAAACCTGCCCCCAGTGGCCCTGGCCATTTGCTCCGCTATGTCCCTGTCAGCAGGAGGCCAGAGCCGTGCAGGCAGGGGTCAGGCAGTTCACTTTGACCTCTTGGGGTTCATCCCCTCCTTGACCCCCAATTTCTTACCCTTCCTCATAGTCTTTTACTTATCCAGGCACACGGTTTTCTGGCATTCAGCACAGGGAGGCACTTACACACCTGAACGCTCTACTAATGGATATAGGTGTTTTTTTTAAAAATTTATTTTATTTATTTATTTTTGGCTGTGTTGGGTCTTTGTTGCTGCGCGCGGGCTTTCTCTAGTTGCGGCGAGCGGGGTTACTCTTCGTTGCGGTGTGCGGGCTTCTCATCGCGGTGGCTTCTCTTGTTGCGGAGCATGGGCTCTAGGTGCGTGGGCTTCAGTAGTTGTGGATTGCAGGCTTCAGTAGTTGTGGCTCACGGGCTCTAGAGCGCAGGCTCAGTAGTTGTGGCACACGGACTTAGTTGCTCCACGGCATGTGGGATCTTCCTGGACCAGGGCTCAAACCCGTGTCCCCTGCATTGGCAGGCGGATTCTTAACCACTGTGCCACCAGGGAAGCCCTACAGGTGTGTTTTTACCACCTACATCTCACTCATTTGTTTCCCACTTGGTAGAACCAATACTGAAGATGTTCCTTATTTCACAGGGAAACATCTTAGAGGGTCAGGAGGGCAGTTGTCTGCTTTGCTTAATGGTGTGTGACCCTATCGTTCCTGTTTCTTTTAAAGGAAGTAGGGGCTTCTCACTGGAAGAAGAGCCCGTGTGACACCAGGATATGTATCAGTATCTTCACATTAAAGACTCTTCCCCAGAACGGTAGAACTCGGAAGTACTTTAGCTCATGTTAATACCATTTATAAATCAAAACTCAGTCCTCTTAGGAGAGTGGCCGAATCCATAGTGCTGTGATGGTTGTGAGTGACTGAGTGTGTATGATGGGTGGATGGAAATGTTTTTACCACCTTTTTGCTTGGGAAAGACTTTTATCTGACGAGATGTTCTTTGTTTTTAGAAGTCAATTAAATGTCGGCTACTTTGAGTAAGCAGTCTTTTGTGCTTGTATCCAGGAAATTTGGTCAGGCCTGTACAGAACTGTGCTACTGGGTTGGCATTTTGCATGCGGAATTTGAACCTGACTATGGAATCTGTTTCTTCTCCACTCTGGCTAGAGACCTGAACACGTGACCTCTGAGGCGGCAGCACAGTTTGAGATCGTAGAAGGTCCCTTACGAAGTGACGCTGGTGCTCCTCGGAGCACGGCGGTTATGGCTCACTTCAAGGTTTCTCCACAGAGAGAAACATCAGCAAACACACCTGGAATAGTAGGGTTTTTGTTTCTCTTTCTGCGGTGGGTTTTAAGAAAGCTTTGCCCTTCCTGGTATCAGTGTGGTGCTGGGGGTGGGGAAGTGTTCTGCCCTCTCTGAGAGGGACTTAAATTCAAAGGTTTATACATTCGTTCAGTAAGTATTTATGGAAAGCCTAGTACCAGGCACTGTCCTAGGTGCCCGGAGTAAAGCAGTAAACAAATCAAGGCCATTTCTGTCACAAAGAGCCTATTTTCTGGGAAGGGTCAGTAAACAATAAACAAAAAGCAAGTAACACTAACTGAGTGATTACATGTGCCAGTTACATTTATTACCTCATCAGCGCTCAGAACACTGAGGAGGTAGGGGCTGTTATTGTCCCCATTTCACAGAGGAGGAAACTGAGGTACAGAGAGGTAAAAATAACTCGCTCAGTGTCACACAGCTAGGACATGGTGCTGTTGGCACTCCAACCCAGGTAATCTGCCTCCAGATTTCGTGCTCTTAAACACTACGCTGTTTTGTCTCCCTGTTAAAAACTGCCTGATCAGTTTATTTCTACCTAAATGAATATCATAAAGAAACATCATATGACAGTGAGTGTGACGCAGAACAGCGAAGCAAGGTAAACCGTTTTAAGGGTCCCTGGATGTTGGTGTGCGTGCGCGTGCTGCTTTGGCTGGCGTGGCTGGAGCAGGTGTCTCTCCTAAGGTGATTTGAAGGAAGTGACACATTGATGTATGTAGATATCTGGGCTAAGAGTATTCCAAGCAGAGGGAACAGCAAAGGCAGAGGCCCCCGGGTAGATGTGGGCTTGGCAATAGCAAAAGAGAAGCAGGGAGGCCGCCATGGTCGCATCGAGTGAGCACAGTGGACAGGAGCAGATGAGGCGGTCAGCAGCGAGATCCCGCGGGGCCTTGTAGGGCGTGGGAAGGTCTTTGATTTTACTGAATGAGAAGGGGAGCCATCCAAGAACTTTTGAGCGGGAAAACAACGTGATTAAAAGGATCACTTTGAATGCAGTGCAGAGAGTAGTCTAGGGCTGGGGTCGGCAATACTGTGTAGGCCTGAGCGCCAGATCCAGCCTGCCACCTGTTTTTGTGCGGCCAGCAAACTAAGAATGCTTTTCACATTTTTAGATGGCTGAAAAAGTAAGGTGAATAGTAATATGTTGTGGCACCTGAAACTTACATGAAGTCCAGGTTTCAGTGTCCGTTTAAGTTCCAGTTTTATTCGCACAGGGCCGTGCTCATTTGTCTGCGTGTTGTCCGAGGCTGCTTCCAAGCTGCAACGGCCAAGCTGAGTCGTTGCAGCAGAGACCATCTGGCCCACAGAGTCTACAGTATTGACTGTCTGGCTCTTTAAGAAAAAGTTTGCTGATTCCTGGTTTAGGGGGATAGGGATGGAGTCAGGGAGACCAGTGAGGAGACTGTGACAGGGGCCGGGGGTGGCTTGGACCAGAGCAGCAAGAAGTGATCAGATGCTGGATGTGTTTCAAAGGGAGAGCTGATTGGCTCTCTGCAGACATGGGGAGTTGGGGGCGATGCCAGTGTTTTTGCACCGAGCAGCTGTAAATGCAGTTCCCATTCACCGAGATGGGGAAGACGGTGGGAGCAGCAGGCTGGGAGGTGGGTGAGGAGAAAGGTCTCGGCTGTGTTAACTTCATGATGCCGCGTGGAGGTGTCCAGTAAGCAGCCACAGTTCAGAGGAGGGGCCTAGCCTTGAGCCAGTCTTCAGTGTTGTCAGCGTATCGAAGGTTCTTAAAGCTCTGGGATAGATGAAATCTGTAGTGGGTGTGGATGGATGGAGAAGTTCAGACACGGAGTGCGGGAGGTACCCAGTGGTAAGGGGAGGGGTGAGAAGGAAGCGAAGGAGATGGGAAGGAACGCCAGGGAAGGAAACAGGGGAGAGCGGGGTGTCCTGAAGGAACGTGTTTCTGAGCAGAGAGTGTGATTGTCTGTGTTCAAGTGTTGCTAAACGTCAGGTCAGATACAGGCTGAGC
Organism: Leucopleurus acutus; assembly: GCF_964270905.1. Lineage (NCBI taxonomy): Eukaryota > Metazoa > Chordata > Mammalia > Artiodactyla > Delphinidae > Leucopleurus > Leucopleurus acutus. The sequence continues at coordinate 188,674,105 of NC_139143.1, read as the reverse complement.
ACTGACCCTGGATCTGGCAGCGTGGAGGTCATTGGTGACTTTGATAAGAGCCGGATGAGTGAAATGGTGAGGACGTCACCGATTCCAGCTGGTTCAAGGAAAAATGGGAGGAGAGGAAGCGGAGCAGGTGCTTTCAAGGAGTTGTATTTTCTGCTGCCCCAGTGCGGGCCAGGAGAGGGCAGAGAGTTGGATTTAACCTGGGATGGGGATTTTGCCAGGGAAGTGCTGGGAAGGGAGGGAGGGGCAAGGGAGCTGAGCACTGATGTGACGGTGGGCAGTGGACTCCGAGCTTGGCCGGGAGCAAAAGTGGAGCACGAGGGAGACGAGGGGCAACAAGAAGCCCTGGGGTCGCTGGACTCGAGGAGTGGGGCCATGGAATTGTTGGCGTAGGGACAGTCAGAGAGTGGGATGCTTCAATCTGGTATCACCAAGGGGTGCAGTTACGGTTAACATCAAGGTCTAGGGCAGTGCTGTCCAGTAGAAATATAATGGAGCCGCATGTGTAATTTGTAATGTTCTAGGACCCATATTTTTAAAAAGTATAAACAAACGAAATTAATTTTAATAATATATTTTCTTTAGCCCCATGTATTATGTGAACATGTAATCAATATAAAAACTGTTGAGGTATTTTACCTTTATTCTGTACTACATCTTTGACATTTGATATGGATTTTATGCTTCCAAAGCATCTTAGTTCAGACCAGGCACATTTCAATAGCCACGTGTGGCTTATGGCTACCATACTGGACAGCGTAGGTCTTGGGAATGATCGTGGAAATACAGTCCAAGGGTACTGGGGGGGATTGGGTTAAGGAACAGGGAGGCCAGGGTTTGTGAAGGATTGTCTGTGCGGATCTGAAACCACTTATGGTCCTGATGAGACGAGCAGGGTCGGAGAGGCAGGAGAGGGAGACCGGGGCTGTTGGTAGGGTTGCTGCTGCAGTGGCCTCTGCTCTAACTTTCTACCCACCAAGGAGCCCTTCTGCCCCTGATCCCGTTACATTTCTCAAAGCATCTGTGAGGTTCTGGGGGATTGTTCTTGCCTCAAGTCAGATCCAAGTGGTAACTCCTTGGAATTAGGGGCTTGAGGCAAGAATTCTGAGTCACAGAAAACATCAGAACACAAGGCCGTAATTTTGCAGGATCTCCCCCAAATGGCAACTTTTCACTGGGGTTTTGACTTTTATCCTTTAGATTCCTATCTTTATTTTGCCATAATCTTCAAATTCCTCAAATTCTGTTAATTGTATTTAACAATGCTAAATGTGTTTGAATCCCTACAGAAGCCCACATGTAGTAGCTTTGAGGCAGTCCCATGTAATAGAATATACAGAACCTGCCTGCCGTCTGATGCTTTTAAAAGGCAGGCGTGGTCAGCCTTTTATTATGCAAAGACTTCACATACGTGTGTGTGTGTGTGTGTGTGTGTGTGTGTGTGTGTGTGTGTGTGTACACAGGCAGACGTCAGAGATACTGCGGGTTTGGTTCCAGACCAGTGCAATAAATTAAATAATGCAGTAAAGAGAGTCACATGAACTTTTTTGGTTTCCCAGTGCATTTAAAAGTTATGTTTGCACTATACTGTACTCTGTTAAGTGTGCAATAATAGCATTATGTCTAAAAAACAAGGTACATACTTTAATTAAAAACATACTTTGTTGCTAGAAAATGTTAACCATCATCAAGCCTTCAGCGAGTTGTAATCTTTTTGCAAGAGTAGCATCAAAGATCGTAGAATAATAATAGAAAAGTTTGAAATATTGCAAGAGTTACCAAAACGTGACACAGAGACGTGAAGTAGGCAAATGCTGTTGGAAAAATGGTGCTTATAGACTTGCTTGTTACAGGGCTGCCACCAACCTTCCAATCTGTCAAAAACGCGATATTGTGAGGTGCAATAAAACGAGGTATGCCTCTGTGTGTGTGTGTGTGTGTGTGTGTGTGTGTGTGTAGGCTTTGATCCACAGTGTGTCTTTAAAGGTTAATCAACATTGAAGGTGAGGTCGGAAAGCTATTTTTTAGCCTTGTAGGCCAGGGAAAGTGATGAACTGTTTGGAAAGAGTGAACAGGACACCTCAGCAGCACACACGCTCTTAATACTTCCCATACCAATAATGAACCCCCGGGGAAAAGGTGAATGGCTACCCTGATTCTGTCCCTTTATCAAGTTGAAATTACTTTAGGTTCCCTTTAGTTTGTTTTCTGTATTAAGATTAACCCCCAAATCCTCAAAAGTCCTATCAGCCCCCAAATTAGGGGGAGCCCACTTTGAGCCGAGCGTTTGTGAACCATATGCCCTTGGATGACTTAGCGTTGAGGGCGTCATTGCTTGTTGATTCCATGTGAGCTGACATCACGAGGAAGCGGGGTCTACCTGGTAGTCTGTGTTTTCAGCATCCCAACTTCAGTAATGCCCTCAGTATCACAGAGAATCCGCTTGGTCCCTGACTGTGCACTTTTATATATTTTAAGTTTATCTTTTAAGTATGATGGCCTTCTCGCCCATTGTAGTCACACGAAAGAAAAAACTCAGTAAACACAATTTAGTAATAATGAAAGCTTACTCATTATATAAGTTTTGTTAAACTCTATTCTAATTCAAATGTTTCCATCTGACGGGGAAATGAATACCAAGAGCTGGAAGTTAAGCAAGAAATTAAAAGAACGTTAATGGCTTAATTGCCGTTTGTTTTGAGGTTTTCCTCCCCAGTAAGTGGTATTTTACTTATAAAGTCACTCCTTTACACACACATCTTTATGACGAATGGACTGGAATGTATCCCAGCAAAAGAAGAGCTATTTTATGATGCCACTTGTAAATTATAACACGTTACGTTAGAGAACCAAAGGATTAGCTTTTTAAAATCATCGTTAGCGTAATTACTTAATTTGCTACACACACAATTCTGGTTTCTTAGATAGTGAAGGTCAGCGTGTCTAGGAGACCAGGAAGGTGAGCATTTGGACATCTGTTCATTTTTTAAAAATTTAGACATGGGTTGCTAGCGTGCTCTTGTTATAATTCTAGCCTCAAAAAATCCAGAGTGTAACATTTAAATTTGTAATTTATTCCTTCAGAACTTTACTGCTGAAATTTAAGCTATAACCACGTAGTCGGTGTAACCTCAGCCAAGGCAGGTGTCTGGCCTGCAGTAGGCAAGCTCCTGCCCTCCTGCCTCCTCAGGGTGCAGAGACCCCACACGCGTGCCAGCTCTCTGGATGGTTCTGTGCACTGTCATCTGCATCTGCCCTTACTAGTAACGTACTCATTAACCTGATGCTCCCGTCTCTGGATGTAGATGTAGGTGCAGGGAGAGAAATACCAGAGCCCACAGCCCAGCACGCCTGCACCAGCCACCTCTCACCTCACCCCCACTGCCGGACACTTCTGTCCCTCACACGTGCTGTTTCTTTCTCTCCCCTGGCCCTTCCTCCCCAAATCTGCTTTATCTCACAGAAGTTCCTTCTAGAGGCCAGCCCAGCTGTCACTTCTCCACACACCCTTTCTGCACAGCCTGACCTGTTGGTTCACTCTTACCGTGGGCACTGCTTTCCATATCCCTCTGAGGGCCCTTGCCACCTTGTATTGTAATTTCTCTCTTTATCAGCATCTTTAATTCACGAAACTGTGAGTCTGGAGCAGGTGCTGGGCCTCACCTATCTCTTTTTCCATAGCACCCAGCCCAGCATCTGCATGTAGTTGTGGGTGGCTGAATGGGGCAGGTGACACACTGTGGTCATGTACCTTCAAGCCAAAGAGGTACACTTAATAACTGTTTTGAGGGAAGAGAATAGATACTGTTTTTGTTGATACACATCTTAAAATTTTGGTAGCAGAAAGCAGATGGGCAAAGGGCAATAGAAAACAAGTCAGAAACTGCTGTCTGATTCCATAGAGACAATCACGTTATGGTAAAAAAAAATATATATATATACGTACACACACACACACACACACACACATATATATGTATATATAAAATTTACATTTGATCGCCTTGAAACCTTCCATCTGTTGTTCTGCTGTCTTAACTAATTATTTAATTGAATAGCACCTAGGGAAATAGATATAAATGTCATGAGAGCTTCCCTTGTAAGAAGCTCTTTTCTTTTTGTAATGTGTCCTTTTTAGGACGCCTTCAAGGCTTGTGAAATCGACTGTCTTCTGAGCATTGGACACGTGCCTGAATATGATGGTTCTTTTTTACTTACCTCGATTCACTGGAATTCAATGGTCATGCTAATGTTCAGTCAGTTTGAGGACTGGTTGGAAATCAGTCCCAAAATCCAAAAACAAATCAGACAGCATCACTCCCCCCAAAACACCATGCGTTCCCAACTTGCCCTGTAAGACTCATTGGTACAGTGTTCAGTGTCTTACCCCAAATCACTTACTTTATGGCTCTTCCCCCCAAGAGTACCTAAGCAAGGGGTTGTAAATGAGAGACAGATTCGAGAAAACAGATCTGAGGCTTTCCTTCACCATCAGTGTGCATTTGGGTAATTTTAAGGGGACTGTAGAAATCACCTATAGCTTATTATTGGGATCTTACATAATTAGCAACTGGTAGTCCATTTCCTTATTCTGTATCCTTTGAAATCCTGTATTTTTCTAACCTGTGAAACTGGCCTAGGAAGTAACGATTGGGAGTGCTTGGAATTGAGTTTAAGAAGTTCACCTTTTTAGTCCTGTGCTTCAACTAATAGTCTCTAGCAGGGGAGCCTCTCGAAACATTGTGTTCTGTTATATCAATGTGTACTTAGACACGTTAATCTGACTTAGAGAGCTGATTGTACATAATGACTCCCCCGGATGCTATGTTAGAAAAAAACAAAACAAAAACTTAAGTAATTTACTGAATATGCATAGTCAGTAAAAAATTCTTCTAAAATTAATGTTAATTGAATCTGAACCTTGATCATCTTCAAACCTTTAATTTTTAATTTGATCCTTTACAAAAGTTTTGTGGCCTCTTAAAGATACAACCTACAACGCAATGAAAGTTATGCTGTAATGATTACGAAAAGAACGGCTGTAAAAGGACCAATTTTGAGTTACCGTAGAGAAATAAGTCAGATGTGTGGGAACATATATGTACATATATGCATGTACATATACATACGTATATATACGTTTAACATATACTTCAGTTTGCCTTTACCCAGAGGTCTCTTCTCTCTGCCTCTGGAAATGGGGCAAACTTTCTTCAGTTAAAAACAGAAACAGAAGCGACGGTCTTGACCCATTTTACACTTACTTATTTCAGGCTCTCACCACACACTTGTTCATGGGAGCAGCAAGAAGAGAGATCCACAGAGCTGGAGCCGTGAGGGCTGACATATTGGAATGAAAGCTGGCAGCATTCGTAGGGAGAGCTTTGCCATCCTGCCAGCTCCATATCTGGCTTCAAGACAATTCTATTAGTGAATTAATTGTACTCAAAACCTGAAATTAATTTGAACTGAATGTTACTAAAAAGATTAAAGTGACCCAGTCTTGCTTCATCCAGAGTTATTATGAAGGAGATCTCTGGCCTGACCTAGCTCAGATAGAGGGGGTCTCTGTCCACATGCCACCTGGTCACAGAGGCCTTGTGACCACCCATATGCCCAGATGACACTCTCGGTCCCCTTAGCGAGCTGCTATTTTTGTAAGAGCAACAGTCTGTTTGTTGGTCTGACTCCTGGGAGAATGGAAGCTCCATGAGAGCAGGGCCTCTGTCATGTCTACCCTGTGTCCCCAGCACGTAGGACAGAGCCTGCACAGCGTGGAGTCTAAATAAATGCTGCCCAATGGGTCACCTAGCACTGCATCCTTCCTGAACGTTTTCCTTTTAATTTGCCTTTTATACATGACTTCTAAAAATGATAAAGCAGTGAAATTTGGGGAGAAATATAAAAATTTTGTTGTGATTGAAATGACTGTCAGACTAGTAGAGGGTGTTCATAAGAGCACATCAGGACTTGGAATTATGAATTATAAAACTTACTACATGTTATGGTATCCATGCCTCCTGATGAAGAAACAGATGCAAGAAAAACATGAGTCATGTCTGGAATATTTTAATATCAAGACATCTAATGAGAGTCTAGAAAGAAACATTGAAAAATAAAATAGGGAGGTATGGGCTTCCCTGGTGGTGCGGTGGTTGAGAGTCTGCCTGCCGATGCAGGGGACACGGGTTCGTGCCCCGGTCCGGGAAGATCCCACATGCTGCGGAGCTGCTAGGCCCACTTGAGCCATGGCCGCTGAGCCTGCGTGTCTGGAGCCTGTGCTCCGCAACGGGAGAGGCCTGCGTACCACAAAAAAAAAAAACAAAAAACAAAAAAAAAGAAAAAGAAAATAGGGAGGTAGAAAATAAGCAGACATTAAAATCTTTTCTTGATATTTAATCATTTAAGAGAATAAAATTTGGCATCAAGTAAACAAGGTAAACCAAAATATTTCCTAGATCAAATGGGCATTAACAAAGATACAGAGGGAACTTGAAGGTATTTATTTAGATATTAGTAACAGAGTACTTTTGTTCCAGATTACCTTCATGAATGTGACAGGGACTCCATCTTTATTCTTTGTGTGTTGGCATAGGCTGGAATACCCATGTTGTTCTTGAAGATGTTGTTCTTTGAGGAGGTTGTTCCTTCCCTCCCTCCCTCCCTCCCTCCCTCCTCCCTCCCTCCATCCTCCCTCCCTCCCTCCCTCTTTGCCCCCTTCCTTCCCTCCCTTCCTTCCTTCCCTCCCTCCCTCCCTCCCTCCCTCTCTCTCCCGCAAAAACAAAACCAAGGAGACAGTATCCTGTGATGGGGGCTGTTATCTCAAGGTGAGTTTATTTGTGGCACCAGCTCGTGACGAATTGTCTAAAGAACTGAAACTTCTTTTCAGGTGTAGCGTATTTTATTGGTCCAATTTTGTCCATTTCAGTGTAAACTTCAGTTATTTATTGGACACTGAAGGAATCAACTAAAAGCAGAAAAAGCAGGACCAATTGAACTGGCATTTTATGTCACACAGAGAAGTAACCAGCATTTCTGATCAAACAGTAAATATGTTTCAGTTCCTTTTAAATTAAGTGTGAAAAGCCAAGATTTTTATGATTTTTATGTACCACAAAGCAAAACAAAAACCCCTTTCAGGGCATAATGCATTTTTCATTAAACTGATCACTGAACTCTTGATGTAATCTTATCGTCGCATGGAAGTGTAAGAAGTGTGAATTCTGGGGTGAAGAAATAATTGCAGAAGGGGGTTAATGAAGCAGAACTCACAAATCTGAATTTATAGTCTTGTGGACAAATAAATCATCGGTGGAAGACACAAATGTAAAGAAAAATTCTTGATTGCCTTCAAGAAATGCAAGGTTGAACTTTTTACTAAAATAGAGTTTTACAGCCTCTCAGAGGGATGTTGTATTAAATAAGTGTAATGTACTCAGAATAGCAACCTAGGGCGTAATGAGCACTGGTAAATGTTCGCTATTTATTCTTACAGGGATTTTCGTACAAAAGATTAAATCATGTTTTAATCATGCATAATAAACGACTATAATTTTATTATGGTACATGTCCACTGGTAATTCAATGAAGAGTGGCTTTTTAAAGCAACGAAGAAGTGAAATGTTCTTCTTTGTGCTCTTTTGTGTACACATGTCAGAGCTGCTGGGACATGTTATACAAATGACAGCCCCAGTGACAAAAGATGCAGGAGCAAATGTGTAACTCTTAGCTCTATTTCGAAATCCATTATTTTCATAAATCTGAAGCGTTGGTTAACTTACTGTTTTTAGCCTACTCTGCTGCGTCATATGTGTACTTCTAAGTTTTATGGAATTAAATTGAAATTTATGACTACCAAGTCCTTAAAGCCCATATCAAATTTGTCCTTTCATTAATTTGAAATTTAGCTTTCATTCAACATTCCTGCAGTTCAAAATGTGTGACTTTAGAATTTCAAGAGCGATTACATGAGTTAGTGCCCTCTGGTGGCACACAGGACATCAGGCAGAGAGGGTGACCCATGAGCCTTCAGATGGCTCTTCTAAAGGGGAGCCACCTTATAATTGGTTATTTCTGAGCTTTCCTTTTGGTGGGTTTTGAAAAGTTGCATGGTGGTTGGTTTATGCCCACCTGTGATTTTGTATTTTTCACGTGTGTGGTGCTTGTCAGTTTCCTATTCCGTGGAGCTGTGGCCCTGAGTTCACTAGTAACAGCCTTTCAGGGAGCCTCCTTTATTTATTTATTTTTTTATAAATCTATTTATTTATTTATTTTTGGCTGCGTTGGGTCTTCGTTGCTGCGTGCGGGCTTTCTCTAGTTGCAGTGCGTGGGCTTCTTATTGTGGTGGTTTCTCTTGTCGCGGAGCACGGGCTCTCGATGCGCGGGCTTTAATAGTTGTCGCGCCCGGGCTCAGCAGGTGTGCCACGTGGGCTCTAGAGCGCAGGCCCAGTAGGTGTGGTGCACGGGCTTAGTTGCTCTGCGGCATGTGTGATCTTCCCGGACCAGGGCTCAGACCCATGTCCCCTGCATTGGCAGGTGGATTCTTAACCACTGCTGCCATCAGGGAAGTACCCAGGGAGCCTTCTTTAGAAGCTTAGCTTGTGGGTCAATTTCTGGGTTGAAAACATTTTCAGGTGAACTTGCTGTAAGAAGGTATACCAACGTCAAGGTTTTCCACGGGGCACCAGGACATCCATTTTTAGATGTATCTCTTAACTTGCCTTCTCAAGGAGGGGACCATGTCACTTCCTGGACTGATGGCCTTTGGGTGACTCACTGGTACGGCTGAGATGAGCCTGCCCAGTAGATTAGTATTACGTGGATGTCCGTGTCCCGTTTCCATCTTCCCTAGAGGGCAGCCCCCCCTTTCCCACTTAGGTCCCCTGGCCAGACCTGGTTACGCTTTGGGCTTTGGGCTTTGTGGTCAGGCGGACCAGGAACTGGATCCCACCTCCACCTCTGAAAAACTGTGGGATCCCCTGGGAAGATTGTTCTTTTACGAGTTTCTTTAGATGTCAGGTAGGACTGCTGCTGCTGAGTTTTACCTGTGTCAAGAGATGGTTGTGAGGCTGAAATGAGTTGATACGTGAAAAAGTCTTACATTGAACTGCACAGAGTGCTATTAAATATGTTAGCTTCCTTTCTTCCTCAAAAGCAAGCTTCTCCCCCCTTTTAAAGGTAACAGATCATTTCGAAAAATGAACTTTTAATTTTGGAATAGTTTTATATTTACAGCAAAGTTGCAAAAATGGTACAGAGTTCTCATATACTCCTTACCTAGTTTTTCCTGCAAGCCTCACTTTTATACTGTTGAGTTTTCCTGATAACTTTTCATGTATAATCCCTGTGAACTTTGATCAAATTAGGCTGTAAGTGCCAATTCACTGCTTTGCTAAGGCTGAAATGATGGCCTTGAATACCTGAGTTTTGCTGTAGATGTGGCATTTGCTTCCAAACCCTCTTTCTGTTTTTATGTTGGTCCATGTCTGTGACCATTTGACATCAGAATACCTTCTTTGATTTTCCAGGATCTTAGCACCGAAATAGTTTCCCTGTTTATGCAGTTAATGAGCTGTGCAACCAAAGGAAAGACGAAATAGGCAGTTTATGTCATTATTTCAGCTGGGCATTTTTGCAGTCTCAGGGCTACTTCTCACACCATCAGTTTAAGTCAAGGTAGAAGCACATGCATTTTCAGTCCCCCCCTTCCCCTAATCCCCCAATATTTCTAATACTCAGAAATACAGGAAGAAACTTGCTGGGTTTCCCAGTTAAAAGTTCACTGACTAGTTTTAATATATCAGTAACCTATAATTAGCATTATTATATAAACCCAGAATATCAGCAACTCAAATTTTATGTGCCTTTACGGTTAAGCAAATGATTTCACAGACATGTTATTTGGTTTCTTAACAACCCCGAGAAAGAGGCAGGGAAAGCCTTGTCACCCCTGGTTGAGGTCACATAGCAAGAGTTGGAGTTGAAGTTCAGTAGAGGCATCCTGCAGATATAGACTGAGCCCCTCCAGCCCACGTCTGCCTGGTACTCCTGCAAGGATGTGGCTGTGAAAATGCTCCTTTCCTCCCCCGTTTAAATTGGCCAGCTTCCACCCCAGTGATATTTGTGCTTTTAATATGCAAAACACTTCTTCAGTGCTTAATTGACAGTTGATGTATTTTGTTTCAGCCCAGATCCTTACTGAGTATTGTGAAATCAGCAATATTAGGCTTGATTTAACAGAGTCTCCCTATGCTGTGCCTTCAGGGGAAATAACTGGTCTGTGCCGTCACCGAGCCTCCACAGGCCCCAGTATAACTGCAGCTTCTTCTGAGGCGGCATCCTGTTTGTGATCTTTGGGTACACCCTGTACTGCAGAGACACCTTGACATTAGGGACACGAGCAGCATCTTTCCTACAAGAGTCACTGAGATATTTGAATGGGAAGATGATGTAGTTCGAAAAAGTGATAAATGGGCCAGGTTTTTTGAAAAGCTAACAGACGTCTTATTTAAACATTTAGATCTGAACAGAAAACAAAAATGAGTCTCAAAAAATTGTTTTTGCAAATATGGTGGGGTAGTTGCTTTAAATTCGAATACCTGTTTCTGTGGTTTAAAAATTTAATTTTGTCGTCACGTACGTTTGTTTGGCTTTGGTTAGGTCTCTATTTTTATCAGCTCATTTTAACCCTTCTGGAACCATGAGTTCAGAGGAACCCATTGGTGGCTGTAGTGGCAGCTTTTCCCAGGCTGTTAAGTTCTCACTGATCACTTGGCTGAGTTTGGTGGGTGGCGTTTTTTTTTGTTTTTTGGTTTTTTTTTGCAGTACGCAGGCCGCTCCGGACGCACAGGCTCAGCGGCCATGGCTCACGGGGCCCAGCTGCTCTGCGGCATGTGGGATCCTCCCACATCGGCAGGCGGACTCCCAACCACTGCGCCACCAGGGAAGCCCGGTGGTCTTTTTTAAAATCAATAAAGTAGATGAATCTACAAAGCCAAAGTCAAGTGTAAGAATTAAGACACATTTTATTTTATTATTTTAAGATACATTTTAATCTTTTGAGGTTCTCACAGTCTCATTAAGAACCATCTTTTTAAAGAAATTGTTTTAAGCTGACAAAGCATCCAGGTGCTTGCCCGGTTCTGGCCTGGCAGCTCAGAATTCTGGAGCAGCAGCCGGGATAAATCCCCAGTGGCTTTTTTTTTTTTTTTTTTTTCCCAGTGGCTTTTCTAATGGCCTCTAGCCTGGGTGGATACGCTGCTGTCTTACAGCAATGTCGGATGTCACTTGATAAATCTTTGTTTTCATTGTTTTGGTTACCCTCTTTAGGTTTGGTGCCTTTTAGGAAGTTATAGAGCAAATGGGATGGTCTGGCTGGACTGAGAGGTTGGGTCACCATTGATCTGAGATGGTCCCTATTGATATGTTTGCAAAATGTAAAGTGACGACTTTAGCTTCCTGTGCACATTATGGGGGAGATGCATGTTTTACTAGGATTTTGTCCCATCGGGGGGGCTCCCATGGGACTGATGCCAGAAGGTCAGACTAGATGGGGTCCCAGGCTTCCTGTGGCTGGTGGACTTTGCTGTGGATCGCTCGACAAGTGTGTTACCACTTCTCTTTCTTTGAGTCCTGTGACCTGGGTCACCAGTCTGAGAGAGAGATGATTTGTGTCCACTTGTGGCTTACTGACACTGATTGGAAAAGAGATTAAGATTTTGGTTATGTAAGTTACAATAATGATCAAAAACATCAAGCCCACTCCCCACAAATGATCCAGTTACCCAAATAGTTACTGAGATTACACGTCTTTCTGCCACAGATGGGTGCTTCTTTCCCTGTCCTTTTCCTTTCTGTTTTCTTTACCCACCGGATAGATTCATATGAAGAACTAAACAAGGCCCCGGTATTTACATGTTGAGAAGTGAGATCTGTGTTCAGAGGTACCTTGTGGCACACGCAGTTTAGTGAGTGGAGGAGGGGGCAGTCGTTTCTTTGCAGGTTGGGTGTTACAACCCACCTGTCTGTCCTGGACTGAAATATGCCTTTGGAGTGGGGTTTGCATTTTAAATTCAATTTTGAGAACCAGCCATTCGCTGTGAAAGTGAAGTTGCTGGGAAGTTTGTTTTAAAAGATGCTACCACCCTCTTATTTCCATGAATCCAACAAAAATAGCGTGGAATAAAATTTAATTATGCTATACTGCATATTTCATGTGGAATTAAGGGGCAAGAGTTGCCTTTAAAAAGCATTAGGTTTGGAAAGAATAAAGGCTTTGTAGGTTCTTTGAAAGATACTGTAATTAAAGGTTTGCTCACATGTGTTTTTCCTTTTTTGAAGAGTTTAAAGAAACCCATCCCTCCCTTCCGAAATTGATTACCTCTCAAACCTCAGCCCTGCTTGGCAGTAAATACGGTGAGGCTGTTGCTTTGCTGATTTGACGGCTTCTTTCTGTTAAATGTAAAATAGGCTTTTAATCTTCTGATTTAGATGTTTAATAGAAAGTAAATGTGTGACTTGCTTTGGTTTCTGCTGAACCTGTATTTAAATCCACACAAACGGTTCGACTAAAGTGAAAACATCACTGGACTAGCTATTTTAAACATTTCAGGATGTAAGAATGCAAAATGGGGTTCCCTTTTAAAAATAGACATGGCTGCTTGCATTTACATAATTACCACTAACCAGTACAACATTTTAAATGGTGACAAACTTAGGGTAGAAAAAGTATCTGTTTTTAAAAGCCTGGTTAAAGGAAGCTGAAAATGCTCCGTGAGCAGCTCTTCGTCTGGAGGGCCTGGGCAGAGCCAGGAAGCAGAGTCTCCCGGTCCAGAGGGTGGTGTCGCGGGCGGAGTCGGGTGAGTAGCTCGGGCAGCTTCTTCTGGACTCTCGTCAGGCCTCCCTTAGGCTGGAACTTACCTTTCATTTTGGAGCATGATTATAAGTATTAGTTCCCAAGTCTGCCTTTCAGTTTTGCAGGGGGTGCAGTATTCTCTGTCCACTGTTAAAAGGTGGCTGGTGAGGGTTGAAGTTCACTGTTGGTGGAAAGAGCCTGGAGAATACTTGTGAAAGTGAAGACGAGGGCTGACATCCAAACCCAGCAGTGCTTCAAGCCAGAGGCTCAGGAGTGTCCTTGATTCTGCCCTTTCCCTCAACCCAAACGTGGACTCCATCTGTAGGTCCTTCGGTTCTCCTTCCAGGACGTGTTCTGCTTTGCACGTCTCCACGGGTACCTCCCGAGTCCAAGCATCCTCCGTTTTCCTTGCCTGGACATCCATCACCTTTTCCCGGGTGGACTCCTCGGCTCCCTGGGCGGGGCCCGGGTGAGTTATTCAGAATGTAATCAGGATGAGGTCACTAGCTTGCTTGAACCCTGCGGTGACTTTCCATCCGTGTGATGTACAGTCGGCCTTCGTGGTCTGGTCCTGCCACGGCTCACACTTCCCACCGTTTGCCCTCCTCCTGGGCACACTGACGCTGCCTGTACCCGGAACACATCAAGTGTGCTTCTCTCCCATTGGCTCTTTCTTCTGCGTGATGCCCTCCCCTCCTCCCCCTCTTGCTATGCTGGCTTCTTCATGCCATTCAGGTCTCCCCTCAAATGTCATCTTCCTAGAGAGGCCCTTCCCGGTCAACCCAATCTAGCATAGTCCCCCTTCATTCTGTCATCTGGCAGGTTTCGTGTGTGTGTTTTTAATAGCATTTATTACTGTCTGGAATGTTTCATCTTTTTTTCCTTCCTTCTCTCCTCCCCACCCCACTAGAATGCATACTCTTTTAGGGCAGGGACCTTGTCTCCTCAGCTGTATTCCCAGCAGCTAGAAGTGACTGTACGTGTGCACAGATCATCACTGATAAAGTGGATGCAGGCGAGGAACCCCGGAGATCACTGCTGTCCTAGGGGAGCGCTGACCTGGTATAACTGGGCCCCTAGAAGGACAGTCCTGAAGTCCTTTGGGGAACCGTTGAGGAAACACTGCTGTAAACCTTGCCTTTAGACATTGAAAGTTGGCATTCCGGGATTCACGGAATGGCTGTACTTCAGCAGAATGGGCCTGTGTCCTGAGGAGGATTTGAATGTGGTTGCCCCCGCCCATGAAGAGTTCATGTTGCCGGCGTTCTTGGCTCTCAGTGGGCGCCCCCCCAGCGGTGCTCTGCGTCTTTGCTGGGGCCGTGGGACAGGGCGGCGCTGCCTCCCTTGCCGGAGGCTGAATGTGAACTCACTTGCACCCAGCTTGAAAGCCAGGCCTCATTTTCTGTGTTTTCTCCCGTGGCGTGTTTCTTAGGAGCGTGATGGGGACGCTATGTTCAACCTTCATTCTGGGGTGAGGGAACGAATCTGCTAAGATACCGATATTTGCAGAAATCTAAACTTTGGTGGGGAGCTTTCTTTTTGCTTCCGTGGTTTTTCCTCCTGGAGACATCTCAGATTTTTAGGAGGAAAATGTGGTAAGTCTGCTGATACCTAGAAAGTTGGTGACAGTGCCTGGAAGTAGTTAATTGAACCCTTCACGTTCACCTTCCTCAGGGAGAAAAGAATCATGTTTCCAGCTCACTGAATCTCAGCTATATCACGCCATTCCATGCTGGTGATTGAAGCATTTACTTTGGTCTCAAATGCGCTAGTTGGGGACTGGGTTGTAGAGCCCAGGAGACCCGTCTGCTAAGCAAAATCTCCCCTGTGCAGCTTTCCATTCTTGCTGCTACCTTGATCAGCACGTTGTTACAGTGGTGAGGCTGTATGAAAGAAACAGTAACTTCTCAGATGATTTGTAGTGAAATGGACCTTTTTGGCACTCAGACCTGTGGACAGAGCCCTTGAGCAGGAGGGGCTGAGTCGTTTTCGAGCGTCAGCTCAATGGACTCGGTTTAAGACAGTCTCCCCCTTCCACGTGTGACGGAGCCTAACGCACCCAAGTCAAGGCACTTGACTGCCTGCTCCCGTCTTGCCTGGCCTGTGCAGGATTGAGACATGTGAGATGAAGGTGGGTAGATACGGCTGGAAGATGGGTTTTGACCAGTTTATGGAGGGTCCTGTTTGTAAGAAGTGGGCAGCACAGCAGGCAGTGTTCCCACCATGAGTTGCTGGTGTGTGTTTAGGGTCAGCTGGTCTCAGGGAGAAGAGTTGGGAGTGCCTGTCACTCATTGGTTTCCTAGTTACCGAACACTCAATAAGCCTGTCTCCACTGGAGCCACTTTTCTCTGATAACAAACACTAGAAACCATCCACTGCATACTCTTAAATGGTCTCGCTTTCCTGATTCGACCCTTTGGTTGATTGCTTTTGAAATTAACATGCTGGCTTAGTCAACTGAATACTCTAAACCTATTCCCGTACATACCTGGCTACTAGTGGTCAATAATCCCGTTAAGTATTTGAAGGGCAGTGACTTTCCCATGTGGCTTATTAGAAATTAGTGTGCATGGTACACTTGACAGTGTGTGTGACACACATTTAGTGTGTGTGCTCCTTGTTATTTGTTTGAAAGTGAAGCAGACAGGGCCGTCTGATCCAGCTTGAATAAGTGAGGCTGGCCCTTCTTGATGGACACACTGGTTGCATTTCACTGGCCATATTTCCCTGGCCTTGGATGTTAGCAAGGGAAAAGCACTCATTTACCATTGTTCATTTCTCCTTTCTAACCCTTAAAAGAGCCTAAATGATTTCCTGCTCACGAACTGCTTGGTTGTCTTTTTCTGGTATGTCCTCTCTTGTCTTAGATATTTGCAGACATTTCTGGCTGTCCACCAGCCAGTAACTTCCGTCTTCATTGCAGATGCTGTGTTTAAGTGGTATCTGAAACCCCCCACCGATTCAAAGTGGTTGCCTTAGGAAAGCTGAGATTCCAGTGGTTCAGTTAGTAAGATGCAGTTTTATGTTCCTTGTCTTGGTACTGTGGTTGGCTCATTAAATGTTTCTTGTTATTTTTTAAATAGATAAATTAATTTGTTTTTGGCTGCGCTGGGTCTTCGTTGCTGCCCGCGGGCTTTCTCTAGTTGAGGCGAGAGGGGGCTACTCTTCCTTGCGGTGCACGGGCTTCTCATCGCGGTGGCTTTTCTTGTTGCGGAGCACGGGCTCTAGGCGTGCGGGCTCAGTAGTTGTGGCTCGCGGGCTCTAGAGCGCAGGCTCAGTAGTTGTGGTGCACGGGCTTAGTTGCTTCCCAGCATGTAGGATTTTCCCGGGCCAGGGATCGAACCCGTGTCCCCTGCATTGGCAGGCGGATTCTTAACCACTGTGCCACCAGGGAAGTCCCTAAATGTTTCTTAAAGTTGGTTGAGAGACTTAAATATTTGTTAAATTTTAGTATGTCCTGATCTAGAGGAAACTAATCATTATGTGTACTTTACAAGATTCATCTGTTGCCCATTCCTCAGGTTGGAGTGATGGAAGGAGAGGTTATAAATTCTCTCTTTCAGGCATGTAAGTTAGAGCTCACAGACAGTGAGAAAATGGGCTCGTCATTGGGAACAGTTATTCTGGGTGGAATTGGCTTGTGGGTTGGCCCCTCAGGGTGGTATAGAAGGTTTCCAGGGGGAGTTCAGGGAAGACACTGGAAAGAGATTTCCCGAGTCTCATCTCAGATGGACTCTCCTCTACTTCAGTTGGCCAGGGTTAACTGGCCCAGCTAGCCTGATCCCTAGAAGGGCCACTGGCCTCTTATCACAGAGCAGACCTCCTGGTTGACAACAGGTACTTGGTGGCCATGGAGCCCTGGTTGGTTTTGTTTGAACTGTTATCTCTTAATGGAGTAGTAGCTGATCTAGACCCAGCACCAAGGTGCTCAGGCCTTCCATCCCTCTTCTGTGCCTCAGTGCTCTCGTGAGGATCCACAGGGAGAACCAGGTGGTTTTCTAGGGTCCATGAGATCATCCTCCAGGGTGGGGGAGGGTCTGCCACCCTGGACAGCTCGGCCGCCATCGTGGAAGCGTGGCCAGCCCGCTTATCCATCTTAGATGCACCGAGGGTGATGAATCATAATCATGGCAGTGTAGTGGCTGAGCCTCAGGCCCCAGCCAGGGTGTGCTGGCTTGTAGTGTTTTCCTGATGGATGGAGCCTATTCTGGGAAGCAGCGTATTGTCTCACATGAACAGGCTTTCTAAAATAAATGACCGCTTTCTTAATATTTTCAATCATTTTCTTCAGCACGTGTTTTGTAGCCGTGCTTTGAAAGCTTGCCAAATATATGCCTTTGCACAACTCCCTGTAGGGCTGGATATACAACCAGACCAAGCAGTGTGATTTAAGGTTGAACGTAATTGGGAACTCAGCAATCACTTGCCTTGCATTTGATAGAATGGCAGCAGAGTGCTCCAGAGTTATTTCTCTGTTAAAAAAATTATATATATAACACACAAATGCACATACGTATATAGTCTCACTGCCTCATAATAGAGAAATCACATGTGAAGCTATTGGGCAGAAACACTAGCATGATAAGTAATTACTTGATTTTTGTGATGGAGGCAGTTATTAACTTCAAACAGATCCTAGTAGTTGATACCATAGATCTGACTGAGGACGTTAGTCAATTTATATAAGATTGCAGGATGGAAAAAAATCAGATGGGGGCAGAAATACATTTAAAACCCAGTCCCTTGTCAAGTCTTTCATCAGTTGATCTGTTTCCTTGTTTTTGTGGACTTCAGTAATTGAGCCATAAACTTGGTGAACTTGATGCTGCCTTCCTGTTCAACAAGGGTCTTTTCAGTTTTTACATTTCAAACACTGCTATGTGTTTATTGTCATTGGATTATTGGTTACCTGTAATTGAGACTTTATCACGTGCCTCCTGTGCTGGTGGAAAAAGTGCTATTAACAGCCCCACTCCCTGGAGCTCTTTGAAAAATCACATGTGAAATCCAAAGTTTGTTTACCAGGCCCACCGAGATGTTATTATCAGAAGCTTATGGTAAATATCCAGGTGATAGAGGGTGGAGAGGCACTAAGACGTCTGCTTCGTTCCCTGGGCTGCTGGTGTTCTGCAGGCTTGTTGCCAGCACTGACACCACCGGAGAAAGAGGCGATGTATAGAAGGAGTAACTGAAGCTGTGTGTAGGTTGTCCTGTCCACCCGAATGCCCGGATGACCGCATCCCACTGCCATGCAGCGAAGCAGCCTCCCACCCTCCCTTGTAAGAGGGCGTTAATCTAACAAGAGAAGGAAATAAAACTCTGAGATAAAAATCTGCCATCTCAACTTATGCAGTTAAATTTTCTCCAAGGCTTTTTTTTTTCCCCCCTGAAATTTGGAACACTTTCTTATCATTGAAAAGCACCTATCCTTTGTAGTTTCAGACAAAGTAATCTATCTCCAGAATGTAACCTGTATTTGCACACAACATGATTATGAAAAATCCTGGGGAATAAATATATACATATATGCAGCGCATGAAAGAATGAGTGAATTCAACAAGGCTGCAAGATGTAAGGTCAATTGTATTTCTATATGTTAGGGAAAAAAAGAAAAATTAAAAAATCAATACCATTTACAGTCGTTTCAAAAACATCAAATACCTTAGAGTAAAACTGAGTAAATGTGTGTAAAGACTTCTACACTGAAAACTACAAAACATTGCTGGGAAGCATGAGAGAAGAGCTACGTAAATGGAGGGCTGTACTGCGGATTGAGAGATTCAATGTAGTTAAGATGCCCCCTTTCCCTAAAATGACTGATGAATTCTGTGCCATCCTAGTCAGAGTTTAGACAAGTTGACTGTAAAGTTTATATGGAAATGCAAAGGCCCTAGAAAAACCAAATCAATTTTGAAAAAGAACAAAGCTAGAAGATTGCAATGCCTGATTTTCAAGACTTCCTATAAAGCTACCGTAATCAAGACAGTTTGGTATTGCAAAAGGATAGACACATAGATCAATGGGATAGAACAGACAGTACAGAAATAGACCCACACATACATGGTCAGTTGATTTTTGACAAAGGTGCAAAGGCAATTCAATGGAGAAAGGATAGTCTTTTCAACAAATCATAATGGAACAGTTAGACATCATATGCAAAAAACATGAACCTCTCGACCCATACCTTGGACCATGTACAAAAATTAACTCAAAATGAATTATAGGCCAAAGTTTAGATTCTAAAACTGTAAAGCTTCCAGAAGAAAAAAGAGAAAGTTTTTGTGACTTTGGAACAAGCAAAGATTTCTTAGATACCAAAAGGCCAATCCACAAAAAAAAAAAATGTATTTCAGACTTGATCAAAATTTTAAAATTCGAGCTTCCCTGGTGGCGCAGTGGTTGAGAGTCCGCCTGCCGATGCAGGGGACACGGGTTCGTGCCCTGGTCCGGGAAGATCCCACAGGCCGCGGAGCAGCTGGGCCTGTGAGCCATGGCCGCTGAGCCTGCGTGTCCGGAGCCTGTGCTCCGCAATGGGAGAGGCCACAACAGTGAGAGGCCTGCGTACTGCCAAAAAAAAAAAAATTTTTTTTTAAATTCTCTTCTTCCAAAGATACCGTTAAGACAATGGAAGGATACAGACTGGGAGGGAACTTTTGTAAAGCATATGTCTAATAAAGGACTTATATTCAGGATATATGAAGAACTCTTAAAACTCAATAGTATGCAAACAACGCAGTTTAAAAATGGGCAAGAGATTTGAATAGACACTTTAAGATGTACAGATGGTGGCAAAGCACATGAAAGAAGTTCCACCTCATTATCAGGGAAATGAGACTAAAAGCCACAATGAGGTACTAGTAAACACCTGTTAGAATGCCTTCAAAACAAAAACAAACAGGGATTTCCCTGGTGGTCCAGCAGTTAAGACTCCACGCTCCCAGTGCAGGGGGCTCAGGTTCGATCCCTGGTCCGGGAACTAGATTCCACATGACAAAACTAAGAGCCCACATGCCACAGTGAAGATCCTGTGTGCTGCAACTAAGACCTGGTGTAGCCAAGTAAATAGATATATAAATATATAAAACAAAACAAAAACAAAAACAAAACCTGATAATACCAGCTCTCATACCTTGCTGGTGGGAAGGCAGAGTGGCACAGCCATTTTGGAAGGAAGTTTGGCAGTGTCTTATAAATCTACCCTGGAAAACAATTTTAAATCTCTACTTACAATATGACCCAGCAATCCCACTTCTAGGTATTTACCTAAGAGAATGAAAAGTTATGTTTTCAGTGGCTTTATTCATGATTTCCAATAGCTGAAACCCCAAATGGCATTCGTTCAACTGGTGAATGGATCAACACCTTTGTTGGAATACTACTCAGTAATAAAAACAGACTGATACAATGTGGCTGAATCTCACATGCATTCTGTGAGTGGAAAGAAGCCAGAGACTCAACAGGCTATGTACTGCCTGATAACATTTATCTGACATTCTGGAAAAGGTAAAACTATACGGAAAGAAAACAGATCAGTGGTTGCTGGGCATTGGATGTGGAGGTGAGTTGACCAAGAAGGGCACACAGGAACTTTTGGGGGTGATGGAAATTTTCTATATTTTGATTATGGTTGTGGTCACACAACCCTGTTTGTCAGAACGTATACACCTGTGCACTTTTGAGCAGTTACTTCACAAAGGAAGGTCCCCGGATGGCCAATAAACATGTGGATAGGTGCTGGACATCTGACTCATCAGGGAATACAAATGAAAACCACCATGAGATACCACCTATTAGAATGGCTCAAATAAGAATGACTGCCAACATCGAATATTAGTGAGATTGTGGAGTATTACGTGCATTCAGTGGTACAGCCTCTTTGGAGACCTGTTTGGCACTTTTTATGAAATTGAACATCTACAGTATGATCCAGCAATTCCAGTACCTTAGAAGAAAATACACATTCATGAAAAGACTTGTGCAGGAATGTTCATATAAGGCCCCAAACTGGAAACAGCCCAAATACCTATGATCTGAAAAATGGGTAAATAAATTGTTACCACAATGGAGTACCACTGAGAAATACAAGGAATGAATGACTGATATAACCATGTGAATGGATCTAGAAAACAAAAGAAGTACAAACCAATCTGTGGTGGTAAAGTGGCTTCTTGAGGGCAGGGAGGGCAAGGGACCGGGAAGAGCAAGGAAGCTGCCTCGGGGATGGAAAAGGACTAGATGCCACCTGGGGCTGGGATCACCTGGGCATAGGTAGTTAAAACTCGTCAGATTAAGGTCTCTACATTTTATTGTATGGCAGTTGTACTTTAATGGAAGCGTCTTAAAATCTCACTTGGGTAGACATTTTGTTGAGTCCTGACTTTTTTTAGCTGTTCCTTCTGTTTGGTTATCATTACGTGCACTTTGCATAACCCACGTTTCTTTCTTTCTTTTTTGCCGTACGCGGGCCTCTCACTGCTGTGGCCTCTCCCGTGGCGGAGCACAGGCTCCGGACGCGCAGGCTCAGCGGCCATGGCTCACGGGCCCAGCCGCTCCGCGGCATGTGGGATCTTCCCGGACCGGGACACGAACCCGTGTCCCCTGCGTCGGCAGGCGGACTCTCAACCCCTGCGCCACCAGGGAAGCCCAACCCTCGTTTCTATTTGGTACACGTCGTTGATGTTATCCAGTATTCTCCTGGAGTTAATAGGGAAGGCTCAACTTTCTGATGGATTGATTTGACATGTCTCAAAGCTTCAGAATACCAAAGGGACAGGAAAGTAACCTGTGTTTTTGACCCTGGGTCCCATAGGACCTGACTTTATTTACCCATTTCACCATTTATAGAACCTCAGTGTTGCAAAGAACTTGAAGACTTTCCATGTGCCTTAATCATCGGGGCACCCCCTTCTAGAAGGAAATGTGGCTGGAATGCCAGCCTTGTGGATTGAGCTGGATGTGGGCATGGGTTTGGAAAAGAAGCTCTTGCTCCAGCCCCTTTAAACCCCAGGGTCCTTGCTTTTCTCTCTGGACTCTCCATGAGCCGTGTCGTCCACGGGCACGGCTTCAACCACCACCACTTTTTGGATGATTCCCAAGGTATCTGCAGCTCACACTTCTCTTTGAGTTGAGGCTAGTGAAGATCTAGACGTCTACTCTGAACGGCTCTTTCTCGTTTACTCACAAATGTGCTGTTGTTCTCACTTGCTGTAAAGTTTCTCTCAGACCTTTCCTGCCACTATTTTCTCTTTCCACTTCCCTTCCCGTCTTCTCCTTGACCATAGAAGTCGGGCCTCTGCCTCCCCACCCATTCACTAGAACCTTCTCATTTTAGGACTCTCTGCAACATTTGTTGATGTTAATTGTCCCTTTCTTTCCTCGAAGAAAAACCATCCTCCCCCTTGGTCTGGGACGCCGTCCTCTCTCCTGCTCACCGCACAGACGCTGCCTTTTTCCTGGCTCCCCTTTGAGATTCCAGGGCCTCTGTGTGTGTCCTTGGCCCTCTTTTCTCTTGTAAGAGGACTCTGGCTTAAAAGAAACTGTTTCTTTCTCATGGTTTCAGTGTCCATTTGTACACCCATGACGCCGCATCTGTATCTTTAGGCCCCGCCTCCCTCCTGAGTTTCACATCTGTGTTTCATTGCATACTGAGCGTTTCACACTCACTGTCCAAACCAAACTCATCAATCCTCCAGCTACTGTTCCCTCTGGTTCTGGGTGTCCCCTGAGACCAGTAGCCCAGGCCCACCGCTCCTTGGTGCCTTTGGTGCTCTCTGGAGTCTATGGATGAACATCTGTCAGTTCTGCCTGTTCTTCTTTGTGTCCCTCCCCCACTTCCGTCTTCTCCATCCCTCCCACCACTGCCCCAGAGTGGGCCCCCGTGACCCCCTGCCCTGTTCCTGGGTCTCCCTGCCTTCTTCCCCCTTTCTCTACAACCCACTTCTGCTCTCAGTTCCCCCCGCTCCGCAAGGTAAAGCCTCAGCTCCTTAGAATGACAGTGAAGCCCTTGGTCCACGCAGTGCCTGCCCCATCTGTCCCTGCGTGATGGTAGCGCCGTGAGGTTCAGTTACATTTACCCTCCTGTGTTATCCTCGTCCCCCGGCAGAATGGGTTGTTCCGTTCTTTGGGTTGGTGTTGCACTTCACATACTTCTTTGTTAGTAATTCGTGAGTGTGTATACACACACCGGGGACAGTACTGGATCTCTCACTCGTGTGTCCTGGGCCCAGACACAGGGCCTCACACACAGAGGGGCTCACATAGGGTTATTGAAGTCCGCCTGGGCAGCCTGGTGGAAGTACCTGCCTCTCCCTCCCTGGAAAGGCTCCACGCTCCCACACTCGGGGCTCCCCCAGGTGCCCCAAGGGGTGCGGAGCTGGTGCTGTACTTTCCTGTCTGAGTGTCTGTGCTCTGGCCACAGGAGCCCCCCGAGTCACCCACCATCTCTTCTGACGACCAGGAGGGACCACTCTCGGATCTGGAAGCTTTCTAGAGTCGATGCTAAGAAGAGGGATTGCCTCTTTCATGTCACGTCCCAAGTGGACCTGGCGATCGGACTCTCCCAGGCTTCCCTTCCTGGGGAGGGGTGGGGAGGAGAATGGAGAGGAACCCACTCACTGCCTGGCGTCCTTCCACAGGAGGCGGAAAGGTTGGCTCCCAACAGGGGAGTTGTCTTCCACGCCAAGTGCAGGTGCTGTGTCTGGGCTACTGATGCTGATGAGAGATGGCAGAACAGGCCCGTGTCGTGTCTGCTGCTTCTCACTCCTGGCAGGGCCGTGGGTGGGCCGTGGTCTCTCTTCTGGCCTTAAATGAAGTGGCTCTTGGTGCCAGAGAAGAGGCTCTATTCTAGCCTGGTCCTACCCCACTGACACAGAAAGCCAGGGTGGCGGCAGGGATGGGCCGGGGATCGCGGCCCCGGGAGCGGTGGAGCGGGCGTTTTTCTTTGATGTCTTTAATAATTACTGTTTAAGCAACAGAAGGCAGAGTGAGATTGTCTCAGAGGCAGATCAGAGCCACGTGAGTCTGGAGGTCGGCTCAGAAATCTGCCTCCCCTTCTCGCTAGGTGGCCGTTATTTCGATGTATTTTTTATTTTATTTTCCCTCCCCCTCATTTTTGAGTGCGGCAGTCTTTTCCCTAAAGGGGGTGCGGGAGGAAGTGCTATGTGAAATATTCTCATAGTTATTATTTGCCTGCGGCAACGCAAGTTTCTTCAGTAAGTCAAAATACGCATTTCAGCGAAGTTTAAACCTGCCAGGCTGAGCAGCTGCGGGTGACGGAGGCAGAGCGGAGGTGACCGCTAGGAGGTCGGTGCCGTCTGAGCCGGGACTCGGCCTTGCTGTCCCTGGGGTTGGAAGAGGAAGTGGAGACGTCAGTTTTAGGCCTCAGTATTTAAATATTTGTGATTCGTCTGTTCTAAGTGCTTTGCAGTTTGTTTGCTTTTTAAAACTCCGGTGTGTGGTTTCCACTGCGTCCTTGAGTTGGAGAAACAGTAAGAGTCATGGGCTGTCCTGGCCTGAGCAGCAGCGTCCACCTTCACTATTTGCTGAGTTGCCAGACATCTGGGCCCTGGGACGGAGGAGGGGACACAGTCCCTGACCTCTGGGAACGCTCGCTGCGAAGAGACAGGACAAACCAACTTGCAGCCTCAGCTGCTGCACCCTCCGCCTCCTGGCCGCCCACCTCCCTTGGTCCCCAGGTTCGTGGGAGGGGCGCAGAAGTTTTGAAGGGCGAGAGTGGGATGCCACAGCTTAATTCAGGAACTCGGGCGAAGCCTGCTGTGGGGTGAGCTTCGAATGAAGGCCAGGCAGGAGTCCTGGGCCTTGTCCAAACTGCCGCTTGGTGACCTTCCGGAGCTGGGGCACCTCCCGGGGCTCATGTGACTCTTGCCAGGTAGCGAGCTGGCATGGTTCCCTGGGTTGCCGGTCCCTTCCCTGCGAGACACTGAAGGCTCTGGGAGGGGGAGCAGCGGGTACTGGGCCAGCCTGACAGGGAGGATGGGCAGCCACCCAGGCAGGGACTGTGGCCCTGACTTCTGAGCGAGAGCCAGCCTGCCTGCCCTCTGCGCTTGCCCCCAAACAGAAGCCAGCGCGAAGCCCAGCTGAGCTCCCATCACGCTTGTGGTGAAATCTGGAGCCTGCCCGTGGCCTCCGGGCCTCGGGTGGTCTGGCTTCAGCTCCTGTGTTCTTGATGGCTGCGTACTTGTGTTCCTTCCGCCTGGAACCCCAGACCGTTCTCACCATGACTCCTCCCCTCAGCTCTGCTCAGATGCCCCGTTCACATGGCTCCCCTTGTCACCCCATCGAAGAGCACCCCTCACCCTGTGTGTCTGCTGGTTTTCTTCAAGGCGCCTCAGCTGCCTGACACGCACCACCTCCTTGCGTCTTATCCGTCTCCCTGGAGATAAGGCACAGGAAGGGGTTTTTA
This sequence comes from Leucopleurus acutus, assembly GCF_964270905.1. Lineage (NCBI taxonomy): Eukaryota > Metazoa > Chordata > Mammalia > Artiodactyla > Delphinidae > Leucopleurus > Leucopleurus acutus. The sequence goes on along the minus strand of NC_139143.1, from coordinate 188,648,834 downwards.
ATGCCCAACCTCCACTGTGGCCCCTGGCCTTCCGAGCCTGGCAGAGTGGGTGCCTGGCATCTGTGGAGGACTCCCAGCTGCTCTCCATGCTGCGCAGGTGGATGGCCGGGGCTTTTGTCTTTTTTTTTTTTTAGGTAATTAATTAATTTTTGGCTGCGTTGGATCTTTGTTGCTGCGTGCAGGCTTTCTCTAGTTGCGGTGAGCGGGAACTACTCTTTGTTGCCGTGCGCGGGCTTCTCATTGCGGTGACTTCTCTTGTTGTGGAGTATGGGCTCTAGGCGCACGGGCTTCAGTGGTTGTGGCGCGTGGGCTCAGTAGTTGCAGCGCACGGATTCAGTGGTTGTGGCGTGTGGGCTCAGTAGTTGTGGCTCGCGGGATCTAGAGCGCAGGCTCAGTAGTTGTGGCGCACGGGCTCTGCGGTGTGTGGGATCTTCCTGGACCAGAGCTCGAACCCCTGTTGCCTGCACTGGCAGGTGGATTCCTAACCACTGCGCCACCAGGGAAGCCCCGGTGCTTCTGTCTTGCTCCCACCATGCAGCCCTTTTACCCACAGCTTATCTGTTTCCTGGCACACAGGACACTTTCAGCTCACTGCAGATGCTAAGCTAGAGTATTCAAGAAGCAGACCGAAAGAAAGTTCAGTGCGTTTTCCCCAAGAAAAGGTTTTTGTGTCAGCGAATTGGCAACTTGCTCACCTCCTGATTCTCCCCATAAATTCAAGCCTCTTAGGACACTGGTCCTGTCACCCTTCTCCGGGTTTGGCACAGTCTGAGTTCACAGTCGTGAACCAAAATCTGCATCCATTTTATTTTCTTGGAGTGGAGTTGGGAAGGTGGACATAAAATTTTTAAAAATACGCTTTGATTCAACTTTCATAAAAATACTATTCACGAGGCATTGTGTACGATGTTGTGAGACCAGACTCTACAGGTAGCTGGGAATCTGTCCTGAGATGCTCCTTGCCTCGTCCTCCCAGCACTACTTAGTGGGACAGTCTTTGCCAGCCTCCTGAATGTGCAATTTTTCACCAGGAGTTGTTATTGGCAGGTGAGCGTGAAGTATTAATTTAGCCAGATTCTAGCATCTTCAGAATCACACATGAGTATTGAGAAATCATTGCTGAAACTGCTCGATCAATTTAAATTTAATTAAAAGGCATCGAATCAAAGAATAACATGGTGAAGTACAAGAATAACCACAAGCATCCTGGTCATTTTACATCCTAATCCCTTTTCTGTTTTTTCAATGGAGGCAGGTAGGATTAAGCAGGCTGACTTGCACGTTCTCTTTTACTCTCCAGGAAAATGAGGATTTCCTGCCTTAAGAGAAAAAATTTGTCTGCTTTGGTCGTCCAAAGTATTATATGTGGGCTTTTAATAATTTAGATGAAAGGGTGCGTGAAGTAAAGTCACCTCATATTCTTTATTCGGATAGAGTATTTCTGAATTAATGCAAAATACGTGTGAAAGGTCAGTTTTGCCTCCCTGTTCCAGCTGCATTTGGAAGAGAAATACGACTAACTCTTCTTTCTAAGCAAAAATCATAGAAATGCTGCTGGCCCCTTGGGGCGGGGCGGGAACAGCCACCATCTGGAAATTCATAGCCAGAAAGGGCCCGCCTCGGGGCTGCTGGGCCCCGGGGCCTCTCCAACAGGGGCGCAGTTCCCAGGTGAACGTGCTCCACCCTGAGGTGGGGCCCTAGAGCAGACCCCTGGGTCAGTTGGCACAGCTGAGGACTGAGCTATACCTGGCAGAGCTGCAGTTGTGTGCGAGGGGGAGAGAACGCTGGGGTAGAGAAGGCTCTAGTCTTCCTAGGAGCTGGTGCGTCTGTAGAGCTGTTCATTTGTAATGTGGGTCTAAGCGCAGCAGGTGGGGTGGCCCGCCAGAGGCAGCCCTGTGACAGGTGAGGCCTGGGTGCACCCACCTGCCTCCCTGGGGTGACCTCAGATCGTGAGTGTGACCCGGGTGAAATTAATACGTGTGCGCAAAAAGACTTGTGAAAAGCTCCCGAGTGAGCTGTCCGGGTCTGGTTCTTTCGGGCTCAGCTCTCAGAGGGGATGGCGGCTTCTGGGTTTCCTCCCTCCCATGTTACCCTAACACCAAGGAAGGTTTCCTGCATCTGCTCTGCTCTTCACCCTGAGGGCGGCCCAGCCTGTTTCGAGCTCTGAGCAGCGAACCTCGTCCCGCTCTCTGGTGCCCGAGTCCGTGGGCCTTTCACAATGTGCCATTGTGGGGCCTGCAGCCGTCCCTTCTCTGCTCTTGGCTTTATCTGTATGGTGACTGGGCCTTGGGGTCTGGCCACACCCCCTCACTGCCCTTGTGGAGCAGATGTGCTGAAGCAGTGTTAACGTTTTTGGGGCCCAGGTGGCTGCTCAGGGATCGAAGGGACACTTTGTGTATCTTCTTCTGCTGGGTCATCATTGAAGTTCACAATCCAGGTGATTCCAAAGCCGCCAAGGGCTTTACCTAGGCGACCTGCTGGGAAAGAAAAGAAGGGTTGTCATCTCAACACACCAGTATGGTAACCTTTCTTCTTCTTTTTTCCCCAGTTATCTTCCAGCTTCTGCATGGGTAGAGTCACCTGGGTGGCCCAAAACTACCCGTGTGTCTCTTTGGAGCCAGGCTGGAGCGTAACTTTGCAGGGTTAACCCTCTCTACTGAAATGTTTCTGCTGTATTTGAGGCTTACAAGATGAAGCCAGTTAGATATATATATATATATATATTTTTTTTTTTTTTTTGGAAGTGGGGAGAAATGCTGGTCTTGTTTCTTTTCTTTTTTTTCATTCAGTTTCTTATTTATTTATTTACATTTCCCCCCACTTTATTTATTTATTACATCTTTATTGGAGTATAATTGCTTTACAATGGTGTGTTAGTTTCTGCTTTATAACAAAGTGAATCAGCTATATATATACATATATCCCCATATCTCCTCCCTCTTGCATCTCCCTCCCTATTTATTTGTTTTTAAATTGAAGTATAGTTGATTTACAACGTGTTTCAGGTGTATAGCACAGTGATTCAGGTATATATCCATCTATCTATGTATCTATGTATCTGTCTATCTATCCTTTTTCAGATTCTTTTCCCTTATAGGTTAGCTGGTCTTGTTTCTTGAAGAGAAAATGCTAAAATGGCTTGATGTGATGTTTGGAAGCAGCCCTCTGCTTAACTTGTGTTCCTCCAGCAGGTCGTGGTTTGGGAAGGCCACCACGTCCTCTCGGTCCATCTTTGTCTCCTGTGTTTGCAGAACGCAGCGAACAGGGTCAGGAACCCACGCTGACTCTTTAATGGGGAAGTATTTAAAAGCTGGAGCTGAGGGCTTCCCTGGTGGCGCAGTGGTCGAGGGTCCGCCTGCCGGTGCGGGGGACGCGGGTTCATGCCCCGTTCCGGGAGGGTCCCGAGTGCCGCAGAGCGGCTGGGCCCGTGAGCCGTGGCCGCTGGGCCTGCGCGTCCGGAGCCTGTGCTCCGCGGAGGGAGGGGCCGCGGCGGTGGGAGGCCCGCGTACGGCAAAAAAAAAAAAAAAAAAAGCTGGAGCTGTGCTCTCCTGTCCCCTAGCGGGTCTCTGCATGGGACCCTGTGGTTAGCTGGGTCCGGGGTGCTTTGGGCCTGGCCCCCAGGCCGCCAGCTGTTCCGGCACCAGCACCTCTTGCTGGGCTTCCGGCAGCTCGGAGCCTTCTGCTGGGAGAGCTTTGTTTGTCATTGCTCGACAGCCAGGAAACTGAAGTGGCGGGCGAGGCACGGACCTGAAAGGTGGCTGCGTGTCCCCATTGCCGTCCTCCAGGCTGTCATCCTAAATTGCTGTATACCTGCTAATGAGTTGATGAGGCATCACCTTGCGTTTGGAGCAGCTGCGTTAATTACATCCTCACAGCCATCCCCTGTGCCCACCACTCCTGGCAGCTTCCTTTGCTTTAAATTAATAGACCAAATTAGAGGGAAATGGGGAGGGTGTCCCTGGAGGCCAGATGCCCTCTGCTCCTCGGACGCAGATGATGACTTTTGTTAAGGACCAGGAAGTGCAGTCCGTAAGGCGGTCCCTGGAGGGCGTTGGGGCGCCCGGGAGGCCACATGAATGAAGGTGGCTCCTCTGAGCTGGGAGGGCCCTGCCTGTGCTCGTTTTCTTTGGCACCTCGTGCCCTCGTGGGCGACGGGGAAGAGGGGCTGAGCGATTGTCCCACCTGCTGGCAGTTATCGTCCATCCAGAAAATAAGACCTTAGTGACACACCTGAAAGCCTGGAAACAAAGCTCATCTGCAGAGTCTTTGCATGTGTTTTGTCATCTCTAAATGCCCCGAAAGGTAGACCAACAAGGGCAGAGCAGGTCCAGGACCCAGAGCCCTCCTGCCAGGCCCCTCCCTTTACCGCATCCCTGCCTCCGGCTGTAAGGACAGGCAGCCGAGTCTGTGGCTTGAGCTGCGGAGGGCAGTTAACTTCCCTGAGCTATTTTCATCATCTGAAAAATGGGAACACCGAGCCTGCCTCTTGGGTCTGCTGTGAAACGTAAACCCTCAAACTTCATTACTTCTCTCTGCTTCCGTGCCTGCTGTCTGCTTCCTGCCCTGTGCCCAGCCTCAAGCTTATTCCTGGCACACGCTAGGTGTTTGGTACATATTTGCTGAGCAAGTGAAAGTGACAGTGATTTGCACAATGGTAGCTAAGGACACCCCACCCCTTATCTTCCTGAATCCCTGCCCCCTTGCCTCCCCTCCCCTGCCCTCCCCTGTAGCTGTAACTGTAGGGCCAGAGGCGATGGCCAGGGTGTTAGGATCCCTCAGGTGGTGGGCGGCCTGGAGGGGTGAGCAGTACAAGCCTGGTTTGAGAAGCAGAAGAAAGGCTTTGCCTCCCCACTTTTTCACCTCAGTTGCTTGGGTTTCATCTGGATTAGCAGGTATTTTAGGAGCCTCCCAGGAAGTCACACACTCTTGAGTTCACTGGCTGGGGTAGCCATAACCCTGAAGGTCAAGTCCTTTCCGATTGGCTGCTGCAGCATGCTTCGCAGGCCAGCAGGGTAAGCGGCAGTGGTGTCCCCGTTTGTTTCTGAATAAGACATTATTCCCAAGAAGTCACCAAGTGTGAAAACGTGTGTTATCTTGCTAATGGGACACTAATGAAATATTAAAGTGCATCTCTCTTCCTGTCAGTTTCCTGGGAGCCACTCCATCCTCTTGATTCTAGTCTATCTTTACATAAAGAGCCCCAGGGAATTAACATTTCTTATACTTTTCAAAATAACCTTGGTATTTCTGCTGCCGCAGTGGAGAAGTTCGTAATTTCCACTTGGTGACCGGCTGGGTTGAGACGCTCTCCCTCTGCAGGGGGTGCCCTACCTGGGGGGGGGGGGTCCCTTTGGTCAGTCCTCCCAGCACCTGTCCTCCTGGCTGACAGCTTCTCCCAGCTCCCTTGTGGTCCCCACTGTCTCCCTCTCAGCAGAAGACTTGACCCCAGTGCGCAGGGGATACTCTGTTGTAGCCACTCTGGGCTGAGCCAGGCCACTGCCAGTTGCCATACATGGGTCACAGAATACTTCCCACTACCCGGTCAGGCAGCTGGGGAGGCGTTTCTGTTCCCACTTTGCAGGGAAGGCAGCTTGGGCTCCATGAGGTTAAGTGGCCTGCCCAAAGGTACCCCGCTGGTAAGTCAGAGGCAGGATTTGAACCCAGCCCACGCCCTGTAACGCCAGCGCTGGGCTGCTTTCCCCAGCAACCCCGTCCAGCTACAGGTGTGACCTACCCAGGTTGCCGTCAGTGTGCCATGCCCTTGAGTGAGTCACGTTATCTATGCTTCAGTTCCCCCTCTCTGAAAGGGCCTAAGTGCCACCCTTCCTTCTCTATGTGTGAACGTTCCTGGGGACAGAGGCCATGGAGGAGGGCTTGGACTTCTGGGGCCAGTTTCTCCCCCTGGCCTCTAGATTGGAGCCCTCATCTTTGCTCTGGCCGCCACATCCTCTCAGATGCTTGGGGAGGTTGAATCCCCTACACCCCCCACCTGTGAGTCCCACACAGCTGGACACTGGCTCCATCAGATTGCTCATTGCACTGCTGGGGAGCCTGTGGGTCCCCCCAGAGCCACTTGCCTTTGGGGTTCCCCACACCCCCATCCTTGTTGGGGTGCCCTCCCCAGCACAGTGCAGTCATGGCAAGGGAGGCATTCTGCTTGATCCCCGGGAGTTTTTGGCCAGGTGCTGGCCCCTGCCTAGAGTACCTTGCTCCTCCTTCACCCCACTTAGCTTCTTCCAGCAGAGACTCAGGTCAGCTTCTTCCTGGAAGCTTCCACTAACTGTTTCCTACCTGAATGCTGTTCTTTCTCTTCCTGAGTGTTTTTAAGTTGCTTTATGGATGAGCATTTCTGTGTGAGCCCCTCAAACTGTGCTGTGCCAGGCTCCGCACTCCATGCTGGAGACCAAGCTGAGGAACGTGCAGAGGAGGGAGATGTGGGGAGGGGACCAGGAGAGACTCACAGAGGAGGTGGCATGGATTTTGGTTCTGAAGGCAGAGTAGGGTGTTTGAGAGGTAAAGAGGGGGCCCTTCCTAGGGGAAGGAATAGCACAAATGCAGGCATGGGAGCAGGCAAGGATGGATTTGGAGGCAAATGAATAGTCCGTTTTGTCTGGAGCACAGGGTTCATGTCAGCATCTCGAGAGGGGGCAAAGACCCTGCACTAGGGCAAGAGTCTCTGTCAGATGGTCTAAACTGCCTGTGGGGGTGCTGAGCATAATCACACTTGATCATTTCTGAGGGATTCTGGTTGCTGCCTGCCTCCCCCAGTTGCGTGTAGGTTGCAGGAAGGCAGGGCTTTTCCACTGTTGTGCCTCTGGTGTTAGGACAGCACCTGATACGTTTAACAAGTACTGAATTCTCAAGTAAATGAATGTGCACTTGAATTAAGGCAGAGCAATTCACACACAGAGCTACTAGCTAGGATGGCCTAGCTAGTGGCCATCCATGGCCATTTATCGTGGCCTCTGCCCAGTGGTACTAGTTGTAGGCCACATGGGGTGCTCTCAGTCTCTTCTCAGCGCCTGGTCCCAGGCAGACCCATAGGGAGGGTGGCACAGGTGCATGGTTGGGTCACAGACCTTTCCCTCTTTGAGATGCAGCCCGCTTAGGCCTGGCTTGCGGAAGTCGGGGCTTTTAGTTCAGCAGGTCTGAGGAAACGGGCAGCCCCTGTTAGCCAGGGAGGTGCCAGGAGCCACCAACTCTGGGGCCAGTGTTCTGCTGCTTTCTCTCCCCTCCTCAGGAACACATTCTTGTCTCCATCCCACCAGCTTTGTGTTTTGAAGAAAAATTAAGTCTTATTTATTTTTAAAACCAAACCACTAGGGAAATGTGTCACAGTCTTGAAACAGCAAACAGACAGGCTATGTTATCAAGTAATAAGTTGGTAAAAACGCAACAAGGTCCTTAATAAAACGATAAGGTGGCTGAACTGCGGCAAGAGCAATGCATGTCGCACAAGCGGTATTTGGCAACGGGGGGCTGTCCCGTTTTTAGCTCTAAAGGAGTCACAGCTCGCCCCTGAGTTGCTGACTTTTTCTCCTTTGACCTTCGTGTTGCCAAGGGATTGTTTCAACAGAGCTCTGTTGTTACAGGGGACAAAGTAAGCAATACTGGGTTTAGGCTTTCATTCTATTTTGTTTTATGGAAACCAGATTTTTCCAAAGCCAGTACTTCATAACTCTCTTAATTAATAAGCAGCTAACAATTCCTCTTTCGCTGTTCATTCCTGAATACTAGCATACAGCACAGTCAAAATCCCCTTTCCCTTCAAGTGTGAGTGTCACTGCGAGATTGTCTTGTCACTCAGCTGACTCTGCTGCAGACAGCCTCAGGGCTCATCATGGCTGCCAGTCAGAGGGGAGGTTTGCTTCCCCTGCCAGTGTGATAGCGCTTCTTATGTTTTTGCAGGGTCTCCAGGCTGAAAGATGTCATGTGTGAGAATTTTAAGAAATGCACATGCACATCCTGACGGCCAGAACTGAATATCCGCAAGGACCCTTTCAAAGTTTTTATCCAAACTACCTCTCCCAACTCTACATCTTAAAGTAGCTTCATGCCCTTGTATATAAAACAAAACCACGCAAAACAAATCCCCAGAGGCCCCCTTTCCCCTTCTAAATTAGTGACCCTCCTGGATTTTGTTTTACTTCCAGTTTGTGGAACATGTTGTAGTGATCTTTCTGGTAAACAGGAGGCTGGCAACCAACAGAAACAGCTCTCCTCACACCCCACCAGCTCATAGGCGGGTCAGGTGAACCTGCCAGCCTGCTGGTATCTGTGTACTAAGAGAATCTGGTACCTTGGAGGGCTCTGGTTTGGTGCAAGGGAGACTCCCTGTTGCCGGGATAAGCCCTGGCCACATGAAATTCAGCCTCACAGAAACTCTCCTGTGCTATCTCTGACCCAAATTTTAGCACCAGTTTTTTTCACTTTCTAGGATTCACACACGAAGAACCAGTGTCCAGAGGCAAGTGACATAGGCCTTAAACTTGCTGCTATCCTTAATTTCCTCATTCATAAACTTTCCTTAGAAAACCCAAATCCCCGTTCCTCTTTTTAAATAGATTCCTGCCTTCAGCCCCGATGGCCAGTAGCAGACAGCTATTTCCCAATGGACGAGAGAGACTCCTTCATCTTCTTGGTCTTGGTTGGGATGAGGTTCACGTGGCCATCCACACACTTGGTCACGCAACTCTCCAGCTGCCGCTTCACCTGAAGCTCTTTTCTCCCCGCATCTATTGAATCTCTGGCTTTGTCGTTGCAGTGTATAGTGCACAGGGCCAGGCGGTCCTGGAACTTCTCCAACTCGCAGGTCACCAGGGCCTGGGCTTGAGCCAGAGGTGCATGGCAGCGCTCAATGCACTGGTGCACTTGCTGCATGGATGCCTGGTCGTCCTCACAACAGCCGGTGCTGCACCGGAACGTGAGGCCCTGCATCTTCCGGATGTTCTCTCTCCAGACTCTTCACCACAGAGTCCACCGCCTCCTGCACCCGGAGCTGCTGCAGCTCTGCCATGGCGACCCCGCGCAGCTCCCTGCCGCGCCGGCGCCCACATGCTCACCAGCTTTTTATCTTAATTTACGAGCCTGCTGTAGCACCAATGAAGACACACTGTACTGCCTGGGAAAGAAACCACGGCCGAATTCTAATTCTGTACGATTCAAAGGCACGCCTTTGGCCGGAGCTGCTTTAGAAATAAGAAAAGTAGGAGACACAGCCCTGCTCGGGCTTGCTGGACTTGTCAGGGAGCCTCGTCCTGGCCGTCTCCTATTGGCCTTGGGCTTCATGAAGCCTGATTTATTTTTCTAGTCACTAGTTTTTGAAAAAAGAAAAGCTGCCTTAATGGAAACTTTTAAAATCCAGGAGCTTTGGATTCCTCTACTTTGTCAGGCAAAAGTGGATTCATGTAGGTAGTTTTAGCCACAAAAACGCACATATTTATGAAGGTTTCAAAAATTAGATTTTTCACTTCTTTTACTCCAGGAACCTAAAAACCAGACTTGGAAGATAATTTTTGTAGTGGGGTATGTGCATTCAGTCAACTAGGAAATGTAGCAGTTTTCGAAGGTCTCAGAATTTCTGCATCTCACGATTCCTTTGTCCGGTCCTCTTGGGGACTTGCTCCTGAGTTCTTTTCCTGCCCAGCCTCCCGATTCGGAGGTGAGGTGTCGGTGTGACTGCAGTTTGAGAAGTTTCACAAGAAGGCGAGGAGTGGCCAGAGGAGGGGCGATGGGGAGAATAGAGCTGAGCGAGCCTTGCTTTTCAAGATGGGGGAGCCCAGCGCAGCCTGGATGGAGAGGGAGGGCTGGACTTTCTTTGCTGGAGGCAGGTCCACGGGCAGAGCCTGGGGGCGAGAGGAGGTGGTGTGCCGTGGAGGGCGTGAGGGCCCACGTGGTGAATGAGCCAGAGGCAGCCGTGGGCCTCTGGCCTCCCCCTCCAGCAGCTGTGGCCACTGGCATGGTGGGAGACGCTGGTCTGGGGAGGAGGATAGAGTCAGTGATGTTCACGGTCACTGAGAAAGCGAACAGGCAGCCCTGCTGCTGACCAATCCTTTCTCTGAGGTTGGGGTTTGGAGTCGGGGTAGCCCTCCACCTTACAAACAAGAGTCTGGTCCCAGCATTATGCCACTCCCAGACGCCAGCGTGGGACCGATGCCCCCCTCCCCACCCCGGTCTGTGGCCGGTTGCTCTCTGGTGGGTCCCTCATGCTGGGTGTGGGCACTGGAGCCCCCAAGTCTCCAGGGCACGTCCTGTGAACGCCTTCCTGTTCCCAGGCCCAGCTGCCTCGGAGGTGACCACGCTGCCTGGGAAGGGGTCGAGAAGGGGGCCGGGGTACACAGTGTGTCTGCGTTCTTCCTCTGTGCTTTCTCCTGCCACCGGGTGGGAATCCCCAGGACAGTAGAAATCTCCGGGTGTCTCCCTGGCTGGGGCTCCCCCACCTGTCAGCACAGAGCCAGGCCTTTCCCAGGCATCACAGAGTAGAAAGCGCATCTGTTTTCCAAGAAAGGACGCTGAGAGAGATGGCCAAATTGAGTTAGGAGTGCCAGGAATCCAGACCCACGAGTTCCTGTAAGGCCCGCCTTACCTCTGAATTACAGCTGCTTCCCGCGTTTCTGCAGGGAAACCGAGCCGCTCTCCCCGCGGCATTTACAACGGCTTGATTTACAGGCCCGCATGCTCGCTGCGCACTGCACATCCATTCTCTCTCCGTCTTTAAACTTTTAAGCCTTTGCCTTATGAATGAGGCGACTGATTTTCTAGGTTCCCTGGGCTTTTTATATGAGGTCTTTTTCTTTCTTCTCTGCTGGTTTCTCCGTAAACATGTTCTGAACACCTACTCTGTGCAAGACCTGTGACGGGCTCCCCAGGGGTCCAGAAACGAACTTGTCAGAGTTCTGGGCCTCAAGGACTTTGCATTCAAGGGCGGGTGGGAGGGAAGATGCCCAACATGCAGAGAGGTTCCCTACTCGGTGTCCCCACTGAGCAACCCTGTAACGGACGCTTATTCTGCGCTGACGCCGTGTGAAGTGCTCGGGCCTAGTGCTGATGGCCAGGACCGACGAGGACCCCGAGCTCACCCCGTGAGGAGGGGGCGGTGTGTCAGGGGGTAGGAGGACAGGATCACAGACCACTCCTGGAGCCCACAGCAAAGCCCGTGTGCTCTGGTGGGGGGGTCAGGGATGGTTTCTCTGAGTGAGCGATGGCTAAGCTGAGGCCTGGGGGCTGAGCAGGAGGTCGCAGGTGAAGGGGGCAGGGGAGAGGGAATTGTTCCAGGCAGGTGGAGTTACCCCGTGAGGATGTGGCATCCAGAGAGAGCACGGCGTGTCCGAGAAACCGCCCGAAGTCCAGAGAGTGCAGCGTGGAGCGAGGCAGAGGTCGGGGTGCTGGAGCTGTCTCCGCCCCAGGCGGAGCGGAGCCCCGACGGCGGTGGCCAGCGTGTGTGACGAGCCTGGGGAGACACCGGGGGGCCCGGGTCGGGCGGCTGATGCGATTTCTGTCGCTCGGAGGAAGGGCCACGGTGGCAAGACCGTACGTGAGGAAAACTGTTCAGAGACCCTGAACTTGCTGTCATTAATCTCAGTGACAACTGGGCCAGAGTGGGAGAGAAGTGACAGGTTCGAGACATTGTTAAGGAGAGGACTGTGTAGGACTTGGTCATCAGTCCGACCTGGAGGGTGAGGGCCGGAGGGGAGCCAGCACAGCCCCAGGGCTTCTGTCTTGGCCTGCTGGGCTGGAGGAGGTCGCGTTCACTGCCACGTGGGACCCCGGGGTGTACGGAAGCCTGTGCTTCGAGGCCCCTAGGAGACACCTGCGGGCAGTAGGATCTGTGAGCGTAAAGCTCAGAATCAAGGAGCGCCTGGGAAATACAGCTTCGGGAGTAGCAGCAGCTACGGCCCGGGGAGTAGATAGACACCCCCAAGGGGCGCAGTGGAGTGAGAGGGAAGGAGAGCCTCAGGGAGCCCCCCAGAGACACAGCATTTAAGGGGAGACAGAGGGAGAACCGCCAAGCAGCGGCAGCGAGGCCGTCTCAAGGGGGACGTTCGCCCTCTTTGGTGCAGGACAATGGCAGGACCTCAGAGACCCTGGGGCCCTGGGAGAAGACGCGGGTCACTGGACCAGGTGGCCCAGCAGGACCACAGCAGAGAAGCAGGGAGGAGCTCGGTCTGCCTGGGACCTAGGTTGGTGGGGCTGCGTCAGACCCAGCACCTGGGGGCCCAGACCCCCTGAGCCCCTGGGCCCTGCTCGCCTGCCTCTAACTTTCCTGCTGTGGCGAAGGCCTTCCCAGCTCCTCTTTGCAAAGAATTATGCACTTCTTCTTGACTGGAGCTCATGGAGCAGCCCTGACGCCGAAGGGAGAAAACATGTTTGAGGAAGAGGAGCCTTTCCCCCAGTCCTGAGCCGGCCGCTCTGGACGAGAAGCCTGCTTTTTTAATCTCAAAGAACTTTACATTTACGCTTGACTGAAGCCCAGGCCACTTTTGTCCTGGGAGCCAATGGGAAGCCGGGGCTTGGGTAATCTACGCGAGGCCCCTTAGCTGCCCTGCATCCATCATCCCAAGTGACAGAAGTTACATCATTAATCATTGGTGGCAATAGAAAAGTCATTGGAATAGAATGTTGTCACGGGATAAATGTCTCCCAACTGCATATAAATGTCTCGGCTTTACTGTACTGTTTGTGCTCGAGAAATACTGTGGTGGCTTCAAAATGGTATTTATGTGGCGTCAGGAAGCCATCAACACAGCCTGTCCTGCCCACACCGTCTCCCAGGGAAGCCTGGACCCCCTCAGGGGCCTCAGCCTGGGGCCACCGCACACCTGGATTTGGGCAAAGGGAGGGATGCTGCTGGCTCCTGGGTGCCTTAGGGCGGCCGATGCCGTGAGGGTTAGAAAACGCTCCAGCCCAGTAATCCTGCCGTGACACCCTGGTCGTCGTCCCATGGCTAGAGGGATTTGCACCTTCCCTCTCCATGGCCACAGACCCTCTGATGCAGGGGAGAAAAGGATGTGAACCTGGCCGGGTTGCAAGGCCAGAGGGCCAGACGCTTCCAGGCGGCTTTACCGTTTCAGAAATCAAGCCCACAGCGTTTTTCTGGCTGGCGTCTCTCTGTTCCGTGACCTGGAAACACGCTGTTTTTGGGAAGTGCAGATCTGCTGACAGACACCCTTTTCTGGAGGTTTGTGTGTTTCTCTCTGGGGCGAGCCGCCCTGCCTCGGATGGGCCAGATGCTGCTGGAGAAGGCGCTGGGCTTAGGAAGCGAGGCCCTTTTTGCTGGGATTTGAAGGAATTCTTTCTGCTTGAGCCTCAGCCTCTTCGTCCACTCAGGGTTCCTGGAGCCCTGCAGGGCCCGGTGGGAGGAGTGGGCACCCCCAGAAGCGGGGTGGGCACGCCAGGGGCCTGAGGCAGGGGGCTGCCTCGGGTGGAAGGGCTTGCAGGCCTGTTAAGGACCGACTCTGGGTGACCCACGAGCCGTGTTAAACCGGAGCCAGGTGTCTGAGCTGATAAGCCGGGGCCGGGCTTTGTGGAGTGTATTTGGCGGGAGGAGAGGTAGCTCCCCTTTTCTGTAGGGGATTTCGTAAATCACGGCCTATCAGATATGGAAGTGATCTGAGGCCAGGTGGATCCCCGACTTTGGATGTCACAGGCTGGTCAAATTTTAAAAGTTTTAATTTGACCAAGTGAGGCCATTAAAAGCCGGAGGCCAGCTACTATATCATCATTTCATAAATGGAAGAACATTCTAATACCAGCAGTATAAGAGGGACATAATTGCAATATAAAGAGCATTTCTCAAACGGAATGAATTTAGCTTTGTGAAGAATTTGCTCCATTATACCTGGTTTGTTTTGACGTTTCTTTTTGTCTCTCGTTTTTTTAAAATCAAGAGAAAAGTCCAGCAAAAATCTGTTCCTGGTCCCCGGTCCCCTCATTTCAGGCGGGCAAAAGGAGGGAGGGTGTCTGGCCAGAGCCCCACGGCCAGCAAGGCTTGTGTATCGTTCCAGCTAATTCTGGCTTCATAACAAGTCACCTCAGGCTTCGCAGAATCCTTTATTGTTATCACCTCTCCTGGTTCTGGCGGCGGCTGGGCCGGGCCAGGGGCCCTCACTCGGGGTCCCAGTGCTGCCGAGTCGTCCGGAGGGCCCCTCACTCCGTGTCTGGGAAGACGCAAACCACTGGGGGCAGAGCAGCGGGGGGCTCCTTGGGCCTCCCTCCTTCTGTGTGATCTCCACGGCAGCGGCAGGACAGCCAGACTTCTCACGTGGGCCCTAGAGGTGCGAGTCCTGACAGGGAACCCAGGGGAAGCTGTGTTGCCTTCACGAAGTCACATAGCATCGCTTCTGTGAGCTTGTATTCAAGGAGGGGGGAATTACATGCCCTTCTTGTTGGGAGAAATGCCAAAGGGTTGGCTGACATGCTCTAAAGCCACCCCATGGCTCCCAAGTTCCCCTGAGAGCCAGGTTTTAATCTGGGGTGCTGGGACCTTAGATCCCCCCTTCCCTTACCTGTTCCAGGAACAAGTCTGGTGGAGGATAAAGCAGGTGGCTCTCTGGTGATGGGGGGCTGTTTCCGCTTGCTGGTCGCTGCTTGCACTTCTCTGAAGTAGTAAATTTCATAGATAAGGTAGATTCCATCAAATAAGTACCAGTTAAGCTCTTTGATGATCATAAGCGAGATGATGAATTAAAAAGTTAATCTAGAGAAATAACTGATAAAGAACAGAGACTTCGGGAATACAGCGTAAACTCGCAGAACTCCAAGCGCTCACTCTTTATAAGAAGGCGGCCTGCAGCCCTGCTTGAGCACCTGCCGTGCGCAGGCCCAGTGGTGTGCAGAGGTGTGGGGGATGCGAGCCTGAGCCCCCGAGTATCCGTGATCAGGTTGGGGGCCTCCTCGTGTCACCGTGTCGGGACCAGAGCGTGGACAGGGATGACAGCAGACCCTTTTTAAATCCCTCTGCTCGGGGTGGGCTCGTGGGCTGCTGGCTTTCAGCTCTGCAGCTCCCCGTCCGGGAGGTCTGTAAGGGCTTGCAGGGAGGTGAGGAGGGATAGCAGGCCACCCCAGAGCCACGTGGCCAGGCCCTGTGGGGACGCCCACAGCCCAGCCCCCAGCACGGGGCCGGCAACCTGTTCAAGCCGCACCGGGTGAAGTGCGAGCAGGTGGGGCAGGGAGATAGGTTTCCACCAGCCTGGGGAGGGTCCCGCGTGGTTGCTCTCCGTGGGGATGAGCTGCCCAGACGGGGGCTTTAGGGTCAGCTGGGGCAGGAAGTCCATGTCCGTCACCGTTTCCTAGTTACTGGACACCAGGTGATTCCCCAGCCCCGCCCGGGTCTGGCCCAGTGTCCTGCCTCCACGGGGACCCCGGCTCCCATGAAAGCCTTCTGGGGTGTCCCTGGCCTCCGCCCCACGAGCTGTGTGTCTGTTCTTGTGTCTCCCTGCTTGGGTGGCAGGCACCCCAGAGACCTCCGTCCTTTGAAGCCTCAGGGGGGAACCTTCTTGTTTGCTCAGGGTGACAGGCGCCGTCCCCAGGAGGTCCTGCAGAGCTGCCCCACCATGTACCCGCCCCCCGCATCCCCTGCGACTCCTGGGAAAACAGCGGGGAAGGCTTTGCGTTTCTGCCCAGCCCGCAGCCCCTCTGAGACCTCTCTTCCACCAGCGCCAGGCGAAGCATGGGGGCCGTGAATGAGTTCCCGGGGAAGCTGGCCAGACGCCTACCCGTGGGCCTGCGGAGGCGCCAGCACCCGGCACAGAGCAGTGGATGGACAGACACCCTTAACCTTCCCCACGGACTGCCCAGAGGCCTCGTTCTTTCCCTCCGAATCACTGAGACCTGCTGGGTTGGTGGGTAATTGTTTCATACTACAGCTCTTGCCAAAAGGAGGGGGAAAACAGTTTCCCAAGGTATGGAAGTCATCAGAAACAAGGACCCCCTCCGAGGCCATCACGCAAGCTGGTTTGCAGCTTCGCAGATGAAGGGGCGACTGGGGTACGTTCCCGCGTAGAAACGAGATGGAGGCTGACAGGATCAGAAACAGCGCTGGGAGCACAGGCCAGCCAGGCCCGCCTGTCACCTCCTCGTTCATTTCATAGAGTTGACTTACCACATGCCAGGTTCCAGGAATGGGTGTAAGTAGTGAACCCAAGGGGCGACGTCCCCCTTCTGGAACTTTCCTACTAGCTGGGGGGACAGACGGTGGGGACACAGGAGCTGCTGGGGAGGAGGCAGGTCAAGGAAGGCCTGGCCGAGCCCCATGACCTTGAGCAGGGCTGCTGGAGCCGAGAGTCAGGCCTGGGGCGTGGGCTCCCCAGAGGCACCCGCTGCCACCCTGGCCCTCGGGAGTGCGGGGTGGTAACCGGGGGCCTGGCCTCTCCCTCCTTCGCCTCCTGGGTGTCGACGCTGCTTTTCTGATCTGGTGCCTGTGAGGAGGAAATATATATTTAGACTCTTCTGTACTTTCCGTGGTAACAGTCGCTTTATTCCTGGTGAAGAATGAGGAAAATGGGTCAGCTGTATTTACTAAGAAGCGTGTTCCAGCTCCTTTTCCGAGGCTATTTATAAACTTTAAAAAATGTGAGCGAAGTTTTTTGCATCTTACTGGAAGCCGGAGTGCCTATGAATACCCTTTCTATTACTATACCGGGAATCTAGCACTTCGGATTTGAAACAAGTCAACTGGGGCAGATAGAAATCTTGCAAACAGTGATTTTGATGCACTCTGGCAGGATGGGTTTGCCTCGTGGTCGGATTTCTCTGGGCGTTTTCTCCGTGAGACCTAGTCTAGCTTTCCTGGGTGTGGCGAGTGGACCACACAGTCTGACCCTGGCCCCACTGGGCCCTCGGGGGCTGCAGGTCCCTGGGGTGGCGGGTGCCCGAAGCCTGGGGACTTGGGGGATTTTGGAATCGCTCATCCATCCTTTGGGGCAACGGGGCCGTGGGCCGCTCCATGGTGGGCCCTGCTGGCTCGGCCCAGGGCTCACCTTCACTCACGTCCTCCGCCTCTGATGCCTCGGCCCGTGTGTTGCAGGGTCACCGGTCCACTTACATTGTGCCCCGTGTGTGCACAGAAAACGTAGCTTCTCTCCTTCTCTCCATGTGGCCTGACCTTGCTTTCGAGAGCGGAGGGCTGGGCTCCTAGATTTTAGGTCCACTCTGGGAGTGTAGTCGAATGGCTTGTATCAGCCCCTGAGGGAACCCCTCTCCGCCTGGATGTTTTGGGTCCCTGTTCAGTCTTTCGGAGCGCCCCTCCCCCGCTTCCCCCTGCCCCTTGGGGTTTGGGGAGGGGTGTGTGCTCGTGGCCTGGTGGTGGCTGAGGGAGGGGTCCCTGCACTCCACGGGTGGCTCCGTGGGTGCTGCTTGCAGAAAGGCTGGACGGATGAGCCCCAGGAACCACCGGCCCATCTGGCCTCTGGGGAGGCAGCCCCGGAGGTGGAGCTGGTCCACTTTTATCTTCTCAGCGTTCCAAGGCCCCTTCCAAAGCGGCCTCCGCATCTTGACCATCAGAGGCCTCAGCCTTCCCGCCTTCTCCCACTGAGGCCCTGGGGCCCGCAGGTCATGGGGCACGAAGCCACCCGCTGGGGGTGTCTGTCCACCAGGGGGCAGGTCTTGGGGGGCTCCTCCCCTCACTGCCTTAACGGCTGCAGGGGTCTTATTTCCTCTCTGTGCCCCTGCCTTCTAGGGGTATCACATCCATAATAAAGGTAATAATGATAATAAGAATGATCAACGGTCACCACTCGCTGATCACTCACTCTATGCCCAGCAGAGTTCTGCACCCTCCTGTGTAGGGGCTGATTCCTCTTCAAGGCAAAGAGGGTTATTAGCGGATGAAACCAGTTGTTCCAAAGTCAGTTGCTCAGAACAGTACCCGGCAGCCTGAGCGTGAGCTCCGGGCGGGCCGCCGTCCACGATTGCTCTCCGTCTCGTCCATCTACCTGCTCCAGAGCAGAAGTTTCCAAACTTTCTTGGTTCTTGGCACCCCGAGTGCCTCAGTGATTTTCTTTTTTTTTTTTATGGCATCCCTAGAATACTTAACGGTTCCGTTAAGAATACTTAACAGTTCCGTTTATTAAGAATACTTAATAGTTCAAAGAATACTTAACAGTTCCGTTTATTAAGCAGTTAGATCCAAAAGCCTTAATAAATATTTGTGTCCTAACAACAGCTGCTTGAAAATATCATACTCATAATTTTTTTATTTCATTCTTAAATTACCCAGTTACTTACTAATGGTGGATATGTGTGACCATCGGGGGCTGGACAGCTTTTCAAATCCCGGAGTCAGATTGGGTGCCGCCAACCCCACTTCCTGTTCCATCCGGATTTTTTCCAGGTCCTTCTTATCTCAGCAATCACTGAAAACTCAGCTTCACAGTAACATGATGTCCTCAAAAGGCTCGTAGGCTCATCTCACGGTGAAACTGTTATTCCAGTGGTATCTGACAGGGGTCCGACAGATATGTAGTATTGCTTGTTTCCCTCCATAACTTAAAATATCCTGTGGTCTCATGAGTTCTTGGAGGCTCTCCAGGGTGCCTGGGTGCACAGTTTGGGAACCGTGTTCCTAGGGCCTTTGGTTCCTCCTTGGTACCCAGGAAGCAGATCATTGACCCTCAGGTCTCAGACTCCTGGTACCCATCTGGGGGGTGGTGCGTGCGGGAGAGATGACAAGGGTCTCGTGCCCACCTCCATCCTCCCTCTCGGCCCCTCCCCAGTCTCTCGGGACAGGAAGGGGTGTTCCCTGCGCTCCCTCCCTCTGCATTTCATTCTCCTCCTGCCTGGGCGTCAGCCAAAGGGTGAGGGTGCGGAGGGGCATCTTCTCCACACTCGAGGAGGAACCCAGGCCCCGGATTCAGAAAACCCTCCCTCTGAACACAATGCTCTCCGATCTGCGGCCATGCTGCTTACACTAACAAAAATCATGCCAGCCGTTCAGAGCTGAGAATTCCCTTTGTTGTTCTGGTGGGTAACGTGTCCTCTCCTCTGCCTGAAGTACTGAAATCCGTTGCTTCAACGGGCAGGGAGCTCCCCAAACCACTCGGTTTACAAGACAGCGAGTCTGAAAAGACTTCTAAAATGCTGTGCTCCCTCTGCAAGCATCAGAGGAGGAACCAGGTGTCTGTACCTTCCTGTTCAGCAGGTGCGAATGTCTTAGGCCGATGGTAGACCAGGCGGGCAGGGCTGCATCTTATTAAACAGGTTCTTCACCCCAGGTCCTCTGTGCTATTCCTGCTCTCACACAGCCCCTCCTCTTTACCTTTACTCCCAGCTGCCTTCCCCATCTTAACCCTCCCAGGGAAGAGTTGATTACCTCCGTCTCCCCTGGGAAGATGCCCCTGCCTGCCTTGTTCCCAGACAGGCCCTTCCCTGCCGTTCCAGCTGCGGCCACTGCACCCTCCCTCCTTCGCCTGGGTCGGTTCCAAGATCTCACCCAGCTCATTGGCACTCGGGCGGGACCTTTGCTCTTGCTGTCGCCTCCATCTGGCCTCTCTGTCTTCAGCCGCTCCCATGCTGCCGCAGCTCATTTTGGTCTCACTTTAAATGTTGCTTCCCAAAAAGGCCGTCTGTGAGACCTCCGTCTAAAGGAGGCCCCCATCCCCTCTGTTCAGTCCCGTCAGAGACCCCGTCTGCATCGTGCTGTTTTCTCAGCACCCAGCGCTTTCTCAGAGGAGGGAATTTTTTTAACAGGAGGGACGTTCAGGGTCGCCAACTTTGAATTTTGCCAAGTAAGACTTTGAAAAATTCCAGCGACCATATATCATCGGCGTTTCAGAACAGAAAAGTTGGAAGGACATAATCTCCGGATGAAGGACAGTTCTTCAGATGAAATCAATTTGGCTTTATTGGGAACGTGTTGCATTGGCCCTTCTCTTATCTCGAGGAGGATGGATGGAAACCCTCAGGACACGACATGAGTCCGTCAGTGAGTGCTTTGGGGACTCCGTGGTCACCCTCCCAAGGCCGTCCTTGTTTCGTTCTCGTGACGTTTGTCCCCTTCACTCAGCTGTGAGCTTCTGGTGGGGGGACCACACTTTAGACTTAAGTTGTCTTTGCTGGGCTTCACATGCCCATGTTGGTCTCTGGATGCTTCCAGATCTGTCCAGATGCCCTCTCCTGTAGCTTCGAGCCGGCCTCACCTCCCCTTGCACCCTGGCGACTTGTCATCATCCATCCACACGCCTGTCCCCCTGGTGGAGAGCCGGTGCCCAGACAGGGTCCAGGGCTCCCTCCGGTTTGTTCCGCGGGGCTGGCACCCGCGTTCCTCACTGTGCCGCGCGCTGCTTCGATCCGCTGAAGACAAACCCTCAGCCAGTGGTGACCGCGGACAAGTCCGTGACAGAGACCACCCTCAGGCCACAGCGCAGGGTATGCGACACGGAGCTGTCTGTCTGTCTCTCCAATACGGAATTTAGTTTCTACTTCAATCCTTCCTTCCACCAGGACGCCGAAACGTAATCTCATTTAATTCTGGGGTTTCTCAGCACATTTAAAGCTGCCCCTAAACCACCACTGGGTTTGTCGGTGTGTGAGGGGCAGGTGGCGGGAGGGGTCTGGCCCTCAGTTACTGCCATTTCCTCAGGTTCCTGGCTGCCACCCCGTATGTGTCACTGCTCTGCCCCCCTGTCCCCTGGCCTCTCCAGGGCCAGGTTTCCTCAGCTGCTTTATGCCCCTCTTGGGGGCTGAGGGACCCTTTTGCTGCACCGCCCCCGCCCCCACCCCAGCAGCCCTCTCTGTTCTCTGGGGCGTAGGGTGCATGCCATTGGCACCACGTAAGGAAGAAGACCCCTGCTGGGGACGATGGGCCTCTCTGGGGTCCTCATGTCACCTGGCGCCAGGGCGGGAGCAGGTGGGACAACGCCCCACATGGCTTTGATTCTTCTGTTCTCTGTTCCACGCACCAGCCCTTGCCTGGGGCAGAGGTGCCCTCAGTCTGATTCGCATAAAAGGCTACAGGAAGCCGGGGCCAAGAGAAACCTCTGTTCACACCTCCCACCTGTGAACCTGCTGCAGATAAAGGTTCTGGTCGGGGCTTTTGCGGGGAGACTTCTAGGCTGTCTGAGGAAGGAGGGAGGGTGCGGGCTGAGCACCCATAGGGAGCTTGTTCAAAGGGGGTGTGGGCTGGTACCTACTGGAGCTGTCGAGTGTTCTAGATTATTTGTTCATCTGTGTATTTGCATTTGCTTAAAACTTTCACTTTAGAAGTAATACATGTTTAATGAGGAAAAGTAAGGAGAGACAGAAAAACGAGTAGAATCAGTCATTTATCTCAGCACCTGGATTTATCTTTACATCTTGGTGGGCGTCTCTGAGAAGGGTTAGTCATAAAAGCAGTGATAATTATAGCACCAAATATGGCTCTTGCGGTGAGTGCTTACGATGCCTCCTTCTAAGAATCACACAGATATTAATTGATTGAATCATAACAGCCCTGTAGGGTGGATACGACTGTTATCCTCATTTTACAGAGGAGGACGCAGAGGCACAAAGTGTTTGTGTGATTTGTCTGAAGTCAGTCCGCTGGGGAGCCTGGTGGCGCACTCACACTGCACACCTGCACACATGGTACGAATTTATGGCCAAGATACACAACAGTGATGCACCCACCAGTCAGGGTTCTTGTCCCAGTTTCTTTCAGGAGAAGAACCATATTTTCCTCTGTGTCCTCAGGGCTCAGAACACCAATTTACTGAATGAATGAATGAATGAATTCTGATGCGCGCTTTTCCTCCACGAGTCACGGGCAAATTACTGTTCCTCCTGTTGGCTCCTTTCTTTCCTTTCCCTGCTCACGGCACGCACACATCCTGGGGGCCTCCTCACACAGCTCCAGGGGCCCCCTTCACCTTTTTAGTCTTTATCTAAAAATAGCGTCATCGAGGCATCATCGACATATGATAAACTGCACATATTTAAAACGTACACCTTGGTGGGTTTTGACATCACCATCACCAGATCAGGAGAATGGAATGCCCAGCCCCCCCAGAAGTGTCCTGGACCCCTTTGTAATTCCTCGCTCCAGGTCCGCCCCGCCTCCTTCCCTGGCGCTGCTGTTCTGCTTTCCATCACCATAGTTAGTTTGCATTTCCTAGAGTGTTATAGAAATGGAATCATACAGTCTGCACTCTTTTTTCCGTCTGCCTTCTTTCGCTCCACACAATTATTTGGCGGCTCATCCATGTTGCAGGTATCAGTTCATTTCTTCTTATCGAAGAGCAGTGTTCCACTGTGTGGATGGGAGGTGATTTGTCCATTCACCTGTTGATGGGCCTTTGGGTTGCTTCCAGTTTTTGACTCTTACAAATAAAGCTGATATGAGCATTCGTGTGCAAGTCTCTGCATGGTCGTATGCTTTCTCTTCTCTTGGGTAAACACCTAAAAGTGGAAAGCCCGGATCATGTGGAAGGTGCCAAACTGCTTTCCAAAGCAGCTGTACCACTTTCCGTTCCAACCAGCAGCAGGGCATGAGAGTCCCAGTTCCCTCACATCCTTGCCAACACTTTGTATGGTCATTCGCTTTCTTTTTATTATTTTTTTAGATTTATGTTATTGAAGTATAGTTGATTTACAATGCTGTGTTCATTTCTACTGTACAGTGAAGTGATTCAGTTATATATATATGTATGTGTGTATATATATATATATATATATATATATATATACACATACATTCTTTTTCCTATTCTTCTCCATTATGGTTTACCACAGGCTATTGACTATAGCCCCCTGTGCTCTACAGTAGGACCTTGTTGTTTATCCATCTTCTATGTAACAGTTTGCATCTGCTAACCTCAGACTCCCACACTCCCCCTTCCCCCCTCCCGCCCCGCCCCGGCCCCCTGGCGACCACGAGTCTGTTCTCTGTGTCTGCGAGTCTGCTTCCGTTTTGGATTCGCTTTAATTTTAGCCATTCCAGTAGGTGGTTGGTGGCATCTGGTCGTGGTTTTAATCTGCATTTCCTTAATCACTAATGATGTTCACACACTTAATTGCCACCCCTGTGTCTTCTTGGTGAAATATCTGTTCAACTCTTTTGTCCATTTCCAAAAAATTGGGTTCCCTGTGTTTTTATTATTGGGTTTTGAGAGTTCTTTATATATAGTCTAGAAAAAGTCCTTTAGCAGATATAGGCTTTACAGAGATTTTCTTCTAGTCTGTGACTTCTCTTCATTCTCGTAACGGTATCTTTTGAAGAACAGAAATTAATTTTGATGAAGTCCAATTTATGGCTCATTTTGTTGTCATAGCTCATGCTTTTGGTGTTGTATCGAAGCAATCTTTGCCTAACCCAGGGCCACAGATATTTTCTCCTATGTTTTCTTACCAAAATTTTATACATTTAAACTTAGGTCTATAAGCCACTTTGAGTTCATTTTTGTATATGGGGTGAGGTTCATTTTTCTTGTTTGTTTGCATGTGGATGTCCGGTTATTCCAGCACTATTTGTTGGAAAGCCTCCCGCTTCTCCACTGAGTTGCCTTTTGCTGCTTTATGGGAAGTCATTCGTTCACAGGTATGAGGGTCTGTTTCTGGACCCTGTTCTATTTCAGTGATCGGTTGTCTGTCTTCACGCCAAACCCACTGACTTGACTGCCGTAGCTTTATAATAAATCTTAAAATCCTTAGAAACGGGCTTCCCTGGTGGCGCAGTGGTTGAGAGTCTGCCTGCCGATGCGGGGGACACGGGTTCGTGCCCCGGTCCGGGAGGATCCCACATGCCGCGGAGCGGCTGGGCCCGTGAGCCATGGCCGCTGAGCCTGTGCATCCGGAACCTGTGCTCCGCGACAGGAGAGGCCACAACAGTGAGAGGCCCGCGTACCGCAAAAAAAAAAAAAAATCCTTGGAATCAAAGCCGTGTTAACTCTCCATTCTTCTCTTTCAGAGCACGTTGGCAGCTCTGGGTCCTTCGTGCTTCTGTATGGATTTTAGAATTGGCTCCCGTTTCTAAAACAAAGCGTGCTGGGATCGTGATTGGGATCCAGCCTCACGCTGTATTCTCTGTGGGTTCCCTCCTCCGGAGTCGTCACCTGGTTCCCCCTACACGGGGCAGCTCTGGGGTCAAATGAGTGGCCTGGTGGGAAGTAGTCAGTAGAAGGAGAGGGTGTTAGTATTTATAAAGCGTTTTCAGAGACACTTTGCATTGACCTTAGGGTGTCAAGATGTGATTTTTTTTGTTGTTATTGAGCTGGGGGGTCTCTGCTGAGGAATGCAGACCTGACAGATTCCTAGATGCTTGTGGAAGCTTCCATCACTTGTGGTCCTGGGTCAGTCCTGGCAAGGAAACCGCTCTTCCTTTTGCAAAGTACACGTGGAGATTTAATCCGCCCGGGTGGCCTGCCAGAGGTTCCACAGGTGTGAACGCCCGCTGACCTGGGTGGAGCCACAGGTGACCCTGCGAGTGGGCACTGGGCAAGGATTTCCTTCTAGAACATTCCTTTGAGGAGGAAGGAGGAGACTTGGTAACTGCAGCCCTGCCTGGCTGGCCATGTCTCCGTGTGTTCCTGGCCTTAACATGTGCGTGGAACCCCTCACCTCCTTCCAGGGGTGGTGTGTGGCCCGCAGGAGCTGCCCGAAGCCCTGCGGCAGGTGCCCCGTTCCCTCCGCTTTCCTGGGCCAGCTCTTCAGGGAAGGTGTTCTGCAGGGGCCGTGTGGTCAGAGAGGAGGGAAAGGCTTTGAGGAAGCTCTGATGGGCCATTTCAGTGGGCTTTTCCGAGGACTGTGCACTAGGGGCTGCCCCTGGGGAGAAGGAGCTGTTAAACTGTCGAAATAAAAAGTCATCCAAACTCCTTGGGCCAATCGAAAGCACTTAACTCACACGACAGGCAGCGAAGGCAGCAGATTTCCCTGCAGTTGTGTTATGGGGGCCGGGGGGGAAAGGCTGTTGGGGAATTGAAAGAACAGAGGGAAAGTTTTAAAATACTGGAATCTACCTAGTCAATAATACATTAAATTTGGGATTCATAAAAAGTAATAGCGGTGAAAATCTCCCCAAATAAGTTTTTATTCTAGAATGGGATGGCAGGTCTCCTGGAGCACTGATTATCCCATAGGTGTGGTATTCTGAAATACAACCTGGGGCATATATATTGTCAAATAATAAAGTATTATGAAACCAATCAGCTGTGAGCTCCCCACTTGGCAGTTTGGAAGTAAAACCCTTTCTCCTTTGCAAGACCAAGTGACTCTTAATTCCTCCCGGGAGATTTCATGTTAAAATGTGTTCACTGCCAGCTGACAAAAGAGGCGAGTCCAGATTTATTACCCTGGCACCTGCAGCAAAAAAAAAAAATGACGGATGATGAAAATATATTTAATTATCATTCCACGCCACATCTCTGCCTGCTCCAGTCACAGGGCTGCAGCTGTTGGCGCACACTTTATTTTAAAGTCAATGTGCTTATCTGGAGCGAAGGCTGCTAGCTCTGAGTAAATTGACTTGTGGGAGGAAAGGGTGGCGATCTTCTCTAGCCCCGGCCGAACAAGTGCGGATTTGTATTCTGTGCACCTGCTTTAATTGTCTAATCCGCCCCACATCATATCAGCTCTGGGATTTGGCTTTTGTAAAGAAAACATTTGCAAGAAGTAAACTTTTCCGTGGCCTTTCTCAGTGGACATGAATGATTTTCCTTCCTAGACTGTGAAGCTGAAGGTGGATGCTCATGTTTCTGGAGAGGCGTCTCAGACAGGAGGAGCCCTAGACAGGCCCTGGCTGGACCCTCTTCCTCACCAGATGAGGACAGAGTCCAGAGGGCAGGCGCCGGGGCTCCCACGGTGGGAAGTCTGGGACTGGAGCCCTGGCCTCCTGGCTCCCGGGCAGCCCCTGTGTTCTTATGACTTGTGTCTGTGAGAGGTCCAGCCATTTGGAGTGATGAGCCCGAGCCTAGAGGATGAGCCACAGAGCTGCTCTCCTGTTTGTCTTATGTTGGAGCCTTCTGGACAGTGAAACCCTGGGAAGGGCAGCAGCGCTCCGACTTGGGTGAAATGTGTCAGATTTCGTGGATTGCAGGTCAGGGGGAATCTGGCTTGGCCGTCCGGAGTGCGTACCATTAACCTGCACCTAAGATGATGCAATTTTCAACAAGGAAAGCCCAGATAATAGGCAGTACATAATGTGGCAATATTCCGGCTGTATCTCTTCTTATCAGGAGAAGCCACTCAGTGTTTTGTGTATGGTGGGATTTAGTACAAAGTGATGGAATTTCCACTGAAAGTAAAATACAATAACTGGATTAGCAGTTGGGAGAGATGAGGCTGAGTGTTTCTGACGGTGCCTTGTGTTGCCGGTGGCTGGAGGTGGATGCCTGTGGATGGGGCAGGAGGGGATGAGGTTTCTGTGAATGTGAGCTGGCACGGGGAGGGGCGCATTTCCTCTGACCTTCTCTTTGATGAGTAAGGATGCAAGATTGCATCTGCTGAGTCTGCAGGACCTGAGGCTTGGGGGAGGAAGGAGAGTTCTGTCTCATGGATTTGGGCTGTGAGCAGAGTTCTTAGCCACCAAGCTTTCCACGTATTGATCACCTTTTGTCTGTAAACCGGAGAGAGTCCATCGTCATTGCCACCGTCTCTCCCATCATCGTCACCATCACCGTATTCCTCCTCCTCTTCACCGTCACTTATTATGTGCCAGGCCCTTCGCTGAGTCTTTTAAGTTTGTCATCTCCTGTAATCCCACGAGGTAGATATTATTCTGCTTATTTTACAGCTGAGAAAACTGAAGTTTAGGTAAGTGACAGAGCTAGGACTTGAAGCCAGACCCTGGAGCCCATTCCCTCAATTATACTTTTTCACTTAGGAAATTTAAACATATAGATTTAACTTTATAGGTTAAAGGAAGGAAGGAGAAAGCCAACTCTGTCCTTTTTAAGAAAAAAGTTTGAGGACATCAACAATTTTGAGCTTGAAGACTGATGCTTGGGGATTTCTGTTCCCGTGTGGCTGACAGCCCCTCAGCTCTGGGAGAAGGCTGGTGTGTGTGGGGGGCAAAGCTGTGGGGATACATGGAGGAGGTGCTGGGGGTCCTGGCCCCAGGACTCCCCAGGGAGAGTCACAGCCTGCAGCAGGGAGCCCCAGTGGGAAGGGAGCCTCTGCTCCATCCTGGCAGTGCTGGAGCCGTCGCCCCTGGAGTGGGACGGGGACGGGGCCCTTTGGTGGCTTGCCTGGGAGGCCTGGGCACAGACACTCAACCGCGCTGTCCTCCCAGGTCTCCTACGTGGTCTCTGCCCTCCCTCACAAGCCGCACTGTCCCCGGTGTGTGTTGGTCCTGTTGGTGTCGCTTGTTTTCTTGTGATAAGTCAGAGCAGGTGGGGCCGTGCTGAGTGGCCAGCACTCTGACCCCCCTCTGCCCTGGCCACACGGCCTCCAGGAGGCCTGACCTTTGTCTCTCTGGTCTCCCGTGACTCCTCTGGCACCCAGCGGCCGGCCCATCGGGGGCGCTGGGTTTGACGCTTGACCGTCGTGTAGGCTGAGTGGGATTGTGACTCCATCTTCCGGGCTGAGCTGCCTGGACACCTGACAGGGTGGCAGCCCCCAGAGCACGGGGACATCCTGCACTCTCGTCTGCCGCCCGCAGCTGCTCACTCACAGCAGGATCTCGGGGTTTACACCAGCTCCCCACGACCACAGAGCCAGACCGATCTGTGTCTCAGAGACCAGCTCTCAGCAGATACTAGTTATGTGTCTGCTGTAGGTGCGGCGCCGGGGACCCAAGGCTCAGGGAACTCAGGGGGTCATGATGGCTCACAGGGCTGCACCCACATTCACGCTGTCGTCACCACGCCCTGGGCCAGCGGGACTTGCGGCCACGGCCAGGGGAGCAGACGTCTCCCACGTGGATTGTATCAAAGGTCGAGGAGACGGGCCACGTCATGACTGGCTCATCAGGGTAACTATGGACAAGAAATTAATGCCGATTTTATTTCCAAGTGAGGCTGATGACTCTCTTTACCACATTAATTTTTATTAAGCATTTTATGTATTATTCCATAACCACAGAGTATGCAGAGACAGTTTAGAACACATTATGGGGTTGTGCGTTTGGTAATTACCATATGGCCTCAGTCCAGAATGTAGAAAAGAAAGTAAACATGATTGTTTTCCAGTAGAAGGGAATCACCATGGTGATGTATGGACAGGCCTTGGAACCAGCGGCACCGCCCACAGTCTGGGCTCACGAGCCAGTGCCACCCTGTCCTCGGGACAGTGGCGACGCCCGACCCTGTGGGGCAGCCTCCTGGCCCCTCATCTCGGGCTGCAGGGCTTCTGCTCAGCCCCGTTCCCTCCCCCGGCCTCTGCTGCCAGCACCCTTTTCTACTCCATCACTGGACACATCACACAGGTCCTCCTTGCTGCTCAGGTGTCCCCTCAGGGAAGCCTTCCTTCCTGCCCAAAGCGAGTAACCCCGGTCCCTCCTGATCACAGTGCAAGGTCTGTTTCATCATGACACTGATTTACCTGGAGGGCTTTTGCTTAGCGTTTGTCTCCTCACTGCCTCGAGCTCCAGGAGATCAGGGGCCTTATCTGTCCATCCCAGCATCTCTAGTAACTAGCCCACCCACAGCGCCTAGTAGGCCTGCAACAAATACTTACTGGATGAATGAATGAATGAATGTCTGCTCCCCTGGACTGTGACGTCCCCAGGAGCAGTGCTGAGCATCCCGGTGCCTCTGCCTGCATCTCTGTGGAGCCTTAAACCGTCCAGCCGGGAGGCCGGGACGGAGCGTCTGTCGGGGAACCGGTGCTGGGCTGGGGGCTGTGGATTGCTTACTGAAAGCTCAGAAGAGATTTCTGAGCCTTTTGGGGAGGCAGGAGCCTGAAACGAGTAACCATCCAGGGACTCCAGGAGCGGTAGAATCAGGGGTGCGATGGTGTGATGTGGGTCATAGGGAGGACGGAGAAGGCCCGTGTCCACTCTTCTGTGTAATCATCGCCTTTGTCTCTGTCTTGGTCACCATCATCGCCTATTTCTTCCTGTGCCGGGCCAGGCCAGCACGAGCCCCACCTGCTCGTGGCATCCTCAGTCTCCTGACAGGTGGGCGGGGATAGTCTCCTACCCCGGAGGAGCCCACCAGCCAGTAAGTGCGGGGCAGGGGAGGACTTGGGACCCTCACCTCCCTCCACCTGCCGCTGCCTCTCTGGGCACACCCCAGGGGGCATCTCACAACTGTAGGGGAGTCCCAGCAGGACTCCTAAGTCAGCTTTAGTGTTGTCCACGGGCGCTGGGGGCCGGAATGCTTGAAGCTGCAGTGCACCATCGGGAGACCCTGCCGCCTGGGATCTCACAGGTTCCCAGCTCTCCAGCAGCTCTTCCCTGATCCCAGGCCCTCCAGGGTCAGATGCTAGTGTGTCCATTTGACATCGAGGAAGCTGTGATCTGGAGAGCACAGGGCCTTGACGTCATCATGTGTCTCCCGACCCTGAGGCACAGATTTGGGTGCAAGTGCTTCGTGTTGCAGGCCACCCCTCAGGAGTCAATGAGCAGTTGTCGCTGTGGGCTCAGAGACAGCTGGAGCACACCACAAAGTGGCCCCGGTGTGGGGGGACGGAGCCGGGGCATCGATCCGCCAGCCCCTGAGAGCAGGGGTCAAATGCTCAGAGTGGTCTGTGGACGACCTCTGGCCAGGTGGAGGCCGTACAGGAGGGCTGGACGCCCTGTAACCTTGCCGAGCCAGGCAGTGCTTGGGATGGGCCAGAAGCCAGGTGTGGCCTCTCAGGGCTCTTCCCCAGTACTCCAGAAGGAGAGGTGGGAGGCCTGAGTCTTGATAAATTCAGCCACCAGAGTCTGAAAACCAGGGGAGTCCAGCTGGCCTTGCTGGGGCAGCATGGCTGGGGGTGCGCGTGGGGCTGTGCTGCCGTCACAGGGGGGAGCCTTGCCCGTGGGGTTCAGCGTGGGAACCTGTGCCCTTAGTGGTTCCATGGGCTGCACGCAGGCCTGCCTCCATGCCCCCATTCTCTTCTCACCATTTTTTTCTTTAAAGAAATCTCATTTTACAAATGGTTTCCTGCACATTACAAGTGCTGTTCGCAGCGCTTAACCCTGTTTCATAATTGGTCCATACAATATTCTGTTCAGAATTCTGTTCAGAATTTTTAATCAACGATGGCAAGTTGCCCCAGCAATTTAAATAAAAAGTATATAAATGAATTTAGTATTTTAATATTACAATGACATTAGCCTCATATATGTACTTAGCAATTTCATGCAGTATTATAATTTCGTAAAATAGTCCTCTTCATTTGGCCGGCGGATAAACCCTGGAGTTAAAACCATGGGCTCTTTGTGCAACCAGCAGAGAAGGGAGAGAGCTCAGAAGGAGGAGGACAACGTGCAGGCCAGGCCGTCCCCTCCCTGGTGATTCCACTGCACCTGTGCTGGGAGGTGGGAATTCAGCCGGTGGCCTTGGGCAACCCTGACTCAGCGGTGCTGCCGCCACTGCACACCTGGGCAGCCTGTCGCGTGCCCGGAGCGGGTGGGGGGAGCACGAGATGGTGCCTCAGGGCAGAATGAGAACGTCAGTGCAGGGAGGGCCAGCCCTGCCAGCTTCCAGTCATTTCTGAGGGCCTCCTCCTACTGTGCTGGGAATTGTACCGACCACTCTGCGGGTGTTAGCCCTCCTCAAGGACACAGTGACCTGCCCGTGGCTGATGCAGTGGACGGTCCTCATGTCCCTTGATGGCCAGCAGCATCTAACACGGCTGATCCCTCCTCCTCTCTGGAGTGGTCCACTTGGCTTCTGGGACGCCATGGTTTCCTGGTTTCCTGCCACCTCCGTCTCCTCTGGAGGCCTCAGGGCTCGGCTGTGGTCCCCTTCTCTCCCGCCGAGTCCCTTGGGGCTGCTGCAATCTGGAAAGTTACTGCCCCTGAGGTCAAGGGAAAGAGGTTATGGGGCGTCGTCGGAGGGTGGGGAAGTGCCAGAAGCAGGTGGTGGACGCCGCTGCCCACCAGCCTCCTACCCCATCTCCCACCTCTGCCCTCGCCTCCCTTCAGTCCCCTCCCGGCCTCCTACCCCATCTCCCACCTCTGCCCTCGCCTCCCTTCAGTCCCTTCCCAGCCTCCTACCCCATCTCCAACCTCTGCCCTTGCCTCCCTTCAGTCCCCTCCCGGCTTGGCCGCCAGAGTGATTCCTTTTTTTCTTTTAAATTATTTATAATTGTGGTAATTGCAATACACATACCATAACATTGGCCATTTTAAGTGTGCAGTTCAGTGGCATTAAGTGCATTCCCACTGTGGTTCAGCCATCACCACCGTCCATTTCCAGAATTCTTTTCATCTTGCAAAACGGAAACTCTGTCTCCATTAAACACTAACTTCCTGCTGCTCCCTCCTCCAGCTCCCGGCACCCACCATCTACTTCCTTTCTCTATGATTTTGACCCCTCTGAGCACTTCATGTGAATGGAATCATATAGTACTTGTCCTTCTGCAACCGACTTATTTCACTGAGTGTGATGTCTTCAAGGTTCATCCACATTGTAGCTTGTGGCAGAATTTCCTTCTTTTTAAGGCTGATTAACATTCCATTGTGTGGATGGACCACATTTTGCCTGTCCATTCATCTGTCCATGGACACTTGGGTTGCTTCTACCCTTTGGCTCTTGTGAATGATGTTCTCTGAATGTGGGTGCACAGATACAGAGTGATTCTTTAAAACACAAGTCAGACTACCCTGTGACCCAGCAATCCCACTCCTGGGTATATATTTGAGAAAAACAAAAACACTAATTTGAAAAGATACATGCACTCCAGTGTTCATGGCAGCACTGTTTACAATAGCCAAGATATGGAAGCAACCTAACCGTCCATCAGCAGACGAATGGATAGAGAAGATGTGGTGTATATATATACAATGGAATATTACTCAGCCATAAAAAAGGGAAATCTTGCCATT
The DNA here is from genome assembly GCF_964270905.1 of Leucopleurus acutus. NCBI lineage: Eukaryota > Metazoa > Chordata > Mammalia > Artiodactyla > Delphinidae > Leucopleurus > Leucopleurus acutus. The sequence goes on along the minus strand of NC_139143.1, from coordinate 188,616,955 downwards.
TGCGACAACATGGATGGACTTGGAGGGTTTTATGCTGAGTGAAATAATTCAGACAGAGAAAGACATATACTATATGATATCCCTTTTACGTGGACTCTAAAAGTACAACAACCTAGTGAATATGACAAAGAAGAAACAGACTCACAGATACAGAGAACAAAGCTGTGGTTACCAGTGGGGAGAGGGAAACGGGGAGGGGCAGCGTAGGGGTAGCGGAGTGGAAGGTACAAACTACTATGTATAAAATAAGCCACAAGGATATACTGTACAACACAGGGAATATACCCAATATTTTATAATAACTATAAATGGAGTATAACCTTTAAAAATGTTGAATCACTATACTGTTCACCTATAACTTAAGAAATATTGTACATCTAGAGACTGTCATACAGAGTGAAGTAAGTCAGAAAGAAAAACAAACATCGTATATTAACGCATATATGTGGAATCTAGAAAAATGGTACAGATGAACCGGTTTGCAAGGCAGAAATAGAGACACATTTGTAGAGAACAAACATATGGACACCAAAGGAGGAAAGTGGCGGGGGGATGAATTGGGAGATTGGGATTGACATATATACACTAATATGTATAAAATGGATAACTAATGAGAACCTACTGTATAAAAAATGAAAAAATATATTGTTCATCAACTATACTTCAAGAAAAAAAACAACACAAAAAAACCACACGTCAGACCACACGGCGTTTTAGTTCTCTTAGTGGAGAAGCCCGCGGCCACACGATGCCACACTGCCTCATTTACCCCTGCCCTCTACTCCTCACTCCCCTGCGGCCACGCCGAGCTGGGCTCACCCCTGCTTCCCGTACAGGCACAGGCACAGGCTGTGCCCTCTGTGTCCTCCGCCCGGACGCCCTTCCCTGAGGGCTTTCTCCCTCACCTCCCTTAGGTCTTTGTTCGGGTGTTACACCTGCCCTGATCACCCCAGTTGACGTTGTGTCATCCCCCTCCTCTGCACTTCCAATCCTCCCGACCTGGTTCTCCTTCTCAAAATATTAGCACTGATCACTTTCTAGCATGATATATAATTTACTTTTGCATTATGTGGATTATCTGTCTTCTACTCTTAGAGGGCAGAAATCTTTTCTGTTTTGTTCACTGATGTTTCCTGAGCACCTAGAATAGTGCTTGGTATGTAATAGGTGCTCAGTAAATATGTGTTGAATGAATACATGATTCTATTTCTGTAGCAGCTTTGTTATGATATAATTCCTACAGCATATGATTCACCCATTAAAGCGCACAATTCAGTGGGTTTAGTATATTCACTGAGTTGTGCTCCCATCAGCACAGCCAATTTTGGGGCATTTTCATAACCCTCCAAAGAAACCCTTTAGCTGTCGCTCCCCAATCTCTCTAGCCCTAGGCAACCGCTAATCTGTTTTCTGTCTCTATAGATTACTGTCTTCTGGACATTTCATATGAACGGGATCATATAATAGGTGGTCTTTTGTGTCTGGCTTCTTTCCCTTAGCACAATGTTTCCAAGGTTCATCCATATTGTAGCAGGTATCAGTACTTCATTTGTTTCTGTACTGCTGGATAATATTCCATTGTATAGATATATCGTATTTTGTTTATCCATTCATTACCTGATGGACATTTGGGTTGTTTCTACTTTTTGGCTGTTATGAATAATGCTGCTGTGACCATTCATGCACAATCCCTTTTGTGTGGACATATATTTTGATTTCTCTTAGGTGTATACCTAGGAGTGGAATTGCTGGGGCATATGGAAACTTTACTTTTAACCTTTTGAGGAACTGCTAGATTGTTTTCCAAAGTGGCTGCACTATTTTACATTCCTCCCAGCTGTATATGAGAATTTTAATTTCCCTGCATCTTCACCAACATTATCTTTCTTTTTGACTATAGCCATCCAAAATGGGTGTGAGGTGGTGTCTCATGTGGTTTTTTTAAAAATTTTTTTTCTCGTGTGGTTTTGATTTGCATTTCCCTGGTGACTAATGATTTTGAGACTCTTCCATTTGCATATTTGTATATCTTCCATTTGCTTATTTTTTTTTGGAGATATGTCAGTTCACATTCTTCGCCCATTTTTAAATTGTCTGTCTTTTTATTATTGTTGTAAGAGTTTCTAAATACATTCTAGATGCAAGTTCCTCATGATTTGAAACATTCTCTCCTATTCTGTGGGTTGCCTTTTCACTTTCTTGATCTGTTCCTTGAAGCGTAAAAGTTTTACATTTTGATGAAGTCCAATTTATTTTTCTTTGATTGCTTGTGCTTTTGATGTCACACGTAAGAAACCATTGCCAAATACAAACTCATGAAAATTTATCCCTATGTTTTCTTTTACGAGTTTTATAGTTTTCACTCTTACATTTAGGTCTATGACCCATTTTGAGTTATTTTTTTATATGGTGTGAAGTAGGGGTCCAACTTCATTCTTCTGTGGATTTCCAGTTGTCCCAGCACTGTTTGTTAAAAAGGCAATTCTCCCCCTATTAAATGGTCTTGACATCCTTGTTGAAAATCAGTTGACCTGGGACTTCCCTGGAGGTCCAGTGGTTAAGACTTTGTGCTTCCACTGCAGGGGGCATGGGTTTGATCCCTGGTCAAGGAACCTAGAGCCCTCATGGTGCGTGGCATGGCCAAAAAAATAAATAAATAAATAAAGAAAGAAAGAAAGAAAGAAAATCAATTGACCATAAATGTGGTTTATTTCTGAACGCTCTGTTCTATTCCGTTGATCTATATATCTGTCCTTACGTCAGTACCACACTGTCTTGATTATTGTAGCTCTGTAGTAAATTTTGAAATTGGGAAGTGGGAGGCCTCCAATTTGTTCTACTAAAGATTGTTTGGCTATTCTAGGTCCGTTGTATTTCCATATGAATTTTAGAATCAGCTTGTCAATTTCTGCGAAGAAGCCAGCTAGATAGAGATTGTGTTGAATTTGTAGATCAGTGTGGAGGAATATTGTCATCTTAGCACTATTAAGCCTTCTAATCCATGAGCAGGGGATGTCTTTCCATTTATTTAGATCTTAAATTTCTTTTAACAGTGTTTTGTAGTTTTCAGAGTATAGGTTTTGCACTAGTTTTGTTAAATTTATTCCTAAGTATTTTATCCCTTTGATGCTATTACAAATGGAATTGTTTTCTTAATTTCATTTTTGGACTTATTCATTGCAAGTGTATACAAATTGATTTTTGTATATTGATCTTGTATCCTGCAACCTTGCTAAATTTGTTTATTAGTTCTAGTAGGGGTGTGTGTGTGTGTGTGTGTGTGTGTGTGTGTGTGTGTGTGTGTGTGTATGTATTCCTTAGGATTTTCTGTGTATGAGATCATCTCATCTGTGAATAAAGATAGTTTTATTTCTTCCTTTTCAATCTGGATACCTTTTATTTTATTTTCTTGCTTAATTTCCCTGACTAGAACCTCAAGTACAATGTTGAATCGAAGGAATAAATGAATTTTAATTAATCCTCACATCATCCCAGTAAAGTAATTATAGTTTTTTGTTTTTGTTTTTTTTCCTTTTTTGCGGTACGCGGGCCTCTCACTGTTGTGGCCTCTCCCGTTGTGGAGCACAGGCTCCGGACGCGCAGGCTCAGCGGCCATGGCTCACGGGCCCAGTCGCTCCGCGGCATGTGGGATCTTCCCGGACCGGGGCACGAACCCGTGTCCCCTGCATCGGCAGTCGGACTCTCAACCACTGCGCCACCAGGGAAGCCCAGTAATTATAGTTTTTATTCCCATTCGACAGATAGCCAAACTGAGGCTTAGAGAAGTTAAGGCCCCACAGCCTACCATCTGGCTAGTGGTAGGCTGTGGAGTCAGCCCAGAACTGCTCCCTGCAGTTTACTTGTTGGAATGCCTTCTCCTCCCACGGTACTATCTCTAAAAATGGTGGGGACTTGGAAAGAGACCAAGGCCAAGCTGATTGATGACGTCCAGAGGGTTTAAAGACAAACTCTGAAAGTCTCACTAGCAGCACTAAGTTCCTCTCTGTGTGGCTGGATGACCCCCCATATGGACACATGTAGGCAAGAGAGCAGAATGGAGATTGTAACACTTGTGCGTCCTACGGAGGGCTCCCTCTTCCATATCTCATTTCATCCTCTAGCAACCCTGACAGATAAAAGGGATGAGTTTTATTGTCCCCATTTTACTGATGAGGAACAGATGCTCAGAAAGGTTGAGTGGCTGACCTGGCCTCTGGGAAATGCTGGCATGGTAGGGATGGGGTGGGAGGTGATGTGGATTGAATATCTTCCATGCACCAGAGACTCTGCTGGACACTTTACATACCATTTGTGCTTCATCCTCCCGCAGCACCACCATCTCCTTGCTGCTGCTCAGAAAACTGATGGTTAAAGGGGCTAAGTGAGTGACTCCATGCACACCCAAGGCCCGAGACAATTAAGGAAATTCATTAAAGGGAAACAAACATGGAATAAGCCCCATCCCCACAAGGCCAGCCTTGCCAGGTTCTGTCTCTCCTTGAGATGTGTCCCCTCACTGTCTCACTCCCCCTCCCCGCCCCCACCCACTGTGGTTTAGCTGCTGTCAAGAGAGGCTGGATAATGTTTCAGGGAAAAGCTGAGACCTGCTCACATGAACTCCTGCCTTTTCCGAGAGAAGTCTGACTAATCCAGTCCCTGTGACTAATTCTCTCCCTGACTTTATCTTTAGAACTGATGATTAACCGAAATGGGTTAAGTTGGTCCCATTTCAGCCCCATTTCAGGGAACCTGGCAGTTCCCTGGGGGAAGCGGGGTTAGGGGAGGAGGGTGATAATGGCTTTGGCGTCTCGTAGGCGTGAGGGTCTTTGAACTGCTGGGATCTCAAAGTTTCCAGCAGACGGGCCTGGGGCCAATCCCACGTGGGAACTGCAGCCTCTTATGCTGATGTCAAGGTGATTCCGTTTGGATGCTGGGGCAGCACCAGATGCCATGCGGACGGACGTACACAGGGTGGTTCCCTTTTTACAGACGTGAGGGGTGATGCTGTGGGTGAGAATTCTGGGATGATGATGCTGGCCTCTTTGTGACTTTCCTTTCCCTCTGTATTACAAGATCCAGTATTCTGCTCCAAGATTATGAAACTCCCGGCAGGGTGGGGGAGGGATAACCTGGGAGTTTGGGGTTAATAAATGCAAACTGTTACATATATAGAGAATGGATGGGCAACAAGACCCTACTGTATAGCACAGGGAACTATATTCAATATCCTGGGATAAACCATAATGGAAAAGAATATAAAAAAGAATGTATATAACTGAGTGACCTTGCTGTACAGCAGAAATTAACATGACACTGTAAGTCAACTATATTTCAATTAAAAAAAGTAAAAAATAAAACCCTAAGCCCTCCAAAACTCCCTGCAGGCAGGGACAGAGTTGACAAAGCTGTGAAGTGCTGTAGAGAGGCTGCTGGCCAGGAATCCACCCACCCAGCCCACCCTTCAGACCCTCACCGTCTGGAGACCCAGATTGGAGTAGACAGAACCTGGACTTTGGAGTCAGAGCCTTGGGCAACTCACTCTCCGTCTGGCCTTCAGCCGTGATTTTGTATTTTTTTTTTTTTTTTTTTTTTTGCGGTACGCGGGCCTCTCACTGTTGTGGCCTCTCCCGTTGCGGAGCACAGCCTCCGGACGCGCAGGCTCAGCGGCCATGGCTCACGGGCCCAGCCGCTCCGCGGCATGTGGGATCCTCCTGGACCGGGGCACGAACCCGTGTCCCCTGCCTCGGCAGGCGGACTCTCAACCACTGCGCCACCAGGGAAGCCCCGGGATTTTGTATTTTTGATCCTCAGTTTTCCCATCTTAGAGCTCACTTAGTCCAGGTTCACTTTTCAAAAGAAGGCACAGAATTTTGGGGTCGTCACCAAAGCCACACAGCGAGTCAGTGACAGGAGGGCAGGGCGGTAACTTCTGTTGCTGGCCCACGATATGCCAGGCTCTTCTGGGGCCACCCTCTCATCCTCTCCTCACAACCGGCCTCAGAAGAGCTGGCGTTACCCCATCTGACAGGGAAGGAGAAAGAAACTCGGGTGGGCGGGTTCCTCTGCTGAGGCCACACAGCAAAAGGCAGGCAGAGCCAGGCTAGAATCCACACGTGCCTGACTGCAGGCCCCGTGTGGGTCCCACGATGCGCAGGGATGGATGAGTCCTTGGGCCTTTCCCTCTGCCAGCTGGCTGTCGGCTCGGCCACCACCATTGCCTCCTGGATGCTTGAGCAGGGGCCTTCTCTGCCTGGGGCAGGGGACGGTGTCAGCTGGGGGAGCCCGGGGAGGAGGCGGAGAGGAAGGGGACGGCCTTCTCCTGCCCCCCAGACCGCTCCGCGCGCTCTCCCTTTGCACACAAGCCTGATCGCGAAGAGGAGCCTGGGGCCCGTGGAGGCTGTCAGCTCCTGCAGCATCTTGGCAGCCTCCTGTCTTGATGGTGTGTTGTGTGTTACGTGTTTAGATCACAGACAGTGGGTGTCCCCTTGGCATCCAGGGCTGAGAGTTTGGGGGTTTTGCATGGTGAATAAAAGAGCCCAAGTGCCTCCTGTGCCCGGTTCCTCCAACCTGCATGTCAGGAGAGACTGGGAACAGCGGCCCCCAAGCCTCGGCGACTTGAAACAGCAGCAGGTGACTGCTCACTCCTGCCTCAGGTCGCTGCAGGTGGCAGGGGCTTGCTGTGGCCACGCAGGGACCTGGCTGATGGGGCAGCCACCATCTCAGGCGCACTGGTCCCCGCGCTGGCGGGCAAGCGGGAGCTCCGGGGTCCTGACCTGGGTATGAAATGTTCCGGCCAGAAGTGACGTGTTACTTCACAGCTCATGGGCCACAACTAGTCCCATCCCCGCCTCCCACCCCCAACCAGGGTGGGACCGAGGGGCAATCCTGCCACATGCTGTGAGGGGAGAGCGGGTCATAGCAGCGAGGACCACCACAGCGGGGGCAGAGAAGTGGGACCAGGGCTCTGCGAGGTGGGGAACTTCCCGTCATGGGCTGCCCAGCAAGCAGGGGGTCTGGCGGGTGTTCCTGAGGCCTGTGCTGGCCTCCTGCGGGGGTCTGCATCGTTCCTGCTCGGGGGGAGAGACTGCAAACGGGGCCCAGCCTTTTTTCTTGGAGCAGAAGGAAGAGGCGGCAGAGTGAACTCTGCTGTGTTTTTCTTTCAGCATTGGCTGGGATTTGCAGACAAGCTTTCTGATCTGGGGTCGGGAGTCTCGATTAGGGCCTAAGCACAAGGTCCCAGAGGAAGGAAACGTGCCTGTTCCCGCTTTTCTGTGGGGTGAAATGATGCTCTGCCACTGCATGCTTGACAGACAGAGGGAGTTAATGGGCCAACACTGAGCCCGGAGGTCACAACTTGACCTTGTGGTTGATTTCCTTCCAGCCCCTTTCTGTCTATTTACGCATGTGTTTGTTCTGTTTTGTTTCATAAAATTGGGGTCATGTTGTTGGCCGCTTACTTTTTCATTTAACGACATATTGTGAGCGCTTCCCCTGGTCATTCTCTGCAAACATCGTTTTTAATGTTTGCCTAATAGCCCATCCGGCGGCCGTCCCATCATTTTCTCTCTACATTGCGGTTCTAGCTTCAAGGAATTCAGTATGGATTCCCTTTGTGGAGTCCAGCCCAGTCTGAGAGAGAGGAAGATGACAGAAATGGCCCTGGCCAGTGCCGTCTGTGCAGAGACCGGAAGAGCTCAGAGGGGCCAGGGTCCCACCTTGGGGACTTGGCGGAGACCAGAGCCGTCTGTGTTCCTTCACTCTGTGTCCTCGGTCCGACCCTGCTCTGCGGCCCCTCCCCCAGGCATGCCCGTCTCAGCCCTGGTGGGGGTGGGGTAGGGTGGGCGGCTTCCTCACCATCACACCCACATGCCTGGAGAAGCACAGATCACCCAGGACCTGCCTTTCTGGCTCCCGGCTGACTTCCTCGTGGACAGCAGGCTTAGGACCTAAGCCTGTGCCCGGGGAGTTTCCCAGCTCCCTGACCTTGGAATCTACTTTGCTCACCGCTTTGTTACCTCCTTCTGCCCAGAGCCTGCTTTAATTGAGGAACTCTCTGGTACAAGATGGAAAAAACCCAAGGGTATGAAAGTCACTGCACTTTATAGCATTTTAAGGGCCTTTTAAAAACAATGTTCATTCAATTTTTTTCTTTTTTTTTTTTATGAGCTTTTTGATACACACAGCACATAATCCCACAAGAAATGGTTGAGCATTACACTGGCGTAAAAACCCAGCGTGGATGTGAACCGCGGTGGAGTTATGGTATGGGCCCGCTTCCGTGGGAGAAGCCTCAGTTCTCCAGCCCTGAGGCGGTTCCTGAGGGCAGCCCTCAGGTGGTCGAATTCTTGGGGAGGGAGGCTCAGGCCCCCTTCCTGGGGGTTGACTCCGATGTGGCTTGAACCCTGACCTCCAGAGTCAGCTGCCTGAGCTGTTTTGTGCTTGTCCCTTTTCTCATCATTTGTGAACAGTCTGCGTTGCTTCCGTGAGGCAGGCTGGGAAAGCCGGTCCCATGTCGTGGCTTCTTTAATGTGGCCCCTGGATGGTGGCTTGATGATTGACCGGTCCATAGGCCGGGAAGGGGTGATGACTGTGTGCAGAAGTGAGGAGATTGGACCAGCTTGGCCACAGATCCCAGACCGTGGTGGGGTTTGAGGGCACTTACACCTGGGAGGCCCCCAGCCCGGTGCGTGGTGCCCGGGGCGGGTTAGCACGCAGCTGCGGCTCAAGCCCAGGTTGGCTGGGAGTGGGAGACGCTCCAGTTCTAAGTATCCTCATAACCGTGACTCTTCCATTTACCCTCTTACACCACAGCGCTGTCCCACTTGTCCTGCACGTTCCAATATTTCATTATCCTAAGTGGATCTCCCAAATCACCTCCCAAACCCACAAATTGCACACAATTATTTTGTCAGAGCTTGAGATCTGAGTTTTGCTTTGCAGAGTAGAAATAGTGTTTCTGTTCATGGCGTGTTCACTGTGTGCCAGGCTTGTCTCTGCTGCCTAGCAGCCCAAGCGGTGGGGACTCTACCAGTGAGACCGTGAGAGATTCAGAGAGGTTAAGTCACTTGCCCAAGGCCACACAGGAGACAGGCCCTGAGCTCGGAGCAGACTGGTTCCAAGACCAAGGATCAAGAGCCCCTTTGAAAATCCAGTGGGGCCCCCGGGGCAGCTGGGAGTTGGAATAGCACCAGTGAGCGTGTGTTTCTGAACAGATAGGGCTGTGGCTGCAACTCTGCCACCTCCTGGGACACCCCCCTCCCTCTCCTCGCCCAGGGCAGGGTGGCTTCTTGGCTGGGGTGGGTGGGGCAGAGCTGACCCCTGCCAGCCTCCAGTCTGGGCTCCAGCACCCCCTCTCAGGATCGCCCTGACATTCCTCAGTGTGCGCCTGCTTCCAGGTCGCTGTTGGGACTCCTCTTTCCGTCCCGGTCTTTATTCTCCTCCGTTAGAAGGGCTTCGCGTTTACTGATTGTTGTCTCCGGACCTTCCATTTTCCTCTGCAGCTCCTGCAATCTGAAAATGAGTCTTCCAGCCTCGTTAGCCACTGTATTCTGAAGAGCATCCGACCTTTCCCTGATCAGCTCCAACTAGTCGTGGCCGGTGGCTTCGACTGAGCTGGGCCAGGGAATGGGGGCTGCAGTGCCGGGGGCTGCCTGGAGGCCGCAGGTGGGCCCAAGGGATGGATGACACCAGGTGCCCGCCGGGCGCCACCCCTGCTGCCTGTCTCACTGCCTCTCCCACCTCTGCTCCTCCCCTCTGCCCAGGGGTCGAAGGCACTTGTCCCTCAACGTGACAGGGGCTGCTGGGCCTCACCGTCAGGTGCCGGGCTGGGGAGGAGGCTGCCGCTTGTTGGGAGCCCAAAGCCCCGGTCCGTAGATGGCACAGGGGATGGAGCCGGGGCTTTGAGGTCAGTTAGGTCTGGTGGGAGGGGGCCTGCCTTATCTCTCTATACGTGGGTGGAGGGAGCGTAAGAGCGCTGGCGCTCGTGCTGCCGTGCGTGGCGGCGCTCAGGATTACGTTGTCACTGTGGTGGTGGAGTGGGACCACGTCTGTGCCCCTCGCTCTGCGTCCGGTTTGCGGTTCATGGAGCCCGGCTGCGCTCTGGCGGGGGCTTCCCGTTTTGCGGCCTATGGGGCGGGAGTGGCTGGGATTGGGTGGGGCGTGGCTGCCAGGACTGTGGATCTGACCTCCATCCTGCCCCTTGGCCAGTGGGAGAAGAGTCAAAACACTCGGAGAGATTTCCTCCACTGGGTCTTTCTGTGCAAATAAATAATCCTTCAGGCAGAGCTGGGAGAGAAGTGCGCGCATCAGAGGAAGTGAGGTTTCAGGGCTGCTTCCGGGGTGCCCTCAGCTCCTCTGCAGCAGTATCTTCCAGCATTTTCTGCTTGAGAAGTTGCTGCAGCAGGGCCTCATTTTGGAGCCAGAGCTCATCTTTTTTCACTGGACAGATACATCTTGGGTGTCTACTCTGTTTCAGGCACACTGCTTGGGGCACCCCACTTCCCGGGTCCAGAACCACCTGGGTCCTGCCAACCTCCGGCCCCGGCAGCCCTATCGGTGCCCCAGCTCCTAGTAGGAATTTGGGAGGCAGGCAGTACTCCACCCCTCACCGCGGCCAGGTTGGGTACTCAGGTGCACACCACGTGCTTGAAGTTCACGGCCAACCTGAGGGGCTGCCGGGCTGTGTGGGCTTCTGGAGAGCTCTGCGGGGTCCAAGGTGTCATCCCTCCCTCTGCCCCGTTTGATCAATGATTTGTTAGCACTCTCTTGGCTGGTCTGCCTCACTCTCTTGTTTACCATTCGCTGTTAACAACAGTAATTACAGTATAGTTGTGAGATGAAAACATGACTAAATTATGACACTGCTTGTGTAACAGTCTCTTAAAACTGACTCAGAAGGCAACAGCTGCACAATTAGGCTATAAATTCTCTTCAATGAACTTGTCGGTGGCAACGGTACCTGTGTGGCAGCGTTGTGCGGGAGATAACTAGGCTTAATCGGCTCGGAGAGCGAGCATCCAGGATGGCCTCGTAAAGAAGGAAACTTTGTTCTTTGCCATAAACCGCTTGTTCTCGTATAAAAACAAAGGGCTCGGTGTTGGGCCATTAACTCCCTCTGTCTGGTAGGGACCGCGGTGGCGGAGCATCGTTCGACAAGCGGACACCAGGCGTCCTCTCTTGCCTTGAGGTGTGGCCTGCTCTGAGCCTCCTGTGGGTGTAGTGCCAGCAAGAGGCCTGGGTGGGATTCAGTGAGTAGCGGGTGGCAAGCGTGGCCTTTGTGGGGGCCCCGGCGAGCTTCTGCAGGCCTCCAGATGGCCTAGCGAGGCCTGCCACTCTGACCTCAACAACCCATTGAAGATGAAATCCCTGAGGCAGGGCACCTGCCAGGGATGTGGGTCTGGGAGCTGTAAAGCTGTGAGGTTCAACGGGGGATGAAGGAGGCTTTCCTCCAGTTTGTTATTCGAAAGCAAACGTTGTATAGCACAAAACTAAGAAGGATGAAGACCGGCAGGCTGTTAAGGACTTTCGTCCCCGCCCTACCCTGACTTCGGTTGGCGCCTGACTCAGTGACACTCTCACGGGAGGCTCTGCTGTCTGTCTCCACACGGCTCTCAGAAGGGCATTCACTTCCTTTTGCTGCCGTAACAAATTACCCTGGACTTTGTGGCTTAAAACAGCACAGATTTATTATTTTATGTCTCCAAAGTCAGAAGTCTGACATAGATCTCACCGGGCTGAAATCAAGGAGTGGACAGGGCAGCTTCTAGGGACCGCCTGCATCCCTCGGCTCCATCTTCAAGGCCGGCAGTGGCAGAGTCCTTCTCCTGTCATGGCTCTCTGACCCTCTCTCCGGCCTTCTTCTTCGCTTCCATTCTTAAGGGTTCATGTGATTACATTGTACCCCGGATAACCTTCCCATCTCAGGATCAGCAGCCTTAATTGCACCTGCAATCTGAATTTCCTTTTGCCCTGTAGCATGACATATACGCAGGTGCTGAGGGTGATGACGTGCACGTCTTTGGGGGGGGTGTTCTCCTGACCAGAGTCAGGGGAGAGCAGGACCATGGGCCAGTTTGACCTCTGTGCCCTCTGAGCTCACATGGCCAAGGCTGGGACTTGAGGAAGGTAGAACTGAGCTGGTCTTACTTGAAATCAGAAAGAAGAAAGTGCAGCTGCATCAGTTGCATATGGCCTGTCCATGCAGGGGGCTGTCGACACTGCAGATGTGACTTGCGTTTTCCAGGAACTCCTGCTCAGGGACAGAGTGTGAACTCGTGTGAACAAAACCCAGAAGCGGATGAACCCCACAGTGTCATGGACTGTGCCAGAACCTCCCTGGATTAAAATCACAAGTGGGGAGGGTCAGTGGCAACCTTTTCCTCTTGGAGAAGGTGTAGATCAGGAAGCTGGCTTTAAAAGATGGTTCCGTGTTAACAGTTTTCAAAATAAATGAACACACAGCAAGCCCCAGATGTGCCGCACACCCACTGGTGGGAGTCATGGCCGTGGGCTTGATGACTCACCGTTCGGGGACTACAAAGCTTTTCTCCCACAGCCGTGGACCAACAGGCCGCCTCCACTGTCTCCCAGCCCAGCCTGGATAGGAGGCTGCTGGACCTTCCGCTCAGACAGCTTTCATGATGATTTGCAGGCATCTCCCTGGACCTGTCCGCACAATGGATTTCTGGAGCATGTCCTCAGGGACCTCTAGCTCCAGGCCTATTACTGAAGTCCGTAACCCAGAAAATCTGTTGACGGAACTGTTCTCTCTGAACTGCAAGCAAATTGGGAAATTGGAATGTGATGCAATAAGCTTCAATAAAACAGAGTCTCCGAGAAGTGCAGGAGACGCATCTCCTCCCAGCCCCCGTCTGCCACGCTGCCGCAGCTTCCCGAGCTGTCATCCTTGAGGGTGGCCACATACGGTATTTATTTTTTTTAATTAAGCTGCGTTGCCGTGTGACCCACCCTCCACAGGTGCCTTACAAAGCCCAGCCGTATACGTTGCTGAAAGTTTTTTATTTTTTTTTTAAGCGGATAGTAAAATTAAGCAGTTATTAGTATTCACGAAAAATGCTCATGGCAGGCTTCGTACACGTAATGAGAAGCCACCTGCAGTTCAAAGCAGTACTTGATAATGCTGTAATTAGATTTGAGATGCAAAAAAGCTCATTAAAATTAAATAACATATTTGTCACTGTTTTAAGAGGTACAGATTGCCTAGAACCACGCTGGTCTCTTGACCTTGAGTATTTTGGCGGAGCCCTTGCTGCCAACAATTGGAAAATAACGTCAGCAGTTCTGCAGAGAGTCCTAAAAACATGTTCATCCTCGGTTCAGTTTGAGTTGAAAAAAAATGTTATAGGCATCCAGGGGAAATCACAGGTTTGTACACAGTGTGATCTGGGAGAAAAGGGGAACCAGAGTCCTCTCCGAACAGGCAGTTCAAGTAACACCAAGGGGGGATGAGCGTGTGTATGTGGGGACACCGTGACGGGGTCTACAGGAAGTGGCGACGGTGGCACCGGGCACCACTGCTCACCCCTCTGGCCCCGACTTGGATGAAGCCGCTGGCTCAGAGCAGGCCCAGGACTACTGAGAATCAGACCATCAGCAATGCAAGTGCCGGTGAGATGTGTCCCAGACTTCCAGAAGGTCACAGTCTCGTTGGGCAGACAAGGCACAGAAGAGTCAGGTGCCAGGGAAGCGTGTATTGTTCATAAAAATAGCTAATGTTTACTGAGTGTGCCTTGCATACCAGGTGCAAAGCGTGTGGCATGCGTTCTCTAGTCCCTCGCCACGGTCTAGGGGGGTGGCCCCGGCTGTCCCGTCTTCCTTGGGGAGGTTAAGGCACTTGCCTGAAGTCACATAGTCAGCGTGTAGCTGAGCCAGGATTCAGATCCAGGTCGGACTCCTGCAGCCCCCCTGCACTGGATCACAAAGTAGCTGGGTTGCCATGGCCAGAGCAGAGACCTTGGGTGGGAGGAAATACCCAGGAACCTATCAGAACACCCTGAGTGCCCACTGTTGGACTGAAACTGTTCTAGAAACTTCACGTCTCTGAATCATTTCATCCCCATAGCAACCCTGTTACTCCATTTTACAGATGTGGAAACTGAGGCATGAGGAGTCAAATAACCAGCCCAAAGTCACGAAGCAGCTGGCTGCAGAGCTGGGATTAAGCTCTGCCCTTGACAAATATTCTGTTATCGCTTCTCTCTTGAAATCTGTAAAGCATTCTACAAAGGAAGGATATAATTTAGGTGCAATCGTGATTATTTTTGTTCTTGGAGGAAGAAGATGCAAGTTGCATTCAAGGGGCAGAGTCCAGGGGAGCTTCCCTGGAACAGAGAGCTCTTAGCTGGAGGTGAGTGGATGGCCAGGTGGTTGGAAAAGGTGTCAACAGAGGCCTGGCTGGGCCTCCAGGGAGAGCCAGGCCTCAGCAGTCCTCGGGGCAGTGAGCCCAGCCGGCCTGTGGCCCGCTGCCCTTCCCCCTGGGGGCTGGATTGATTTTCCAGGATGACTCTCTTGGCACTGGGTCCAGATTTAGTTCAGTGGAGAGCTCGTCTTTCAAAGTCCTGCTCAAATGTCACCTCCTCTGCAAAGACTCCCCCCACCCCCAAAGCAGAATTAATCACCCCTCCTCTTGGCTCCCACAGCTCTGGTGATACCTCCAGAATAGTCTTATCACATCGGACTCGGATTTATGTGTTTACAAGTTTCTCTCCAGCTCACAGGGACTTCTCAAGCACAGGTCCCCTGCCACTCTGCCTTTGTGTCCTCCTGCCTGGGGCAGTGCTGTGTATGCATTGGGTACTAAATAAATGATGAGGGCACAAATGACGGACCGAGAAGAGATTGAATTTGATTTAATTCAGCAGACACTTATGTTGCAGGTCTTGCCGTGAGCCCTTTACGTGGATGAACTTATTAGTCTTTGTGACAACCCTGTGAGATCAGTTCTCTTATCATCTCCATTTTACAGGTGAGGAAACTGAGGCCCAGAGAGGTTACGTACCTTCTCCGTATCATACAGATAGTAAGTGGTGGAGCTGGGATTAAACCCCAGGCAGTCTGGGGTGGACACATCTGCTTAAAGCAATCTTGCAGATAAGCCCATTCTGATTGTGAGTAGTGATTCTTACTAGGGGAATCTCTGGAATTAATTCTTATTTCATTTATAAAAAATATCTGAATTTAGGTAGGTTTGGGCTGTGATGCAATTAAGCTTCCTTGGTTGTAAGCCACAGAAATCAGCTCTAGCTAAATTAAGTGAAAGTGGATTCTACTGTGGGGATCTGGGTAGTTTGCAGAGTGGATGCACTGGAAGGAGGAGATTTGGGAAGGCCAGCGGACCTCCTAGCAGCAGCCGAGGACGGACTTGCTGAGATGCACTTACCCCTGTTCTGTCCTCGTGTCACCACTCCCCCACCCCCGTGTAGATTCCTTGGCCCCGTGGCCCATCACCATTGTGTCTGTGCGGTGAAGCGGGGAAGACCCACACTGTTCAGAGAGCTGTTCAGGCTGTGACCCTGGAGATGGGTGCTTCTTTGTCCTCCCCCACTGTTCACCCCCCTTCACACCCGCAGCCTGGTCACAGGGCCGAGGGGCATGAGGGCGCAAGCCTCACAGTCGTATTTCCTTGAGACATAGTTGTGGAGTTGGGTGTGGGCAGGGTGATTCTCCGGCAGCGGCCTTTCTTAGGTTTTTAACATTTTGAGGGGATTGATTGAATTGATCCAAGCCCATTCATTGTTATCCTCCAAAGGACAGGAATACCACAGGGCCAGCCCAGCCTGGAGGTTTGGCAACGGGGGCAAACCCAGGCTAGATGGAGTCTCTCTCTCACTGGGTTGGCACCAGCCTCTGAAACGGGAAGGTGGGGCCAGGCTGTCCCAGGGGCCCTGGGCAGACTGAGCGGACCTTCTCAGAGGTTGTTGCCCTGGTCCAGGACCGGGTGGAGGGGCGCCATTTCCAGGGGTGGTAGAGGGGCTGCTGTGCATTGCTCCACGGTAGCCAGTCCAGGGCCTTCCGGGATGGGAATCATCTTGCCCCGTTTTGTCAAACCCAAGCCCCCAGCCTCTGCTGTTCCTCCCCACTGTCCCACTAACGTGTGTCCCCCGGCCCTGCCCAGGGCGCGGGCTGTATCTCCCGGTGTCCGCCGTACCAGAGCATCAGCACCTACTGGTCTGATGGCCTTCATGCCTCTCCGAGGCGCCTTTATTTATTCATTACACAGATGGGCAAGGAGCGTCTGCTCTGTGTTGGGCACAGAGCGCAGTGGGAAGGGGGCAGACAGGGTCTCTGCTCAGAGACAGGCAGGTAGCCCTGGCTGAGGTGCCCGCCTCTCCTCTAGCCCCTCCTCTCATCCCGCCTCGCTTCCGTCAAGGTCAGCTCGCCCTTGCTGGCAGGTGGGCCTCGGTGTGAGCGCCCTGAGTCCCAGGTCAAGAAGTGGGTGGCCAGGGTGCCCCGCCCCTCCCTGCCTGTCTGGTCCCGCCCCTCTCCTCCCCCTTTGCCCCGTCCCTGTCAGGCCCCTCCCCTTTGACTCCGTCCTTCAGGCCCTTTTCGCCCCTCCCCTCCCGCTCTCGCCCCTCCTCTCCCTTCCTGAATGGTCCTGCCTCTCTGGCCCCGCCCCTGCCCCACCTTTCCAAGTCAGGCCCCTCCCCTCCATCTGCCCCCGCCCCTCCCTCCCTGGCCCCTCTCCTCTCTCGGGCCCCGCCCCCTCCTGCCCCCCCTCCCCTCCGCCGCCCGCCTGAGCCGGCGTGATTTATAAGGCCGTCTGGGCGGTGACCTATAAACCCTGTTCTTCAGAGGGTGCCTGCTCTTGGATTAAATGCCTCTGAAAAGAGCCTCTGCCTCAGAAGTGTCATGTAGAATGTTTCCGCGGACGGAGAACATGACCTTTAAAACCCCAAGTAAAGGAATCAAAGCTACCAGGAGGAGAAGGATGGGGCAGGCGGGCTTTACGACCCCTCCCCCAACCCGCTCAGGGCTGGGGGCTTGCGGTTCCCAGAGGGGTGGAGGCGCTGGGGGCGCCCTTTGGGGACGAGAGGTAGCGATTTGCACCCCGATGCCCGCTCCTGCGGGTGCTCGCCAATCCTGGGTGAAAAGCGAGTGGGTGGGAAATGTTCCTCACCAAGTCCGGACCCTTGATGGCCTTAGTGGGGAAAGAGGGCCCCCTGGGGGATGGTGGGGGGCTCCTCATGAAGGCTGGGGCGTCCTGCTTCATCCTGATGTTACCCGAACTTAGCCTGAGACTGCCCTGGGTAGGGCCCGGTGCCTGGGTGGCGGCCCAGGGTTCTGGGAGCCTGGGTAGGGGTGCAGCATTTGGGGGGCTCTGGGTGTCCCTTCTGCAGTGACTTGGGGACTGGCAAAGAGCCTGGGAGAATCACTGTACCTCAGTCCCGCATGTCGTCTGAGACCGCGGGTCTTTCTTGCTTGGGTGGAAGATGTGCTGGTGGTGGCTGCTTCCCTCCAGCGTAGGAGAGCAGTGGCCGCTCTGTGGTCCACATGGGCGCTTTACACTAAGGGGCTGCATTATCTCACTCTCCGACTCCCAGAGGCAATGGTCGTACGTAGAATGGTGACTGACTCACTCATTCCTGTCTACATTTTTGTAGGAAACCTTTGCAGACATCGTTTTGCTTTGGTCCCTGTGCAGTGCGTAGACGGGTGGCTGGATTCTCTTCTCCACCCGGCCTCTTGGTGGAAGCAGTTAGTGTGTCTTGCTCATGGGATGCCACCAGGAATTCTCTGGAAGGAGGACCGAGGGGTTTCTCTGCGAAGATGAATCAGTCGCGGGCCTGTGGGCCTTTGTGGCTGAACGCAGGGGACTGTCTTCCATCATGTCATCTTCTGGAAGGGCTCACGGAGGGGAGGCTGGGTCAGCCAGGGAAAGAGCTGTCTCGTGTTGGGGGGTTTGAGGCCCTCCTCCAAGGATCTCAGAGCGGCAGGTGGAGGTTTCGTTGTGTTCAGAGAGGAAGGGTCTTGTCTTGGAGAGCTGCCCCGTCCTCTCTTACCTGGGTGCATAGTGCCAGGAGGGAAGAGAGACAAGTTTCTCCACCAAGGCACAGAGTGGCAGGGCCCAGCAGGGAGTTGGATGGATGGATGGATGGATGTTGCTTTGGGAAAAGCAGTGTGATATGTGAGTGTGTGCACGTGTGCACATGTGCATGCTTGCATGTGTGTGTTTTCATGCCCGTGTGTGCTTCTGTGTGTGTGATGTGTGCATGTATGTGCCGTGTGTACATGAATGCATGTACATGGCAGGGCCAGGTCTCACTGGGGGAACAGAACATTCTGTTGTTATAAATAAGGCTGATTTTTATATTCCCAGTTGACCAGGGAGGGCAACCAGCAGACCAAAGGTAATGCATTTCAGCCGCCCGTGGGGAAAGGTAAATGTGGTTTATAAGCCCCTCTGGCTCAGAGGGGGCTGGGCAGTGGTGGCAGCTGAAGCCAGGCACACTCCAGATGGAGGGAGGGGACGGGTCGGCGATTGCGAGCCCCGATTTCTCTAAAGGAAAAAAAATGACGTGCCGCCTGTTAGCTAATCAACGGTAAGGAGAAAGTCCTGACAACAAGTAAAGAAAACTTAGCTGGCAATAAAGTAAGAGACTTTTTATGGTGGTTTTTATGGGAACATTTTCACTGTTGGGAGTTATTAGAGTTGGTGCCAGTTGTGACAAAAGCCGCATTTGCATACCGCCTGTGATGGAGGCTGGATGGAGCCTGAATGCGGCATTAACTGCGTATCGGAGACCCTTTCAGAAGCCAAACAGGAGGACATTTATTGCAAGCTCGGTGCCGCGTGTCTGGCATTGGTCACTGCTCGTTGTGTCCTGTGGAATGTAGATCTTCAGTCTTGGGATCTTTCTGGCACTGTCGCAGCGGCTTCCTGTGTCAAGAGCAAGCTAGGGCTTTTGGAGTGGGGACAGGGGGTGGGGAATGGGCAGCCTTGGACAGGGGAAGGGGCGTTAAGCTTTGCCCAGGCTCCAGTCGGCAGACCTGGGGGACACGGCCATGCTAAGAATCAGGCCCCATGCAGGAGAAACAGGAATTTCTTCCAAGTGCTTCTTTTTTTTTTTTTTTAAATTGAGATAGAATCCATATAGCAAACAATTCACCCATTTAATGTGTACAATTCAGTGACTTTTAGTGTATTCCCAGAATTGTGTAACCATCACCACAATCAATTGTAGAAGATTTTCATCACCCCCCAAAGAAACCCCTTACCATCACCTCCAACGCCCTAATCCCTTCCAGCCCTCAATGACCACTAATTTCTGTCTCTACGGATTTGCTTACTCCGGACCCGACATATCTATGGACTCATACAATCTGTGACCTTTGTATCTGGTTTCTTTCACTTCGCATCATATTTTCAAGGTTCACCCACGTGGTAGCTTGTGTCAGTGCTTCTTTCCTTTTGGTGTCTGAGTAATATTCCATTGTATGGATGAGACCACATTTTATTTATGTTTTCATCAGTTGATTTCCCTCTCTTTTTTTTTTTTTTTTTTTTTGCGGTACGCGGGCCTCTCACTGTCGTGGCCTCTCCCGCTGCGGAGCACAGGCTCCGGACGCGCAGGCTCAGCGGCCGTGGCTCACGGGCCCAGCCGCTCTGCGGCCTGTGGGATCCTCCCGGACCGGGGCACGAACCCGCGTCCCCTGCATCGGCAGGCGGACTCCCAACCACTGCGCCCCCAGGGAAGCCCGATTTCCCTCTCTTTTAAAACCTATTTCCTTTTTCATTTTAAAAGATACTCGTGGAAAAATCGTGGTTGAACTCACTGGAACAAACCTGAGTTTTCCCCTTGGAAAGTAGAGCTCTGGCTGGAGGAGGAAGCAGAGAATGTGGGGAGGGGCTGGGTGATGGGCCTCAGAATGACATTTCCTCTTGAAAAGATGGAGCTGCTCCTTTGCTATCAGACCTGGCCAAGGGGCTCACTCAGTGAGAGGTCCGCTGCCTCTGACCCCATAATTGATGTTGGAGTCCCGGCGGGGCTTTGCTGCTGGTCATTCAGAGAGCTTTCTATATCAAAGGGGACCCTCAGCGCCTATGTTCAAGGATTCCCTGGGGGACGTCAGCATGGAGAGGGCCCTTGGGTTGGGGGCCTCATGTCCCTACCTTGGCCCCCCTCCTCCCCACAGCTCTAGCCATGCCGTGCACGTGGGGTGTCCCGCACTTGGAAGGTCTGGGCTGAGTCGGCTGAGGAGGGGCAGCAAGTGTGCATTTCATGGAGCGTCTGTCTTCTGCTGACGTCAGAGGGTGGTCACGGGGGAGGCACAGGGGGCTTCTGCCTGGCGCAGATTTCGGGAGGGTCTTAGGGCAGCGTGTGAAGTCAGATTGTCCCGTTTTCTTCCCCTCCAGGAAAATCAGTAGGATCCCTGGGTGACTCAGCTTTTAGTGTTAATTATGCTGCTGTGTAAATATTTCTGAGGTCTCTTGGTTTTCTCGGTTGGCATTATATCACCGTTAATGACTAGAGGGCACATTATAAATATGCAAACTAATAATAATGCATTAAACTCCAGGAACACCGACACATTGCCAAACCGAACCTGAAGCATTGGACAGCTTGTTTCCTCTGCTGCTGAGACCACCCCCATGCTCTGAGTCATGGAGCCCCTGAACTCCCTTGGCTCACCCTGCCCTAGACGGCACCCTCAGGAGTGCCCGGGGAACTGCTCCTCAAGAGGCTCCGGCTGTGTTCTCCAGATCTCTGCTGAGGACCACGGGCTGTGCTGTGGCCTGGCCTGCCCACGGCTTCGGTCTGTGCTGGGACAAGACCAGACATCAAGGCTGATGGGATTGGCCTTACCCTTCTCCCCATCCTTGGTTAAGTTGGAAAGGTCACAAACTCCAGCGTCCACCTTACCTGAGTTCCTGTCCCAGCTTTCCACCTGTGAACCTGACCTTGGGAAGTCATGTCAGCTTGTTTGTCTGAAACCGATGAACTTGATAAATATTTACTGTGTCCCTCCTGTGTGCCAGGCGCTGTGCTGGGCTGTCTTCGAGCTGACAGTCCTCTGGGGGAGGTAGACAAGCAACAGGCAGTGATGAAGGATGTGATCAGTGTGTGCACTGGAAGTGTGGCAGGGGTTTCTGGAGCACTTGTTCAGGGCATATAATCCAGTCCTAGTGGGTCAGGGAAGAGTCCCGCAGGAAGTGCTGAGGATGAACTGGAGATACCCTGGCAGAAGGAGGTGGATGGATAGAGGGTGGGGGTGGTGGCTGGGTTACAGGGAAGAGCATGCTGGGCGGAGGGAACAGAATGTGCGTGGCTTGGAGATGACAGTGCAGGGTGTGAGTGTGGCTGCAGCGTGGAGCGAGGGGAAGAGAGGTGTGGTGAGGTGGGCTGCAAGGGTCTGTCTTCAAGGGTTGGGGGACATTTAAGGAGTTCGGGTTTTATCCTAAATGAGAGAAGAGCCACTGAGGAAGGCACCCGTCTTGCCTTAGAAAGCTCCTGGCTACATCTTGGTGAGTAGATCAAAGGGGCAAGGCTGGCAGCTGACATACACTGTTGGGGGGTGGGGTGGGGTCTTGGGGAAGCGTCCTTGCTTGGCCTCCGTGAGCATTTGCAGCATGGGCTAAACTGGCTGCCTCATCCACTGCCAGGTGCACTGTCACATCAGCCCGAGCTGGGCTAAATCAGGCAACTTACGAACAGGATACAGGTTACAGGCCTGAACTTGGAGTCTGGGCAGGAAGGAGGTGGTGTTTGTGATCTGTGGCGGCGGCAGTGGGATGCATGTGACCTGCACAGAGCCGGGCTGGGGTGGGGGTGGGGCCGCAGAAGTGAGGCAGCCGGGGAGGGGAGTGTGCCCGCCCAGCAGGCAGAGTACTGGGCCCAGTTGCTGTGACGTTTCTTACCCGTGACCTGGTCGGGCTCCCCCTCAAAACTGCAGAGGCTCAATGACATGCTGGGTGTAAGTGGTACCCATGGGAGATGAACTTTTGGATGCAGACCATGGTCAGATGGGCTCATTTGAGCTCTGTGCACATTTCCTGCCTCGGTGTCCTCATCCGTAACATGGGGACCTACCTTCTGGGTTTCTGGGACAGCTAAACACAATGGGAAAGTGTGCGATCTCGGTCCTTTATGTGTTTACCAGACAAAGGTTGAATGGGTGTTTATTGGCCTTAAGAGCTAGTGTAGGCCCACAGTTTAGGCTTCGCCCATCTTCCTCTGCATTAGATGTGGACCAGTTAGATCTGGTTCAAACTTTTATCTTGAAATCATGAGAAAATTACAGGGAGTTGCCAAGATGGTATGGAGAGACCCATGTACCCTTCACCCAGCCCGTCTCCCCAGGGCCACCTCACCTAACTGTAGTACCATGTCACAAGCTGGAAACAGGCATTGACACAGTGTGGGTGTGAGTGTCTAGTCACTTCATGTCACGTGTGTAGATTTGGGTAACCTCTACCGCAATTAAGATCCAGAACTGGTCCATCAGCACGAAGCTTTCCCGCTACCCTTCCTAGTCAACCTGTCTTCCCCTCCCCCTGTCTCTAACCCCAGTCAACCACTGGTTTGTTCTCCATCTCTGTAAGATCATTTTAAATTATGAATTTATTTATTTTTATTAATTAAATAATATATAGTAATGATCGTCCAGAAACTTTAGGAATGTGAAAAGGAAATATTTCCATTGCTTTGCCGCACACACAGCCACCATTGCCATTTTTCAAAAAGTTTATGTCATCTATTATTATAATATTTTCTCTTTTTAAATTGGAGTATAGTTGATTTACAACATTGTGTTAGTTTCAGGTATATAGCAAAGTAATTCAGTTATACACACACACACACACACACACACACACATGTATTCTTTTTCAGATTATTTTCCATTATAGGTTATTACAAGATATTGAATATAATTCCCTGTGCTATACAGTAGGTCCTTATTGTCTATCTGTTTGATTTTATTTTATTTATTTATTTTTTTGTGGTACGCGGGCCTCTCACTGTTGTGGCCTCTCCCTTTGCGGAGCACAGGCTCCATACGCTCAGGCTCAGTGGCCATGGCTCACGGGCCCAGCCGCTCCACGGCATGTGGGATCCTCCCGGACTGGGGCACGAACCCGCGTCCCCTGCATCGGCAGGCGGACTCCCAACCACTGCGCCACCAGGGAAGCCCCTGATTTTATTTTTGATTTTATTTTTTTGGCTGCACCGTGCAGCTTGTGGGATTTTAGTTCCCTGACCAGGGATTGAACCCGTGCCCTTGGTAGTGAAAGCGTGGAATCCTAACCACTGGACCACCAGGGAATTCCCGTGTCTATCTATTTTATATTATTTGTTTATTTTTAAATTTTATTTATTTGTTTATTTTTGGCTGCCTTGGGTCTTAGCTGTGGCACACGAGATCTTTTGTTGTGGCACATGGGCTTCTCTCGAGTTGTGGTGAGTGGGCTCCAGAGCGTGTGGGCTCTGTAGTTGCGGTGCATGCGGGCTTAGTTGCCCTGCGGCATGTGAGATCTTATTTCCCCGACCAGGAGTCGAACCCACGTCCCCTGCATTGCAAGACAGATTCTTAACCACTGGACCACCAGGGAAGTCCCTGTTTTATATATAGCAGTGTGTATCTGTAAATCCCCAACTCCTAATTTGTCCCCCCCCCGCACCTTTCCCCTTTGTTAACCATGAGATTGTTTTCTATGTCTGTGAGTCTGCTTCTGTTTTGTAAATAAGTTCATTTGTATCATTTTTTAAGATTCCACATATGTGATATTATATGATATTTGTCTAACTTACTTCAGTTAGTATAATAATCTCTAGGGCCCTCCATGTTGCTGCAAATGGCAATATTTCATTCTTTTTTATGGCTGAGTAATATTCCATTGTATATATATGTATCACATCTTCTTTATCCATTCATCTGTCAATGGACACTTAGGGTGTTTCCATGTCTTGACTATTGTAAATAGTGCTGTTATGAACATAGGGGTGCATGTATCTTTTTGAATTATAGTTTTCTCCGGATATATGCCCAGGAGTAGGATTGCTAGATCATATGGTAACCCTATTTTTAGTTTTTTAAGGAATCTCCATACTGTTCTGCATAGTGGTTGTACCCATTTACGTTCCCACCAACAGTGTAGGAGGGTTCCTTTTTCTCCACACCCTCTCCAGCACTTGTTGTTTGTAGATTTTCCGATGCTACCCATTCTAAGCGGTGTGAGGGGATACCTCAACGTAGTTTTGATTTGCATTTCTCTAATAATTAGCGATGTTGAGCATTTTTCATGTGCCTGTTGGCCACTCACCATTGTCATTTCGATGTACATCTTCTATACCTTCTTTTGTATGTCTGCATATATTTAATGTATGTGTAATCCTACTCTATATAGGATTTTATGTCCTGCTGTTTCCGCCTGACATGTCATATGCATTCTCCGTATGTGCTGCGGGGAGCAGAACAGTGAGATGCAAATAGCTCCCAGGTTACGGAATCGGGTGGTGGGGATACTGCAGGAGAGCGGAGGCCAGGGCAGAGACCAGGCATTGGAGAAGAGGCGTTGGGGGCCTCCCTCAGCCTTGCCTGCCATCCTCCAGGGGCTCTGAAGCCCCTTTGCTTTCCCGAGTGACCTGCCTCTCCGTCACCCAGCTGCTGGTTCTCTGTCATCTTCAGACTGTCAAGGAGCAGAAAGCCGAGATGGAGTAAACCTTGAAAGTAATTAATAGAGGGAGCACAAGAAGTTCCTGAAGAAACAAAGCACATAACGGGTCCTCGCTCTCCCCTCATTCTCCTTACTCTTTATGAGTAATTGCACGTAGGTGTCTGGGAGTGGGAGTATTTATAGCAATGTCTCTTTTGCTGGAGTGTCAAAATTTCTTCTTTGTGGCACTACGCTTATGAAAAGGTAATCAGATAGCAGGATGTGCAGTTGTATTGTGTCATTCTGCTGCAACTTCAATTAGGATCACAAATAAATAGAAAACAGAAAAATGGAAACTGTAATATCCCAAGGCGTTTGTAAGCACTCTGGGGGAGGGGGCAGTTCTTTCCCCTCCACCCTTACTATGACTTTTACGGTTGTCTCGTAAGCTGCACAGTGGCAAAAGCACCTTCTGGGTAGATTTCTAACTGAAGAATAGATCCACAGGCAGGCCTTTGATAAAAAGGCCTTGAATAACTTTTAAATCTTCATTGTATTAGAGCTGATTTGGTGCAGGGTAATGGTGTCTGTGGCCAGGATGAAAACACCCGTGACTGTTCTCCATCATTAGCAGGTAAGGGATGGGGATGGAGTTCCTGCTTCCTGAAGAAGGAAGGAAAGAGAAGGACAGGGCTGTGCTGGAGAAGCAGGCGGGCTTGTCTGTGCCGGGTCCCCGGGTCCCCTGGCGGCATCATCACCGCCACCAAGGTGTGACTTACTGCGCTCTCCACCTGCCCCTCAGCCTCCCGCTGGAGCCGCTGGCTGCTTTTTCGAGGGGAGACCTTGTGTGTCTCTGACAGGCTGTGAGCAGGAGGCGGATGGTCTTAGCGCAGTGCCTCAGGGCAGGCAAAGCGCCAGCCCGGCTTTGCACTTGGCATTGTTGGGAAGGAGAAGAGCAGGGGGTGATGCTGAGGGCTCTGGAAGGAGCACGCGCCTTCTCTCTACCTCCCAGCAAGGAGCGTCTGCACAGAGGAGGTCTGATAAGGCAGGGTCTCGTGCCCAGGAGAGAACTGTTCCCTTGCTCTAGAGGGGAGGGAACTTGGTTTCTAGAGTGTCTAAGGAGCATAAGCTTCTGTAAATTGCAGGGAAGCATAATAAGCAACTTAAAGAGTCCTGTGTGTACTCCTAGTGACGCACCTGGTCATCTGTCTTTAATAAAGACAAAAATGCCTCGTTTAAGGCATTTACTCGTGCCTTTGAGTAAATTAATATTGATTTGACATTCGACAGGTGTCTGAATTTTCACTTTTTCTGCATTTGGAGTGAGGATCCATGTTTAGTAAGCACTGTCTTGTGCCAGTGTCTGCAGTGAATCTTTATTCATTCTGGTCGATTCCATCGAGTGCGCTGGGTGCCAGGCTGCTTTCTCCAGGCATTAGGGTGGCTAACCAGGCAAGCATGGCCTCTGCCCTCACTGAGCTTATATTCTAAGAAGAATGCTGCCTACCCAGCTACCTGAGGGGCTGGTGATGGGCCAGGGAAACCTTGGTTCAGGGAATTTAGTTTATTTGGGCTAGGATAATAAAATGCCATAGAACGCGTGTCTCATAAGCAGCAGCCATCTATTTCTCATAATTCTGAGGGCTGGGGAGCCGCTCTCTGGGGTCCCTTTTAAAGGAGCACTAATCCCATTCATGAGGGCCTCACCCTCATGACCTAGTCACCTCCTGTAGGCCCCACCTCCTAATCCCATCACATTAGGGGTTAGGATTTCAACATGTGAGTTTCTGGGGAAACAAACATTCAGTTTACAGCAGGGGCTGAGAGTGGAGGGAAGTCCAGGTGGGGTAGACTTTACTCTTTGTATCCACACACAGGCTGAACTGTGAACTGTGGCAACTGCTCATGAGTGCTGGCTGTTCCTGTGGCCATTAGCATAAATAAAGGATCCCCTTCTTCTTACTTCCACTGTGTCTGGCTGGGAGCCTGAGCTGGAGAGGCTGCCTGCCACATCCAGGAAGTCTGGCCTGGGGAAGAAACTTTCACACCAAATCTCAGAGCCAAAATGGACTTTCCCCGTCAGGACCGGCCTGCCTGGGAGGCCCATGGTGAAATGTGATTCCCGAATCCAGCTTGAAGCTGCGGCTGCTTCTCTTGGTGGGGTTGTCATTAGTTAAAATTTGACCTGGAATGGCATTCGGGTCTGAAGAAAGACAGAAGCTGGAGCTTATCGGACCCCCTGCACAGCACACAGGGCAGCTCGGGCCCCTGCAGCTTGGTTTGCGCTGTTCTGATGGGGAGGTCATTTGTAATATGTACTGATCTTGGTGCCGGGAGCTGCAGTGTCTCAGGTGAGGAAGCAGGAGAGGGAGAGCAGGAGGGGAACAGAGGAGCTGAGAATTCAATTTTTCATACAGTAACACAACAATACAGCTGTGTATTCCCATAATATCCCTTCAGTTTCTTGAGGTCTGGAGTTGCATCTATTTTTAAAAACACTTGGACCAATAACTCTGCCTTACGCAGACCGACTGGAGGGTCTCTGGCTTGGAGATTTAATGTAAAATAAACTCTAAATGGGGTGGCACACAGCATGGCGGTCTTTAATCATAGGCACGCAAGTTTTCTTAAATAAGCTGAGAGAATGATGGAAAGAGCTGCTCTGTTGGGTTCTGTCCCAGAGCAAAGGGCTCTCTGTGGACTGGGGAGTTGGGTGGTGGCCGGGGAGATGGCTGGGGAAGCTTGTCCCACAGCCTCCTGTCGGCTCCGTTCTCCATGCCGTGCATGTCTTGCTCAGGCCCTGGCTGGCACAGAGGCTCCCAAAGGGGAGGCTTTGAGGAAGCTGGGCTCCTTTCACCTGGCCGGGTGTTCCCTGGCCAATCACCAGCCCCTCAGGTAGCTGGGTAGGCAGCATTCTTCTTAGAATATAAGCTCAGTGAGGGCAGAGACCACGCTTGCCTGGTTAGCCACCCTAACGCCTGGAAAAAGCAGGCAGGACTGTCATTTCTTGGCCCTTTGCAGCTGGGCACAGAAGGCTTACGTTTGGCGTGTGTGTGGGGAAGCTGTGTTCTGCAGATTGGTTTGAAGCAGGACTGGGGGTGAGCTCTGAGCCACATCGAATTGGGATATTCGTCTTGGTCCATCTCCCATGGTTTAGAGCCCTACGTTTGCTGTCTAGAACCTATTTGTTTTTGGAAAATATTCTCCCACTGAGATTCACAGCCACCTGCCTAAGCCCTGGCAAGGGAAATGATGTGTCCCTGGGACCCCTGCCATCGGGCTCCCAGCCACGGGCTGTCCTCAGGATTAGGACTAATCTCTAAGATTTCAATATTATTAATCAGTAAATCAGTATTCAGAGACTCACCTCTTATTCCAGTAGCACTTTGGGAGCCGCAGGGCTCTTTCATTTTTAACAGGGTTCCCACTCTCTTCTGTTCCCAGCCTTTTTTCCTGAATATTCTGTGCCTGTTCTCTGTCTGTCTGTCCCAGGGTTTTGAAGCATTCTTCATGATCCTTTTCAGCTTGTTTCTTTCCTTACTTTTCTGAGATCCCCGAACCAGCAGGAGCTTTTGAAAGACCACGCTTTTCTCTCAGCCCCAGTTCTCTGAGGGTTTTCTGGTCTTGTCTCAAAAAATGAAACGTCCGTTGTTTTCCAGTCTAGGACTTGTGCTCGGCTGGTGAGGTAGTTATGAATGAATCATCTCCGAGAATCCCCCCTAAATGTCAGGTTGGAACCGTTCCAAGATCCCGGGAGTGCAGGCAAGGTTACATTTCTTTGCTTAAATCCAGTGAAATCCAGCTCAAGGCCCCATCCGCCATGAGGAGAGGTTCGTCCCACATCCAGAGTTCTCAGGGCCCCCCTGGGGTCTTAGAAGAGTCCAGATGAGCCCCTCTGTGTGTGGCTTGCCCAGCTGTGCTGAGGCCAGCGGAGGAAAGCAGAGGACTTTTGGGGTTGGGTGGCCCCTCTGGTGGCTCTGCTTGCCAAGCAGGGTCACTGATAGCCTTGCTTTGATGCCTGGTGCTCACGGGCCCCCGCCCCACTTCTGAGGTCCTGCATTGCCGTGTCTGGTCAAGTTCAGGGCCCTGCACCCTGAGATCCTCCACTTGCGTCCTCTCCAGACCATGAACGAGCTGACGCCCCAGGATCAGGCCTCCTCTGGGTGGAAACTCGGCCCTCTCCCATCTCAGGAGTCAGCTCAGAGACCTTGCAAGTACAGAGACCTCTGTCCAGGGATACTCCTTCAGGGCAGTCAAACAACTTCTTCTTCCAGCCCTGAAACCTTCTCCATAGGGGTACGTAATCAGAAAAAAAAGTCATCCACTCATCCAACAAATACCAATATTTGTCGGAATGAATAAAAGGCTTGCCGTCTTCCTGGGAGAAGGGGAAACTACCTTTCTTTCATTTCTGTTGAGTCTACAAGATACAAGTGAGTTCTTCAACAGATTCTCTTGCCAAATTAAATTCCCAATAAATCAGCCTGCTACACACGGCTCTTCTCGTGGAGGAGGCGCCATCGCTGTTTTCTAGGGGGGCAGCAGTGGGCAGAGATGAAGTGCTGCCCAGGGTCACACCGTCGATGGAGCTGGAAGCCGATCCCGGGTCTTCTGAAGCCAATTCCAGCACTCGCTCCACCCACACTACAAGCCGTGTGAGCTGTGGGGGGAAAGAGAGCCTGCAGAACATTGTTCTTGTCCAGGATCTTCTCAAGAGGCATAAGAGAAACCAGGAAAACTCAGTAAAAATATTAAGGACCAAGGGAACAGAATGGTTAGCACCACTGCACTGTAACCCTTCTTTGGCTTCTTTCCTGTTTCTCGTTGTTGTTTGTTTTTCATTTAGGCACTGGGTGCTCTTGAATTCTCGGTACGTCCACAGTCATCATTTGTCGAAAGCATGTGTGAGTGAATGAATGAATGAATGAATGAGTGCCACAGGAACTTGAGGAGCTGGGCCTTGAAGGATGAGTATTCTTTAGATAGGTTGAATGGACTGACAAATCCCAGTTCAGGCTGGTAGGGGAGGATGGTGGGAGAAAATGGAGGTAGAGCCTGATTGGAGCATAAAAACAGCTTTACTGAGATAGAATTCATCCATTTAAGATGTACAGTTCAGTGGTTTTTAGCACATTCAGAGTTTTGCATCGATCACTACAATTAATTTTAGAATGTTTTTATCACCTCAAGGAGAGACCCCACAGCCCCTGGAGACCACTAATCTACTTTCTGTCTCTATGGCTTTTTCGACTCTGAACATTTCATGTCTATGGAATCCTACGATATGTGATGTTTTGTGTCCGGCTTCTTTCACTCAGTGTAATGTTTTCAAGGTTCTCCTGTGCTGTGTTGTGTGCCAGGGCTCCCTTCCTTTCTGTTGCCAAATGATGGACGTGGATTTAGGTTGGGCAACTGGAACGGACTCAAGTTAGGCACAGGGACACGTACACCGAAGCTGCTGGGGCAGGAGCCTGACCTAATCAGATGGGAATTGTGGGAATCTCAATGGGCAGCAGCATCAAATGAAACGGGGGCGGGGGGCGCGTCTGGAGGCAGAGACCAACATGGAGGCTTTCTTGGGTTTCTTGGTAAGAAGTGATGAAAGTCAGAACCAGGGAAAAGAAAGAGAAGCATGAATGGGCAAGATATTGAAGAAGACACGTCCATAGGACCTTCTGTGAAGTGTATAAGGGACCTAGGAGGGAGGACCTGGAGACAAGGGCTCCTTCCTTGAGGAAACTGCCCTTGAGAGAGAGACAGCATCCACCTGAAAGTCAGGCTCTTGGAGCAGCTGGCACATCTGCGATGGGCACGGAGTCACCCACGAGGAGGTGAGCACAGGCCAGGATGACCCAGGGGGCTTTCTGGAAGGCAGGGGCCAAGTTCTCCCTGAAGGATGGATGAGCCATGAATAGGCAGAGAGGAGGGAAGGGAATATTCTGGATCCAAGCCAGGCAAACAGCAGGAGCAGGGGCACTGGATGGGAGAGAGGGAATGAGGGTCCAGCCCTAGGCTGGACCCTGCACCCCACAGAGAACCTGAGAGAAGCAGCAGGGCAGGCGGGGTGGCGTCAACACAGCAAAGAAACTGAGCACGCTCTGTGTGCCAAGCACTGGGTTAAGCTTTTTATGTTCCAGAGAAAGAGATCCATTTAAACTGCGGTCCCCGGTGGTCCCGGGGAGGAAGCTTGGGTAGAGCAGCCCTCCTTGAGTTCTTGCGTTTTGCAGCCTTCTGGAACAGAGCAGCTTTTAGAGTTTCAAGCCACAATTTGTATTCAAATGAAGGTCGTTTGAAAGGTGTAACAGAGTAAACAGCCATTATTTCATTTTGATGGCGGCACTGAAATTATAGTGTTGGTTGAATTATTTTAGTGTAGGACCATTACCATCTCCCTAAAACACTTAGAGGGGTTCTCAGAACGCTGCTAGGATCCTAAAATTAGAAGAACGTTAAAAATCACAAAGCCACGGGGGCTGTAATTTGGGGGAGACGAGCCCTGGGGTGTGGGGTGCTTCCTCCATCCCGTTCAAGTTCATTGTGCTTTCTTTGCACATCACAGGTATCAGGAGGATCCACTGCACACGGAGAGGGGGTATCATAGTGCTTCGAACTTTGGGACAGAAAGGAATGCCCCTCCTGACCCCACCCATCCTGTCATTCAAGTCCCTAAAAATCCCACCACTGGGACTTGGCTCCCCTGGGCCTTTCTTCCAGGGAGGAGCACCTTGGAGGGAGCCCCTTGGAGAGGCAGTTTGCTAGCCCCTCCCACTGCCCCTTACTGATGACCAGGCAGGAGCACTTGCTGGAACTTGCAGTCATGCTTAGGGCTTGCCCATCGGGGCCTGCAAGTTCGGGGTGGGATCAAGGGCAGGCACTGCCTTCCCCTTGGGCAGTTACCATTCTGTTGCCACCAGATGTCCGGACACCTTCTTCCCCTCCCATGGGCCTGGGGCTCCTCTGTCTGTCTGGCCAGGGATGGAAGAGCCACTGGGTACGCTGAGGGGATGGGCCCTCTTTGGGGACTCTTCCCATCATTGTGGCACCAGGAATCACGAGCGTATGGAAAGGCAGACCCAGGAGAGATTTAAGATCTTCCTCCTTCATGGTGCAAATCCAGAAACTGAGGCCCAGAGAGACGTGACTCCTGTAAGATCGCACAGGAAGTCAGCAGTATCAGACCCGAAACTTGAGACTCGGTTGAAAACCGGGGCTTCCTTGCTGTTACTGGGTGTGTGTTGTAAATTTCTGTACCCGTCTCAGGAACCCTTGGGTCAGTTGTTTGCCGAATTCAGAATCCTTCGGATTTGGGAAGAGTCATCGGTGTGTGTGCTGGCTCAACCCCAGTGGCTTTGGAGCAAAGCCCGATAAGCAAACACGTTGATATTTCCGCAGCGAAACACATGAATATTCACACCAAGTGGGGTAAATAAGGGCTAGAACTTGTGTCAGTTCAGATTAAGTCTCGCTGCTAAATTTAAGAAGAAAACTGGGTTTCCTGAGCTTTTGTGGATTTCAGAATTTCCAGTGAAGGATGTGGCCATCCGGGTCTTGTAGCGACATGTGCTCCTGAAGGAAAGGTTGAAGGGTTTAAAAAAGTACCTTTAGAAGAACTTTGGAGTTGCCCCGGTTTCGCGCATTTCTACACCTTTGCCTCTGGATTTGTATGCAGCTGGGTTCTCACTCTGTGCAATTTTGTACCCTACATTTTTCACTTTGTTTTACATAATAAACACTTTTCTATGTTTCTGAACTCCTAAGCTTTTGGAAAGTCACTGTGTTGGAAGCCGGGTGTCTTGACTCTCAGCCTGTAACTTTTCTGCCTACAGCACACGCTGCTTCTCCACCCATCAGACTATTACCCCACTCCCCGCCCCCCATCCAGAGCTCCTCCCAGTTCCCAGAATGTTCTCCAGCGTCTGGGAGTCCCCGTGGGAGTGGGCCCCGGCTGAGGTCTGCAGGAGCTGTGTGGCGGGAGCAGTCTTCCGGGGCAGAGCTCAGGGGGCTGTTTCCAGAATGTTTCCCTCTCCATGCTGGCCACAGGCAATTGGGAATCCCGGCAGCTTGGACAAGGAGGGAAGATCTTGGAGGGGGGGCTCTGTGTTTGTCTGCACGTGTGGAGGGTGGAAGGAGGGGCAGAGTGGGGGTCTTCCCCAGACTCCCCATGTGGGTGGGTGAAACGGCCCTTGAAGCAAGGGTTTCCTGCCTGCCTTTCACACACGAGGGCCCTTTATTTGTTCCTCGGGGCGTCAAGTACTTCTCCCGGGACCCAGGGTCCCTACTCTGAGTCGCAGGCAACATCGCCCTGGTGCCGGCTCCCTGCCCCTAGGGAGGTAGCAGAGAGTGGCTCCAGGACCTTGGTCCTGAGA
The DNA here is from genome assembly GCF_964270905.1 of Leucopleurus acutus. Classification (NCBI taxonomy): domain Eukaryota; kingdom Metazoa; phylum Chordata; class Mammalia; order Artiodactyla; family Delphinidae; genus Leucopleurus; species Leucopleurus acutus. Next base: position 188,583,979 of record NC_139143.1, on the reverse strand, counting down.
GGACCCTCTCGCCATCTCCCCCTCTACCTGCAGGACTCCTCCTTCAGCTCTCTGCAGTGGCCCGGGGTGAGTGCACTGACCTGGGAGGGCCTGATGGGGAGGGACGGGGGCGACCCTGCCTCAGTAGCTCTGCCTGCTGGACTGGGCTTGATGGGAAGCAGGCCACTGGAAACTACTGGTCCCGGCTTGCAGGCTTCCTGGAGATGGGGATTTCGGACTACGCGACTTTGAAGTCCTTTCCGGGTGGGGGAGCCTCTGAGCTGCCCTGCTTATACTTTTCTAGATGGTCATCCTCCAAAACTCTGCTTGGGGTTTGGGAAGAGCCACTAGGGCTTATGGAATGTGCTGGGTGTTTGGGTCCTCTTTGATGTCTTTATCCTATGTTACTCTCCCCTGAGGCAGGTCATACAAATGTGAATTCCAGAAAGAAACCCAGAGTGTGTGCTGGGAAACCTGCATTCCTGGAAACCCTTTCTATCTACACGTCCTTAGAAAGCATATTTGCTTTCAGAAAGAGCTGGTCTTTAAGCCCTGCGTAACCCCCTCGGCATTGTCCCCTCCCTCCCTCCACCGCATTCCAGTTCTACTGGCCGCCTTCTGGTTCCCAAGGTACTGACGCTGTTCTGGCCTCTGGCCTCCAGTACCCACTCTCCCTCTTCCTCCCCTTCCTCATTTGCTACCTCTTACTAGGTCTCAGCTTAAATCTCAACCCCCCAAACCTACCAGGTACCCCGTCATAATCTGCCATAACACTATGTGCTTTTCCTTCATAACACTCTCGTATTATGTCTTTATGTATTTATTTTAGTGTTTTATTTCATATTTACCTTCTCTCCAGAGCTCCGTGGAGGCAGGTTCCATAAATAATTTGTTCACCTCTCTAGCCCAGTGCCTGGCATATGGTAGTCACTAAATAAATAGATCTAGTAAATGGATGGAGGGATGGATGGATGAATGGGTAGATGGATAGATGATTGGCTGGATGGAAGGATAGATGGATGGATGGATGGATGGATAGATGGGTAGATCAATAGATGGATGGATGATTGGCTGGATGGAAGGATAGATGGATGGGTGGATGGATGGATGGATGCGTGGGTAGATGGGGGGATGATGGGTGGATGGATGGATGGATAGATAGATGGCAATACCAAGTACTTCTGGGGCATTCCATAAACATTAAGCTAAGCATCTCAAAATGTCTCTAAACCCATCCTACATTAGCCAACTATATTCTGACTCTTGGTCACACAGTACAGAAGAAAATTCAAGCCAGCTTGAGAAAAAGGGAACTTACTGTGAGGGCATAGGAATATCTCACGGGGGAAGTAGGCTTAGTTAGAAACTGGAGCGGGGGAGTGGAAGGCCGTCCAGACACTCTCTCTCTCCTTTTCATGCCTCTCTACACATTGTTTTGTCTCTCGGCGTACTGGCTTGGTTCTGTCCTCAGTTCCGTGGCAGGACACTGATACCCTCAGTCCTGTATTCATACAGTATCAGGCCAGCCACACAGAGAGGCAACTGGCAGGCCCTCAAACCCCATCCCAGATTCCTGGAGAAGAGAGTCTGGAGTCATCTGTTGCTGGGGGTGGGGCAGGGTCACATGTGTGGAGCGCTGGGGCACAGCCCTGTGGTGCCGGGTTCCCTTCACAGAGAAGGGGATCGTAGGCTGTCCTGTGGGTCTTATTTCCAGTTTTGGCTAAAGTTCTTGCATCCCATTTGATGACTGCCTGGCCAGTTGCCTGTGAGATCCCGGGCCTGGAAGCCTGCACTGATTGTGAGGCTCTCCCCTCAGCTGCGAGCCCGGGAAACCTGCCCGTGTGGAGCACAGGGGGAGTGAGGCTGAGCTGCAGAGCTGAGAAGGTCGGCCCAGCCGGGCCCGGCCTGGTTTTGGGAAGAGGACCGCGGCTGTAGCCACAGTGGTCCCCAAGTAAAGGCTTCGTGGCTTTGCCCTGGGGTGTGTCATACACCCACCATGGAACAGGAAGCAGGCAGTGTCCGGCTTCTTCAGACCAGCCCTGCCCTTCCCGTCAACTGAGTTTTGCATCAGGCAACATGCTGCCATTTCAGAACAGAAATTTCCTCCACGAAAAGAAAGAAACCTCTTTATGCACTTTTATAATGCAGAATCTAATTTCGGTTTCAATAAGGGAAGGAACCATTATATCACCCTACTTCAGTGCTTCTTGTCATTACATTGTATTTTTTAAAAATACTTTCATCGGAGGCCCGATATACACTTACAATCTCTCTGCATTTATTTTCTCTTAAGAACACATATAATAAAACTCAAAGTTAATAGCATGAAAATTATTTCTACAATAACAGTTGTAGCAAATCTTAGAATTGCCAGGGTGAATGTGGCTAGACAGAGTGAGGCAATTACGTCTATCATTAGCAGTGCTCGGGTAGGATTGATGTACAGTGGGCCACGTGTAAGCAGAAGCCTTCAGACGTGAACTACATTTTAATAGTGAAATTCTCATAGATTATAACTCCCTTCATTAACATTTTCACACATCGCTGGCTAACAAATGAGGAGAGAGGCCTCTGGACTCTCAGATTTATTGTGAGCCGGGTGTTCTCTGCACCTCTGTGTGGGCAAGAGCTTCATCTTTTAACCTCTGACTACGGGAGGATTAACTCTTCCTGGGCTGCCCTTCTTCCTTCCGGGATGGGAGAACATTCTGGAAACACAGGCTTTGCACTTTCAGACTTGTAAGGGGTGGCTGCTGGGTCCAGCCGTCCTGGGGCTTTCTCTGCATTTCCCTGTTGGCATCCGAGGGCAGCTCTCAAGAGGATGCAGGGTCCAGGGGAGCAGGTCAGGAGAGGCCTGGGCTCTGCTTCCACACCCCACCCCGCAGGGCACCCTTCTCACGGGATGATCCCTGCTCAGGCACTTGAGTGGGCAGGTGGGGTGGGGGTCCTTTCAGCATCAGGAGATGGTCGTTTGAGGGAAAGTTTAGATCTCCTTTTGGCAAGGGTCAAGCAGCCTTTTGTCCCCAGCTGAGGCAGGGAACACAGCCCAGATGTGACAGAGGGAGTTTTGGAGGGAGGTGTTGCTGGGCAGACTGGATTCCAGAGAGGGGGAAGTGGACTCTGGTCAGGGTCAGGGTCAGGGTGGGCTGACTGCCCATGTGGACAGTCTTGTCCTGGGAGGGGCTGAGCGTTTTATAAAGGACTTAGGCACCACAGTGCCTGCCCTGGAGGGATTTATAACCTAATGAGAGAGAAAGTGGAGGAAAGGACAGTGTTCTTGTGTCATTTTATAACAGTTGTCAGTGGTTGCACACAAAGCATGAGAGTGAGTGCGGGGGCATGTGGACAAAGGCCACCCATGGTTACCTCATCAATCAGGGGAGGCTTCCTGCAAGAGTCTGCAAGTCTTCAGGTCTCCAGGAAGGTGGTTCCTGGTATATTGTCTGTACCTGGCGCAAAGTGGGTTAGAAAAACACTGAGGATGGGAGTTAATGCAGGGAGAAAGCCCCCCAGCCTTTGGAGCAGCGGGGATGAGTTTTCAACCCAAGCTCCCTTTGCTGCTTGCTTTCAGGACACAGACCCTTGGTGACTTGGGGGCCAATAGCTTATAAACTCTTGGGCAGATTCTGTGATTTGATTGGGCCCCCAGTGGCATATGAGACCCCTGGGGTCAGTTCACTCCGATGCTCCTCTGTGTGTCTCTGACTTAGCATGAGCATTTTGGCAAACTTCTCAAAGACGATCTGATCCAGGCCTTCTCATCCCTGTCTGCACGTTACCATCACTTGGGGAAACTTTTAAGAACACTTGTGCCAGGGGACCTCAGAGATTTTATTTTACATGGTCTGAGGTGGTACTCAGGTGCCCTGAGGATTCTAATGTTCAACCCAGGTGGAGGACCCCTGTGACCATACAGGCAGGTGAGCTGGCCTTCAGGTGCAATAGCTGGAGGAATGTAGGTCTGAGCAGAACAGTAATTCGGCTGCAGACAAGTGGGGGTGTTTACAGAGTCCCCTGCTCTTCCTTTCTCCCCTTGGATAACCTGCAGATATTCTTTGCTGTCAGACACAACGAAGGATGCACGGGACCGCATCCCATAGGGTGATGTGAAAAGGGGCCTCCTTGCCCTTGGTCCCGGGAACCCAGGTTTCCCATCCTCCCTGTGTCTCCTTCCTTCCCTCCTCCATTCCCGGCCTGTGCCATGTGTTACCCACCCCAGCCTCATGGTCCCTGGCGAGCCTCATCTGCAGCGACGGCTGGCTTCTGGAATCTTTGATCTCCTCCTGTAACTCTGTGGGGCTCAGCCGGCTCTGTTTGACTCTGGTACTGAACCATCAGCAGATGTTGCTTTGCCTCCCATCCCTCCTCCCTGGGAACATTATCCCTTAACTAAAATCAGCAGGCCCAGGACATGCTTGGAATCTAGAATCTCATCTTTCACAAGTTCTGCCTTCCTGTTAGAGTTCTCCTAGTGGCCATCACTGGGCCGTGCAGGCTTGGGGGAGTGGGAGTGGGTGCACAGGCAGGAGCTCAGAGAGAGCCCCTCTGCGGTGGAGGGGTGGCATGGCTGTGCTGGGCTGGATGGCCCTGCTGGGAGAGGGCCCAGGATGCTCTGAGAGCTGGTGCTGGGCTTCCTTCCCTGTTCAGGGCTCCCTCCTGCCTCCCGGCACCCCATCAAGTGTTAAGGAGCTCCGGCACCAAACCTAATGAAAACCCAGTCTCATTCTGCATAATCAGGCACTACTGAAATGATCCTTCCCATGCTGCATGCTGCAAATTAACAATCTGACTTAATATACAATAAAAACCCGAGTATTGTACCAAGCAATACTTCTTAGGTGGTGGAGACACAGATGGAAATTCATTTAATGAACTACAAGTCCCCGATTGGATCCTAAACTTCTTGTAATTACCCTGGAAAGAACCCTGGTAGAAACCAAAAAAAAAGCTCTTTGTACTCCCCCACCCTGCTTCATGGCAGCCGGCTTTCTCCATCTTTAAGATTGCCTTGTCGGAAATGAGTATCTTTATGTGAAGAGTTCTTCGGGGCCTGGCCAGTGGGTAGGGTTGGGCCACATGCAAATTAGCCAACTCCCTCCTCCTGCCCCAGGTTCTGAAAATAGGGTGATTTACAAAGACTTTGGCGCTGAGTAGAATGTGACTTGAGTGGTATTGTGAAGAGTTTTACCCATAACCCCGGTGTCAGCTGGTGGATGATCTGGCTGGCTGCCAGGGGGATCAGGGAGACCTGGTCTTTGAAGCATCCTGCAGACAGAGTCTAGACGGAGCTCATCCTCGGCAGGTGACTCAAGCCTCCTCCTGGTAGTTTTCCTAAAGATGCTCTTCCAGTGTGGGAGGCCAACAGAAGTGGTCCCCTAGGCCAGGAGTTGCTTTCCCTTCTGATGAGGCAGGAGGGGCAGGGGGACAGGAGGGATGGAGGTGCCTTGGGCACCAGAGCAGAGCTGAGGACCACTCCTCGGGAGAGCCACCTCCCACCTCCCACCATCAGGGGCCCCATGCATCGGGAGCCCTCTGGGACGGGCCTCCCCTCAGGGGTCAGTTCCATGGGACGACTGTGGCAGCCACTAAGTTGCCACACTCAGTAGGTATCACAACCTGTACCATATTTATTATGGGCAACAATTTGACTAACGGAGAATTTAGATTAATAACATTCAGGCCGGAGAAGTAATTTCCTTTGAGAAAGCGATTTACATGCACTCTGCCAGAAAGAGCCGTCACCGCTCCCTCGTTGTGTCAGCTCAGATAATGAAGTTGAAAATAGCATGGAAGGTTAATAGGTCCGACTTATCTCCTTAGAACTGAAAAGGAAGATTTACAGTGTGGAGGCTGTTTTGCATATTTCCGCTGGGAATTGAAAGGGTTTTTTTTCCCCCCAAACAAGATTTATGAGAACCCGTGGTTCAAGGTATCTGCTTTGTTATTACTCCAAAGTGAGGCAGGAAGCCTCTTCACTTGGGTGGTGCCTGCACGCCTCACGAAGAGCCATCGCCCTGGCCAGGCCCCGGGTCCGGATACTGGTGCTGCCATGGGAAGAGTCTACTTTAAGAGGAGCCTTTCGACTCTGGAAGCGCACGTCGTTGGCTTGCTAACGACTAAAAGAGATTTAAATATTTTCCACCACCTGGATGTATTTTTTTTTTAATTCAATTTATTTTGTCATCATCATTGACTGCCCCCAGAGCTTGGTGGGCTGGCCCTGGGCTTGAGGAATATAGGGAAGCAGCTGGATCGGAGCAACGGAGGGTGCAGGAGTAGAAAGCAACAGGACTTCTGGACTCCAGGCAAGGAGTCAACAGAAGAGCTGTCGGCCTCTTAAGGAGCTTTCTTGGAAGTTCCACCCAACCACTTCTGGTAACATCTCACTGGCCAACTCCATGTGCAAAGGGGGCTGGGACGGGTGGTCTTTTATTCAGTACTTTCCTGCCAGTGGTAAAATCTGGGTGTGTTGCTTAGGAAGGACGGGAGCACAAATGCTTACTGCATTTATTTTTAAGTTTTCTTGTTTTCTGTTAAATGCATTCGAGCGATAAAATTCCCCTTCGATACTGCTTAAGCTGTGTTCCACAATTTTCTTTTTTTCCCAACGTTATATTAGGAATAATTTCAAACATAAAGAAAAGTGGAAAGAATTGTACCTTACGTCCTTATACCCATCCCTTTAACATTTTGCTCTATTTGCCCGATCACATATCCATTCATGTATCTATTCATCAATCGATCTTAGCTTTGTATGCATTTCATAGTGAATTGCAGATAACGGTCCATGTCACGCCTAAATATTTAGGAACGCATATTATGAACTGTTTATTTAGTTTTTAAGGTAAAATTTACATATAGTGAAATGCACAAGCTTAAGTTGCCTTTTGATGAGCTCTGACAAATACGTACACCCACATCCCACATCACGTGTCTTTTAGGATACAGACATTTCCATCACCCCAAAAGGCTCCCTTTTTTTGCCTCTCCCCAGTCAGTACACCCCTACCACAGGCAACCACTGTTTTGATTATTTTTTTCACCAGATTGTTTTTGCCTGTTCTAGAACTTCATATAAATGAATTCGTATAATGCGTACTTGTCTGGATAAGGCTTTCTTCACTCAGCATGTTTTTGAGATTCATCTATGTCATTCCATGTATCAGTAGTTGTTTGTTTGTTTTTTTCCTTTTTATTGATGAGTAATAATCTACTGTATGAATGTACCAGAGTTTGTTTATCCATTTGTTAATGGACATCCCTCTGGTGTGTTTCCGGTTTTTGGCTATTATGAATAAAACTGCCGTGAATATTTTGTACAAATCTCTCTTTGGGATTTGTGTTTTTTTATCTCTGGAATAAACGCCTAAGAGAAAATTGTTGGGTGCTATTTTTTCTTTTAAAAGAAACTGGCAGACTTTTCCCCTAAAGTGATTGGACCATTTCACATTTCCACCAACAATGTATGATGGTTCCAGTTGCTCCACATGCTTGCCAACATTTAATGTTGTCAGTCTTTTTAATTTTAGCCATTCTGGTGGGTGTATAGTGGATCTCATTATAGTTTCAATTTACATTTCCCTGATGACTAACAATATTTTTGACGTTCTATTGGCCATTCATATATCTTCCTTTATGAAGTGTCTGTTCTAATCTTTTGCCCATTAAAATTTTTGGATTTTATTTTTATTATAGGCTTGTAGGAGTTCTTTATCTAGTCTGGATACAAGTCCTTAGTCAGTGGTATGTTTTGAAAATATTTTCCCCTAGGGTGTGGCCGCTTTTTCATTTTTATAATGGTGTCTTTTTAGGAGCAGTTTTAAATTTTGCTGAAGTTTAATTTATCACTCCTTTCCTTTTTTGGTTGTTGATCACCATGTCCTCTCTAAGAAATCTTTGCTTGCTACCTCATTCTGAAGATATTCTTCTGTGTTTTCTTCTAGAAGCTTTATAGTTTTATCTTTTACATGTGAGTCTGTTATCCATCTTAAATTAATTTTTGTGTATGGTGTAAGGTAGGAGAAGTGTAAGGTTAATTTCTGTATTGATGTCCAGTTGTGTCAGTATTGTTTGCTGAAAAGACTTTCCTTTCCCCATTGGATTGCTCTGGTACCTAAAATTAATTAACCATATAAGAGTGGGTGTATTCTGGGCTCTTTTCTGTTCCACTAATCTATTTGTTTGTCCTGTGTCAGTACGTTGCCATCTTGATTGCTGTAGCTTTATAGCAGTTCTTGAAGACAGGCTTCTGACTCTGTTCTTTTTAAAAATAGCTTTGGCTATTCTACTTCCTTTGCATTTTCCTTTTAAATTTTAGAATCACTTTGTCAATTTATAAAAAAAAAATCCTGCAGGTGTTTTCAACGGAATGGTGTTAGAGGTACAGATCAATTTGGAGACAATTGTCATCTTTAAAATACTGAGTCTTCCAGTCCGTAAGTATGGTATATCTCTCTGTTTATTTAGGTCTTCTTTAATCTTCCTCAGTAATGTTTTGTAGTTTTCAGTGTAGAGGTTTTGCACATCATTTGTTACTTTATTTCTAGGCATTTTATGTTTTTTGGACACTATTGTGTCCCAGTTAAGACAATGGATTTTTCTATTTCTTTCTTTATATCTGTCAGTTTTTGCTTTTTGTCTTTTAAGCCTTATTATTGGGCACATTCAAATTTATGATTGAAATGTCTCCCTGATTAATTACCATTTATCATAATGGAATGTTTCTATTTCTGATAACACTCTTGACCTTGAAATTTATATAGCCACTCCTGCTGTCCTATGCTTATGGTTTGCATGGTTTTTCTGTTTTCACATATTACTTTCTTTGTCTCTATATTTAAAGTATTTTTCTTGTAGACAGCATATGGTTGGGTCTTGTTTTTTCAACAGTTCTAACAATCTCTGGAGTGCTTAGTCTATTTACATATAATGTAGTTATTGATATAGTTGGATTTAGGTCTACAATGTTGATAATTGTTTTCTGTTTGTCTCATCTGTTTTTTTATTTCTCTTGGGGTTAATTGAATGTTTAAAAAGAGTTTCATTTTAATTTCTCTTTTTAACTGTGTTCTTTGCATGTTTTGCATTTTGGGGGTGATTGCACTAGGGAATATAATATATATTATATAAATTTTTATAGTCTACTTATAGTTAGTATTTATACCACTTCATGGTAAGAATTGTTCATTGTAAGGATCTTGCAAAAATATAGTTTAATGTATCTCTACTCCTTCATGCTATACTTGTTATATGTATTACATCTATATATGCTGTAAACCTCATAATGTACTTTTATTTATTTATTTTTTTTGCTATAAATAGTCACATATGTTTTAGGAAAGTAAGAGAGGAAAATGATATCTTTTATAATCACTCACATTTCTGAGGATCTTTGTTCCTCCCTGAAATCAGAATTCCCATTTGTATCACTTCTCTTCAGCCTGAAGAATTTCATTTAAATTTTTTCATAGGGAACGTGTTATGGTGGTAAATTTTCTTATATTTTATTTTTCCAAATGTCTCTATTTACCTTCATTATTGGGAGATATTTTCATTGCGTATAGTGTTCTTGGTTGACAGTTTTTCCTTTTAGAGTATTAAAGATGTTGTTCCCCTCTCTTCTATCCTCTTGTTCTTGATAAGAAGTTATTCAACATTTATTTATTTATCTCTTTTATGTAATGTGTTATCTCTGGGTGCCTTCTCTGTATCTTTGATGTTAGTCACTTTGACCTTGATGTGCTGAGAAATTTTTTGCTTTGTTTGTTTATTTTGTTTGGGGTTTTCTGAAATTCTTGAACCTGAAAATCTATGTCTTTCAACACATTTGGGAACATTTAGTCCATTATTTCCTCAAATAATTTTTTTCTGCACTATTCTCATTGTCGTCTTCTGCAACTCCAGGTATATGTATATTTGACCTTGCATTATTTTCTCACAGATCATCAAAACTTGTTCGCTTTTAAAATACATTTTTGTTTTCCCAATAGATCAGGATTTATTAACCCCAGCACGACTGACATTTTGGGCCAGATCAACTGGTTGCCTTGTGTGGGAAGGGTTTCCTGTATGTTGTCAGATGATTAGCAGAATCCCTGGCCTCTACACTGGATGCCAGTAGCATAGCCTCCCAGTTGTGACAACCAAAAATGTCTCCAGACATTCCTGAATATCTGTTGGGGGACAAAATCACCTCCAGTTGAAAATCACTGACATAAATCAACAGAAATTATCCAGGCTTCAAGTTCACTGACTCTTCCTCTGTTATCTCCAGTCCAGTGAATACATTTCAGACATTTACCTTTTAGTTATAGCATTTTCATTTGGTTCTTTTTTTGGTCGTTTCTACTTCTTTAATGAGATGACCTATCTGTACATTCATTACAAACAGAATTTTTTACAAATTAGAATTTCAGCATTGTTTTAAAATGTAGGTCTTATTATTATTCATATATGGTGAGACTAACCCATCAGGAAATGATTGCCATTGAAAATATAATTTGTTATTCACAGTTCCCAAGAGGAAGGGGCACAGCATGGCATACTGGGCTACATGGGAAGCACCAGAGCTGGTCCAGAGGCAGAAGGAGCAAGGAAAAAATGTGAACAAGAGCCTTTATTGTAGTTTTTGAGGGAAGGGCAAAGCAAGGCAGGGTAAGCAGGGATAGGATTGGCTAGTTGGAATAATTCCAGCGGGCTCTAGAGGGTAGTGGCTGCCCCTAGTTGTCTGGTACTGGCCCTGGGGTGATTAGGGCGAGAGAATAGTGGTCTGTATGTGAGAGGGCAGTAAAGGAGAGGATCAGGGTATGGCCTTCAGATTGGTTGGTTTTCATATGAAAGGTACGCTCCTGGGCAAGCTGTTTGCTATCTCCAGGAATTCGCTAACCCTAGGAGGAACAGTCCCTTCCGGTATCAGCAAGGCCCCCAGGTGTCAAAAAATCCGGATGAAAAGACTAGCTTGATACAGACATTTGTGGCATCTCAGAGTCAGTCTTTACTTTTCTCTTGAGTATGAGTCACATTTTCCTGCTCATATGTTTTTGTAAGTTGGGGTTGTATTCTGGACCTTGTGAATGATAATATGCAAGGACTTGGGGTTCTGTTACGTTATTCTGAATAATATCAAGTTTTTGTTTTAGCGGACACTTAACTTTGCCAAATTCAAACTCTAAACTGTTCCTTTTGAGCTGGGCAGCAGCAGAAATCTCGGTTGAGGCCTGTAGCCTCAGCTGGGTGGCTTAGAGCCTGCTCCACGTGTGTATAATTCAGGGATTAGCCAGAGATTTGGGCTGAGTTTACACACAAAATTTGGAACTCCGGCTCTTGGCTCTCTCCTTTTGGGGATTTCCTCCTGCATTTTCTAGATGCTGTGGTCACCCACACTCTGTCCTCTGATTCTACAGCCAGCAAACTGCAGGTTTCTATCTGAGTATTAATTGCTCCCTGATACTGACTGCGGTCTGCCTCAGGCAAAAAGCTGTAAAGAAAAAAAAAAAACCCCAAAACCCTCAGAAACTCACCCGGTACTATCAGCTTCTTCTAAGTGTCCAGATCTCTCCAATTTCTGCCTGCTTTTGGTCTCTCACAGGTGTCTTCAGATTAAAAGATATATATTATAAATTTGGAGGGTTTGTCCAATACTAGCTACTCCTCCGTTATTGGAAGGGGAATTTCTCTGTGTCCCATAAAGTTTGACATATAGCGATTTTACTACATGCTCTAAACATTGAAACTATCTCCCTTATGATTTTTCCTTTAACAAGGATCAATAGAATGTTTCTTAGCTCCTAGATATATCGTATTTACAAGCGATCCTTTTGTTAATATTTTAAAAATTTATTACGTTATGGTCTCAACATGGTTTGTATGATGTTGATTCTCTGGCATTTACTGAATCTTCCTTTATGGCCTAGTGCACGTTTAATTTTTGCGAATGATCTATGTGCACTCAGAAATGATGTGTATTCTCTGTTGGGTGAATTCTCCATGTATTTATTAGTTTAACCGTAATAAATATCTTTGTTTTTTGCTTTTTGTGTTGTTTAAACCATCAGTTTCCAAGAGGGATGTGTTAAAGTCTCCAACCAAATCTCTTGATTTATTTGTTTCTTTTCGTCGCTCTGTCAGTTGTTATTCTGATTTTTTCTTTCTTTCTTTCTTTTTTATTTTTTTAAGGCCAAATTCTTAGGTCTCATATCTTTTCACGATTATTGTATCTTCTTGAGTTATGGCTCCTTTCGGAAGCATCTAATGTTCGTCTATCTCTCTTCTCCATCCTTTGGCACTCTGCGCATCCTTCGAGTGTAAGGTTTTTACATCTCTCTTGAGTTCTGGGAAATTCTTGGTTATTAGTTCTTCATTTGTTTCCCCCTCCATTTATGTCTCTGTCCTTCTGAGTCTCCTAGAATATGGATGTTTACAGGTCAACTTCTGTTCTCCAAATTTCCTTTTATTTATCTACTTAAAAAAATATTTCCCATCTCTTTATCCTTTCCTGGTGCTTTCTGGGAAAGTTCCCTGATGTGATCTTCTAGCTCACTAGATTATTCCTTGGTTGTTACTGAGAGCTTGATTTTAGGAATAAAATGTAAGTCTGCACCTCCGGGAGCTTTCATCCCCTCGTGTGAGTCCAGAGGGGTGCCCGGAGCTCTGTACATCCTCGGCACTGTCCCCACCCTTCCCATGTGTCCCCTCACCACCACTCCCTGCCTCTCATCATCGGCCACCACAAGGATCTCGGAGTCCCAGGACCGCTCCCCAGGGAGACCTTCCCTCACCATTCCATGGGGAATCCACTCTCGCCCTCTTTGCCTTCTCCAGCGTATCTGTCACCATCTGGTATTTGCTGCGTTTTATTTCTTTATCTTATTTATCTTCTGTCTCTCCTGCCAGAATGTAAGGGCCAGGAAGGCAGCACTTCTTGTCTGTTTTGTTCTCTAATATTTCCCCAGCATCTGGCATGCAGCGGACACTCAATAAATGTTTGCTAAGTGAATCAGGGATTGTACTGTAGTCTTTCTTTATTTCACCTATTATTATTATTAATTTTTTAGAGCTACCTTTTATTGAACAGCTTCTTTGCGGCAGAAAGAGCGCTAGGGTCTTTATATTCATGGTATTATTTACATATTTATTTATTAATTTCTCTATATTCTTATTGTGGAAAAATATGTGTAATATAAAATTCATCACTCTAACCCTTTTTAGGTGGCTAGTTCGTCGGCACTGAGTACGTTCACATTCTTGTGCAACCGTCACCCCGGCCACCTCCAGACCTTTTTCATCTCCCCAGGTTGAAACTCTGTCCCCATGAAACAAAGCTTTTTTGTGTTTCATACCCAGTGTTTCCAGCTGGTTCTGCTTTACAACTGCCTGTTCCTACTTTATCTTCCCCATATCTGCCCTTATCTCTTGGAGGATATTTATTTCTTAGCTTGAATTCTTGTGTTTGGGCTATTACTCCTCCTTCGTGGACAGCAGTATCTCCTGTCTGTCTCTCAGGGTGGCTGCTCTCCTTAGAGGCCTTGTGATTTTCCCCCGGGGGTGCCAGCCATCTTGGATGGCAACAGGACTGGGGAGAGGTAGTGCCAGACCCATACCGGCGCTTTTCCCGATGAGTTTTTGTGGACGGGCGGGGGCAGGGGTGCCCCTCAGTATGGAGACCTGGGTGTTAAAGCTGGGCTTGCTCGTTCCCTGATTTCTGGGGCCCCCGCTCGCACCCTGGCCAACCGGACCCTCTTCTGAAAGCTGCCAGCCTTTGCAGCAAGCCCCTCGTCTGGGGGGCGGAGCGCTCGGAGGTCACCCCACTGCCCATCCCCGTTGTCGCATGCCCCCACCTTCTCCGAGCCCAGCCACCACGGCTGGCGCAGGGTGAGGGGCTGGTGCTGCTTCTCTTTTGCTGTCCTTCCCTAGCAACGGGGTGAGACATGACCGTCCGGGGAAGGTGAAGCGAGTCTTGGGGCTCACTTGCAGCCCCACTCGGCCTGGAGCTGGCTCCCCTCCCAGTTCCCAGGCCTGCAAATGCCTCAGTCCTCCTTCCTCCCCCTGAGAAGTTCTCGCCACTTCTGCTTCTTCCTCAGGGGTCTCTGCAGAGCGCAGGGAGCTGGCGCGTGCCTCCCGCCTCCTGAGCTACCTCTGCTTTGAAGCTGCTTTGTTCCAAAGGGCGAAGGGGCGGGGGAATTGTGGCCAACGGCCTGCTTGGGGAGAGGCCTTGAGGAGCATGTCTTGTGGGGAGAGGCCCGGAGAGCGAGCAGAGGAACGGTCTGGAAGTCTCCCCAGCCTGTGGAGCAGGCCAGGCCTCGGGGGCCACAGTCCTGCTAGGGACAGAGGGGGTCAGCCGGTGCCTGCAGCCCTTTCCTTAGGGCCTCTTCCCCTTGCGGCTTGAGGTTCTGGGTTATGTGGCTTCCCTTGGCTCTGACCTTGGTGCCTTTGACCCAGTTACTTTCAAAGTCGGTTTCCCCGCTTTCCCGCCCTGATTTGTTAACCTTCCGCCATGCCTGCTCCTCCTTTTGCCCAGTGGGCTGCCAGCGAGTCCCAAGTCTCAGCTCAGTGTTGTAAAGTGGTCAGGCTTGTTTCAAAAAGAGACTTCGTGGGAAGCCACAGACATGTTTTTATAGAATCCCAGTGTCTTCGGGCAGGAAGGAACTTTGGAGGTGACGGGTCTTGTTGGTCTCAGATGATCTTATGTTTGACTCACTAGTGACTCATTTAAGGAACTCAGATCCCATGCTGATGGGAAAACCCTCACACTTTCTTTTAGCTGCACACTTAAATATTTACAGTTATTTCTTATTACATTTCTAGTTTCTTTAAGTGTTAACGACCTGGATATTGGAGTAATAGTGTTGGATGATAATCTGATGGGAAGTTCTTAATTATCACGAAAGCCCCGAGTCTTCACAGCACTCCCCAGCACCTCCTCATTGCTGACCCTCTAAGCTCCACGAGAATGGAATTTTGTCTTTTGTTCACTGTTCTCCCCTGCTGCTCCTAGGACCATGCTCTCAATATGTATTTGCTGAAAAAACAAGTGACGTAGTTTAGAACCTTACCCCTGAAGCCCTTCTCTTAGCTCCATCCTGAGCTTGAACACTTTCAAGGCTGGGGAGCTCACCATCTGGCATGGCGACCTGCCTGCCATTTCTGAGTGGTATAAATAAATGGTCAGGAAGTCCTGTCTGTTGAGCTTAAATGATTCCCGTTGAATATATATTAGCCCTGCACCTGTCCTCCGGAACCACAGAGAATACCTTGAATCCATCTTGTCCGTGACAGCACCTCTGCCTTTGAAGACAGCATTGTGGGTGCCCTTGGGTGTCTCTAATGAGCAAATGTCTCTTGTTCTTTCCACCTTCTTCACAGGACTTGCTGTTGCTATCTGCTGTCTTAATCATCCTTCTCTGGGTGAGCTCTTTTTTCCAGCTCTGCTTTGAATTGTGGTAGCCAAACCAACACCAAACCACGAATGTGGCTGCCGATCAGGGCAGAGGAATGGCATTGCCACCTTCTTTTCATTGACGTTATCCTCGCCTTAGCTCAGCCAAGTGAACGCCTTTCAAGTTGGTGCTCAGCTAGAACCCTTTTCCAGAGGACTCTCTCCCCGGTCCTGGACTCCAGCCAGGAGAGGTGCAGCCTCTTGACCCCTCAGCAAGGTGGAATATAGAATGGACGCTGGGCTGGGAGTCAGGAGACCCACCCACGTTATGGCCTGGCGATGATGATCAAATGAAATAGCCTAGTGAAAAATGCTTTGAAAGCCATAAAGATGTCCAAGGCTCCCCATTACTGCCATGCAGCTGGTTTATTCTATTATAAATCCCTTGAGGTCTGTTTGAATTGTGTCTCAGCCTACCAGAAGATCAGCAGCATCCTTCTCAATGATGTTATTCATGGGATTTCATAAGAATACTTTCTGTGACCTTATTCAAGCCGTCGATTGAAATGTCTCGTGTGGTAGGGTGGAGGGCAAAGCCTGTGATGGACTTTGGCCTCCCTCTGGGGTGACTGGGATCTATTATTCCCCACTTTGCAAGTTTGGTCATTCAACCAAGGATGAATCTCCCCACCTGTACCACCGTCTAATTTTCAAGGATACACAGGGACTTTGCTGGCTGCCTGGCCGAAATCTAGAGGCACTGAGACGTACAGAATGCGAGTCCTATCAGTAGAGATGAGACGGTTTGTCATGACCCTCTCTGATGATGTTCGTCAGCTCCCGGTGGTCACAGCTTTATTCTAAGTGCTCCCCAAACCGTAATCCCCGGCATTTCATCACAGAGGACAAAATAAACAAGTGCCAGCAACTCCATGAAGGCACATGGTAAAGACCATGGTGAACTGCTGCTGATCTAACTCAGGGTCTCTCAGTCTTGGCACTACTGACATTTTGGACAGGATAACTCCTCACTGGGGTGGGGGGCTGGCGTGTGCATTGTAGGATGTTTAGCAACATCCCTGTCCTCTACCTACCGGGTACCAGTAGTGCTCACCTCCAGCTGGGACAGTACAGAATGTCTCCCGACGTTGCCAAATGTCTCTTGGGTGGAGAGGTGGGAGTGGAATTGCCCCTGTTGAGAACCGTGGGTCTAACTAAAAGAGAGAGGGCAGAAATATTTTGGACAATGATATCAATCATTACTACCATGTTTTCTGAACTTGGCTTCAGAATCACACTAGTCTGCTGCCCTAATTGTGTTTTGCAAAGGCCAGCATTAAAATGAGTTCATATGCTTCGATTTTGCTCTGTCAACATTGAGCAACGTGGTCCAGCAGCACGTTTGGTGACTGGGGCAGGCATGGGGGGGAACAAGATTGAGAATAATACTCGGGGCCTAGATAACTGGTTAAGTGGGTGGTCCACGAGAGAGCAACCGGAGTCGGACTTGACTCTTGGAGGAGATGTTGATGGAATCCCGGGTCTCATCGGTGCATGTCTATAGCGAAGGAGCTTCGGGACTTTATTACTGTGGTCTGAGACAGCAAAACCAAACAAAGGGGGTCTCTTAGGTCCTTTGGCGTTAAGTAATCACTCATGCAGGTAGGTTGGTGGTCAGGGGAGACCACACAGGTGCTTTGTTCAGAAGTTATTGCTGCCATTAGAAAGAGTAATGATTTTCATCTACCAGCAAGAGTAAGCCTGTGTTATCACAGGCCGAGGATGAGAATAATGGGAAATCTCCAACTTTACCAAAGTATCTGGTTTATGCCCTGGGAGGTAATAGCGATTGTGAGAGGTGAGTCAAAGCCTGTCAAACAAGAGATTATTCATCATTATTATCTTTATTTTGAAAATTCACTCTCCAAAGGGTCCAGGCTGTGCTTTGCTTCTCGAAGGTACATTTGCACTTTAAAATGTAAGCTGTTTTGAGATGATCTGAGCATAAGAATGCGTCCAGCTACAGAAAATAATTTCCGTAGCTTTTCTTTCTTTTTAATAAATTTTATTTTTGGCTGTGTTGGGTCTTGGTTGCCGCGCATGGGCTTTTCTCTGGTTGCAGTGAGCGGGGGCTACTCTTCGTCGCAGTTTGCGGGCTTCTCATTGAGGTGACTTCTCTTGTTATGGAGCACAGGCTCTAGGCACGCGGGCTCAGTAGTTGTGGCACGCAGGCTCAGTAGTTGTGGCACACGGGCTTAGTTGCTCCGCGACATGTGGGATCTTCCTGGACCAAGGCTCGAACCATGTCCCCTGCATTGGCAGGCAGATTCTTAACCACTGCGCCACCAGGGAACCCCCTCCCTAGATTTTCTTGAAATAGAAAATAGCCCAACATGCCTAGGAAATGGGAATTATGGTGGCCACTACATTATTTTCTAGATGGATCACCTTACCAACTAAAGGCCCGTCATCCGGTTAATGGTGAAAAATTGTCTATTTGAAGAGAGAGTGATCGCCTAGGAGCAGAGAGGCCAAGTCTTGTTTTTTTTTTTTTTTTCCAAAAATTGGGGTTTGGTATCAATTTCACTTGGCCTTGTATGTGGCAGCTGGGACCTCAGCTGGAGAACTTGGGTGGGAACCCAAAACTGCGTCAGGAAGGGGAGGCAGCTGCCCTGGACTGGCTTCCGGAATCTGACCCAGGCCTTGGCCCGTCAGCTGGACAGAGCTCAGGCTGTTCCGCCCTCCTGCTAGAATGTTCTCATGAGCCCACAGAGCATTCAGAAATATGTGTATTTTGTTTGCTTTTTAAAAAAACTTGTGTTTTTATTGTGACATTAAGCATATACACAAAAAAGTGTGCCAAACAAGAAGTTTTAAACTGTGATATAGTTAATTTATCTATTGTTTTTCCTTTGCTGCCTGTGCTTTTGGTGTCATATCAAAGAAATTATTGCCAAGTCCAAAAAAAACAAAAACAAAAAAGTGTGCCAAACAAAACTGGGCAGGTCAGTGAAAGTGTGAAAAGCATCTATTTCAATAATGTGCCAGTACCTAAGAAGCCCCCTCCCCTAGCCACCCCCTCCTTAAAGACAGCCACTACCTTGATTTCTAAAACGATCATTTAGTTTTGTCTGTTTTCTCAGTTTTTTGAGCTTGAAAAGTTTTAAACCTACAGAGAAGTTGCAAAAGGGATATAATGAATACTTGTCCACCCTTCACCTCGATGGACTGACTATAACTATTTTGCCGCGTCTGCTTTTCTCACCTGAGAAATTCTTAGACGCCAACCTTGGAGCCAGGCTTCTGTGTCATCAGATTACATTCAGGTCAGTTTCCCAGACAGAGCCCTGACCGGTGCTGAGTACCCATTTGAGGCTCCTGGTGAAATGAAGAGGGTGGGACCTCTTTGGAGCCCCCAGGAGTCCAGGTTCAGTTATCTGGGAAAAATGACCAATCAACCCATCGATGAATGAATTCATTAAACTCTCCCTCTCCCCTTTCTTCTTCCTGTCTTTTCTCCTTTCTTCCTTTCAACAGATACTTTCTGAACACAGAAAGTCTTCGAGTGCTAGGGTACAAGATAGGCAAGATGGGTCTGAGCTTTGCCTTCATGGATCTTACCTACTGGGTGTGAGGGGGAAGCCTGATCATTATACACATAATGACAAAAAGTGTTTTACAGAGAGTAGAGGTTAGTTAGGAAGGGGACCAACCTAGTCTAGGAGGGTCAGGGTGGCTTTCTGTGGGTAGGAACCTCAAAACAGAAGGATGAGACTGTGCTTTGGAATGAACTGTGTCCCCCCAAATTCACATGTTGAAGTCTTAACTTTCAGTGTATTTGGAGGTGAGGCTTTTCTGGGGGTAGTTAGGGTTAGATGAGGTCATGGGGCCCTCGTGATGCAATTAGAGTTCAGAACAGAGTTCACTCTCCACCATGTGAGGACACAGGGAGAAGGTGGCGGTCTGCAATTCAGGAACGGGGCTTCACCAGACACTTGCCACACCTTGATCGTGAACCTTCTGGGCTCCAGAACTGTGATAAAATTAATTATTTTTTAAGCCACTCAGTCTATGATATTTTGTTACAGCAGCTAGAGCAGTATAAGACTGATGGCATCATGCAGGAAAGAAGGGGGAGAAGAGGTTTCCAGCCAGGGCTAGCGCAAGCCCTATGTACTCAGAGTGCTGTAAGCCATTCTAGCAAGTGCACTGAGCACTCAGACGCACACAGCCATTCACAGAGCCTGCACAACTGGACACAGGGTCTGGAGGAGGGTGCATCCCTGGTGGAGTGGCAGCTGTAAGAGCTGGCTGAGTAGGAGATGGTGCAGACCACACAAAGGCAGGGAGTATGATGGAGGAAGAACACAGGAAAGAACACTTTCTTGGTAGGCCAGGGAAAGTTAGAGGAACTTTGACTAAGGTTGGCCTGAAGCATTTGGATGGTGGAGAAGAAGGTCGGGGGGGGGCATGTCAATGCTGTGTTCTGGGCTTAGCTAGACTTGGAGAAAATCTGGACATTGCTTCTTAGACCCGCCCACAGTGTTTGGGTTTGGAAACTTGCCAGATTTAAATCTAGTCTTGCTTTGGGCAATGAGATGTCTTCAAATTCTCCTAAATGTGTTCTTAAAACCCTGAATAGTGAGATCTGGTAAGCAAAGAGGTTTTTAAGAATTGAGTTTACTTTTTCCCATTATAAACTAATATATGCTTATTACAGAAAATTCAGAAAGTATAGAAAAGTAGAAAGAAAAAAAATAAGTGGTTGTGTTTTACTGACATGTGGCATTAGTTCTAGAAATTTCATTGAGTGGAAGATGGCAGGCTTTATTCCTTTTATTTCTTGTTTGATGAAAAAAATCCCCCACAAAAACCAAGCCCTGTGCTCCTTTCAGAATCACCCTGAGGCTCAGGCATAACAAATTAGCTTAGTAATTACAAGGAAAATGATATAGCTGAGAAGAAGTTCCCCATCCCTAAGGCAAGCTCAGGAACACAGTTGGGGGGTGTGAGATGGTGACAACCATCTCCAAAGCATTGAGCTGGTTGAGTCCCCCACGGGCCACCACTGGCACTGGGCAATTGCCATGACTGAGATTGGATCACCCATCATGGGGGATGGTCTACACCTGACACATCTGAGCTCACCTCCAGGGTGGAGGGCAGAAGCCTGTCTCCATCTGAGCTGCAAGATTTCTCTTTCCTTCCTCTCCACATTCACATTCTATGACTTCTCCTCCAATCTCTTTATGAAGTCAAACATTGGAAATGTATAATTTTTAGTTTTCCTGGTCAGAGGACTTATTTACTTTGGTTTACATCCCCTTTGCTTCCAGAAGGATTTGTCATGGCTTGTTATAAAATTCACTTTTCATCAGGGCTGCCAGATAGAAGTAAAAACTAAAAATAACAGTATTCCTAACATTACTGTAATTTATATTTAGCTATGAGTGCCCTGGTAGCAGGAGGAAACGATGATGGTGCATGATTATTTGTTTAGGTGGAAACAGATCAACTCAGAGCACAGGGCCACTCTGTCACTAAGTCCTCTGCGGAGATGATTGCCCAGGATCTTACCTGAGGGATGTTAACCAAGATAAAGCCCCCTGCTGGGCCTTATATGGCTTAGAGCACATGTGTGTTTCCTGTAACCATCTCTTAATGAGTTGTGGCCTAATAGAACAGGACTTGGGAAGTGAGGGGTCTGAAAACAGGGACCCCTGCTAGGGACCAGTGTGCTGAGTGCTCATGGTGAGTAGCCATGTGCTGGAACCCTTGGATGTGCTGATGGAGCTTCCAGTCCAGTTGGGGAGGTGGGACGTCACTCCTAGGTCCTTCCCTTGTTCAAGACCCCTGAGGGTATTCCCACTTCCCACTAGAGGAACTAGTTCAAACTCCTTAGGACTCCTTTCATGGTCCTGATGGTTGGGACTCTGTTTACCTTCCTGCCTTTAGCTCTCACCCACCTCCTCCTCACCCTGCCCTTCACCCCCTGGGGCAAAATAGCTTTGGCAACTTCTTGGGAGCGTCCTGCAACTCACTGTTCCAGGGTTGGCCAGCCATGAGCAGCTGACGGGCACACTTGGGTCCCAGTGATCATCCTACTGTGGGAAGCCCCTGGCGGGAGACCAGAGGAGTCTTTTGGGTGCTAGTCTCCTGGCTGGCTCGCCGAAGTCTGCCGGCTTCCTGAATAAAGCATCTTTCTTTTTCTACCAACCCTCATCTCTTGGACATTGACATTTGGGTGACGAGCAGCTGAACCTGAGTTCAGTTCCGGCTCTGGCTGGTAACACTTCAGTCCCACTGCCCTGGGATGCCCAGCTCTGTGTCCTTCCCAAAGCCCCCTTGGTGGGCTCCCAGAATCCTGCTTCTGTCCTTACAGCACCAGTGCCTGCACTGCCTCTGGGCTTGTCCACCTGACCCCCTTACTAGGTTGTAAACTCCACAGAGAGAGAGGCCGTGGCTCTTTCCACTTGTTTTCCTTCCCCTAGGCCTTTGCACTTAATAGGTACTTAATTCCTGTTAGCTGAGTTGACCCACAAAGCCCCTAGAGTTTGCAAGACCTGAAAAACAGCATCCCACACAATTAGTGCACAAAGTCCTGAGTGCAGACAGACACTCAGAGGGGACAAGAGGGAGGCCTGGGTGGGCACCCCTTCCTCGTTCAGGAGGAGGAAAGGAGGGCTTTGAAAAGGAAGACTTGGAGCCCTGCCTCTGTCTGTGTTTTTCTCTGGCAGCAGGATTTGGAAAGCAGGGCAGTGATGGAGGGTCAACCTTGTGGTCAGTGCCATCCAGGGCACCCTGGGAGTAGGAGGAAGGTGCCAAAGGAGCCAGCCTCTTAAGGAACCTTTAATTCCTACCTGGGGTCTCAGATTTATTCCAGCGAGATTCTCTTAGAGACAACCATGGGGGTACGAGATACATGCTGGCTGAGTCATGCAGAGAAAGAGCATGCACAGAAATGAGAGGAGGTAAAGGGAACTCTGAGCTGGAGCCATTGGCAGAGGTGTGAAGGAACCCTGATGGTGACAGGAGGGTGGTGGGGGGACAGGCAGACACAGCCCTTGCACAGAGCATGTGCTGAATAAAACTTCAGTGGCTTGTTGATTTCTTGCTTTAACTGACATGAACGGGATGCCAGGAAGAATCCGGACAGGCCAGGGATGAGCTTGGCTCTGTGTGGGGCAGGAGACACGCCCGTCCCAGCCAGAAGGTCTGTGAAGAAACAAGGAGCTGGGTCTGGCCAGGAGGGCACATTCTAACCGCACATCTACACAGAATCAGTAGAACTTTTACAAGTTGATGACTTTGTCTTGACTGTTTAAATTTCCTAAGGCATTGGACCCCCTTACGAGTGGCTCTGAAAGGAATTGCATTGCTAATAAATGCAAACTGTAAAATATTCATTTAAGATGATTATTTCATATTATTGAGTAAGTGTAGAAAGAATTAACTTTCTGCTCACTTATGGTAGCATTCATAACTATCTGAGCTATCTAGTGAATTAAATGTTTAACCCAATTTATATGCTTTAAGTGACCTAAAGATAAATGTTATGGTTTAGTGCTGGAGATGAGACCAAGGGAAATAAACAGATGCTTCAGGCCTCCTGCCAACCTTCCTGGGTGAGAAGCCCTTGGGAGGCCAGACAGCCTCCCAAGGAATTAGGGTTAGGGGTCAGCAGGGGCCGCTCGTCCACTAACCCTGGGCAAGGGGGCCAAGGGTCACATCCCCTTCGCCGAGGTTCTACCTTTTCCCCAGTGGTGGCCGTTCATGGATGGGAGGGAGCAAGGAAGCTGGCAGTTCCCTTTTGGCTGTGTGTGACCTTGGTCAAGGTTGCATCCCTCACTGAGTCTCAGTCTCCTCGTCTTCACCCTGGCGTGACAATCCTTATTCCTCAGGGTGGTGTAGGGATTTGATTGCATAACCTGGATCCAGTCCCTGGCCCACAGACTGCAGTGCAGGTGGGAGAGGCCCTCAGAGCTGTCTGTCTGAACCCTCTGCTCTCGGGCAGCATAGGGATGGGCAATTTTGGTGGAAATCAGAGCTTGGGGAATTTCTGCTGTATCTCTCGGGCTGGCTTTGCTCTTTTTCCTCTTCCTCCCTTTTCTTTCTGCTTTTTCCTCCCCCAGTTCAGCACTGGTCCTGCTTGCGGAGGGAGGCGGGGCTTAGCCAGGACTGGGGAGGGGACCTTCCTGTTTCCCTCCTTGCCTGGAGCCTCTCAGGAGCCCAGGCAGATCTGGGGTTGGGCCAGGCCTGCTTCCCCAGGGCCTGGTGGGATGGGAGGTATGGGGGCTGGAGGGGGCTCAGGCAGAAGGGAGCATGGAAGCTGTGGTGGCCTCTTTGGGGCAGGCTAGTCTGTCTGCAGGGACAGGCCAGAGCTTGCACCTGGGCCAAGGTGCAGGTACCAGCAGAGGATGGCTTCTGCTGGCCAGTCCTTAATTTGGGGGCAAAAGTTCTAGCCCCACACATCCCAACCGCTGTCCATACAGCATCCGTACAGACACCTCCTGGTTTGGAAACTTATGTTGTGTGTGTGAGCGCTAGCTACTGATGTCTGTCTTGGCCCTGACCCTTCAGAAGGAATCCACCACAGACTTCGTGGCTCCTTGGTAATGTTGGGGTCGAACTGACGGTTAGACGTTCCAGTTTGGATTGTGTTACTTGGCTATGAAAACTCTTCAGATGCTCCAGCTGCCCTTACACTAAGCCTCTGGACTTCTTCCCAAGTTTCTAGCACCGTCTCTGGCCCTTCCCCACGCTCTCTGTTCTGCAGATACCAGGTCCTCCCTCAATATGACACACAGGCTCACACCTTCTCATCATTCAGGTCTCAGCTGGAACCTCCTCAAGGGGTGACCACTGATCACTCTGTTTAAATCAGCCCCTCCCCTGTTCTCTGTCTCCTGGCATGTTTGTTTCCTGCAGGACATTTATCTCAGTCTGTAGCTATTTTATTGTTTTGTTCCTTTCCTTTTTGGTCTATTCTCCGCTGGAGTGTAAACTCTGTGAAGGAGGAGACTCCACTGTCCTGTTAATACGTGTTGTCTGAGACCTTGTCCTTCCCAATAGTCACCCCTCCTTCCAGTTCCCCCAGGCCCCTGGGACTGCAGACTGTGGATGCCCGGGCCCTCTTCCAGCCTCGCCTCCTTGTTTCTCACTTCATGCCCTCCTTGACTAAATGCACAGTCATGCTCTTTCTGACTCTGCCCCTTTCTCCACCGCATTGTTCTCACTTGGTGAAGCCACAGCCCGGCTTAAGTCTGCTCCTGCCTGCTCCTCGCTTGGCCGGTGGGCTGGCCGCACAGTTCCGTGTTGCTGCCCAGAGGCACCCGTGGTCCCCTATCTGCTCTCCAAGGCGACTTGTATACCCCTGCTCCCTTTCCTCCAGTCCCCAACACGTCTCCTGCCCTCTCTCGGCCCACGACCTTGCTAATCAGACACCATCACATAGAACTTCCTCAGGCTCCTCCTGCCAGACCTGCCAGCTCCTGCTCCTGCGCCGTGAACGACCTTCTCCACGGTTACCGGGAGGCCCTGGCTCTGTCCTCGCTGTTCTTCTCCACCCTCCCAAGCATCTGTTTTTCTCTCCTGGATCTTCCCGTCAGCATACAAACGTGCCATGATTCCTCCCATCTTAAAAATATCCCTCTCGATGTGGAGAAATTGGAACCCTTGTGCATGGCTGGTGGGGATGTAAAATGGTGCAGCTGCTATGGAAAACAGTATGACTGTTCCTCAAAGAATTAAAAATAGAATTAGCATATGATCCTGTAATTCCATTTTTGGGTATAGACCCAAGAGAACTGAAAGCAGGGTCTCAGAGAGGTGTTTGTACACCCATGTTCATGGCAGTGTTATCCACGTTAACCAAAAGCTGGAAGCAACGCCACTGTCCAGCAAGGGTTGAATGGTTAAATAACATGTGGTAGATCCATACAGTGGAATATTATGCAGCCTGAAAAAGGAAGGAGATTCTGACACCGGCTACAACATGAATGAACCCTGAAGACATTGTGCTCAGGGAAACAAACTAGTCCCCAAAGGACAAATACTGTATGATTCCTCTTTTATGAGTTACTTAGAGCCGTCAAAATTCATAGAGACCGAAAGGAGAAGGGTGGGTTCCAGGGGCCAGTGAGAAGGGAGAATGGGGCGTTCGTGGTTCCTGGGGACAGAGTTTCCGTTTTGCAAGATGAAGAGTTCTGGAGATGGATGGGGTGACGGTTGCACAGCGGTGGGAATGTACTTAATGCCACCGACCTGCACACTTACTACGGTTAAGGTGGGAAAGTGTATGTTATGTGTATTTTACCACAATTAAGAATTTAATAAAAGTAATGCACAGAAGCTTGGAAAGTCTAGAAAGTTGTGAAGAGGAAAATTAAAATACACGCTTCCTCCCTTGACCCCGTTCCCCTCCAGCTCTGGCCCATCTCTCTCCTTCTCTTTTACGGTGAGGCTCTGGGAGAGGTTCCTTCGCCCTGTAGGGCCTGCTGATCCCCGTTCTCCTGAGAGCCCTCCATGTTCTAAGGCCACCTGTGACCTCCACCCTGTCGGCCCCATGGTCTGTTCTCCGTCACCTCCTACCCGCCCACAGCACTGGGCTCTCCTCGCCACACTCCCTTCCCCTTCCGCCCCGGCTGCCCCCTGGACTTGCTTGGTTTCCATTCACCTCTTGGGGCTCCTTCTCTGTGCTTCCTTTCTTTTCCTCCTCGCCTCCCCTGTTGTAAATTTTGTAGCGCTCCAGGCTCTGCCCTTGGAATCCCTGTGTTTACCACTCACACCTGCTCTTGGGCTTCTGAATACCATCAGACTCGCTGGTCCAGCCGCTTCTCTGATGCCTCCCCTTGTTAACGGTCCAAAACTCAACTCCTCTGATTTCTCCCCAAATCTGCTCTTCTGATTCTCTCTCCCGTCTCTGTTCACGCCAACCTCAGTCTTAGGCCAAAAGCCTCGGGGACATCTTTGAATCCTCTCTGTCTCTCCATATCCAACCCGTCCACAAGCCTGTTGGCTCTGCCTTTGAAGGCAGTCTTGTGTCTCCCACCTTTTGACACACCCACGTGGCCAGCATCCCTCGCTTGGATGGTTGCAGCCTCCTCCCTGCTGTCTTCTGCCCTTGTCCTTCCTCAGACTCTCCTGCCCTGGCAGCCAGAGTGATTGTGCTAAGATGAAGGGCACCCTGCACTCCGAGCCCCCAGTGGCTCCCATCTCACCAAGAGCAAGGGGCAGAGTCCTTCCGCTGGGCCCCGGCCCCTGGGCACCTGGCCCCTCTTTTTGCCTCTCCCCTCCGTTCCTGCCCTGTCCCCTCCCGCCCTCTGCTCCAGCCACGCCGGCCTCCGTGCTCACTCCTCCTGGTTCAGGGTGGCCAAACAGGCTGTTTGCATTTGCCTTTCTTTCTTTTCCTTCTTCCGGAAGGAAGCGCTCTTCCTTCCTCTTGCATTGCCAGCTCCCGCAATGCATGGTGCTAGAGATGCTGAGCATCTTTTCATGTGCTTGTTGGCCCTTTGTATGTCTGCTTTGGAGAAAAGTCTATTCAAGTCCTTTGTTCATCTTTTGAGTTGGGTTGTTTGGTATTTTGTTATTGAGTTGGATGAGGTTTTGGATGAGCCTGGTTTGCCTGTGAGGCCTAAAGAAGTTGCGTTTTATCCTGGGGAGCAAGGGAGGAATGGAAGGCTTCTGAGCAGAGGAGTGACATGCTCAGACATGTGCTTTGGAATGCTTACCCAGGTGGTGGTACAGGATGGACCAGGCCGGGGGGAGAGGCAGGCAGGGATGGGTGTTAGGTGATGGACAGGGAGAGCCCCGTTGACAGAGAGACGGCAAAGGGAGGACCACACTAGGGCCACGTCCCAGATAGTGTCACCAGGCCTGGTGCGTGGAGGAGAAAGCGAAGAGGAAGTCTTCCTGGAGACCCTGTGCTGCTTCCCACGATGGGGCGATCCTGGAGGCTTCACATCAATGCTAGCGGAATAGCTATCCCTCAGGTGAGTCGATAGTTGGACTGCTTCATCTCGCTCATTCACAATGATCCCACCAGGTAGGCCTGGCTGTCCTCACCTCAGTGCGCAGGTGAGCAGGTGTGGCTCACAGGTGTTCCGCTCCTGGCTGCAGGTAACGGGTTCAGGATGGAACCAGGAGTTGAACACTGGGGTGCCCGACTCGCCACCTCCCCGGTGTGGAGAGGGCCCTTCACAGTCTGTTGGTTCCTGGTATGTTCTTGGCAGTGAGGCCGGGGATGCCTTTGCAATTCTCAGCTTCCAGGAGCTGGTGGAATTTTCCGTCACGCGCTGCCTCTACTCTTCCAGACCCGAAACCAGCCCCTAATGCGACCCTCCTCAAGATTCCATTTCCTTAGGCCCAGACCACAAACGGCCGGCGGAAAGCAGCCTCCAAAGTCAAAGACGAGGAGGCCCGGCAGTGCAGCTGCCGCCAGAGGCGGGGCCGGGATCTTGGTCTATGGAAACCCAGCGCATTTGCTTGTCCTAAAAATACAGCTCTTAGAATAGACCGGTCCACGTGGGACGGGGGAGCCCGCCCATGGTGCAGGCGCGGCCGAGGGGACGGAGCCTGCTGGGCGGTGTGTGCGCTGGGCAGCTAGCTGTGCCCTTGGAAGGTGCCTGTGGTCTCACCCCATCGCGTGGGGAAGGCGAGGCCCAGGCTCTGTTCCAGGGGCTCGTGTTCCAGGGTCCCCATCCTTGCTCTTGAAACCCCCTCAGGAGGCAGTGCCCATTACCTGCTGTACGTTTGCACATATGGAAATCGGAATTGAAGCAGAACCTTGGGCTAGACCTTGGAAAAGCTGCAGACAACAGTTTTTGTTTTGGGTGTGAGGCTATAAATAGCCCAGGAGGCCTGAGGGGGGTGGAGATGCAGTCAACTGTGAACAAGCCGGAGACAGGCTCCTTTTCCCGGGAATCCCAACGCCCTCTAGAAGTGTGAGCTCATCTCTGCTTATTACACACCGCAGCAACAGCGCGGGTGGCTGCAGAGACCGGCCCTTCGGTAACTAAAGCCCAAACCAACTGCAGGTGGAAGTATCTGGGCTCTCGTTTTAAGGCAGCAAGACAGAGTGTGAGCTTGGGCCCTTGCCTCCCAGCCTCGAATTATTTCTAGTAAACAGTTCCCAAAACAGAACCATCTTCTCTTTGATGCCATCTCCAGGCTCCTTGTCACTGGTGGGACTGGATGGGGTTGAGTGAGCTGGAGATTACACATTCTGTGTGCAATCTGGGACCTGGGGAAGCCGGGCCCCTCAGGGTCCTGTCTGGGAATCTTAACCTGGGACTTGTGGACAGTCTGCCACCCACAGTGTGTCCAGGGGTGAGCACCAGGGAGTTGAGGAAGGTCTGAAAATCGTTTGCATAACTCCATCTCTACCTGTCTTTTTCTGGAGAAAGAGTATGAAGCTTTTCTTCCTGATTTTTAGAGGCTCCCTGACTCACCAGGCACAAATTAAATGAACTTTAAATTTTCTTCCAGCCTGATCGTCTGTGGTCCTATTATTCCAAATCAAGAAATTTTGAAAGTTATAGGAGCACATTCCCTCTCAGAACAGATGCTAGGCGTTTGGAAGTTTCCACTCCCACTGCCGCAGTGGGTTTTGCTAGATGGACCGGCACCTTGGAATCTTCAAGATTTCAAATCTTCAAAGAGGCTCTCATCTCCTGCTCGGTGAGCTGTGTTGTCCTCATGGCAAGTAACCCTTTCATTGGACCGAATGGAGACAGTTAAATTCGATGTCTCCCCCGCTAGTGCATCCGCCACGCGGTCCCACCGAGCGCCTTGACCTGGCTTGTCCTCTGTGCCTGGAGCGTTCGCTGCTCCCTGTGTCCCAGTCCTGTCAACCTGCAGGGTCTGATCAGAGTCTTCCGATGGGACCGTAGCCAGACGTGGTCTGCCTCTCCTCTGAGTGCCCATCGTGTTATGTGTTTTCAATTCAAAAAATTTTATTTTTAAATTGTCATCATGTAAAATTGATTTTTTGGGGTGTGTGTGGTTCTATGAACTTTAACTCACATAACCAGAACTGCAGTCGGTGTGCAGAACATCCCTATCGCCCCAAACACCCCCTTGGTGCTGCCCCTTTGTACCCAGTCCTGCCCCTGCCCAACCCTGAGGTCACTGAGATGCCCTCCATCCCAGAATCTGGTCTTTTCGAGAATGTCATACAGAGGCTGCCTCTTCCTCAGCCTGATGCCTCTGACATTCATCCAAGTTGTGTGTCTCCTTTTGGTGGCTGGGTACGAATCCGATTCCCACAGCACATTTGCACCTTCTCCTGGTGAATTTTACCTTCTTTTGTGCATGTCCTGTGTCGCTAGAACAGGGGTCAGGGTCAGTGTCTCATTCATTTTTCTAACCTTCCAAGTGCTGTGCAAATAGTAGGAACTCGGTTGTCGAATGGATGAATGAATGAACCCCAGCACATGACATGAAAGTGAAATTCATTTTATAGAACTTTGGTATTTCCTCTGCGTAAAAAATTCTCTCATAAACATAACCTTCAATTTCCTGAATTTAAAACAATTAATTTTCCCCTACCTTCTGTTAGCAGGAGAGACAGGAGAAAAGAAATCAAGGTAGCCTGATAACAGGGATGTCTTTCTACCTACTTGTGCACCTTCTTATCTCATTTTTTTGGGCAAGCATCTTCTAGGCTGTGTCATCAGATCTGTAACCATCCTTCCCATTTCTTAAGCCGCACCGTCAGTAGTCTTCAGCAGCTCGAGTATAGGAGAAGAAGGCCACACTTCCGGAAGGTCCTGAACAGACCAAGTCTGAGATGTTTCACTCCTCTGAACCTCCCGGGGAGGTGGGCCCAGCAATGGAAGTTGAAACCCCTGACTGTGGTCTGGCTCTGCTGGTCCCCACTGTGTGACCTTGTTTAGGTAGCTTCCCCTCTCTGGTCTTTGTTTTCTTTTCTTTATTTTGTACACATCTGTTAAACAATGAAACTGCAACAGTTGATTTCTGTGGTCTCTTCAAGCTCTGAAATGGTGTGATTTTGGGATTAGATGACATCAATGCACACACAGACATATGTAAACACAGACAAGGAGGATTTTCCTAACGAAGTAGCTTTTGTTCTTCGTGAAATGTAAATTCCTCGCTTATTTGTGCCTATACTCAGCAAGTATTTATTATGTGCCTGTTTGAACTTGAGAGTTTTAGTGTTTGTAGGATTTGGAAAAACTGTCTGATGTCTTTTTTTTTTTTTTTTTTTGTACGTGGGCCTCTCACTGTTGTGGCCTCTCCCGTTGTGGAGCACAGGCTCCGGACACGCAGGCTCAGCGGCCATGGCTCACGGGCCCAGCCGCTCTGCGGCATGTGGGATCTTTCTAGACCGGGGCACGAACCCATGTCCCCTGCATCGGCAGGCGGACTCTCAACCACTGCGCCACCAGGGAAGCCCTGTCTGATGTCTTTAGATTTATTCTTTAAATGAAGAGAGGACAGTGCTGTCGTGGCCCCACCTAGTTTTTATGGACCGTTCTCTTTTCTCCTGCCTTTTTTCCTTGGATGACCCGATTCAGGTTGGTGTCCTTCAGATAAACCTCGTGAGGACGGAACGCCCAAGTGCCCCAGAAACGTGGGTTGCGTGGTTGGGGCCTGAGCCTGGACCCACTGCTCTCTGAGCATCCTTCACTCCCCCAGCAGAAGAGCAGACTGAGGGGCTCCCTGGCGGTTGCTTTTTCTCCAAAAGGGATTTGGTGCAGAACTGGGTGCAGCGAGGTCCTTCATGTGAACGTCTGGGCTCGCTCCTCTGAGCCTTGATTTCTGAGAGTCTTGGAGGCCTCCTTTGTCGAGGATTCCTACAACGGCACCCTTTCTCTGCCCCACCCTCGGTAGTCGCCAAAGTCTCTGCATGGACCACTGTCTGGTCCTCCTGAGCTCTGAGGGTCCAGGGGCTTGTCCGTGTGATGCAGGCGGTGGGTGGAGCTGCAGGTTAAGACACATCTGTTGATTCCTACATCAGAAAGTTGCTCCACTGAGCAAATTTTTTTATGGTCTCAAATGGGTTTAACAAGAAAGAAGTTGTGGAGGGAATGAATAAGACCCAGCTGAAGGCTATAGCGGGAAAGTGTCAGATCTGCCTGTGGGTAACCGTGCTTGTGGCATAGGGAATGCAGATGTTTTCTGTCCCCGGTGGGCTTGCTCTGAGGGGTCCCAACGTTTTATTTTTATCTTTATCGCAGAAAGAACAGGTAGGAGTGAGATTCATGTAAGACTCTCCTTTCCCCATCTGGAGAACGCCATGATAATTTTACAAATATTCTCTATCCTTCCAACCCCCCCCCCCACCAACTCCCCACGCAAATTTATATGCCAATTATACTAGCCTAGCAAAAGAAAGTTCTCTGAGAAAAAGGCTGCTTTAATAGATACCTTTTCAATAGCTAACAATATGGTCTCAGTAACAAATACTAGACTCTACCCCCCTTGCAGCCACCAGCTGCGGTAATCACAGAGCGTGTATATCTGAGGGGATGTTTCCCGTCGTGAGGTCAAAACCATTTTTGGAGCCATTTCTGGGTTTTCAACCCATGCTTTCCCCTCCCAGCCATTAAAGCTTCTAGGCTCTTCTGGCATCATTTTATCCCGAGAGAAGCCGGCCTGACCCGATGCCCTGGCCCTGCTATCTCTGCTCAGCATCAGGGAAGCAGCTGGGGACCCAGAAGAGAGGCCCCTGGGGACGGGAATCAGGGCACAGACACTCCTGGCATCAGGGTGTCTGTTCCAGCTTTGGCTCCATGGGCTGCCATCCTGGCAAGAGGGCCCTGGCGGGGCAGAGTGGTCATCTGCACAACTTTGGTCCCTGGTGGTGAGGTGGACTGGCCCGGGAGCACGTGGAGACCCAGGTCCCCCAGTGCCTCAAAAGTGCCGACGTTTCTCGGGGCTGTGGTTCAGTGTTCCCCTGAGCCCTTGGACTTGGTGGGCTCTCAGATTGGCACATTGAGAAGCTGGTTCAGTGGGCTGGGTAGCATCCCCAAGCGTCCCTGTGGTCTAAGCCTCTGTTGTCAGCTTGAACAGTCCTGTGAAGGCGTGTTGGGGACGTTTGGAAACGGTTCCCTCTGAACAACAGCCTGCTTGCCTGCTGGAAAGACCTTCCAAATGAGAAAGATGGGGTTAGGGATAGGATTCTAGGGTGTGTGTGTAAATTCAACAGGGTTCCCTGTGTACGAGGAGACACACGGGTCGGGGCCGCCCCAGGGGGACTGTGGGACAGTTATCACAAAGCCCCCAGTGAGGAGTGAAGTGGTCAAGGGCAGACCCTCTGAACACTCTGGGTCTGGCACCGGATGCCCCCCCGCTTCCCAGAGGGGACAGTGTTTCACGGTCAGAAATGCGCTAGGACCGTCTGAGTACAAGAAATCAGCCACAGGAATGATGACACCACAAGCCAGAGTCTGTTTGTTCTGCTACTGTGTAAACACAGTAAAAATTGTCATCCAGCTTGAAAACAAGGACACAAAACCCTTCCACCCTGAAACCAAACTACTTCCTGGAGAAACCTGGTCTGCTGTGTGCAGGCACCTGTGACCGGCGAACCCCTACCCCATTCCACCTGGACCCTCCCCATCCCAGCTCCTGGGGAAACACTGTCTTGTGACACAGTCTTGAAGGTCAACGGCTCCCTTTCTTCCTCTTTCCCGATTATGGGGTTCGTAGTTTCAGGAATGATTTAGACTCAAGCCCTAGAGTGACAGGCATTGATGGTTCCTCATCCAGGGGGCCCCCTGGGGGTTGACTGAAGCCAACACAGCACATGTCTGCTTTTCCGGAAGCAGCGTGATGGCGCGTGCGTGTCAGTGTTACCCACTGGAAGACGTCCTGTGTTTTCTAACAGGCAGTTCTGCCCTGAGCTCTGAAGGAGCTTATGCTGTAATCAGGAGGGTGAGTTGGAGTCAGTTAGGGCTAAGCGTGTATTCTAAAACATATGCAGGCAACAAATAAATACGTAGCTAAGGAAACAATTTCCTACTGCCTGATGGCTTAAGGGTTACGACCCTCTGAGGACTCCTGCGGGATGTGCTCCTTGCTTCTGTCACGGCGCTGGGCTGAGAGCTGGGGTTGCGTACTGTGGGCTTGGCCTCGAGCTGTGACACGGGCAGCACGACGATCAGGACAGACGTGCGGCCTGGGGATGGGCGGGGCTGACCCAAGGCTGCAGGAAGCAGCCAGGCCGTCCTCCTCCGCAGGGGCCTGAGCTCCAGACTCACTCTCACAGGCTGGTGCACCGAGCCGGGTGGATCTCCTGCCTGGGCCCTTGGAGCCCACACCGGCCCTGGGCCAGCCTCTTGGATTCCGGGCTCAGGCCACGGCTGCTGCATCTTGCAGAGGTGTGGGCCGCCCAGGCCTGCTCACCCCCTGCTTTTAACCCTTCTCTGTGCCCTGGCTCAGGAGTGAGTCCGTGGACCCACCCAGATGCAGGGGGCCGTGATGGCGGATGCAGACCAGACAAGGGTGTCAGAGATGCTTTGAGAAACCCCCTTCAGGGCAATTAAGCCCTTGTCAGGAGGAATCACTCTGCATTTACATGGGCAGTTTCCGAACATGGCCATGATGAATTGTGCTCTAGCAGGGGCTTGACAGTGAAAAATGGGGCAGTGCAATGGGGTGTGACGGCGGGGTCCCTGCTGAGCGGTGCCTTGAGCCACCGGAAGCAGTGGGGCCTCCTCCCCCACCAGGGGACGCGGACAGATGTGCACACCTGTCCTCAGCTTCTCTCTCATCCTGCTCTGTTCCCTGCATGCACGTCATCTTTCTGTTTCTCCCTATGTCTCTCCAGGCCATCAAACACATGTTCTCCTGCTTCCTCACTTGCCCCCCACCCGCTTTCTCTCCCTTTCCACCTTTCTCTTTCCTTCTTTCTTTAATCATTCTTTTCTTTCTTAATTAATTTATTTTATTTTGGGCTGCGTTGGGTCTTCGTTGCTGCCCGCGGCCTTTCTCTAGTTGCCGCGAACAAGGGCTACTCTTTGTTGTGGCACGCGGGCTTCTCATTGCAGTGGTTTCTCTTGTGGAGCATGGGCTCTAGGCGTGCGAGCTTCAGTAGTTGTGGCACTTGGGTTTCAGTAGTTATGGCACTTGGGCTTCAGTAGTTGTGGCACGTGGGCTCAGTAGTTGTGGCTCATGGGCTTAGTTGCTCTGTGGCATGTGGGATCTTCCCGGACCAGGACACGAACCTGTGTCCCCTGCATTGGCAGACGGATTCCTAACCACTGCGCCACCAGGGAAGCCCTCTTTCCTTCTGCCTGTTGGACAAAGGGAGAAGGGGTGGGAGGGAGGGGAGACAAGGGCACCAGGGAAATTTGGAGAAGACGGGTAAGTTCACTGTCTTGATTTGGTGATGGCTTTGCAGGTGTAACACTTGTCAGAACCCATCACTTGTACACCCTAAGTATATCAGCTCATTGTATGTCAGTTCTACTCCAATTAAGCTGTTTTTAAAAACCTCACCCATTTGGAGTAGGAGAGCAATGAGGAAATGTTTTTGAATATTTAACTTTTAGAAAAGCTTGTATTCTGCTTCCCTGTCAAGCAGAGGGAGGCTGAGACCCAGCATAGGGCGGTTTGGGTGCTCTAAGATCATTCTTTTATTTTCATTTTTTCAGTTGCAGTATAGTTGATTTACAATGTTGTGTTAGTTTCCCTGAGATCTTTATTAACAGCGTCCACTACTACTGCTGTTTGGGGAGCAGTTGAGTCTGCACGACAGGCCTATGAAATACCTCTCGTGTCTGTTGCCAGAGACTTAGAGAGGGGAAGTGAGGGGACCTGCCCAAGGCCACACAGCAAGTCAATTGTAAAATTCTGCACCACACCCAGGTCTCCAGAGTGTGACCTCTCCTCCACCACCAATCGAGAGATGGGACAAACATGCCACTCGGAACAATCAGCAGAGAGAGCGTTGGAAATTGCCTGTCACCTACCCTGGAGATTGGGTTTGAGTTTGCAGAGCAGATGTCCTCTGCTTCTCTTGCTCATGGGCGTTGCCCCTTTGCCTCTCTCTGCCCTGTCCCCATTCCCAACAGTGTGCCACTGTGCTGGGGGAGGGGCTCCTTATCATCTCTTTGTCCAGAGGTTGTCTGGCTGGCTGTTGAAAGGCCCTAGGGTGGCCCGGACATGAGCTTGGGTGGGGCTGGTATTCTGCGGCTGGTTGCGCAACAAGGGGACACGAAGAGAGAGACTTTTGTCTTGGTTTGGCCTCCCTGATGAGTCCAGGATGACGTAAAACAGGCTCTCTTTAAAAAAAGTCAAATTTGATCAGACCTTGGTTTCCAAGTTTTTGGAATATCCAGGCAGAATTGCAGTGACAACTTCTGAAATCCTGGAGACGTATGTGGGCCTAAAATGCTGGGGGACATTTTTTTTTTTTTTTTGCCATTATCATTTCTCTATCAAATTAGATGGCATTTACTGGATACATGCCTGAGGTACTTGAAGGAGGGCCAGCTATGTCTATGGTTTAGTATGTGCTTACTATCAGGCAAGAGTATAATTCCCTTGGGGTGGAGGGATTACAGCAGAACTTCCAATCAAGACACAGACCGTGCACTTGTGGGAATTGCCCCTCTAACTCTAAACCCATAGAAATATTAGGTTATAACAGCAGCGCAAACATAATTGAATTCAAAGTTGAGATCGGGGGATTTCCAGGGGTCAGAAATTGAAAATGAAATTCAGAGTTGAAGTTGAGTAGTCCTGCTGGGGTTTTCACAGGAAATCCCTTAAGGGCTGGGTTTTCACAGGTCCTGGAGAAGTGGACTAGATCTCCTGCATGAAACTAGAAGCAAGAGGGGCCTGTCCTTTATGTCAACAAAAAGTAGAAAGATTCTCTCCATTGGCCCAGGGAATGATATGCCCCTATCCCAACCTATAGCTATGAAAAGAGTTTCCTGCAAGAAAGGGTGAAAGCAAGCCTACAACATCTATAAATATGAGAGCAGATCATACACTGTCTCTGCAGGGCAGAAACCCTGAACTGAGGACCAAACATAAATTCGGTCCAGAACTAGTGGGACCCTAGGGCTTTGTCAGGCATAAGTGTAAAACTGCCCTGTATACATGCTTCCTCAGCATAGGGCACATATGGGGCTCCCACGGGAAAAAACAGGGAGACTCCCAATGTAGATAGGCCCTTAGACAAAAATTGTAAAGCAAGCCAGAAAACCCACCACCACAAGAGGTAATCAACAGATGCTGTGAGGGGAGGACTCATGTATCAGGAACTATGGATAACAGAGCAATCTGGGCAGAATATTAGACCAAATTGGTTCACAGTGTTTGGAGAGATGAAATATGAAATAAAATCCATAGGACTTGAAAAAGAGAAAATGGAGCAGGTTTGTTTTTTTTTTTAAAGAATCAATTAGTTATTCTAGAAGTAAAAGAATATATGGTACTTGAAACTTGAAAAAAGCAAAGCAAAAAACCCAAATAGATGGGGTAAACAAAAGAATAGATGCACTTCTAAAGAAAGAGTTGGCAAACCATAAGATAACCCAGAGGAGGTCATCCAGACTGTAGCTCAGGGAAGTACAGATGGGAAATATGAATGAGAAGGTCCAACGCGTATCTAATGGGAGTCTCAGAAGGAGAAGACAGGGTGAGGAAAAAGATAGAACGGGCCAAGGGACGGAATATTTCTAGTTTGTGCTGACAGAAAGGACGGCCCCTTCTTGCTCCCAGTTTCATGCAGGAGATCTAGTTCTACCACCCCAGGACTTATAGTTGAAAGAAATACAGCTGAAGGAATAAAGTCACAAGCCCTCCTACGGAAGTTGAACACGGGTCAATTTTTGTTCTTTGAGCAAAAATCCCCATGTGGGTGCATCATGGTGGGACTGGTGAATAGCAGAGATTAGGAGATGTCTTGAAAACCACCGTAAGACCTCACTCATTTTGGATAAATATAAAATGGGGAAAATGCAGAATAGCGGCTGCTTTCTCTATTTTAATATGTCTTGCTAGGAAAATCACAGGGGAAAATGTGATACTTTTGGTTCTTCAGTTGATCTGCACTAGCCATGTAATGCTGGCCTTTAAAAACAAAAACATCGCGTGTGTCTGTTCCTGGTGCTTTGTGAAGTCTTGTTCGCGAGACGTGTTGCTAGTGCAGTGTCTGCTCCATGAATACCTTTCAGGGATAAACTTTCAAATATGGGCTGTGGGCCTGGGATCCCCTTGACAGGTGCTGCTGAGAACGAAAGTGTGATCTTTCCAGGGTGCTTACCTCCTATTAATAAAAGAGAAAAGGAAACTAAATGAATCTTGGGAAGAAACGTGCCATGTGAATCAGCTTTCCTCACTCTGAACATAACTTGCTCAGAATTTATAGATCCCCTAAGTTCTGCTGATTTTTTCTATTGTTTACTTTCCTGTCCAAAATATCAAATAATTCACAGGTGGTAGGTAGGGTGGCTCTATGGATAATTTGAAATGAGGAATGGACAGCAAGAGAAATTTCCTTCTAGGGGGTCAGTGCTAGGGTGACTCTTTAAGACTAATGGTGCTGGATTAATGACCAAGGGCTGCTTCAATATTCATAGCCTGTTCCCTCGGAAGGCTGGGATATTTCCCGCTTTTATGTCCTGCACAAAACTGTAAAGCAAAGATGGTTTCATTGCAGCTCTGTGCATAATGAGATGCGCAGGAGCCGCTCCTGCCCATTAATCAGCGTTTGGGGGAGGCTTTTGGAAGCCTGACCTCTTGCCGCGGCAGCTGATCTGAATGCAATGACTTTCCCCCGTGGGCGTTGATGCCGCAGGACAGGAGGGCTGGCTCTGGAGGCCTGGGGGCCCCAGCATGCCTGCACTGTGGAGAGAGCTGGCACGCAGAGAGCTGGGGTCTCTTAAATGAAAGGGCTGCAGGGTGTTGGAGGGAACCGTGGGATGCAGGTGTGGGATGTAGGGTTGCCATCGGTTTCTGGGGTCCATCTCATCAGCCCCTCTGGCCCCAGCCGGGTGGGGGCGGTTGAGGAGGGTGGGCGTGGCTGCATTTATCAGGAATTGGGGTGCACCTCTGTGCCAGGCTCTGGCCAGGTGCTGGGGAGACACCTACAGAATTAAGACCTTGCCTCTGCCTCCAAGGTGCTCCCGGGGGGATGGGAAAGGCAGAGACCCAAACAAATGATTTCAGTGAACCAGATTGGTGAAATGGTAGATGTTTCATCAATGCACAGATAACCCCTGCTTCCCCACTTTGTGGGAGGAGGTGGAAGAGGGGGCCTGGGTAAGGCCTCCTGGAGAAGTGGTGTCTGAGCAAAATCTAAGGAGTCATTCAGATTTGACCAAGGGCAGGTGAGGAGGGGACATGAGGGCAAAGGGCCAGAAGGGAGACCCGCCATCACGGCCAGGGCTGCGAGGATGTGGTTGATGGTGGCTTAGAGCCTGAGGTAGGAGGAGGTGAGACTAGCAAAAAGCTGGGTGGTAGATTGCCGCTCAGACCTGTAAGATTCTTGGGCTTAATCCCACTCTCTTTCGGTTTATGTTTAGGCAGGCTGCGTGGCACGGCCGATGTGTAATTCAGATGAGTGGATTTCCGAGGGTGGAAGGCAGGAGGAGAAAGGGAAGGGACTTGGGGCAGCGGCTAGGGTTCTGTTATCTGGTGGCTACTCTTGCCAGAATTTGAATACAAGCTAAAAACATAAAATTAGCTTCAAAAGGTTTTAGAGGCCTTCATGGGGTATTTCCAATAACAGGAAGATAGAGGCTGGCTGGGAGGCATTTCTCTAAACTTCGATCCAAAAATTAAGGGCTGGGAGGATCCACAGCTGTCCATCCCCCGTCTCTGGCACGAAATCCCCCAGCCACTTCAATAGGCCTTATCCTCGCGCTGGTGACTTGCCCTGAGAGGTGGCAAAGCCAGGTTGGGGGTGGATCCCTCGTCCTGGGATTCTTTTGAGCTATGGTTGGAGTCTTTTCTTCAAGAAGTTTCCACCTCTAGGGCTGGAGAAGGGGGTGGGAAACAGCTGGAGGATCCACGCACAGCATTCTGTTTCTCACCTTTGGGGGATAAAGTCAAAACCAAACAAGCAAAAACCCACCTTTCCTGCTTGTATTTGGATAGGCACATGCGCACGCATGCACACGCACATCGTTCACTCACACGCACACAGACACACACGCATCACTCACTAGCTGCTGAGATTCATGATGACATCATGAATCTCAGCATTAAAAGCTGCTTTGAGGATCAATAGCAATACACGTGCTGCATTTAAATATCAGCAATTAAGGTCGAAGCTTGAAAGCGTAACTCCTGGGAGGCCAGCTGGACCTGGGGGAGGGGATGAGTTGAACCTTAGTTACATATTTCAGTGACCTAGGGGTCCATATATGCCAGGTTACATTTTCTTATCTGTCCTTTAAATCTTGGTCCTCCCTTGGGTCCATATTTTTAGTGTCCTCGGTCAGCTTGGTGTTTTTGGTGGCAGATGTGATGACTGTGACTTTTAAATTTGTTCCCTTCTGTAGTAAGGCCTGGGTCTGCATTTACGGTCAAACCAGAAATATTCTTTAGCATTTTTCTTTCTGTTACTTCTCTGGGTCCAAGTTTATGGCAGAAACAAAGCTGAAGAGGAAAGGTATGGACTAGCAAGCAGTGAAATGGCCATGAGGCATTGTCCTGCCTTCTAGAGCACAGGTATTAGTGCCAGGGAATTTCTGGGTGGTAGAGCTGGCGGTCACAGTGGTCCTACTGCCGGAGATCACAGCATGAGCCACTGAGAACTGCCAAACACACTCAACCTCCTGGTTCCTCCAACTTAAGAAGCTGTTTTAGGCACAGGTATCCTCTCCAGGCAGGTCCCCGATTGCTCTCTGACACTACAATTTGATTTCCTACAGAGCCTCCTTCTTGTTTCTGCCCATGAATCTAGGTCCCCCTCTTAAGGTTATCCTTTCTCCTGATGTTTCGCTCATCAACGTAACCCTTGGCCACCATGCTTGGCTCTGGACTCCCCACAGAACTTGTCCATTGGCATCCCCATGGGGCTTGGGGAGGTACTTTGGTATTGTCATTTGTCACAGTGTGTGTGTGCATGCGTGCGTGCATGTGGGTGTCCCCACCCTCCCCACCACCACCAGCTTTGAGGTCCATCTTACCTGTTTGCCTACCCAGAGCATCACAAAACAGTCTGCACATGCTCAGTAAGTGTTTGCGCTGTCAGAGGTGAATAAACGTGCACTCTTGTTCTTCCTGACCTGGCCCTCAAAGTATTCTCAAGTTACGATTTTTAGTAACTTTAAATAACCCAAAACAGATTAAAGACTGAATGCCTAGTTCCTATCCTAAGATCTGGGGACTGAACACTAATCCAAAGCCAGAGAGCTTCTCCTGAAGCCTGCAGGACCTGGAGCAAACAACCATCGGGAACTTGAGTTCTCCTTCCATAAAATGGGCGGATTGATCCCTGCCCTTATCTATGGTATGAATGTGTGGTCTGCATAAATTAAGCCTTATTAAAAAATTGATGAGGGCTAAAACAAATGTCAATGCAATTGGAGCTCTAAGCACCACAGATTACAGAATTGTCTGTTACCGTGATGAATCACTCGTTCACGCATCCAGCAATTATTTACTGGCTGTCTGCTATGATGCCCCAGATACTGCTGTAGACCTTGTGATGCAGGAGAACAGATACAAATCTCTGCTGACCTCATAGAGTTACATTCTAACAGGGCAGAGAAAGACAATACACAAATGGTACGTGACATGTCAGGCAGGTGCTAAGAAGGAAAACATAGCCGAGTAAAAAGATAGAATATCACGGCACAGTTTCAGAGACATTTCAAAGTGGGAGATGTTATTGGTTTAGAATCAGACAGAAATGGACTCAGATTTTGACTCTCTCATCTTCTAGGGCAACTAATTTAACCTCTCTGAACCTCAGTTTCTTTATTCATAACAAGTGAATGATACTCATTTTCCAGGATCGTTGAGGATGAGGATTTTAGTTTGAGTATAATGACTGGCATATAGTAAGAGTTTAATACATGTGGTCAGCATTATTATTATTCCTATAAAATCAAGGGCTGTGTTAGTCATCACATTGAACTATCTGTTACTTAGCCTGGAATCTCCCAGTGATTTTGCAAATATCAAGAAGCACCTCCTTTTTTTGCAGAGCCTGTGACTGAGCAACTAAACATCTCTAGAGCAACAGTTACCCAACTGTCTGGTTTCAGGACCTCTTTACAGTCTTAAAACTTACTGAGGACCCCAAAGATCTCTTGTTTATGGGAGAGAGCTATAATATTTGCTTCATTAGAAATTAAAACAGAAATTATTAAAATTTATATTAATTCATTAAAACATAACAGTAATAAACTCATTTCATGTTCATA
Organism: Leucopleurus acutus; assembly: GCF_964270905.1. Taxonomy (NCBI): domain Eukaryota; kingdom Metazoa; phylum Chordata; class Mammalia; order Artiodactyla; family Delphinidae; genus Leucopleurus; species Leucopleurus acutus. Next base: position 188,542,270 of record NC_139143.1, on the reverse strand, counting down.
TAAATAGCATGTTATTTAATGAAAGGTAACCGTATTTTCCAAAACAAAACAAAATTTAGTGAGAAGAATAGTATTGTGTTTTACATTTTTACAAATCTCTTTAATATCTAGCTGAATAAAAGACCACTGAGTTCTCATATCTGCGTCTGCCTTTAATCTGTTGCAATATTTGAAGTAGATGAAGAAATCTAGCCTTACTCTGATATGTAATTAGAAAAGGAAGAAGTATTTTAACTGCCTTTTCAGAGAACTGTGAATATTCTTCTTTGATACCATACCAAAACTTGACAAGTGGTACTTTCTTAGACGTGAGTTGCAATATGGAATCTGAAATTACATCAGTGAATTTTTGGTACCCTTTTACATTAAAATCCATTAGCCTATCCTTTATTTTTAATCAGGGGGAGGTATCTTTTGATATGAATCTTTGAAACAATCTTCCACCCGGGCATGGTTTTGTAAAATCATATTGGTCATTTTGAAAACATTGGTTCACTCACTTATGCAGACCTTCCAAAAGTTGACATATTTCATTGTACAATACCAAATCCTTTGTTAATATCATTATCAATGGATGTCATCAGAAAAAGTTTTAAGTTTTGCAAGCTGTCAAGGTCATAGTAGTGAATACAAGTTTTGCCAAATTCTAACTTTTACTTGAAAACTCAAATTTTGTCTTTTGCAGGAAATATGCTCAGCTGAAGTGATAGTCTTATGTTCATTAAAAAAATGTCTGCCAAATATGTGTTATTAATTTCTAATTTTATTTCATTGTGGTCAGAGAACATACGTTGTATGACTTGAATTCTTTTAATCCTTTAAAATTTATCAAGAGTTGTTTTATGGCTCAGAATACGATGTATCTTGTAAATATTGTGTGCACTTGTAAAGAATGTGTATTCTGCTGTTGTTAGCTGGAATGTTCTATAAGTATCAACTAGGTCAAGTTGGTTGATAGTGTTGTTCAGGTCTTCTACATCCTTACTGTATTTGTGTCTACTTGTTTTGTCAATTATTAAGGGAGGAGTGTGGAAATCTCTAACTAGAATTGTGGACTTGTCTATTTCTCTTTGTATTGCTATCAGTTTTTGCTTTATATATGTTGAAGCTCTCTTGTTTGGTGCCTAAACATTTATGACTGTTAGGTATTTTTGATTATATGACTTCTTTATCATTATGAAATCATCCTTTTTATCCTTGGTAGTATTATTTGTTATGAACTCCATTTTGTGTGATATTAATAAAGCTAATCCAGATTTCTTTTGATTAGTGTTGGCATGGTAGAGCTTCTTCAACCCCTTTACTTTCAACTTACTTTTTGTCTTTATAGCTAAAGTGGGCTTGTAGACAGTATATGGTTGAATCTTGCTTTGTAACCCATCTTATAATTTCTGTCTTTTATTTGAAGTATTTATATCATTTACGTTTAATGTGATTAATGTGATATGGTTGGATTTCCATTTGATTTCTATTTTTCCCATCTGCTTTTTCCCCCCTTTTTTCTTTTTCTACCTTCTTTTGGATTAACTGAGAGTTTTTATGATTCCGTTTTATCCCCTTTTTTGGCTTATTAGCCATAACTCTTTATATTTTAGTGGTTATTTTAGAGTTTTTAGTATACATCTTTAACTTATCATAGTTTCCTTTCAAGTGACATTATACCACTTCATATATAGTGGTATAGACTGCTTGAAGTTGTCACTGATGTTTTTTCTTTTTTCTCTCTGTGTTTCATTTTGGATAGTTTCTATCGCTATGTCTTTAAGTTCACTAATATTTTCTTTTGCAATGTCTAATTTTCTGTTAATCCTACTCAGTGTGTTTTTCATCTCAGATCACGCTTTAGGTTTTCATTGCAGTTTTCTTCTTTAGAAGTTTTACTTGGGTCTGTTTAAAACTTCCATGCCTCCTCTTAACATGCTCAATTTTCTTATATACTAATATTATTATTGTATAATTTTTGGTTTTGTTGTGATTTATTTTTCTTCTCATTGTGATTCGTACTTCTTTGCATGACTGGAAAATTTCTGTTTGATCCCAGATATTATGAATTTCACCGTGATAGGTACTGTATACATTTTTTAAAAATTTATTTATTTATTTTTATTATTTATTTATTTATTTATTTATTTTTGACTTTGTTGGGTCTTCGTTGCTGCATGTGGGCTTTCTCTAGTTGTGGCGAGTGGGGGCTACTCTTCATTGTGGTGCGCAGGCTTCTCATTGCAGTGGCTTCTCTTGTTGCGAAGCACAGGCTCTAGGTGCACGGGCTTCAGTAGTTGTGGTGCGTGGCTCAGTAGTTGTGGCTCATGGACTCTAGAGTGCAGGCTCAGTAGTTGTGGCGCACAGGCTTAGTTACTTTGCGGCATGAGGGATCTTCCTGGACCAGGGCTTGAACCCATGTCCCCTGGACTGGCAGGCGGATTCTTAACCACTGAGCCACCAGGGAAGCCCTGTATACATTTTTTGTTCCTATAAATATTCCTGAGCTTTGTCCTGGAATGTGGTTACATTATTTGGAATCAGTTTCATCTGTTCAGGTCTTGCTTTTTCACTTTGTTAGGTGGGTGCACAGCAAGCACTGGGTGTAGAGCTAATTTTCTCCCACTACTGATGTAATATTCTATTGAGTCGTCTACCCTAAGCCCTATATACTATGATGTTTTGGTGGGAACAGCCAATTTCCAGGCCCAAGTGTGAATGATGATGATTGTTCTCTCTAATTCTTTTGGGTGATTCATTTCATGGCTTCAGATAGTTTCTTCATTACACACATACACTGCTCTGTATTTATTTGAATACTTGAGGGAGAACCCCTGTAGAGCTCTGGAGTTCTCTGGTACTCTGCCCCAGGACCCCCAACTGCCTTGATCTCCTTGGACTCCTAGTTCCTTCTCCTCAATTCAGGGAGATTTCTGGGCTCTGCCTGGGTCCCCTTCCTGTGCCAGGCCTGGAAACTTTCTCTAGCAAGAAGCTGGGGCAGTCATAGGTCTCAGTTTGCTTATGTCCCATCTCTCAGGGATCCCTGTCATTCATTGCCTGATGTCCAATGTCTAGAAAACTGATGTTTCCTATACATGTCCAGCTTTTTAGTTGTTCCAAGCAGGAGGTTACAGCCAGCCCTAGTTATTCCTGCCTCTTGGCCAGAAGAAGCAGTCCTGCCAAACACCTGAGTGTGAATAGCCAGTTTGTCAGTCATTCTTTCAAGTACAGGTGGTGTTCTGTGGGAAAAGTGGCTGGGAGGGCTTGCAACTTAATCACACAGAGGTCTTCTTCAAGACAGCCATCATACTTCAGTTTGCAGCGGAAGGGCTTTATGTATACTTCCATTTTGTCACACGGAATGTGGAAGAGACATCTAATTGGAGATTGAGGTTTAATAAAATCAATAATTTGTACTGTTTCCTTAAGGAATCCTTGAGTAAAACTGGTGTGTGTTTCTGTAAGTGCATGTCGATAGAGATACGTGACTCCTAGTACAGTCTGTCACTGCTGCCTTAATTTGGGCCAAGGCCCTGGAAGTTTTACCCACCATTACTTTTGCTCCAGGAGTGCAAATGTCAACACAGTGAAAAAGGCAAATGACTTCTTAGTGTTTTGCAAAAAGTTTCGACCTCACTGTCCTGTAAACAGGGTCTTGGGGATCCCCCAAGGATCCACAGACCATACCGTACACAGGCAAGTTGCAGAAAGAGATGTATTGTGTGGTACCATTTACAAAAGCCTAAATGTAAAAAATGTGTGTCGTTTATGGATACTTACATAGGTAGTAAAATAAAAACGAAATGGGAAATAGTGGCTACCTCTTGGAGGAAAGAGAACGAGATGGGCTAGGTAATAGGGGCTCTAGTTATATCTGTAATTCTTATTTTTTATTTCTAAAAAATAACTAAGGAAATCTACGGAATAGTAAGACTTGAAAATATGATTGGTTGGCAGGTGGGTTTTTTTTTTTTAATTGAAGGATAATTGATTTACAATCTTGTGTTAATTTCTACTGTATAGCATGTATACATTCTTTTTTAATATTCTTTTCCATTATGGTTTATCACAGGATATTGAATATAGTTCCCTGTGCTATACAGTAGGACCTTGTTGTTTATCCATTCTATACACAATAGTTTGCATCTTCTGATCCCAAACTCCCAATCCATACCTCCCCCACCCACTCTCTCCCTTGGCAACCACAAGTCTGTTCTCCATGTCTGTGAGTCTGTTTCTGTTTCATTTGTGTCATATTTTAGATTCCATGCATAAGTAATATACGGTATTTGTCTTTCTCTTTCTGACTTACTTCACTTAGTGTGATAATCTCTAGGTCCATCCATGTTGCTGCAAATGGCATTACTTCATTCATTTTATGACTGAGTAATATTCCACTTTACGTATATACCACATCTTCCTTATTCGTTCATCTGTTGATGGACGTTTAGGTTGCTTCCATGTCTTGGCTGTTGTGAATAGTGCTTCTACGAATATAGGGGTGCACGTATCTTCTTAAATTAGAGTTTTGTCTCAATATAAGCCCAGGAGTGGGATTGCTGTATCATATGGCAACTCTATATTTAGTTTTCTGAGGAAACTCCATACTGTTTTCCATAGTGGCTGCACCAACTTACACTCCTGGCAGGTGGGTTTTTATGATATTTTTCTCAGTTGTTTTTGGAAAGTTTAAAATCCTTCATATTCATCCTCCTCCTCCTCCTCAATTAACATGCAATTAATTAATACAATTAATACAAAAAGAGAACATGAGTGAGCACATGGTAGATTCCCAATTCTACATGAACACTGCTCGGCGAGAACTCGTTGGCGAGCTCACCATGTATTATCCTGGTGCCAACAGCCGCCATATTTGGAGAGACTGCTCTTCCAGGGACTTCGCCCAGCTTCACACTTAGCTTTTCCGTCACCTGTGAAGTGGGAATTGTTATACCAGTTCTGCAGCTGAGACTCCTCAAAGTATGTAACTTGCCTGAGATCATACAGTGAGTCAGTTGAGAAGCCATAACTGGAACCCAAATCTTTTGGGTTCGAGGTCTGTGCTTTTTCCTCTCTGCTAATGTCTGAGATGATTGGCTTTTCATGTGAAGTTGTTCTGTTTCTGTTTCTCCTTTAGCTTTTCTTACAAACTCATTTCTTTTGGGTAGTTTGTTATGTTTCTACTTCCCTGCCAGCTGTATCCATTACCTTGTGTTTGTTCCTACAGCAGCAATGATGCAGTGGTGTTATTAGATATTATTACTGTTCCATTGTGTTGCGAGATTCAGCTAGGCTGATGCCCTGCTGTCTGCAAAGGGCTCTTTTCAGTGGCTGTAGCTTTCTTGTCTTTGAGGCTAATTGTATCCAGGCTGTGTTTTGGTGAGACCTTGGAAATTTGGGCTGGTAATATAGCCTGCTATGGGAAGACTTAATCAGTTTTCTAATGGGACCACTTATAATGTTTCAGGTAGTAAAACAAAAGAACCTTTTGAGGTTGTTGATAATAATATCCCACTGACACATTAAGCTTTGTCTAAAGATTTATTTGAATTAATTGAGGAGATGATGGAAAGAGAGATGATATACATACTCATGTAGGCCTTTCTGCTTGCAGCTGTCTGATAAAGAAAAACGAGGCAGAATACTTGAGATTACATTAATTCATCTAGGAAGGTGGCTGGGGATTTATAGAGTTTAAAAATAGAAGTTTGAGAGTTTCATAGGTATGTTTACCTGCCAGCGTTACTGCAGAACGCAGAGAGGCTCCCTACTGCAGAGAGGCGGTGAGATTAGCACGGAGAGAATCCCACGTTGAGGTAGAACGTTGCACTTTTCCTTGTGCCCTTGTCTAATTAACAAGGCATTCATTCCCTGCCTTATCCAATCTGTGCTTTCTCTGTGGTCTTCACATCTGTCTTCATAGTATCTGGAAATATGGACAGTGTTTTCTTTACGTTTCAGATAAATTTGAAAACAATACAACCTAGGAAAGTAATCACTCTCAAACATTGTTGGTAGGAATGTATGTATTGATTTAATCTTTTTGACCATAATTTGTAAGCATGATGGTGGAAAGCACTGGAGTCTGACTGCCACTTGCTGGCTGTCAGACAGTGGCAAGTAGTTTTATCTCTTTGTGCCTCAGTTTCCTTAATTATAAAATGAGGCTACATAGTACCTACTTAATTCGGTTGCTGTGAAGAATATAAGAGACAGTACTTACAGCAGTACGGGCAGAGTAACCTTGCAGTAGGTGTGAGCTGTTGTTGTTATTATATAGCAAAAGTAAAAAAAATTATATTCTCTTTGAGTCAACAATTCCGTGTTTAGGAATTTATCCTATGGAAAAGCTGTCGTAAGTATTCAAAGACATATTTACATGGATGGACACTGTGGCATTGTCATTGTAAAGTAACCTGAGCATCCATCAATGAGGGATTCGTTACCCAATCGTGGTGTACCCAGAAAATGGAATCTCGTGCCGTCATTAAAAAGGATAAAGAGATTTGTGTGTATTGACATGGAAAGAGATCCATGCCATATTATTAAATTTAAAAATTAGGTTTTTTGACATTTCAGTTTGAAACATTTAAATATACAATAAAGATGAAATAATTTTGTGGTGAATCCCATATGCCCACCAACTAGCTTCTACAATTAACATTTTATTCTATGTGCTTTATCCGTCCACCCAGCCGTCCGTCCGTCCATCCATCCATCCATCCATCCATCCATCGATCCATCGATCCATCGTCCATCCATCCATCCATCTATCTTAATGTTTGATTCATTTCAGAGAAAGTTGCAGACATCAATACACTTCCCCAAATACTTCAGCATGCATACATATATATACTAGAGTTCATCATTTGTTTACAGTTCTTTTGAAAAATTAGTTTTATAACAATACAGGTATTATACGAATCCATTTATATGAAAAACAAAGGTGTTTATATATGCAGGTCCACATGGCTCATAGCAAACCACTTTGGGTAGTCATCTGTTAGGAGTAGGGTTACCAAGCAATGCACTTTGTAGGTAGATAAAGTTTGAATTGTACCATTTAATACATTCTTGGAGCATTGTGGCATTGTGGTTTCTTCTCCTTCTTCTCCTTCTTCCTCCATCATCGTCACAGTCATCAAGCATAGTTACAGGAAGCTCTGCTTCTGTTGTAAAGACACAAAACACTCAGACATCCTCTGCATTTCAAGTGGAACAAGGGACAAAAATGGGGGCACTGTTCTGATTGGAGGCACTTGCTTCATCCTTAATTAAGTCTGGGGTCCTTTGTGGTATCTCTGTCTGAGAACTCTGAATGAAAACGAAGGGCACTCTCTAAACATCTGCATCATCATGTAAAAGCCTGATTTTAATGAAATACTGAAAAACCAGTGGGGCTATGTGGAGATTGTGTAGGTATGTGGGGTGATTTATCTCAAGGGGTGTTTTATCCTGTGAAACACATGAAGCTAATTGGCATGTGTCATCTTGGCTAATGGGACTCGCTTTAAAGTCTGAAACCAAAATTCTAAAAGGCAGAAAGATGAGGCTCTGAGATTTGTTGCAATTAGGTATCCAAGTGCTTAAACCCACTTGGTAATTTTCTCTTCATCTCTGTGGGCCGTGGCGAGTGGGAGGAAAAATGGGTAACCTACAGGGGAGTGGGGGGGCGTGAATACAGACCTATATATAATTTACTTTCCTGGAAAGACATACAGTCAAGTCATTTCAATTGCTTTTTTTCTGGGGGCGTGTATCCCACAGATCCTGCCTGGAGTTGGGTGGAGTCCATTAGAAGTGGCAAAAATATATTTTTTTTGGAGGAATTCAGGGACTTTCAGAGCTTCGCAGTGCATGTTTTTTAATATGTTAAGTGCTATCAGAGGGTTTGGATTCCTCAATCTTCCTAAAATAAATGGATTTTACAGTTGCAGAGTGGTGGCTTACTCTTTTTGGGGGTTGCAACTCACCATAGCTCCACCTTTCAAGTGAAATTTTAGACACGGTGGGTTCCAAAATGCTAACTGGGAATTTTTTCACTTTTAGCATTTTGGAATAGAGTTTAAAGGTTCAGAGCCGCAAGCATATTTCAATTCAGTCTACTGCTGCTGTGCTGTCTCTTGTCGGTAGCATAATGCCAGGGCCACAGAGATGTTTTCACGACGTAAATAACTTGTGTCTTATAAGTTGTCTAAACGTGGCACGTGTGCGATCGGCTTGCCTGGATGTGGTTTTGCACGAAGGCCTGTAAGAGTTGCTTCGGAGTCATTAGAGCCCAGTATGTAAATAATCGGCATTTTAAAATTGTCTTAAATGTGCTGAGACAATGAGTGTGAACGCCTTTCCTAGATTCATTCATTCCATCGAGAATTTGCAGTTCGCAGCTCCTGAAGGCTTGGCCCTGTATTTGTGAACAGGAACTGGGGTTTATCGTGCAGGGTTATGAACACAGCCAGTGGCGTGCAGGTGAAATCAGCCCCAGGACCTTCTGCCTGGGGACTTTTTTCCATCTCTCTCCGTGTTTTCTAAAGACGGGGCCAAGTGGGAGCTGAGACACGGAGGGCCCTTATGTGGTGCCCCAGTGTTTGGAGGAGCAGAAGGATGAGAGGAAGCTGAAAAACTACTCCTTAAAAGTGGCCCCTGGGCCAGCACAGGTGTCGGAGTCAGATACTCATCTCGTTTCACACATGTGGCCCCGGCTGGGCTGGGAGCTGGTACTTTGACCACAGGCTGGCCTGTCTGCCCCTCTTGCCTGCGCGAGGGGTCTGGTTAGACCTGTGAAAGCCTGGATTTCGTGTGCATCTATTGTTTAAGAGGGCTGGTGAAGCTCACTCTTTGAAACACACACACACAACATAACATAAATCAGAGCCGGAATCTTTTAACATTTACAGTTTTAAATGACATTCCTGTTGAGAGTCTCTTAAGCTAGCTTTATATCTGATTTTGCATTGAACTGTGTCGTTATGCGGGGCTGAGAAACGCTTACGAAATTAAGCATAAGGCAAAAACATGCTGAAAAGACAGTTCTGTGGAAATGTGAAACATTATTATGTTATAGAATATTGGAGTGAAGAAATATGCAGAAAGGCACAATTACCGTGGACGTTTTCCTTTTAATGATCCTTGTACAATCCTTGGCAGAAAGGTTTGCTGATGTCTCCTCGCAGATAAAGGAAAATTGAGACAATATTGATATTCTACATCCATTCTGAGTTTCAAAGAAGACCAGGAGAGCAACCCAGTCTGTTTCATATTCTAAGCACCGAGGCCCGGCCCGTTCAGACCGATGCTTGCAGGGACCTTGGGAGAATCTGTCGTTTGTGCCTGGGGATTGGGCTGAAGCCTGCACACCGTGGATGGACCAAGAGGTTGAGATCACATGTGGATGCTGTGAACCTGAAGCTTCCAGAGGCTACTAGATTGGACGCTTCTGAGTTGTTGGTTCCTTCGTCTGAAAAGCTTTTAGGGGTCATTCCGTCTAGGATGGTTTGGGGTGGTCTTAGGGATAGCATGACACTCCTAGCTTGGACCGAGCTCCGTTGCTTTCAGCTGGGGGCAGGGCTGTGTTTCGTATGCCCATCACTCTCCACCTCCCAGGAGACCCTGCTCAGCCTCGTTTCCCTGCCTCAGATGCCCCCTGACCGGGCTTAGGGCTAAATGGACATTTGTGACATCCCTGGGATTTCGTCCTTCCTTCCTCCCACCCTGAAGCCCACGGCTCCAGTCTCCAAAATGACTCTCAGAGCAAATGCTTCTCTTCTCGCCTCAGCTCACCCCTCACCTGGGCTACCCTGGCCCCTTGGCATGGGTGGGGTGTGGGCAGAAGCCCCATTCTCCCTCTTGTGCCTGCACACCCTCTTTTGGCTGGGGTTGTGATTCCGGTGGGGAAAGGGACCGCTGTTTCCCTGCCTCCCAGTTCAGCCCAGGGCAGCTGGAGCAGGGCTGGCTGGTGGTGCTGAGATCACAGGCCTTCTAGAAAACCTCCCCCCGCTTCCCCCCCCTCACCACCTCCTAGCAGGTCCTCTGGCAGGGTTGAAGCTTTTCCAAAGACCTCCCGGAGACTGTGCCCTCTGAGCCTGGCATTGAGATGCCACCAGCTGTGAGGGGGAGGGGAACAGAGGCTGAGATTCACCCTGAGCTGGAGCTCAGACACCTTTGGCATTGGTGCAGGGGGTGTCATCTGAGGAGCCCCGTGCTGGGTTATACTCGGGTCAGGGGACAGCCAGCTCACGTCTTAAACGAGGCTGGCGGTCGCTCCCATCTCTCACTCTCTTTGCTTCTGTTCTTCCTGGAGGCGCTTAAAGGACCTCAAGGCCTTTGTTACTTAGAGTTACTTGAAATTAAGTGATTTAGGGACTTCTAATTCGGGCCTGCAATGTCGCGTTCTTGGCCACCAGAGGTCACTGTAATAAGGTAGAAAGCAGGTGTTTCAGAGAGTCTTAAGTTGGTAGTTGGCTCAAAAAAAAAAAAAAAGAAACCAAACAAAATCGCCCTAAATTTTCTACCTGGCTTGGGTGTGCTGCAGTGCGCTCTGGGGCATGGGCCTGCGGTCCCTGCTTTCTTCTCACTTGTGGAGGGTCCACCCAGCTGCAGAGCCTGGCAGGACCAAGGCAGGTGGCTGCTTAGGGAACATTCAACTCCCAAGGCCCCCTGCAGCCTGGCTCTCCGGGTGCCCGAGGACCCCGCACTCAGCCGGAGGCGCTCTCTTCCCCTCCCCCCAGCACATGCCCCGAGGCAATCTTGGGGGTTAGGCTCTCTTAGGAGTGTGCGTGCGTGTGCGTGCGTGTGCGTGTGTGTGTGCGCGCGCGCGCACTCTGCCCTCTGAACGTGGGTTCGGTAATAGTGCTATCGTCCACCTAGAGCTGTTTGGTGTTAGATGATGCGCTAAGTGAGGGCTTAAAAGCCTAGCGCTTGGCCCGTATCTTCTGCTTGATAAATGTCAGCCGTAACAATGCCCTCCGTAGGGGGAATATCGAAGGAAACATTCACACCTCCAAACAGTGGCTTGGACTCTCTTGGGGAGTCAGGAAGCTCCCCTCCCTGCCCTCTTTGGTCATCTTCCTTGTATGTTGATGCTGTCGGTGCAAAGTAGGAAGTGCTGGCCTTTACTGGCAGCATTTCCTGGACGTTTGTTCCGGGGAAGATGTTCTCATCCTTGGCCGGTGGCTGGTAGGAGAACTTTAGGGCTTTGAGGGGGAGGTGGGTGGGCTGCATTTAGCAAACACTGGGGTCCTCTCGGCTGGAGCCCTTGTGAGGCTTCTCATGCCCATGTTTCTCTCTTCCAGTCTTAAATGCCTGAGTTACCTGAACGCAGTGGAATGAGAGATGCGCACGGATCTCTGGGAGGGGGCAGGCAACGTGGGGAGAGGGCAGTTTGGGGTGCAGCTACTCACATTCCTCCCTGGGAACGTTTGCAGGAGATATGGGTCTTGGGGAAGGTGGATGCGTTACCTGGATCCTCTGGGGGGCCGTTTGGGCTGCCAGTGGAGGAGGTCCGGGACAGTGATCTACAGGACACGCTGCTGCCATCTGCCTTCAGCAATAATTTCCCCTGGATGTCTCTGCGGAGGTGCTACACGGACGCGCGCGCGCGCACACACACACACGCACACACACACACACACACAGACACGGAAAATCACCAGGGCTGCAGAGCAGGTGCACGGCACCATGACCATGGGGCTGCAGCTGTTGGGCCTGTGAGCTCAAGCCCGCAGACTGGTCACAGGGTCTTACCCTGACTGGCTGGGAAGGCGGGAGACCAGAGAGACAGAGCAATGCTCTTGGGGACCCTGGCATTTGCAGTGTGCCTTCTGGTGTGATGGGTGGCATGAATTTTGGGGGCTTCAGCGGGTCCAAAAGGCTCAGGCTGGAAAGACACAGGCATAATTAGCAAATGAGGATGGGCACCCAGTGCACAGATGTAGTGGAGCTGAGAGAGGAGACGTGCTCTCCGACCTTGAGGACACAGCATTCAGAGCCTGAGTGAGCCCGAGGCAGGAAGTTCTTTCCCCTACTCCCCCGGCGACCTTCTGAAGCGCAGCTCTTCACTTGCTCTGGAGAGGGAACTTATCCCTGCGTGGTGTCCCCTTGCATCCTGCCTGGTGTCTTTCCTCCCAGCCTCCTCCTTATCTGCTCTCTCCCACTCCCTCCTGCGTTTTTCTTTTCTATTCCTGTCTGCCAGCCGCATCTCTTCTTCCCCCCTCATCCTGTCATTTTGACTTAAAACAAAGCCCCAAACCCACATGTGTAAGGGGTTTCTATACAGATTCTGGAGTTTTTTGGAAGCAGCCCTCGTTATAAACCCAATGAATCAATCTCTTCCATTGGTGATAACTTCTACATAAAGAGACCTTGTAAAATAGAACCTCTACCCCCAAACTCTGCGCAGATGAATCTATCCTGTTTGTAACTATGTGCCAGACTGCAAGCAAACGTTTTAGATGCTTATCTTTTCTTAAAAAACCCAAGGAGCCAGTGCTAATGCTATCCCCATTTTTTAGATGCGGAATGGAAGTTTGGGGGCATTTAAAAGATTACTTGCCTGAGGTCACCCAGCTGAAACGTGGCAGAACCCCAAAGCCTGCCCTCTCCCGCTCTGACACGTCACCTCCTGGGGCACTGGTCAACCTCTCCCGGGAAGTCCCGGCTGTCACTAGCCACACCTGACTGTCTGCCTTCCTTCTGTTGCACTTGGAAGCATCTTTCCTGCTTATTCTGTCCCCAGCTGAAATAGAAACCAGCTGGTCTCCATCCTGCACAAAATCCCCCTTCATGTACATCTGACTAGTCATTAAGTTGCCCCCAGACCAAACTCAAACTTTTTAATCTTTTAAATATATCTACATTTGAAAGATTACTTTTATTCCATTAGAACCATTACTTATTTAATGTACATGCCCTTGAGGAAAAAGGGTTTCTGCAAGGGGGGACCTAGAATGTGACCGACGTTACTGAATCCTGGTTCTTCCCATTCAAGATACAAAATTGGCTTTTCAAGCACACTGTGCCGATGGAGCCCAAATAAAGTGGCAGGAGTGGATTTCAAGAGTTTCCTCTTTGAAGGTGTCCTCCAATGTCTGCTCTTGGATTGGGTGACTGATAAGGGCTTGGAGTTAACACATCCTTACCTGATACTGGTTCTCCCTTTCCATTCGAAAATGTAAATTCAGAGGCCTTGAATGTGCCTGGTTTAGATTTTTCGATACTGAAAGGCAATGTTAATCAGGGCGTTAGTCAATGATATGGAATTTAAACCTGAATAAAAGGAAACAGAAGATTAAATAAACAGCTTAGGTGCTGCTGTTCCCGCCCAAACTTCTTTTCCAGGGGCCCAGAACCCAGGTCCTCTGAAGGGGCCGGGGGTTCCTCCGACCGGGTAACTTGATGGGAAAGACACCCCTTTGGGGAATCTCTCACTTCTGACCTCTCTCGGCAGAAGTGTACAAAAAGCCCAATTTCAGAATCGCTTCTGCATAATAATAGCAATATTACTTTTAAATGGAAAATTTCATTTTTCCTGCCTGGTGTGCAAGCAAATGATTGAGAACTAATTTATTTAATAAGTGGCGGCCAACGTGATTAATTTAAGCCCACACTGACAAAAACTTGGGCGGGGACTTTTGTTTACAGCCCCCCAGATTTTTCTGCCTGGCTTGTTTGGGTCTGAGCATGTTGGTCGGGAGCAGCAAGAGGCCAGGACAGCAGAACTCTCTCGGGCATTGAGAACTCCCACAGCAGCCCCAGGTGCCTGAGGCATCAGCTTAAGGCTAGTGACTGAAGGAGCTGTCCATGGTTCCCAAAGGCTAGGGAACCACAGGAGCTGTCCAGGGTTCCCAAAGGCTAGGTACCACGGGAGCTCTCCATGGTGCCTAAAGGCTAGGGACCACAGGAGCTGTCCATGGTCCCCAAAGGCTAGGGACCACAGGAGCTGTCCATTGTTCCCGACCTGGGGAATGGGCAGAGCTCCCAGTGCTCTCCGCACATGGCCTTAGCATCCTGCACAGCGGGAGGGAGGAGAGGGCGATATTCCATTTAGGATAGAGCATGGGGTGGGGCAGGACTGTGCGTGTTGGACTCATATAGGACAGCCTTTGAAGACTGCTCTTTTCTTATTAGACATCTCGCCTTAGTGAAGATGTTTAATTGCTTTGAGCCTTGGTTTCTTCATCTGTAAAAAATGTACGGAGTCATGCTTTTCTTTCAGGCTTGTTAAAAGGATGAACTCTGAAAGTGAATGTACAATGGCTGTCATGGGGCTATTGGCCTAGGGTGACCTGGGAGGTGACCTCGTGCTGATCGTCATGTATCTGCATTTCCTCCTGGGGGCACATGGAGGGACTGCACTCCCCTCTCCTCTGTGAGGTTATGGGGGGGGGGGCTATTCGACGAGCTTTGGCCAATGCAGCATGAGCAGAGTGACGTGGGTCTCTTCTGGGCAGAGGCTTTAAAAGCCAGTATGTTGTTTGCTACGTGCCCTTCCCTGGATCCATCAATCAGCCTGGATGCCTGAGTATGACCACAAGAGGCAGGGTCCCTTTCTCCACAATATGCATTGGACCTGTGGTGTGACCAAGAAACAAACTTTTTTTGTTTTAAGCCACTGAAATTTTAGGGTTGATTGCTACTGACTAGACGTTTGTGAGGATGCATTTTCTCCCTTTGGTGAGAAGTCGGTGCTCCACAGAGAAGATTAACTCTGGGCACAGTCTGAAGTCAGCTGCAGAAGGAACACAGGGATCCCGGATGGAGGGACGAGCACCGAGGCCTGGAGTGGGGCGTCTCGGGCTCCCTCCGGTAGGTTTCTGTGTCCTCTTTGTCTGCCCCTCCCCCCTCCCGTTCACCTACCTTCTCTTTCTCTCTTCCTCACTCCCGTTCTCCTCCCCTCCAGCAGCCTCCCTCTGCTCTCTTCACTTGCCAGGAGTCCTGAGGCTCGGGTGGTCCTGGAAGTTGCCATCTAACTGGCCCGTGTCCCCAGAGAGGTTGTCTCGAAGCTCTTTGCAGCATCATTTTCTCCTGTTTTCTGGGTTTCTTGTTGCTGTCTCATTTCTCAGAGGTGATGAGGATTAGATAGTGAAGCTGATAAGTACAAATTCTCCACTGGCTGAGTGGGGACAGTGATGAGGTGTCAGCCCTGCAAGAGATGTGTTCGAATGGCTCCCACCCACGTTCAATGCCTCCCCAGGAACACAGCTCTTGTGTCCTGGGTAGATTCTGTAAAAACCCTGCAGTTTCTATCACCATGTGACTTTCTGGTTTACACTGACAAAGGAGAGATTTTAGGGCTTCACTCACCCTTTCTCTCCAATTAATTCCATTTAGTCAGTTAGTGAATTCCAAGCTAAGTCATCCTGAGAGTAGGGAAGGCTGCTGGTCATAATTGTACAGCCTATTTGGGGGCCTGGGATGCAGAGAATTTTTCTTTCTTTCTTTCTTTCTTTCTTTTTGTGCAGGGAAAGTGGAGTCTTTCTGGCCTAGTGGGGATAAGACTTTCGCTGGATGGCACTCAGAGCTATGCTTTATTAAGATAATCTGAATATAATCGCTGTAGGAACAGAACCTATTAATTATTATGACAAGGAGAAATTTTTGAGTGTGGAAAAAGGGATGAAAGAGTCACTCCAAGGTAAAATAAACCACTGCAATTGGAAAGTCCAGGTAATTGCTAGAGTGAGACAAACACTAACTAGATAGTCACAGCGGGGGTTGTTTGAAAAACAAAATACACTTAAAAGTTTAATATTTGATGGAATCAGTAAGTTAAAAGTTGCAGGAATGGATCTCCTTGAGAGAAGGGGGAGTCTACGGATTGCTTTGGAAAAGCCAGGCACCTGGGGGCATGGTGGGCACTGCTCCTCCAGCCTTTGCCTGGAGAGGCTCTTTCCACGTCACCCGTGGTTGTCATCCCGTTGAGCTCTGCAAGAAGTCCAGCATTCCTCGGAAGAGTCTTGAGCGTTCCCTTACCAAACCCTTGCCTTGTCATTTGTCACTGGGATAGTGGCTTGCATCTGTGCAGATAGCTCTGCGGATGTGTGGAGACGCGATGCCTGAACCATCTCTGTGTCTTCCTAGGCCGGGGCGACCCCTGGAAGCTGAGCTTTGCGTGAGGCTTTCCCCAGATGCACTTGAAACTGTTCATAGGACTTTTGAGACTTTAAGATGATTCATCAACCTGTGTTGCAAATCTCCTCTAGCTTTAGGAATTAGTTTAAAATTAAAGTTACAGACAGGCCAAATCTCCCTAGTCCCAGGCTGACTTGGGAAAGCGTGTCTTCATTTTCGCGAGTAGATCCCCGATATTGTACACGAGGGAAACGTCGCTGAACGTCAGTTGGTTAACCTGTCACCAAATGTCAGCTGTCCTCTGGACCGTGAGCTCAGCGCGTTTCAGTGTGTGGGCATCACACACTCCCTGCATCTTGGTTCTGAGGTTTTGGCCCAAGCTGGAGATCAGTGGGGTCAATACGCAGAGGGAGACTCCCTGGTCCGTCTCTGAAGCTGGAAACATTGGTGAGGAAGACCCGGTGAGCAGGCAGAGCTGATGGCCAGTGTGCACGGTCCACCCTCCTTCCCACCTTCACTTGGATCCTCAATTTGGGGGAAATGTGATGAATGACGCTACATGTTCTGATCCATTCCATCCTTATTTTGTGTCTCCTCTTTTCAAAGAAACAACTAACAGCCGATAAGGTGAGATGCTTTTCAAAGTGTTTACTCATCCCATGAACACTTATTAAGCACTTGGTGTATGCCAGGCACCATCCCAGTTGCTGGGGATACAGCAGTTAAAACAGTCAGGGGCCCCTGCCTTCACGGAGTTTACATTCTAGCGGGGGCAGGAGGTTGGGGCAGTCAACAGGAGGAGTAGGTGAATTTCATGATGTCTCAGAGGGGGACCTGTGCCCTGAGAGAAAGTAAGGAAGGGGCAGGGGGTAGAGAGCACGGGGGGGGGGGAATATTAAGTAGGGAGTCGGGCCATCAGGAAGGCCACCCCCAGCAATGTTTGGGTAAAGCCTGGGGGAGGAGGGAGTGAGCCACGTGCACATCTGGGTAAGGACGTCCCCTTGAGAGGGAACAGCAAGTACGGTGTCCTGCTGGTGGGATTGTGCCTGGCCCCTCTGAAGGACGGCCAGGAGATTGTGAGCTGGACCTGGGTGAACGGGAGTGGGGAACGCGGACAGACGTGAGAACAGAGAAGTGACGGGATGGTGGGCTGTGTGGGACTCAGGCTGCTGCGAGGGGCTGGGGCTGCTGTTCCGGACCAATGCCCTGTCCTCTGAGGTGGAGGGCTGGGGGTAGGACCACGGCCTGCATCTCGCCTCACTGGGAGACAGGGCGGGAGGCCTCCATGAGCAGTGAGATGCTCAGGGCAACAAGCCCGAGCCTGAGCCCGGGGGCGTGATGGGCTGCTCTCTGCTTCTCTGGGTCCTGATGTGGTTTAGACATGGATCCTCACACGGGCCTGGGCTGCACCAGACACCGTCCCGGGGCAGCACGTGGAATGCAGCAGGTGCCGGACAGACCTCAGACTGCAAAGAAGGGTCTGTCTTGGCAAATGCAGGCTACTGGGAGCTGTGGTTGCAGGCGTGTCACCCTGATTCCTTACGCTCAGGTAGACAAGTTCAATGCTTGGCCGCATTTCTGTATGTGAGGAACTCTGAGTGGAGAAGTGGATTTGAGGGGGAGTGGTAGCGGTGGGGCAGGTGGAGGAGAGAGCGTGACAGAGGTTGGAAAGAGCCCCCAGGAAGCCCTTGCCTCCATGAATCTCTAGCCCTGTGTGTGTGTGTGTGTGTCGGGGGGGATTGGGGTGGGGTCGTGGTGAGACAGGCAAAGAAGAGGGGGCTCCTTTAAGGAGAAAGAGAAACACAAACTGTGGCATGTTTCTGGGCGCTGGGCACAAAAGCGGCTGAGAACGGGCCGCACGGTTTTGGAAGCACAGCCTCAGCAGAGTTTGTCCTCAACAAAGACCATAATGGCTTTGCTGCCCATTTCTGGGGGTGCTTTGGGGTCCGTGTGCCCAGGACTCCACCTCCAAGCGGGCTGTTTACATTTTGGTCTTGGTTGGTGAGGGGCTGGGCCGAGGTGCCCAGAGATGCCGGGAGCATAGCATTGAGTGTGTCGCCAGCAGAGCTGGGCAGGGGGTGGATGCTGCACCTTGAAAGCTCTCTGCTGATGCTCATGAGCAAATCTGAGAACTAGGGCAGGCGAGTTCTGAGTTTGTTCAGAATCCTGTGCGCTGGCAGGGGGATGGCCTGGTGCAGTCAGCAGCGGTGGCTGATCTGGGCTCGTCCGCGACTCGGCGATCGTTGCAGCCCCTGGGAGAATGGAGATTACCTGCTGTCATTGCAGTTCCTGTCCCAGGTGACACTTCTGAACCCACCCTTCCACTAAATCCTGTGTCTGCATAGGGCTGACGGGTGGGGCTGGGGTTCGGTCCTTCCGCCTCTGGCCCCTCAAAGCCGTGTGCAGGGGATCCTCAGGGTTCACTTCCAGTGCCCAGCCTGGGGGTTTGAGGTTGCTGGGGACTCAGTTGCTCTCTGCTCTTTGACAGAATGTCCTTTCTGAGGAGGCATAGCTGTTTGCTGGGAGAGACTCAGAACATTTCCAAGGCAGAAGCTGCTCCCCTTGGGTCCATATTCATTCTGATAGGTGGCCCCTCTGAGCTCACCTGGTCTCCCAAGTCAACCCCCACCCCTGGACTCTAATTCCCATATGGGTGCACACACCCCCTTTCTGACCCCATCTTCCCCTTCCCAACTCCTGGAACTTTCTGCTGGGCCCACTGGACCTCGCTGACCCTTATCAGCAAACTCCCTACATGCCCTGCTCGTCGCTGAGTGCCAGCTCCCCCTTCTGCCTTCGAGGGGCTCTGGCAACACCCCCCAACCCCAGGACTCTGCTCCCGTTGGCCTTTCAGGTGGGCTGCTTTCTCCCTCTTGCCTGCGTCTTATTGGGCCAGGGGAGTAGATGCTCGCTTGCACCTCCGTGCCTCTTCTGGGTCATGGTGCCCCCTCCGCCCTGAATCCTTGTCCTCAGATGGCTCCTCTCTCCCCTGCCTTGTTGGGGTCATCGACGGGCTGGGGCCACTCTCCTTCCTTCCCTTGAGGTCGTATTGCCTGACCTGCTGGCTCGTTCTCCAGCCCAAGCCTCATTTCTCACCTCAGGGCCTTTGCACTTGACTCCCTCCCCTCCCCCAGCCTCCTCCACGTTGTCACGGACTCACTCCCCTTGACA
This sequence comes from Leucopleurus acutus, assembly GCF_964270905.1. Classification (NCBI taxonomy): domain Eukaryota; kingdom Metazoa; phylum Chordata; class Mammalia; order Artiodactyla; family Delphinidae; genus Leucopleurus; species Leucopleurus acutus. The sequence continues at coordinate 188,523,049 of NC_139143.1, read as the reverse complement.
TAGATCTGGTGTCAATACTTTTGTACCGTTCATGCTCTCAGGTCCAAAAACCCCTTTTGGGACCACCCTGTCTTCTGTGCTCTCTTCTTCTAGTGCCCAGCGTCCCACCCTTCCTCAGCCACCGGAATCTTCCAGAACCTGGTGGTCCCCGTCATCCTTCAGAGTCTCGCGGTCCTTCTGACTCAGCTCAGACTCCACCATCAGTCGTGACTGCCGCTCCCCTGCATCCTCCACCTGGTCCCTTGCCCTCTTGCACATCATCAGACACACCAGCCATCCTCAGACCTAACTCCCTCCTGCTCTGGGCCTGCACGCGCCTCGCTGCCCTGAAGAGAACTGTGGTGCTACGCTGACCAGCTGGTCCTAAATTCATGACCCCCATTCTGTTTTTGTTTTTGTTTTTGCGGTACGCGGGGCTCTCACCGCTGTGGCCTCTCCCGTTGTGGAGCACAGGCTCCGGACGCGCAGGCTCAGCGGCCATGGCTCATGGGCCCAGCCGCTCCGCGGCATGTGGGATCTTCCCCGACTGAGGCACGAACCCGTGTCCCCTGCATTGGCAGGCAGACTCTCAACCACTGCGCCACCAGCGAAGCCCCATGACCCCCATTCTTTGAGTGCAGTCTTCACCTGGCCCGACACCCTCGCACGTGTTCCTGGTCCATTCCCAGCCGTCTTCCCCCCCCCCCCTCCTCTCCCCAGGCCTCCGCTCTCTCCTCCCCCGTGCTTACTTGCTTCCTCTCTCACCGGGAAGCCTGGGCCATCAGGACAGAACGTTCCACGTCCTCACGCCGTCCCCTGGCTCAGAGGAGGGCACAGAGTGGAACATGGCTTTGCAGGAGGGAAGGACTCGCTGGGCCCGTGGGAAGGATGGCTCTTCATGCTCTTCACTGAGGACACTTTTCACTTGTGAACTTGACCCTGTGCCCCTGTCTATTCCAAGCCGTTGCTGCCGCCAGTTTCCTCTCTCCCTCCAGCCCTGGCAGTTTCCCCTCCGGCCTTTCTTTCCCTTTCCTTCTTTCCCATCAGCATCCACATATGCTCCCATTGTAAAAAGACCCCTGTCCACTCATTTCCGCCTCCAGCTCTGCCTCCATTTCTGCTTCCCCCTCTACAGCCAACCTTGAAGGATGAGTCGTTTACTCTCCCTCCAGTTTCCCCTCCACCTCGCGGTTAGATACAAGGATACATGGCAACAGCCTCCTTTCTGCTTTCCTGTAGTACGTTCCCCTGCTTCACCCCTGCTTTCCTATCATACATTCTCAACACAGCTGCCCGAGAGGTCTTGTTGGAACATATATGAGGTCATGTCACTTTGCTCAGGGCCCTTCCGTGATCCCCTTGTCACTCTGAATAGAAGCCAGAGTCCTTGGGATGACCAACAAGCCCTGGTAGGACCTGCCCATGCATGTCCCTCTGCGCTCACCCTCAACTCTCCCCCTGCTCACTCTGCTCTGGGCACATGGGCCTCTTCACCATTTCTCACCCCAGGGCCTTTGCACTGGCTGTTCTTGCCTGGGGTGCTCTTCCTCCACGCATCTGCATGGGCCCCTCTCAACCCTGTGGATAGGACGTCTATCTGTTTTGCTGTGACCCCAGCACCTCCAGCAAGGTCTGGCGAGTGCTTGGTGCTCCATGCACATTTGTGGAACGAACACATGAGCGAATGAATGCTGCTTCCAGGAGCACCGAGTTTTCCTGACGAGAGATGGCCCTTAGCAACGCAGCATGCCGGCAGTCCCCTCACCCTGGCCTGGCCTCAGGTTTTGATCTTGCTGCTGTCCCCCCATCCCTCTGTCCTCACCCGCCTTGGGGACCCCTTCCCTGCTGGCTGTGTGCTCCCACAGCCTTTGCTGCAGGGGCGTCCCTGGGCTTGCCCAGCTCATCACAGACCGTCCATCCTCACCACCTCTGAGTGAATCACTGCCGGCACATGGGCCCCACAGGCAGGGGCCTTCTGAGCAACCCACTTCTTTTCCTGCTGTTCTCACCCCAAGGTTAACACCGTGAGCTGGGGAGTGGGGAGCGGAGGCTTCCTGCTGGCTCATGCGCGGCTCCCCCCCACCCCTTGGGAGAACTCCCATCCCCCCCCCCCCCCCCCCCCCAGGAGGAAGGACAGGAAGAGAGCCCGGCCGCCCTGCGTCTCTTGGTTCCTACAGCAAAGAGCCTCCCCTGGGTTCTTCTGAGCTTGGGGATGGGTGGCAACATTGACGGACGACTTGGGGCCTTATTCCCGCCAGAGCACGTTAGGTACATATTCATCTTCTAATTCTTTGTTTTTCTTTTCCGTACTGTGTGGTTTTTCAGAAGCAACTAGTGAGGCCAAGTGACAATTCCTGTCCTCTGGAGGAGGGGCTGGGCTGGGCCTGAGGTGGCAGGAGGCCGGGTCAGCCCCGTTTCTTCCAGGTCGCTGGGATGGCACCCCAGAAACTGGCCCAGCCCTGGTGCAGGTGGTCTGCACCGAGGGGAGGGGCTTGCAGGGGGTCCATGCCACCTCGAGGCTGCCGGGCAGAGCAGCCAGCACCGTGGCCTTCGCGGTCAGGCTGACCTAAACTTGACGTACGGCCACCACTTCCTGCTCCTGTGAGCCCGGCAAAGGCAGCCTCTGTGGTCTGTGCTGTCATCTGTAGGATGGGCTCGTTGGGTTATTATGAGACTAAATGAGAACAGGTGACTAGCGTATAGTAAGTACGAACTGCTAACTGGTATTATTTTAAGCAAAGCCCTAAATTGCGAACCAGGGATTTCCCTTTACGACAGTGTTAAACGTCTGTGTGCGGCCCCTCAAAGCCCTGGGTTGGTTCAGCTCTGCCTCTCAGCGGCTCCAGGGGAACTTAGCGGCCCTGAGCCCCTCCTTCCTCTCGAGTGAAGGGGCACCAATGAGAGAACACACGAGAAGGGACTCCGGCCGCTCGGGCACCGCTCACATTTTAGGGACCGCGATTTGTTAATCTTTGCTTACGCAGAGAGCAGCCATCGTGCCCTTTCTGTTTCGGATGCCATGGGACGTGGCGACCCCCATGTAGAGAGAGCGCCGTGCAATGGCCGGGTGTCCTGGGCTCCTTCACCTGGGTGGCTCTGCCCTCATCTGGGGGCCGCTTCACCATGGGATGCCCCAGGCCCTTTGCTCGGTCTCTCTCATGCAGGGGTTTACCTGCCCGGCTCTCAGGCCCTCAGAGACCGTGTTCTTCTCTCCCCACCGTGAGCCCCGACTAGAAGGATCTGGGGGCTGAGCAACCCCAGTGGCGAGCAACTTCTGGTCCCAGGTGCCTTCCTGGGAAGCCCTCCAAGTGAGGCCACGCCCCGCTGCTCACTCTGCACAAAGGGGCCTGTTTGAGTTCTCACCCAAAGTTTCTGGATGATCCCATGTGAATCCTGTGACCCCCCCACCCCCCGATGCTCAGGAAGGGCAGAAGGTGACTATTAACACCCGAGGACACAGAGCTGATCCCTGGAGCCAGAGGCTGCCGGGAGTGACAGCTCAGGGGGCTTTGAATCACACATCTTTCGGATCATCCCTCACCTGGAGCCAGCCGGGAAAACGGCACATCACAGACATGCATGGTTTGATGACCTCTTTTGATGTTACTGTGGTGCTTTTGAATATTTAAATTTATGGTTTCAATTATTTATTTTTAACCACTTAGATAGCTGAACCTGCAATTAGAACACGCTGCCACCAGGTGGGAAAGGGGACGATGATCTGACCTGTTTGCTTAACCTCTGTGTGATTATCTGAAAGGCATTTGGGAGTAATTTCTTTCCAGCTCTTTTTATTTTAGAAAATAAAAAAAGTGCTCTGTTAAAATAGACATCGAAAACAATGTTCTAGAAAACCAGACGTGGGCCCTCGAGGAAGGGTGGGTGGCTATAGCCAGTGTTTACCGAGTACCTTTTAAATCCAGTCCCGTCTCTGGCCCTGGGGATGCAGAGATGGGTGTGACTTGGTCTCCCCTGAGGGAGCAGCTCAGAGTCTGCGGATGGAGGGGGAGAAGGTCGCTGAGGAACACCTGGCAGGTGCCGAGGAAGGGGCATGGGCAGAAGGACGGTTCTGGAGAGAAGCCTGGGGAGGCCTGAGGCCTGGAATATCTCCAGGGGGTGGACGCAGGTGGAAGTGTGTCCTTCTGTGGGGACCTTGAGGGCTAATCCTGTCCCATTTTGGGGGTTGCACAGGGAGCCCCACCTGAGGACTCTTTGTTACAGTCCCCAGAGCCGACATCCCAGGCTCAGGCCCTTCTCCTTTCTGTTCACCTCTTCCCTGGACCTAGTTTCCTCCTTCGCATCCTCGTGGCCCTGGGCTGGCCCCTTTGAGGGGCGATGGAATGAAGGTGGGGAGAGGCTGCGTCTCTCGCTCTCCTCTCCTCCCACGTGGCCCGAGGCAGGGGTCCAGGTTCCGGCTCCGGGACTTTCCTTTGGTCTCTTTGCAACCTGAGGTCTTTCTGGAGGACCGGGGCAGCAGCGGCCTCGGGTATTGATCTTTGAAAGAGCTTGTATCCCTGCCAGAGCAGCAGATTTTAAAAGGCCAATGTTACAGGTATTTAAACATAGATTTAAAGTGGATTTTACGACACCTTTACGCAGCAGGCTTGGCAAATTCTCCGGTTGGCGGGACAGCTCTTGCTGCATTCAGGTTGCGCTCTGCTCCAGCTGTCTTCCTCCCAGAGAAGGGCTGGAATTTCCAGGCCTTCTTTGGAGGCCTGGGTCCGGCTACCCCTGGACTAGCCTGACCCGTGTGGGTGAAATCCATCCAGGTCAAGTGCAGACCTGTGGTTTTGTTTATTCGTATGTGGGGCCTTTCTTGATAACACTCAGATTGACATGCCCACAAGGTTTCAGTGTAGCGGGTCCCCAGGCCCAGGGTAGTCATGGTTTGTCATTCCTCCAAGAGTAGAGAGTGGACAAAGCTTCTACTCTGACCATAGAGCCTTCTCCTCTGAGCTGGAGTGGACCCAGCCACTTCTCAGCGCTAGCAAGAGGTTTTCCTATCTGAGGGCACCCCTCGCTGGACTCCAGACCCCAGAGGCTGAGCCAGGCCGGGCCATTTGGTCACAGTAGAATTGGGGGTACTAAAGGCAACCTTCCACTCCAGAGACAGGGAGGGGACACTTCCAGCAAGACCAGGTTTGGTCGTGGCCACGCCCTGTTGTGGAGGTCGGCATTGCCCATGGTCTCATTCCATGACCTTGGCTTATGTCCTTCCCAGGAGGAACACCCAGGCAGGGGTGTGGGAGAGGGGTCCCCCTCCTTCCCTCTCACACCGGAAACAGCCCTGTGGGCATCCAGCTGTGCCTGCTTGGGGGCCTTTTGCCAGCGTGATACCTCGATCACATCCAGGACTGGATTCTCCTGCACTGGAGTCTCCACCCTTTTTCCTCTGGGACTGGAAGAGAGTCCCTGCCTTTGTTGATTTGTTTCACGCTCAGCATGTGTTTCTTAAGCAGGAGTGGCTTGGGTTTTCTCATTTCTGTCCTAGGCCTGATCTCTTTGGGGGGAGAAAGTCAAGAAAGATATCCTGACACCTCGTTCATGGGCCACTGACCTGCCTGGGGAACCCTCACCCGAGAATCCTTGTTTCTGGCCTGGTGGGAACTACATAAAGTTCTCTGCTAGAGAGATGCTACTACTGCCTGAAAGCCTCGGGTAGGCAGTAATCTAGTTTCTCTGTGCACAGTGATGCCCAGTAGATGTTCATGGAGTGAATGAACAAGCGAAGGATGATGAGTGGTGCTCAAAGAGTAGAAGGGTAATTGGCACCTCTGTGGGAGCTCTGAGGGCCGCAGAATCCATGAAGCCAGGCTCTCCTTTGCCAGGTAGGGCATCTGGATTGATAGATTCGCTCAGGTTCTAGGGTCTGAGCATAGAGGCCAGGGCTTACTAAAATCCGGTCCTCTCCTTAAACTAGAATATATTCTAGATGTCATCCTGGCCCGTGGAAGGATGAAAAATATTTCTGATAAATCAGACAATTCCAATGGCTAAGGCTAGTGTAGAGAATGGCATGTGCACGCGTGCGCGCGCACGCACACAAACACACACACACACACACACACACTCCTCTTGTGGATTCCCAGGCCAGTCTTCTGTAGGCTCTGTAGGCTGAATTCTTCTAGGCTCAGTGAGGTGAGCTCCTGGGTTGGGAAGTTGCACATTAAGGTCTCCCCCAGCCTCTGGCAGGTTCTGCATCCAGCGTCGCTGCTTGGTCCCTGGGCTCTCCTTTTGCTTCCCTGCCGGCCCCGGCCTCCCCAGGTTATCCTGCCATCCTTTCCATCTCAGATCGCCTCCCCTGTCCCATCCCTAGATGTTTCTGTGTCTAGAAAGTCTTGGGAGGAGAACCCCACTGAACGCCCTACATCTTTACTGACTCCAAGAGACTGAATCTGGCTCAGGTTAAGAATCGTCTAGTAGGTGGTGGGGTGGACAGGGGTGGTGGTCACAGATCTGGGGAAGTTAGAAGAGTCTTAGTTATGATCTGAGGACCGCAGTGGTCCCCTTGTGTCCGCTCTTGTTCAAGTGGACCCTCCTTTTTCCCTTTTTTCCTCTCAAGGGAGCTTCCTCCCAGTCTTTACGTCCGAAGCGACCAGAGTGGGATCACGTGTGTCAAGGAGGGATTGAAAACAGGGTATAACGAGTGGAATTGATTGACTTTCCATTACGCTGGACACTTAACACTTAGTGCTTTAAAGATACGATTGTACCCAAACCTCACAAAAATGCTAAGAAACAGATGCTACTCTTACGCCCATCTTAGACAGGGGCAAACTGAGGCCCAGGTAAAAGGGAAAACCAGCTGAAGAGCCAGGGTTGGAGCCGGAGTCACGAAGCCCCGGTCTGGGCAGCAGCTGCAGTCGCCAGACACGGCCCCAGGACCACTGGGGCTGTTGCTGTGTCTCTAAGTGCATGAGCTGTGGTGCCCACATGTCTGCAGTGGCTGAGTTGTGAGTTGGGGACCTTAAAATCGGTCAATCCCCCTTCTAAGGGGCTGTATTCGTCTGCTTGGGCCACCACGACAAAATACCAGAGACCTGGGGGCTGAAACAAGGGAAATTTATTCTCTCACAGTCCTGGAGAGGAAGTCCAAGGTCAAGATGCTGGCAGGTCTGGTGTCTCCCGAGGCCTCTCCCGGTGGCTTGCAGACGGCCTCTTACTCGCTGTGCCCTCACGTGGCCTCTCCTCTGTGCACGCGTCCCTGCTCTTCTTATAGGGATACCAGTCACACCGGATTAGGGCCCAATGGCCTTATTTTAACTTAATCACATCTTTCAAGGCCCTTCTCCAAATACAGCCACATACTGAGGTGCTGGGCAGGGTGGGGGGCGGTTTAGGACTTCAACTTACGAATTTTGGGGGGACACAACTCAGGCTATAATAGGGGCCTCTGCTTCGCGTTGGAGGGCTCTCTTTGGGTTGGCACCCTTCTACCTTTGCGCATGTCCTCAGGCCTCCAGGGCGGCTGAGCAAAGCCCAGAGCTGCAGGTCGTGAATGCGTCGGAAGTGGTCACAGCCACTGTCCCCTCGCCCCCGGACTTTATGTCCCACCCAGAACAGCATTCATTTCCTTCAGACTGTGGAAAGTTTCGCGGCCGCTTGTGTAACACAAGAAAAGCCTCTGCGTTGAAATTGTTCAGGAATCAGGTTCCAGTTTCCCAGGAGCACGTAAAGTGTTGCCAGGAAAGCAGAATTACTGAGATTTATGTCGGTTTTTCTGACACAACGAAGATTTCCCTTTGTTTCTTGGAACTGACTGGAGGGCACTTGCCAAAAGCACAGCCTCAGAAGGAGCGGATCATTTTCTCTTGTTCTTCCTCCTTCTTTTTTTATTCCTTCTCAATTTATTTTCAGGTCAGAGCTTCATGAGGTCGCTGAAGCTGTGAAATCTGACAGACTCACCATCTGAGCAAACAGACTGTCCAGGAACAGGTTTTCTTTGGCTCACGGCGTCGATGTGACAGTCTGGGAAAATCCCCAGTCTTTCCATTTTGTCTTTGCCTGAAAGAGTTTGGTTCAGTTCAACAAATATTAATTGAGCGCCTCCTTTGTGCCAGGTACGATGTCAGGTGCCAAGGCTCCGAAGTTGGGTAAAACCCGTTCCTGTCCTGAGTGAGGCAGACGTGCAAACACACACTTATTCTCAGGGTGTGTCCCTCACGGCCCTGGAATATATATCCGGCGGGGCTGCTGGCCACCTGGGCTCATAGGCTGTGGACCCATCAAAACCATTTCATAACTGCTAATAAAAGGTGCTACCCTGAGCTCCCTGGGTGCCCCCGCTGCTCTGGCCCGCATCCATTCTGAGTAGTGCTGTCTGTGCCAGACCAGTTGTTAAACATTTTAAATGTCACCCCTGTGGAGGGCACATGGATGGGAGGATTGGGTTGAGCGCCAAGTGCTGGGAAAGGCCTTTTGGAGGAGGTCAAGACGGACCAGGGAGGAGCAGGGGGAAGGCCATTCTAAGTAGCGGATCTAGGCTGTGCAAAGGCACTGAGGCAGGAAATAGCATGGTGGGTTTTAGTAAAGTGGTGATGGAGTAGTGGGGAGAGGAGAGAGGAGGAAACACCAGGGGGCAGCGCCTGGGTGGTCCATGGTAGCTGAGTAGAGGGTAGCACTGACAGAGGAAGGAGCTGGAAAGAAGGGCAGGATTCAGACAACACAAGGGCTGGAAAGCCATGCTACAGTGCCAGAGGCCACGAGGAGACGCGAGTGAAGGCTTTATTTCGATGACTATGGTCCTCTAATATTTTAAAAATGTATATATTCTACCTTGTTCCAGAAAGGATCTCGGTTCCTGGTACACAGCTGGTGCTCAATAACTAGCTATGTAATAAATGATATATTTAAAGTAAATTGTAAAGAGACATATAATACAGTCAGTTAAATACTTTTGGTGCAAAAAATGAGGAAAGGGAAGAGAAGATGAGGAGAGATTAAAACACGTGACATGTAACTGTCTCTCAGCTATGATTGCGTGTTTGGAGCAACCCGTGAGGAGAAGAAAGTGTCACTGAGGGTCAGGCGAGGATGTTGGGGGACAGCTGAAGAGGGCGCTCCGAGGAGAGACTCTCCACTGGGTGGACGCGGGGCCTGGGGGCTCACGCCCAGTCAGGGGGCGGGGCACGTGCGTGGGCACTGCGAGGGAAGAGGAGGTTCCAGAAGACCTGGGCATCTTCTCTCTGAGGGTTGCAGGTGTACGAGTTTCCTGTAGCTGCTGTAACGAAGCACCACAGACGGGGCAGCTGGCGACAGCAGAAATTTATTCTCTCCCAGTTCCAGAGGCAGAAGTCCGTATTCAAGGCGCCACAGGGCCAGCTGAGACTCTGAGATGTGAGCGTTTCCTTGCTTCCTCCCAGGCTCGGGTGGTGGCTGTCCCTCCTTGGCGCTCCTGGCTTGCAGCCCTATCCCTCCAATCTCTGCTTCTGTGGCCTTCCTCCTGTGCATCTGTCCTCATGTGCCACACGTGTTAGGGAGCCATTATGTATATTAGGGCCCACCCTCTCCAGTACGACCTCATCTTAACTTGGTCACATCTGCGAAGACCCTATTTCCAAGTAAGGTCACATTCACAGGTTCCGGGGTTAGGACTTCAAAGGAATCGTTTTGGGGAACACAAACCCATAACCACAGGCCACATCTGGTCTGGAAGTACCAGTGGAAAGAAATGTTAAAACTGCAACACCTCTCAAGGCACATCGACGTGCGGAGACGTGGCCTCCCGGGAGGGAAGCGTCCTCAGGTTATTGCTTCACTAACCTGTTTGACCATGAGCCACCTTTCTGCCCCTCGCCGCCCGACCCCCTTCACTTTAGGAGAGCATCTGTGGAGAGAACGTTGTGTGGCCCATGCGCACCGTAGGAAACGCTAGCTTAGCTGCCTCGCAGGTTGGGGGCAGGGACAGACAGACGTTCCAACTCTTGAAATGAAAGATTTCGTCTTAAGAAATCTTGCTGCGTGACCATGCCCCTCCGCACCCCCCCCCCCTTTTTTTTGTTTTTGGTTTTAAAGCTCTCTTGGATCTGAAATATCTTCCCTGGCTCTAAATTCGCATTTAGATTTAGAGAATTAGACATTTTCTTCTTACGAAAGCCATCAAGTTGTAGATACACAGTGGGAACAAGCTTAGCAGTCACACCTTTTTGGGGGGCACGCGTCTGTGGGTGTCCTGCCAGCACGGGGCCGGGGGGCACGTGGTGAACAAGTCAGAGACACTTTCCGCCTCTTGCAGTTTATATTCTAGGGAGGGTGGGAGAAAAATACCTGCTAAGAGAACGGCGGTTGCGAAGGGCCTGGGGTGGAGAGAGTTCGGTGTGTTCCAGGCCCGAGCGCCTGGGGGATGGGGGGTGGCCGAGGCTGGAGCCCTGAGATCGCAGAGGGGGAGGGGGTGGGGCCATCCGGGCCTGGTGGGAGAAGTGACAAGTGGATTCCTAGGTCTTTCTCGATGACAGCATCCTGAGGGTGGTCGGGGGCCGGCTGGGGACTATGGCATTTGTCCCGGTGAGACAGGACGGGACCTGGCCACGCGGGTGGAGAGAAGTGGACAGCTTTGAGATTTCCCTTAGAGTTAGAACCAAGGAATTAGAAGGTTCTCGACTCCAGTAGCCGGATGATCAGCAGTGCAGTATATGGGGAGGGTGAGGCCCGAGAAGAAACAGGTTTAAGGAGGGGGAAAAGAACCTCTTTTGGGCATGTTTAATGCGAGATGTCCATCATACATCCCCATGGAGAGTCCAGGCAGGCAGATGGATACTGGCGTCAGGAGCTCAGAGAAGTAAGCTTGTGTGTCATCAACAAGGACTTGGTGTGCAAAGCCATAAACCAGGAGAGGTCCCTCCCCCAACCCCAACAGGAGAAAGTGAGGAGACGAGAGTGAGGGGGCCAGCTGCGGCTTCTGCTCTGCACAGAGGCTGAGAGATTAGGGAGAGGTCTCTCAGGAGACCGTGCTGGAGGACAGGCGGGGCTGCCTGGAGAAACAGGTCTGGGTGGTTTCCCAGAAGCCGAGAGGGGAGGGGGCGTGGGAGGTGCCGGGCAGCTCTGTGAGAGGCCACCGGGAAGCTAAGAAAAGAGAAAGGTGGCACGGGATTTGGTGTCTACAGGTTGAACGTGGCCACGGAGAAGTTCCATAGTGAACGTGGAGTTGTTGAAAGGGGCAGGAATGGAATGAACTGATGGAGGGTTGGAGGGAGGAGAGGAGAGAAATGAATCTAATTGACGGACGATGCAGAGAAAGGAAAGCCTTAGGAGCGGAGTCCTTGGGAAAGCGAGAGAAGAGGGGATACAGAGCAGATATGAGGGATTTGACTTGGACGCGGCAGGGATGCTGACTCTGTTGCAGCGGGAGGGCAAGCGGAGGAGACGGGTGCGAGCTGATTGGAGTAATCCAGAAAAGGGAGATGGACATCTAAGTCACAATATCTGACTGTAGAAAAGACCAACCAGGGAAATGACTTTTCTCTTCCAACCTGGTGAAGGATTTTCCTCTTTCAAAGAGCAGGTGGTGGGGACTTCCCTGGTGCCGCAGTGGTTAAGAATCCGCCTGCCAATGCAGGGGACACAGGTTTGAGTTCTGGTCGGGGAACTAAGATCCCACATGCCGCGGAGCAACTAAGTCCCTGCGCCACAACTACTGAGCCTGTGCTCTAGAGCCCGTGAGCCACAACTACTGAGCCTGCGCTCTAGAGCCCGCGAGCCACAACTACTGAGCCCATGCGCTGCAAGTACTGAAGCCCGCGTGCCTAGAGCCCGTGCTCCGCAACAAGAGAAGCCACCGCAATAAGAAGCCCGCGCACCAAAACGAAGAATAGTCCCCGCTCGCCGCAACTAGAGAAAGCCCGCGCGCAGCAACGAAGACCCAATGCAGCCAAAAAAAAAAAAAAGGGCAGGTGGCCTCAGGCATGTTTATCAGTGTTCACCCCTTGCCACATTTGAAAGCGCAGCAGTATTTAGATTGAGGAAAGGGAAGTAGCGAAGAACACAGCATTTGTTTCATCCCAACTGGGGCGTGTGCGCTCAATGGGGGCAGCCCCAAATCCTGAACGCAAGAAATGACACGTGCCGTGCTAACCCCAGGGAGGATTGGCTTTCGTGGTAGGGGTGGGTCTGAGCCGTGGGTCTCAGGTTGCCGACCTTGACCTCACACTGCTCGTGTCCTGACTACTTGCTTCCGGTCCTTTCTGGAGCCTGCTCTTGCCCAGGGCTTTTCTCTCTCCTGCCTTTTTCTGCTGCTCCACAGTCATCTCCTCCTTCCACCAGGGGTGACAGCCTCACCGGCCACATCTTCAGCTCTTGTGCCTTCAGTTGGTTGCCTTGCTGGGTATTTGGGGCCCTTCCACCTCCAGGGTCTCATCTCAGGTGGGCTTCTGTGAGCTACCCTGGCCCTGTGGAGTATGAAAGGCATATCTGTCTGTGTGTGTGATAAACAGGGCCTGTCATTTTATTTTATTTATTTATTTATTTTTTATTTTTTATTTTTTTTGTGGTACGCGGGCCTCTCGCTGCTGTGGCCTCTCCCGTTGCGGAGCACAGGCTCCAGATACGCAGGCTCAGCGGCCATGGCTCACGGGCCCAGCCGCTCCGTGGCATGTGGGATCTTCCCGGACCGGGGCACGAACCCGTGTCCCCTGCATCGGCAGGTGGACTCTCAACCACTGCGCCACCAGGGAAGCCTGGGCCTGTCATTTTAAAAAGTCGAGGCAAATTTTTTCTGGTCTCCGAACATACCTTTGACTTAGTTACCTATAGATCAGACTTTCCTGCTTTCAAGATAAAGCTGCTTACCTTTGGTACCCAGTAACCTCTGAAGATGAAATAATTGACCTGCTCCCCACGGTCTGATGGATTCGGTAGAACTGGTATCATATGGCACGTGTAGGGAGTTGAAGTCTTGGCTAAAGAAAGAGCAAATGGGTTAAAGGTCCATTTGTCTGCTTGAATAAGTGGTTGCCTACTTTCTTGATACCAGTAATGTCTGTGACACGTGACAGCCAACTTCCCAAATGGTTATGTTAGCCCTGCGATGTCTCAGGTAAGCATCTGGGCTAGAGTGTACCCGAATAATAGGGGAAATCAAAAGAAAGGATTTTTTGCTTCCTTGCCAGATTAAGTTTTCACCTGGGAGGTACCATGGGCTCATGGTTTGGAGGAGCACATCTGATTCCCTGGGACCCACTGGGGGTTTGAATGTTCTCTGGCCTATTTCCAGGCAGTCTTTTGGCCTAATGCCATCTCTTTATTTCCCTCCCTCCCTCCCCCCTTCCTTTCTTTCTTTCTCTCTCTCTCCTCCTTCCTTCCTTCCTCCCTTCCTCCCTCCCTCTTTCCTTCCTCTCTTCCTTCCTTCCAGCAGATATTTGTGTGTCTACTGTATGTCAAGCACCGTGTTACTTGCAAAGGATACAGCAAAGACACATAGACCAGTTCCCCTGCTTTTATTGTCTGTGTATTTTGCTAGTTTAATGCAAAACCTCTCCGGAGAGTATCAATTTCTCCAGGCAGGGCAACTTTTGATTGTTTGTCCAACAGTAATCCCCTCTCATTTCTTGCTCACAGGTATCAGTGACCAGATTCTTTGGCGGGCGGGGGAGGCCTCTCTCCAGTCCCAGGGAGTAAATCTGGGTCAGTCTCAGACCCTCATGCCAGTAGTTGGGTTAGGGGCCTCCTGTGACTCAGTTATTGCCGCTGAGATATGTAGGAGCTCCTGGAGAAATGTCCTGCCTCTTAAAAAGGGGTGTGAGAGTTGTGTCTTCTGGGCTTTGGAAAAATGTGCTCATGGGGGTGCTGCTGAGGTCACCGGGCAGCCATGTGGGTCCAGCCCGCGGTCAGAGGATGGCCGAGCTGAAAGAGGGGCCCAGGTTCCCCATGATGTTGTCAACCGTGCCTCCAGGCCTCCTGGAACCTGAGATACTCACTTGCCTTCTTTTTTTTTTTTAATTTTATTTATTTTTGGCTGTGTTGGGTCTTCGTTGCTGCGTGCGGGCTTTCTCTAGTTGTGGTGAGCGGGGGCTACTCTTCGTTGAGGTGCACGGACTTCTCATCGCGGTGGCTTCTCTTGTTGCGGAGCACGGGCTCTGGGCGCGCAGGCTTCTGTAGTTGTGGCACGCGGGCTCAGTAGTTGTAGCTCGCAGGCTCTAGAGCGCAGGCTCAGTAGTTGTGGCGCACGGGCTTAGTTGCTCCACGGCATGTGGGATCTTCCTGGACCAGGGCTCGAACCCTTGTCCCTTGCACTGGCAGGTGGATTCTTAACCACTGTGCCACCAGGGAAGCCCCCACTTGCCTTCTTGTTTAAGGTTTAGGTTGGATTTCTGTCATTATTTTCTTTCCTGTAATTTTTTTTTTTTTGCAGCCGGAAGCATCCGCTGTCACTGCAGCCCCTGTTTTAATTCTCATCCAGCCTCCTCGTACTGTGTGCAGTTTCGTGCACAAGCATGTTCTTTTCTGACTTGGCAGGTGCTTAGGGTCCTCTTTGCTTCTCTCTTCCGTGGCCTTCCCCCAGCACAGCGCCTGGCTAGCCTCAGGTCTTGCATGCAGTAGGATATCAATAAGCGCTTATTGAGTTTGAGTTTTTAGGACAGGAGTTTAAATTAGTGACTACCCACGGGCTTCTGAGAAATTACTGAAAGCCAATCCGTGGCCCGAAGGGAGGATGGGCTGACCAGGGCCTGTACCTGTGAGACGGGCTGTCGGGGAGTGGGGATGAACCGGCCCCGTGCAAGGTGCCAGGGAAAATCCATCATGTGTCCTGAGCTCTGATTTTCATCGAAAAATCCATTTATAAATAATCTGGGCGAATAAAGTCAAAGGCAGTTTATTAGGATTTAGAAAAATTCATGGCTACAGAACCTTGGCCCAGTCTCACTCTCCAGCTCCCGATTAGCTGCCAGCGTCCCTCTGCGTCACAGGGAGCACTCCTGGCCGTCCAGGGGCTGCCCTGAGACTGAGTCTCTTTCTTATTTTCTGGCGTGCTGGGCACGAGCATCTTCTTTCGCTTTCTTTTTACATAGTGGCATTTAGGGTGTGTTTTGGCCAAGTGGAATTATTGGTGTGTTTTCATGTAGATGACCGACAGAAGAAGAGGGGAAGGTGGCCTTCTGTGTTGGCCTTCTTCGTTTTCTCCCTGGAGAACCCTTGGGGCAGCGGGAGGGATGGCTGGAGCTGGATGCAGGCCTGGCCTCTGCAGGGCTGTAGAGCAGGAAACACAGGTTGTGGACACCCACTCCCCTCACGGGCCCCCTGCCACGCCCTTGACCCCACTAGGCCCCCGGGGTCTTACAGTTACCTTCCCATTTCACATAACATCTTTATTTTATGGTTGTCCCTTAACCCAAAGGCAACAGGGAAAGTCTGGCATCACTCGCCACAAAGGAGTAGTCATCATTCATTGAGCCCCGGCTTCATGCCACACTCTGGGCCAGGGCTCTCCCAGCTTCACCTCCCAGAGACCCTCAGAGGACCAAAAGGAGACCCTTAGACTTTAGGGGGCTTGCCCGGGGTCACACAGCTTGGAAGTGCTGGAACTGGGTTTAGAATCTGCAATTTCTTTTTTGGAGCCTCAGTTCCTTCCACTGAGATCACAGAGATCATATTTTTCAAACCAAAAATTGGATGCAGACCACCTGGCACAGAGGAAGGAGACAATAAATAGTTGTTGAAGGAATAAACAAATGAATCGGAACACGGCTCAGTCAGCAGGATGGATCCTGCGTCAGTGGACAGTTCTGGGCCATCTGGTCTCAGAGGCCTCCAGGTGTGTCTCCCCTCTTTGGAGGAAGGGCTGGAAGGAGCAGCACAGCAGAGCCTGGACAGCAGCATTCTCTGCTGCTGTGGGCCTTGGCCGTGGCTCGGCCATGGGGTGGCCGTGCACACAGCTACCTGACCGGGTGAAGTTGCTAAGCCAGCCAGGTCTGGAGCTGAGACTCAAGACTTACTCTAGGCCCAGCTTGGGGAAATAGTACACGGTACAAAATAAAATTAAACAGTATTAACCACAGGCCCAAATTGCACCTATATTTTAAAAAGCATTGTGCAGTTCAGACTTCTAAAGCCTGGCGCCAGCGTGAGGCCGTCTGGGTTAATGAGAAGCTCTGCGGCTTCCTGCTCGTTTCCTCAGCCTCCCCCTGGCTGGCTTCTCCTCTTCTGATGCTCTTGGGCCTCGGGGTCCAAGGGTGGCTCCTTGGAAGGATGCTCCCTTTGTTCTCTGGAGGAAGGAAGGAGGGCTCCGCTGGGAGGCGGGCCTGGAAGGGCCTGGAACTGCCAGCTCCCTGGGCGTGAAACTTCAGGGGCTGCAGGCACCTCTCCTTTCTGCTGCCAACGGCAAGGGAGACAGCTAACCCAGGGCAGCTCACGGGAGAGGGGCCACACCTCAGGAAGGCTCACGGGCCCTCCTGACATCAGAGCCAGGAAGGGCCCAGAAAGGAGATGTGTATGTTGCACTGAACTTTCTAGGGTTTGAAGAAAGGGCAGGGATATTATACAGCCACTTCTGGCTCTATTTCAGCTTCGTCATTAGTTCATGTTGGGTCCACAAGTAAATAATCTGAAAAATGGGCTTGAAAGCTGTGCTGCTGGTGGTCACTGTTGGTGCCCCGTTGCTGTAGAGTGAGGCTCTGGGACCATTCATTCCCGTTTCCAGATTCTAAAGCTCACTGGGCTTTGCAAAGACATATGCACACTACTATATATGAAATAGATAACTAATAAGGACCTACTGTATAGCACAGGGAACTCTACTCAAGAATCTAACAAAGAGTGGATATAGGTATTAATACATGTATAGCTGATTCACTTTGCTGTACACCTGAGACTAACACAACATTGTGAATCAATTATACTCTAATAAAAATTTAAAAAACCCAAAAAACAGATGCCTTTTGAGAACCCAGCTTTATCTCTGATATGCAGGTTATGCCTGGTGACCCCTAGTGGTGACAACAAAGGGAGTGGTCAACTAAAACACAGGCCTGCACCACGAGCAGCCTTCCCGCCGGCTCTGATGCATCCCCGGGGCAGTGCTGTTCTCTGCTGGTGGCAGGGAGGGGACAGGGAGGAAAGTCCTCCCCGTTTGTCCCCACTGTCCATCCCTCCATCTCATCAAACTGTCAGTAGCAGCCCGTTTTCTCTAAGCATAGAAATCATCTCTGTGTGTGTGTTTTCATTCGGGAAAAATCACTCAGGCAAGGTAAAGACTTCGTGAGGAACTTGCTTCAGTGCAAGGCACTGGGACGCAGATACGCTTTTTCTGGCTCTGAACACCCAGGCGAGGTACACTTCAGAAGGGAGGACTGATTTTGTGTGTGTTTCTGGGCAAGAAGAAGCTTAAAGAGGCACAGTCTGAACGCCAGGCTGCCACCGCTGGCAGAAGCGACTAGTTATTGGTGGGAGTCCTGCGGGCTCCCGCAGGGGGTACCCGTGCTGACTGAGTGGGAGGGGAGGGTGAATCAGGGTCCGGCCCCGGCTTGCTGCGGAGAGAAGGTGGAATGGCACCCCCCTTCCCCTCCTCCAACGAGGTCATGAATGACAAATGAACAGGAGATGGTGGAGGTGGATTGGATAGGATTTGGACGTGTTTCTCCTGACCTTGATGGGGCCATGCCCCTTCTATTTGTAATCTTGGGCTAGAACAACTGACACATGGCCTGATAGGAAACAACAGCGAACAATAGACTCACTTGAAAGATACAGTGAATAGAATTTAATTGAATTTTTTTTTTTTTTTTGGTACAGACATTGATTTAACCCTGGAAGATGTATCCGGTAAATCATTAGAATTAGTGTACATTAAAACGTAGTTTATTATCATGGAAATTTTTATTGTGCTTGTAGTTGTGTTTTTAATTATTTTAATGACTTTCTGTCTTTCAAATCGTGCTAAATCTATTTTTTATTTTTTTAAACAAATGGACTCTAGTTTTACAAGGTGATGTGTAGTGCAGAGCTCTTGATGAGTACTGCTCCTCCATTAATGAGAACGAACAGATTACAAAGACTGAAAATGGACCGATTTACACACTTTTTAAAAAGCCAATTAATATCTAACCATTAAACACAAATGCTATAGATTAGTCTCACCATCTTCTCTATTCTCCGAGCTCTTACTGGATCATGCAGAGATTGACTTTTTAAACCAAGTAAGTGAAGGAAGCTCTAAAAGTGGAAATGCCTGGGACCAATTAAAACGAAGGCTTTGGACCATAATGTGGTGAAATACCCCGTGCCTTCTTGCCTGGGGGATTATTACTGAAATGAGCTGAGAGGATGGGGGTGACTGTCCACCCTGACTTTGAAAGATGAAGCAGAGGCTAGAGGCTCTGTTGGGGGCACCTGGTAAGATCGGGGCTGGGGGCTATTTCTCCAGTGGTAACAATGGACTATGTTGGCCTATCTGAGCCTTTCTGAGGTCAAAGGGCAAATCCTTGTTACATTCTCGCTGGGGCTTTGCGTGCAGTCAGGTCCACATGGAGATCAGCTTCCTGACCACTCTGTCAGCACTGAACTCATCCGAACTGCACTACATGGTACATGGTATTAGTGCCATGATCAGATGTCCCAAATTTCCCAGTGCAAGCCTCTTATTTCAAATATTTGGCCCCATTAATCTCATGGGGGCTCACACCAGCTTCCTCCCTGGCTGCGTGCTGGTTGGATACTTCTGACTTTGCAAGGTTGTCAGGCAACGTGTCTTGGCAACCAGAGGCAGGAGATGTGAGGTGTGTGGGCTCTGAAGACACAAGGTTGAGGTCTGAAACCTGCCACCAGAATTTGTTAGCCAGATGGCCTTGAACAGGCTTATTTGTTTGTTTATTCATTCAATAAATATTCACTGAATCTGGGTCAAGCACTGTTCTGGAGGCTGTGATCAAATGGACAAAATCTCTGCATTTTGATCAAATGGTGGTAAGGAACAGAGAGGGACAATAACAAATTGTATAGCAGTTTATATAGTATATTTCAGGATGTCACATGGGAATATATACTATGGAGAGAAAAGTCACGTGGGTGAGGGAGCCAGGGGCGTAAGAGGATGCTACTATTTTATACAGTGACTAGGGAGGGCCTTCTTGATAAAAGGACAGTTGAACTGAGACCCAAAGCAAATGAGGATGTGGCCAAGTGGAATTCTGAGAGAAGAGGCTCTTCTAGATGCAGGGAAATGAAAATGCAAAGGCCCTGGGGCAGGAACATGCTGATCTGTTTGGGGACCAGCAACGGAGGGAGCAGTGTGGCTAGAGCAGAGTGGTAGGGAATAGATTAGAGATGTGTGGGGCCGGATCATGCAGGGCTGCTGGGCTCCTGAGAGGACTTTGGCTTTGCCTTTGAGTGAGGTGGGAGCCGTCTTCAGGATGCACCTCAGGATGCTGGTGTCTGGGGGCAAGGGTGCAAAGAGGGAGACCAGATAGGAGACCATCGCAGTCCTCCAGGTGGGAGGTGCTGGTGGCTTGAACCAAGGGGGCAGCAAAGAAGGTGGGAGATATGTTGGATTTTGGACAGATTTTGAAAGTAGTGTGAACAGAATTTGCTCATGAATTTTTGAGAAGCAGAGGAGATGAGGATGGCTCTTAGATGTCAGGCGTGAGCCACTGGAAGGGTGGAGCTGTCATCTGGTGAGATGGGGGAAACTAGAGGATGAGGGAGTTTGTGTGTGTGTGTGTGGGGGGGGGGGAGGTCAAGAGTTCATAGGTGAGACGTGAAGTTTAAGAGACCTAGCAGGTATTCAGGTGGAGTTATTTAACAGGCAGTTCAGGGTAGAAGTTCAGGTTGAAAATATAAATTCTGGGGTAGTCAGTGTAGAGATGATGTTTAGAGCTGCGAGTCTTGATGAGATGACAGGGGGTGGGTGGGGATGGAGAAGAGGGATGGAGAAGAGGTCCAGGGACCAAGCTTTGGGGACCATCCAAGGTTTAGAGGGTAGAAAGGAGGATGAGGAGGAACAAGCAAACACCAAGAATAACAGCCAGAGAAGCAGAAGACCAGGAGAGAGTGGGGAGTCTCAGAGGTTGCGGAAAGATAGTGTTTCAACAAGGGGGCAAGTGATATCAAAAGATGCTGATAAGGGCTTCCCTGGTGGCGCAGTGGTTGAGAGTCCGCCTGCCGATGCAGGGGACACGGGTTCATGCCCCGGTCCGGGAGGATCCCACATGCCGCGGAGCGGCTGGGCCCATGAGCCATGGCCGCTGAGCCTGCGCGTCCGGAGCCTGTGCTCCGCAACGGGAGAGGCCACAACAGTGAGAGGCCCACATACCGAAAAAAAAAAAAAAAGATGCGGATAAGGCAAGTGAAACGGACACCAAGAATTTACCACTGGCTTTGGCAATGTGGATGCCATTGGTGACCGTGACAAGAGCTGTCTTGATGGGCTAAAAACCTGATAGGAATGGGCTTAAGAGAGGATGAGAGGGAGGTGTGGAAGCAACCTAAGTGTCCATCTATAGGTGAATGGATAAAGGATGTGGTACATATATATGATGGAATACTACTCAGCCATAAAAAAGAATGAAAAATGCCATTTGCAGCAACATGGATGGACCTGGAGGGCATTATGCCAAGTGAAATAACTCAGACAGAGAAAGAAAAATACTGAATGATATCACTTGTTTGTGGAATCTAAAAAAAATACAGCATACTAGTGAATAAAACAGAAAAGAAGCAGACTCACATATATAGAGAGCAAAGTAGTGGTTAAAAGAAAAGGATAGGAGGGGAGGAGAAACTGGATGTAGCAGGTATGAACACTCTTTAAAGGAAGTTTGCTCTGAAGGGGAGCATAAGGTTGGAATGATAAAGTTACTTAACTTTTTAAATTCTTAGTTTCCTAATCTGTGAAATGGGACAATGACAATACCTACATCATAGAGTTATTGTCAAGGACTAAATGAGGTGTTGTTGGAAGCTCAGTGTTTGGCACACAGGAGAGACTTACAAGTGTTTGCAGTACCATCACTGATCCTTCGTGGTTGAGGTGTGGGCAGGAGCTGGTGTGTCTGGATCCTGATATGTGTGAGGTAATCTCCATTACTCTGCCCTCCAGGGGTTAGAAGTAAATCAAAAGTTTGGGTAGTGACTTCCCTGGTGGCACAGTGGTTAAGAATCCGCCTGCCAATGCAGGAGACACGGGTTTGATCCCTGGTCCAGGAAGATCCCACATGCCGTGGAGCAACTAAGCCCATGTGCCACAGCTACTGAGCCTGTGCTCTAGAGCCTGTGAGCCACACTACTGAGCCTGTGTGCAAACAGCTACTGAAGCCTGTGTGCCTAGAGCCGGTACTCCGCAGCAAAGGAAGCCACCGCATTGAGAAGCCCGTGCACCGCAATAAAGAGTAGCCCCCGCTCGCTGCAACTAGAGAAAGCCCACGCGCAGCAACGAAGACCCAATGCAGCCAAAAAAAAAATAATAAATTTATTTTAAAAAAATTTGGGGTAAATCCCCCATTTCCAGCAGTTGTGAAATGTTACAGGAAGATCAGAAAGTCCGAAACGCCATATTCCTGCTAAGTGGGTGGCTCTGTATGACTCTACAGATGAAACACGTTGCTTCCTTCCTTCCTCCTTTTAGTTTTGCCTGCTTTGCAAAAATGGTGCATCTCAGGATGAAAGCCATTTTGACTTTGAGTTAGTCTTTGAAGTCTCGGTTTTTCTTTTCTGATTATAAAAGCACATACTAATTGTAGAAAAATAAATTGGAAAGTTGAAGAAAATGTACAAAAGAGAAATTTATCTAGGGCCTCACACCCAAATCCAACTACTGTGAGCATTTTAGTAAATGTTTTTCCAATATTTTTATGAACTCTTTGAAAACATATTTGAGATTGTTGTACTGTTTCTATGTTTAAAACATATTTGAAATGTTATGCTGTTACACAGCTTCATTTCTTGGTTTTCCTCCTCAACATTGTATTATAAGCATTAAGTTCTCATGAATGTTTTTAATGGCTATGCAGCATGGAATCTGAGTTTGCCACCTAAACTTATACCAGAGTAAAATGATAATAATAGTTAACCCTTGTATAGCATCTACTGTGTTCCAGGCTCTGTTTTAAGTAGTTTACATAAATTAACTCATTTAATCCTCATTACCACCTTCTGACACAGGTACACTCATTATTCCCAGTTTACAGAAAAGACTTTAATGCTGAGTGAAAGCCCTTCTTTGAATTTGAGGATGAAAGGATGAGGGAACTGACGTTCCTTTAACAGCCACTGTTACCTGGGTTTGCCATGCAGCCACCTTCCTCTCAAAACCCCTGTAGTGTTGGGAGCAGAGGTTGGAGATGTGCCTCCCACTTTAACTTTTCAGGAAAAAGTCCCCCAAATTTTGGTATCTGTGATGTAAAAACAACAAAGTCTCCCCTCAGCTCTCCCCTCACAATCTCTTAGTGGCTGAGATTTTCTATTTATTTGTTTTTTCTTGATTTTCATCCTGTGTTTTCTCCTGCCACTGCCTCTTAGTTGAAACTTCAGTTAGAATTCCTGGGACAGGAGGCTTCAGTGTTCAGGGATGGAAAGAAACAACTGTACCTTAGAGCGATGATTTTCCAATACTTTGCCCTTCACATCCAGAAAGACATTTCCTGTCGTGACCCAGAACACACATATGTATATTCATCTGTGATGAAATAGCTGAACAGAAGTTTCAGGAAACAATAATACTCATGGTGCATTCTGATGTTTTCCACTCCATCCCACCCCACCCCACCCCATCCCATTCTATTCCACTAAGAAAATACCAGTTTCCACCCTAGGTTGATTTCAAGACTCACTAATAGGTTAATGGGTTACAACAAGCAGTAAGAAGTTGCTGCACTTGAACACAATGCTGGTTCAGGACCAAGGACAGCCACCCCGGTCTCCTTCCCCTGAGGGCACATTTTGGTTTCTTATTCTTTTTTTTTAAATTTATATTTTTTATTGAAGTATAATGGACAAATTATATTTGGTTTCTTGTTCTGACTCCTCCAGCCTGTGTTGACGTGTCTCCTCCTGGACTTCCAGGACCCACTTTGGATCTTAGTGGCCTTAAGGTCACGTGACACTCTCTAATTTAGGTGCCTAGTCTTCCAAGATCATACGATTCCTAAAGAGAAGGCTAGGTCTTCTCCATGGCTTACATCCCCCATAATGCTTGACCCAGATTCTCAAGGAATTAACAGAGCTCAACCAGTGAGGATAAGAATATTGCTTTGAGGCTGCTCCCCTGGGGATGTGGCTGGCCGCAGATCCACTGGGGTTGACTTGGTAGACGGTCATCACATTGGACAGGGAGGGCCTCCTTTTATTGGAATCTCTTTCTTTTTTACATGACCAGAAGAAAAGGACCAATTTAGTCCTCCTACTATTGATATTGCCCTGTTGGGACCCTTTGAAGAGTAAGGTCCCTTTTTATAAAAGTTTTGACGTTACATGCATCACCACGTCCCGAAGCTCTCTGGAAGATACATTTGACTGACTGCATTTTTTACTCTGCAGCCCTTGGTGCTCTCCAGATGACACAATATGAGGCTTTGGGGTTCCTTATCTTTCATATTACTGCTTGACATTATCAAGAAGAAAGAAAGAGGGAGATCTTTTTTTTCTCTTTTAATGGAATCAGAAATTCTGACGATAGGGCCCACCTGGTCAAAGTAAAGATTGGTCAATGGTCAGTTTTTGGTTGCGTCTACTTCCATAGTTTTATTTAAGGCCTCATATGGACCTAGGCTTCTGTCTTTGGGAATAGGGCATCTGCATGATTGATCAATAATATCTGAGGACTGGAGCCAGGTCCTGTTCAGCTTTCTCAATGGGATTCCTGCTGAAGCAGCATAGCAGTGGGCCTTTTGAGTTGTGTGTCAGCTAGAAAGGCTGTGTTCAGGCATATGCTAA
Organism: Leucopleurus acutus; assembly: GCF_964270905.1. NCBI lineage: Eukaryota > Metazoa > Chordata > Mammalia > Artiodactyla > Delphinidae > Leucopleurus > Leucopleurus acutus. The sequence continues at coordinate 188,499,217 of NC_139143.1, read as the reverse complement.
GGTCTTCCGAGACCAAACTCAACTGCGCTTCAGAGCGGGGTAGAACAATTACCTCTAGAAAATGTATGACTTCTCCTCCTGTTTACTCTTCAACTCTAAAAGCTGAAAGCTGGGGTGCTTGCTTGGCACGTGGGAATTCATGATCACAGGTGTTGCCAATAGAGGTGGTGACTAAGCTTAACTTCTCCTGTGAAGGCGGGTTATGAAATCCAAACACCTTTCATCTATTAATGGCCACCAGCGGCTTATAATCGAGTCACACTCTGTTAGCTACACAATTAACGTGTTTGTTTGAAGTGCAAATTAAGGATTTGAGGCATTTGCTAATGAACCTTACTCCCTACTTTAGCTGGAATCCCTGTATTTTCTGAATTGAGGCAGTTCTGGGATTTAAGGAGAGGTATTTGTTGCCTCTATTTTCTTCCTCCATGAAATCAGCTTGTTTTGCTTTTGCACAGATGGGAAGAAGTCAGCTCTCCAGCCTTCCTTTCCCACTGGACTCTTCTATAATTTCGTCCTCAGTTTCGTAACTTGTGGGGAGTACCCCCTCCTTGCTGCTGCTCTAACGGCTCTCTCAGCTTGAGTGTCGCACCCCTTCTGTGGGAGCAGAGGGAGCTCCAGAGTCTCCCCCTTTGCCTGCTGCCTTTCATTCGCTCTTTATTTGTGGCTCTCCTCTGGAACGAGTTTCTTTTGTAGATAATGGGATTCCATTATGGGGTGTTAGGCTGTTCTGGAACTGTCGGCTGTGAAGGAAGGTAGCAGGTTTTGATCAATGGTTTCTGCTTGTATCTTGGATGTGTTAATTTTAAGATTGTTTGCTTCTGTTTTTATTACTTTTATTGGGTCTGGGGATAGGGGAGGGCTTGGGATGAGTGTTGGTGTTTGTTCTGCAAGGAAATTTAGTTGCTCAGAGTTAAGAAGGGACTGGAGCAAGGCAAGACACCCACCTCCATTCACCAGAGCCATCATCTGCTACCTTCAAAGACTTTTCTGACCTCTTTGAATGATTTAAGACCCATTTCCAAAGGGCTCTATTTGTTAATGTGTTAGAGCAGAGGTGGAGGCTTGGGGCATTGTGGGTGGGGTTATCTATTGGTAGGAAGGGAGCACACACACCCTTATCTAAATCCCTGATTTATTTCGATAGGGATTCAGGATTTATCTCCAAGGGAGGCATCTACACAAAGACCAAGTAGATGCAAGATATTTTTACATAGCTTGTCCCTTGTCCCTAGTTCTTCATGGGAGTTGGCAGCATGTGGCTGTCAGTGACACTTTCTGTGCAGATAGAATCCTGCCAAGGTTGAAAAAGAAGCCAAATTTTTGCAACACTACTTCTGTTTTATATTCAGGCTTATATCGCTATTCTGGAAGGACTTGTAACAACAATCTGTGCTCTTTTAGGCTCTTCTGATTCTTGAACTGAATCTGTCAAAGCAGCAAGTCTACATCTTCATCCAGGGGTAGAGGTGAAGTGTGGGTGTTGTTAAAGCAGAATCAGAATTCAGTTGTCCCTGGACACTATCTCCCCCTCCCACTTTGTGGTATTTGAGAAAGCCTGGATCTGCATAGGCTTCATGGAAGCCTCTCTCTGAGGCCACAATGAGGCCCTCAAAGTTTTAACCCTTTTGCTTTAGTCTGGCTTTGTCTTTTATCCAGAGATTGCTGACTTCTCAAAGAATAAAACAAAAATCTAAAATATCATGACAAGGCATTTGCTGCTATCCATGATGGGGTAACTGGGACCAGATTTGTCCTCTTGCCATCAACAATGATAAGACTGGACAAAATATGTGAGATGAATATTTTCAGATGTTATACAATAGTCAGGGTAGGACCATGGTTTCCAAGAGGAAGTTGTGAGTCTGACAGTCACTCTGTATTTCTGCTTGGAGGCATTTCAAGACTGGTTTCAGGGAGGTACCCCACGTAGAATACAGTCATCTTGCTGAGCTGAGGAGACAGATCCCAGAGTTTGGGGAGGTTGAGATGGCCGGAATTCACAAGGCAGAATATCAGAGTGGAGAGAGCCTTGAAGAGAAAGTGTTCCAGATATCTGCATGGGTCTCCTGGAAAGTTCTGTTGATTTCTAAACTGCTGAAGTATAAGAATAAGCTCTGCAAAGTTGGACTAAAAGCACCTAGGCTGTAAGGTGAAAAATCCCCAGAACTCATACAGCACTTGGAGGTGTTCAAATTCTGACCAGCCAGATTGGAGAGTCTCCTTGAATAAATGGGACATTCAGTACAGAAGGAAAAACAAAACAAAACAAAAAGCAGGGCTAAAACATTTCTAGAGTAAGCGGTACTGCAGACCCATCTTTACAAAGATTACAAGGAAGTCTGGAGAGGATCAGGTTGATTCACAAGTAGTTCAAATGCCTGCTGGAGCAAAGCCTAACAGTCTTTTTTTGTTTGTTTTTGCGGTACGCGGGCCTCTCACTGTTGTGGCCTCTCCCGTTGCGGAGCACAGGCTCCAGACATGCAGGCTCAGCGGCCATGGCTCACGGGCCCAGCTGCTCCGCGGCATGTGGGATCTTCCTGGACTGGGGCACGAACCTGTGTCCCCTGCATCGGCAGGTGGACTCCCAACCACTGCGCCACCAGGGAAGCCCTAACAGTCTTTAGTTAAAGATGTAATGCCTGACAGCTTTCCAAATTTGATGAAAACTATAAACCCAATGGTCCAAGAAGCTCAACACAGCCCAAGCAAGTTAAAAACAAAGAAAACCACAGCAAGGAACACCATAAACAGCTTCAAATCAGTGATAAAGAGAAAATCCTAAAATCCACCAGGGTGGGGAGGTAGGGGTGGGGCAAAGAATTTCTGCAGATTTCTCATCAGAAACCATGCAATCCAGAAAACAATGGACTGAAATCTCTTAAGTGCTGAAAGGGAAAAATCCTGTCTGGCTAGAATTCTATATTTGGTGAAATTACCCTTAAGAAATGAAAGTGAAGTAAAGATGTTTTCCAATAGGCAGACAGACACACTCACACTTCAGAGAATTCATTGCTTGGAGACCCATACTATAAGAAATGTTAAAGGAAGTTCATGTGAAGAAGAATGACACAAGATGAAAACTTGGAGCTATATAAAACAGTGAGGACTCAGTGCTGAAAATGGTAAATACATAGGTAAATATCAGAGATTTTTCTTCATTTTAAATTTCTTTAAAACATAATAAATTGTTTAAATCACTGCATTGGGGGCCCAGAACAGAGAAAGATGTAAAATATATGACAACAGGACTTCCCTGGTGGTGCAGTGGTTTGAGAATCTGCCTGCCAATGCAGGGGACACAGGTTCGAGCCCTGGTCCAGGAAGATCCCTCATGCCATGGAGCAACTAAGCCCATGCACCACAACTACTGAGCCTGTATGCCACAGCTACTGAAGCCTGCATGCCTAGAGCCCGATCCCATGCTTCACAACAAAAGAAGCCACTGCAATGAGAAGCCTGCACACTGCAACAAAGAGTAACCCCTGCTTGCCACAACTAGAGAAATCCCGCACACAACAATGAAGACCCAACGCAGCCATAAATAAATAAATTAAAAAAAAACATATGACAACAAACAATAACAGGAATAAAAGAATGGGCAAAATGGAAGCATACCGTTTACGTCCCTTCAGATATACACAAGTGGGATAATATTATTTGAAGGTAGATTCTGTTAAGGATACATAATGTAAATCGTAGGGCAGCCGCAAATAAAACAGAAGCAAACCTAATAAGCCAATAGTGGAGATTAAATGGAATACTAAAAAATAAAAAATCAGTTAATCCAATAGAAGACAAGAAAAGGAGGAAAAGGGAACAAAGAACAAATGGAACAAATTGAGAAAAATAGCATGCTGGTGAACGTAAACTCAACCACATCAGTAATTACATGAAACACAAACCGCCTAAATATTTCAAATAAAAAGCAGAGAACTTGGAGTAGACAAAGATTTCTTAAATTGGGCAGAAGAAGAAAAAATGATAAATTAGACTTAACCAAATTTAAAAACTTTTGGTCTTTGTAATATACCCTTAAGAAAATGAAAAAGTAATCCAGAGACTGGAGGAAAATATTTATAATGCATAAACCTGATGAAGGCCTCATATCCAAAATACAAAAAGAACTATTAATATTCAACTGTAGAAAGACAAACAACCCAATTAAAAACTGGGCAAACATTAAAATAGACTTTACAAAAGAAAGTATATAAATAGTCAATAAGTGCATGAATAAATGTCACAAATTATTAGTCATTAGGGAAAAGCAAAGTGAAGCTGCAATGAGATAACTGCACACCCATGACAATGGCTAAAATTGAAAAAACAGGTAGTTCCAAGTGTTGGCAAAGATGTGGAGCAACTTTAATTCATACACATTTCTGACGGAAATATAAAATAGTACAATCTCTTTGGAAAACACTTTGGCCGTTTCATATAAAGTTAAACACATATTTACCGTATGACAAAGCCATTTCACGCCTAAGTTTTTACCAAAGAGAAATGAAAACATATGTCCACACAAAGACTTGTATATAAATGTTAATAATAGTTTATTCATAAGAGCCCCAAACTGGAAACAACACAAATGTTCATCAGCATTTGAATGGCTAAACAAATCGTGATATATCCATACAATGGAATAATACTCTACAATGAAAAAGAAAGTATTACTACTGATACACACAACAACATGGATTAATCTCAAAAACATTATCGTGAATGAAAGAAAACAGAAACAAAGAGAGTACATACTGTATGATTTCATTTACATAAGATTTGAGAACAGGCAAAACTAATCTACAATGACAGAAAGCAGATCAATGCTTGCTTGAGGCTGGAGGTGTGAGAGAGATTAACTGAAAAGGGTATGAAGGAACTTTTCATGGTGCTGAAAATGTTTTATATCTTGAATGTGGTGATAGATACATAATAGATTTGTTTGTTAGCATTCATTGAACTGTGCATTTAAAATGAGTAGCATTTTTAAAAAAAAATTATTTATTTACTTATTTATTTTGGGCTGTGTTGGGTCTTCGTTTCTGTGCGAGGGCTTTCTCTAGTTGTGGCAAGCGGGGGCCACTCTTCATCGCGGTGCGCGGGCCTCTCACTATTGGGGCCTCTCTTGTGGCGGAGCACAGGCTCCAGACGCGCAGGCTCAGTAGTTGTGGCTCACGGGCCCAGTTGCTCCGCGGCACGTGGGATCTTCCCAGGCCAGGGCTCGAACCCATGTCCCCCACATTAGCAGGCAGATTCTCAACCACTGCGCCACCAGGGAAGCCTGAGTTGCATTTTATTGTATGTGAATTATACCTCAGTGGAGCTGATTTTAAAGTTTTAACCCAGTGTGCCAAGAATCTACATATATTATCTCATGTAATACAATTATGTTATCCTACATTTTAGGTGAGGAAATGTCAAGTGACGTATCCCAAATCGTGCAGCCAAAGAGAGATAGAGTAACTTTTCCCCACTCTACAAGAAATGCTTTTTATCTCCCCGAACAGGCAGATTCAATCTTCTCACAAATTAAAGTGTAGGACGTACATTGTTCCAATGGCTTTCAAACTACTATGTGGCTGGCATCTAGGAAACTTGCTATAGATTCCTCACTGGAGTGATTTATATATTTCCCTCAGTACATGCTTCTTTTCCTTCAGGTGTCTTTTTATTCCCCCTGTACTTTTTAGTATGTCTTTTAAGATGGCACAGCAGTGAGGTTATAAGTATCTTCAGGGATGTGGACGATCCTTATATCAGTCAGGGTCCAGTCAGGACACAGAAACCATATTGGGTATTTGAACAGAGGAAATTTAAGGTAAGGAATTGTTAGCTAGTAAACGGTGATTGACTACTAATAGGGATAAAATAGAATTCTAAGTGTTCTAGAAGTATCTGGTACTAAGCAACTAAGCAATCTGATACTAAGCAACTACCTGTAGGCTGCGAAAGAGTAGACAATAAATAAACTAAGGGCTGGAAGAGTCCCCCCTCACTGCATAGCCTGCAATTCGGACCTCTTCAGAGCACAGGGCCACCACAGGAACACGCTGGCTGCCAAAGGGCATGGGCTACAGTTGGTCTGCAGACATGGTTCACTGTCGCTTGAGGGTGTCAGGTGGGCCAAAGCTGCAGCCTGCCAGCAGAGGGAGGGTGTCGTGGGGGTGTGGCTGGCGCTCATCTGCATGGTCCTGGTGTGAATAATAATGATGATCATACTAATAGTGACAGAGGACAGAAACCAGAAGGGATGTCTGGCACCATCGTCTTGTAGGGGCACTTCATTGCTCTACGGAAGGAGCTTGACATCCTGCCAAGCCAGCATGGGAGAATGTTTACAGGGCCCATCTTCCGTGCCACAAAGCAGGACAAATAAGGGTAAAATTGGAGCTAAGGGAAAAACAAATTGACAACCGGGACAATATTGAGATAGAAGTTGGGGCAATCTTGGGTCCGGATTAATCAGCAAATGTCATTGTATTAAGAAGCAATGAGTACTCTGGTTAACATATCTCTCCTTCTAAAATCTATTGCTCTAAATATATTTCTTTCTGGATAACATATATGGTTCATGATCCTACAATCTACTCAGTTTCCAATGCCAGAAACATCAGAGCGGGAGTCCCAAAGTCGCATGCCTACTAGGTCCAGGCATGTATTGTGAGTGAAAAGACCAGCCGGGGGCGGGGGGGATGGTGGGCAGCTGCTCCTCAACTGCAACCAGTGGGTGATCTCTAGGGATGTGGTCCCAGAGTGGCCAGACCTGATGTTTTAGGAGAACTGCAAATCCCCATTTCCCAATCTTTAAATGTTGGCAAATAAACCAAACGGGAACAAATACTGTGTTTACCAAGCAAGCGCATCTCAGGTGGATTCAGCCCCTGGGCTTCCTCTGCTCCCTTTGGATGTCCTCGCTACCTCACTGTCCCTCATTTTCTCCAGCCAATTGGCTTCCAAGCCGTACTTATTCACTTTTGAAAAAATTCAAGTTAGTTCCGTCTTGCCCATCTCCACTGTCATAGTCCAGGATCTCACCATCTCCTTCCTGGGCTGTAATCACAGTCGGTAGCCCCCTCTCTGCCCCGGCACCATCAGAGTGATGTTTCTGAAGCACGGCTCTTTTTGTGCCTCCTCACCACTTAAAAGCTTTCCACGGCTCCCTGGCTCTTGTGGATAAAGCTGCGTTCTCCTGGCATCTTCATTCCTCCACAGTCTGCTGCCTCTCTACCCTTTCCATCTTTGGGTCCTGTTGTTCTATACCCTTCAGACTCTACGACTTCATGTTACTCAAAGTCTCCCAAACACATTTGCTTTTCCCACTTTCCTGTTTCTGCACATGCTGTTTCTTTCCCTAATGCCATTACCATTTGTCAGCCTGGCAACCTCCTACTCATCCTTCAAGACCCAGTTTGGATGTTGGCTCCTTGGCAAAAACCTTCCCTTCTCTTCCCAGTATGAACACATTATTTGTGCTGCTAATTTAGCATTCATCATCTGTTTTGCTGTTGACAATAGCCCTGGATCCTGCAGCTCTGTCTGTCTTCCCAATTCTATTTCCCAGGGCCATCACTCATATGTCTTTGTATCATTAGGGCCTCGTGTAGTGCCTGGCATATAGTAGGTGCTCAATAATTCATCGAATGATTGAACCAAAGAGTGGACAATGAAATGAAGGAGAGACTGGAGGAATTGCTTCTTCACTGAATCTTTCTCTGACTGTTTTTATGATAGCTCATTGTTTCTGCTCTGATTGGCACTTTGATGGTTATGAGAATGCTTTACCACATCTAAATAACAGACAGCCAACTGAGCCAGGCTTTATTTCACAAATCTGGGCTGTTAGGAATTTATCCTGAATTGCTACTTACCATTTTGTAGAAAGTCTTCCAGACACCCTTGGGTCCCTGAGATCTTAATTGCCACCACACTCATAAATTGTCAAATTGTGTGCTACCCTTCGTATACCCTTTATCTACCCTATGTATAAAGTAGAAACCATTATTCTGTATGCTGTTGTTTATCACAAGAGCTGGTTATTTCAAAAGCATGATTTGGGGTGGACCTGCGGGTGGGGACCCAGAACGTCCTGTAGAGAGTGTTGGCTTGGCCAGCTGGGCTCTCGGGAAGTACTTCAGTGGATGGAGACAGGATGTATAAAGAGGGAGCGTGGCACTCTTGGACCCAGGGTTGGAATATTTATCATGGAGGAGGAGACCCACCAGCTTCATGTATGGGGTGCCCTGGAGAGAGCAGGGGAGGGATGCCACTGGGAGTGGGGTAAGGAATGGCTATTTATTTATTTAAATTAAAGCCAATTATTTTTTGTAAAGTGCAGTGAGCAGTGGGTTCTGGGAAAATTTGCTTCCACTGTAAACATGTTGGTTAGAAGTCATTAATATGACATTCACACATCCCTAATAAAGTATATAACACAGAGATCTGGAACCACTGAAATACCCAGAGGACATAAAGTATGAGTCTTAAAACCAAGAGTATTGGAAAAAATATATTTTTACTTCTCGTTTGGGAGTAATATAATTGCATTTTGTGGCTCTAGCAGATGCTGGGGCCAGCTGCTAGGAGAGTCCTGGCTTTTTTCCCCCCCCGCTCAGCTTTGGTCCCTTACAGATAAAACCCTTGTGCAGAACTCTCATAAAAAACAAACTTTAAAAATTTATCCCTTAGGTTGAAAGATCTATTTTTTTTTTTTTTTTTTTGGTGTGCGTGTGCAAAATATCTGAGATCGTGTAGACTGCAGATATTTTCTTTACTTGGACTCGGGAGAATAACAAACAAAACATATCTCTATATAGCTTGTTGTTGCTTTTGTTTGTTTGCATGTTGAGTTCGTCCCAATAAGCACTAAAAACCCCTCGAGACTGACCTTTCCCTCTCACTGACATTGGACCCCCAGATGAAGAACGGAGAGCCAACAGAAAGGACCGGTCCTTTTTCTGAGGGCTGCTTCAGGGGAAATGGCTGAAGGGGAAGCCAGTTTCTCTGGGCTGAGTAATTCTATGGGGTGTCCTCAGTGGGTGGCTCCTGGAGCGGGAATGGAAGTGACGGTGAGCTCGGGCTGAGAGATGGAGGTGAATTCGGCCCCTCTGAGAATCCCGCATCCTCCTCCAAACAGGCATAGCCTCCCACACACCGGAGGCAGGACATGGTGTGGTGGACCTCTGAGGTGGACCTCTGAGGTGGACCAATGGGGCAGTGAGCCCTGCTTCAAAGGAAGCGTTTGTTGCAGCTGCATCTTCAGTCACACCTGAGCTCCACACAAGCCCTGTGGACGCAGAGGGCTTGGCTCCAGAAGGCATGTTGTGTTTTTCAGGCCCCCGTGATGTCTGTATCTGGACCTGCTCTGTCCAATACGGCAGCCGCAGGTAGCTGCTCAGCACTTGAAATACGGCTGCTGTCAATTGGGATGGGCTAGAAATGGAAAATACACACTGAGGTTTGAAAAGTTAGTATGAACAAATTTGTGAAATAGCTCATGACTGCTTTTTTAAAAAATTTGTGAAGTCATAATATTTTGGACATATCGGGTTAAAATAGAAAATATATTATTACAATTAATTTGTTTCTTTTTACTTTACAAAAAATGTAGCTTCTAGAAGGGTTAAAATCACAGCTGTGGCTTGCCTTTGTGACCCACGTTATGTTTGTACTGGACAGTGCTGCCCTGGTGCGGATGGGCTGGCCAGGTGCTGCCTTTCCGAATGTGGAGCGCTTAGTGGAACATTTCTGTCCAACCTCTTCATGTAGGGCGTCGAACTTCAATGGCAGCTGCACCTTTATTTGTCCACCCCCCAACCACACAGCTTGCAGCAAGAGTTGGCTCATACGTGGGCTCCTTCTGTCTGCATCCTTTAGAAGAGAACTTTGCATTCTTTCACTCAACCTCTGTCTGCCAACAGTCATCTTTGGGTACAGGAACCACTCCGGGCTCTACAGTGATGTAGGGACTGAGACTCAGACCCTCCCCAGACATTATGAAACTAGGAAGGGAGAACCACGAGACACAGAAGCACTAGCCACAGAAAACCCTGCATGCTAGGAGTCCAGGAGTGGTGCAACCACTGCTGAGAAGGTTCCAGAAGCTGGTGTTCACTGTGGAGTGAGACAGCAGGGAAGACTCCCTGGAAGAGGTGAACCATGAACAAGGCCAGACAGGTTATGCAGGATGAATCAGTGCATGGGGGCCGAGGTGGGAAGGGGCAAGAAAAGCCAGGTTGGCACAGTGCATTCCCACCTGCCAGTCCTGGGGGCAGCCTCTGAGGATGACCCCGAGCCTCGCTGGCTCACCACCGAGATGGGCTTTGCAGCTTCCTGTCTGACCCATCACCTGGGGGCAGACAGGACCAGGCCCATCTGGCAGTTGGATGGTGGGCGGTCGGCATGACTTTGGATGGCAGAGATGCACGGCGACAGAGCATGTGACCAGGCAACAATGCCAGGAAGTCCTGCCCACTCTGTCCTTCTTGCTGGGGCTTGGTCAGTGCCTTGGGGAGGGGCCACCCACCTCCCTGACCTGCAGGGACTGAACCCAATGCCAGAAAGATACAGGGGCCTGTGGGATTCTACTGCAGCCTGTTCCCCGAGCCCCTGCCACACACAGACACCATACCTCGGTGACAGTTTTTCTATTTGAACATCCAAAGGGCAAACTAAACATTTAAAATCTGCAAGCTGGACAGTCTTTGCTTTGGATGCTGCAGTGAATTCCTTCCTCTTGACAGTCGAGTCGCTCTTCTCGGCACTGATGCAGTGTTCAGGATCCAGGAGAAACAGATACGACGGGAGCCGGGGAGCTGGGGCAGGCCCGCAGGCACGCGGGTGGCCCTTTGGGTTCAGGGTCCAACCTTGTAGGAAGGGAGGGCTGGCATTTTCTTCATCTCCGGCCACACCTCCCTGGACGTCTGCACTCTCTTCTCGTTCTTTTTTATTGTGGTGAAATGCACACAAAATTTACCTTAGTGGCATTTAGTGTGTCCTCGACGTTGTATAACCTTCACCACTATCTAGTTCCAGATATTCGCATCCCCTCAAAAGGAGACCCCACACCTCTTAGCAGTCACTCCCCACCACCCCTCTTCGTCCAGCTCCTGGCAACCACCAACCTGTCTTCTATCTCTGCGGATTTGCCTGTTCTGCGCATTTCACATCAATGAGCTCATACAACACGCGGCCTTGTGTGTCTGGATTCTTTCGCCAGCATGTTTTCAAGGTTCATCCGTGTTGTAGTGTGCGTTTGAACTTCATTCCTTTTTGTGGCTGAATAACCTATTGTGTGGAAAGGCCATACTCTGTTAACGCTTCTATCCGTCTGTTGATAGACACCTGGGGTGCTTCCGCCTTTTGGCGATTGTGAACAATGCTGCTGTGGACATTTGTGTGCATGATTTTGTTTGAGTCCCAGTTTGCACTTCTCTGGGACACACTCTCTTTTGGTTTGAGCGTTCTATGAATTTCCTGGGCCAGACTTGAGTTTGAGAGGCAACAGGCAGGAGGGGAAAGAGCATCACGCACTGGGCGTTGGGAGTCCCTGGTCCCAGCTTGGCTGAGCCACGAACATGTGACCTTGGCCAAGTCCCTCCCCTTCTCTGGGCCTCAGTTTCCTGCTCTGTGAAAATGAGATGGCCCGGATCTGTGTTTCTGTCTGTCTTCTTCAGAGCCCTAGGTTGCTGGAGCTTTGGGGAAAGAGGGGGAGGGCCAGACAGTTGGGATGAAGATGCTTTTTTTTCCAAACCTCTTCCCCTCTTCAGCTAGAGTGTTGGTCTCTTTTTGTCTGTTGTTTTGCCTGTATTGTAAGACATTTAAAGCAAATGGTTCCTGGATATAACAAACTTTTCCTATCACTGAAGTAGATGATCCCATGAGTCATACAAGGGTTTTGGGTGGAAATGAGCCTGATCCTGTTGGAAGGAGAGAATCCTGCTGATGGGTGCTCAGTCTGGCTCCTCCTGGCTCCCTGAAGGGAGGTGGGGCAGCGAGGTGACTCCAGCTCAGTGGGAAGCAGGAGGCTGTTAGCCTGAGTTAGGAAAGCATGACTGTACACATGCAGGTTTTCCTTTTCTCCATCTGAACACACCGTAGCTGTTCTTGAAAGAAATTCAGATCCGTAGTGGAGAGTGTGGGTTCTGGAACCATTCTGCATGGGTTTGGGTTCTACAGAGTTTAGCCGTGTGACCTTGGGCAAGCCACTTAACAGCTCTGTGCCTCAAGTTTCCCCACCTGTAAAACGGGCATGTTCTCACTTTGTAGTTTGTTTTGAAGATTAAGTGAGACTATCCCCCATGAAGTCCTAGAGCAGTCGCTGGCCTTAGACATCACTCTGCCAACGTTACCTGTTATGATGGTAACGATGACACAGATGATGAAGTCCTTCTCCCCCCGAAATCATTCCCCTTCGTAGCCCAGATGACTCTCCTTACTCTGAATTTTGATGGTTCTCACTTTGTTCCACACTATTTAGCATCTTCTGTTCTTTGTGGTCCTTTGGGGGTGTGCCTAGCTCTCTCCCCATAAAGATCCTAAGCTTTGGGGAGGCAGGGTCTGGCCCACGGTCTGCCTGTCTGATGATGAGACCGATCAGAACCAGAATAAGGGGAACGGGCTGGGCAGCACGGGTCTGGGAGTAGACAGGTGACCCAGACACGCCCCATCCAGCTGGGAGCCAGACAGCAGTGCAGCGACGCTCCCTGGTGGTTGAGTCCAGCTCTGGGCTTAGTCAATGTGCATATGACACAGGAGGAAGCCTGGCTCTGGGAATTCAGTTTCCTTTGCTCAGAGGGGCTGCCTTTAAACGGGACAGGGGCTCCACCCAGGGGGGATCTGCGTGGGAGGTGTCCTTATTACCGTGAGAGCGCAGGAGGGGGCGGCTGCTGCTCAAAGGTAGTTCGTAACTCGGTGTGGTTCCCCGGGGCCTCTGCTTGCTTGCATGGCAGCTCGGCAGGCCTGAGATGACCCACGGGTCTGCCTACAGAGTTGACAGGACAGTTGAGCCCGTGATGGCGTGAACACCCCACTATTATGTTGACTTATCTCTGTGCCTGGCTGTGAGCTCTTTAAGAGCAGGCTTCATGTGCTCTTTATTTAAAAGTTTTTTATTTTTTACACAGCAGGTTCTTATTAGTTATCCATTTTATACATATTAGTGTATATATGTCAATCCCACTCTCCCAATTCATCGCACCAACACTCCACCCACACCCCGCTTCCCTCCCTTGGTGTCCATATGTTTTTTCTCTACTTCCGTGTCTCAATTTCTGCTCTGCAACCAGTTCATCTGTACCATTTTTCTAGGTTCCACATATATGCGTTAATATGTGATATTTGTTTTTCTCTTTCTGACTTACTTCACTCTGTATGACAGTCTCTAGGTCCATCCACGTCTCTACAAATGACCCAATTTCGTTCCTTTTATGGCTGAGTAATATTCCATTGTGTATATATGTACCACATCTTCTTTATCCATTCGTCTGTTGATGGGTATTTAGGTTATTTCCATGACCTGGCTATTGTAAATACTGCTGCAGTGAACACTGGGGTGCATGTGTCTTTTTGAATTATGGTTTTCTGTGGGTATATGTCCAGTAGTGGGATTGCTGGGTCATGTGGTAGTTCTATTTTTAGTTTTTTAAGGAACCTCCGTACTGTTCTCCATAGTGGCTGTTTCAATTTACATTCCCACCAGCAGTGCAAGAGGGTTGCCTTTTCTCCACAACCTCTCCAGCATTTGTTGTTTGTAGATTTTCTGATGGTGCCCATTCTAACCGGTGTGAGGTGATAACCTCATTGTAGTTTTGATTTTCATTTCTCTAATAATTAGTGATGTTGAGCATCTTTTCATGTGCTTCTTGGCCATCTGTATGTCTTCTTTGGAGAAATGTCTATTTAGGTCTTCTGTCCATTTTTGGATTGGGTTGTTTGTTAGTTTAATATTGAGCTGCATGAGCTGTTTATATATTTTGGAGATTAATCGTTTGTCTGTTGATGCATTTGCAAATATTTTCTCCCATTCTGAGGGTTGTTTTCTAGGCTTGTTTATGGTTTCCTTTGCTGTGCAAAAGCTTTTAAGTTTCATTAGGTCCCATTTGTTTTTTTGTTTTTATTTCCATTACTCTAGGAGGTGGGTCAAAAAAGATCTTGCTGTGATTTACATCATAGAGCATTCTGCCTATGTTTTCCTCTAAGAGTTTCATATTGTCTGGTCTTACATTTAGGTCTTTAATCCATTTTGAGTTTATTTTTGTGTATGGTGTTAGTGAGTGTTCTAATGTCATTCTTTTAAACGTAGCTATCCAGTTTTCCCAGCACCACTTATTGAAGGGGCTGTCTTTTCTCCACTGTATATTCTTGCCTCCTTTATCAAAGATAAGGTGACCATAGATGCATGGGTTTATCTCTGGGCTTTATATCCTGTTCCATTGATATATATTTCTGTTTTTGTGCCAGTACCATATTGTCTTGACTACTGTAGCTTTGTAATATAGTCTGAAGTCAGGGAGTCTGATTCCTCCACCTCCGTTTTTTTCCCTTAAGATTGCTTTGGCTATTCAAGGTCTTTTCTGTCTCCATACAAATTTTAAGATTTTTTGTTCTAGTTCTGGAAAAAATGCCATTGGTAATTTGTAAGGGATTGCATTGAATCTGTAGATTGCTTTGGGTAGTATAGTCATTTTCAGAATATTGATTCTTCCAATCCAAGAACATGGTATCTCTCTCCATCTGTTTGTGTCACCTTTGATTTCTTTCATCAGTGTCTTATAGTTTTCTGAGTAGAGGTCTTTTACATCCTTAGGTAGGTTTATTCCTAGGTATTTTATTCTCTTCGTTGCAATGGTGAATGGGATTGTTTCCTTAATTTCTCTTTCTGATCTCTCATTGTCAGTGTAAAGGAATGCAAGAGATTTCTGTGCATTAATTTTGTATCCTGCAACTTTACCAATTTCATTGATTAGCTCTAGTAGTTTTCTGGTGGCATCTTTAGGATTCTCTATGTAAAGTATCATGTCATCTGCAAACAGTGACAGTTTTACTTCTTCTTTTCCAATTTGTATTCCTTTTATTTCTTTTTCTTCTTGATTGCCATGGCTAGGACTTCCAAAACTATGTTGAATAATAGTGGCAACAGTGGAAATCCTTGTCTTGTTCCTGATCTTAGAGGAAATGCTTTCAGTTTTTCACCATTGAGAATGATGTTTACTGTGGGTTTGTCATATATGCCTTTATTATGCTGAGGTAGTTTCCCTCTATGCCTACTTTCTGAGAGTTTTTATCATAAATGGTGCTGAATTTTGTCAAAAGCTTTTTCTGCATCTCTTGAGATGATCATATGGTTTTTATCCTTCAGTTTGTTAATATGGTGTATCACATTGATTGATTTGTGTATATTGAAGAATCCTTGCATCCCTAGGATAAATCCCACTTGATCATGGTGTATGATCCTTTTAATGTATTGTTGGATTCTGTTTGCCAGTATTTTGTTGAGGATTTTTGCATCTATATTCATTAGTGATATTGTTCTGTAATTTTCTTTTTTTGTAGCACCTCTGTCTGGTTTTGATATCAGGGTGATGGTGGCCTCATAGAATGAGTTTGGGAGTGTTCCTTCCTCTGCAATTTTTTTTTTTTTTTTTTTTTTTTTTGCAGTACGCGGGCCTCTCACTGTTGTGGCCTCTCCCGTTGTGGAGCACAGGCTCTGGACGTGCAGGCTCAGGGGCCATGACTCACGGTCCCAGTCGCTCTGCAGCATGTGGGATCTTCCCGGACCGGGGCACGAACCCATGTCCCCTGCATCGGCACGCGGACTCTCAACCACTGCGCCACCAGGGAAGCCCCCTTCTTCTGCAATTTTTTGTAAGAGTTTGAGAAGGATGGGTGTTAGCTCTTCTCTAAGTGTTTGATAGAATTCACCTGTGAAGCCATCTGGTCCTGGACTTTTGTTTGTTGGAAGATTTTTTTTTGCGGTACGCGAGCTTCTCACTACCGTGGCCTCTCCTGTTGCAGAGCACAGGCTCCGGATGCGTAGGCTCAGCGGCCATGGCTCACGGGCCCAGTCGCTCCGCGGCATGTGGGATCTTCCCGGACCGGGGCACGAACCCGTGTCCCCTGCATCGGCAGGTGGACTCTCAACCACTGCGCCACCAGGGAAGCCCCTTGTTGGAACATTTTTAATCACAGTTTCAATTTCATTACTTGTGATTGGTCTGTTCATATTTTCTATTTCTTCCTGGTTCAGTATTTGAAGGTTATACCTTTCTGAGAATTTGTCCATTTCTTCCAGGTTGTCCATTTTATTGGCATAGAGTTGCTTGTAGTATTCTCTTAGGATGCTTTGTATTTCTGCAATGTCCCTTGTAACTTCTCCTTTTTCATTTCTAATTTTACTGATTTGAGTCCTCTCCCTCTTTTTCTTGATGAGTCTGTCTAAAGGTTTATCAATTTTGTTTATGTTCTCAAAGAACCAGCTTTTAGTTTTATTGATCTTTGCTATTGTTTTCTTTGTTTCTATTTCATTTATTTCTGCTCTGATCTTTATGATTTCTTTCCTTCTACTAACTTTGGGGTTTGTTTGTTCTTCTTACTCTACTTACTTTAGGTGTAAGGTTAGATTGTTTATTTGAGAGTTTTCTTGTTTCTTGAGGTAGGATTGTATTGTTTTAAACTTCCATCTTAGAACTGCTTTTGTTGCATCCCGTAGGATTTAAAAAAAAATTTATTTATTTATTTCTGGCTGCGTTGGGTCTTCGTTGCTGTGCATGGGCTTTCTCAAGTTGTGGTGAGCGGGGGCTACTCTTTGTTGCGGTGCATGGCCTTCTAATTGCAGTGGCTTCTCTTATCGCAGATCAGGGGCTCTAGGCATGCAAGCTTCAGTAGTTGTGGCACTCGGGCTCAGTAGTTGTGGCTCGTGGGCTCTAGAGCACAGGCTCAGTAATTGGGGCGCATGGGCTTAGCTGCTCTGCGGCATGTAGGATCTTCCTGGATCAGGGCTTGAACCCATGTCCCCTGCATTGGCAGGTGGATTCTTAACCACTGCACCACCACGGAAGTCCCTGCATCCCATAGGTTTTGGATCATTGTGTTTTTGTTGTCATTTGTCTCTACATATTTTTTGATTTCCTCCTTGATTTCTTCAGTGATCTCTTGGTTATTTAGTAATGTATTGTTTAGCCTCCACGTGTTTATGTTTTTTTATGGTTTTTTCCCTGTAATTTATTTCAAATGTCATAGTGTTTTGGTCGGAAAAGATGCTTGATATGATTTCAGTTTTCTTAAATTTACCGAGGCTTGATCTGTGACCCAAGATGTGATCTATCCTGGAGAATGTTCCACGTGCACTTGAGAATAAAGTGTAATTTGCTGTTTTCTGATGGAATGTCCTATAAGTGTCATTTAAAGCTTGTGTTTCCTTATTAATTTTGTCTGGACGGTCTGTTCATTGGTGTAAGTGAGGTGTTAAAGTCCTCCACTATTATTGTGTTACTGTCCATTTCCTCTTTTATAGCTGTTAGCATTTTCCTTATGTACTGAGGTGCTCTGATGTTGGGTGTGCATATATATTTATAATTTTTTAAACAACTTTATTGGAGTATAGTTGCTTTACAATGTTGTGTTAGTTTCTGCTGTAACAAAGTCAATCAGCTGTACATATACATATGTCCCCATATCCCCTCCCTCTTGCATCTCCCTCCCACCCTCCCTATCCCACCCCTCTAGGTGGTCACAAAGCACTGAGCTGATCTCCCTGTGCTATGCGGCTGCTTCCCACTAGCTATTTTACATTTGGTAGTGTATACATGTCCATGCCACTCTCTCACTTCGTCCCAGCTTACCCTTCCCCCTCCCCGTGTCCTCAAGTCCATTCTCTATGTCTGCGTCTTTATTCCTGTCCTGCCCCAGGTTCTCCAGAACCTTTTTTTATTTTTTTAGATTCCATATATATGTGTTAGCGAATGTTATTTGTTTTTCTCTTTCTGACTTACTTCACTCTGTATGACAGACTCTATGTCCATCCACCTCACTATAAATAACTCAGTTTCATTTCCTTTTATGGCTGAGTAATATTCTACTGTATATATGTACCACATCTTCTTTATCCATTCATCTGTCGATGGACACTTAGGTTGCTTCCATGTCCTGGCTATTGTAAATAGAGCTGCAAGGAACATTGTGGTACATAACTCTTTTTGAATTATGGTTTTCTCAGGGTATATGCCCAGTAGTGGGATGCTGGGTCATATGGTAGTTCTATTTTTAGTTTTTTAAGGAACCTCCAAACTGTTCTTCATAGTGACTGTATCAATTTACATTCCCAGCAGCAGTGCAAGAGTGTTCCCTTTTCTCCACACCCTCTCCACCATTTATTGTTTGTAGATTTTTTTGATGATGACCATTCTGACTGGTGTGAGGGATACCTCATTGTAGTTTTTTTTGTTTTTTTTTTTAAATTTATTTATTTATTTATTTATTTTTAACATCTTTATTGGGGTATAATTGCTTTACAATGGTGTGTTAGTTTCTGCTTTATAACAAAGTGAATCAGTCATACATCTCATTGTAGTTTTGATTGGCATTTCTCTAATGATTAGTGGTGTTGAGCATCCTTTCATGTGTTTGTTGGCGATCTGTATATCTTCTTTGGAGAAATGTCTGTTTAGGTCTTCTGCCCATTTTTGGATTGGGTTGTTTGTTTTTTGTTATTGAACTGCATGAGCTGCTTGTATATTTTGGAGATTAATCCTTTGTCAGTTGCTTCATTTGCAAATATTTTATCCCATTCTGAGGGTTGTCTTTTCATCTTGTTTATGGTTTCCTTTGCTGTGCAAAAGATTTTAAGTTTCATTAGGTCCCATTTGTTTATTTTTGTTTTTATTTCCATTTCTCTAGGAGGGTCAAAAAGGATCTTGCTGTGATTTATGTCATAGAGTATTATGCCTATGTTTTCCTCTAAGAGTTTTATAGTGTCTGGCCTTACATTTACGTCTTTAGGTATATTTATAATTGTTATATTTTTTTCGTGGATTGATTCCTTGATCATTATGTAGTGTCCTTCCTTGTCTCTTGTAACATTCTTTATTTTAAAGTCTATTTTATCTGTTATGAGTATTGCTACTCCAGCTTTCTTTTGATTTCCGTTTGCATGGAATATCTTTTTCCATCCCCTCACTTTCAGTCTGTATGTGTCCCTAGGTCTGAAGTGGGTTTCTTATAGACAGCATATAGATGGGTCTTGTTTTTGTATCCAGTCAGCGAACATCTGTCTTTTGGTTGGAGCATTTAATCCATTCACACTTAAGGTGATTATTGATATGTATGTTCCTATTACCATTTTCTTAATTGTTTTGGGTTTGTTTTTGTAGGTCCTTTTCTTCCCTTGTGTTTCCCACTTAGAGCAATTCCTTTAGCATTTGTTGTAGAGCTGGTTTGGTGGTGCTGAATTCTCTTAGCTTTTGCTTGTCTGTAAAGCTTTTCATTTCTCCATCGAATCTGAATGAGATCCTTGCTGGGTAGAGTAATCTTGGTTGTAGGTTCTTCCCTTTTATTGCTTTAAATATATCATGCCACTCCCTTCTGGCTTGTAGAGTTTCTGCTGTGAAATCAGCTGTTAACCTTATGGGAGTTCCCTTGTATGTTATTTGTCATTTTTCCCTTGTTACTTTTAATAAATTTTCTTTGTCTTTAATTTTTGTCAATTTGGTTACTATGTGTCTCAGCATGTTTCTCCTTGGGTTTATCCTGCCTGGGACTCTCTGCACTTCCTGGACTTGGGTGGCTATTTCCTTTCCCATGTTAGGGAAGTTTTCAACTATAATCTCTTCAAATATTTTCCCGGGTCCTTTCTCTCTCTCTTCTCCTTCTGGGACCCCTATAACGTGAATGTTGGTGCATTTAATGTTGTCCCAGAAGTCTCTTAGGCTGCCTTCATTTCTTTTCATTCCTTTTTCTTTATTCTGTTCTGCAGCAGTGAATTGCACCATTCTGTCTTCCAGGTCACTTATCCGTTCTTCTGCTATTGATTCCTTCTAGTGTAGTTTTCTTTTCAGTTATTGTATTGTTCATCTCTGTTTGTTTGTTCTTTAATTCTTCTAGGTCTTTGTTAAGCATTTCTTGCATCTTCTTGATCTTTTCCTCCATTCTTTTTCCGAGGTCTTGGATCATCCTCACTATAATTATTCTGAATTCTTTTTCTGGAAGGTTGCCTATCTCCACTTCATTTAGTTGTTTTTCTGGGTTTTTATCTTGTTCCTTCATAGCACATAGTCCTCTTCCTTTTCCTTTTGTCTATCTTTTTGTGAATATGGCTTTGTTCCACAGGCTGCAGAATTGTATTTCTTCTTGCTTCTGCTGTCTGCCCTCTCAGGCTTCATGTGGTTTTATTCTCTGACTGGTCATAGTAGGTGCTCAATAAACATTTGTAGAGTAAACATTGATTGCAATAAGTAGTCCAGGGAGTTTTTCTCTTTGCACGACAGTAGCAGTAGAGGGGGGCCCTGCCAGGTTAGGGTGACTGTTGCCTGAGGGATGTTTATAAAGGCCTTCTTTGGGAGACTTGGTCTTTGGGACACTGTGATGAATCTAGAGGTGTCTGGGGTGCCCTGTGCCTCCATCCTTCTGGGCCATTAGGGGTCACTTAGCTCTCAGCATGATCCTGGGCAAGGGCATGGATCCCAGGGGTTCCAGTTGGCATAGACTATTCCCCCAGATATCAAGGCTCCTGAAATTCAGGTAGATGGGCTGATGCACCTAGGAAGTGGCACTTCCTGACTCTAGCCACTGCCTGCTGTCAAGGTCATTCAATTGTTCAGTTTCATTAATGACTGTCACACATGCTAACCCATGCTCATACATACCTTTCATTACCAGCTCATGCCTATTTAGTTTCTGGGAAACTTATTATTGTACATTGAAAGTTACACACTTGAATAGTTTATAATATGCAGAATTGTTTCAAGACCTGGTGTTTATTATTGTATAAATTCTGAACTCCTTTTCTGAAAGTATTAGAAAAACGTCAATCCTATAATTCTTTACAAAATAACTACATTCCATGACAATACGGTTACAAATGTTTATTTTGAAGAAGATGCTCAGCATGTCCTGTTTACTATTCTCTTGAGATTCAAAATGTTAGTTAGGTCTCTGAGGTGAATGAATGAATGCTTTGTGCAACCAAATGGGCACCAGTAGATAAAGGGAAGGATTGACTCCAACTAACTCTGAAGAGTCACTGTGATGATACCATTCACTGTGGTAATAGGGGGTGGATGGGGGTGGAAGAGGGTGGAGGGTGGGATCGATGAAGGTAAGTCCAGCAGCGCTGGAAGATTCTGAGCTGGACCATTTGGTACCTGCTGCCTCCTCGGGGCCTCTGTGGAGCCAGCTTGCAACACGTAGACCTTCTAATCATAATCATGATAGTGATGATTGTGGGGCATAGCTATACGCCAGTCAGGGTATTAAGAATTTTCACTCCTTATAATTACCCATGAGGTGGTATTATCTCAGTTTCATAGGAAACTGAGGTCTAGACAGGTTAAGTGATGTTCTCAAGATCAGAGAGTGCATAAGTGGCAGAGCCAGCGCCCCAAGCCGGGTCTGTTTGCTTCTAAAGCATGTGCTCTTAACATGTCACCTTCCCACAGTGACTTAGAGTTAATTAAATCACCAGTAAATGTTTATCTAGGAGCTGCTGGGTTTTGCTGCTTTTGCACTTGCTACAACTATCTTAAGTAATAAACATGTACAAACACGCAACATACTCAGGACACACACACAGGCATTCATAGATGCGATTTTCTTTCTCTAATGCCCACTCTTCCTCCCTCCCTCCCCCCATGCACCCACCCACCCACCCACTCCTCCATCCATCTGTCTAACAAGCACTTATCAGGACATTGTGAGGTCTCAGGGATACATCAGTGATGACATATTCCTTGCCCTTGAGGAGTACATGGCCCAGTGGGGGGATGCTATCCAAGTAAACAAGCCCTTAGGATGCAGAGTGATAAATCCTGCACACTGGGGGAAGGTGCTGGGTGCCATGGGAGCACAGAGGATGGGCAACCCATCCTGTCATGAAGAGTTAGGAGGGCCAGCCAGGGGAGGTGACACCTATCTATGGTGACACCTTAGGGAAGACATCTTCTAAGGAGGGGAAAGAGAATATGTTCTCTCTCAGGGACGAGAGAGAACAATGTGCTGGTTGATCAGCTTCTTTGGTTGCAGAGTCAACAGTAAAAATCTGTACAACAAGGCAGCTCTGTTTGTCATAGGTTTCCGCTTCCCAGCTTCTTGGTGAAAGGTCCAGTCTTCTGGACTGAGATGGCTTGGGCTCTGGTGATTAGTCATTGGCTAGCTCGTGGTTGTGGCTGGTTTCCACAATGATGTGAGGCCCTGACTGCCCACGCCCCCCAGGCCGGTGACCTTCATACCGTGTGGCATGGGTGGTTTTCTCTACCTTGAGCTGCTCCGCTTCCCTGGTTTTGGTGATGTGTCTTCTTTTTCTTCAAGGCCAAGTTTAGCGTCTCTGTGGTCACGGGTGTCCACTCCCTAATGGCCAAGCCCAGAAGAGGCTAACTGCAGAGGGAGGCTGCAGGTCTCTAGATGGCCAGGCTGCTCTATCACGAGGAGCCCTCCACGAACCCCAGCTGCACAGAAAGTTGAGAAGGGAGGCCCGTTCTCCACATTTTTCTGGTTGTCAAGGGCGGCAGCTCCGTACTGTATCATCACCAAGATCAAGGGAACTGTGTACTAGTCCAACCTTAATCTAACTTACAGTCCCTGCCATTTTCACGTTAGCAGATTCATTTGGAGCTGGAAGTAATGGCCACATCATGCCTCAGAGCCCGAGCAATGACTTATGTGGATGTCACCCACTGGCTTTTTATGGAAATTGTTAATAAATCAGTAATTCTATCTGCAGTGATGTTGTTGTGTTTATAAATATTTAATTTACCTCCAGGTGCCCACATTTCTTCCATCTTTGCCTTAAGCTCTGCAGACATTGCTCTTCGTTCTGAAGCGCTCCTCAATACATTAAGTTATCCGTAGTGGGAAGGGTTAACTCTCTCTCTCTCTCTCTTTCTGTCTCTCTGTCTCTGTCTCTGTCTCTGTAATATGGCTTTTTCTTTTCTTTTCTTTTTAATCTTTGTGTGATTTGGCTCGGGGCTTGGGGCTCATGCTGAGAGAAGGCAACATTTCTTGTGACAGTGATGAAAGGTTACTCCAGCTTCAGAAGGAGACCAACTAAATGTTCCAGTTCTGACCTTGCTTGAGTGGAGACCTGTTGTTGGCATGTGTTTTTCCCCTCCTTCAAATTAATGACATTTAGAAGCTGAAATGGTGTCTGATGTTTTCCTCCTACAGAGAAATATCTTTGTCCTTGCCACTGACTCAGAAACCCAGTGCTTTGATTATTATAGTATGGCAGGTTGAATGGAAAGGTCTTAAAAAAGTCAAAATAGAAACACAGTCCAAGTCGAGTGTTTCTCCACTGGAGATGGGGTTCCAGCCTCACAAAAGAGGACAGCGGCTGGGAAACAGCAAAAAACTTTCTTACCTCTCAGGATCCAATGTGAGCTAATTGTTGTTATTATCTTTTTATTCTTCTGTTTCAGGAAATTGCAGCTTATTTAATAACATTTGAGAAACACGAAGAATGGCTAACCACATCCCCTAAGACAAGGTAATGTCCCAGATCTCACAGTTTTTCAAATATGTACAGTAAATGGATTGATGTTCATTGATTACCTGATTTGGCCAGTCAATTCATGGGCAAGTTCAAAAGGCCATGTTCTGCCTGAGAGCTTGTGACACTGAGGTCTCAGTCATCAGCCTAAGACGGTGGTAGTGACTGCAATCGGATGGATTAAAAACAGGGCAGCTGCTATCATGCAAGTTGGAAATTTTAAGCTGCTGGCTTGACGCTGGATCCTTCAGCCGGGTGCTTGGAAAAGGTCTGGCGGGCAGGACCATCAGGGGAAGTTGCTTTTGGGAAAGTGCCCATCTGACACCCGTGTTCTCTAGAAACTTACTTTCTAAAAGGGAAACTACCTCACCTGTCCACTTTCATCTCAATACGTTTTACAAACTGAAAGTCAAGTTTTTCTTGATGGTGTTAAGGTCTCCCAAATCAGAATTCACGGCTAAGTTTGCAGTTTATTATTTAGTCAATGTCCGTGAACCTGTCAACTGCCATGGACACTGCACTAGTCTCACCACTTGGGAATAGAGGGAATTGGTGAAGATTCAGCTGACTTGAATTCTGTCAGTGCAAGTGATATTCTTTTGTGAAGAATGGAGACATTGGGATTTAGGGTTGATTTTTAAAGGCAGCCTCTTCTTTCCTCCCTAGCTCTCATGTTTTCATTTTTAGAATGTTCCATTCTAGAGCTTCGGAAATACCCGGCCACTCTCTTCCAATTGCCACAGTTTTTCTATCAGCGGTGACGGGGCCAGGTGTTTAACAGCCTGAGTGGTGTTAGCTGGAGTGCGGCTTACAGGATAACTGCTCTGTGGGTTTGAATTTGAGAGGCAGAAAGCCCAGTCTGTTCCCTTTGTCCAGAAGCACCGAATTCTCCAAATTTGTTAACTGGGAGACCAGGGAAAGGGTTGGGGGTGTGTCCTCTGCCCACTTGGCCATCAGCTTGACCTGTTCATCCTTTGTGAGCCATGGAGGAGAGATGTTTCCTCAGTCTAGAAGATTCTTTAAATATTTCTTCGTGAGGCTTAGGTTTTTACTGGTTAGCATCCATTAGATGAGGACAGAATTTTCCATTTTGAAGGAGGTCAGAGGATACTGAGGAAAGGAGGATTCGTTCCTGAGGTCTGCATCCTCCAGGTGAGGGTAGAGGTTGACTCTGAGCCTTTTACCTTTCAGCCTGAACCCCTCTGTAGGATGTCTTCAACTCCTCAGCCTTCTGAGGCTGTGATTTCCTTTGCTATAAAATCACATGTTTTGTATCAGTCAGCTTTTGATGTGATAATGCCTTGTAAGAAACAGTCTCCAAACTAAGTGACTTATAACAATACATTTTTATTTCCTGCTCATGGGTCTGTGGGGTGGCTGTGGCTTTGAGTTGACTTCAGGACCACTGCAGATGTGTCTTTCTGTTGTAGAACCTAGGCTGAGGAAGCCTCCCTGCCCCCATCCCTTCCCTGTCTGGGACATCTGGTTCTCATGGGGGATGGCAGAGGCTTAAAAGCCCGAGGCAATCCAACGCAGGCACAGTGAAAACCCCTGGATATGATGCTGGATGTGGCATCATATGTCACACCTGCTTACAAATCCATTAGCCAAAGTAATTCCCGTAGCTGAGCCCAATGAGAATGAGGCCAAGAAGGACATTCTTTGCTACAGTGGGGTCAGAGTAGGGGCAGGGAGAATGAATGGTGATGCAGTCTACTCTTTGGTGAGCACAGCCGTGTCCTGTACCATGGAAAGCCTGGCACACTCATCTCTCCTTCCTTCTGGGGACATCTTCTTCCAGGGCAGTGGTTCCCAAACTTGAGCAGGCATCAGAATCAGCTGACGGGCTTGTTAAAGTAACGTGCTGCACCCCACCCCCAGTTTCTGATTCAGTATGTCTGGTGTGGGACCTGAGCACCCGTTATTTCTAACAGGTTCCCAGGTGATGGGGTGCAGCTGGCCTGGGACCTCACTTTGAGAACTGCTGCCCTAGCTTCTCTGGACGGAAGAGAGCCTGTCTGATCCCTGCTGCAGCACCATTTCCTGGCTCCCCACAGCGGTTCTCATTTCGAGCAGCCTCCAGCCGCTCCACGCTCCCTTCCCTCCTCAGCAAAACACTCCCTGAATCTAAGTGGAAGGAAAGAGCTTCTCTTTAGCCAGAGAGTGAGAGTTTCTGGAACGTGTCCCGGGCCAGACATCTGATTTCAGATCTGCAGACACATGTCCTGCTTCAGCTGCCCTCTGACCGCACAGCAAGGCGGGGATTCTGCCTCACGTTTCAGTCTGAATTTGGGTTTCCACGGAGAAGCGAATGTCACTCACGGTCATGCCTGACTCACTTGACTCTTGGGAGTATAAACAGAGCTGAGAGCCTTCCCATCCCGAGGCACAAGGGGTGCCCCGGCAGCAGAGAGGGAGTGTGGGTTTCGATATTGACAGATCTGGGTTTGAGCCTTGGCTTTGTGACTTTAAGAAAGTCATTTCATCCCCTTTCAAAGGTCTACTTTTTCTTCTTCACGCATGAAACAGGGGTCAATGTTGATTCTGTCCTCACTGATTCTGTCACGATGGGGACTGAATGAGATAGCATTTGTGATCTTTCTTTGCATGCTGTGAGGGTCCATGTCCAAGCACGGGGGTGTCATCGTCCCTCTTGTCTGCAAGGGGCTGTCCCCAGGCCTCCTGGAGCCTTTGATTTTAGGACGCACCTTCCACAATCTCTCCAGGCTTTGGAAGGACGAATTTCTTCCCTAAGGGCAGAGGGTGAAGACAGAACGTTTCCTATTAGTCTTATAATATCCAATCCGTGTTTACACTTGAAAGCGTCTTGTCCCAGGAGGGGGGAAAGTTGCTGTGATTGTTCAAGAATCTTCTTAAAGTAGTTGTTGAGTTGAGTTTGGATCTCCCCACCCCGCCTTCTCTTGTACTGAAATTAATTGACGCAGTGAACTGCTGAGCTCTTGCAAACCGGCCTCCTGGTATTAAGGAATTAATGACACCAAAACTCTGTTGAACGAGGAGGCGATACAACTTCTCTTTGCTGCCGCTGCTAATTTCATTTTAGAAAATTAATAAAAATGAATTGCACCACTGACATTTATAGAGTTTCCTAATAAAATGATACATTGTTTGTGTGGAGGAATCCCTATTAAATTAATTGTTGTATTCAGCTCACATATAGATGTTGGTATAGGAGCTGCAGAGGGACCCACTCCTTGTCTCCGTGGCTTGCTGATGGCTGGGGGTTATAAATAGAGCCCTTGCTCGATCCTGCCCTAATTACAGAGAAGGTCCTGGGAGCCCCGCTCACCTGTTTAATAATGAAGTGTGCTACAAGGAGGCTCCCAGGGTTGGGGTCCCGGGGGCAGCAGTGGCGCTATGACAGGGCTGAATGCAGATTGTTGAAACAGCCCATATTGTATTATCAGCAACTGGGATCTTCTGGAAATGGCACCTGGAGAAATCACCCTTCAAGACGTCTTCATTTGGCATTTGCTCTGTGCCCAGCACTACAGTAATGCCGCAGGGAGACCCCAGGGGACTCCACACTCCCCACCCCACCAGCTGGATTTAGAATCTTGGAATCAAGAGCTTCCACCCTCCGTCTTATACGTTCTTC
Source organism: Leucopleurus acutus (assembly GCF_964270905.1). NCBI lineage: Eukaryota > Metazoa > Chordata > Mammalia > Artiodactyla > Delphinidae > Leucopleurus > Leucopleurus acutus. The sequence continues at coordinate 188,471,906 of NC_139143.1, read as the reverse complement.
CAGCTCCTCCTTCTGGCCTTGATTCTTTGTCACTTTCTCTGTGAGGTCCTCCCTGAGCCCACAATTTAGAATCGCACCCCTCCCATCCAGGCAGAATCCCTTTCCTCTTTCCCTGTTTTCTGTTTCTCTAGTGTACTTACCACCGTCTGACACACTGTGCAGTTCCCCTATTTATTTGTTTAATTCACTTATTCATTATCTGACCTCCTCTCCCCCAAAGTAAAAGTACCACAAGGAGAGGGACTTTCGGTCTAGCTCGTTCAAGGGGCCTCCCCAGTGCCTGCAGCGCTGCTGGACACACGGTGCGTGCTCCATGAATATTTGTGAAATGAATGAGAGAGTGAGTCAGGGTTTGAAGGGAGAGACCTGGGCTGACTCTCTTTTTGTCTTGTATAGATTGCCCTTGTACTGTGCTCTGGGGTACTTCTGTGGGCTTGTAAGTCCTTTCAACACCTCTGCCAGGCGATGAGATGGAGAGAGGGTGTATTATCTGTCCAAGGTTGCACAGCGAATGTTGGAACTGGAATTTGAACCCAGGATTATCTTGTTGCAAAGCCCACAAACTTAGCTTTGATGCTAACCCTCTGCTGGTGTGGGATTTGAAGGTGGCCCCGCAAATTGTTCCACTATTCTTTCCCACCTCCCATCTCCACGAGTTCTGAACCACCCGGGAGACCCAGCCTCCCTTTGCTGGTGAGCTTGGCTGTGGGTTCCTGTGCTGGCCTCTGGAGATGGATTTAGCCCGGAGTTGCAGGCAGTGTGGAGAAGCACACACTTCCCCCCAGGGTGGAGAGCAGAGCCCAGCAGAGCACAGGCAGGCGGGCTGCGAAACTTAGCAATCCCAATAATTTATTTCTCGTCCCCTGGGAAACATGCAAACTTCCTTGGAAGCCGGGGACTCGCAAAGCTCAAAATGGAATCGAAAACATTTCCTTCCCAGGAATCCTGTGTGTATCGGTTAGAAGGAGGCTGGAAAATGTTATTCATTATCTAATTAATTAATTAGATTTAAACAGATGACATCTTAACGCTGAAACACTAAAGGTCTAATAATAGAATTTTCCTATAATGAACACTAAATGCTTCTTGGTCAATAAGCAGTACAACAGCCAATAGAGGGAGGGTTCTGGAAGGAAAGGAGAAGAAAAGTGAGACCTGAGTTTCAAGAAGACCCAAGGGACTCGGCGAGAGACCACCCTCGCTCTCCCGGCTCTCAGGACCCTGTAGGTCCACTGCTTCTTCCGCCCTGGACCTTTCCCACCCCAGTGGTAGGAACAAGTCTTGGGTCTTCTGCCCTTTCCTCCAAAGTTCTCCCTCCCAGGACTCCAAGAACTCCAGGGTTTGACTATTAACTCTCTGTGGACCTTGTCCAAGTCTGAACCTCTCTCCTGGGCCGCCTGGATGTCATGTTATTATCTCAAACTCATCACCTTTCCTCTCCCTCCTGCCCTCACTTCTGCTCTTTTTCCGTTCTCTGATTTCCCTTGTTGTCAGAACCTCATCTTAAAGGGTCCAAAGCTCACACCTTGTCCTCCTTCACGGCCCCTCTTTCTCTTTCATCCCCTGAATAGAATTAGTCACCAGTTCTGCCAGTTGCAAACTGTAATTCACATCCTTACTTTCCTGTGTCCCCCAGGTTCGGCCCTTGCCACCTGCATCATGCTTGGGTTATGAAACAGCTCTGGACACTCGCCTCTCCAGGCTGGACTCCTTTCCTCCCGCTGGTTTCCCTGAAACGCTCTTTTTGTTACATTGCTGTTCTCCTTGAAAACCTTAGCAACTTCCTATGAGATGAAGCCCAGTGTTGTGTTCAAGGCCCTTATTCTGCCTCAACCTCCCTTTCTCAGTCTTTTTCTTCGACTCCCCACTGCAAAGCACCCATTACAGTTAGGGGCCTGCTTCCTGCTCTTCAGAGGCCACTGACCTCCCCTCAAATGCCCCACGTCCAACCCAATCTGCCCGCCCCTCGGATCTGACGTCTTCCCAGGAGGTCCCCCAAACACGCCAACTCACGGGGAGCCCTCTTCTCTGTCAGCTTCTGCAGCCCGCGTTCTTTGTCATCAGTTTTTGACAATTTAGTGATCATAAGTGTGGAAGTCTTACCTCCTCACGGGGACAGCGAGCTCCCCAGGGGCAGGGCCGCGCCTTCCCTGTTGTCTCTGAAGGGCTTGCACGCAGAGAAGCAGGAGCTTTGAGGGTGCGCGGCAGTGTGCGGGCTCGCGGTTGAGCGGCAGACTCGCACCTGCGCAGACCAGCGGAGAGGGGCCAGGCGGTGGCGCCTGGGGTGGGCAGAGCGCTCCACCCAGGAAGCCAGCCTCATCAGGCCCCACGTGGGTCCCTGTGCAGGTGGGGCTGCTTTAGCCAGGACCTCTGTAAGTGGCACACGAGAGTCACCTCTCCCTGCCAGGTCTTCTGCTCCTTGGGGCAGTTACAGGACTTTTCTAAGGAAGCCCCTATTCCTGGGGAGTGAGCAGAATAGAATTGCACAAATCATGTGGAGATCCCATCTGGAGGATTAAAAAATTCCCAGAACTAAAAAGGAATTTTTAAGATAATTTTTTTAAAACTTATTTTTATTTCTTTGGCTGCATTGGGTCTTCATGGCTGCGCGCGGGCTTTCTCTAGTTGCGGCGAGCGGGGGCTACTCTTTGTTGCGGTGCGTGGGCTTCTCATTGCGGTGGCTTCTCTTGTTGCAGAGCATGGACTCCAGGTGTGCGGGCTTCAGTAGTTGTGGCTCACGGGCTCTAGAGCACAGGCTCAGTAGTTGTGGCTTATGGGCTCTAGAACGCAGGCTCAGTAGTTGTGGCGCAGGGACTTAGTTGCTCCGCGGCATGTGGGATCTTCCCGGACCAGGGCTCGAACCTGTGTCCCCTGCACTGGCAGGCAGATTCTTAACCACTGCGCCACCAGGGAAGTCATGATACGTGCTACAACATGGATGAGCTATGAGGACGTGATGCTCAGTGAAATGAACCAGCCACAGGAGGGTGAGTACTGGATGATCCCGTTTATGTGAGGTGCTGAAAGCAGTCAGATTCGTGGAGGCACAGAGTGGAATGGTGGGGGCCAGGGGCTGGGGGAGGGGTGGGGAGTTAGGGTTTGATGGGACAGAGTTTCAGTTTGGGATGATGAAAAAGTTTTGAGGATGGGTGGTGGTGAGGGCTGCACAACAATGCGAGTGTACTTAATGCCAGTGAACAGTACACTTAAAAACGGAAAATTTTATGTTATATATATTTTACAACAATTAAAAGAAAAAGATTCCCACGACTGCCTCTGTAGCTGTGTCCAGCCAGGCAGAGCCGGGAGCTGAGGATTGGTCCTGTGCGTGTGTGCGTGTGCGTGTGTGCGTGTGTGCGCGCGCGCGTGTGTGTGTGCGCGTGTGCGTGTGTGTGTTTGTGGCGGGTGCTATTGGTGGACAGTTGGGGAGGGCAGCTTTATACCTAGATCATTTCAGGGACTCTGTCCTTCGGAACTGCAAAAGAAGAAATAAACTAGGCTGGCAATGATTTCAGTGCGGTGACCTCTGCATTCTGTGAATTGGGGAACCTGCTATCAAATTAATATAACGATGTGTCATGTTACATCCATTCCGCACTTCCTACCACATTGAGCAAATTCTTGACGAAGTCCAAACTGTTATCATTAACCAAAGAGCAAAAGTAGCAGCGGGTGGCAGCCGCTGGCTCAGGACTCACGAGGAGCCCCAGCTGCCCTGGGCCCCCCGGAAGGCATGCGCCTTGGGGGTCCTGTAGTTTGGATGCATTTCTGGATGAGGCGGGGAAGGAGCGGTGACCTGGATCCTGAGGAAGTGTCTGGTGTCTCGATGGTGGTGGGGAAATCCCCAGCCTCCATATCAAAGTGGGTCTGCCCCAGATTCCAGCGCATCTTCCAGAATCACAGAATGCAGAATGTCAAAGTGGGAGGAGACGGTGGAGGCCGCCGATTCCCCCCGGTGCCCAGGAAGGGGGCCAAGGCGGGGGCACTGGCTGCCCAGAACCCTGGTCCTTGGTGCCCCTGGGAGCAGACCCAGGCTGGCTTCAGGTTTCCAGCTGCACAGCCTTAAGTGGCCACCCTTTGTGCAGGTGGGTGCGGGGGCATTTGTCACACTCACGGGCTTTGTGTGTCCTCTGCTATCGTGCCAGCTCTCATCACCTCCCTTCCCACTTCCTGGAGCCAGGAGTGCAAGTCTAGGGCCTCTTTCCTGGGAGGGAGCCAACAGAGGGGAGAGGGTGGGTTTGTGTCTCGTATCTCGCCGGTTTAGGCAGCTGCCAGCTTCTGCCTCCAACCTCCACTTTCTTTTACCCTCTTTATTTTTATCAACAATATCCATGCACGTAGTTTAATCAGGCAAATGGTCCTAAAAGTCTTGTAAGAAGGAACAGCAGCGCTGTGCCCTACAGCTCAGTCCCATCTCCCAGGAGTGACCACTGCCAATTCTTTTAGTTCTGATTTACCTCCCGACTTTTCAATGTGCTTATTCTGCTGTCTCTTGATTTGTCAGTTTTAGATGTTATCTTCTGACTTCCCTGTGTGCTGGAGGAGGATCTGTTCTCTCACTCTGCCATCTCCTCTGCTTCCCGTATCTGGGAAGAGGGCTCGTCAATGGAGGTAGCCAGCTTCCAGGGGTGGGGATCCTGAAAGTCTGCATCTCCAGATACCGACGTCTGGAGATGCCACTCGGGGTTCTCCGGAGAAGGATCTGTCAGTGCGCTGCCTGGTGGTTTGGGCTTGGAGGCTAGTGGTCTGGGAAGCAGGCAGGGAGGGGGCTTGAAATTTCACCATCAATTAACGAATTCTCCTGGTTTACATCCGTGTTTCCTGCCTCTCCTCTGCTGTCTCCAAGTTTGGGGTCTTTCGGGGTCCCTTTCTGCAAGAAGAAACACGTCTCCAGTGGGGGCAGAGACCGGTGGGGTGTGTAGGGCCCTGGGAGGGTCTGACTGTTCCCTGCACAGGTCTGCAGCCTCTCCCTCCCTCCCTCTCACCCTTTCCGAGTCTCTGCTTCTCTGGCACCTGATCCTTCCAGTCCACGGGTCTTTCTGGGGCTCTGCAGGCGAATTGGCTTGTTTATCCTGGTGCCCCCTCGAGGGCACGTGGGTTTTTGCTGCTTCTGTTCTGCCGAGTCGGTTACCAACGCTGCATCTGCCGTCCATCTCTCTAGACTGTGTTGACACCCTTGACCCCCTCCTGTCTCCGTTCCCCTTTGCTCTGTCCTTGTGGGTTTATACCCGTGATCACCCCTCTACTGTCATTAGATCGGAGACGCGATGCTCGGTCCTTCACGTCAAGGGACCCTGTCCCTTGAGGGTGGTGCTTGCTGGCCACTGCCCAGCCCTTCTGCCTGGGACCTGCTCCCCTGTTTTCTCTTCCTCTCTCCTCTTCTTAGGCTCACTCTCAGTCTTACTTGCTCTTTCACTGTCTTGCTTTTTTCTCTTTCTCTCCTTTTTAGTCTGCAGAAAGAAATGCCTCACGATGCAGTTTTGAAGTTTCGAAATGCACAGCTGCTTAGGGCCCAGGAAACCCTGCGGCTGAGACGTGCAGGCTTCTTGGGTGCAGGGAGGTGGGCCCAAAGGCCAGCAGCTCCAGTGATACCACACCCTCTTTAATGCAGCACCCCCGGCTCAGAGCCTCTCCTGGTGTGGGCATAAGGGGTGTGACCTCTTCTGGGCAGGATTTTGGGGGTCCTGGGTGTGGCCAGGGCCAGTCAGTATGCCATGCAAGTCACCTGACAATGGCACCTTGATGCCTTTGTCTCTACTTGGCTATGAAGGTGTCTTCCGTGATTGTCCAAGTCTCCGGGCAGGGTGCTTCTCATCAGGGCACCTGCGATGCAAGTTGGGGTGCAGGGCACTCTGCCTGGAGACTGCTCACCCAGGGGACACCTGCCAGCACCTCTAAGCAGGACGCCTGACAGTAAAGACTTTCTGAGAATGAAACACACTGGCATTGTGCTCGCACAAATGGGTAGGCATTCACCTACCCTGTCGGAGTCCATCAACTGTAATCTCATTTTCCTTCTGCTGCCGACCAGTGTATTCTTAGCATCTTCACTCCCCTTTCCTGAATTTGGAAAATTAGGATTGTCTGGTATCTCTGTAATTCGTCCAGATTGGTATCTGTGGTATTTCCTCCGGATCAATTCTGATCTAATAAATCGACGTTGGCTGTGCAGAGAGGGGGCCGATGGTGTGCTTGGGGGTGTCGCAAGGTCGGAAGGTGTGTTCTCGGGATGGACCACTTTCTGCAATTCGTCATCTTCCGTGTAACGAGTAGTTCTCAAATCAGCTGGGTATTCTGGGCTGGAGATTCTCCCACTGTTCGCAGTCTGGCTAGGAGGTAGTATTATCTTTGCTATTCTTAGATTTTTTAGTCTTTTATTATGGGACTTTAAAAAAATTCAAAAGAAGCCAAAACCAAAGGAAGAAAATCTCTCCTGGTTCTCCAACTCTACCTCATATCCCACTTTCCACACAAGCGTTTGCTTTGTATCGTGTGTGTTTATATACATACACACATGTACAAATGCATAATACACCCATGTGCACAGACACATACATACACAGAAGTACACGCACACATACTTACACACAACACACACATGCACACAAATAGACACACACATGCACAGACATGCATGGACACATAATATATAACATAACACACATGTAAGCAATGTATACATGTGTGCACACAACACTCATACATACATTCAGAAATACACAATATACACATGCACACTTATACACGTATACATAAGTGCACAACATATACGAATACACAACAGCCCACACACATACACACATGTGCACACGCAACACATACTTCGCCGCTTCAGTCGTTATTTTCTTTTTTTCTTCCAGTTTTACTGAGATGTAACTGACACACAGCACTGTATAGTTTAAGATGTACAGCGTGATGATTTGACTTACATACATCACGAAGTGATTATCATAGTAACTTTAGTGACCATCCTGCATCTCAAATAGATACAAAATTAAAGAAATGGAAAAACTTTCTTGTGATAATAACTCAGGATTTACTCCCTTAATTTTCATATGTAACATAGAGCAGTGCTAACTGTATTGAGCACAGTGTACATCACACCCCTGGTACTTATTTACCTTGTAACTGGACGCTTGTACCTTTTGACCACCTTCCTCCAATCCCCCCTCCCCCCCTCCCCCCACTTCTGGTAACCACAAATCTGATCTTGTTTTCTATGAGTTTGTTTGTTGTTTTTTTTGTTTGTTTGTTTGTTTTTTGCGGTACGCTGGCCTCTCACTGTCGTGGCCTCTCCCGTTGTGGAGCACAGGCTTCAGACGCGCAGGCTCAGCGGCCTTGGCTCACGGGCCCAGCCGCTCCGCGACATGTGGGATCTTCCCGGACCGGGGCACGAACCCGTGTCCCCTGCATCGGCAGGTGGACTCTCAACCACTGCGCCACCAGGGAAGCCCAGTTTGTTTGTTTTTGAAGTAGCATCGACCTACAACACTGGGTTAGTTCCTGTTATACAACATTGCGATTCAATATTTCTATATATTTTGAACTGGTCACCACAGTAAGTCTAGTAAAGTACTACATGTCACCATACAAAGATATTAACTAATTATTGACTATATTCCCCACACTGTACATTTCATACCTGTTTTGTAAGAAAAAAAATGTCTGGGAGAAATTTCCTTCTTTTCATTCAATGATTTAATAAGATGGAACATTGGAACATTTTGGGTAAAGGAAAATTTCTCCTAGAAGAGAGAAATTCTCCTGTCCTGGCAGCCCTGATCTCATCTGGTAGGGAACCTATGGCTGATTGAGCCATTTAGTCTGAGGTGATTCTGGGGAGGCCGGAGGGGGGCCTGAGTCTAGACCCGGGGCAGCTGCGTGCCGGGGAGAGGGTCCTGGCTATGCCGAGGGCAGGGGGCTGCTTTGTGATTCCCATCACTGCCCTAATGAGGTCAGTAGGAATTTGGGACCAGATTTTTTTTTTTTTTTTGAGAATTCTTTAGGAACAGGAACTTTTGGACTGTGGTGGAATTGGATTTGTACATAAAAGGGCAGTTGGCCCTTAGGCTGAAATGTCAGGGAGATCAGAGCACTGCCAGGCTTAAGGGGAAAGCTGTAGAGGAAGGTGATGAAATTAGGGAAAGCACAAAACGTGCAACGATGGAGAAACAAGAGCGGAGGAAACCTGCTCGCCTCCCCCATGGAGCACAGCTTGCCCCGGGAAATGTGCCGTTTCCACACATAGTCACACACACACAAACCCTCGGTGCTCCTGCCTCAGTGTCACGGGCCCACAATAGTTAATTCGGTCCACCGACTTCGGGAGGTGCTGCCCCTGGATCTGGGGGTTGACGGCACTCTGGCGAAGGCGCGTCATCTTCTCCCATGGGGTTGGGCGTGAGCCTTTTCCTCCCGAATCAAATTGTCACCTCTTGTATCGTTGGTCTGCTCCGTTCTATTTATTCAGTGGACATTGCTCGCGGTGTGCCAGGCGCCATGCTGGGCTTTGGGGATGGAGGAGTGAACCAGACAGATAGTTTACGATAATGGTGCTGCTGACAAGGGATGCCAGGGCCAAGTGCACTGAGAGGCTGGTCCTCCAGCAGACGGGGTGGGAGGGACCGTCAGGCTGCCTTCCTGAGGAGCTGAGCTTTGGACAGAGACTTGAAGGACGAGCATGTGTATGTGCGTGTATGTGTGTGTGCTGGGGGTGGGATGAGCTGGGCAGAAGGAGAGCACATCATTCCCTGGCTGTGCTGGAGGAGCCTGTGCAGATCTGGGCAGGAAGGCGTCAGGAGAGGGTGGGAGCGGACAGGAAGTCCTTGCAGCCCAGGTAGTGAAGGTGGAGAGACGCGGGTGGAGGTGAGGTGAGGGAGAGCCGTGGAGACCAAGCTAAGGGTTTGGGGACAGCGCTGGACAGTGCGGACCCACACTGGTGGGTTTTGAGCGGGGCAGTTAAATGAGCAGATGTTGATGACAGCCTCGTCCTGGTGGCCCTGTAGCTGGGGAAAGACTGGAAGGACAAGAATGGAAGGACAGAGAAGCAGGAGGGCGCCCACACTGGCCTCTGCAGATACCCACTTTAGTGATGGAAAGACTGAGCCTCCATCTGTCAGAAGGTACCTGCGTCCTGTTACTGCAGGACAGACCTTTTACTTTGGAGAGTCAGAAGTCTCAGTGAACCAGGCTCCCTGGTGAATTTGGGTGCTCAGCGGCTCAGAGTTCAAAGCTTTGGTTCCTCCTGAATGCCAGCTGCCCAGCACTTGGCTGACGTCACCCCCCACCCGCCCCTCTGTCCCCTCACAGTTCTCCCACCCATGTGGGCTCAACCCCTCCTCCTCCCACCAGGGTTCTGACTGAGGCTGCGGGGGAGGAAGGGACCTCCAGGGCGAGGGGATCTGTTGGCTGGGATGGCTTCATGCCACAGCCCGTCTACGTACGTGTGAAAAAAAATATTGACGACATTGGTGGTGATGGATGACAGGAGAATGCACGGGGGAAATATTCTCTTGCAATAATTGCTAAACTCTGAGTTCTTTTCCGGCTGTGGTACAGAATTCCAAGGTGAGAAAAAAAAAATCTCTCTTACCACTTCATGAGTGAGTAGCTTGGTTCTGCCTCTTGGAGAAAAATTCCACCTTTAACCCCATATATCCCGTTGGCGTATGTCTGGAATTACCCGTAGTTACATTTCTCTGGTGTTTAATTTCCTTATCCAGTGCCAGAGGGTCTGCAAGGAGACATCAGAGTTTTGCAGTTTATTAATTTTGCATTAAATAATTAATAGTAAAGTTAATTGATGGATTATTCAATTTTCAGGTAAAATGGGACGATAAATATTCATAACTTATTTTATTAAGGGAATTTCCATTTCTTATGTCATTAAATCTAGATTAACGAAGGCTGATTTTAAATGAAGATTGAAAACAATTGTGCTTTAGAATTAATTTGCTAAGTTAAGGTCATTGCCTTGTGAGTTTACCCCCTGCCAGAAAGTTAGGGCTTCATCATCTCTGGATAAATGTCTGAATTCACAGAAGTAGCATTGCCATTAGTTTAGGAAAATTCCACAAGTCTGCTGGGGGTTTCTCCTACGATGTTCCCGGTTCCCGAGGGGCACTGAGACGAGCGTGGTGAAGTGGGTGGGCCCGGAGGGCAGGTCTGGGATCCTTTCCAGGGAGTGTCCGGCTGTGGCTTTGAGCTGTTTGTTCAGGAACTGCAACAGGATTTAATACTAACCCAAACCAGACGTGATGAGTGAGGGTATACATCCTGGTGAAAGAATGCTAACATGCACGTGCTTCAAAGTCAATTTTAACATAACTTTGGGTTTTGCCATGGAGTTTTAGGAGGTGCTTGATTTCCTATCTAAAAATACTCACAGCCAAGGGTTAACTACAGCTTCAATTTTTATTTGCATTTTTTAGCTATCTGATTTCTTTTATGTTATGTTAATTTGTAAAACTGCTTAGAGCATGGACCCACGCACTGGTACTGAAGATTTCTGAGTACCTCATAGGCTGTTGATAACTTGCAGAGCCCGTTCAAATCGGGGATCTTAATCCTCAAAACAGCCCTGCAAAGTGGGCAAAGCTCAGTGGGATACTGAGACGGAGAGAAAGAGAGAGAGAGAGAGAGAGAGAGAGAGCGCCATGTATTAAATGAAGCCCTTCTTTCTCCTGTCCAACCATCTGGCCACTTCCCTCAGCTCAAGGAAACAGAGTCTCAGAGATTATGTGAACTGCCCAAGGTCACCTCAGCTAATTAGCCATGGAAGTTGGGACTAGAGCCCAGGTCTCTCTGACTCACACTTGAGTGTTTTTTTCCCAACTTCAGTATCTAGTGCTTTAAAATAATTTTTTAACCACCCGGAGTAGTGGGGCATTTGGGAGTATTTATAACCCGCAGAACAGTTTTCTCTGCACTGCCAAGCGTTCATTATAATTTTCCAGTGCAATTCCTGCTCTGAAGAAGTTGATCCTATGGTAAAAGCCTTGCTTTCAGAGGAGAGCATTTGATGCTGCATCTCGTGAACCCATGCTCCTAAAATTATCTCTAATTGGCTTGGAAAGGGGCTTCCAACAGGCAGCTGGCTTAATGTCTCCACTTTCTGGTTGTGACTCAGGGAGCCACCAGGGCTCCATCTGGTTTGGGATAGTGGTCTTATTAACTCGGAGGGTGAGATCCTATCAGTAACATGCGGGTTGAAGGGCTGCCCTGTCAGGGGAGGTGGTGTGGAAACCGCCAGGGACAGCCTGTCCCGTTATGGATGCAGGACGGCAGCGGGGGCCAGGAGAGGGGGCGATGACATGCGGTTCCGCAATGCCGAGCATCATTCAATGAGTCCCTCCTGAGCACCCGCTGGGCGCCGCGCGGTTACAAAGGGGGTGGAAAACATGGCCCCTAATCCAATTGCAGAGACAAGCCACACGTATCTGAGATAACTAGAGGGTAATTCCCAGACAGCGCGCGGCAGAGCCTGCGGTGTGTGTGTGTGCGGTGTGTGCACGTGCTCCCTCGCGCACACGGAGAGGTGTAGGAAGAATGCAAAACGGGGCCAAGATCAATTGGATTCGATTGATTTCATTGGGAAAAACAGCACAGCAACATTTGCAAGGGTGAATTTCAGTCAGAAAACCGTGAACTTTGGTGGGGGGATGGTGCACCCTGATGGGGGATGGAAGAGACGACACTTGGGACTTTTCCTGTCCCGATATCACAGAGAGAGCTGTTAACTGGTGGCTTTGGCATAAATGATTATAAGGCTCTAGAGGCCATAGGGTGCCTGAAGCATTCCGGGAGGGAGGGAGGGAGGCCCCTGGATGTCTTCATTTGTGCCCAGTGTGTGCAGAGCCTGGCAGAGGCTGGACAAGGAGGCAAAGCTGCTCCTGACGCTGAAGAGCTGCCCTCGAGGGCACAGACACGCCCCCTTTGACCACGTGTGCAGGCGGGCACGGGGAGGTTAGCGGCCCTTCCCAAGGAGGGGTCAAACCCACGTCTGTCTGAGCGGAAACCTCTGTTCCTGTGACTCGTAAAGCTCGCGAGATCAGAGCAGAACCATTTACAAGGGCGCCCTGATGGGTCATGGAGATCAGGCTGACTTTTCCCCTTACTTGAGAGCAGTGGTTCTCAAAGGGGGATGATTCTGGCACACCCCTCCCCACTCTGCCTGGAGACATTTCTAGTGGTCACAGTGAGGGAGGCTTGCTACTGGTATCCAGCGGGCAGAGGTGTCACTGATGTTGGTAAACACCCTACGATGCACAGGACAACCCCTCACATTAAAGAATTATCTAGCCCCGGGCTTCCCTGGTGGCGCAGTGGTTGAGAGTCCGCCTGCCGATGCAGGGGACACGGGTTCGTGCCCCGGTCCGGGAAGATCCCACATGCCGTGGAGCGGCTGGGCCCGTGAGCCATGGCCGCTGAGCCTGCGCGTCCGGAGGCTGTGCTCCGCAATGGGAGAGGCCACAACAGTGAGAGGCCCGTGGACCGCAAAAAAAAAAAAAAAAAAAAAAAGAATTATCTAGCCCCAAATGTCAATATTGCTGAGCTTGAGAAACCTGGGGTCAATTAAGAGATTTCATGCTGGAGCCAGTGGTGGTCATGGTCCAGACTGGATTTGAATCCCAGTTCCACCACTTATTAGCAGCCTCAGTTTCCTCATCTGTATAATGGGAATTATAATGGGGAAACTCCTGTTGTTGTGAGTGAAGTGTGTTGAGCACTTGTGGCATGGTGTTATTGGTATATTTATTATGATTCTCTTACCAGGAACCCATTCAGATGGCCCCTGGACTCTGTACACACACAGCCAATTGTCCCCCCACTTCTATGTCTGTGGTTGTACAGGATGATGGCCTGAAGTCTCATGTCGTTTTCAACTACCAAAAATGATCCTTGGGATAAGCACATTTCAGAGAGGAAGGAGGAGAGAGAACTATGGGAGTTCACATCACAACACTCAGCAGAGGAGAGCATTTTAAATAGGGGGTGGATGTCTGAGCACAGACCAAGCTCAGAGCCCCAAACTCATTTATGTATGCGTGCAAAAAGAATTTATTGATCACTGTGTTATCTACTGCTGTATCACAATTTACCTAGAAACTCAGTGATTTAAAATAACAAATATTTATTATTTCACTGTTTCTGTGGGTCAGGAATCCAGGACAGCTTGGCTGGATGCCTCTGCCTCAGGCTCTGTCACAGGGCCACAGCCGAGGTGTCAGCCGGGGCTGCAGACCCATCTGGAGACGGGAGTGGGGCGGGATCCACTTCCAAGCTCTCGTGCCTGGTTGCTGGAGGATTTGGTTCCTCCCGGCTGTTGGCCAGAGGTAACCTGGGCCCCCTGCCCCGTGGGCCTCTCCAACATGACGGCTTGCTTCATCAGAGCGGGTTAGCCAAAGAGCACGGGAGTCTCTGGAATCCGACCCCACAGTCACATCCTGTTGCTTTTGCTGAAATCTGTTTCTAAGAGGTGAGCTACTGGCTCCAGTTCACACCCAGGGCAGGGGATCCCACGAGGGCGTGGATTCCAGGAGGTGAGGGCCACTGGGGGCTGACTTAGGTGCTGCCTACCACAATGACAGATGACACAAGACTGATGAGAAGGGCCAGGCGTACCTGGGGAGCTAATCGTGGCATTCGCGCTCGCTTTCTGCGTGAGCAGAGCACTTTTCCTCTCTGGGACTCGGTTTCCTTCTCCGTAAAGTGACTGAGTTGGATTGCAGGATGGCAAGGATGAGTGGTCCACCTGTGCTCAGGGCAGGCGTCAAGGATCGTGCCCCCACTTTCCTGAGAGCTGGCTCCAGCCTCAGAAGCCTTCCTAAACAGCGCTCGTTTCAGGCGGCCACTCCTAGTCGTGTTCGCACCCGTTTGCCGTCTCTGAGTGACCTCTAGACGGACCTTCTGTGGTTATGGCAGCTCAGACCACCAACCAAGATGTTACAGTGAAAAGGGGCAGGTGGGCCGGTCTCCTGTTGGCCGGAGTGAGAAAGCTGACAGCCTCGTGTTTGTGAATCCCGGCTGGCCCGGCTCTCTCTCTGCAGCCCAGCCCGTCCTCATTCAGCAGCCCAGCTCCGATGGGCTGATTCAGCGGGGCCACCTGCTGAGGAGCCGTGGGGTCTGAAGCCCAGAGTGGGCTTGGCCTGGCCTGGCCTCGTCGTTGGTGCGTGGGCTTCTGTGCGGCTCCTCATGGGGGCAGATTTGGGTCCAGTGACTCTCCTGCCTGTGGCGGCCTGGAAAGGGAGCACGGGTCGTTCCGGGAACGAGCTTGAGGCAGCCCGAGGTATTCCTGCACTCAACTGATCGGACTTTCAAATGATTCATTCTGTTCCTTCCTGGGTCGTGTTCCTGGGCTCCAGGTATTGGCTTAATTTGCTTCTGAGATCTCGACACCACCCGTTCATTGCTTCCAGGAGCTGCTGGGGCATCCTGTTAACGAGGAGCAGAGCATGTGTTCGGGCTGTGTAACCCTTTATCCCAACCCATTAGAATTTGCAGCTCCCCCAACACCCCTGCTTTTCTTGAAGTGTCTTTTCCTGAAGGGCTGGAATATTCAGAGGCAGTTTAATAGACATCGGTTTGTGATGATTTTTAGCCACTGTGCTTCAGGAGAGTTGAGAAGCCAATAATTAATCCCTTCAACAGGTCATCCTTTTGCTTTAAAATGACCTAATAGCTGAATTGCTTGAGCGGGCTGGGCCGGCCTGACCCATTTCGGCTCCTTGCCTTCTGCTGCTTCATTCAGATAAGTCCGCTGTGAATTATCCAGCTCTCTTGCAGGGGCGAGTGTGTCCTCTTGCTGTAATATCTAATTAGCTACCTGGGAGGCCAGTGTCATTTTACAGACAGCTGCTGCTCAACTAGGGCGGATGAATGGGTATCCTTAGGACAGGGGTCAGATTCTGCCTTTTCAAGGAGGTTGGTTTGTCCTCTGACCCCAGAGGGACAGCACTGGTCCTCGGGCTTGTCCAGGCTCCCCTTTGCTTGGTCCTCTGCCCATGCCAGCAGAAAGTGACCCCAGGTCCCTCCCAGCTTAGGGACTCTCGGGTGACTCCTATCTCCACGTGCATCCCTACTGCACTGGTGTGCTATTGCCTCCGTAAGTGGTCACCACAAATGCAGTGGCTTAAAGTCCACACGTCTGTTATCACAGAGTCTGTAGGTCAGACGTGTGGCACAGGTCTCTCAGCAGGGCTGGCTCCCCCTGGAGGCTCTGGGGAGAATCCGTTTCCTTTTGCCTTTTCCAGCTGCTGGGGGCACCGCACTCCTTGGCCCACGGCCCCTTCCTCTGTCTTAAGAGCCAGCAATGTAGCATCTCTCTGACCCTCTCTCCATCTCTGCTCTCCTCACCTCCTCCCTCTTCCACTTTTAAGGATCCTTGCGGTTACATTGGGCTTGTCCAGGTTCTCCAGGACACTCCCCGTACATGAAGGTCGGCTGACTCTCAGCTCACTAGCAGCCTTAATTCCCCTTTACCGTGTAACCTAGCCTACTAGCACACTCACAGGTCCAGACTTGACGATGGGGATGTCTTGGGGGCACACCTACCATTGCCCTGGCTTCACTGTTGCTGGTTTTGTGGAACTTTCTGTTGGGAAGGAAACCTCTGAGAGTTCCCCTGAGCAGGCAGCCTCATGCAGTTTTAGGTGTGGGCGTTACAGACAGACAGACAAAGAGACAGACCTGGGCCCGTCTTAGTTCACGTGGCCAGCAGGAAAGTTGCTTCGTCTCTCTGAGCCCCAGCTTTTTTTTTTTTTCCTGTGAAATGGACCTGTGAATACCCATCTCCCGGGACTGTTGCAAAGATTCGATGAGATCCCATGTGCAGAGCCATCCAGAGGCGGTAGCGGTTCCTGTGTCATCATGTGTCTTTGTCCTTAGTCTGAGTGTGGGGACATCTCTCTGTCGGGAGGAGGGGTTGGTGTCTCTTTAACTCGTTCCCTGAGCCCCGCCCCGAGGAGGACGTACGGGGGTGCTGGGGGCATCTGTCTGATTCCGGAGCCGACTGCTGGTCCCCTGGTTGTCGCTCAGGTCTGGCTTCATTCAAACCCATCCTCTTACTTTTAGGGGACAGGACTGTGTGTCCCTGAGAGGCACGGGCTGACCTTTTCCTCTGTCTCTCTCGAGATGCCTGGAGATTATTTTCCTGACATTTCCCTCGGGATGGGGTCTCTTGACTCCTTCCGGGGCGGGGGACTGTGCCAGCTCGTGTTTTCCTCATGATAACTGGCAGAGACGGAGGTGATCGGCTCCGGTTCAGACAGAAGATGAAGACGTGATCACCTGCCCGAGGTTACGTGGCTGACGAGGGACAGAGCTGAACACCAACCCTGGCCCTTCCGATCAAGGCTGACTGTTCTTTGGGTTCTAGCCGTCCTCTCCCTCAGATGCCCAGCAGATGCTGGCTGCCCATGAACAGCTTCGGGGGCCCCCCCTCCTCCCTCTTATTTCTGACCTCCTTTGTGGCAGCACATCCTGGGGGCCAACAGCCCCCTCTTCACTCTCTCTCTCTCTCTTTTTAACTTACTAGAGTATCAGCTTATTAAACAAATATAACTCAGTTGGAAGAGTTGCATAGGGCAGGGTACGGGGAGACAGTGCGGGGCGTCCGGGCCTGCTCTGAGCACGCCAGTCTCCCCAAGTCTCCACGTGTCCCCCCCAGCCCCCGGTTCATGCTTGTCTTTGACTTGGGAAAGGCAGGCAGTGATCACACGGAACTGAATGGTTCCCTTTGACCTTCTCCAGGTCCTTGTCCCCTTGCTGTCCTGGAAATGTCGGGCTCTGCAGCTAAATCGCAGGGGACATTTGCTTATTTCTTCCACTTTCCAGGACTCACTTCGTTGCAGGGGGTGGTGGCGGCGCTCTGGGTTCCGGCTCTTACACTTTTGTAGCCACGCCGCTGAAGGTATTGGTTGATTTCCCTCCTGCTTCGCCCTCTGCCCCACCTGTGGAAGCCTTCCCGGGAAGCCTCGTGTCCCCCTCTTTGGGTACACTGGCCCAGTCTCTCCTGGTCCTTCCACGGGGCTCCCGGTTCACCCCAGGAAAATGTAGCATCAGCAGGAGAAGCGGCAACCTTCTGAAATGCAATGTGTGCAGATAAATTATTCAAGGAAACTTAGTCTCACTTTATTAAGGCAGGAACCATGCTTTTCTGTCAGAAGCCACAGACAGGGGCGGGATGAATGGGAGGCCCTGGGACCCAATGGCTCCTGGGGCCAGAGGACTGTGGCTGCCGCAGACTGATCACCAGCGTGGGGTTCGGGCTGGGATGCCCACCTGTGCCCTTGGCCTTGTGCTCAGATGTGGCCCGTTTAACCAGGCAGGGCTGCCTGGAGAGAGGAGAGCGAGACAGCTTTCTAGGCAAGGGCCGTCCTGACCCGACTCCCTGGGTCTGGAGAAGGATCCGGGGCTGGAGTGGCTTTGGGTCCGAGCGTCCAAGAGTAGAGAGAGGAAGGAGGGTCTCAGGCCGACCTCCCACCCCGGACAGGCCAGGGCCACACGTACTTACACGTGGTATTTCACATCATAATAAGGTTAAAGAGTTTGTGGCATTTCTAATGCTTTTTGGATTAATTTATATTCTGACATGGTAATGAGGAAGCAGCTTTTGCCCAAGAGGTGAGATATGCAAAAATAACCTTTAAGTTTCTCATAATTAACCTTTAATGATATTCTCTCGCTTTAGCCGTATATTTTATGCCTCAGAAATGTAACAGACAGGAGGAGGCGAGCGCTTCCTGCCTCCAGCTGTCTGGCAAAGGTGAAGTCGCTTGGATGCAGGAGTTTCTACCTCTCAGTACGTTTGGTCAAAGGCTGTCTGGGAGGGTGAAGTAGTGAGGTCACCACGGGAGCCCTTGGCCTTGTGACCGCGCGGGCCTTTCTTTTGATCGGTCGTGAGCCTCGGTTTCTGATTCTTCAGCCTTGCTCCTGGCAGCCCCTCCCACCATGGCCGTAGCCGTGCCTTATGCCCAAAGCAGTGCCTTTCCTCTACCCTCTTCCCCCTTAACCTTTGCAGTATCTGCCCCCACGGACTGATCCGCCCTTTGTCAAAGTCCTCTGGTTGATTCCGTGGCGCCAAGGGCTGTGAATAAGGCTCTCTCCTACCCTCGGAGCTCAGGTCTGGTGGGGGTGGGGGGAGGGCTGCAGATACACAGACCACAGAGACAGCGCGGGCAGGACAGTACCATCTCCGTGAGCTGTCAGGGAAGGCTTCTCTGCTGTGGCCCAGTCGCCCTCTGTCTTAGCCAGGGGTCTCCAGATAAGCAGAACCAATAGGGTGTGTGTGTGTGTGTGTGTGTGTGTGTGTGTGTGTGTGTGTACGTGTGTGTGTACGTGTGTGTATGTGTATGTGTGTGTGTATGTGTGTGTATGTGTGTGTGTGTGTATGTATGTGTGTGTGTATGTGTGTGTATGTGTGTGTGTGTGTATGTGTGTGTGTATGTATGTGTGTGTGTATGTGTGTGTGTATGTGTGTATGTGTGTGTATGTGTGTGTGTGTGTGTGTGTGTGTGTGTGTGTGAACTTATTTTTTTACAAGGAATTGGCTCACGTGACTATGGAGGCTGACACATCCCAAGATCTTCAGTCGGCCAGCTGGAGACCCAGGAGAGCTGATGCGTAGTTCCCGTCTGAAAGCCAACAGGAAGAGCCAACGCTTCAGTTCCAGACTGAAGGCAGGAAAAAGACTGAGGCCGCAGATCAAGGCAGGCAGGAGGAGTTCTTCCTTCCTTGTGGCATGGTCAGGGCTTTTGTTCTCTTCAGGCCTTCCACTGATTGGGTGAGGCCCACCCACATTCAGGAACCCCACCTGCTTTACTCAGCCTATGATCCAGATGTTCATCTCATCCAACAGCGCCCTCACAGACACACTCAGAATACTGTTTGACCAGCTGTCTGGACACCCCGCGGCCCAGTCAAGTTGACATATAAAAGCAGCCGTCACAGCCTCCTGGCTTCAGAGCCCTCTTTCCTGGTCACGTTGGCGGGCTCTTCCTTGCCTTCTACCTCTGTGCTTTCCTCCACCATGTCTAGGGAGGTGACTTCCAGTGCTTGGCCGATGACCCGGCTGGTTTTAATTAGTTAATTTAAAAAATCAGTTACAGTAGAGAATCATCATCACGATAGATACATGCCTTATGAATTTTAACTTAAAACCTACAAACAGGTATTGACTTTGCTGTCTTTTAACTCGGAGCCAAGTTTTTGTGTTTTTTTTGTTTTTTTTCCCTAGGGTGGGCCTGCTGATCGTGGGTGAATTCCATCTTTTTTCACAGGTCACCTCGTAATACGCTGCCTACCATTTCCAATTTAGATGTCTTCGAAGGGGAGGGGAAACTAAGGACACTTGTGAAGCAGTCCGAGTACAGAGTCCTCTAGAGTTTTACGACCCCTCCAATATTTTATTGTTGAATCAATCCCCTTCAACTTGGCAACATTCTTTAGGCAACTCACTTTTATTGAATCTTGCTAAGTATCTGACTTAGTGTTCACAGGAAAAACCAGCTTTCCTTTTGTACTCACGTTTCGGTGTTCTATATATTATTTATTTACATAATTGCAGTGAAAACTACAATTCGCCAGCACAAACAGGCTTGGGAATCAACTGGCTCTTGGCACACATACAAACCCAGATGAGGGATCAAGGAATGCCCTACTAGAGAGTAGTTGCTACCTGTGGTCCACGAGCTGCTGGGTGTTCAACAGATGGGGGGTGGGGGGTTGCTCACTCGTAGCATTTGCCAGTTTCCACGGTGTGATCGCTCCCGCCAAGCTGAGTTCACGTGACCAGTGGCTCAACGGTCCAACCAGCTGAAACCCCCCCTGAAAAAGCGACCGCCGGCTCCCCTGGGCGGACACGGATTGACCTGAGCATGCGGTGCCCACCACCCTCCCATCCTGGGCAGGTGATGGGCCTCAGGCATTGGGCGTCGTAGAGGGAGGTGGAGGAGGCAGCTTATCTGGGTCCTTGATGAAGGGGAGGCCAGTTCAGAGAGCCTTTCCTGTCCCTACAGACCTGCCGTCGTTCATCTTCACTCAGCAACCAGCTCCCCTTCATGCTCCTGACCCCCGCCACCACCCCGCCCCTCCGCATCTCCGTAGCCACCCCTCCTTCTTTTGTCGTGTCCTCCAGGTCCTTCATGCTGCCTTGCTGCTGTCATCACCCCTACTGGGCCCACCCTCCCCAGATGACACTCTGCCCTTCCTTCTAAACGTCTCCCTGTCTCCATCTGGGCCCCAGCCCCTTAGGGTCTTACTAGGCTGACTAATTTAATCAGCACTTTCAGGCAAGGTATCGGCTGAAAAAGGCTTCTTGGGCTTCCATGCCTGGACGACAGGCTGACTGGTCCCAGGGCCTGGCTCCAATCCCCACGTGCTCATGGCTGTTTCTGCAGACAGATGCAACCATCTCTGATGGCTGGGACACATTTTCGGAATCCCCCCACTCTTCTACCTGTCACCTGGGGGTACCAGCTGAACTAGGTTCTCCTTGCTCGGCAGTAGATGGGTCCACATTAGATTTCAGGTTCTTGGCATCCCACTCTGTCTGGTCTTTGATGCTTTTGATCCTAATCAAAAGGTGATTTGGGGAGTCAGAAATGTTTATGACTGTGTTTCCACACATTGTTTGAAATGTTTCATTGTGAAACACAAAATGCATATCCCAGCGTGTTAGATACGTGACTCTCGGTTCGCTTTTGCAAACGCGCACCGAACATCAGAAGTGGGCAATACAGTTTGGCGACATCAGAACCACCCGCGTGTCAGGGACTGAGGCGGGAGACCTTGACCAGGAGCTGACATAACGCAGAACTTGTTGTTTAGACTCCCTGAATGCAGACGCATTTATATCGCAAGCCATGTTTGTTAGAAGATGAGCTGACCTCGGAAGCTGATTTTTATGCTGGAGAGCAGAGTGTGGCATGTGTAATGGACAGAGTTTCTCTTTGTGTGGAATGACAAGTAATTTGCTAAGCCAGTAACTTCTGTATTTCCCAGATCCCCGTGCAGTTCCCTCGCAGCCTGGGGTATGGAGCGCAGGAAATTGCCTTACTTCACAGAGCCCTTAAAGGACCCCTGATGTCAGTTCAAATTCCAGACATTAAAGGATTAAATGCTTTCTGTTGTCTCTGAAGACTGGCTCGCACTTGACCTCTTTCATAAAAATGACTCCTTGGGTGCAGGGACCCCCCCCACCCCGAACCAATGAAGAGTCGCTGTGGCATTGCCAAGACCCCCGCCCCCTCTTTAGGTCCAGCTGCCATCTCAGTTGAGACCTAGAGGAAAACCAGCACAGGACGTGTTGGTGAGATATCTCCAAGGCACGCACACATGAACCCAAAGCATCGAACGTGAGAGACACAAACCACCAGGGCCCTGAGCCTCGCAACTCCTGTTCTCCTTGGGAGAGCGCTGCAGTGGACAGAGGCAGCAGCAGTATTTTCGTTTCTGCCCTGCCAAATGTGAGTCCTAGAGAGTTAGCTTGGAAGAAGCCCTGAGCCCCAAATATAGGGGAAAAGGCTTGTTATTGGCAAGAAGTACTGTTGTCATTAAATCACTCTGAGATCTACCTCATGGGGGTCTTCTGGGCTAACTGGTGGAGAAAGCAGGCAACTGTTTCTGTAACACAAAAAAGGGGCTCAGAAGAGGCCCTTGGCACCAGAGTAGGGGTCCTGGAGTTCTACCTTTGGAGAATCAGGGGACCTGATGTAACACATAGCACTAATAAGAGATACAGCTACTGTTCATTGAGTACTTACGTGCAGCCTTTCTTACCTGGGGGTTCCAGGAGAGAATTAAGCTATATAGAAAATGCTGTGTGTGGATTTTTCTCCATTCTGTCAAGGAGGGTACCTAGCTGGGACCATTCTGATTCCCAGCAGAGAAGAGAATTTCTGACACTCGGTGGATGCATTAGGCTTGCTCCCTTGGGGAACCCTGAGAACAGCTGCCTTAAAGATGCTAAACCCTTTTGATACATCCTTTCATTTAGTCCTTACAACCATTCCTTGAGATAAGTACGATTATTATCCCCATTTTACAGATGAAGAAACTGAGGCTTAAAGATATTGAGGAACTTGCTTGAAATCACAGATAGTGGTGGACTGAGGACTGAGGACACTGAGGACGGATCCAGATCCGTCTGACTCTGTGTTAGTTATCTGTTGGGTCATAAAAAATTACCACTCACTTTGGGGCTTAAAACAGCACATTTATCCGTGTCCGTGGGTCAGGAGTCCAGGCACAGCTCGGTTGCATCCTCTGTATCAGGGTCTCTCACGTCTGCTGTTGCGGTGTCAGCTGGGGCTGCAGTCTCGTACGAAGGCTCGGCTGGGGCACGATCCTTCCAAGGATCGCGAGCATTGCTTCCAAGCTCACGTAGTTGTTGTCGGATTCGATTCATCGCAGGCTGTTGGATGGAGCCCCTCAGCCCCTCAACTCATGGTTCGCTCCAACCTGGCTGCTTGTTCATCAAAGCATGTTAGTCAAGAAGGCGATAGAGAGTCTTCTAGCAAGAGAGAAGTTACAGTCTTATGTAAATTATCACAGAAGTGCCGTTCCATCACCTTTGCCATATTCTGTTGGTTAGAAGCAAAGCACATGCTCTCCTCCCACTTGGGGGCAGGGGATTACACAAGGGTCTGAGCACTAGGCAGCGAGGGTGACCAGGGATGTCTTAGAGTCTGTCCACTACAGACTCCAAAGCCAAGCCCAGACCCCACTGTCCCCCTTTGTGGAGTGGAGAAGACCAGACTCAATGATAGTTTGGAAATGCCCCCTACGGGCCGAGGTTTAATCGGACCGTCTGTTTTAGCTGATAGAGTTTCCATTGTTTTCTACATCTCTGATGTTAGCAGGGACAGAATTAAAATCTCAGAGCCACACTTTTGATTAATGTACGAGATACAATATCACACATTTTGTAAAATTATCTTTCAAAGAAGGTGAATCTGCTTCCAGGAGATATGTCAAGGGCATGGGTTGTTTTGCAGAAGCTCTCTCACTTTTGGAAGCTAAGAAAAGCCCCTGATTCTGCTGGTGGTGTCGGTGTCCAGACGGCCTCCTGAGGGCCTGGTGCCACAATTGGAGGAAAATAAAATGTCTTCCAAGAGAAGCTGAGTCAAGCACAGTGACTGGAGACTTGAGTGCAGTGGGAAGCAAAGATCCCCATGCATTTCTGTGCTGCTGAGTCACCCTGGCTTTGCTGGCCCAGGACTGGGTTTAAGCGGAAAAGAACGTGATGAGCTGTGTGTGTGATGAGAGCCAGTGGGGACCCAGTGGGACATCCTGGCAGATACTGTAGAGAGACATAAAAAAATAAGCCACAATTTCTAACATGTAATCAGTGAATGAGGTGGATTACATAAAGCTCTAAGGTGGTCAGGAATTAGATGTTCCCATCATGGAATGTTCTGGTTACTAGTGGGCACCCATATACTCCCCAACAGCAGCGGTCATTGTTGAGAGAATTAGGACATCCTTAGGGTCATGGGTATAGTTCATGGGTGAGAATGTATGTGTTCTCTGATGATTCACAAGCACTGGTAGATATGTCCTTATCACTGCGTTGCACTTCCAAAGTTTTGAAAGTGTACCGTTGGGTTATTGGATCGTTGGGTCAACTCCGACCTGAAGGGGCCACTAAAAAGAGCAGGACACAATCCTGCTCTTCCCTTCTGCTCACGGGGTGGGGGTTCCGGCCCAAGGCAGAAGGGCCCACATGTTGGGTTCTGGTAGCCCCTTCCCGGGAGGATTCCCCGTGCTTGGCTGTTGGTCTCAGGCTCGGTGAGTGATCCACAGTGCAGGGAGGAGGGCCAGGACGTGGATGCCTGGTCACTCTTTGGGAGTCACTCTGTGTCCCCGAGTCTTGTGGGGGTTGATGGGGTGAGAGGCTCCATCCAGGGATAGCACCACCTTTGTTCTTTGGTCCTCTCACTGACGTCGTCTTCCCTCTGAATGTGTCTGTCTGTGTCTAGATTTCCCCTTTTTATCAGGACGCTGGTCATCTTGGATTAGAGTCCACACCAATGACCTCATTTTAACATGATCATTTGCAAAGACCCAGTTTCCAAATAAGGCCACCTTCACAGGTACTGGGTTTCAGGACTTCAGCACCTCTTGGGGGACACAGTTCAGCCTGCAACACGCTGTGTGTGCCACATGTGCCCCTCTCTCTGCACATGCGCTGTCAGTTCCCTGGGTGGGCCAAGCTCTCCTCTGCTGTGTGCCTTCACATGTCCCGAACCCCAGTACCTCTGCTTTGGAAAAACCCTGGGCACCCAGCCTGGACAATACCTTGGCCTGGCTGACCCCCGATTACCTCTTGGGTTCCTTCCTTAGGGGCACCTTCTCTGGACTCCCAACTCTTTTGGAGAACCCTGCCATCACTCCCGTAGCACCTGGGATTCTCCTTTGTGACACTCACTTCCTTGGCCTGCCCCCTCTGGGGGGATGTCTGCCCCACAAGGAAAGAGACTGTGTCTACCCCATTCACTGCTGTGTCCCTTTGATGATGTGATGGGAACCTAGGCCTTGCAGTAGGAGAAGCCTGTGAGGTTGTGTCCAAGTCCAAGGGCAGCCAGGGGAGTGGCTGTGGGCTTTGCTGGGAAGGTATGTCTCTTGGAGTCAGCCCAAGGGGGTGAACTTGGTCGTGAACCATGAGGGCTGGTCCAGCCTCAGCCACTCCCACTGCTTCTCATCTGCAGGGATGTGTCGGTCAGAGATGGTACAGCTGCTGGGGCACAGACCGCCCGCCTCACACCTATTGCCTGCTCTCCAGCTGGCCTGCCAGACACCTTGTCATTCTTTGCTTTTCTTAGCTGAGTCCCAGTGGGTGATGCCATAGAGGAGGAGAACCCAAAGCACTGTGTCTGGGTCTGCACTTGGCATCGTGCTGCTTTGGTTCTAGGATCCTGTCTGCCTTCTGTCTGTGCTCTTTTTCCTCCTCTTGGAATGAATCCCCTCCCTCCAGACACCTCTGCTCTGCTGCATTCTCCCCTCCAGCCTAGAGCATGACCCATGAGGCCAGCGCCTGCCCCCTCCTGTTGTTGGAGCAGGATCCCTGCCTGGAACATTGTATTCATCCTTCTGGGCTTGGCTCAGATGCCCCTCCTCTTTGGTGCCCTCTTCCACGTCCACAATGCCATTCAGTTGCTCTTTCCTTTTTAGGACACTTCATGCAGCACGTAGATGGCATCTCAGCAGCTGTAACTCGCTCAATAGACATTTATTCTCTATCCATCCCTAACTTGACTGTAAATTCCTTGAAGTCAGGGAATATGTGTTATTTAATACTTTACGCTGCAGATGCGGATACCCAGGAGATTTGTTGACTGATTTTTCGGGCTTTGCTATCAGTAAATGTTAAGCAGATTCCCTAAAGTTTAGCACCATGGGCCTCATTCTTGAGTCCCCATGGGGAAGCATGGTGCTCACGGGGGTGGGGGGACTCAGTAGGGATGGATGGAATGAATGAGGTTGCTATCTAAGATTTAATGTTTGGCCCCCAGGATTTGTGCAATTTAGCGGTGAACTCTGAGGGAACAAAGACCCTCAGGCTCAAAGGAAATGACTTTTTATTGGTGGAAGCCTGGAGAAGTGGGGTCAGGAAGGGAAAGGGGAAGAGATTTTGCATGGGAACGTTTTCCTGTTGCCCTTAAATCTACTCAGAGTGCTGTCTGCACTTTCTTCCTCTTACCTGTGAGCCCTCAGGGAGCTCTGAGCCTGGTTTTTCTCATCAGATGGAATATTCGAATTCAGAATAGAAAGTCCTCATCGGTCTTGCATTCTCCACCCCAAGCTACACCAGCTCCCCTCAGGAAACAACACCTCTGCTTCCATACTGCCATAGGATTGAGGAGTGTACCTGTAGAGAAGGTTGAGCCAGGTATGGGAGTCACCCTCTGACCACCTGCAGGGGCTGCCCCTCCCCCAGGTCACTGTCCTCCAAGTGAGCCTCAGGGACATGAGGAGATGTGCTGGGTCTGAGGATGCTGACCACCCAGTCATCCATCCATCAGATGCTGGTGGAGCCCCTCCTGTGCCCCAGGCCCAGTCCTGGGAAGTGAGGATACAGGAATGGGTAGGACCAGCCCCTGTGACAGGAGAGTTCAGAGTGATGGAGATCCAGCCAGACAGATACTGTGTTCAAGGTCAGCACAGAGTCCCATGTGGCATATGTGGTGGCCACTTACCTGTCCCAGACGAATGCCTTCCTGGAGTCAGTGACGTCGAAGCTGAGATTCCAAGGAGGGGTGGGAATTAGTCAGGCAGATGGGAAGGGGAGGAGGATGATTCACATTTCAGGCTGAAACAGCGTTGAAAGATCTAGAGGCAGGAGAGCTAGCTGCAGTGATTGGAGGGCGTGGGGTTCAGAGGGACTGGAGTGTAGGGTTGGAGAGGGCTGGAAGTTGAGGAAGTAGGTTCTGGAGGACCTCATTTGTCACCCAAGCTGAGGAATTTTGGTTTTGACCCAAAGCCAGGTCACATGGCAGAGGCTTCAGGTGGTCCATCTTCTCCACTTTCCCTCCGCAAAGCCCAGCCATCCCACAGACACTGGACGAATGCCTTCCTGTCTCCAGAGGCTACCTCAGACTGAGAGCCATGGCACAGATTTCCCCGCCCTTCCTCCTGCCCCCCTCCCCAATTTGATCTGCCACTGGCCACTGTTCAGGCAGCTAATGACATGGTATGGTGTTTAATTCTGAACTCTGCAAACTTGAAAGATTAAATAATGGATTTTGTGATCCACCGAGCTCTTTTCTGGATAGAATGATAAGATGTCAACTGGAAAAATTTAAATATTGATGAGTTTTAACTTTTGTATTGATTGGGCTGTGACATATTTTGAATAATGATTCACATTAAAAATACAAGGATTCATATTGATCATGCAGTATCTGGCTGTATTAAAATAATCGAGTAATCCTTAGACCTTGGACTCCTTTTAAAATTTTGTTTCTCATAATAGCTGAAGATCCAACCAACGCATAACTTGTGACAAATTTTTGAAATTCCTACGTCTGCCTGTCTGCACTCTTTTCTTCTGTTGTCCCTCAGGACTGCTTTTTGGGGGACTTGGCAGTCTGGGGTCTTGGCAGGCTGGGGTCTTGGGAGACAGGTGGCTTCCTTGTATGTGGGAACCCCTTGTATGTGGGGTTACCCCAGCAGCTGGATGCTGTGGGAAATCCAGGGGAATTCTTAGGCTGTTCCACTTTTCCTGGGTGCCCATGGCTCCAAGGGTAAAGGAGAGGCCAGAGAGGGTTTGGGGGTTGTTTTATTTTTCTTTGTGTTGAGCTTGAAATTGTTCTCTTGGGATCTGGGATGGTTCTTCAACTATTGAGCCCAAGGACTCTGCTGCCACTCCTTGAACTTACCTTTGCCTCTCTTGTTGGGACTTTTGACCATGGGGTCTTCAAGTTTCCAACCTATCTCTTTGTCTACAGGGTTACAATGCTGACTTTCTTTGCTTGTGGCTACCTATCTTCCCCCAGGACTTTCACAGAGGCTCAAGAATCAGGCATTTAAGACAGAAGAGGTACCATGTGCTGGTGCTAGACTCTCTACATTCATTCATTCATCAGTCATTCTTTTAACATATATTTATTAAACTTTAACTCTGTGCCAAGCAGGCACCATGCCCACTCTGATGGGACTTACAGCATACAAGGGGAGACGGACCTTAAACAAGTGATTTGCACAAGTAGTCAATGCATGACTCAGTTATTTCCAGGTGTGACAGAGGCTATACAGGAAACGTTCAAGGCGAGTAAGCCTAGTCTGGGATGGTTTGCAGAAAAGAATTAACCTAGCATACCCTTGGAAAGGCCTGCTGGCCATGTTGGTCCTTGGCTGGCATCTGAGAACCTAATGGGTAAACAGTTCTCTATTCCGATATTAAACCCTCCCTGAACAGTAGGAGTGGCTCTCTGGGCCTGAACTGTTTGTGCAAGCAGTGTAGTGTACTCTGGACACCTGTTTTCCTTCTTGCAGTCTGGAATTTTGATACATGCTAAGCAGGGGATGCCTGTGTGTCCAGCTCCCAGTAAAAACCCTGGGTACTGAGGCTTTCATGGGCTTCCTTGGTGGACAGGACTTTGAAGTGTTGTCACACCCTGTTGCTGGAGGAGTTGTGTGGCCTTTATAGCTATGCCACAGGTTAAAAATATTTTTTTCTATCTATTCACCTGTTGATGCACAGGATTGTTTATAACTTTTGGCTTTTGCAAATACAATTGGTATGAACATTCACATACAAGTCCGTGTGGGCATACACTTCTGTTTCTTTCTAGTAAATACCTAGAACTGGAGCAGTTGGATTGTATGGTAGATCTGTGTTTAACTTTATAAGAAACCACCGAAATGGTTGTATCATTTTACATCCCACCAGCAGAGTTCCAGTTGCTCCACATCCTTGCCAACACTTGGTATAATCAGTTTCTTTATTAATTTAAACATTTTTTTTGTGTGTGTCGTACTAAAGCTTTTTTTAAACCATTTTTAAATTGAAGTATAGTTAATTTACAATGTTGTGTTAGTTTCAGGTGTACAGCAAAGTGATTCAGTTATATATGTATGTCATTTATAATATATAGGTATATATACATATATATGGATATATATAATTCAGTTATACATATATATATATGTATATATATACTCTTTTTCAGATTCTTTTCCATTATAGGTTATTATAAGATACTGGATACAGTTCCCTGTTCTATATAGTAGGTCCTTGTTGTTCATCTCCTTTATATATAATAGTGTATATATGCTAATCCCAAATTCCTAACTTATCTCTCCCCCACCCCCACTATCCCCCTTGGTAACCATAAGTTTGTTTTCTATGTCTGTGAGTCTGTTTCTGTTTTGTAAATAAGTTCATTTATATCATTGTTTTTTTTTTAGTTTCCATATATAAGTGATATCATATGAGATTTGTCTTTCTCTGTCTGACTTACCTCACTAAGTATGACAATCTCTAGGTCCATGCATGTTGCTGCAAATGGCATTATTTCATTCTTTTTTATGGTTGAGTCGTAATCCATTGTGTATATATACACCACATCTTTATCCATTCATCTGTCAGTGGACACTTAGGTTGCTTCCATGTCTTGGCTATTGTGAGTAATGCTGCTATGAACATTGGGGTGCATGTATCTTTTCAAATTATAATTTTCTTTGGATATATGCCCTGGAGTGGGATTGCAGGATCATATGGTAACTCTACTTTTAGTTTTTTAAGGAACCTCCATACTGTTCTCCATAGAGGCTGCACCAATTTATATTTCCACCAACAGTGTAGGAGGGTTCACTTTTCTCCACACCCTCTCCAGCATTTATTGTTTGCAGATTTTTTTGATGATGGCCATTCTGACTGGAGTGAGGGGATACCTCATTGTAGTTTTGATTTGCATTTCTCTAATAGTGATATTGAGCATCTTTTCATGTGCCTGTTGGCCAACTAACTGTATGTCTTCTTTGGAGAAATGTCTGTTTAGATCTTCTGCCCATTTCTTGGATTGGGTTGTTTGATTTTTTTTGATATTAAGCTGTATGAGCTGTTTGTATATTTTGGAAATTAGTCCCTTGTCAGTAGCATCGTTTGAAAATATTTTCTCCCAGTCCATAGGTTGGCTTTTTGCTTCGTTTATGGTTTCCTTTGCTGTGCAAAAGCTTTTAAGTTTAATTAGGTCCCATTTGTTTATTTTTGTTTTTGTTTCCATTACTCTGGGAGATGGACCCCCAAAAATATTGCTGTGATTTATGTCAAAGAGTGTTCTGCCTATGTTTTCCTCTAGGAGTTTTATAGTATCCAGTCTTACATTTAGGTCTTTAATCCATTTCGAGTTTATTTTTATATATGGTGTTAGAGAATGTTCTAATTTCACTCTTTTACATTGTTGCTGTCCAGTTTTCCCAGCACCACTTATTGAAGAGAGTGTCTTTTCTCCATTGTATATTCTTGTCTCCTTTGTTATATATTAATTGATCATAAGTGCATAGGTTTATTTCTGGGTTTCTGTCCTGTTCCATTGACCTATATGTCTGTTTTTATGCCAGTTCCATACTGTTTTGATTACTGTAGCTTTGTAGTATAGTCTGAAGTCAGGGAGCATGATTCCTCCAGCTCTGTTCTTCTTTCTTAAGATTGTTTTGGCTATTTGGGGTCTTTTGTGTTTCCACACAAATTTAAAAATTTTTTGTTCCAGTTCTGTGACAAATGCCATTGATAATTTGATAGGGATTGCATTGAATCTGTAGACTGATTTGGGTAGTAGAGTCATTTTCACGATGTTGATTCTTCCAATCCAAGAACATGGTATATCTCTCCATCTGTTTGTATCATCTTTAATTTCTTTCATCAGTGTCTTATAGTTTTCTGCATACAGGTCTTTTGGCTCCTTAGGTAGGTTTATTCCTAGGTATTTTATTCTTTTTGATGCAGTGGTAAATGGGATTGTTTCCTTAATTTCCCTTTCTTATATTTTGTTGTTAGTGTATAGGAATGCAAGAGATTTCTGTGCGTTAATTTTGTATTCAGCAACTTTACCAGATTCGTTGATGAGCTCTAATTGTTTTCTGGTAGCATCTTTAGGATTTTCTATGTATAGCATCATGTCACCTGCAAACAGTGATGGTTTTACTTCTTTTCCAATTTGGATTCTTTTATTTCTTTTTCTTCTCTGACTGCTGTGGCTAGGACCTCCAAAACCATGTTGAATAAAAATGGCAAGAGTGGGCATCCTTGTCTTGTTCCTGATCTTAGAGGAAATGCTTTCAGTTTTTCACCATTGAGTATGATGTTTGCTGTGGGTTTGTCATATATAGCCTTTATTATGTTAAGGTATGTTCCCTCTATGCCCACTTTCTGAAGTTTTTATCATAAATGGATGTTTAATTTTATCAAAAGTTTTTTCTGCATCTATTGAGAAGATCATATGGTTTTTACTCTTCACATCGATTGATTTGTGGATATTGAAAAATCCTTGCATTTCTGGGATAAATCCCACTTGATCATGATGCGTATGATCCTTTTAATGTATTGTTGCATTCAGTTTGCTAGTATTCTGTTGAGGATTTTTGCATCTATGTTCATCAGTGATATTGACCAGTAATTTTCTTTTTTTGTAATATCTTTGTCTGGTTTTGGTATCAGGTTGATGATGGCCTCATAGAATGAATTCAGAAGTGTTCCTTCCTTTGCAATTTTTGTGGAATAGTTTCAGAGGATAGGTATTAACTCTTCTCTAAATGTCTGGTAGAATTCACCTGTGAAGCCATCTGGTCCTGGACTTTTGTTTATTGGAAGTTTAAAATTACTGATTCAGTTTCAGTACTGGTAATTGGTCTGTTGATATTTTCTATTTCTTCCTGGTTCAGTCTTGGGAGATTGTACCTTTCTAAGAATTTGTGTAATTCTTCGAGGTTGTCCATTTTATTGGTATATAGTTGCTCATAGTAGTCTCTTATGATCCTTTGTATTTTTTTGTGGTTTCAGTTGTAACTTCTCTTTTTACATTTCTGATTTTATTGATTTGGGTGCTGTTTTGTTGTTGTTGATGAGTTTGGTAAGAGTTTATCAATTTTGTCTAATCTTTTCAAAGAACTAGCTTTTAGTTTCATTATTCTTTTCTATTGTTTTCTTAGTCTGTGTTTCATTTATTTCTGCTCTGATCTTTATGATTTCATCTACTAACTTTGGGTTTTATTTGTTCTTTTTTCTCTAGTTGTTTTAGGTGTAAGGTTAGGTTGTCTATTTGAGATTTTTCTTGTTTCCTGAGGTAAGTTTGTATTGCTATAAACTTCCCTCTTAGAACTGCTTTTGCTGTGTCCCATAGGTTTTTGGATCATTGTGTTTTCATTTTCATTTGTATCTAGGTATTTTTTGATTTCCTCTTTGATTTCTTCAGTTATCCATTGGTTGTTTAGTAGCATATTGTTTAGCTTCTATGTGTTGTGGTTTTTTTTGCATTTTTTCCCTTGTAGTTGATTTCTAATCTCATAGCGTTGTGGTCAGAAGAGATGTTTGATATGATTTTGGCTTTCTTAAATTTACCAAGGCTTGCTTTGTGGCCTAGCATCACACACAGGATGTGATCTATCCTGGAGAATGTTCCATGTGCACTTGAAAAGAATGTGTATTCTGCTGCTTTTGGATGGAGTGCTCCATAAATATCAATTAAGTCCATCTGATCTAATGTGTCATTTAAGGCTTGCGTTTCCTTATTGATTTTCTGTCTGGATGATCTGTCCATTGATGTAAGTGGGGTGTTAAAGTCCCCCACTATTATTGTGTTACTGTCAATTTCTCCTTTCATGTCTGTTAACACTTGCCTTATATATTGAGGTGCTCCTCTGTTGGGTACATACATATTTACAATTGTTATGTCTTCTTCTAGGATTGATCCTTTGATCATTATGTAGTATCTTTCTTTGTTTCTTGTGACAGTGTATTTTAAAGTCTATTTTGTCTGGTATAAGTATTGCTACTCTGGTTTTCTTTTGACTTCCATTTGTGTGGAATACCTTTTTCCATCCCCTCACTTTCAGTCCATATGTGTATCTAGATCTGAAGTGAGTCTCTTGTAGGCAGCATATATACAAGTCCTGTTTTTGTATCCATTCAGCTAGTCTATGTCTTTTGGTTGGAGCATTTAGTCCATTTACATTTAAGGTAATTATTGATACCTGTTTTCCTATTGCCATTTTGTTAATTATTTTGGATTTGTTTTGGTAGGTCTTTTTTTACCCTTTCTCCTTTTGTTCTCTTCTCTTGTGATTTGATGACTATTTATGTTATGTTTGGATTCCTTTTTCTTTTTGTGTGTATATCTATTATAGATTTTGGTTTTGTGGTTACCATGAAGTTTTTGTGTAGCAGTTATATATATATATATATATATACTTGTTTTAAGTTGCTGATCTCAATTTCAAATGCATTTTAAAAATTTTATTTATTCATTTTCCTTATTTTTTTGGCTGGGTTGGGTCTTAATTGTGGCACACAGGATCTTCGTTGAGGCATGAAGCATCTTCCGCTATGGTGTGCGGTCTCTGCATATGGTGTCTTCATTGCAGCACTCAGGCTTATCTCTAGCTGTGGTGTGCGGGTTTTCTCTCTCTAGTTGTGGTGTGAGGGCTCCAGGGCATATGGGCTCTGTAGTTTGCAGCACATGGACTCTGTCGTTGAGGCGTGTGAAGTCAATAGTTGTGGTGCACGGGCTTAGTTGCCCTGTGGCATGTGGGATCCTAGTTCCCCGACCAAGGATTGAACCCACATCCCCAGCACTGGGAGGCGGATTCTTTACCATTGGACCACCAGGGAAGTCCCTCTAATGCATTTTAGAAACCCTGCATTTGTACTCTCCTCCCCTCATGTTTACTGTTTTTGATTTTGTATTTTACATTGTTTCATGTATCCCTTAACAGCTTATTGTGGATACAGACGATTTTACTACTTTTGTCTTTTAACCTCCCTACTAGCTTTGTGCATGGATGATTTCCTACCTTTATTGTATGCTTGCCTTTACCAGTGATCTTTTCCATTTTGTAATTTTCTTGTTTCTAGTTGTGGTCTTTTCTTTTCTGCCTAGAGAAGTTCCTTTAGCATTTGTTGTAAACTGCTTTGGTGGTGCTGAATTCTTTTAGCTTTTGCTTGTCTGTAAAGCTTTTGATTTCTCCATCAAATCTGAATGAGAGCCTTGCTGGGTACAGTATTATTGGTTGTAGGTTTTTCCCTTTCAGTACTTTTAATATATCATGGTACTCCCTTCTGGTCTGCAGAGTTTCTGCTGAAAAATCAGCTGATAGCCTTATAGGAGTTCCCTTGTATGGTATTTCTTACTTTTCCCTTGTTGCTTTTAATATTCTCTCTTTATCTTTAATTTTTGTCATTTTGATTACAATATGTCTCAGTGTGTTCCTCCTTGGATTAATCCTGTTTGGGACTCTGTACTTCCTGGACTTGGGTGACTGTTTCCTTTCCCAGGTTAGGGCAGTTTTCAGCTGTTATGTCTTCAAACATTTTCAGGCCCTTTCTTTCTCTCATCTCCTTCTGGGACCCCTATAGTGTGAATATTAGCATGTTTGATGTTGTCCCAGAGGTCTCTTAAACCTCTCTTTCCATTCTTTTTTCTTTTTTCTGTTTGGTGGAAGTGATTTCCACTACTTTGTCTTCCAGCTCACTGATCCGTTCTTCTGCCTCATTTAGTCTACTGTTGATTCCTTCTAGTGTATTTTTCATTTCAGCTTATTGTATTCTTCAATTCTGTTTGGTTGTTCTTTATATATATTTTCTAATTCTTTGTTAAAAAACTTCTAATTTCTCACTCTGTGCATCCATTCTCCTCCCAAGTTCTTTTTTTTTAAATTTTTACTTTATTTACTTTATTTATATTTATTTTTTACTACATTGGGTCTTCCTTGCTGCATGCGGGCTTCCTCTAGTTGTGGCAAGTGGGGGCTACACTTCATTGCGGTGTGCGGGCTTCTCATTGCAGTGGCTTCCCTAGTAGTGGAACACAGGCTCTAGGCATGCGGGCTTCAGTAGTTGTGGCTCGTGGGCTCTAGAGCGCAGGCTCAGTAGTTGTGGTGCATGGGCTTAGTTGCTCCGCGGCATGTGGGATCTTCCTGGACCAGGGCTCGAACCCATGTCCCCTGCATTGGCAGGTGGATTCTTAACCACTGCACCACCAGGGAAACCCTCTCCTACCAAGTTCTTTGATCATCTTTATGATCATTACTCTGAACTCTTTCTCAGGTAGATTGCCTATCTCCACATCACTTAGTTCATCTTTTGGGATTTTATCTTGTTCCTTCATCTGAAATGTATTCCCCTGTTGCATCATTTTGCTTAAATTGCTATTTGTATTTTTATGTATGTGGTAGGTTAGTTATATTTCTCGACCTTAGAGAAGTGGCCTTCTGTAGGAGACATCCTATGCATCCCAGGAGGGCACTCCCCTCTCATCACCCAAGCTGGCCAGGGGCCAGCTTGTCCCAGGGTAAGGTCTGGCCTGTGTTTGTGGATTCATTCTGCAAGCTGCAGGACCATAGTTTTCTTGTTTCTGGTGACTGCACCCTGGTGGGTGTGTTTGGTCTAGAGGCTTGTGCAGACTTCCTGGTGGGAGGGGCTGATGCCTGCCCACTGGTAGGTGGAGCTGGGTCTTGGCCCTCTGGTTGACAGGGCTGTATCTATGGGCCTGTCTAGAGATGGCTGTGGGCTCAGGAAGTCTGTAGTCTTTAGACACATCCCCACTGTCTGCTGATGAGTGGGGTTGTGTTCCCCACTCAATTAGTTGTTTGGTCTGAGGTGTCCCAACACTGGAGCCTATAGGCTGTTGGGTGGGGCCAGGTCTTGGTGCTAATGACCCAAGCAAGTTGTCAGCCTCCAGGAGAGTTCATGCAGATGAATACTCCCTGATATGTCTATGTCCCCAGAGTGAGCCACAGCCACCCCTCGCCTCCCCAGGAGACCCTCCAAGACCAGCAGGTAGGTCTGCCCTAGGCTCCTATGAAATTACTGCTTTTGCCCTTGGTCCTGGTGCACGTGAGATTTTGTGTGCCCACTTTAAGAATGATGTTTCCATTTCCCCCAATCCTGTGGAGCTCCTGCAATCAAGCCCCACTGGCCTTCAAAGCCAAATGTTCTGGGGGGCTCCTCTTCCTGCTGCTGGACCCCCAGGCTGGGGGCCCTGATGTGGGGCTCAGAATTCTCACTCCTGTGGGAGAACTTCTGTAATATAATTATTTTCCAATTTGTGGGTTACCCACCTGGGGGGTATAAGATTTGATTACATCATGATTCTGTCCCTCCTATCTGTCTCATTTTGGTTCCTTCTTTATGTCTTTAGTTGTAGAAGATCTTTTCTGGTAGGTTTCAGAGTTTTTCAAAGATGGTTGTTCTGCAGATTGTTCTGATTTTGCTGTGCTCGTGAGAGGAAGTGAGCTTAGGGTCCTTCTACTCCACCAGCTTGGCTGCTGTCCACCTATTTAAACATTTTTAAAGCTAATCTACTGGATGTATGGTTGTATCCCTAATGACTAATTATGTGGATAATCTTTTTATGTGCCTATTTGCCATCTATACATTTTCTCTGATGAAGTTTATATTCAAGTATTTTGCCTATTTAAAATTGGCTAGTCTTCCTATTATTGAGTTGTAAGGGTGCTTTGTATATTTTAGATACAAATTCTTTGTTGGATATATGTTTTACAAATATTTTCTCTTAGTCTGCAGCCTACCTTTTTATTTTAATAACAGGGTCATTTGAAAATTAAAAATTTTTAATTTTGATGAAGTCAGGTTTGTTGACTGTTTCTTTATGGTTAATTTTTTTTGTGTCATATTTAAGAAATCTTTGTCAAACTCAAGATCACTAAGATTTTCTATGTTCTCTTCCAGAAGTTTTATAGTTTACCTCTTATATTTAGGTCTATCATCTTTTCCACCTAGTTTTTGTATGTATTGTGAGATAAGGATCAAAGTTCTTTCTTTCCCCAAGCACTATTTGTTCAAATGATTATCCTTTTCTCATTGAATTGCCTTGACCCCTTTGCTGAAAATTAATTGACCATATATGTGTGGGTCTTTTTCTAAACTTTTTATCCTGTTCCATTTTTCTATATGTCTATGTTTGTGCCAATACCACATTTTATTGATGTACCTTTACAAGATATCTTCAAATCAGGTAGTGTAAATATTCCAATTTTGCTCATTTTCAAATTAACTTAGCTTTTCTAAGTCACTTTGATTTCCATATGTATTTTAGATTAAGCTTATTAAGTTTTACAAAAAGCCTGGTAGGATTTTGGTTAAGATTGAATTCAATATATAGATAAATTTGGAGAGAATTGACATCTTAACAATACTGTTTTCCTTTCCACGAACATAGTATATCTCTCTATTTTTGTTTTCTTTAATTTCTTCTAGCAGTGTTTGATAGTTTTCATTTATTGAGTTTTTACCTCAGTAAAATTGTAAATGAATAAGCCCAACCTGTACAAAATATGTACGGGTTTTGTACATATTTTGGCCAAATTTATTCTTAAGTACTTAATATTTTTTCATGCTATTGTAAGTGGCATTAAAAACTATTTATTGTTGATGCTAGTATATAGAAATACAATTGATTTTTGTATATTGACCTTGTATTCCCCCAAACTTGCTTAACTCACCTATTAGTTCTGGTAACTTTTTAGTTGATTCCATAGGTTTTTCTACATAAACAGTCATGCATCAGTGAATAAAGACAGTTTTATTTTTTCCTTTCTAATCTTTATGCTCTTTATTTCTTTTTCTTGCTTTATTGCACTGGCTAGGACCTCCAAAACAATATAGAAAAGAAATAGTGAAACCGAAATCCTTGCCTCATGGCTGATATTATGGGGGAAAACATTCAGTCTTTTACCATTAAGTGTGAT
Organism: Leucopleurus acutus; assembly: GCF_964270905.1. Classification (NCBI taxonomy): domain Eukaryota; kingdom Metazoa; phylum Chordata; class Mammalia; order Artiodactyla; family Delphinidae; genus Leucopleurus; species Leucopleurus acutus. The sequence continues at coordinate 188,434,481 of NC_139143.1, read as the reverse complement.
GTTAACTGTAGGGTTTTAAAAATAGATGCCTTTTATCAGGTTGAGGAAATTCTCTTCCATTTCTAGCTTACTGAGAGGATTTTTTGGGAGGGGATTGGCTTTTAATCATGACATAATTATAGGCACTCAAGAAGTAAAAATAGTACAAAGATTCCCTGTACCCTTTACCTAACTTCCTCCAATGATAACATATTATACAGCGATAGGATATTACCAAAACCAGGAAATTGAAATTGGTACAATACTATTAGCTAGACTACAGACCTTACTTGTATATCTCTTGTGAGTTTTTAATCATGGACGGGTGTTGGATTTTGCCAGATGCTTTTTATGTACCTACTGAGATGATCATATGATTTTTCTCTTTTAGTTTGTTAATATAGTGAATTACCTTAATTGATTTTCAAATGTTAAACCATGCTTTTGCTTGGCTATGATGTATCTTTGTTTTTATATATAGCTGGATTTGAATTGCTCGTATTTCTAAGGATCTAGCATATATGTTATGAAGGATATTGGTCACAGTAATATTTTCTTATAATGTCTTTGTCTGGTGGTAGTATTAGAGTAATGCTAAATTCATAAAATTGGTTAGGAAATGTTCCCTGTTTCATATTCTGGCAGAATTTGTGTTCAGTTGGTATTATTTCTTCTTTAAATGTTTGGTTGGGACTTCCCTGGTGGTGCAGTGGTTAAGAATCCGCCTGCCAATGCAGGGGACATGGGCTCAAGCCCTGGTCCGGGAAGATCCCACATGCCGTGGAGCAACTAAGCCCGTGCGTCACAGCTATTGAGCCCACGTGCCACAACTACTGAAGCCCACGTGCCTAGAGCCCATGCTCCACAACAAGAGAAGCCTCTGCAATGAGAAGCCTGCGCACCGCAACAAAGAGTAGCCCCCACTCGCTGCACCTAGAGAAAGCTGGTGCGCAAAAACAAAGACCCAACGCAGCCAAAAATAAATAAGTAAATAAATTAAAAAATAAATGTTTGGTTGTATTCATCAGTGGAGGTATCTGGGCCTGGAGTTTTGTTTGTGGGCAAGCTTTTAACTACAAATTTAATTTCTTGAATAGGTAAAGGTCTATTCAGGTTATCTTTTTCTTTGGTACTTTGTGTCATTTAAGGAATTGCTCATTTCATCTAAGTTATTGAGTTTATTGCCATAAAATTGTTCCTAATATTCCCTTATTTTATACATTTAATGCCCATGGGACCTGTAGTGATGTACTCTCTCACATTTCCGACATTGGTAATTGTGTCTCTTCTCTCTTTTTTCCTGATCAGTTTGTCTAGAGGTGTGTCAGCTTTACTGATCTTCTCAAAATCCATTGATTTTTCTCTTGGCATCACTCTCCTGCACTGTCAGTATCTGCAAATTGTTGTTTTATACATTGCATCCTTTTTAAAAAGTTTCTTAAGATGGGAGGGTAAATCTAGTCCTTGTCATTCCATGATGGCTGACAGCAGAAGTGATCACTAATTTTAAGAATATAAAGGAGTTCTGCGGTACAAAATCTGGAGAGCTGCTGCTCTCGCAGGAGTATTAGTTGCTCCCTGAGGTCACTCCTCCATCCCTCTCAGTGGTGGACGTCTTCTCACCCACGCTCTGGTGTCACTGGATCTGGAGACAGTGCAGGCGTCCCCCTGGTTCTCATTTTCACTCCCAGACCGTTGTCATCCCATCTTTCCTGAAAACTTTCCTGCTCCTTTAAAAGTCATGCCTTCAAGGTCTTATCATCCAATAGCCTGTCTTCTTGCAATTATTACAGATTCCCTGATGGCTTTCTCTCATTCCTTGAAGATTTTAACACCTAGTTCACTGTCTCTTTCCAACACTACACTTGTCATAATTCTTGGTAATTTTTAATATCCACATAGAGATCCTCTCAAAACCCAGGAGTATCAGTTACAATACGTAATGCTCTCTGCTGTTACCAACAAGCCTCAAACTCTCAGTTGCTTAACCCAATAAAAGATTATTTCTTGCTTATGCCAAGTCCAGCACACCTCCCTGGCACTTACCTCGCAAAACCCCACGCCGGGTTAAATCCGACTTTGTACCTTCTGAAGGCTTGCGTCCAAGCAGCCCAATGTGTCTGGAGAAAAATGCATACCAATGCTAACTGGTTTCATTTTCAATGTGCAATCCACCACCACGACCGCCCCACCCCCCACCCCGGCCCAATGCTACCTACAGACTCTATGCACTGTTCTGATCATACCTGTGTGAAGCGTCTCACAGCTTCTTCCCTCTCAAAAGGACCTCTTCCGCCTCATCAGTCTCCGCTCCTGGCCTTGCCTCTTATTTCACTGAGAGAGTAGAATAAATCAGAGAATTTCTGCATGCTCCCATCAGCCCATCTACCTACCTTCCTGTATCGACATCCACACGGGCAGCCTTCCCTCCTGTCCCTGTGGGCAACTGGTCTGTGGCCCTAACCACAGTCAGCCCCTCTGCTTCTGTGCTCATCCCATTCCTCCTTACCTACTCAAGGACATCGTTCCTGCCATTGTTCCCTCTCTCTCCTTCAGCCTTAGTTTTCTTCTCTCTATCGGGTCATTCCTAGCACCATAAAACAGTCTATAGTCTCTCCCATCTTTAAAGAAGAAAGAAGTCCATCCTGGCAGCTACCACAAGCTCCTGAAGCTACCGAAGCTTCTCTTGGCTTCAGTCGTGGCAGCAAACAGCATGGATGTTCGTCCTGTTTGTTCTTGCCAGTTCCTCTCCTCCAGTTCTCTCTTCACCTCAGCCAGGATTTTGTCTACTTCACTCTGCTCTTGTTAAGGACGCTGAATCCAGTGGTCGAGTGTCTGTCCTCACCTCACTGGCCTCTGACTGGCATTTGACGTGGCGGGTCACCTCTTCCTCCTGAACCCACTCTTTCCTGGCTTCCTCCTTCTTCAGTCTCCCTTGAGTGTCTCCTTATCTCCCCAATCTCTTCCCCCCCCAACTTTCCCTTTACCTTTACTTAGAAGGAAAACATTACACAGAACAAGAATATTCTGTCAATAAATACAACAGAACAAGTGACCAGCCCTCTGACTCCTGCACAGCCTACAGTATCCAGTCATCTTTGAACACAATGTGTTATATGAATAAAATTCCTCACTTCGCTTTTTGAAGTACAGCTTCAAGCAACTACAGATTTCCATCCTGCTAGCCTCAGGCAGCTGTTGCTTTTAACTTCTTTTTTTTTCACTTTACTTTTTTTATTTTATTGGAGTATAGTTGCTTTACAGTGTTGTGTTAGTTTCTGTTGTACAACGAAGTGAATCAGCTATATGAATACATATATCCCCTCCCTCTTGGACCTCCCTCCCTCCCACCCCCTCACCCCATCCCACCCATCGAGGTCATCACAGAGCACCAAGATGAGCTCCCTGTGCTATCTCTCCAACCTCTTAAGGCTGGAGTGCCCAGGGCTCAGTTACCATATTCTCTACTTCTCTACCCAAATGTTCCAGGCCCTTAGCTTTACATGCCATCTCTATGCTGATGACCCCAAGGTTATAATTCTAGCCCTGACCTTCCCCTGAACTTCAGCTCTCTCTGTTTGCTTGGATGTCAAATAGGCATTTCACGCTTAACATGTCCAAAACAAGACTTGATTTGTCACCTCCTATGATGCTCATACCCTGCACTTTCCCATCTCAGGAAATGTAACTCCAACTTGCCCTCATGCCTACAAGTCATCTTTGGCTCCATTTTCCCTCTCTTCCCTCATCTAATCCATCAGTGAGTCCTATTGTTCTACCTTTAGAATCGATCCAGAATCTGTTGACAGGGTCAAAACCCTCACTACTCTCACTGTTGTCTACACCACCCTCGTCTTTCTTGTGCACTACCATTAGAGCCCTCTTTTAGCGTCTCCTTTTAAAAGGAAATTCAATCATGTCTCCCCATGGCTCAAAAGCCCCCAGCAGCTCCGTGCTGCTCAAGGACTACTAAATCCTGGGGATCTGGCTCTTGCCAATGTTGTGACCTCGGCTCCCGCTCACCCCCTCTGCTCCAGCCACGCTGCTTAAATACACCGTGCATGTCCCCACCTCAGGGCTTTTGCACATTCTGTTTCCTCTGCTTGGAATGCACTCTCCCCAGGTGTCCTTGCATCCTTCACTTGTCTCCCCATGTGTCACCTTCTCAGGAGGCTCTCCTTGTCCACCCCATCCCTTCTCTCATTCCCCTTCCTCCCCTACCATCTGGCATTACATTTGTCACTGTCTGTGTCCCCAGCTGGGACACAAGGGGCGGTACCCTGACTCTTTTGTCCACTGTGCTCCCTGGAGCCTAGACAAGTGGCCAGTTGTGGTAGGGACTCAGTAAATCTTCTAAAAAGTGAATAAATTTCAACCCATGTCCTAAATTAATAAATATAAAAATCACATGCCCTCCTTAATATTAATTTAAATTTTAGAAATTAAATATGATGACTGAAAAGAAATGAAATCACTTAAAATTTGAATGTGCATTTTTATCATTAATAACTATTATAAAACATTTATGCTAATTTTAAAAAATTCAAACTGTACAGAAATGCATAATAAAAAGTGAAAGATGGCCCTTTTCACATTTTCTCCCATCTCTATTTCTTGCCATCGCACTTTCCACAGTGGTACACCTCTGTTGACAGTTCTGTATACATCATTTCTCTCCATAGATAATACACACAAACACACAGACATTTTTTAAAAGTGGTATCTTGTTCTATACTATATAGTTCACCTTTTTTTTCCCCACTTAAAAATATACCAAAGATATTTTGCTGTGCTGGTGCCTTCACATCTTTGGTGACTAGTCTGACACCTGGGGATTCTGTTTTGTCCCCTCCTCGCTCCCTCCAGCCTGGATTCTCTGAGCGGAGGGTGATGTTTCCCGCTTCAGAACTTTCATGGCACTGTTCCTCCCTATTCTTCTGCCACCTTCTTTTTGCCTGTAGCATTGCTACTTACTTGTCTGGTTCATTAGGTTACAATTCCTTGCGGACCAGGCAGTGTGTATCTTTTGTAGTTTTGTATCTTCCATAGTTGTGGGATGCTTGTTGTGTGGGTGGGTGGATGGAGGGATGGATGGATATCTGAAAAAAGGAAAAGACCAGCTTCTCTTCCTTTTTCCCCCCCTAAGTGACACCTCAAAATGCTTCATAATTCAAATTGTGCAGGTTTGCTGGCTGGTGGGGGTGGGTGAGCCTTCTCACTTTAGTCCTTCAGGTGAAGCTGCTGGCTCGCTCAGCTGTGATGTAGCATTGGCATTTCTTAAAAACAAATTATAGCAGCAACAATAACAACAGAAGAATGACAGTTACCGCTGCCCGAGTGTTTACTTTGTATGGGCACGGTGCTTCGACGCTTTATACACATTGTCTTCTTTAATTTTCCAACCATCTAGATGAACTAGGTGCTATGATTATTTTCATTTTGTAAAATAGGCTCAGGGAGGTGAAGTAACTTGTTCAGGAATGCACAGCTGGGTAGTGACAGAGCCAAGCAAGGTTCAAACCTGGGCCGCCAGCTTCTCAAGCGCAACCTTGCTCTTCTCTGATGGGAACCAGGTTTGCATGGAATTGTTTCTTCCTGTTGGAACTGGTTGCATTTTTAATTGCAGAAAACACCCAACCTGTGGCTGACAGATTAATATGGCAACCTTTCGCCCATGAGAAAATAGTTCTTACATTTGCCCATAAAACTAGTTGTGCCCATAAGACTCTCTTCCAGAATAACTAACTCTCTCCCGACCTTCCCCCCTAACAACAAACAGAACAAAACAAAACCTTCCATGGCCTCAGGTGGTCGAGCCTAGCTCCCTGACTACTTGACTTCTTTGGCTGCTTCTTGCCTTAGCAAAGAGAAGATGAACTCATGAATTACACCCGGAAGAATAGACGCTGAGGTCCCAAGTGGTTTGTTATGTAATCAGTAAACACTTTGGATAGAGTCATCAACTGTTTGTCAAACGCTGGGTTCTACCAAACCGAGTTTAAAAGAAAAACAAACCTATCTGCGGAGATTTTGTGAAAGTTCCACTTGGTTAGCGTGCTTGCAATGCATGCTGTAACAAAGCTTTAATATAATTAAATTTTAAAATCCACGTAGAATCTGGTGGGTAGGCAGATGTGCCGGTATGTTAAACTTTATGTCGCTTGAACATGGTTTTCAAGTCCATCAGGGGGAGACCGTCCAGCTGTAAAATTATCTGCTTTATGATGCCGCGTCACAGCTCTGATCCTCTTCTTTTAATTAAAAATGTACCTTAAAGTTGCACCATCCCCACCCTCTGTTACCCCTTTGCCTCTTTCTTAAAATTTGCCGATAGGAGATGAAGCAGCATGACTGTTCTATGAACCTTTGGGGATATTGATTCAGGAAATCAATTTTCAATTAAATATTAATTTTTGTGGCTCTTCAGCTGGGCTCGGGCCCTCTCCAGGCCAAAGGGTAGCCCCTCAGGTATCTGCTGGGTCAAACCTTCCAACTATTTGCAGCTCATTCCGTAAATGAAGAGGGTGGTAGCACTTTGGGAAGACGAGGATGGTACCTGCCCAGCTCTTTTTGACCTGACACAGGTGTGAACCGCCTTAGAAGGTGTCTGCCCTCTGAGTGGCATAGACAGTAGGACCCTTTGCTCATGCCCCCCCCCACCCCGCCCCATATCTTTTTTACTGACTTTCTGGTATCTGAATTTTTGGGGAGGAGGATGGTCATCCCTTTGATTTGGTGTTTCATTCTCTGTTAAAATATAGACCACTGGTTCTTCATCCATCATTGACCCCTTGATATGGCTAAAGTCCCCAGATCCTTTGTGAAAGATCATAAAGACAGTGGATATCGGTGCCCAGAAGTGGCCTTTGCAGAGAGGGGAGGACCCAGAAGGGCAAACTTGGTGCTGGGGTCCTCCCCGAGCCTGGCTCTGGCTGTAGCTGATTAACAGCTGTAAACACACTCAATGTTACTTTTCTAGATGAGATCCATCTTCTAACGTATCTATGATAGAGCCTGGCACGCAGCAAGCGCTGAATAAATATTGGCCATTATTGAGATGATGAATATTTTACTGTTCTAATTGTCATCAGATCGTGCTAGGCTCTCTTTAGGATCTTTCTGGAACCTGCCAATGGGTAAGAGGAGGTAAAACAAGCAATTCCTTACATGGCCTGGAGGACCTGTTGGCCATTAGATGGGGACGGGAACTGAGGGGACATCGCCTGGCCGCATGTTTTCAGGACAGGAAACAGGAGCTTCTAGCAGAGAAGGGACTCACCCAGGGCACAGCGAGCCGCGGCAGAGCTGTTCGTTCCACTAGCTTAGCTGCTTCACCTTATCTCAACTTCCTCTGTGCTGGGCAGAGCCAAGGCTAAGCTGCTCAGTTACTTTGCTGCTATGATGCCCGGGTGCCCCCTGCAGTCTGAGAGGGCCCCGCCCACTACCACCACCCTCCCAGGCTGTGGACAGAACAGCTGGCCACAGAGGGTCTCCTTGGCCATTAAAGAATCTTCCTATTCACAGCAGCCTCTGCGCTTTCTTGCAACCCTACTGATTATCAGGTACCATCCACACCCCGTACCAGGAAATGCCACTTGCTTTCCCTGCCCTGGAGGGTGGTGGTGGTGGTGATGATGTCTTTGAAAGCAGTGGTCCAGGACCTGCAGTTCTCTAGACTCCTAGGGTGTTCGCGGGAGGTTTGCTATGAGGGGATCAGACGTGGGAGAAAAAGGATTCTGCTCAGAGCTCAGCCTGCAGGAACCCTCTGGCGGCTCAGGAGAACCCACGCTTCCCCTCCCTCCAGGGGCTTGCCTTTGGTTGGCCTGGGAAACAGCACACGTGTGTCTGGGTCTAGGGCAGGTGGTGCGAGGCATCACCTATAACCCGGGACCAATTGTGTTGTGGATGCTTCTGGAAGCGGGCAGGCTTCCTGGAGGAGGTGGAGCCTGAGGTAGGGTGGGAGGGGGGCAGTGAAGGCGGGATGGTGGGTGGGCAGGCCCATTCGGGGTGGCGTCCTGGCCTCACGCAGGGTACTCTGAACTGGGAGTAAGGCAGACATTGATGGAGGAGAAAGATGACAGAAGGATGATTGACGGACGAGTGAAATTGTATGTCAGTGACAGGCTCACGTCTCGCTTTGATCTAGGACCACGGGCAGTCAGGATGGGACATGGTGACCATCTAGGCTCACTGTCCTGTTGACTGGGGTTTTGTGTGGCTCCCCTTGTCAGGAGAGGGCAGAGACCCCTCGTGGGGAGGTGGATGACGCTGGGGAGACAGTGCAATGAGAGTCAACGTGTGCAGTGATGGGAAGGGGGTTTGGGCCAGCTGGGCTTGTGATCACGTGTAGGTGACGTCACCCCCCTGGGCCTCGGGCTCCTTCCCTGACCAGCCGGTTTTACAGGTGCTTTCGGGCCGCACATGTCCATTCTGATCTGGGGTTTTCACACCTGCTCTGGTCTTAGTTTCCCAGTCTAAGATCTGCTTGGTGGACTGGGTCTAGACCTCTCCCCTTCCAAGTGACCCTACAGGAAGATGGGCAGCTGATCTGACTACGTGCTGACCCCTCCAAGGGCTGCGGTGAGAGGGGCCAGGCTTGAGCGTGTGGAAACCGAGGGGCTTCCATGCAGAGTGGGGCCTGGGGCACTGGCTCTGCGAGTCCACGGCTCCCAGGTGGGAGGAGGCGTTTTGACAGCAAGGTGAGCTGGGCCAAGACACAGACATGCTTCAGGGAGGGATGTTGGTGATGGCCAAGCCCTTGGACTGCTGGGCCAACAGTCACACCTGGCGCACAGGTGTAGGTCTCCATCCTAATCGGTTATTACATATTTTGAATAACAATCCTAACCTCAAGGACTCGCCACCATGAGAGGCAAAAACCTTCCTGGAGACATCTCTGAATGTTCCAGAGTGAGCATGGCTCAGAGCCACTTTAGATGTGTGTGAAGCCAAAATTAATTACATTCTGTGCACCTAATCCAGCTCCCCAGGGTCAGCGGCTGCCTTTCTCCTGTCTGTGGATGGAGCTGGCGTTTTTGGCCTGATTATTGTTCTGGTCCATGTGGGATTTCCTACCTGCACCTTAGGGGAAACCTTTCCTGCTACCACCTATGGAGGGAGCCGGCAACTCCTTTTCATGACAACAGGCTTTTCCCAAAGGAATCAAGATGCCCTGGGTGTTGTTTCATCCAACCTCTCACCTGTCGTGAGGAGTCCTCACAGGGCAATTACTGCACACACCTGAATGTAGGTGACCTCAGCTCCAAGGCAACACCTCCTTTCTTCATGATAGGATAAAAATGTATTTTCGATTACCTTGAAATTTTGACTTTTAGGGATTTAGATTAAGTAGTCAGATGTCTACTTACTGGACCAATTTAGTTGTATGGACATGTAGAACGTCATGTATATAAACTAAATTATTTGTAGAGACGTAGCTTTCTTCTATGCTGACATTTTGTGAAATCGTTTCTATTCATATTCTTCCTGTGCATGTTGTCATTGGTGGAACCACTCTGAGTGTGGCTGGACACAGGACGTTTTTACCCTCTGTGGTTTGAGATGCACCACTTTTGGAAACTACTGTTGGTGTGATGCTGCCATGGAAATTGTGTCCCATGAGTCTTAGCTCAGGCTGCCGTACAAAATATAATAGACCACGTGGCTTCAAAAACAGAAGTTTATTTTCTCACAGTTCTGGAAGCTGGGAGGGTCGGGTCCTGATGAGGCCTCTCTTCCTGGCTTACAGACAGCTGCCTTCTTGCTGTGTCCTCAGTGAGACTTCCTCGGAAGAAAGATCTCTCTCTCTTCCTCTTCTTGTAAGGCCACAGTCATACTGGATTAGGACCACACCCTTATGACCTAATTTAACCTTAATTACCTCCTAAAAGCCTATCTCCAAATATACTCACATTGGGGGTTAGGGCTTCAGGATACAAATTTTGGGGGGGACATAATTCAGCCCCTAGTGTCATGCCACAATACTCAATGTGTATAACATTAGGCAGGATTTAAAAATCTGCCTTGTAGGTGTATGTTTGTGATCTCCACATTGTAAGGACTTACTCTTGTTTCAAGCTCTTTACGGGGCTTTTTTACACAGACATCAGAACTTGCACCGTGAGGCTGTACCACTCAGAGTAATCACTGTGCCACGTTTATTTGCCTTTGTACACCAGTTCCGTTGGTGACCTCTATAAGCATCCCAAACTAGGACTGATTGAGGTCTTAGCTAATGTGTCCTCATGTTGTAATAAAATATAACTTTCTAATAAAACAGTGCTTTATTATTCAAAGTAGAGCCATTGAGAATGTTCCCTATGATTTGAACAACTCTAAGATTTCAACTATAAGTTAGTCCTTTGTCTCTCCCAACAAGCCATGTTTATTCTTCCCATCTCACAAATGCAGAAGGAGACAAGGGTGGGTGGAATCACTGGCTCAGACTTGAACCTGGATGGGATCTCTTCACCCCAGAGCTGTGTCCCTTTCTGCCGCATCTCTAGGCTCCGGGGAGAAGTAATGGGAGGAAAGAGAGGTTCAGTGACACAGCCGAGGTCTTTCGGCTGAGAGAAGAATCCCGTGTCCAGGGCCCTTCTCGCTGCATCTCCAAAAACTCCATATTAACCCCAAGAGCCAGAGGTGCCTCCTCTCCGCTGAGGCCACCCCTCAGGGTCCAGCCTTTCTCCTTCTTGGGCCGGGGTGGGGAGGACAGCCCTGCCCCCACTGTTCCCAGCTTGTGCAGGCCTCCACGTCCCTCTTCATCTTGCCTTAAATAAGGGTTTTAGTAGGCTGCCAGATTATTCATCTATTGTATTTATGGAAACCACTAAAGACTTCAAAAAGGGGTTTAATTTAATGTGAGGTTCTATCTTTGAAGAAATTTGTTTAACAGTGCAGGGAAAATTGGGCTTTTAATATAGGAGGAGCAGAGCTGCTCTGTAACTTAAAGAGAAAATGGGAATAGAGATAAGAAGTAGCAGTGAAGCCACCGGGCTGGGAAGGAGGGCGGCTCGGGGACATGGTGGAACCAAGCCCAGATGAAGGTTCCCCAGGTCCACGGCTGTCCTGGGGAAGGCAGGGCACAGGAAATGACGGCTTAGCGTGCGGTGGCCCTGGGTAGGTGGCAGGACCTGGAGCTTGGATTGACAGGATGGAGCAGTGTTAACCCATGAGCCTGTAAGCCCCTGGGGGCCGAGGCTGTCACAGCCACCGGGTATCCCAGCACAGTTTTCTGCACGCAATCAGCCGTTTCATGGTGGCTTCCTGGCCGGGTGGATGAAGCCTCCAACTGAGTAGGGGAGAGGATGACTTTGTGGGAAATGAAGGGTGGGCGGGAGGTTCTTACGGTGAAGAGGAAAAAGGGCTTTGGACTAGGGTAGTCCTGGGTTCAGTCCACTCCTGCTGTTTCTGAGCTGTGACCTCGGGCCACTCGCGAATCTCCCCGAACCTCAGCTTTCTCAGCAGGGAGAGTTGCACCCTCTGTGTTGTCGCAGATGTGAATCATCACGCCCGTTTACTGAGCACTTACTACATGCCTGGTGCCTGCTGAGTGCTGGTCTTTTTTTTTTTTTTTAATTTATTTATTTTTGTCTGTGTTGGGTCTTCATTGCTGTGCGCAGGCTTTCTCTAGTTATGGTGAGCGGGGTCTACTCTTAGTTGCGGTGTGTGGGCTTCTTATTGCAGTGGCTTCTCTTGTTGCGGAGCACGGCCTCTAGGCGCGTGGGCTTCAGTAGTTGTGGCACACAGGCTCAGTAGTTGTGGCTCGTGGGCTCTAGAGCATAGTCTCAGTAGTTGTGGCACACGGGCTTAGTTGCTCCACGGCACGTGGGATCTTCCCGTACCAGGGTTCGAACCCATGTCCCGTGCATTGGCAGGCGGATTCTTAACCACTGTGCCACCAGGGAAGCCCTGAGTGCTGGTCTTTAATGAGATGCTGTTTCTAAAGGTCCAGCCAAGGATCTCACCCCGGGGGACGCTCAGTCTCGGCAGTTCCTTCTTCCCCGCCCTTAGAGCTGGGCAGCGGGTGATTCCAAAAGTAGCTGGTAGGTCTTCGGTCCCGCCACAGTGCCCCACGCACCAAGGCCTGGCAACCCTCAGCCCTGAGCCTTTCACCAGCACATCCCACCCCTGGCCTCGCCGATAAGCCAGGATAGAAGATGTTCATTTTCACAGATGCTGCAGGGAGAAAGCACGTATGAAAGAAGTGAAGAGATAAGAACACTCAGGAAGGTTATCTTTCAATTAAGAAAGGCAGTAATTCTTCCCCTCGGAACTCTTGCTGGGCATATCGTGCAGTGGTTGGATGAGAAGGAAATCCGTTGGTATTCCGTAGTGTGAGCGCTGCTCAGCAAGGCACCCCACACCCCAGGCTTTTCTCCCCGCACCGCACGGGAAACCCACTACATCCTGAAGGCTCCTCCCAGGGTGTGGGTGGGGAGCTCAGAGCAGCGGCCCGGAGACCTGCTGCTGGGGAGTGAAGCCGTGCCCTACACTCGGGCTGCATCCTCGCGGGACTGTCGCAAGACGCAAGACGGGCGGCTGGGGGTGTCAGATGGGGGAGGGAGGACGGGCTGGCGCATCGGGGCCTCTCTCTCACACACGCCCACGCCACACACATGCACACTCACGTGCGTGTACGTACTCCCTCTTCTGCTTTGCTGGACTTCTAACAAGCACCTAGAGGGCTTCTTTTGCTCCACATCTCGGTCCTGCTCCTTTCCCAACTTTTAAAAAAAAATCACTGTTTTAGAGTAGTTTTAGGTTCACAGCAAAAGTGAAGGGAAGGTACACAGAGATTTCCCATATGCTCCCTGAACTCACACACTCACAGACCCCCTCCCATTATCAACAGCCCCACCAGAGGGGTGCCTTCGTTATAACTGATGAACCTACACTGACGCATCATCGCCCAAAGTCCATAGTGTACACTGGGGTTGACTCTTGGGGTAGGACGTTCTGTGGGTTTGGACAAATGTATAATGACATGTATCTATCGTCGTGGTATCATGTGGAGTATATTCGCTGCCCTAAATATCCCCTATGCTCTGCCTATTAACCCCTATCCCCATCCCCCAAGCCCCTGGCAACCACTGATCTTTTCACTGTCTCCATAGTTCTTCCTTTTCTAGAATGTCACATAGCTATCCTACAGCATGTGGCCTTTTCAGATCGACTTCTTTCACTTAGTAATGCATTAAGGTTCCTCCATGTCTTTCCGTGGCTTGAGGGCTCATTTCTTTCTAGCTCTGAATACCATTTTCTGGATGTATCACAGTACATTTACCCAGTCACCTACTGAAGGGTATCTTGGCTCCTTCCAAATGTTGGCAGTTATGAAGAAGCCTGCTGCAGATACCCAAGTGCAAGGTCTTTATGTGGACATGCGTTTTCAACTCCTCTGAGTAAAAACCAGGACTGTGGTTGCTGGGTTATATGGTAAGCGTATGTTTAGTTCTGTAGGAAGCCGCCCAGCTCTCTTCCAGAGTGGTGGTCCCAGTGTGCCTTCCCACCAGCAGCGAACGGGGGTTCCTGCAGCTCGACATCCTCGTCAACATTTGGTGGTGTCGGTGTTCTGGGTTTTGGCTGTTCTCATAGGTGTGTGGTGGCGTCTCGTTTTGAGTTTGCATTTCCCTGATGACATATGACGTGGGGCATCTTCTCCGTGGGCTTACTTGCCATCTGTCTGTCTTCCGTGATGAGGTGTTTTCCCTGCCTTTTCAGCTCACCCCCAGTAGGCTGGCATCTGCACTCACCACCCGGTACCTTCACCCAGCAGAGAGTGGAGTGGGCCCAATCCCAGCATCACCAACTTTTGGGTGTGCAACCCGGGTTCTCCTGTTCCGATCTGGGGTCTAGCCAGCCTGCGCATTCAGTCTGGTGTCTGCTGCCCACCAGGCTGCAGCTCCTCCCCCCTTTATCTGGGGGTCACTAGGCCCTCTGAGTGTGGACATTTTCCAGCACATTGAGAAGGTGGCCCCTGCACAGAACTGACCCACAGTGCAAGCGGGTACCACCCTCTCACCCGTCCCACTGTCAGTATGTCTGGTCACTTGCTTCTCTGCCCAACTTGACTGAGGGTCACTGTGGTCAGAGCCTAGCTTGCTTGTCCCCAGGACCCAGCACTGGCACAGAGAAGGGCACAGAAGTGCTATTGCCTCGTTGGCAGATGTCGGAGGACATGGGCGCCCGGTACAGAGGGCCCTCCCACCCTATGGGCCTGCCTCTGAGGAATAGGGTGGAGGGAAGAGGCCTGGGCTCCTGGGCGCTTCCCCCGGTGGCCTGGCATCTCCACAGGGTGCCCTTCCCGCCAGCTGCCCAGAGACTGATATGTGGCAGAGGTGGGGCAGGGGCTCCTCGGGGGACTTGTGGGCAGGCGGGATGGGATAGGGGTCCCGTCTTGCCGTTCCCCAGCCAAGCCTCAGCTGGGCAGAGGTGGACAGCCTCCCCTGTAGGGAACTGGGGGTCCCAGATGCCTCCCTTCTGGGCTTGGAAGGGGGCGCTCCTCCCTGGAAGAGGTGGGTGTTCGTGTCTGAGCACATGGCCTTCGTTTCTGAGCAGCACAAGTGTCCCTGGCTGGGCAAACAGCGGCCGGAACCTAGAAGGGCCTGACCCTGAAAACAGCTCCTGGGGCAGCCTGGTCAGGGCTGGGGGGCCTGGGGACCTCCCAGCTAAGGGAATTTGCTCATTTCCTAGCTGTCTATTGTGATGGAACATAGCAGGACATATGCTTTCCCTTCTACAGCTTTCAGTGGTAGAAATACCAACTTCAGCCCAGGTGACAGTTTGGTTACTGAGTTGCTGTGTGGTCTTGGGTCAGTTGCTTAACCTTTCTGAGCCCGGGATAATAACACCCATCTCCTAAGGCTGTTCTGAGGACCCGATGAGTTAATGTCCGTGAAGGCAGAGTGTCAGTAACATGAGTTATTTCTTGTTTGGGTCTCAACACTGGGCTAGATTTCCTAGCTGGTCCCAGGCCCACACTGAGAACAGGAGACAAAGCTGGATGCAGAGTTCTCTGCAGATGGCAGGACTGTGCTCCACACAGCGCAAAGACTTAGGTTCTTTGGAGGTTGAACACTGGTGTGTACAGAGGGCAGGGCATGGAGCCCAGGGCCTGGGGGCGGTGCTCATTCCTTCTGGATGCTCTGAGGGAAAGGACCTGGGTCTGGCTGGACGTGAAAGTGGGAAGTTCGTCTCTCTCCTGATATAGTTGCTGCTGGCGGGTGCTACAGACGGGCTTGGAAAGCACCGTTTCACTGTGCCCAAGCAATGAAAGCAGGTGCTGTGCGCTGTTCGTATATTGATTGACTCATCAAATGATCTGCCTCAGCTGCCTGCATTTGTTTACAGGGCGAAAATTAACGCCACAGATGTTTACTGTATAATAGGATTTGAAATCTGTTGCAGGGGGTTTGGTGGGGGTGGGGAGCGGGGGAAGCAACCATTGAAACCATTGGGCCAAGAACGAGAAAAACACTTTTGCATCAAGGAGGATTTGGTTCACTAAGTAACACATGGTGCTTGCTGTCAAATGCTAACAAGAAACATGGGCCTTGTCTCCCTTTTGGCCAGTGCTGGCTTGTGCGTCTGTCTCCTTGACTTTCTTCTGCACTGTGCTTTGATGTGGCACCTTCTAAAGTGTTTTCATTATTGAGAGAGCTTCTTCTGCAAGGGAGCACCCACCCTAATTATTCATCATTAGCACCGATGCAGGCCTGGGGCCACCTGCTCCCTTTCTGCTCATTTCCTGTTTACAGCGGCCAGCCTGATTGCCTAGCAAGCCTGTCTGGACCTTGGATGGGGCAGGGTCCTCCCGGTGACTCCCCTCTTGACGTAGGCTGTGTCCCTGCTGTCCGTTGCTTGGGGGTTACTGTGCTCTACAACGTGAGCTCCTTTTTGTTGCTAGAGCCCGTAAGCCATGCAACAGGGAGCACCACGGAGGCATCGCCAATTCCTGGCCGTGTCCAAGGGATGTTCTCAGGGGTCAGGGCAGACGGGGGGCCCTGTGCTTTCATAGGGGAGTCCCCTCCTCTGACTTTCAGGAGGGTCTCCCAGTGGGGAGGTCGCAGGCTGCTGGTCCAGTGCTTGGCGACCACTGAGAGGCCCAGGAGGAAGCTTCCCTCCCGGAAAGTTTTCCTCCCATGTGTTCAAGCGCGAGCACTTCATTTGTATTTTCACTTTCCTTACGTTTTTCTCTTCAACCAGCTCTGATTGAATTCACCACAGATTAACATTTTCCATTATACGTTCTAATGTGTGTTTTTAAAACCAAATCTCCCTTCACAGATTGCTGTCTTTATAATAAAGGAATTATTTCTCAGTCACTTTAAAAGTCCTGCTTCATTAGCTTGGTGACTGTTTGGTAATTTGCAAAGTCACTTTCACAAGTTTTAATACTGCCCAGTTGAGAATCACAGCCGTAAATGTATTAGATCTTAATAATGTTATGATTCTGTCTGAAGTGAAAAAAAGTTAGAATCAGTAATTAGCTCTGACCTCAACACAAGCCTGCACTGTGCAGGAGACGATACCAATTATGGGATCAAAGCGCCCGGCATTTAAGAAAACTTACCATGAGGCTGTGGAACCCTTTGTGTCAGCAGTGGTGAGACAGTGGTACCTCTGTCTCTCCAGCACCTTCATTTCCCCCTTTCTGCTTATAATGGCTCAAAGCTTTTCCTTCCATGGAAAGCACCTCATGTCTAGATGGGACCCTCCAGGGAAACACGCAGGGTGGGCGTGATTTCTACCCATTTGCAAATGGACACTTTAAAGCCCCCAAATTCGGTCTCCCACTTAACCTCTTTTTTTTTGGCCACTTGGCTTGGCCTGCGGGATCTTAGTTCCCCAACCAGGGATTGAACCCGGGCCCCCTGCAGTGGAAGTGTGAAGTTCTAACCACCGGACTGCCAGGGAAGTCCCAGGTCTATTTTTTTTTTTTTTGCGGTACGCGGGCCTCTCACTGTTGTGGCCTCTCCCATTGCGGAGCACAGGCTCCAGACGTGCAGGCTCAGCGGACATGGCTCACGGGCCCAGCCGCTCCACGGCATGTGGGATCCTCCCGGACGGGGGCACGAACCCGCGTCCCCTGCATCAGCAGGCGGACTCCCAACCACTGCGCCACCAGGGAAGCCCCCAGGTCTATTTTTGACAGATGATGCTGCCTGCCAGGAGAATGTGTCTGGAGTCTTCCTCTGGATATATCTATCTATCTCTCTCTATATATATAGATAGATATAGATATATAGAGAGATATATCTATATCTATAGAGATATAGATCTATCTATCTAGATATTTTGGCATGCTCACTCTTCCCCTCTGCCTGTGTCAAGGCCACCTCTGCGTTGTGCAGGGAAAAGGGGCAAGTTGACAAGGACGGCAACGTCCAGTCCCTGCTCTGAGGTCTCCAAGCCCCTCTAGGGACAGGGGCGCTCCACGCCTGCCTGGCTCTTCCCTCTGCTCCATTCCCAGCAGCATCTCTGCCTCCCTGGAGGCCTCTCAGGGCGCCTTCCAGCTGCAAAGCCCGAGACTAGCTCCCTCTCGGGAGAGAGACTGGGTGGGTTCCGGAGAACCCTGGAGCCTCACACTGCTTTGTCATGTTCCATTTGCCCTGATTAATTTGGCGTCTGTATGAGCCAGAGGGACTGGTGCTCTCCCCTAACCTTTCACAGATGTTTCAGGCCAAGGTTTTCTGGCAAAATCGATTTTGACATTTTGATAAGAACCCATTCGCTGTGCTCTGTATTTTGAGTCTTTTGACTCTAAGCTGTTCTGAAAACCAGCTGTGAACCTAAGTCTTGTTTGTGAAATCTGCATACTGCATCAGCAGCAGAAATGGTGAGAACCTCGAGGTCATTTCATAGACACTGGAAGCAAGTTGGGCGGATGCGGTGATATTGAATTGCAGTGATTTATCAGACTTCTGCCGGGTGAGGGACCGTGAGAGACGCATAATGAATGTCTTGAACCCACTCCTGCCTCTTGCAGTGTTCGGAATGAAAAAAAAAGTAGACCTTCAATGGAAGTATTTTGTATTCATGGAAAAACCCCAAATCCCCACGACTTAGGAAACTTGACTCCAGTGTAGAGCCCAACAATCTACATTGGGAGCAGCGATCTTTGTCACTGGGTAGAAGGAGAGAAATTGAAGCCTGGATTGGAAGCCTTTTAGGCCACTGTTGGAAAGGCACACACCTCTGAACTTGAGCTTCCTGTTTACAAGGTCATTTTAGGGGAAGGGAGAGAGGGAGGAAGTGACAGACCCCCAGCCCATCAGTGAGCGCCGTTTCGTCTCTCCCTCCACTGTAGGTGACCCTCTGAAGGAACAACACAAACCAGAGGACAGGAGTCAGGTGTGTGAGGAGAAAGGTCTTGGACCAGCAGGGGAGGGAAGGGGGTGGGGATGGTGAGTGACCAGAGCTCCTGCCTTCTCTTCCTCCCGGTGGACCGTCCACGTGAGGTGTGCGGTGGGTGGGACTGGACGTCTGCCCTGCCCCCCACGCCTTCCCAGCTGGGTCCCTGCGTGAGGGCACAGTGGGTTCTGGGGCCCGGGTTCTGTGACCCTCTTCCTCTTCCCTCGGCTTGGGGCCCCTCGGGGTGAGACGGAGGTCTGAGTCTTGGGTGCATTTTGTGGATGACGTGCACTTGCCATCAGAAGGCGGAAGGTAAGTTGTAGCCCCTAAATGGTGGGGTGGTGACCTGGGACAAGACCGAAGGCTGTCACAATCCTGCCGTTGACTTCTTACATGGCCCTGGACACAGCAGATATTTCCTGGGGTGCCAGGTGTCCCAGACGTACCTGGAGATGCTGGGCTCGAAATCAGCCAGGGCACTGGGGCTTCTGACCACCTGCCAGTGAATCCTTGTTTCCTCTGTGGCATCACTATGCAGAGTTAGGTTGGGCTTATGAGAGATACTTTGAAAAGTTCTTGTAGGAGAGAGCAGTGAAAAATGCAGGAGATGCCTGGGTCCACCCACTAATATAGTTTAGGGGTACCCTTTCCTGGAGTCAGAAGATAAATGGATAGAACCCAGAGAGTAACCTCCACCTGAGACTCCCATCTGTAGGTGCTGGGGTTCCACAGCCTGCTGTACCCCAGCTCCAGACCACACGTCTTCCGGGTCCAGTTTTTCCCACATGTGCGTGAGAGCAGGTGACCTCGTTTCTCCACCAGCTTCTCCATCACTCAGCTCCATGTGTGCTGGGTACCTCCTCCAGGTCCAGTTCTGTGCCCCAAAGGAGACATAATGATGGGAACAAGAGATTGTCTCTGTCTTCAAGGAGTTCAGAGTCTAGTGGAGGAAGGAAACACATCAATGTCTAGATACAAGGTGACTTAGGAAGGGCATTTATGGAAATACATACTTGGGAACAGAGAGAAAGGTCCCCAGCGGGCCCATGAGGACCAGAGAGGGTGTCTCGACAGGGAGGGGACATCTGAACTGAATTCCCTTCCAAATGAGCTCCCTGGGACCTACACGGACTCTTCAGGTGTACCACGGATAGTACAGGGTGCTGACCTTGTCTGCAAGGCTGAAGAGACCCCATGACAAATACAAACTAGCCTAAGACATTTTTGTCACAAGCTGCCGACAGCTTTGCTAAGCCTGACGACTGAGACGATTTCAGAAGTATAACAACCAATTGTCACTTCTGTCCTTTGGGCAGTTCTATGGCCAATGTGTAATTTTGTGGCAAACTGACCATTTACAATTTCAGATTATCTGAACCAAGTCGTACTGTCAACATTTTTGACAATATTCCTTTACAATAAGACCACCACCATTTACTTGTTTCTGTTATTGTCGCCAGTGGCTTATGACCAGCAGGAACTATGAGAGAGAGGCTTTTAAGGCAAAAATTCTCAATCACCTCCCTTGTCCCTGAGAAAATCATGAGTCAGAAAAAATTCTTAGGCAGAAAAAAAGTATGTGATAAAAATTAACACATGTTAGTGATAAAAACTTTCAACGAGTGAGAGGGAAACCTTAGTGTGATGAAAGGTAACAATAACTGTCAAAAATCTAAGGGATGGGATATAGGTATACATATAGCGGATTCACCTCATTGTAGAGCAGAAACTAACAACATTGTGAAGCAATTATACTCCAGTTTAAAAAAAATCTATAGTACAGGAAAATGCAAATTAAAAGCACAGTGAGGTACACGACACACCCAGCCAACAAGTTAAAATAAAATATTAAAAGACTGAGGACACCAGTGTGGACAAATTTGGGAATCAGAGAACGTTTCATCCATTATTGGTGGGGATATTAAATAGTATGACCCCACTTTGGAAGACTATGTGGCAGGTTCTTATGCATAAAGCTAAATACGTATCTATGACTCAGCAATTTCTCTCGTGGATGTTTACCAAGAGAAATGAAAATATATGTTCACAAAAACAATTGTACAAGAGTGTTCTTGGCAGTTTTATTCATAATAACTAAAAATGGGAGGCAACTCAGGTACCCCCCAACAGGTGAATGGATAAAAAGAGGGATAGTCTGGGCTTCCCTGGTGGCATAGTGGTTGAGAGTCCGCCTGCCGATGCAGGGGACATGGGTTCGTGCCCCGGTCCGGGAGAATCTCACATGCCACGGAGCGGCTGGGCCCGTGAGCCATGGCCGCTGAGCCTGCGCGTCCGGAGCCTGTGCTCCGCAACGGGAGAGGCCACAGCAGTGAGAGGCTCGCGTACCGCAAAAAAACACACACACACAAAAAAAAACAAACAAAAAAAAACGTTTTGAGGGAATTATAAACAAAAATCAAAGTAGTGGTTATCTCTCTGCTTGGGCTTTTGATCCCAAAGAAATGCCCACAGAGACTTTACGTGGACTGTTTTAGTTTCTAAGTTGGGTGGGTTAATGGGTCTTTTATAATATTTAAACTTTGTAATTTACACATACAGAGCATATGTCCTTCTATGTGTTAAGTATTACACAATAAAAATATTAAAGAATGTATAAGGCTCTGAAGATATTTTGTAAAGGAAATAACGATGCCATTCAGTTTTCAATAGGCTTTACATAGTTTGGGTCCAAGAGTGTCAGCTCTTCATCACCAGGGCGAGCTGGAGTTCAGGGGAGGAAACCAGTAGGGATCCAGCAAAGGGTAAACGGTGATGTTCCCTTGACTTTGGAAAGTGGCCCTTCAAATTTTGACTTTATTTAGTTGCAAAAGTCAAAGTGATGGGTATTTTCCATGTGCTTACTTTATTTTTTTAAAATTAATTTTTATTGGAGTATGGTTTGCTTTACAGTGTTGTGTTAGCCTCCCTTTTGACTTCCCTCCCATTTAGGTTGCCACAGTGCGTTAGGTAGAGTTCCCTGTGCTGTACGGTATGTTCCCATCAGTTGTATATTTTATGCATAGTATCAATAATGTATTCCATATACTTATTTTAAAATGTACGTAGAAAAACATATAAACCAGTAGAGCTGGAATTCAAACTTTGGTAACCCAAACCTCAAATCCAATAACCCTCCCTCTTCACTCTCTGCAAATGACCTCACTTCCTGCTTCTGCAACCGAAATGAAGACATGAAACCAGGGTCCTCAGCTGCGCCTCCAGTTACCAACTGCCTGGCGGTCCCCACCCTGGAAATCCAAGAGAGGGATCCATTGTTTTCTGTCTTCCTGAGCTCTGCACCCCATAGTCCTCTCCCTCCATCACTGGATAAATGTGCAGTGGCCTCACCGTGCCGTGCCTACTACATAGTGCTGTTGTCTAACGATTAAATGATCGATATCTCTCAAGTGCTTAGAAGAGTGCCGGCACACCGTGCAAATTCAGTAAACATTAGCTGTGAGCTATTGTGACTTAACTCTACACATTATGCCTCCTTTCTACATCTCTCTGTAAGATGTCCGTGTGATCTGCCTCCATTTCTGCCCCTCACCCAGATGTCTTGACATCGCCTCCCACTGGCTGTCTCTGCCTTATAAGCCGGTCCTAGAGATGCTCCCACCAACACCCTCCCAGTTGCCAAACCCATTGGTCCTCCCTCCTCATCCCTCTGCAGATCTCAGCAGCTGCTGCTCCTTTGCGGTGCCGCACGCTCTGGCTTTCCTCCTGGCTCTCTGGCTGCTTTCTCTCTTACCTTTGCCAGCGAGCTCCTATCCCTAAGCCTATCCCTTGAATGTCTGTGACACTCAGGATGTGGCCTAAGGCTCTGTTTCCTTCCTTGAAAAATCTTCTCTTGGGAAGTGTCATTGCCTCTTACGGCTTTAGTTTTAATGATGACACCCAAGTCTCTACTGACAGCCCAGGCGCCTCTCCTGGTTTCAGAACCGGAGCCCACCTGACAGGGGCAGCTCTGCGTGGACATCCCCCCACCCTGCCGTGTGTTCCCCTCCTGAGCTCTCTACCGCAGTACACGCTCCATCCGTTTGAGTTCTCCTGTCTCTCAGCTCCCACACCCAATCCATCACCCTCGTGTTGACTCTCCCTCCTAAGTACCTAGAATGAGATTCCTTCTCTCTGTCCTAGTCCAGGCTTCCATCATTTCTTTTCCCGTCTTGCTGCAAAGCCTCTTCTCCCTGTTCCCTCTCTTGCCCTCCTTCAATTCATTCTCTCTCCTGAGACCAGCATCATTTTTCTAAAGCTCCATTTTTTTTTTTTTCGGCCGCACCGTGACCAGGGATTGAACCCAGGCTCTCGGCAGTGAAAGCACAGAGTCCTAACCCCTGGACCTCCGGGGAATTCCCCTCTAAAGCTCCATTTTAACTATGTCATTTCCTACCTAACACATGAGAATACCTTCCCACTGCTCTTTCACGAGATCCAACCTCCTGAATTCGGTTTACAAGGCAGAGCCTAACCTGGCTCCAGGCTGCCCTTCTCCGACCATCCCTTCCACTTTTCAGGTCCTCTAAGTGCTGTGCACTCTCTCCCTGAGGGCTGTTACATCTCGTTCTTGCTTCCAGCGACACTCCTTCTCCACCCGTTCTCCTGGATAACCCCCACTCATCCTCTAGTACTCAGCCGTCACTTCCCCCAGGAAGCCTTCCCTGATCTCTTTCCTTCATTCGTGCAACAATTATTCACTGAGTGCTTCCTCCATCCAGGCGCCGAGGATGGAGGGCCGCAGAAGAGAGTCAAGTTCTTACCCTCTCAGATCTGACCTCTATTGCGGGAGAGACAGTAAGTGCATAAACGATTAATACTTTAGGTTCCAGTAGCGACAATAGCAATGAAGAAGACAGAACGAGGTGATGCAACACAGTTTACATGTGTTTCTATGTCGGAAACATTGGATACCCCACCCTGGGTGGCCTTTGAACTTCTACCGGGGGAAACTGGAGAAACCAGCCGTGCAAAGATCGAGGGAAGGGTGGCCCAGGCAGAGGAACAACTCAAAAGGCCCTGAAGAGGGGTTTCTTGATTTGTTTGAGGGATAGAGAGAAGACCAGGTTTTCTGATGTATCGTGAGCCCTGGGGAGAGCGGTAAGTTGTGGAGGCAGGACCACGTATTTCCTTGTAGGTCACAGTAAGGGGTTTTAGATTTTATTTTTAGTGCAGTGGAGGGTTTTAACCAAGGGAGTGATAAAATCTGATTTAGGTTTTTTTTTTAAAATACAACATCTCTGTTGAGACAATTCACGTGCGATACAATTCACCCATTTAAAATGTACATTTTAATGATTTTTAAAGTATATTCATGGAGTTGTGCAACCATCGCTATAGTCGATTTTAGAACTGCAATCAATTTTCATCACAGCCATGAATCTACTTTCTCTCCCTACAGATCTGCTTGTTCTGGACATTACATATCAATGGAATCGTATAAAATGTGGTCCCTTGTGACTGGCCTCTTCCGCTTAGCATGATGCTTTCAAGTTTTACTCGTGTTGTAGTACGTATCAGTACTGCATTCCTTTTTATGGCTGAGTAAGAGCCCATTGTATGGATAGACCACATTTTGTGTATCCATTTTTCAGTCGATGGACGTTTGGGTTGTTTCCGCTTTCCGGCTCTGTAAACATCATGTACACATTTTTCCACGGACACATAGTTTCAGTTCCCTTTGGCCTATATGTGGGAGTGGAAGTTCTGGGTCGCACGGTGACCCTGCATTTAGTCTTTTGAGGAACTGCTGGACTGTTTTCCAAAGTGGCTGCTCCATTTGGTTTTCACACCAGAGATTTAGTTTTCAAGGTTTAGAAGTTACAGTTCTCTCCTGCTCTAGAGAATGGATTTTAGGAAGCAAGACACCGGCTAGGGGTCTGGGGCAGGACTCCAGGGAGAAGAGGGGCTGCACCACATAGGGGCTCTGTACTGATGATGGAGGGGGGAAGACGGGCAGGGGTGTATCGCGGAGGCGGAGCTGACAGAGTTCCCGGGGGACTGGATGTTTGGTGAGAGACAGAGAAGCCGGGAAGGCTTTTCACTGGAGGAATGGACAGGGAGCTTGTGCCATTTACTGAGGGGAGAGGATTGGGATTCAACCAAGTGCTCTCTGTAGCATAAGTTCAGTTTCAGATGCCTAGTAGGCAATTGCAAGAAGAGACGGGAAGAAGGCAGTTGGTATATGAGCCTCCCGGTGAGGAGGGGAGATACGCCTTTGGAAGCATCAGCACACAGATATACTTAAAGTCAGGGGATGTTAGTTAACCTGCGAAGGAAGTGAGGTAGGGAGATGGGTCTCGGATTACAGCAAGGGGGTATGACAGAGTTTAGGGGTTAAGCAGAGAAGAATCGACTAAAGGAGACAGAAAGTGATCTCTAGCAAGGGAGGAGGAAAATCAGGAGACCATGGGCAGAATCCTGGAAACAGAGAAGGAAGATGTTTTAAGGAGGGTGCAGGCATAGTGTCACATTTTACTGAAAATCATGTTGTTTGAAGGCTAAGTGACCATTACACGTGGCCACATACATGTCAATTTTGGTGGCGCAGACAGCGTGTTTAAATGACACGAGTAGGTGACAGAGAGAAAGAGAAGTTGTAACAGTGAAATATCTTCAGTCAGTCTTGCTGTGAAGGTGGGCAGAGAAATGGGTTGGTACCTGGAACAGGGTATGAAGTCAAGGAGGGTTTTTAATAATATGGAGACACTAGAGCATATTTAAATACTGCTGGAAATAACCCATCAGAGAGGTAAAACCTGATAAGTCAGAGGGAGGATAATCGGAGAGAAATGTCCCTGAGGAAGGGCCGGAGCAGTGTCCGGGGGGACAGCGGCCCCTGAGGGCAGCAGGGATGCTTTCCCTCCTGGGTCAGGAAAGAGGGCCAGGAAGGGCAGGTGATGTGGGCAGGATAGAATATTGTGGGGGAACCCTCCTATTTTCTCAGAGAAATGTAAACTCAAGTGTCGTCTGGGTGGTGGGGGACAAAAGTGTTGTTGGATGTTTGAGGGGTGAGGACATGTGATCTTGTCATCTGAGTGCAGCCGAGTGGACTTACAAGGAAGGGAAGGAGCGTGGGGTCGTGGATCTTACCTGAGACTCTTCAGCAGAGTCGCCTGGACCATTCCCAGCAACGTGCCATTGTCTGGACACAGAGCACAGTTCCAGTGTTTGGTGTGTCCTTTTTCCCCTCCCCCCTTCCTTCCTTTTCTTCCCTTCTTCTCCTTCCCCTCCTCCTTCTTCTTCCTCTCCTTCTTCTTCCAGTCAAATGCAGGGAGAGGGGTACAGTGGACAGGGTGTCTAGGAGGAAATATAACAGCACACCCTAATCCAGGAGAGGAGAGTGAGGTTGGAAGTCTTCCTTAACCCAAGAAGTGCTGGGTGTCAGTCCCCGCACAGGAGAGCTAGAGGGACAGGAGATGCTGGTCAGAGAAAGTCCGCAGTGGCAGGTTCAGAGGCATTGCCATTACTGGTGTCTGGAGGACAGGGTGACCAGGGTTGGGGTGGAGGGAAGGCGGTTGAGGAGCTGAGGGGCCAGGGGAGGGATGGGTCAGCACACGGACGTTGAAGTCACCCAGAACGACAGCAGACACAGGACTGGAGAGGCAGAGAATGATCCAGGCGTAATAGACCAGAGCAAGCGGGATGGCCAGGAGGTCTGTAATGGCAGCAATGAGAAGGGAGGAACCGTCATGCAGTGGCACCCACCTTAAAGGAACTGGGGTTTGGGGGAGGAAGCAGGAAAACTATTTTGGAGCTGCTAACTGGGAACGAGGAGGGCACCAGCTTCACGTTTAGGCTCTGGGATGCTTGGGGTGTGAGAACAAGGATAGCAACTGAAGACCACAGAGAGACAGGGTCCTGGGGAAAAAGCAGACCTGGAAACAGATTGGTGGTGTTGGTACAGCTGTCCTCCCCTTAGACTGAACGTTCTGTTTCATAGGGAGAGTGTCTTCGTTATTCACAGCCATGTCTCCAGTTGCTAGCACAGGGCCTGGCGCCTAGTGTGTGCTCAGTGATATCTGTTGAGGGAGTGGGAGGTGGTGGAGACTCTTCTCATGATGCTGTTACGGTGTGAGTCTAGCAGGGTGCAGGGCCCTGGAGCGAAGGGGATCTCAAACTAGAGCTTTTCCCATCCCCCACTCCATGAGTTCCTCCTCATTCTGACCCTAGTGTAGAAGTCAAGTCTGTCGTGCATTTCATCTCAGAATTTTTGTCAAATAACAAGGCATAAGATACTGACTCAGAGCTATGAGGATACCACAGGCCCCAGCTGGCCCCATGACTAGCTACTTGGAAGTTGACACAGACAGATTGGATTGGGTTGTTGAAGGAGTTTGCCAGTTGGTGGTGGGAACTGAGTCGAATTTATGATCATTTTTGCCAGTGGTGCTTTGCCAAATATTTATTTAATCGGAGGATTCTAGAGAAGTGCTAGGGGTTTGATGGGCAGGCAGCTGGCTGCCAGCATGGCCTGTGTTTGAGCTGGCACCCCTCACGCTGCCTGGTACTTCATTAATTCCAAAGCTGTGGAGCCCGCAACCCATAGCATACAGTCTTTGGTCCTGTGCCCAGGACTGGCCCGTCGGGTCATGTGCTGGGTTGGGCTGGAGGTCAGACCCCACAGGAAGTGCTGAACTTATATTTGTACCTTTGGAAGCCAGGGAGAAATGGAAAGGGACAGACTGAGAATTAAAATTGTTACTTGTTTCTGCAGCGTTTCGGCCAGTAAGGTCTGTTTCACCTTTACATAGGCTGATTAATGGAACTAAGAGAAGAACACTGGTTAATTGTGTGATAGTGCATTTAGGGCTAAAGGGCCAATGATGTCTGTGATTACTGGATGACCAAGAGAAATGGCATAGACAAGTACTTCTGCCCTACTTGTCAATGGTGAAAACATCTATAATGGTATTGTTCTTTTCAGGACACTCCTACATTAAACTGGTTGTCCCTTTGTCCTTTTCTGGAGCTGTCACTTGTCTTTATGAAAAAATATTTGGAAATCTGCTTAAACACAACATAGTTGAAAAATGTTGAAAGTATGTCAGTAATAGAAAACCCTGGCTAAAAAAATGATCTCGTTTTTAAAAAGACAACTAAATCAAAGCTGGACAAATCACTTAAAATTGGTTAAGATTACAAAATCATCCTAGGATGGACAAAAGTTGTCAATATACAAACTAGTGGTTAGAGATCTTTATTTAAAATGGATTACTGATGGTTTCACAGGCGAATTCTATCAAACATTTAGAGAACAGCTAACACCTATCCTTCTCAAACTCTTCCAAAATATAGCAGAGGGAGGAACACTCCCAAACTCATTCTACGAGGCCACCATCACCTTGATACCAAAACCAGACAAGGATGTCACAAAGAAAGAAAACTACAGGCCAATATCACTGATGAACATAGATGGAAAAATCCTCAACAAAGTACTAGCAAACAGAATCCAACAGCACATTAAAAGGATCATACACCATGATCAAGTGGGGTTTATTCCAGGAATGCAAGGATTCTTCAATATACGCAAATCTATCAATGTGATAAACCATATTAACAAATTGAAGGAGAAAAACCATATGATCATCTCAATAGATGTAGAGAAATCTTTTGACAAAATTCAACACCCATTTATGATAAAAAAAAACCCTGCAGAAAGTAGGCATAGAGGGAACTTTCCTCAACATAATAAAGGCCATACATGACAAAACCACAGCCAACATCGTCCTCAATGGTGAAAAACTGAAAGCATTTCCACTAAGATCAGGAACAAGACAAGGTTGCCCACTCTCACCACTCTTATTCAACATAGTTTTGGAAGTTTTAGCCACAGCAATCAGAGAAGAAAAGGAAATAAAAGGAATCCAAATCGGAAAAGAAGAAGTAAAGCTGTCACTGTTTGCAGATGACATAATATTATACATAGAGAATCCTAAAGATGCTACCAGAAAACTACTAGAGCTAATCCATGAGTTTGGTAAAGTAGCAGGATACAAAATTAATGCACAGAAATCTCTTGCATTCCTATACACTAATGATGAAAAATCTGAAAGTGAAATTAAGAAAACACTCCCATTTACCACTGTGACAAAAAGAATAAAATATCTAGGAATAAACCTACCTAAGGAGACAAAAGACCTGTATGCAGAAAAGTATAAGACAATGATGAAAGAAATTAAAGATGATACAAATAGATGGAGAGATATACCATGTTCTTGGATTGGAAGAATCAACATTGTGAAAATGACTCTACTAACCAAAGCAATCTACAGATTCAATGCAATCCCTATCAAACTACCACTGGCATTTTTCACAGAACTAGAACAAAAAATTTCACAATTTGTATGGAAACACAAAAAACCCCGAATAGCCAAAGCAATCTTGAGAACGAAAAATGGAGCTGGAGGAATCAGGCTCCCTGGCTTCAGACTATACTACAAAGCTACAGTAATCAAGACAGTATGGTACTGGCACAGAAACAGAAATATAGATCAATGGAACAGGATAGAAAGACCAGAGGTTAACCCACACACATATGGTCACCTTATCTTTGATAAAAGAGGCAAGAATATACAGTGGAGAAAAGACAGCCTCTTCAATAAGTTGTGCTGGGAAAACTGGACAGCTACAGAATGAAATTAGAACACTCCCTAACACCATACACAAAAATAAACTCAAAATGGAATAAAGACCTAAATGTAAGGCCAGACACCATCAAACTCTTAGAGGAAAACATAGGCAGAACACTCTATGACATAAATCACAGCAAGATTCTTTTGACCCACCTCCTAGAGAAACGGAAATAAAAACAAAATAAACAAATGGGACCTAATGAAACTTCAAAGCTTTTGCACAGCAAAGGAAACCATAAACAAGATGAAAAGACAACCCTCAGAATAGGAGAAAATATTTGCAAATGAAGCAACTGACAAGGATTAATCTCCAAAATTTACAAGCAGCTCATGCAGCTCAATATTAAAAAACAAACAACCCAATCCAAAAATGGGCAGAACACCCAAATAGACATTTCTCCAAAGAAGATATATAGATTGCTAACAAACACATGAAAGAATGCTCAACATCATTAATCATTAGAGCAATGCAAATCAAAACTATAATGAGATATCACCTCACACCGGTCAGAATTGCCATCATCAAAAAATCTACAAACAATAAATGCTGGAGAGGGTGTGGAGAAAAGGGAACACTCTTGCACTGCTGCTGGGAATGTAAATTGATACAGCCACTATGAAGAACAGTTTGGAGGTTCCTTAAAAAACTAAAAATAGAACTACCATATGACCCAGCAATCCCACTACTGGGCATATACCCTGAGAAAACCATAATTCAAAAAGAGTCATGTACCAAAATGTTCATTGCAGCTCTATTTACAATAGCCCAGATATGGAAACAACCTAAGTGTCCATCATCGGATGAATGGATAAAGAAGATGTGGCACATATATACAATGGAATATTACTCAGCCATAAAAAGAGACGAAATTGAGCTATTTGTAATGAGGTGGATAGACCTAGAGTCTGTCATACAGAGTAAAGTAAGTCAGAAAGAGAGAGACAAATACCGTATGCTAACACATATATATGGAATTTAAAAAAAAAATGTCATGAAAAACCTAGGGGTGAAACAGGAATAAAGACACAGACTTACTAGAGAATGGACTTGAGGCTATGGGGAGGGGGAAGGGTAAACGGTGACAAAGCGATAAAGAGGCATGGACATATATACACTACCAAACGTAAGGTAGATAGCTAGTGGGAAGCAGCCGCATAGCACAGGGAGATCAGCTCGGTGCTTTGTGACCGCCTGGAGGGGTGGGATAGGGAGGGTGGGAGGGAGGGAGACGCAAGCGGGAAGAGATATGGGAATATATGTATATATATAACTGATTCATTTTGTTGTGAAGCTGAAACTAACATACCATTGTAAAGCAATTATACTCCAATAAAGATGTTAAAAAAAAAAAAAAAAAGAATGCTCAACATCATTAATCATTAGAGCAATGCAAATCAAAACTATAATGAGATATCACCTCACACCGGTCAGAATTGCCATCATCAAAAAATCTACAAACAATAAATGCTGGAGAGGGTGTGGAGAAAAGGGAACACTCTTGCACTGCTGCTGGGAATGTAAATTGATACAGCCACTATGAAGAACAGTTTGGAGGTTCCTTAAAAAACTAAAAATAGAACTACCATATGACCCAGCAATCCCACTACTGGGCATATACCCTGAGAAAACCATAATTCAAAAAGAGTCATGTACCAAAATGTTCATTGCAGCTCTATTTACAATAGCCCAGAGATGGAAACAACCTAAGTGTCCATCGACAGATGAATGGATAAAGAAGATGTGGCACATATATACAATGGGATATTACTCAGCCATAAAAAGGAATGAAACTGAGTTATTTGTAGTGAGGTGGTTGGACCTAGAGACTGTCATACAGAGTGAAGTAAGTCAGAAAGAGAAAGACAAATACCGTATGCTAACACATATATATGGAATCTAAAAAAAAAAAAGAAAAAAAATGGTCATGAAGAACCTAGGGGCAAGATGGGAATAAAGATGCAGACCTACTAGAGAATGGACTTGAGGATATGGGGAGGGGGAAGGGTAAGCTGGGACAAAGAGAGTGGCATGGACATATATACACTACCAAACCTAAAATAGATAGATAGCTAGTGGGAAGCAGCCTCATAGCACAGGGAGATCAGCTTGGTGCTTTGTGACCACCTAGAGGGGTGGGATAGGGAGGGTGGGAAGGAGGGAAATGCAAGAGGGAAGAGATATGGGGACATATGTATGTGTATAACTGATCACTTTGTTATAAAGCAGAAACTAACACACCACTGTAAAGCAATTATACTCCAATAAAGATGTTAAAAAAATAATAAAATGGATTATTGACTATTCATAATATGATACCTATGGAAAAATATAGAGAATATTACAGTTACAGCTGTTTACCACCCAACTTTAAGAAATCTTACTCTTTGCCTCATTTCATTTGGTATTTTTGAAAAGAAATAAAGCCTAGCATAGACACACACATGTGGCTCCTACTTCCCTCCCTCCTGCCCCAGGGATGGCGTTATTTATTCTGATGCATATTTTTCATTCCAATTTATTTTTTATACTTTTATCACATATTTATGCATTCATTAACAATACATAGCATTGTTTTGCAGATTTTAAAACTTTGTATAAATGAGACCGTCCAATACCCTCTTGCAACATTGTTCTTAAGTTTTATCCTTTCTCTCCCTCTCTCTCTCTTTCTGTCACACACACACACACACACACACACACACACACATGCACACACACCCCTTAGAGAAACACCAGCACATATATGTTAATGCAAGGGAATTCTATATACAGTTAAGTGAACTAAAAATTGTGTGTGTGTGTGTGTGTGTGTGTGTGTGTGTGTGTAGAGATTCCCACATTCCTAAAACTGGAACTGCCTGGTGGTAGACCACATCCATCTTCAACTCACCTGTTATTGTCAAATTTCTCTTGAAAGTGATTGTATTGACTTAAAGCTCCCAACTGTCCGTGTGAGAGTTCCCATTTGTCTGCATTCTCACTGCAGACTTAAACATTTTTGCCAACCCGAAGATTATGAACTATCTCATTAGGTCTTAATTTCCATTTCCCATGCTACCAGTGAGGTTGAGCTGCTTTTGTGTATATGAATGGCCATTTGGCTTTCTTCTTCTGTAAACCGTCCATTCATTTCCTTTGCCATTTTTTCCCTACTGAATTGTTTGTCTTTTCTTTTTCTGTCTTTTAATTGAAGTGTAGTTGACATACAATATTATATTAGTTTCAGGTGTACAACATAGTGATTTGACATTTATATACATAACAGATTGATCACAGTGCTGTCTAGTAACCATCTGTCTCTATGCAGAGTTATTACACTTATTGACTGTATTCCCTATGTGTGCGTTACATCCCCGTGACTTATTTATCTCCTAGCTGGAAGTTTGTATCTCTTCATCCCCTTTACCTATTCTGCCCAGCCCCCCACCCCTCTCCTCTTGGGGAACCACCAATCTCTTCTCTGTATCTGTGAGTCTGTTTCTGCTTTGTTATGTTTGTTCGTTTGTTTTGTTTTAGATTCCACATGTAAGTGAGAATTGTTTATCTTTTAGTAATTGATTGATTTGTAGGAATTCTTTGTATTTTCTAGATACTGATCCTTTTTAAGTTATATGTGTTACAAATGTCTCTATTTTGAGACTTAAAGTTATTTTTAAAAATTTTATTGAAGTACAGTTGATTTACAATGTTGTGTTAATTTCTTCTATACAGCAAAGTGATTAGTTATACATTTATATATTCTTTTTCATATTCTTTTCCATTATGGTTTATCACAGGATATTGAATATAGTTTCCCGTGCTGTACAGTAGGACCTTGTTGTTTATCCATCGTATATATAATAGTTTGCATCTGCTAATCCCAAACTTCCAGTCCGTCCCTCCCCCACTGTTTAGGAGTTTTGCATCTATGTTCATGAATGATACTGGCCTCTCCATTTCTTATGATGTTCTTGTCAGGCTTGGAGTCAAGAGTGTGTTAGTCTGAGATTATGGAATAACTATGCTTTGGAATAATTTGTGTAAGATTGGAATTGTTTGTTACCTTAATATTTAATAGAACTATTTAAATAATACAGCCAACTGGGCTTGATATTTTTATCCACTGCTTCAATTTTTTTGGTGTTCAATAATATTCAGCTGTCTATATCTTCTTGAAGCAGTTTTGATAAGCTTTTTTTTTTCCTTGGAATTTGTCCATTTCATTTACGTTTCCAATTTATTGTCACGAGATTGTCATATATCCGCTCAATAACTTTTTAATATTCGATGTTTCTCTGGTTATGCTCTTTTCACTCCTGACACCGTCATTCTTTTCTTCATCAGAATTTTGTCAACTGTATTTATTGCTCTTTTCAAAGAACCGACCTTTGGCTTTGTTGTTCATATCTATTTACATTTGTTTCATTTTTTTTATTAATTTCTCTTTTATATTTATTTCCTGCTTCCTGCACTGTTTGAGTTTATCTACTTTCCTTTTTCTAATGTGTGAACTTGGAAGCTTGCCTCATTGATTTTTAACCTTCTCTGTTTTCTAGATGAGTATTTAAATTGATAAATTCCTCTCTAAATATGTTTTCGCTGTTTCCCAGGCTTCTTAATACGTAGTATTTTGTTTATCATTCAGTTCTAAATATTTTATAACTCCCATTCTATTTTATTTTTTGAGTTGTTTAAAAGTGACTTCTTAATTTCCAAACATATAAGGATTTTTCTAGCATCTTTTTGCTACTGATTCCTAATTTAATTTTTGATTTGTAGTTTAATTAATAGTTATTTCGGGAACATGATCTATCTGATGCTAGTCCTTTTGAAATGTTTGATACCCAGTATTGGTTCCAGTAAATACGGGTCATGGAACATGTATTCTCTATTTGGTGGGTGCAGTGTTCTAAATGTGTTCCCTGGGTCAAGCTTGTTAACTGTGTCATTCAAATTTTATTTATCCTTACTGATGTTAGTTTTTACTTGATCTACAAATGACTGAGAAAGCTGTGCTCAAAAAGCTCCCATTTGTAATGGCGGATTCGTCATTTTCTTCTTGTCTTTCTGTCTAAGCTTTCCTTTCTTGACTACCTTACTCCTTGATAAATTTGCTTTTGACCCGTTCTCCTGGAACTAGAGGAAAACACAGCTTGTTCCTTGTTCCATTTGTCCGGTGGCCAGTTCAGGGAAGGCTGGAGTCGCATCTATCATTTTCAGCAGCAGTGAGAGGTTAGGAGTCTGTTCAATTGTGTTGATCTAGAAACTTGGCCACACACATTCACAACTGCGCCTTTGTTCATGCTGCGCCCTCTGCCCAGAATGGCTGTGACCCCCTTTTCTCTACACCCCCCCCCTTTTTTTTTTTTTTTGTGCAGTACGCGGGCCTCTCACTGCTGTGGCCTCTCCCGTTGCGGAGCACAGGCTCCGGACGTGCAGGCTCAGCGGCCATGGCTCACGGGCCCAGCCGCTCCGCGGCATGTGGGATCTTCCCGGACCAGGGCACGAACCCGTGACCCCTGCATCGGCAGGCGGACTCTCAACCCCTGCGCCACCAGGGAAGCCCTGCTCCTTGACTTTTAAGCCACTGTCTCACCAGGCTGCTGCATCTCCGCCAGCCTGATGTCTTCGTTCCCACTAGGCCTTCCCTGGGGAGGTGGGAGGATGCTTGTATTTGGCCTCAGGAAGGACGTTTGCTTCCTGGGACAGAACCCATGAGTGGCCGGCATCCCTGGGGCCCTGGCCAGTGAGGTGTGAGGGACGGTGACGCAGACGCTGCAACTCCACACATCCTGGGTCTTTGCAGACGCTCCTTCCGCAGTCCCCTCGGTTGGGGACAGCTGAGCGTTTAATGATCTTCTTCTGCTCCAGCAGTTTTAGACTCTGTGAACTAAAATTAGATTCCCTTCCCTGTGCCCGGGGGAGGATGGGCCAGCTCTCACCATCCATCTTGTGCCAAAGTGCGGCTGGTGACAGTCTGGGGGGCGAGGCTCAGCACCCCCAGCGGCTGGATGTGGCTCCCCCGAGGTCCCCTTCAGCTTGTGTCGTCCTCGGAAGCCGCCAAAATAGCAGTTGGCTGCCCTCTGTCCTCGTGTGGGTCCACATGCCTGCGTTTGAACCCCAGTCCTGTGCTCCCAGGCACATTTGTCCAAACTGGGAATTACAATCCCTGCATCGTGGAGCTGTGAACATGCAGTGAGATACAGAAGGAACAGCACCTACTCAATGCCTGGCCGTTGCAGGTGCTTAATTGATGCCACGTCTCTTCTTCAGTCTTCATGCCAGGGCAGGAAAAAAGAGAATAATTTTTTAAAAGCTTATTTGTCTCTCGACTTCTTTGTGTGATCCTTTGGTCGTGGGACGGAGGATGTCGGGAGGAGGATAACAGTAGACTTCCCTTCGCATGAAACCCAGCAGACCCCAGTGGGATGCAGCAGAACCCAGTAGGGCCTAGTGGAAACCAGTGGGACCCAGTGGAGCCCATTAAGACCCAGCCTTTACTGTGGGTCGCCTCATCACGGAGGTTTCCCCACTCCATCCTCCAAGGTGCCTTTGGGGGCTCTGCCTGGCCCCTTTCCTCGTTATCATGACTGTCAAACCCTGTATTCAGTTGACACTGGAGGAATTTCCTCACCACCTGTCTCCCTTTCCTGAAGAAAGTCAGCCCATCGGGGAGCCGTGCGAAGCAGGCTCTCCAGGCCCCATCCCCCGAAGGAGCAGCTCTGTCAGGCAGTGAGAACCGCTGTATGATTCTTCTGCAGAACTTATTAGATGAGAAGCTTAGTAAAAACAGCCCCAGCTGCAGTCGCTATACAAAGTCACTATCAACAGGAAAATTTATGCTTTAAAAATAAAAAGAAACTCGAGTTCATTAGTCAGCACCAGGAAGTGTTCACATGAAATGTTTGTTCTCCAAGTAAACAGCCACAATGGAATCGTAATCAAATTTCTTAATTATTTCCATAAATCTCGGGTACATAAAAATACACAAGGCCTTTTTTCAAAAAAGTCACTGTTTACAAGTGCCTTGGGTGAGGGAAGAGGTAGCCCAAAGAGCTCTTGTGTGATGGAAGGTTCCAGAAGGAGTAAAGCTGAGAGGTGGGGCTGAGAGCACGCTCCCTGCACCCAGACTGGAGCTTGGGGGGCACGTGCTGCCCACCCAGGGGCTGCTTAGGACACCTGACCGCAGGCTCAGGTGACCACTTCTGAGGGGACGC
Source organism: Leucopleurus acutus (assembly GCF_964270905.1). Taxonomy (NCBI): domain Eukaryota; kingdom Metazoa; phylum Chordata; class Mammalia; order Artiodactyla; family Delphinidae; genus Leucopleurus; species Leucopleurus acutus. The sequence goes on along the minus strand of NC_139143.1, from coordinate 188,398,320 downwards.
CAAGAAAACTGCTTTAGGGGAAATGGGGGAAAGACGTGGGACCCCAGTTCTCTTGATTCCCACTGCTCCCGGCCAGGGACCAGCAGAAAGTTGGTTCTCTCTGCCTGTTTCTCAGCTGAGTGTCTCGCTGACCTGGGAGGGCAGGAGAAGTCGGGAATCGTCGGCGCACAGCCCTGAGGATGCACATCCGCAGAGATGATGGGAGGGCAGTGTCCTCAGTCAGACTTTGGCATCCAGCTCATCTCTCCCCAGGTTTGGTGTGTGGTGCTTTTCTAACTTCTTTTTGAAAATTATTGAGAAAATTCGAAATAATTTCAAATATTCTGGGACTTCCCTGGCGGTCCAGGGGTTAGGACTCTGTGGTCTCACTGCTGAGGGCCCAGGTTCAACCCCTGGTCGTCGGGGAACTAAGATCCCACAAGCCGAGCGGTGCGGCAAAAAAAAAAAAAAAAAATCAAAATAATTTCAAATATTGTAACTCTAAGGTAACTTGGAAAATAGAAATTTAGGGAAAAAGTCATAAATTATATTGGCACTCCCTGGAGTGTGCTGCACATATGTATGTGTGTGTGTGTAAGAGGGAAGTACGGGAGAGCGAGAGAGAGAGAGACAGACGGGCCCAGGTGACGAAGCTCACGCCTAGATGTTGGCAGCTTTCAGGTGTCCAGGTGTCGCCTCTGGTCCCCGCGGACACTGTGGGAACGACAATAGACAGGGCCATGGGCATCTGGCTGTGAGGCTCCCGTGCAGTTTTAATGCCCTAGGATATGTGATGGGGCCGTTAGAGGCATGTCAATAAAACAATGGGAATGTTTATTCCAGTGCATAAATGTCTGATTCTGGAATTGCTATTCTTGGGTTTTCTGTTCTCCCATCACCTGCTCAGCTCTTCAAGAAAGCTAGAGAGCGTGTCTTGTTTGAACAGTTGGCCACACATGCGCATGATAATCCAATTCCATTAAAATGTTCATCCATTCAGCGGAAAGGCACCAGGCCAAAGAGTCGACGTGGCGTATTAAGCCGGAATCAGAATAAAATGTGGAATCCCAACCTTTCCAAACGTGCTTTCCTCTACAAAGCTGAGTGAATGGGAGGCGCAGCAGCTGGGGGAGGGGCAGCGTGGATGCCTGTAGGTGGTGGGGGCCGGGCAGCTGGACCCACCCGCGTGGGTGCTCACGATCTGTCTGGGTGTGCAGTGGGGTGCCCTGGGGTGCTGCCCCGCTCCTCCCTCCGGGCGCACGATGCTGCTCGGAGCCTGATGTCTGGCTGCGGGCCCCTCCTGCCTAGCGCGCACCCCCTCCCAGGCTGCATTCCCTTCATCCTCAGCACAGAACTCTAAGTAGGCACCACTGTCTGCTCCAGGTGGGGACTGATGGCGCTCAGACGGATCCAGCCCTGGGCCTTGTGTGTGCACATGCGCATGCGCCCGGCGTCAGGATCCCCACCAGCTGCCCTGAATCCCTCATCACTGGCCCCTGCTGCTTCTTGACGCCGGGCGCCCTACCTCTGTGGGTTCCAGTTGGCCTTTGCTGCCTGACCTCGTGTCCTGCACATGGTGACGTTTCCTGGCATGAGGTGGATTCATCTCAGTATTGGGGGGCTCATCACACAGTAGGTGCTTCTTAAATTCTTGTTGTTGTGTATATATATATATATATATATATATGTGGCACCGTTTTATACAAGAAAAAACTGAGGTCTGCCAAGATGAAATTTCGGAAGCTCACACTGGTAAGTGGAAAACCTGGGCCCAGATCCGTGTTCCCTGATCAGAGGTGCCCTTGCCACTACATCCATGGATTTCAGGGGGTCTGAGGACCCCCAGGGCTCCGTGGCAGCACCCTGTGCTGCTGGTGTTGCACTGAGCAAGGGAGGGGTCAAGGGGTGATGCTGGACTCGTGCCTGTGTCACCTAGAGAGCACCTCTTCTTTATCTGCAAAAGCAACTCCCATGCTAACCCGAAATTTGAAAGTCCAGCCACTCCCTGGCACCGAATGCAGGGATGTGTCCTGGAGCCGGGCTCTGAGTCAAACCACAAACCGGTGGAACACCACCCTTGTGCAAAGCTCCCCTGGCTGGGGTCTTTCACCCCACGCTTCTGGGCAGCAGGCTGCTGAGGGGAGCGGGCGAGGTCCCCTTGAGTCCCTCTGGCCATTCGGGATGCAGGCTCTGCCTCATACTGTCACAGTTTCAGAAAATCGAGTGTCAGGGAAAGCTCCTTCGCACCGACAAACACTGATTTCACAAATATGTTAATTTCATTGTTATTGATCTTGTCAGCCCCTCCCCACACTTTGTGTCAGTTTCTCTGCTCCCAGCCTTATGGAATTAATGATCTACAGGCAAACCCTGAAATGGATCAGGAGACCGCTCCCTGGGGCCCGCACTGGCCTCCTGGTGCCTCAGCTCTGTCCCCTGGCCTTGCACACCCTCCTTGCTCTATTCTGACCTCAGATTCCCCCGCGCTGGGCATGATGGGGGAGTGGGGACAGCTCTCTACTCTTATTAAAAGTATGGAACCCTTTCGTAATGTGGTTAGCCACCCCTTCTGCATTTTGTAAGATGAGATTTTTGCAGCAAGGATTTTCTTAAAGTGAGATGCACTCCGCACTTCACTGAGTTGAGTGTTGAGTGTTTCTGTCTGGCCAGGGGGATAGGCATGGAGGCAAAACTGAAGGGAGGGAAAACCCAGACTCAGGGCATGTGGAGCTCTGTGCTAACCGAGAAAACGTATGCTCCTGGGGTCACCTGGGGGGACTTTTGGGGACTACAGAAGCCCTGGGGAGCTCAGAGGGGGCCTGCTAACTTTTGCCACCTGCCTGGAGTCTGCATGAGGGCCGTCTTCTGAGTGTTGCCGAAACTTGGTCTCTGTTCACCAATGCCAAATAGAACCGTGGAAGCAAGGGTTTTGGATGAACTAGGAAAGAAGAGCTTTATTGCTTTGCCAGGCAAAGGTGGCAACAACTAATGCCCTCAAAATTGTGTGTCCCACTCTGGAGGGGGTAGTGAGGAGTCTTACAGTGTTCAAGGAGCAGGGTGTGGTCAGCTCATGGACATTCTTCTGATTGGTGGGTGGTGAGGTCATCGGGGCTCAATATCATCCACCTTCTGGTTCCACCTGGTCTGGGGTCTACATGCCTGTGGGCAGCACGCACTTAACTTCTCCTACCTGGTAGGGGTTTCAGTAGCTGCAAAACAGCTGAAAGGACATGGCTCAGAATATCATCTATAGCCCTTGAGGAGGAACTAAAAGTCCTTGACTTTGTTTAATGGCTAAAGTATTATTATTCTGTCTTGCTTGACTGTTTTCCTTTCTTTTTGCATTTTCTCACTTCTCTGATTAAATTTATTCTTCAACTAAAGTTTTTCTGCCGACAAAAGGCAGGTGGAGGACGTGGATTGTGTCTATTCTGGGAAGGCCTCGTAGGGTCCTGCTCGGTTACGCGAGGGAAGGATACTCTGGTGTTCTGGAAGAGCTAAGTGGTTTCAGGAGACAAGGTGCTCATTCTGGGGTCCCCCAGGAACCCCACACAGCTGTGTAGTGGGTGTCCTCAGGGTCAGGGGTGGAGGCATGCTAGAATCCAAGTGCCCTTCGAGTCCAGCCACTCTGGGCACCAGCTCCAGCTGCTTCTGACCTGCTAGGTCATTTGCACTTTTTCCTCTTTGGCCTGGGTCAGGGGTAGGGACAAACAAATCCTGAGGCTGACTGTCCAGGGTCTCCTAGCTGGGTGTCTGTTCTGGGGCATTAGGTGCAGTTGTGGATTTCTAGATCAGATCATGGCATATAATATTTAATCGAGAAATTTTGGAAGAGCAGATGAGCTGGGAGGCAGCATGGTGTATAGTGATAAAAGTGCGAATTGTAGCAATGGTCAGGCCACTGTGAGACTCCCTTGAGGTCTCCCAAACCCAGTTTCCTCACCTTTAAGGTCAAGAAAATAAAAGTTGTTACCTGAAATTGAAAACAGGGAATCAATAGAGACATTCAAAGAAATAAAAAATTGGTCCTTTGAAAAGATCAATAAAAAAATAAATAAATAAAGATCAATAAAGTTGATAAACCTCTAGCCAGGCTAAGAAAAAAAGACACAAATTATTAATATCAGAAAAGAAAGAGGGGCTGTCGCTATTGATTCCATGGACATTAAAGGATAAAAAGGAATATTATGAACAACTCTATGACCACAGAGTTGATAACCCAGATGAAATGGACCAATTCCTTGAAAGACACAGCCTGCCAAAATCACACGAGAAGAAATAGATGCTCTGCATAGGCTTTTAGCTATTAAAGAAATTGAATAAAAAATTAATAACTTTCCAAAACAGAAAGCATCAGGCCCAGATGGGTTCACTGGTGAATTCTACCAAACATTTACGGAAGAAATCATACCAGTTTTCTACAACCCCTGTCAAAAGAGAAGCAGAGAGACCACTTTGTAACTCATTCCATAAAACTGTTCCCCTCACAGTGTTGTTGTGGGGTTGAATGAGATGTGTGTGTGTCAGGTATTTAGCACGAACCTTTGGATGCCTTTGGAGCACTTACTAAAAAAAATATTTTTTAAATACACTTTATTTTAGATCTGTTGTAGCTTTACAGAAAAATTGTGAGGGTCCTACAGAGAGTCCCCGTATACCCCACTCTGCTTCTTATATTGTTCATGTCTCATGTTAGAATGGTACATTTGTTACAATTTTTAATGAACCGATATTGATACATTATCATCAGCTAAAATCTTTATTCACATTTCCTTAGTAAAAACTAGAAAAATGTCCCTTTTCTGTTCCAAGATCCCACCCAGGACCCCACATGGCATTTAGTCATCATGTCTCCTTAGGCTCTTCTGGGCTGTGACGGTTTCTCAGGTTTTCCTTGTTTTTGGTGACCTTGACAGTTTGGAGGAGGACTGGCCAGGTGTTTTGTGGACTGTCGCTCAGGTGGGATCTGTCTGCTGTTTTGCTCATGATTAGACCGGGCTCGCGCATTTTGGGAAGGAAGACCACAGTGGTGCATTTTCATCGCATCATAGCGAGGGGACCTGCTGTCAGTCTGACTCACCCTTGTTGATGTTGACTTCGGTCACCTGGCTGAGGTGGTGTTTGCCAGGTGTCTCCAGGTGTTCTCTGTGTCCCCTGCCCTCCTCCACACTGTCCTCTTGGAAGAAGGTCACTGTGCAGCCCTGGATCCTTCTGTTGGAGGACTGGAAGCTCCACCCCCTCAGGGCAGAGTATCAACAGAAATGATTCGGAATTCTTCTGCAGGGGAGATTCGTCCCTTCTCCCCTGTTTATCTATTCAGTCATTTGTTTATGTCAATATGGACTGATGAATATTTATGCTTTGGATGTTGAACATGCAGTGCTACTTTCTTCCTTTCGTTGCCCAGATTGCTCCATCGTTGGGCCATCTTTCTGTGTCCACATTGATAAATCCACATCACTGTGCATTTTTCAAGTACTTCTTTACTTCGTGGCAGACTCCAGTTCATCTTGTATATTTCCTGCCCCAGCCCTGGAATCAGCCTTTTCTCCAAGGTACCCTGGTTCCTTTTATTGGAAAATGGTGTTAGAAGCCAAGATCTGGGTGCACATGGTCAACTTGAACCATCACAATAGCTGTAATATTAGCAGCCCCTCTTGGGTGGCTGATGCAGGTGGCTTCCACTCTTTCCTAGACTCTCTATAAAGGACAATTACGTTAATGAGTGATCTGGGTAGGCCAACTGTGGTAGCAACCCCCAAATCAGGGGCTTCACATAATAAAAATATATTGTTTGCTCCTTAGTCCAGAGGTTGACAGATTTTTCTGTATGGGGCCAAACGGTGAGTCTGTTCATCTTTCTACGCCATAAGTTCTCTGCCCCCGTAGTGTGAAAGCTGGCCAGACTGTATCTCTGCTGATAATTTTAAAAAAGGTTTGTGAACAGTTATCCCCTGTTTGTGTCTGTGTCTTGATTTATGTTCCTAGTGACTATTAATTGCCTACCGAATGAAAGCTCGGCCTTTGTAATTAGGCTGGCGAGTTCTACATAACATTTTTGACCGTGTGCTGGGGCAAAGGAGGGAGAGTGTGTTAATGGCCTTGAACTAAGCCACACCCCTCCCCCAGCTTGCTGATTAACCCTAGGTTCACTTGGGGCCATCTGGTACTCTGCCAATCAATGAAGTCTAGCTGACTGTCTTTGCATTTACATCCTGACTTGACTCTTAGCCAAGGGATGCCGACTTTGGCTCTAAAATGCTTTCTGTGCTCAAAGAGGGTGCCTCTCTGCTCTGCCACATCTATAGAGGGAGTGGCCACCTGATTGTGCAGGGAGGGGTTCTGTACAGAGGCAGGGGAGAAAGGGTGCTGTGGAATTGCCAGGGTGCGGAGAGCTTCCAGCAGTCGTGCTGGATGCAAGATTAAGCCCTCCTCGGTCTCTTATAAGAAGTCTGCATAATTTAGCTAAACAGAACGTGGTGTTGTACCAAGAATCCGTAACCTCTGGGATTTCCTTTGTTTGTGTTGTGTTAGATTTTTAAAAGCATGATTGGATTGGAAGCATCTATTCTCAGCAGCAGTAGGTTGCTCGGCTTTGGAGGTGCCTTGCAGGATGCTGGCTGGGTGGACAGGTGGGACTAGCCCAGGAGTCATGAATTCTTTCTAGAATAATTGGTGACCTAAGTGAGGAACACCTGTACCAGAGCCCCAGGTGTCTTCATGACCAAGGCAAGGCATCTCTGTGTCCCTCTGTGGCCACTGCTCCCAGGTACATGGAAGAATAAATGACAATTTATGGATACTGCCTTGCCCATAGGAGGTGCTCAATCAATGCATTTAGAAAAAAAAGGGGGGCTAGTGGCAATTCAAAGTGCTTATATGACAGTTGTGAATAACTATGTACTAAATAACAGAGGAACAACGTTTATAAAGCAGAAACTATAAAGAAATGAGGAGACGTAGTAGAAATGCACTAATAATGGGAGATTTTTAACATACTACGCTCAGCACAAGGGAAATCAAGTGGGCAAAAACATAACATAATCAACGAGGTAGATACTGTATAAATATATAAACGTATGCCGTAGTAATATAGAATCTACCTTCTCCAGTGCACATGGAACATTAACGCAAAATACATAAGAACAAAAAAGAGATGATGAAATGAAAGCAGTACCTATCAGAATTCATGGGATACATTTAAAGCAGTGACCAGAGGAAAATTCACATCCCTAAACACTTTTATGAATCATGACCAAAAAGTGAAAATAAATGAACTAAATTCCCAGCTCAACGAGCTAGGAAAAGAGCCACAAAGTAAACTAAAAGAGAGCACAAGAAATAACGTAAGAAGGAGTAAAGCAGAAAATAACAAGTTAGAGAGTAGAGGAGTAGTAGATCTAATTATCAACTCTAAAATATAGTTTTTAAAACAGTAACAAAATAGAGAAAGTACTTGCTAACAATACAAATGGATAGAAAGCACAAATATATAAAATAAGGAATGACAAGGGGGATATAACCATTGAAACAGGTGAAATTGAATAAATCATAAGAGATATTATGCAGACTTCTATAAAAATAGAAACAAAAACCTAAAGTATAGCACCAAAATCGGCTCCATTCAATACAGAAAGCTTAAAAAAACCAATTTCCATAAAAGTCTAGAAAAAATCGTGAAAGAACTATGCCACAAAAAAACGCCAGGTCTAGACGGTTTCACAGCGGAAATCTACCAAACTTTCAAAGACCAACTCTTCTCCATTCTTTATTAATTGTTTCAGAGCATTGAAAATAAAGGAAAACACTCTAATTCTTTTTTGAAAGTAAGTATAACATTGATACCTAAATCTGACAAAGCAAGTACAAAAAAGAAATTATAGAACAATATCACATAAATATTGAAGCAAAAGTATTAAACTAATTATTTATAAACTGAATCCAACACAACATTAAGAAATCAATGCACCATGACCAAATGATATTTTTTCCAGGAATGCAAGTTTGGTTCAACACGAGGAAATCCATTAATATAATAATACACTTAAGGAAAAAAAAATCATGGGTCTCCATAGATGCTGAAAGGCCTTTTATAGAAACCAACACCCATGCCTGATAAGAAAACAGGAACGGTTGGTGACTTCTTAACTTGATAAAATATTTTATATGCCTAAATCCTAAAGTCAACATCTTATGTGACGGGAAAACACTAGAGGCATTTCCACGAAGGTCAGGGTCAGGGCAAGATGCCCACGATCTTCATCACTATCCCACCATTATACTAGAGGTATCAGCAATTAGGGAAATCAATTAGAAGCACAAGTGCAGGAGAAAAAGAATCAAAACCATCTCGATTTGCACATGATATGATAATGAACTAGGAAAACCCTAGAAAATCAGTGATAAAAGTAAATTAACTAATAAAATAAATCATTAAGGTAGCAGGATAAAAACTTGATATACAGAAATCAATAGCTTTCTTCTACATAAATTAAAAAAAAAGAGGAAACAACAGCAACAAAGAAGACAAAATACTTAGAAATGAACTTAGCAAGAAATGGGCAAATCCTATCTCAGGAGAACTTTAAAACACTTCTGCAAGACACAAAAGTAATCTCAAACAAATAGACACCCCTTGGTCTTGGATGGGATAACTTGACATAAAAAAGCCAGTTTTTCCAAAGTTAATATATGACTTTAACATGATCCCAGTGAAAATACCAATAAGCTTTTTTTATGGAGCAAGACAAGTGGTACTTCAGTCTATATGAAAAAACCAAACATTAAATAACCATGAAAATCATGAAAAATACAAGTTACAGGGGGGAACAGCTCTAGCAGATTTTAAAACGAAGTATAAAGCCTCTGTAATTAAACTAGTGTGGTGTTGATGCATGAAGAGATAAAATTGCAGTGGAATTGAATGCAAAGTCCAGAAGCAGAGCCAACTACATATGGAATTTAGTGTATGATAAAGGTGGCATCTCAAATCATGGGAGCAGAGATTACCTTTTCAATACAGTGTGTTGGGATAACTGGGTAGCCCTTTGAAAAAAGATAAAGTTAGATGTATATCTTACACTTGCACAAGAATAAACTCTAAGTGAGTTTGAGACCTAACTATAAAAAATGAAATCATAAATACCAGAGGGAAACATGGATGAATTTTCCTATAACATAGGTATGAGGAAAAGTTTTCTAACTATGGCTTTTTCCAGATGTAGTAAAAGAAAAGATTGATAAGTTTGATTACATAAAACTAAATACTTTTACATACACACTTTTGGCATGGCAAACAAAATAACAAACAGACCCACAAAAGACCCACCTGAAGCACAAACAAAATGCAGATGACAAAGTGGGAGAAAATATTTGCAAAATACTTCAGATATAAAGGGTTAAACATCCTTAATATATAAAGAACTGTCGAAATCAGGGCAGAGGGGAACCGGATAGAAAAATAGGCAGAAGACATGAAAAGATACTTCACGTAAAAGATATACAAATGGCCTTTAAGCATACAAAAACATGTTCAACTTCAGTCATAATTACAAAAAAGCAAATTAAAATGACTCTGAGATACCATTTTTCACCTGTCAATTGGCAAAAATTAAAAAGCTTGACAACACATCCATTGGCAAGGCTGTGAGGAAACAAGCATTCATGTACATTGCTGCTGGGAATGCAAATAGGTGCAACACTTTTGAGGGGGAACTTGGCAATATTTATCACAACTACCTATGTGTTTACATTTTGACCCAAGATCCCACTTGTAAGAATTAACCCTGAAGATATACCTCAAAAATATGAAAATACTCCTGCACAAGAGTATTCATTCCAGAATTACTTGTAGTTGCAAAATACTGGAAGCAACCTAATGCCCAAACATGGTGGAGTGGTTGAGTGACCATTGGTATATACATGCAATGGAGTACTACGCAACTGCAAAAAAGAAAGAGGGGGATGGCTATGAACTGACATGGGGTGACTTCTAAGATATAAAAGTGACAGAAGCAAAGTGCAGAAGAGTATCTTCTGGTGGCGGGGGGAGCAGGGGTTGAATGCAGATGAACACAAGGGTACTTTTTTGGGGCGTAGAAGTGTTCTAAAATTGGATGGTGGTGATAGTTGCACGTTACATACTTTTATTAAAACTCATCAGACTCTGCACCTACAGTGAGTGAATTTTATGGTATAAAAAATATACCTAAGCAAAGCTGTGAAAACAAAAGAACATTTTTAGTATGCCACTGTTGTTTAATAAAGGAGGTAAAATAAAAAATGTGTATGTATCTGTGTATTTTGGCAAAAACAAAATATAGGAAGGATAAACTAGAATCTAATGAGATTGATTACCTACGGGGGTGGTTGGGACCAGGGTCGAAAGGATGGGAGGATGAGAATGGGTCAGAAGGGATGATGAGGAGAATTCCTCTGAGTATGATTTTCTGTATTTTGCAGCATTTATAATCATGTCGATATTTCACAGCTCAAAACAAAAAAAGAGAGAAAGCATAAAACCCATTGTGGAATAAATACAGAAACAGAGTGAATCCAGCTGTATCCCAAATAGATAATAAACCATGCTGAGGGGGAGGCCAGCTCCCCAAGTAAATTTTGGACCCAGTATTTTGACCATATACCCTCAGGTCAATAACAAAATATAACTGTAAACAAATATATTGTTAGTCTCATTAGTAGGTTTGTCTTAAGTACTGTGGACTTGTAATTCTGAAATTACTTTGTTTATATTGAAGACTGAGGAAATATGTACATGTCTTGTGAGCACTGGAAGCCAGTTTTCTCCAACTTAGTGGAGGCAACTGCACATATTAGAAGATGGAAAGCTAGAATTAGTCCTGTGGTGGTGGATTGGAATTGAAGGTAAGAGCATGAACACGCACATGTGTGCACGCACACGCACAGGGATCTAGAAATATAGACATGAGTGTATTGATGTGGCTCTGCCTGCCGAGAGGGCCTCAAAGCCATGACACCCCAATAGAAAACCAAGCACCCAGATCTTTTTTTAAAAATAACCTCTCCACTAAAAGGTACCCGGGGTCTTTGGAGCTATGGCTAATTCCAGGGCTGGGGCAGAGGCAGTACAAGATGAGCTTGGAGCAATCTGGACCAGAAAGTAGGGAAGCGCTCAAAGAATGATGGAGACACAGTGAAAGGACACAAGAGCGGAGCTCCCAGGGATCAAATCTGGGATAACTGAGCACTAAATTAATATAAATAAATAAGTGGGGAAGAAAGAAAAGTGTTTTCTTAGAGTAGATCGCTAACGTAGAAGGAATTTGTAAAGTCCCAGCACATCTCCTCACAAAAGTGTTATGATCTCAAGGGGGAGATTGTAATTTACGGTGGAGAAATATGGCGGACCCTACCTTAATCAAGCGATCAAAGTTAGTATCACTAATAATAAGACAGTGGCCATCCGGTGCTTCCGGATATGATGCACTGAGAAGGACACAGCACCATTTCCATGGTTTTCCTGCCAGAATGTACAGCCTGAACTTAATTATGAGGAAACATCAGACAAACCCAAATTGAGGGACTTCCACAAAACAGTTGGCCTGTACTCTAAGAAAAGTGTCAAGGTCATGAAAGAAAAAAAAATCTGAGGAGCTCTTCTAGATTACAGGAGACTAAGACATAAAAACTAGCCGTGGGTGTGGTGCTGGATTGGATCCTGGGCCAGACGAGTTTTTGTTCTCTTCCTTTGCTCTTAAGGACGCTACAGGACAATTGGTGAAATTGGAAGGTCTGTACATTAGATAATAGTTTTATGTCAATGTTAACGTTCTGATTTTTAGGAAACACACAATATTTAGAGATAAAGAGGCATTGCGCTTCATCTTCCTCTCACACAGTTCAGAAACAATATGTGTATGTGGGTGCATTTGTGTGTGTGTGTGTGTGTGTGTGTGTGTGTGTGTGTCTGGAGAGAGAACACAAGTGAGGTATGTGTTAACATTTGGGAAATCTGTGTGAAGGATGTACAAGAACTATTTGCACTATTTTTGCAAACTTTCTGTAAATCTTAAAATGTTTCAAAATAAACATCTATGAAAAAGGGTTGGTAAGATGTCCTCCCTGGGAGCGTTGGAGAATTCAGTGAGATCATGCGTAGAAATGCTTAGTGCTGGGTTGGACATAGGACCACCAAGGAAATGTTCGCTCTGCTATTAGCGTGGTGATACTGCCTAAAGGCTGACCTATTGGACATCCCTTTGTGGTTGGGAGATGTTGATGGATGGCAGCCTCATTGATGGCTCAGCCCTGACCCCCACCCACTGTGTGACTGTGCAAGTGGGTAGTCCTCACGGAAGCCATCATTTCTGGTGGGTGATCTTCCTGATAGACCTACTTTAGCATGAGGCTCGGTCATTCATTATTTAATTTATTCACTCATTAAACATCATTTATTGAAAGTGAGATGGCAGGCACCATTCCTTGCAATAAACCGGCTTCCAGGAATTAACACCAAAGTATAAGGGAAAGAAATACACAAAACAGTGAGTGTAGAGAAATATACACATTCGGGTGCATGTTCCCAGCGGGTGTGTTCATGGTCTCCTGGTGGGTATTATCTGGAGCCTCCCTGGTGTGGGTAATTTTGGATTTTCCTGCTGGGTGTAATTCAGAGTCTCCCAGTAGGTGTAAGTCAGGAGTCTCCCTGGAGAATTTGTGCTGATGGGTCTTGGAGGAGGACTGGAGATGGTGCCCTGTGAGAGAGGATGTAGGTCAGGGAACGAAGCTAAGCTCGCAATAGTTTGGAGGAGTGGCTAGAATTCAGGGCGGGGTGACCAGGGGCAAGGGGAGTGCTTAGGGCTTTTGAGCTGAGATTGGAAATGACTCTGTGTTTGCAGGTGAGGAATGTGGGCTGGGGAGGGGGGTCCCAAATCCAGGAACCCGAAGGAGTGCCATCCCGTGAAGTTTACACTAGTCTATGGCAAAATGTGCAAAATTAGGGCAATAAGGTGTCTGAACACTCAGGGTGGGAAGGGATGCATCTTCTCCTTCTTGGGAAGGACAATCTTGTATCTCCAAGCTTGCTTTTTTAAACATAAAATATGCGTTCTTTTACTAATAATATTGAAGACAGATGGCATTTTTAAAATGGCCTTACTTAGCAAAATGAAAAGTTGTCAATCCTATATTTGTCTCTCCATCACAATTTTAAAAATTGGATCATAAAATCGAAACATCTGGGAACCTAGGCATTCTAGACTCCTGAAGAGAGTTTTATAGCACTCTCCAGTTTTATATAAAAAAGTGTACTTAGAATCGTTATTCTATTTTAAACATACAGAAGATTATAGCAAAGAAGAGGAATATCTATTTGCCTGTCCTCTGGGTGTCAGAAGAGCCCACTCTCCTTTGTATTGGCAGGGTTATCACTCTTCTTATTGCCCTCGATGATTTGGTTACCTGCCCCTCCCTCCTGCAACTCACGGTGTAATGCACTTGAAGGCAGGGGCCAGATCTTATTCAAGCCCCTGAACAATATTTGATACAGTTATTTTCATAGAGCCCTTTGGAAGCTGCTTCTTTGAGGCAGCTGTTTTGATGCAGGGACCTTTGGACTGAGCTTACAACAAAACAAAACATTTCACATTTAAAAACATTGTGATAAAATATACATAACATTTGCCATTTTAACCATTTTTAGGTATACAGCTCAGTGGCATTACATAATTCACACTGCTGGGCAAACAGCACCACCACCCATCTGCAGAACTTTTTCATCTTCCCAAAATGAAACTCTGTCCCCATTAAATACTAATGGGCTATTTCCCCTCCCCTGGCTGCTGGCAGCCACGCTTCTACTTTCTGTCTCTATGTATCTGACTGCTCTAGGGGCCTCACGTAAGTGGGATCATACAGTGGGATCATATTCGTCTTTTCGTGTCTGACTGATTTCACTTAGCAGAATGTCTTCAAGGTTCATTCATGTTGTTCCATACGCTAGAATTTCCTTCCTTTTTAAGGCTGAATAATATTCCATTATATGCACACATCACATTTTGTTTATCGTTCATCTGTCTGTGGACTTCTGGGTAGTTTTGGCTATTGTGAATAATGCAGTTGTGAACATGGTTGTACAAATGTTTGTTCAAGCATCTGATTTCAGTGCTTTGGGGTATGTTCCCAGAAGTAGAATTACTGGATGGTATGGCAGTTCTATGTTTAGTTTTTTTGAAGAACCAACATACTGTTTTCCACAGTGGCTACCCCATTTTATATTCCTACCAATAGCAAGGGTTCCAGTTCTCCACTTATATTTTTCTTTCTTTCTTTCTTTTTTTTTTTTTTTTTTTTTTTGATAATGGCCATCCTAGTGGTTGTAAAGCAGTATCAGTTACCATTACATTTTTTTTTTTTTTTTTTTTTTTTTTGCGGTACGCGGGCCTCTCACTGTTGCGGCTTCTCCCGTTGCGGAGCACAGGCTCCGGACGCGCAGGCTCAGCGGCCATGGCTCACGGGCCCAGCCGCTCCGCGGCATGTGGGATCCTCCCGGACCGGGGCACGAACCCGTGTCTCCTGCATCGGCAGGTGGACTCTCAACCACTGCGCCACCAGGGAAGCCCTACCATTACATTTTAAGCTCTGTATTTATATTATCAAATAGTACGGAAACTGGATATTCGTCCTCTATCCCCGACTCCCGTCCTGTCCGCTCTTTGGCCTCACCCCTTCTCCTCATGGTTGCTTGTGCATGAAATTGTATACAGGAGACTTGTCCTTGCTGCGTGGTTTTTTTTTTTTTTTAATTAAAAAAAATTTTTGGCTGCGTTGGGTCTTCGTTGCTGCGCGTGGGCTTTCTCTAGTTGCGGCGAGCAGGGACTACTCTTCGTTGCGGTGCGCGGGCTTCTCACTGCGGTGGCTTCTCTTGTTGTGGAGCACGGGCTCTAGGCGCGTGGGCTTCAGTAGTTGTGGTGCGTGGGCTTAGTTGTTCCATGGCACGTGAGATCTTCCTGGACCAGGCTTTGAACCTGTGTCCCCTGCTTTGGCAGGCTGATTCTTAACCACTGTGCCACCAGGGAAATCCTGCTGCGTGGTATTTTAATAGGGAAAAAACCCTGAATGCCCATCAGTAAAGGAAAGGTTAAATAATGTATGCCACACGCAGACCGTGAAGGACCACACAGCAATTAAACAGAATGAGTTATAGCTCCAAGTACCGACATAGGATGAGGTCCATGATGTATTATTAAGTGAAAAGAGAGAATTAACACATTAAAAACTCCATGTATGAACAGACACATGTGGAAGTGTGTATGGATTATATATGGTGTATAGAGGGATGCATTATATGTGATGTAAATTATTCCTATATATGTGGCTATTTCTGAGAAAAAGAGAAAAAGACTGAAGTTAATGGCAAGCGGAATTTCAGTATTTACTTGTAATTCTTCCAGTTGTTTGAGGTTTTTGTTTTTTTTTTTTTTTTTACAAGGATGTATTACTTCTGTAACTCAGAAAATAGAAACATAGAAAGAAAAAAACAAAACAAACACAGTAAGTCTGATGTGTATGTCAGGATGCAGAGACTTCCAACAATGGTACCACAGGTAGCTCAAATACATGTAGCGGTAATTGTTATATTATTCAAGTGCTCACTGAAAGCCAGGCTCCATTCTAAGCACTGTAAATGCACGCACTCATTTACCTCCACCAAACCTCACGAGGAAGGAGGTTATCCATGTTTTACAGATGCGGAAATAAGCTCAGAGAGGCGAAGTCACTCACCTAAAGTCAGACAGCTGGTGAGTGATGCATATTTAATGGCGAGATGACTTTCTTCTAGAGAGATGTGCAGGTAATCTTTAAAAATCTGCATTTTGACTTTTGACTTATCTTTAAAAATAATGAGATGCTGCAGACTGTGCTCGCAGGATTCAAGGGCCACTGGGGTCTGGCTTTTTGTTGGTGGTGTTGTTTGGCTTCATTTGAATACAGCTCCGTTTTTAAGAGCCCTCGATCATGAGAAGGGTGCCAGGAACTTGTCAGCGGTCTCCATCCGAAATGAAAGGTGCTGTGTTTCTATTTTAAATAAAAAGAAGTAATAGGTAGGACACCTCATAGCTTTGTTCTGAACCCTAGATGTACATGGAGACTTGACACATTATTCTAAAGTTACTACTGAAGTCTCCTCTTCTGGCTACAAGTGTCTTAGGAATTTTCCCTACCACGCACCGTGTTATCAATAATTGTGTGTTTTCGAGAAGGATTATTCCATTGCTCTACATGTCATCCTTCTTTTTTTTTTTTTTTTTTTTTTGCGGTACGCGGGCCTCTCACCGAGGCTCCGGACGCGCAGGCCCAGCGGCCATGGCTCACGGGCCCAACCGCTACGCGGCATGTGGGATCTTCCCGGACCGGGCACGAGCCCGCGTCCCCTGCATCGGCAGGCGGACTCTCAACCACTGTGCCACCAGGGAAGCCGCTTCCTTCTTTTTGAAGGAGGATTTCTTGGGTGGCACCATGCCTTCTGCACCTAAACAAGCAGCTTCCACAACAAAGATTTCCAAGTGCATCATTTTGTTAAACTCTTAAAACTGTTAAATTAATAAAATCAGCTTAACAAAACCCTGATTAGTTCGAAATTGCTTTAAATTTGGTCATTAAGTTTCAGGGAACATGTAATTTTCTCCACATCTGGTACATGCCTTGCAGCTGTACTCTGAGGGCAGAGTGGTGATAATAAATGCAAAGGATGGCGAGGAAGCACTTTGTCATGGATGGTTTCTGCACCACTAGTTTGCAACCCCCAGGAATAAGGTTCCTGGCGAAACATGAGGCCCTGCATTATTTCTCCAAGAACGTTCTCTTCCTGTGGCGTGAAGGGCGATACAGAACAGCTGGGCATCACGGCAGCTGGGCTCACTTCCTGAGAAGCCTGGGAATACACCGTGTCACCCCAGACACGTGTTCCTGCTTCTCTGTGCCTTGACATCCTCATCTGTGAAATGGGCTGATATCCACGATGTCCTGTTCCTTCAGCACATTTCAGGGGCTGGTGGGGGAATAGTGCCATCTTTTGTTAGGTGCTCTTAGAAGAATCCAAGCGGCATCATTTGGATATTCACATGTCAATATGCATTTGACTTCTTTGCTTCTAACCCCCTGGCGTTTTTGCTTTGCTGGTAGGGTTGCAGCGTGAGATCTGTAAGACACTGATGCTGATGTTGGAAGAGTGTTAGCAGCCAGCCCTTTGGCCTGCATCCTTCTCCACTTTGAGGCTAAGGTTTGACAAGCCCTGAATCTCACTTTGTGCTGTGTGGGGCTCTAACCCGGCCGAGGGCCTTGGCACTTGGCCTTCGGCTGGGACAGCATCACTTTATTCACAAGTGACTGCAACCTACAGGATCTTGTATATTTTCTCAACGAGGAACATGCCAGTCCTTTGTGGACAAGTCCCAAGGTGAGAAGGGGCTGAAGCCAGAGAGCCTGGAGGTGGAAATACAGTCATTGTAAGAAGCAGCACCTAGGCTCTCATACTTGGGGATTCTTGAGTTAGAGCTGGAACCGGGGCCAGAGGTAATGCAGATGGACCGTCTGTGCTTGTGGCCATTGCTAACCAAGGCATTGAGTGTGCCGCACTGGAGCAGTGGTGTCTGGGGAATACCAGGTCCTAAGTGCCTGCTCCCTGCCAAGTGTGGTGCTGGGAGCCCCCTGGTATCATGGCCTCTTTACATCCCTTCCAGGTCAGGCACACAAACCCCGTTCTACAGATGGAGAGGTGAGGCTTCGTGGGGTTACATCTAAAGTCTTTGCAGGGTTAGGATCTGAACCCAGAGGAGATCGTGAATGCGGAACCCCCGGGGGAGAAGGAGCTGAGAATGTGAGGATGATCTGTGCTGGCAAGAAGTGGACTGAGGTCCTAAATTAGATGCTGAGAGCTGGGTCATTCAGTTTCATCCTTGAGAGAGCTCGGGTCCCCAGCGGCTCTGGGGAGGGGCTCCACACCACACGACAGGTCCCCACAAGTGCCAAAAATGTTTGAGAAGTCCAGCATCTTCTGCTGGTCCTTTCAAAATAGTGGTTTGCTCTCTGGAGACTGTGTCGTTTTACAAGTCGCACATCTGCAATGAAAGCCAAGTGCCTTCTGGAATTTATGGTACGTAAGTAGGTTACTGCAGCCCCGTTGCATCTGTTTCTCAAAAACTGTCGACGTTTCTGGTAACAGTAGATAAGTCCCACTGCAGTCCAGCTACCGGAGATGGGACATGAGCGGGGAGGTGAAGGACACAGACCCTGAGACACAGGATTCCACCCGCGGGTGCCTGTGGGTGAGGGAGAGTCGGGTAGGAGCTTGGGCCCCCGTGCAGAAAGCCCAGGTGGACGCTGGACCGCTTGTCAGAACTCAGGCAATGCATGCGACCAGATTTCTATAGGCATGCAGGTGGGAAAGAATAGGAGGTTTGGAAAATGATTTTCTCTGGGTGCCTTTCCAGTGTTTGTTCAGGTAGATTTTATAGAAGAGGTTCACAGTTTGAAGTTGTCACCAGCTGTCAGATTTCCATCAGTGATTTCCACAATCTCTGATGTTGAAATGACAGGGCACTTGAAGACAACAACAGAACAAGTGGTAACCTGCGCTGTATCCCAAATTTTGTATGCCCTCAGCACTGTAGCTCATCAATTTGGGGATAGATACACATGAACGGAAACATTATATACATATGCATATGAATATGGGTGGCCTCCGTTTAGAGGAACCATTTTTAAATATAGAATTGTACCTAATAATATTAAGTATTTTTAGCTCATGAAATGCGGTCTTTAGAAGCATGACATGAAAATGAATAAAAATACTTTTTATTCAATTCCTTCCCTCTGCAGTCCCCTTTCCTCTTCAATATCTGATCACAATACAGCTACTCTTTTTGTAAGTTGGTTTTTAAGAAACAGTCTTATCTTCCGAAAGCACGGCAAAGTTTTCTAACTGATTTTTTTTGATACTTGCTAGTACTGTTAGAGTTCGCCAGCTCTGAGTGTGGTTGGAAGAGATCTCTACGGAGAATATATTTGGACAGGTATTGAATATAATAAACTATATTTGAATATTTACATGTGGAATTACTTTCTTTATGGCGCTGTTCTTTAAATCACCGAGTGAGGCCCTATCATTTCTCTGCAAGACGTACGAGCACTGTCTTTCAGCATATAGATCACTTTGCCGTTGAACGGTATCTCAACTTAAAAATGATTTCCACAGATGATGTTTCACATACCTTTGTTATTATGGTGAGCATCATATCCTGCTGTTTTACAGGAGGATTTCTTCTGAAAATAGCTCTTTATTTGTGGAAAGATGAAAGGGAGAGGGCAGGGAAGAGAACTCGCTGTATGTCGTCTGCCTGGGCCCCGGAAGGAGGGCTGGAGGACAGCGCAGTCCCCAGCCCCACCTCCACCTTTCCCGAGCTCTTGTGTAGTGTCTTCAGGCTATGGGAAGGATGTGGCTCTTCTCTTCTGCTAAGAGTCTTCAAATCCTGTGATTTTTATTCTCCACTTACGCCTCCAAGGCCTCCTTCCCTCCCTCCATCCTCCTTCTTTGTCAGTTTGAAGAGCTCTCTTTCTATTGCTGGTAGTTATCTAGATAGCAACCATTTGTTTTTAAAATTGATTCCTATGAAGAGTGCGTTAGGGATTTCAAGGGCTAAAATGTGGCAGACTGTCAGGCTTTTCAGGGTAGGAATATGCCTGCTGGCCGAGCTGAAGATTCCTGCTTTTGTGGTGAAAACAAACAAAGAAACAAAAAGGATGGAGGGATTGCCATTGTCGAGCACACTCAAGGGTTGGGTAGTTTGATTGCCATGAGTGCCGGACACCTTTGGGGCATATATGGGGGCCTTCCTTTTCCTGAGGGCTTTTGATATTTGGGGTGATCATGTCACTTGCTTTGGCTGGTGACATAAGAGTGGAAAAGGCACGTGTCACTCCAAGGCACATTTTAAGTGGCCCAGAGCCATTCACCGCATTCATATTTGCCGCGGCGATTTTGGGAGCGCACGTGGAGACAGGCTCGCATCAGCTTGGTTCCCTGAGTGAAGACAAGAGTGCGGCCATGGGCCATCACGGCTGTGTGGTATGAACAGGAAATAAACCCGTATCGTTGCGGCGCAGTCCAACCTCCCCTGACTGACGTAGGTGGATTAAAACACGCAACACTCACCGGGGATGCTTCCATCGTACAGGGTGACTCATCCACCTACCACGATTGTTCTAGGGATAACTCCGATCCCCGCGCAGAAGCTGGCTGCTCACATGCTAACTGATAGCCAATCACTGTACAAGCGGAAGGTAAAGGAGGGTCTGATTAAATGTGTATGTGCCTGTGGTGCATGTGATGTGAAGAAAACGTAAGTTTCCTTGGAGACCTGTGTGCCTGCTCCCGGGAGCGCCCTGCCGGTGAGGGGACATGCCTCTCCCAGGGCAGGGCGTGTGGTGTGTTCAGCATTGCTGGAGGAGATTGCTCTGACCAGGCGTCAACGCACTAGCAGATTTGAGAATGATTTATATGAAAACAGTTTAAAGCATTTACTAGCTGTGGGAACTAATTTCCAATAAATCAGACAGGATTCCCTTGGGAACCAGAAATAAATGAGGGCAAAAGAAATTGCTAAGGGTTGTTGAGCAATAAAGAGATGGGTTCTAGAGATCTTAAAATGATATTTAAATGGATAAAGTTGATTTAACTGTCTTTTTTTTCGTGTCTAGGAGTAAGACTTAAGTATATAGCACGTCATTAAACCAGGAATTATTCACCAGGAGACTTTTAGCATTTCGTGGGTATCTCACAGAATGGCAATTTTAATATTCCAGTTTCGGTCCTAAATTGTAATGAAAAGGCATTAATTGCTTGGTTCCCAGCAGAGTCCATTAAAAAAGTGTTTCTAGAAAAAGTTCAAATTTGGTACACGAGGCAGAACTTTCATTATCTAATTTTAGTCATTTTTTTCTAATTAAAAAATTTAAATGAATACATATTTTATTACCTTCGAGTGCACAAGTACCTATTATTCACGAACTGATGGTCTGGCATTGTGCCAGGAGCCTTGGAGAATACAGAAAAAGTAGAATATGTATGTGGTTCTTGAACTCCAGAAGTATACATTTCATGGGAAGACTAGCTGTGAAACTATCTGAGAACTCTGAAGCAGCACGTGGACGCCTGCCACACGAGAGGATGGAAGGGTGACCGGGGATTGGAAGACTTGACGTAGCTTCCAGTCGGGGATGGAACACGGGGTCTGGAAACCCTGGCTAGACTTGGCCAGGGCCAGGAGAGGAGCCCCTCTCTGGGTAGCTGTGAACATAGGAAGGAATTTTCAGAGTTCTCAAAGATATGGAGAGGTTCTCCCAGCGGCCTAGGCTGGGTGGGTCTGGAGATGTCTGATTTCTGTCACAGGTAGCATCCTTTCCTGAGGAACTGTGAGCTTCCAGCTCCCAGGGACTGAGATGAGTGGTCTTTTTAGGAACCAGAGCATAGGATATTTCTGGGAGAGGAGGAGAGAGACGGACAAAGGACACCAAGGGACGAAGGACACTCACAGTGTTGTCCCTTCTGTGGGCCCTGCCGACACTCTTGCTATCTCATTGAATCCTCCCAATCCCAGGGTATTTTTTTTTTTTTTTTACATCTTTATTGGAGTATAATTGCTTTACAATGGTGTGTTAGTTTCTGCTTTATAACAAAGTGAATCAGTTATACATATACATATGTTCCCATATCTCTTCCCTCTTGCGTCTCCCTCTCTCCCACTCTCCCTATCCCACCCCTCTAGGTGGTCACAAAGCACCAAGCTGATCTCCCTGTGCTATGCGGCTGCTTCCCACTAGCTATCTATTTTATGCTTGGTAGTGTATATATGTCCATTCCACTCTCTCGCTTTGTCACAGCTTACCCTTCTCCCTCCCCATATCCTCAAGTCCATTCTCTAGTAGGTCTGTGTCTTTATTCCTGTTTTACCCCTAGGTTCGTCATGACATTTTTTTTTTCTTAAATTCCATATATATGTGTTAGCATACGGTATTTGTCTTTCTCTTTCTGAATTACTTCACTCTGTATGACAGACTCTAGGTCCATCCACCTCATTACAAATAGTTCAATTTCATTTCTTTTTATGGCTGAGTAATATTCCATTGTATATATGTGCCATATCTTCTTTATCCATTTATCCGATGATGGACACTTAGGTTGTTTCCTTAGGTAGTTTTTAGGGCAATTGTAAATAGAGCTACAATGAACATTTTGGTACATGACTCTTTTTGAATTATGGTTTTCTCAGGGTATATGCCCGGTAGTGGGATTGCTGGGTCATACGGTAGCTCTATTTGTAGTTTTTTAAGGGACCTCCATACTGTTCTCCATAGTGGCTGTACCAATTCACATTCCCACCAGCAGTGCAGGAGTGTTCCCTTTTCTCCACACCCTCTCCAGCATTTATTGTTTCTAGATTTTTTTGATGATGGCCATTCTGACCGGTGTGAGATGATATCTCATTGTAGTTTTGATTTGCATTTCTCTTATGATTAATGATGTTGAGCATTCTTTCACGTGTTTGTTGGCAATCTGTATATCTTCTATGGAGAAATGTCTATTTGGGTGTTCTGCCCATTTTTGGATTGGGTTGTTTTTTTTTGTTTGTTATTGAGCTGCATGAGCTGCTTGTATATTTTGGAGATTAATCCTTTGTCAGTTGCTTCATTTGCAAATATTTTCTCCCATTCTGAGGGTTGTCTTTTGGTCTTGTTTATGGTTTCCTTTGCTGTGCAAAAGTTTGAAGTTTCATTAGGTCCCATTTGTTTATTTTTGTTTTTATTTCCATTTCTCTAGGAGGTGGGTCAAAAAGGATCTTGCTGTGATTTATGTCATAGAGTGTTCTGCCTATGTTTTCCTCTAAGAGTTTGATAGTTTCTGGCCTTACATTTAGGTCTTTAATCCATTTTGAGCTTATTTTTGTGTATGGTGTTAGGGAGTGATCTAATCTCATACTTTTACATGTACCTGTCCAGTTTTCCCAGCACCACTTATTGAAGAGGCTGTCCTTTCTTCACTGTACATTCCTGCCTCCTTTATCAAAGACAAGGTGACCGTATGTGCATGGGTTTATCTCTGGGCTTTCTATTCTGTTCCATTGATCTATATTTCTGTTTTTGTGCCAGTACCATACTGTCTTGATTACTGTAGCTTTGTAGTATAGTCTGAAACCAGGGAGCCTGATTCCTCCAGCTCCATTTTTCGTTCTCAAGATTGCTTTGGCTATTCGGCGTCTTTTGTGTTTCCATACAAATTGTGAAATTTTCTGTTCTAGTTCTGTGAAAAATGCCAGTGGTAGTTTGATAGGGATTGCATTGAATCTGTAGATTGCTTTGGTTAGTAGAGTCATTTTCACAATATTGATTCTTCCAATTCAAGAACATGGTATATCTCTCCATCTATTTGTATCATCTTTAATTTCTTTCATCAGTGTCTTATAATTTTCTGCATACATTTCTTTTGTCTCCTTAGGTAGGTTTATTCCTAGATATTTTATTCTTTTTGTCACAATGGTAAATGGGAGTGTTTTCTTGATTTCACTTTCAGATATTAGTTTATAGGAATGCCAGAGATTTCTGTGCGTTAATTTGGTATCCTGCTACTTTACCAAATTCATGGTTTAGCTCTAGTAGTTTTCTGGTAGCATCTTTAGGATTCTCTATGTATAGTATTATGTCATCTGCAAACAGTGACAGCTTTACTTCTTCTTTTCCGATTTGGATTCCTTTTATTTCCTTTTCTTCTCTGATTGCTGTGGCTAAAACTTCCAAAACTATGTTGAATAAGAGTGGTGAGAGTGGGCAACCTTGTCTTGTTCCTGATCTTAGTGGAAATGCTTTCAGTTTTTCACCATTGAGGACGATGTTGGCTGTGGGTTTGTCATATATGGCCTTTATTATGTTGAGGAAAGTTCCCTCTATGCCTACTTTCTGCAGGGTTTTTTATCATAAATGGGTGTTGAATTTTGTCAAAAGCTTTTTCTGCATCTATTGAGATGATCATATGGTTTTTCTCCTTCAGTTTGTTAATATGGTGTATCACGTTGATTGATTTGCGTATATTGAAGAATCCTTGCATTCCTGGAATAAACCCCACTTGATCATGGTGTATGATCCTTTTAATGTGCTGTTGGATTCTGTTTGCTAGTACTTTGTTGAGGATTTTTCCATCTATGTTCATCAGTGATATTGGCCTGTAGTTTTCTTTCTTTGTGACATCCTTGTCTGGTTTTGGTATCAGGGTGATGGTGGCCTCGTAGAATGAGTTTGGGAGTGTTCCTCCCTCTTCTATATTTTGGAAGAGTTTGAGAAGGACAGTTGTTAGCTCTCCTGTAAATGTTTGATAGAATTCGCCTGTGAAGCCATCTGGTCCTGGGCTTTTGTTTGTTGGAAGATTTTTAATCACAGTTTCAATTTCAGTGCTTGTGATTGGTCTGTTCATATTTTCTATTTCTTCCTGATTCAGTCTTGGCAGGTTGTGCATTTGTAAGAATTTGGCCATTTCTTCCAGGTTGTCCATTTTATTGGCATACAGTTGCTTGTAGTAATCTCTCATGATCTTTTGTATTTCTGCAGTGTCAGTTGTTACTTTCCCTTTTTCATTTCTAATTCTATTGATCTGAGTCTTCTCCCTTTTTTTCTTGATGAGTCTGGCTAATGGTTTATCAATTTTTGTTTATTTTCTCAAAGAACCAGCTTTTAGTTTTATTGATCTTTGCTATTGTTTTCTTCATTTCTTTTTCATTTCTTTCTGATCTGATTTTTATGATTTCTTTCCTTCTGCTACCTTTGGGGTTTTTTTAATTCTTCTTTCTCTAATTGCTTTAGGTGCAAGGTTAGGTTGTTTATTCGAGATGTTTCCTGTTTCTTAAGGTAGGATTGTATTGCTATAAACTTCCCTCTTAGAACTGCTTTTGCTGCATCCCATAGGTTTTGGGTCGTCGTGTCTCCACTGTCATTTGTTTCTAGGTATTTTTTTATTTCCTCTTTGATTTCTTCAGTGATCACTTCGTTATTAAGTAGTGTATTGTTTAGACTCCATGTGTTTGTATTTTTTACAGATCTTTTCCTGTAATTGATATCTAGTCTCATAGCATTGTGATTGGAAAAGATACTTGATACAATTTCAATTTTCTTAAATTTACCAAGGCTTGACTTGTGACCCAAGATATGATCTATCCTGGAGAATGTTCCATGAGCACTTGAGAAAAATGTGTATTCTGTTGTTTTTGGATGGAATGTCCTATAAATATCAATTAAGTCCATCTTGTTTAATGTATCATTTAAAGCTTGTGTTTCCTTATTTATTTTCATTTTGGATGATCTGTCCATTGGTGAAAGTGGGGTGTTAAAGTCCCCTACTATGAATGTGTTACTGTCGATTTCCCCTTTTCTGGCTGTTAGTATTTGCCTTATGTATTGAGGTGCTCCTATGTTGGATGCATAAATATTTACAATTGTTATATCTTCTTCTTGGATCGATCCCTTGATCATTATGTAGTGTCCTTCTTTGTCTCTTCTAATAGTCTTTATTTTAAAGTCTATTTTGTCTGATAAGAGAATTGCTACTCCAGCTTTCTTTTGGTTTCCATTTGCATGGAATATCTTTTTCCATCCCCTTACTTTCAGTCTGTATGTGTCTCTAGGTCTGAAGTGGGTCTCTTGTAGACAGCATATATATGGGTCTTGTTTTTGTATCCATTCAGCCAGTCTGTGTGTTTTGGTGGGAGCATTTAGTCCATTTACATTTAAGGTAATTATCGATATGTATGTTCCTATTCCCATTTTCTTAATTGTTTTGGGTTCGTTATTGTAGGTCTTTTCCTTCTCTTGTGTTTTGCCTAGAGGAGTTCCTTTAGCATTTGTTGTAAAGCTGGTTTGGTGGTACTGAACTCTCTCAGCTTTTGCTTGTCTGTAAAGGTTTTAATTTCTCCATCAAATCTGCATGAGATCCTTGCTGGGTAGAGTAATCTTGGTTGCAGGTTTTTCTCCTTCATCACTTTAAATATGTCCTGCCAGTCCCTTCTGGCTTGCAGAGTTTCTGCTGAAAGATCAGCTGTTAACCTTATGGGGATTCCCTTGTGTGTTATTTGTTGTTTTTCCCTTGCTGCTTTTAATATGTTTTCTTTGTATTTAATTTTTGACAGTTTGATTAATATGTGTCTTGGTGTACTTCTCCTTGGATTCATCCTGTATGGGACTCTCTGTGCTTCCTGGACTTGGTTAACTATTTCCTTTCCCATATTAGGGAAGTTTTCAACTATAATCTCTTCAAATATTTTCTCAGTCCCTTTCTTTTTCTCTTCTTCTTTTGGAACCCCTATAATTCGAATGTTGGTGCATTTAATGTTGTCCCAGAGGTCTCTGAGACTGTCCTCAGTTCTTTTCATTCTTTTTTCTTTATTCTGCTCTGCAGTAGTTATTTCCACTATTTTATCTTCCAGGTCACTTATCCATTCTTCTGCCTCAGTTATTCTGCTATTGATCCCATCTAGAGTATTTTTCATTTCATTTATTGTGTTGTTCATCATTGCTTGTTTCATCTTTAGTTCTTCTAGGTCCTTGTTAAATGTTTCTTGCATTTTGTCTATTCTATTTCCAAGATTTTGGATCATCTTTACTATCATTATTCTGAATTCTTTTTCAGGTAGACTGCCTATTTCCTCTTCATTTGTTAGGTCTGGTGGGTTTTTATCTTGCTCCTTCATCTGCTGTGTGTTTTTCTGTCTTCTCATTTTGCTTATCTTACTGTGTTTGGGGTCTCCTTTTTCAGGCTGCAGGTTTGTAGTTCCCATTGTTTTTGGTGTCTGTCCCCAGTGGCTAAAGTTGGTTCAGTGGGTCGTGTAGGCTTCCTGGTGGAGGGAACTAGTGCCTGTGTTCTGGTGGATGAGGCTGGATCTTGTCTTTCTGGTGGGCAGGTCCATGTCTGGTGGTGTGTTTTGGGGTGTCTATGGACTTATTATGATTTTAGGCAGCCTCTCTGCTAATGGGTGAGGCTGTGTTCCTGTCTTGCTAGTTGTTTGGCATAGGGTGTCTAGCACTGTAGCTTGCTGGTCGTTGAGTGAAGCTGGGTGCTGGTGTTGAGATGGAGGTCTCTGGGAGATTTTCGCCATTTGATATTATGTGGAGCTGGGAGGTCTCTTGTGGACCAGTGTCCTGAAGTTGGCTCTCCCACCTCAGAGGCACAGCACTGATTCCTGGCTGCAGCACCAAGAGCCTTTCATCCACATGGCTCAGAATAAAAGGGAGAAAAAATAGAAAGAAAGAAGAAAGAAAGAAAGAAAGAAAGAAAGAAAGAAAGAAAGAAAGAAAGAAAGAAAGAAAGAAAGAAAGAAAGAAAGAAAGAAAGAAAGAAAGGAGGGAGGGAGGGAGGGAGGGAGGAAGGAAGGAGGGAAGGAATGAAAGAAAGAAAGAAGATAAAATAAAATAAGATGAAATAAAGTTATTAAAATAAAAAATAATTATTAAGAAAAAAAATTTTTTTAAAGAAAAAACAAACAAACAAAACAGACGGATAGAACCCTAGGACAAATGGTGGAAGCAAAGCTATACAGACAAAATCTCACACAGAAGCATACACATACACACTCACAAAAAGAGGAAAAGGGGAAAAAATCATAAATCTTGCTCTCAAAGTCCACCTCCTCAGTTTGGGATGATTCGTTGTCTATTCATGTATTCCACAGATGCAGGTACATCAAGTTGATTGTGGAGCTTTAATCCGCTGCTCCTGAGGCTGCTGGGAGAGATTTCCCTTTCTCTTCTTTGTTCGCACAGCTCCCAGGGGCTCAGCTTTGGATTTGGCCCCGCCTCTGCGTGTAGGTCGCCAGAGGGCATCTATTCTTCGCTCAGACAGGACGGGGTTAAAGGAGCCGCTGATTCGGGGGCTCTGGCTCACTCAGTCTTGGGGGGAGGGAGGGGCACGGAGTGCAGGGCGAGCCTGGGGCAGCAGAGGCCGGCATGACGTTGCACCAGCTTGAGGCGCGCCGTGCGTTCTCCCGGGGAGGTTGTCCCTGGATCCCGGGACCCTGGCAGTGGCGGGCTGCACAGGCTCTCCGGAAGAGGGGTGTGGATAGTTACCTGCGCTCGCACACAGGCTTCTTGGAGGCGGCAGCAGCAGCCTTAGCGTCTCATGCCTGTCTCTGGGGTCCGTGCTTTTAGCCGCAGCTCGCACCCGTCTCTGGGGTCTGCGCTGTTAGCCGCGGCTCACGCCCGTCTACGGAGCTCCTTTAAGCAGCGCTCTTAATCCCTTCTCCTCGTGCACCAGGAAACAAAGAGGGAAGAAAAAGTCTCTTGCCTCTTCGGCAGGTCCAGACTTTTTCCCGGACTCCCTCCCGGCTAGCCGTGGTGCACCAACCCCCTGCAGGCTGTGTTCACGCCGTCAACCCCAGTCCTCTCCCTGCGCTCCAACCGAAGCCCGAGCCTCAGCTCGCAGCCCCACCCGCCCCGGCGGCTGAGCAGACAAGCCTCTCGGGCTGGTGAGTGCCGGTCGGCCCTGACCCTCTGTGCGGGAATCTCTCCACTTTGCCCTCTGCACCCTTGTGGCTGCGCTCTCTTCCGCGGCTCCGAAGCTTCCCCCCTCCGCCACCCACAGTATCCGCCCGCGAAGGGGCTTCTTAGTGTGTGGAAACCTTTCCTCCTTCACGGCTCCCTCCCACTGGTGCAGGTCCCGTCTCTATTCTTTTGTCTCTGTTTATTCTTTTTTCTCTTGCCCTACCCAGGTACGTGGGGGAGTTTCTTGCCTTTTGGGAGGTCTGAGGTCTTCTGCCAGCATTCAGTAGGTGTTCTGTAGGAGTTGTTCCACGTGTAGATGTATTTCTGGTGTATCTGTGGGGAGGAAGGTGATCTCCGTGTCTTACTCTTCCGCCATCTTCCCCTCGTCCCCCCAGGCTATTTTTGACCCCATTTTCATAGATGAGAAGATAGATTCCAAGGTTGGAAACCTCGCCCCAGTCCCCTCAGTGGGAAGGTTGCAGAGAGGTCTTGACGTCAGGCTATGCCCCTTTCCAGGACACCCAGAGCATTCCACAGGGGAGCCAACAGGGCCTCTCTGCTGAGTGACTTCTAGGATGTCTGGGTGCCCCAAACCCAGGAAGCCAGCCTCTGCCCTTGCTCTTCTCTGCCATAGAAGGTAGAATTGTTTAAGCGAGTGGACTTCCCTGGGGCCCCTGCTCAGCACTGTTGGCGGGGCCGGGATTCTCAGGTGCCGTCCCTGCATTTGGGGACCCCGGGAGGACCCCTTCCTGACAGTTTGCTCCCCCAAAGGCCTACCCCTGTTTGCATGGGAAGTGAGGCTGCAGGACAAGAATGAGGGGCTGGTTTGCAGAGAGAGTCAGGTGCTGACCCCAAGTTGCCCCAATGTCCCCCGTGGACATGGCAGCTGCGAACACTTGAGAAGCCTTCAGGGACTTGTCACTTTCCCATCACTCTTTTGCTCGGAAGCCTCCAGTGCACCCCACATCAACCTGTGTGGAACTCACTGCCCATCAGGCCCCCAACTTCTCAATGATCTCAACAGCACTCACCTCATCTTCAGGAGTTGCTGTGTCTGGGGTCCCCAAGCTGTGGGAAGCAGGTTTCCCTTTCTCAGGAGGCCCTTTTTCTTGCTGTTGCCACAGCCTGGAGCCATCTTTTCCCCATAACCACAAGTTCCCTCATTCCCTCGGCTTTGCTCCAAGGTCTTTCTGAAACTGTGCAACTCAGATTGGGACTTGAACCCACGTGCCAGGACTCGAGCCCAGCCAAAACCCAGATTGGGATTGAATCCACGTTCTTCTAACTGAGATCACACACCTGGTCTCGGGACTTAATGAAGCTCAGGTTCTTAATGTCTCGTTGCCGAAAAGAATTCAGTGAGAGACAAAGTGATAGGTAAGATGTGGATTTATTTAGAGGGAAACACATTCCACACACAGACTGGGGGCCTTCTCAGAAGGTGAGAAAGGCCCCAGGGTACGGGGTGTTCAGTTTTTATAAGGGTGGGTAATTTCATAGGCTAAAGGGTGGGAGGAGAGTATTCCAGTATTTTGGGGAAGGGGTGGGGATTTCCGGGAACTAGGGCCACCGCCCACTTTTTGACATTTATGGTTGGCC
Organism: Leucopleurus acutus; assembly: GCF_964270905.1. NCBI lineage: Eukaryota > Metazoa > Chordata > Mammalia > Artiodactyla > Delphinidae > Leucopleurus > Leucopleurus acutus. The sequence continues at coordinate 188,368,191 of NC_139143.1, read as the reverse complement.
TTGGGACTGTCATGGCACCTCTGGGTGTGTCATTTAGCTTGTTGATGTGTTACAGTGAGTGTATACTGAGGTTCAAGGTCTAGTGAAAGTGGACTCGTCCGACATCTTGGACCTAGTTGGTTCTAACCAGTTTATATCGTGTCCTATGGCTGTGTCATTCTTTTAAAGGTTGTGCCCTGCCCCTTTCCCTCCTGTTTCATTTCCAGGAAGAAGGAGGCTTCTGTCCGTTTCCTCCACATCTCTCCCTAAAGCCTGGGGGACTGCGTGGCCCGTGGTGGGCACCCTCTCCATCCTGTGGACTGGCCCCATGCTCCACAATGCTGCTCAGGGGGCAGATAGAGACCAGTCCCCAACCCCCGGCCCTGCTATGGGTCTTGGGTTCCAGCCGGCAATCGCTCTTCTGCCCTTGCTGGATATCCTGCCTGGACGAGGCTCCTCCAGCCTGACTGTCAGGGAAGCCGGCCCAGAGGGCCAGTTGTCATTCAGGCAGATGTCACTTCCCTTATTACCTGCCGGTGCTGGTGGCAGCTCCATTTTAGGGAGGAGAACGGCCTGCCGGCTTAGCATTGCTGGGAATGCCTGCTTCCTGGGCAGCAGTGGGAACCCCATATTGCTCCCCAGACTCAGGCATCCCCTGCTAGGCTCCCCCTCCTGAGGCTGGGAAGCCACCTGCCCCTGCCACTGGGACACCCCCAGTCGTGGTGCAGAGCCTTCCCCTCCCCGGTCCTTTGCAAACGGTCCAGCCGCTGTCTGGCGAGACGTCTTCCTTTCCATAAGAAGAGCGATGTGTGTGTGGTGGGCTCTCTCCTTAGTCTTTTTCTACAGGGAATCCATCTCCTGTGTACAGTGAGAATTTCTCAGTGCTCTTGAAATATATCTGAGGGCGAGAGAGAATTCCCTGCGTCATCGGAGGAGAAGAGGTCAGTGGAGGTGGAAGAGGGTATGGGAGTGGTAGACGAGGAGAGGAGTATTTTTTAATCCCAATTAAAAAATTATTTTTCAATATTTTTAGATATATACAAATATAAATAATAATAAAATTCATAGCCCCATTCCACCATTAGCTTGAGACATAAATCACAGCTATTGTATACTCTGCTCCACCCTCCCCAGAGCTAACCTTTATCATTAATGTTTCTGTATATATTGATATGTCCTTAAACAATGAATAATTTCCTTTCGTATGTTTTTAAACTTTATGTAAATCACTGCATGTACTGCAAACACTTTTTTAATTAAAATTTTTTTATTTGAAACAATTTCAAAATGTTGAAAAGTTGCAAAAAATAGTACAAATATCATTTGTTCTTATAGGACAAATATTCACCAGAGTTCAGTTGTTACCATTTTACTACATACGCTTAATCATTCTCTCGCTCTCTCTGTGCACACGTGTACACACTGTATGTGTGCATATATATATACTCACACACATATGTGAAATGGTGTACATATGTAACGTTTTAATTTTCTTCTGAAACATTTGAGATGAGTTGTAGACAGGAGGTTCCCTTACCTATAAACACCTCGGTGCATGCATGCTTCCTAAGACCAAGGCTATTCTTTTACGTGCGGACAGTATAAGTACCCAAATCAGGAAATCAGCATTGATATAATACTATTATCTAACCCTCAGACCTTATAGAAATGTCAACGATTGTGCCACAAATGCTCTTTATAGCAAAAGCAAAACAATTTTTTTTTTTTTTTTGGCCACGCCACGCAGCTTGTGGGATCTTAGTTCCCCAACCAGGGATCGAACCCATGCCTCCTGCAGTAGACTCGAGGAGTCCTAACCATTGAGCCACCAGGGAATTCCCACAGTGGTTTTTTTGGTGCAGGATCCAATCCAGGATCATGGGTTGCATTTAGCTGTCATGAGTCGTATTTAGTGTCTTCATCTGGAAGTGTTCCCCAGTCTTCTTTCTTTCATTCTTGAGTTTGACATGATAGTTTGTACATGCCTTCTTGGTTCTGGTTTGTCTGACGTTTGCTCATGGTTAGATGAGGTTACACAGTTTTGTCCAAAGTACCACAGAGGTCATGCTATGTCCTTTTCAGTGCATCTTGTAGGTGCATGATGTCTGTTTGTCTCATTGCTGGTGATGTTATCTAATCAGTTGATTAAGGTGGTGTCTGCTAGTTTTCTCCACTGTAAAGTTGCTATTTCCTTTTTGTAATTGGTAAGTATCCCATAAGATAATACTTGAGGACCGTGTGACTATCTTGTTTCTTATCAAACAAAAATTTAAAAATGTTTAACAGCAGCTTTATTGTGATATAGCTCACATACCACACAAATCACCCATTTCAAGTGTACAGTTCAATGACTTTTAGTATATTCACAGATATTAATTTTAAACATATTCATCGCTTCAAAAAGAAACCCCATGTCATTTATCTGTCAGCCCACTACCTCCCCACCCTCACTCCCTCCCCTCGGTCTTTTTTTTTTTTTTCCTCAGAAATCAAAATTTTAATGAAATATTTCAATTCACTGTTGCATTTCTTAAGATGAACTAGTCTGATATCATTCTCTTCTTTCAAAGTTCTTTTTACTCCTCAGTTTTATGTGACCATGAATTCACTTTCAGTCTCTCTCTATTTCTCTTTTGGACTTTTATGTGAATAAAATCACATGATAGGTGGACTTTCTCTTAGCATAATGTTTTCAACGTTCATTCAAGTTATAGCAGGTGTCAGTACTTCATTCTTTTCTTTTTATGGCTGAGAGTATTCCTCCATACATTTTGTTTATCCACTTGTCTATTGATGGACGTTTGGGTTGTTTCCACCTTATGGCTCTTATGAATAATGATGCTGTAAACATTTGTGTACAGTGTTTTGTGTAGACATATTTTTCATTTCTCTTGGGTGTATACCTCATAGTGAAATTGCTGGGTCATACGATAACTCTATGTTTAATTGAAGCTGCCAGACACAGACTTTTCCAAAGTGGCAGCACCATTTTACATTCCCACCTGCAGTGTGTGAGGGTTCCAATTTCTCCATCAACGCTTGCTAATATCTGACTTTTTGATTCTAGACATCATAGTGGATGGGAAATGGTATCTCATTATGGTTTTGATGTACATGTTCCTGATGACCAATGTTGTGTATATTTGTATATCTTCCATTTGTATAGTTTCCTTGGAGAAATGTCTATTCAGATCCTTTGCCTGTTTTCAAATTAAGCTCCTTATCTGTTTATTATTAAGTTGTAAGAGTTCTTTGTATCTTCTAGATATAAGTCCCTTATCAGGCATGTGGTTTGCAAAAATTTTCTCTCATTCCATGCGTTGTCTTTTCACTTTTTTATGGTATCCTTTGAAGCACAAAAATTTTAAATTTTGATGAAGTCCAATTTATTTTTTCTTTTGTTGCGCATGCTTTTGGTGTCATATCTAAGAATGCTTTGCTGAATTCAAGGTCATGAAAATTACTTCTGTTTCACAGTTTTAGCTCTTACATTTAGGTCTTTTGATTCATTCATTTTGAGTTAATTTTTGTATGTGGTGTGAGGTAAGCATCCAATTTCATTCTTTTGCATGGAGCTATCCAGTTGTCCCACCACCATTTGATGAAAAGATTATTCTTTCCTGATTGAATGGTCTTGGCACCCTTTTTGAAAATCAGTTGGCAATAGATGTGTGCGTTTATTTCTAGACTCTCAATTCTATTCTATTGATCTATATGTCTGTCCTTGTACTAGTACCACACTGTCTTGATTATCGTTGCTTTGTAGTAAATTCTCAATTTTGGAGGTGTGAGTCCTCCTACTTTGTTCTCTTAAAGGATTGTTTTGGATATTCTGTATCCCTTGCAATTCCGTATGAATTTTATAATCAGGTTGCCAGTGCTTCCAAAAAGTCAGGTAGAATTCTGATAGGGGTTGTTGAATCTGTACGGCAATTTAGAGAGTATTGCCATCTTAACGTTAAGGTGTCTGATTCGTGAACATTAATCTTTTTCCACTTATTTAGGTCTCTATTTTCTTTCAAAAATGTTTTCTAGTTTTCACAGTGTAGTTTTATATTTCTTGTTAAAAATGATTCCTAAGTATTTTATTCTTCTTGATGCTATCATGAATGGAATTTTCTTAATTTTATTTTCAGATTGTTCATTGCAGTTGTATACAAATACATTCGATTTTTGTATATTGACCGTGAATCCTGCAACTTTGTTGAACTTGTTCATTTGTTTTAATAGTTTTTTTAAAAAGCGGATTCCTTAGGATATTCTCTATATAAGATCATCTCATCTGCAAATAGTTTTATTTCTTCCTTTCCAATCAGGATGCCTATTTTTCTTTTCCTTGCCTAGTCACGTTGGCTAGAACTTTCAGTACAATGTTGAATAGAAGTGATGAGAGTGGATATCCTTGTTTTGTTCTTGATCCTAGGGGGAAAGTATCCAGTCTTTCACCATTAAGTATGATGCTAACTGTAGATCCTTTTGTAGACGCCTTTTATCAGGTTGAGGAAGTTCCTCTCTAGTTTGCTGAATTTTATGTTTTATCATGTTGGATTTTGTCAAATGTTTTTTCTGTGTTTATTGAGATGATCATGAGATTTTTTTAGTCTATTTATATAATGAATTATTTATTAATAGTTGATGTATTACTTAGATGCTGAACTAACCTTGAATTCCTGGTATAAATCTCACTTGGTCATGGTGTATAATTCTTTTTATATGCTTCTGGATTCAGTTTGCCAGTACTTTGTTGAGGATTATTGCATGCATATCCATAAGAGGTCTTGGTGAGTAGTTTTCTTTTCTTGTGATGTCTTTGTCTGGTTTTGTTATCAGGGTTATGTTAGTATCATAAAGTGAGTTGGGAAGTGTTCTTTTTACAATTTTTGGAAGAGTTTGTGAAGGATTATTATTCTTTAAATATTTGGTAGAATTCAGCGGTGAAGCCATCTGGGTCTGGGATTTCCTTTGTGGGTATTTTTTTCATTGCTAATTCAGTCTCTTTACTTGTCACAGGTATATTCAGATTGTCTATTTCTTCTTGAGTCAGTTTTAGTAGTTTGTGTCTTTGTAGAAATTTGTCCATTTCATCTAAGTTGTCTAATTTGTTGGTGTACAGTTGCTCGTAGTACTCCTTTGTAATCCTTTTTGATTTCTGTAAGGTCATAGTAATGTCCCCTCTTTCATTTCTGACTCTAGTTATCTGAGTCATCTCTCTTTTTTTTCTTGGTCAGTGTAGGTAAAGGTTTGTTAATTTTGTTGGTCTTTTCAAAGAACTAGATTTTTTCTTTTTTTTTTTTCTGTTTTTCTGCCCTCTATTTCATTGAATTTCACTTTCATGTTTATTATTGGGTTGGCCAAAAAGTTCACTCGGGTTTTTCTGTAATATCTTACAGAAAAACCCGAGTGAACTTTTTGGCCAACCCAATATATCTTTCCTTCTTCTTGCTTTAGGGTTACTTTGCTTTCTTTTTCCTGTCTCAGGGTGGAAGATTAGGTTATTGATTTGAGATTTTTTTCGTCTGTATGTTTCCCTCTAAGCACTGCTTTTGCTGCTTCCCATAAGTTTTGATATCTTCTGTTTTCATATTCATTCATCACAATGTATTATCTGATTTCCTATTTTAATTATTCTTTAACTTGTTGGTTATTTAGGATTGTCTTTTATAATTTACATGTATTTGTGAGTTTCCCCCATTTATTTGCTATTTATTTCTAAACTGGTTTCATTGTGGTTGGAGAACATACTTTGTTTTATTTCTATTCTTTTATATTTATTGAGGTTTTTTATGGCCTAACACATGGTCTGTCCTAGAGAATGTTCCATGTGCCCTATAGTCTGTTGTTGAGTGGAGTATTCTGAAGATGTCTGTTAGGTTAGTTGGTTGATAGTATTACTCAGGTCTTCCATGTCTTTGTTGATATTCTATCTAGTTGTTCTACCCATTATTGGAAGTAGGATATTGAAGCCTCCAAATACTATTGTAGAATTGTCTACTTCTACCTTTAATTCTGTCAGTCTTTTTCTTCATGTATTTTGGAGCCATTATTAGGTGCATATGTGTTTATAATTGTTATATTTCCTGATGTGTTGCCCCTTTTTTCATTATCTTTAGTAACAGTCTTTATTTAAAGTCTATTTTGTCTGATATTAGTGTAGATTTCCAGCTCCAACATTCTTGTGGTTGCTGTTTGCGTGATGTATTTTGCCCACCCTTTTCTTTTCAATCTATTTGTATCTTTGAATCCAAAATGTGTCTCAGGTGCAAAATGTTTTTATTTTATGTAGTCGTATTTATCAATATTTTTTTTTACTGCATATGTATATTTGAATCATAGTAATAAAATCTTTACCTACACTCAGATTGTAAAGGAATTCACCCACATTTCCTTTTAGTACTTGTATGATTTTAGTTTTTCTGTTTATATCTTTGATCCATTTGGAACTTATTCTTGTATTTGGTGTGAGGTATGGATGAAATTTTATATTTTTCTAAATTGTTAGCTGCAACATTTATCAAAAAGTCCCTTTTTGCTTCAGTGATTTGAGAGGCCAACTTTATCATATACAAAATTTCCAAATATAGCTGCATTTATATTTGAACTTCTTCTACTTCTCTGTTGATACACCCATGCCACACTGTTTTAATTATGGAGGCTTTGTAGTATTTTTAATGTCTGGTAGGGCTTACGCCCCCATTGAGGCTTTTCTTTCTCAACATTTTCCTGGCTATTCTTGAAAGTTTATTTTTCCATCTGAACTTTAGTATCAATTTGTCTAGCTCCATAAAATTGCATTAAACTTATAAATTAGCTTAGGGAGAACTGATATCCTAACAATATTGAATTATCCTACCCAAGATCAACTTACATCTTCCCATTTGTTCAAAAATATTTTTGTGTTTTGTGTTTTAAAAAGTTTCCTCATAGTGGTTTTCTATCTCTTACTAAGTTTATTCCTATGTATTTTATCTTGTTGCTATTATAACTGGGATTTTCTCTCTGGAATTGATTTCTGAATGTTAATTTTATATTCTGCTACTTTACTGAATCCTCTTTTTGGGGGTTTAAGTTATTAATGTGTTTTTTCCCAGCATATTATCATGAGATTCATCTATGTGGATGCCTGTAATTCTAGTTTATTAATTTTAACTACTGTATTCTATTCCATTGTATGAATATACCAGAGTATATTTATCTATTCATATGTGGATGAACATTTAGATTGTTTCCTATTTGTCAAAATTGCCAAGCAGTTTCCAAAAGTGGTTATATCAGTTCTCACTCCCATTTGTAGTGTATGACTCCCTTTTGATTCATGGTTTTGCCAGCATTAGCTATTGTCGATCCTTAAATTTTGTCAGTCTGATGGGTAACAAGTGGTGGAGTAACATAGCTTTAAATGACTTTTCTTAAGTTTTTGGTTTTCAATTCTGAGCCAAATGATCCCTCCCACAAGGACAGTTCTCCGCAGGCTGCACACCTCCATGCTTGCTTCCTTTCTGTGCCCTCCTCCCACTCAGAAATGTTTAGCTGCTGATAGGAATTGGGAACAGTGGAGCCTCTTTCATAACCGCCTGAGAGGGAAAGGCACTTTAAAAATATATATATATATTTATTTTATTTATTTATTTTTGGCTGCGTTGGGTCTTTGTTGCTGTGCGCGAGCGTTCTCTAGTTGCAGTGAGCAGGGGCTACTCTTTGTTGCGGTGCGCAGGCTTCTCATTGCGGTGGCTTCCCGTGTTGTGAAGCACAGGCTGTAGGCGCACGGGCTTCAGTAGTTGTGGCATGCGGGCTCAGTAGTTGTGGCTCGTGGGCTCTAGAGCACAGGCTCAGTAGGTTTGGTGCATGGGCTTAGTTGCTCCGTGGCATGTGGGATGTTTACGGACCAGGGTTCGAACCCATGTCCCCTGCATTGGCAGGCAGATTCCTAACCACTGTGCCACCAGGGAAGCCTGGGAAAGGCACTTCTGTAACAATTAAATGCATCCTTTATTAGAAGAGGAATGTTCAGCCTCGGGTCTGGCATTTCTTTGCTGAGTGACTTGCATTTATAACTGCTATATAATTATCAACAATCAGCACTAATCGAGTCATAACCTGTACCTGGCACTTTGCTAGGCTCTGTACAGGGTTTAGTGATGAAGTAGACCCAGTTCCCACACCCTCAAGGGGCTTGTAACCTAATTGGAAAAGAACACATGTTAACATTAGAAGATACCATGAGATGACACCAAAGATACCCTGTGAGGATGTTAAGTGCCAGGTCACTGATGCAGACAGAAAGGTCTACATAAAAATGAATGTAAAAAGAAAAGAGCATATCTCTTCCTTCATATTATATTGATATTACAAATTCAGGAGGAAAAGCTGTCAGTGAGTTTTCTTCTAGTTTTAAACAGGCTAAGTTCATCCTAAGAAAAATGTATACACCATCTAAAATATCTCCTTTGTCTTTCTAATCTGTACAATCACCAGCGACTTAAATATCACCTTTGAGCCGCATTTAACCTCTAGTGGGTGGACCTAGGATCAGCCTTATTCCTACGCGTGCAGATTTCAGGATCCTGAGTCATGAGATCTGGTGGCTGGTCCAACTGTGACGTCGCACCAGGTGCTTAAAGCATCTTTGTTTCTCGTAACCAGGTCGCCGGCTCTGTGGTTCTCCCCATGCTGTAGTTTATGCTGAGCTCCTGGTACCTCCAAGATTGAAGCCCTGACTTGGTCTCTCCAGCCTTCCTGAGAGCAGTGGTCTTCCCTTCCTTTTGGTGTCAAGGGCCCCGCTTCCTCTCTTAGGCTTCTCAGTGCGAAGGGCCTCCACACCCAGAGTCCAGCTGTTTCCTCAATTAGCAATTCCTCCGTCTGCTGCTCACCAAGACTGGGGTGATGAGTAAGGTTTGGTCGTAGCTTTGGGGTAAGAAGTTTGCATGCTCAGTAAAATTCCACCTCATCCATTTTACATAAGAATGACATATCCTTTCAGAATTGGAAGCCTCTCCATCTATCTCCCGGTCCTCTTGCGGCCGACAGCCCACCCTCCAGGCAGCTGGGCAGCATTGCAGGTGTAGACTGGGCTACTGCCACGCAGTGCTCTCAGGGAAGGCCGGCTGGCTTGTGCAGACATCTTGTCTGTAACCATGACCTTACCAGATCCACTTGCTAACCTACCAAGCAAACTGACCTGGGCTACTTGTTCACTTGTTCATTTACTGATTCACTGATCACGTGTTAAACATATATTGTGGGCTTCACTGAATGTTCTACAATTATCCTGTCAGCCACACACATGCAAAGAAGCTTCTTCTCTCTTTACCCCACAGAACACTGGGTGTCTCTGAGCATCTGAGAGCTTGTTGACTTATTGCCAGAACTTTGCCTGTGTTCCAGTCTTGTGCTAGGTGATATGAAGGCCGCACAGGGCAGGGTTTTGACTCTTGAAAACCATGTGGTTCTGTTGAGGATGCACATCAAGCCGATAATGAACCCAGATATAATGAATGAACAAGGGCACCTCTCTGTCTTGCTATCAGGGTTTGGACAAGAGGGGCTTGAATTGCTCAGGGCTCACTGAGGGCTGGAGTTGTTTAGGGTCACTTCCTAAAACTTAAGCTGAGTCCTGAAGGATGGGTAGACTTTAGACAGAATCCAGGGCATCACACTCAGGGAGAAGAACTTGAATGGACACAGTGGGTTCTAGAGACATCGAAGAGGCCAGCTTGATGCTATGTGTTAACTGTTTCAAATGTTACATCCTTGGGACCTCCTACTCAACCAGATTAGCACTTGGGAACTTTGTATAGGAAGCTGTGGCCTGGAGTGGCTGATGCTGGGCAGAACTGGCTGTGGTTGACCCTCTACCCTGGGCAGGGGCTGGAGGTCGCATAGCCTAACGTTAGGATGGCCATGACACAGAAATAGCCCTCAACCATGAGTCCAGCCTCCCATCCTTCTCCTGTGTGACTGCTGTTTGAGCACTTTTATTTTTTTGTTGAAGCTGTAGGGTAATTACCCTTGTCCTTAATAATTGCATTAGTTTCCTTGATGAGCAGAGATGCTCTAGAGTCTGTGCTGTTAAAAAGAGGTTAGGATTAAGGTTTTCAACCTGCTGCTGGTGTGAGAAGGATATCTCCATGCCAATTACTGTCTCTTTGATCGGATTAGTCACTGTGTTAATTGCTACTCAGAAAAACTGCCAAGTTTGTTGTTTTAGACTTTGGCTTTTAAAATATTGCAGATGTCATCTCAAATGCAAGTTGTATTTGGTATTAGAGATAACTGTTGATCTATTAACACTTTGGGGTTGATTTGTATCCAAGGCTGTAGGAGATAGAGGAGCCTTGCCCTTAGATGATTAATTGCATCTTTGATGTTGGTTCCAGCACCGGGAGGGGAGGCAGCTGGCAGGCCTGTTCCTTGGCACTCTCTCTGAGAGAACTCAGGGATCTGTCAGCAACAGTCTGTTGGAATTGGCCAGAGGAATGTATGAAGCAACCTCTGTCTTCAACCCAAGAGCCTTGCCTGTCTGCTCTGCAGGTCACCCTGGCTGGTTAGCTTCTGCTTCGTACCTTGAAGGCTGTGTCTCTTCAGGGTGTGTCAGATGGCCACAGCAGCTCTCAGTCTTTAGAGGTTTTTGGTTTGGTGGCATCTCGCCATTTTGGACCAGGAGAGACTAGTTAGAATTAGAGGATAACCTACGTTATCTAGCGTTTTCTTTTTATTTTATATTTTAAAAGCTTTTACATTTTGAAATAATTTAAACATGTCAGAAAAGTTGTAGGAATAGTACAAAGAAACCCCATATGACTTTCATCCAGATTTCCCAACTGTTAACATGCTGTCATTTTTGCTTTGTCACTCGGTGTGTGTGTGTGTGCATGTGCATTTTTTTCTGAACCATTTGAAAGTAAGTTCCAGACATGATGCCCCATTACTCCTAAGCACTTCAGTGTGTATTTCCAAAGAACTAGGGCATTATTCTCTTGCATAACCCAGTACAATGATCAACATCAGGAGAACAGCACTGACACAATGCCATTATCCCATCTACAGACTTTTTTCCTGTGACCAATTAGGTCCCAATAAAGTCCTTTATAGCAAAACATCATCATCACCATCATGATCATAATCATCATCACCTGGTGTAAGAGCCAGTCTAAAATCTCACGTATTTGCTTTCCATGTCTCTTTAGTATCCATGAATCTGGAACAGTTCCTCAGTCTTTCTTTGTCTTTCATGTCCTTGGCATTGTTTTGAAGAATACAGGCCAGTTATTTTGAAGAATGTCCTTTCATTTGGGTTTGTCTGGTGTTTCTTCATGACTAGGCTCAGAATATGCATTTCAGGCAGGAAGACCACAGAAGTCATGTTGGGTCCTTCCAGTGCATCTTATTAAGAAGCACATGGTACCAGCTGTCCTGTTACCGGAGTTGTTAACGCTGATCATTGGTGAAGATGGTATTCACTACAATTCTAAGTGTAAAGTTATTTCCCCCCCTTTGTAATTAATTAGTATTTTGTGAGGAGCTTGTTTAGGTCTATGTGAACATCTTGTTTTTCGTTAACCTTTTACCCACTTGTTTTAGCGTCCATTGACAATTCTTGTCTGAATTAATTATCATAATGTTTGCCAGATGGTGTTTTTTTTATAACTTTATTTGTTGCTTTGTTCTTTCTACTGTATTGAAGAATTTTTGCTTTCTTACATTTATTTATTTATTTATTTATACCCACATGTACTCATGTATTCCTGTTTTACTCAATGTGTTACATTGACTAAGTTACATTCAGTGGGTTATATATTTGTCCGGTGGTTTATAATCTAGTTATTTTGATGGTATTGTCACAGATTTGGCCAATGGGAGCACCTTCAGTTTGGCTGCTGTGTCCTTGTGACAAATCCCCATAATATTTTTTACGACATTTTATTTTGAAAATTTTCAAACATACAGAAAGTTAATAGATATTTGGTGAACATGCATATACCTATCAGCTAGATTCTTTAATTAACATTTTACCCTGCTTGCTTTATCAAATACCTACTCATCTACCATCCAGAAATCCATCTTTCTTTTTGTTAAAGACAATTTATGTATTTAATTATGTATTTATTATTTATTTTTGGCTGTGTTGGGTCTTCATTGCTGTGCACAATAGTTGTAGCACACAGGCTTGGTAGTTGTGGCTTGTGGGCTCTAGAGCGCAGGCTCAGTAGCTGTGGTGCACGGGCTTAGTTGCTCCGCTGCATGTGGGGTCCTCCTGGACCAGGGCTCGAACCTGTATCCCTTGCATTGGCAGGCAGATCCTTAACCGCTACGCCACCAGGGAAGCCCCCATTTTATTTTTTAATTGCATTTCAAAGTAAGCTGTAGACATCCTTAAACACTTGGCAGACATGATATTGTCTACAGATCAATATTTTTTTTACAGTTCTTTTATTAGGTAAAATTTATATACAGTGTGATGTACAAATATTAAGTGTACCCTTGATGCATTTTGACAATTGCATTCACCTATATAGCATTTGGACAGCTGCATGCACCTATGTAACTCAAACCCATATCAAGATGTAGAGCATTGCCATTATCCCCAAGAAAGTTTATTCATGTTCCTTTCCGTTCAGTCCTTGTTCACATCTTCCTCATGAGCGACCACTGTTCTGATTTTGTTCACACCATAAATTAGTTTTGCTTATTTTGGGATTTCATGTAAATGGAGCATGTGCTGTATGTATTCTTCTGTGTAAGAATTATCCTCATCATAATGATTTTGAGATTCATACGTGCCATTGATTATATCAGTCACTCATTCATTCCATCCAGTTTTGAGCATTTCCTTACTTTCTGGCACAACAAATTGTTCCAAGGTTGCCTTGTACTTTCCTTGCACCAGTCCTGGGATTAGCTCTCTCTTGAAGGAGGCTTGGCTTCTTTTAGCAGAGAATGGTTTCTGGATTCTAGGTGTATTCATTGCTACCGTTTTGTCTCACCAGCTCCTAGGTGTTCTCTCTCTTAATAGAAAGAGCTAAGAACATACGTGTGAGTATACACTCATAAATACACAAACACATATATACACTTACACCTGTTTCTACACATATACACTCGTGCGTGTAAGACCATGCATTTGTAATGATACCAACTCCAATCCGGCGCCTTGCGTTCATTCTAGCCTTTCACCTTGCCACATACAGGACCTCCTTCCCCAGCAAGGAGAAATTTTCCTGAATACATTATTTTCCAAATCCTAAAATGTATACAAAGTAGTTAAATAAGAGTTAACCCATACCACAGAAGAAGACAAGCATAACTAGAGTTCAGAATTGATTTATAGCACTTTTGGTCTTTAATCTGAGGTCAAAAAGTTGAAATACTCAGTTCAAGTTTACTCAGGTTAATCTTTCTCTCCCCACCCCCATTTACTCTGGTTATGTTATTCTTGGAAATAACACAGTTATAGGTTCTTTTGTTTTTGTTCAATTTTGGGTCCCTCCCCATCTTTGTTGGTTTCTTTTAAGTATATAAAACATTCACATGTTGCAAAGTCAAAATTATGCAAAAAAGGTGGACTCAGCAGTGTTCCTGCCCCCATTCTCCCACCATGGAGCTAACCAATCTCATTATTTTCTCCTTATCTGTCCTGCGTTTATTTGGCTAATATTTTATCATTTTCTCCCTTTTTTTCTTATGCAGGAGAGAGATATTCCTTTGTATCTTCACAGTTTCTTTATTTTAAAGATTAATTTCTAGTCTTATTACACTGTGATCAGAAAATATTCTTTGAAATATCTCTACTTTATGTGGCATACTGATTATTTATTTGTCATCTAATACATGATCAACGTTGGTGGATATCCTACGTGCACTTAATAAGAAGGTGTAATCTCTAATATCAGATATATAAATATCTCCATATGATCTGCTTTACTGATTATGTTGTTTAGGACTCCGTATCTTTACCTACTTTTTGTCTACCTGGTCTCTTTTGTGCTGAAAGTGGTGTGTTAGAGTGTTCTATTATGAGTGTGTTTCCATCTGCATTTCCTTTCATATCCTACAGTTTCTACTAATAAAGGTAATTTTAGTGTTGCTTGGTGCATTAATATTCATTACTATTATATTTTCATTGTGAAACGTGACCTTTTTTAGTATTTGTGTTTTTTGTTTTAGTATTAGAACATGTCTGCCACATTTAGTGTTTTTTGTCCTTGAATTCTATTTATTCAACTTGGATATCAAGATTGCAATACTTGTTTTGTTATTGTTTCCATTTGCCTGATATATCTTTCCCTATCTCTTTATTTTCAGCCTTTCTGAATCCCTTTTTAAAAGTGTCCCTCTTGTATATGACATATAGCTGAACCTTGTTTTTAAAGCCAAGTCAAAAATCTGTTTCTTTTCACAGGGGAGTTAAGCCTGTCCACAGTTACATATATGTTCAATATTTATATGACTCATATGCTTGGTCTTAACATTTTCATAATATTTTATAAATACTACGTGTTATGTTCTATTTGTTGTACTTCTTTCTCTACATGACACATTTGCTTTGCTCATTTATTATTTCATTTCTTTTGATATATAAAAAGTTTTCATTTTTGTTCTAATGGTTACCTTTAAAATTTTTTTTGGCCCCCTGTAAACTTTTACTATCTGGTTTGTCAGTTGCTATGGAATCCCTTGACTTCCTATACAGCCATCATTATATGAAATGTATATGTTATATAAAATTCCTATACAACCATGATTGAGCTCATTCTGTTTTTGCCTTTCTATCTTTTGTTGTCTACCATTTTGTAGTTGCACTATTTTCACTTTGGCCAAACATGTAAAATCTGTAAATTATTCTTCTCCCTATTTATTCTTTTTCCCATTTTAAATTTAGATCTATAATTAAATATATAAAATGTTCCCCATAAGTCCATTTGCCAGAGTCCTCCGTTATCTCCTGGCTGGATGAAGTTAATTCTTTAGTAGATGTCTTAAGAAGGGCTGGCTCCTGGGTACATTATTCCCTCAATTCTTATGTGTTTAAAACCCTTTTTCTATGGCTTTGATTTTACAAGACCTGCTTTGCTAGGTACAAACTTTTTGATTCACACCTTCTTTCTTTGAGTTTCATGAAAACGCTGCTCCGTCGCTGCCCTGCTTTGTAGGTTGCTGTTGAGAAGTCTAATGACAGTCTAAATCCCTTGCCCTTGTCAATTATTTGATCTTTTGGTTTCAGGCTGTGAGGATATTTTCTCAAATGCTTCTTTGAGGTTTTTAATTCCGTTTGCAGTGTTATGTTTCAGGGTTTTTTTTCTCCTGCCTTATGGTTGTATTTTTGGAGTAATTTTCATCAGCTGAAATATTTGGATTCTCATTTTCGTCTTCCTTCTTTGAGTAGCCTTTATATAGATGAAGATGCTTCCACCTCTGTATTTCACAGGCCCGGCTGACTTTTTGAGTGGTTCATGTGATTTTTAGTTCAAGCGCCCCCTCTTCTGTTAGTGTAGCATAGTGCAGTTTCTTTAATGGTTGGCTTTTGGTGGGGAAAGGGGGAGGGGAGAAGAGTGTGTCCTTGGATTTATTTTATTATTAGTTTGGTTTTGCAGATTCATAAACGTCAACCTCTTGCTTTCTCTCCCTTACTGCACACTTTCTGTATGGTACCCAACCCTCCTTTCTCACCCGCTTCTCCCCCTCCCAAGCCCACCTTGAAACCCTTCCCTCTCTGGTCAATGTTCTGGTCTATCAGCATTCTTTTTCCAGTTTTTTTTTTTTTTTTTTCACTTAAGATGTACTTTCTCTTTCTCTAGGTAGTTTTGGTTTATTTTCAGGCCCTCCATTGTCTGCTTCTCACTTAATGTGGCTTTGGGACTTTTCCCACCCCTTTGATCTCTACAGAGGTTTTGGGTGGGAATTCAAGAAGCAGCTTCACTGGAAACAGATGTTTATCTTTCTACTTAAAGGGATTTTGACATTATAGTGTCTCCGTCTTCTAGTCGTGCTAAAGCTGTGGGTTGTTTGTGGTTTTATTCGTTCTCCTTGTTGATCTGTGTTGTTTTGGGGGGACAAGTTGGGAGATTTGGATTTCTGTGGCCACCAATGCCTTGGTTACCGGGAAGACACCGAGAGAGAATTTTGAGAGATTGTGCAGTTGCATCAGTTTCAAGTCCATAGTAACTCAAGCTTGTCATCATCAAAGTGTTTTCATGTTAATTGTTTACAAATGAACCTTGAGGACATGCTCAAAAAGGTGTGCTGTCTTAGGACGGCTGAGCACCTCCCCTGGAAGCCCACCCACATCTCATCTCCTGGGCTGGCCCTTTCTCATACTTAAGGCAAATATCGGAGACTTGTCAGTTTCCACATTTGGGGGGTGGGGGAGGGGAACGTTGGTTGGACCCGATGAGGCTGTTAATGTTGGTGTGGCACACGGGAGGGAGCAGTGCTGCTCTGCTGCCAGAGTGCGATCTAGTGGCTGTGACATATACGTGTCTGCAGGTCTTTATCCAGAAAGGACTACTACTCCCCATCTGACCATATTTTTACAGAATTTTTATGCAAGGTCCAGAACCTGAGTCACATTCTGCTCTGCATGGCCGGGGAAGGGGCCCAATGCCTGACACATTGCAAGGGCTTAAGAATGTTCATGGAATGAATGAATTGACTATCTTTGTTCTGAAAATAGACCACCTATGAGTTGTTACAGTAGGAAAACCGAGGCCCCTGGAAGGAGAAGGAAAGTTTATAAAAGATCTGTTTGGGGCCCCAGATGAGCAACGGAGAGAGGCATAGCACACTGTGGAAGCTCCACTTACAAATCCACCTTCTGTTTTGTTTTGTTTTCTATTTATTTATTTAATTTATTTATTTACTTTTGGCTGCGTTGGGTCTTCGTTGCTGCGCGCAGTCTTTCTCTAGTTGTGGCGAGCGGGGGCTACTCTTCATTGCGGTGCGCGGGCTTCTCATTGCGGTGGCTTCTCTTGTTGCAGAGCACGGGCTCTAGGCGTGCGGGCTTCAGTGGCTGCAGCACGTGGGCTCAGTAGTTGTGGCTCGCGGGCTCTAGAGCGCAGGCTCAGTAGTTGTGGCGCACAGGCTTAGTTGCTCCACAGCATGTGGGATCTTCCTGGACCAGGGCACAAAGCCATGTCCCCTGCATTGGCAGGTGGATTCTTAACCACTGCGCCACCAGGGGAGCCCCCAAATCCACCTTCCGAAGGAGCTTCAGTTCTGCTGCGGGAGCGGCCAGGTCGCTGCCTCACCCTCCCGCCTGCTCGCCGGCCTGTGGGTCCTGGCCCACCTTTGTTCCCTCTGGGTCATACCCTCCTTCCTGGCACTGTGAGCGTTCACAGGAGCATCCAGATCACTGGATACCCACTGGTGGGTTTGGTCACTTGCTGTCCTCAAGGTGCTGCCCACCTTCTCTGTTCTCAGTGGCTTCCAGGAAAAGGGGCCACCTCAGCTCCGGAGCTTCAGACCCCTCTGGAGGATGGGCAGGTGCCTCAGACAGACTCAGAAAGGACATTGCAGAGTCTGAGCTGCCCTGACATCATAAGAGGTGGTCTGCAGCTGAGTGCGTCAGGGTCCCTGTGACCCCTGCGTGTCAGCTCGTGGGCAGTGGGTCAGGTGAAGAGCTGGTGCCCTGGCATCCGCTCAGCCCCCTCCAGCCCCTCAAGTCTGTCACCACCGTTCCACTTTGGGGCTTCAGCGTCCCTGCGTGCCTGGACAACGGGGACGTGGTCAAGAGTAGGAGGACACGAGAAGGGGCAGCTTTCAGTCACGACAGCCTCTTCCCGCCCTCGGACAGGACCAGGTGGCCTCCCCCACCTCTCAGTAGTGGGCGTCAGAGTCAGCTCTGGCCAGGAATCCCTTCTGGAGGCTGCCAGGCAGGAGAGCCAGAGGCCAGAGGCCCTGAAAGCCCACAGGACAGCGGCCCGGATGAACGATGCGGTGTCCTCAGAATCCGTCCTGTGGACCACTGAGGCAGCCAGCAGGGCGGGCACCGGGTGAGATGCTGTGGGTGATAGGAAAACCCCGTGACTGGGGACACTGCGAGCTTTTCTCCCAGAGCCCTACTTTTTTACCTTAAGGCAGAACTGCCATTCGTGACATTTATTTACTTGTTCATTCTTTCATTCACTCACACTTTCAATGAATATTGCATTCTTCTACCTTGTGCCCCAAACCACTGGACTCAGAGAGTCAAAGACAGCCTCAGAGGCCTTGTCCTCAGGAAGCTTTGAAGAGCAGTGTGGTTCCATGGCTCTTGGGAACTCACGGTGTGTGAGCCTTTGAAGGAGGAAGTCCGTCCGGAATCAAGCCTGTTCAATTTTGTGAAACTGAAAATTTTGCAAATGTCTTCAACTGTGGACTCTATTCTTCCTTACACTGTGAAGGCGAGAGCATGGACATACTGTGCAGCGCCTCCCAGGTCCACTGACAGGGGCAACACGGGGTCATGGGTGAGAGCACGGACTTGGATCCAGACAGATCTGGGTTAGAATCCCAGCTCTGCTGCTTGCAGCTACGGGATCAGGGCCCCCTGAAACTCACTAGGCTTTGGTTTTCTCATAAGTAGTTTGCTGATAATGGTTCCTGCCCCAGTGGGAGGATTAAATAGGTAAAGGAATTGGCAAGTTTTACCCCGTGGTCAGGAGGGATGGTGACTGCTGTGTGCCATGCGGTATCTCTGCCGCCTCTCAAAGTGCACACACACACACACACACACACACACGTAGACACACGCAACACAGGCTCCTATAACCCTGGCCTGGGAGGCAGCAGTGACCCTGCCTTCTCGAAGTTGTCTGAGCTGCCAGCTCCCCAGACTGGGGGGAACTCTGACTCACCACGATGGGTTACTGAACTGCTTTGCTGCCAGATGTGATGTGCAGGGTTCTTATAATGTCAGTTAGATCTGGGAAATGGACCAAGCATGATTTCCAGCTAAACGAAACACTTCAGGACACATCATCAACTAAAGAGATGATGCTTTTGAGAAAGTCCCTGAGTGTTGTATCAGGGGGTTGGACCCCGGAAGGCCACCTTCTCCGTCCTCACCCCAGGTGATGCCTCATCGCCTGAGCTGGCTCCGTGGGAGCCTCTGGCTGTGAGCACCAGAGCCTCAAGTCTTAGTGTACTTGCAAGGGTAGCAGAGATCTGATCCGTACAGAGCACTTGGTCCTTTCTGGGCTTTGCTCTCTTTCACCCCCTCCCGTTCCCTTTCTGCCTTCCGGTTTCCTGGCTCTGACAACTACAGAGGATTATTTAGGAAAGTCACATTGCCTCTCTAGGCCACTCCACTCCACACCCCACCGTGACATAGCAGCTGTGCCTGCGGGGAGAGGGAGCTTGTGTGTTTGTAGGCTGGAGGGGGTCATGCATCCCGGGCCCCCCGGAGAGCCCTGACTCCTTGCTCTTGGTTCTGAGGGGCATGACTGCCATGCCGGCAACTTCATCTCTGCCAGTGCAGAGATTCCTACAGATACCTCTTTCTTCATGGCACTGTCCCACGCTGGGCCAGGAAATGCCCTTTGGTCTTCCAGCCACCGTGGAGGGAGCTTATGTCACACAGACTACATGGTCTCCATCATGGCTCCACCGCATGCGGGCTTTGCAGTTGTGCGGGCTTATCTGCAGGACTCTGTTTCCTTCCCTACGTGGGTGAAATACCTTCCTCAAATGTGGTGAGGGTGCAGTGTGATGCTCATGAGATACCCAGCACACTGCCTGGCACAGAAGACGCCAAATCTTTCACTTTCTTAAGATCTCAGAGACATTTCCTTCTAGATCTTCTTCCCTAGCTAACCAACACCCTCACTCCTTCCTGCCCTTGCTGGCCACCATCTCAATACATTCTACCATGGGCTATAGCTTAGACCTTTTTCTTGCCTTTTATTACTGGTTCATCCATACATCCACCCATCCTGCCATCCATCATCCACCCATCCTCCCATTCTCCCATCCATCATCCTTCCATCATCCCATTCTCCCATCCATCATCCATCCATCCATCCATCACACCTCCATCATCCCTCCATGATCCCCCCACCCATCCATCCATCATCCGTCTTCCCACCCATCCTCCTACCCCTTCACCTATCTATTTATCCATCCATCAGTCATTCATTCACCCCCTCATCCATCCACCCATCTGTCCATCCATTCCTTGTTTCAATCATCCAGTGATTTATTGGATGTTTCCTCCACGTATGTGCCAGGCTGTGGGAAGCAGAGCAGACTCAGTCTCTGTGTTCACTAAGCTTACAGTCCAGCAGAGGACAGAGACGATGAAACAGGTGTGTGTGTATATGTGTGTATGTGTTGGGGGTGGGTGCTAGGCAGGGAGAGTAAGGACTGCTTGGGAAATGCATGGCAAGGTCACCAAACATGGTCCAGCAGGATCAGAAAGACTTCATGAGGAAGTGACTCTTACCTCCTTGACTACATACAAGGAACTCAGGGACACGTACTGTGCTTTTTAGGGCCTGAGAAAACCAGTCTCATCAGCAGGCAGTCAATCGAGTGCCTACTATTTCTATGAGGAACTAGGTTTACAAAGAGATGAAGATGCAAAATAAATAGTAATGCAAAGTAATGGTTAATAACTGCTTGTTCAGTGAATTCATGGATGAATGTGCCTTTGCCAGGCTTATATTTGCTAAGAAATGCTCTCAGCACATGTTCAATCTGTGACTCCCCATGAATAAGATGCTTAGAAGAGCTCATTTGAGTTTTCACTTGGTTCATGAATATGCAAGCAAGCTTCCTTTTAATCTCAAATTTTATCTTATTAGATGTATTTTAATTTATTTATTAGATCTCAGTCTTTCACTTGGATCGATGAGAAACTTCACAAAGGCATCATTCCATCTTCAGTGTGGTGGGTAGAGGGTAGACAGGTGGTCCAGCAGGTGATGTCCTGCGTGGAAGATTCCTGAAGACCTTGATCAGCCCTGATGACCAGAGAGATGCTGGGCTTATTAGGACCACAGAATAGGCATGATTACATTCACTAGCGTAAACCGTCATGACGTGTAACGGCGTATGTGGCCCCTTGGCTTGTGCAGCACTTTGCATAAAGCCAGAGAGCTCAGAGCATCCTTGCGCGTCTCCTAGGGGAGAGAGGCCGGCTCCCTGCAGGCGGGGCCTGAGGTCTCACCGGCCTCCTTTTACAGCAGGAAAGACTGCGGCTTAGTTGGAAATGTAATAGCTGCTCAAGGTAGGCTGTAAGCCGGGGTGGAGGTACTTGGTGAGCTTGCCACTGGCTGGCCTAGCTTTGCGCCCATCCACAGGCCTCTCCGAGGTGGCAGGGGCATCGCTGGGGGAGGCTCAGCTTCTGCCCAGCGGGAAGGGGAGAAACCAGGAGCTGCTGAATCCCAGCGGCTGGGTTCACACTCCCAACAAAGTCCACGGTGCAAGCTTTCTAGAACTAGTGCCACTAACTAAAATTACTTTTAGAGGAAATCTGCTATGTAGTGGTTTTTACTGATAGTGTTATCATTTCAGATGATGAAACACAGCAGCACAGAGCTCTAGAGCTTTCCTGCCCCTCCCCACTCCTGCTCCAGTGGGGTGCCGACGCCTCCCTAAGCAGGTTGGGGGCATGGAGGGACAGTTCCTCTCTCCTGGTGTCAGGTGATTGTCAAGGGCAAGACTCTAGGGCTGGTGAGGCACCGGCCAAGGCACCCCTGGGCTTCTGGGCATGTGGTATTCAGGGGATGCACCTCTCCTGCTGGCCCAGCTGCCCAGGGCCCTGCATAACAGCCCGCCCATGTCATTTGGATGGATTGATGGTACCCTGCCCACCATGCTGCAGCTTCACTTGCTGCCTCTCTGCACAGGCTGCCGCTGTGATGAGCCTCGACTCACGCGAGGTGCATCTCCATCAGCCTGCAGCCAGTGGAATGGCTGAAAGGGCCTCCTGCTCTGTGACCCACGAGGAGGTTGGAGGAGAGTCCGGGAGTGTCAGGAGGGAGCCAAAGGGTGCCAGCTGGAGGGGAAGCCCCACATTGGTGCAGTTTCTCGCTAACGGTCAAATCTTTTATTCTCCCACATAGCCCCCTCCTCCCCCCTCGCCCCTCCCCCCCAGCCTGGCAACAATATCCCGGGAACTTCTCTGACTAGCAGTAGGAATTAGTTTCGAAGGCACTGGATTTCTGGAGCTTGGAACTTCCCTTCCCGGGGAGTCAAGCCACGCAGGAGTGGTGGTGAGGTTGGTACCCCAGTGCGATGTGCCAGGCAGCTAACTACCCCGAGAAACACAGAGAATCCCAGGACAGTCACCGTGATTTCTGGGGTTCGCTTATCTGCCTTGGTCTCCTCTCCAGAGGTCACAATCTGAGATGTACGGGCTTTCAGTGGGCTCTGAGTCCTGTGCAGTGCAAAGGGGGTTCTTGTCCCTCCAGGAAGGCCGCGTGTTCTTGCTGGAGGATGGGAAGCTGGCTCCCTCACCGTTTGGAGTGCAGCCCCACCGCCCATCCCCGTACAGCCCCGGCCAGCAAAGCAGCCTTTCTGAGGCTGCGTTTCCTCACCTCCAAGGCTGAGGTCCTCACACCCCCACGGGTCTGTTGTGGGCTCCGTCACACGCTATAAGGAGCATGGCGGGTCCCCCCAGTGCCTGGTCCACGGCCCGCTCTGAGTAAACGTGTTTCCTTTGCCGACTTCAAGCTCACTGTCCCCACATCAGCGCTCAGTGAGAACTCTCCTCCAGACCAGACACCGCCCCTTCGGAACCTGCTTGCAGCGGGTGGGCAGGGGTGGGCTTTCTCGTAAAGGGGGGATAACACGGAGCTCGCTGCCTCCACTGCAGACTCCCTGCTGCTGCATCATCGCCTGCCCCCCACCCCGGAATGTCAATCATCTGCGTGTCATTTGCGATTTCCACTTGCCTGCGAATCCTTCCGGGCAAAGATTAAGTTGTGTTCATTTTTGTGCCACTCGGACTGGGCGCAGTGGGTGCTCTGTTAACGCTCACTGATTAATCCGGCAACCCCTCTCCTTTCACTTAATTTTTAATTTTTATTTATTTATTTTTTTTGCGGTACGCGGGCCTCTCACTGTTGTGGCCTCTCCCGTGGCGGAGCACAGGCTCCGGAAGCGCAGGCTCAGCGGCCATGGCTCACGGGCCTAGCCGCTCTGCGGCATGTGGGATCCTCCTGGACCTGGGCACGAACCCGTGTCCCCTGCATTGGCAGGCGGACTCTCAACCACTGCACCACCAGGGAAGCCCTCACTTAATTTAAATGAACAGGTTTCTCTCCTCGCTCATTGAAGAACATTCTATACCTCATAAAACGCCCGTAAGTCCTCTGAAACCCTGTTCCCCGGGGACAGCCAGGGTCACCATTAGAGAATCTCACCCCTCTGCCTTCTTCAAGTGCACGTGTAGACATATAGGTGCTGGGTATAGAAGTAATTTTACATAAATGAGATCCTGCTGTATGTGCTGTTCTGCAGTTTGCTTTTTTGGTTTTTTTTAAACTCATGGAACTCTTTCCACGTCAATAAATACAGGTACACACCATCTTTTCTAATAACTGTATACTATTCCATTATATCAATATACTGTGATTTACTCGCCAAAGCAATTCACTGATTTGTAGGTGGTTTCCACACTTTCTCTGTCATAAACTAGGCTGCAGCGAATGTCACTGTGTGTTTATCTCTGTGCCTCTGTCCACCCAGTTGGTAGGACCGGCCCCCATGCTTTTGTTTGTTTGTTTTTGACCACGCTCTGCAGCTTGAGGGATCTTAGTTCCCCAACCAGGGATAGAACCTAGGCCCCCTGCAGTGGAAGCTCAGCGTCCTAACCACTGGACTGCCAGGGAATTCCCTCCCCATCCTTTTATAAGCAGTTGACATGACGTTAATTTGCTTTCGGGAGTCTATCCCTCTGTAAACGTCAACTTGCTTATATGTGGGCCAGTGTCCCTGGAAGTTTCTCAGCTTCCTACAATGGGGGTAGTAATTTGCTAGGACAGGAAGCATTGTGAGGAGTTCTCTCTTGCTCCAACAAGATTATCTGCTGCCTGAGGACTGGAACGACTGTTTCTTTCTAACCCTAACCCCGCCCCTCCCCCAGGAGTCCTTGCCCTTGCCCAGTGTCCTGCACACAGTGGGCTCTGCCACCTGCCAGGCGAGAAGGACCCAAGTCAGGAGCCCCAGGCTAGAGCTCTCTGTGCCTTGAGCCTGCCTTAAGGTCATCACTGGACCCTTTACCTCATCCTCTCAGCCACCTACCTCCCCTGACAGTAAAACACCGTTTTCTATTAAATGATGTGTCTGACATTTACCGAATTTTTATGTGACAATTTAGAAGGAACCAGTTGCCTTGAACAGCCTTATTAATATTGCAGTAAGATGATCAGGGGAACATCGCGGCCATCAGACCATAGGGCTGATTTACGAGCTTGGAAGAGAGTAGGCGAGAAGTCTCTATTGAGCAAAACACCTTCAGCACCATTCATGTTGTAATTAATGAAAGTCAGAGACGAGTCTTTCTGATGGTGCAGCCCTGCAACTCGACGGTAGGGCTGAGAGCTCTTTGGAAAGTCTGGACTGTGCGTTTCCACCTGGGGAGCGTGTGCATTGGACATGGGGGCATTTAGCACTGAGGGGTACGTACACTACTCAGGTCGGGGACAAGGTGGACTAGAGCCTCCCCGGGCCTCTGATGGTTTGGTTTGCATTTTGAGTCTCTGTGAAAATTGTAACCATCTTCCGAGGGAGACAGCATAGGACAGTTGTTAAAACACGTCTCTGGAGTGAGACCCACCTACACGGAAATCCTGGTGTCACCGGTACCTGCCTTGTGGACTTGGGCAAATTGTCTAAACTCTGTGAGCCTTGGGGCCTCCGACTGTGAAGACAGGTGACAGTATGACCTGCTGCACAGGATCATCGCATGAATCAAATGGGTGCATGCATGTCACACGGTTTCCAAGGTTCACTTAGCGCTCGGCACAGGTTGCCTCCCACTGGGGCTTGAGGAGGTCCTTACACGTCACCACTGCTCCCAGCCCCAGTCAGGAAACCCATCGGAGATCTTTTTGGAGACCGTCCAGAGTTAACACACCATTTAGGTCTGTAGGAGAACTCCCCCCCCACACACAAAAGGATATGGCTCTCCCCCAAAGGTCTGCAGCCTTCTGGGGAGGCAGACATGTGGAACCAACTGTTATGAAACAAGGGCCCGTGCAGGGAGGGGTCGGGTTGAGGGACCCTATGCTCTGGGGGGGTTGAGGGGCCATGTTTAATTTGATGCTGGGGAGGGAGGTGCAGCAGCAACCCTGGAGACGGGCCTCCGAGAGCCAAACAGGACTTTGGACTTTGGCCGGAGGAGGGAGGAAGGGACTTTGGGCTAAGGCGATACACTGCACAGAGACGTGGAGGCCTGAGGGGACACATCGTGCAGATGACCCTGGGGGTCACTGGGGCTTAAGGCCACCTGTGGAAAAGGGCGGCCAAGCGGGCTGAGCCCAGCTGGCCGAGGGCTTTGGATGCCAGGCTAAGGCATGCTCCGTTCCTGGGGGGCACTGAAAGTGTGTGGGTCCGTGTGTCCCCGAGTGTGGGGACTGTCACCCTGGAGCAGGCACTGTCGGGGCTGTCAGTGTCCAGGAAGGGGGGGGCGAGATGACTCATGGGTCTGGGGGGAGAAGGGCGGTGAGGCGGGGACGCGGGCGCTCAGGGCTGTTTGTCTGATCAACGCAGCAGAGTGTCACCTCCCTGTCCGTGCCACCGTCACCACCTGAAGGCCTGACACTTGCATGGGCACACTTTTCGCAAGTCTGTAGAGACTTGTAAGACATGGTCCCTGTTCTCAAGGAACCAGAAGGCAAAACAAAACGTGTGACACCCTCAAGTGCCAGTGAGGCAGGGCCTGCAGGGGGCGGGGGTCCGGTGGGCCCGCCTGGAAAACTAAAGGATCCCTTGGCAATGAAAGGGAGCTTCCAGGAAGCAGGACCGAGGGGTGGGGGTGGGGGTGGGGAGGAAAAGGTCGTTGAGGGAAACTGGCATATTCCAGCTCTGGCCCTGTGCTCTCGGACCTGTTTCTCTGGCCCCCAGGCTCCCGAGGCCACTCAGCACCCCCATCTTGCCCCTGTGGCCACATCCCCCCTCTAGGCCGCCCCTGCTCCCACAGGGCCCTCCCCAGGCCGGCTGTTCCTCATGGAGAAGCTCCTTCTCTGCCGTCTCCTGCCACCTGGAACGTCCACCACCCCTCCATCTGCACCAGAGGTCATTTCCCTGATTCTGTTATTAACCCCAGCTGCGTCTGCTGGGGTTTGCATCTTGTGCTGGGAAAAAGTCATGGCTCAGGTCAAGATGGAGGTGAGGGCTGCAAGTCCTGGCCTCGGTGGTTATCACCTGGGCTTTTCTGCCTCGGACCCAATGCGAGATCGGGCAGAGACTCATCATTTCTTGGTCCGGGTGAAAGGCAGCTGAGCTGGCTTCGGGATGCGTCCCGCAGTCCCCGGGCACCGTGCCCACGGCTTCCCTGAGATCTGAGGGCTTAGGCCATCAGAGCCTGTCCTGCTGTGGTCAGACAGCGTGCTTCCTGCTAGAGGGTCCCCTTCCCGAGCTCAGAATGACTCAGCTGCATGCCCACCGCTGGGGGGAGCCTTTCGTAGCCAGAGTAGGAGGGACCCTGTATGCCCGGGACAGGGCGGGCAGCATAGGAGCCGTAGCCGTGTCCCCAGGCACTTGTGCGCAAAAGGAGGATTTGTTCGCTCCCAACTCGGGGAGCACTTGAGTCTGCGCACTGAATGTGTCCCCGGCGGGTGCCCCTCCCTGGGTGGGGCAGGTGGTCTTGGTTCAGAGCCCTTAGGCATCTGCCAGGCAACATCTTTGCCCTGTGACGGTGGTTTGAAGTTGGGAAGTAGCCAGAAGCCGGCTAGGCCAGGTCAGGAGAGGAAGGGCGGGAAGGAGAGAGGGGAAGGCGGGGGACAGGCTGGCTGGGGGTGCGCGTCGGGCAGGGAGGGGCCCAGCGCTCCTCACGTCCTCAGCCAGTGCACGTGTGCCGTGAGGTTTGTGGTCGAAGTCTGTGCGGCTGCGAATCATGAGATGGGGGCGGGGAGGCCGTGGTAGCTCCCCGCCCCGTCCGCCAGCCTGGAAGCTGAATTCGGGCTCCACTCGGCAGCTCTGGGACCTTGAGTCGTTTGTCGCCTCTGAGACGTGGCTTCCTCCTCTATGAAACGGGGAGCTAAGAGCAGCTACCTGATGGGGTGGTGTGGGTCGAAGCAGAGAATCCTTTGAGCTCAAACAAAACAAGCGGGGTCCCTACCCTCACGAGGCTACGGGAACAGGGACCGCTCGCCCTGCCCAGTGTCACGATGGGGCTGCACGCGGTGCTGGCGGAGGACGTGGTGGGGCTCTGGCATTGTGGGGAGACACCTCCCTCACAGTGGGGGGCCCGGCAGAGAGAGCAGGGCCCGTGGAAGGACCCCTGGGCTGAGTGCTCTATCCCTGACCCGGAGCCCCCAGCCCTTTGCACAGGCCTGTGGGCTGAGGTGGGCTGCACTGCTGGAGCACACAGTGTGGTTGGCTCTGAGCTCCATTCACGGTGGAAGGGCCCCTGGACGCTCACGGGCCCGGCTGTCAGCCTGGGCAGGGCTCCCAGGTACCGTGGCCGGGTCCCATCGGCCAGGAGGAGCCGGCTGCTGCCTCCAGAAGCTGTGTCCATCCTGACTGTCCTGTTCGCTTTGGAACCAGAAGCCTGATTTACTCCCGGCTGCATTTTTCTGGTTTTCACTGAAGATTTTTTAAAAAGTTCCTAGACAAAACAAGTCTATTTTAATGCCTAGAATTCCTATTTTGGGTTCTTTTTTTTTTTTTTTTTGCGGTACGCGGGCCATGGCTCACGGGCCCAGCCGCTCTGCGGCATGTGGGATCTTCCCGGACCGGGGCACGAACCCGCGTCCCCTGCATCAGCAAGCGGACTCTCAACCACTGCGCCACCAGGGAAGCCCTTGGGTTATTTTCTTGATAGCACTTATCTGTTATTAATTTTTTTTTTTTTTTTGGATTGATGGATTTCCTTGCTAGACTGTAAGTTCCCTGAGGACCAGGAAAGGCCTGTCTGTGCTGCGCTGCATCCCCAGAGCCTCCAGTGTTGCCTGGCGGGAGGGGAGACGGTGTGCTGAGTGGATGGAGAGACCAGTGTTTGCAGTGACCTCTTCGGGTCAGCCTGGAAGGTGGCCCGTCTGCTGTTTACACGGCTGCCCGCTTGGCAGTATCCTCTCTCTGCCCATCTTTCTCTGAATAGTTATGGATTATGGAAAAGAAGAACAAAGCCCATTAAGAGGTTCCCCTACATTTGATGTGAGGAAGTGTTCATGAGAACAGCTCCGTTTATCGGTCTTTAGCGCACAGCTGTATATTCCCTTCTCACAAAATGGATATTGCGTTGTCTCCTTGAGAAAAATTGATTTCAACCAGGAAGGAGAATAGCAAACTCCCTCCTCCCCCTTTTCTTTTCCCTCCCACTGAGACAGAATTTATCTCTTAGGTAGGTGTGGGGTGGGGGTGGGGAAACAGGAATAATTGGACCAGAAGCTAATTCCCAGAGATTCATTGTCTCGAAAGCTCCCACCAGAATGTGGGAAGCTTGGCTTCAATTGCATGCTAATGATAAATGACAACCCTAACAGACCGTCGCATTGAGATGTTCAGTCCTTCCTGCTAGGAGATGACACGTTAATTTTCTCTTAGATTTACATTGGATTATTAATAAAAGAGCGGTGTTGGAAAATGACAGTAAGGGTCTGTGGAAGTGCTCAGCTCTATTTAGGGCCAAATGAGATGTTGGTGGGGTCGAACATGACCCAGACACCGGGTGGCATCTGAGCAATGCCTTCTTTTGCTCTTCCAGGCTCAGGCTCCCGAACCTGGGTTGCAGCCAGAGGCAGGAATGGAAGGTCTGCTTTCTTCCCAATAGTATTGAGTCCACAGCCAGGGATGCCATTTCTTCTCTCTCACCAATTTTCTTTGCTTTCTAACAGGCCAAACACTTTAAATGGTAAGGGATGTTTTCTGTATGTTTTGTCTTCGAGAAAAGAGAGAGGATTTCCTTTGTTCCAGCCACCGAGTTGCTTGATTACCTCACTCGTTGGATGAACATTTATAAGATTTTATGATGGGGGAGGAGGCGTAAGAACAAGCCAGTCTGGGTGAGCCAGACATGCCACGTCTAAGTGGTCACCCCACTTCTCTGCTTTAAAACCTTCAGTGGCTTCCCATTTCCCTGAGGGTCGAGTTCAGAATTCTTAGAGGGGATGGGGGCTGCAGGTTGGAGGGCACAAACCCCCCTGCCGCAGCTTAGCTGAGACGCCCCCTGTGATACTCTCTTGTGTACCATCTACTTTCTCTTCCTTGCATCTACCGATGTCGGAGCTTCAGAGTTTATGTCGCCTTGCGTTTTGGGTCACTCCTGCATTAAAATCCAGACACCTCGCTTCTCCTTCCTGGCAGGTAACACAGTTGTTTCCTGGTTAATCTGTGTGTTTCCTCACACTTCGGACAAAATCCACCCTCATTCAAGACCCCTTAGCCAGGCCCGCCCTGCCCTCTGGCCTCATCTTCTGCCTGCATGCCCACATTTGCTCCCTACCCTCTAGCCACGCCCCAAGCCTATTGCCCAAGCCCCGACCTAGCTGCTGTCTATACCAGAAAGCTCTTTCCTGGGGAGCCTCCCTGGGGTGGCCTTGCTTTCGTCTAGGCTTCTGTTCAGATGCTCCGTCCTGGAAGAGGTCTCCCCGGCTGCCTGTCACCCGTCACTGCCAGCTGTCACAGGAAGTACTCACTGGTGTCTCCTGTCCCCCCCACCCCCAGAGGTGTGCCCCTGCAACTCCCGGTGCTTCCTGCCCCTCGTCCACCCCCAGGCTCTTCCTCCCTGAGCTTTACAAAGGCAGGGCTTTGGTCCCCTCTCTTCCCGTCAGCACCTAGAGCGGCCTTACATGAACACCTGGCCCGTAATAGCTGCTCAATAAATATTAGTTGAATAAATCACCGAATGTCATAATAGAGTTTTAAGCTGAGCGCCCTGGGAGCTCTAGGAATGGAGCCACTAATGAGTCCCTGAGGATTTACCCTGGAGTGATTCCTGGTCACGAGCTTCCCCATGTCTGCGCAGCCGTTTCTTTTCTGTGACCTCCAGCCACCACTGAAATGAAGCAGCCTGCGTGTAACCTTCCTTGGGAAAGACACGCTGGCTCTGCCTCTGAGTTCTGGAAGCTTGAGCTGCCCCCATCCTGCTTTCAGTCCTCCACGGAGACTGCTGGCCGTGGAGACGAGGGTCTGGGGGCTGCCCGCCTGGGGGTCCCCTCGTGGGGCCGTGGGCCGCAGGCCTCCTCAGGGGTGGTGGTGAGGCCTGCATGAGGCCGACCACATCCTCACTGGCTGTGGGTAGGCTGGGGTCATCTCAGCCTTTATTTAGGAAAGTGACAGCGGGTGCCGAGAGGTCCTCAAGCCCGGCTTCTGGGATCAGCTCATCTAAACCAGCTCCGGCAGGCGCAGCGCCCACGCCGCGGGGCTCACGGTGGGGGCTCTTAGGCATATGAATCTCCCCAGTCATTTGTTCCCTGATAAGAAAGCCTCTTTTACGATTTTCAATTTGCCCTTATTCTGATGAAAAGAAGCCGGGGTTGGACCGCCTAAGACGGAGCTAATCAAATAAAGCGAATTGGTGTTACCTTCTCTTCATCCTTATTATTTCTATTGCTCCAGCTGGAATTTATTATGAAAAGCAATTGGTTTTCATATCTGGCAGATTGCGGCCCGGCCGGGCCTGACAGCCCTTTCTTCCTGATCATTCCATAAATAGCCCGGAGTGGCCAGACTGGGGCCGGGGAGGGGAGGACACGGGCTGCTCCCCACCCGTTTCCATGCTCCCTGTCCCCCAGATCGTGAAGACCCTATAAACAAGTCAGAAGAAAAGGCGAGGAGGTTGAAAGCTAATAAACCAGCCCCTTCCCATGAGATTCGGGCTGTTGCTGTGGCATCGTGGGGTTCCGTTTGGCATCCTATCAACCTTGCTGTGCTCTAGCCATCAATTACCACTCTCGATGGGTTTGTGTGTGAGGGAGATAAGCAGGGGAGACATGCCTTTTCCAGATTTCTTTCTTCCCCTTGCAACAAAAGGAAGAACTATAGGAACAATTTAAATCAGGCCCAAACGATCCTTCCTTTGTATGAAGTATTGAACAGTTCCTGTGGGCTCTAAAATTGCCCTGGGTCATTGCTTCTAGAGAAGGAGAGAGGGTAGCTGGGATGTGCTGGGAATTTATAGCAAGTTGCTAGGAACGGGGTGCAGTGGGTAGCTCGCTGGTTCTGCCCTTATGAGCTGTGTGACCTTGGGAAAGTGAATTCCCTTCTCTGTGCCTCAGACCTTCTCATCTGTAAAATGAGGAGAACAATACCCACCCAGTAAAGTTGTTGTGGGATTAGGATGAGAAATGGGTGTAAAGGGCTTTCCGCTGCGTCTGACACACAATAAATGCTTGATAAATAGAGCCTCTGCTTGTTGTCATAGTAATTGTTGCCATGCTTATTATTGACATTTTGGACCAGGCTGTGTACTTGTAATGGTGCATTTAAATCAGGTCGTTCCATGTTGGAAAGATCAGAAAGAAAGGTGTGGGTACATAAATATGGGAGCCGTAATTAGGGTGGCGTTTCTCATTTCCTAACTGCCCACTGGAAGGGAGATTTAGTGCTGCCCGGGCCGGCATCCACGGCTCCAGGACAGTGTGGTTTGCGCTCGTCACAGGGGCCTGTTTTACATTTGGGGTCAGGTCCTGGAGGCCGTTAGAAATGCAGGGACAGCATTTCCCTGTAGCCGGGCCCTGCCATGTGCCTTGTGGTGGGAGGGATGCGACCAAAGGCAAGGAAAAGGAAGGAGGAGTCTGCCCAGGGCTTGGGTTCCAGCTGGGAAAGGGAAGTTCTTTGGAGATGTTCACGGTTTAGAAGCCACCCAGACTTTGTTCAGGGTCCTCCTAGAAACGAGGACATCATCTGTTCTCCAAGGAAAGCTGCAAGGAACAGATTGTGTGAATTCAATGGAGCAGTAGCTGGTTAACCAGAATAGAACTTACTGCACAAAATCCACTGCCTCTAGGCCGGAGGGATGGACCAACAACAGACTGGCACCTGAGGAAGTCCAGGGACTGCTGGAGTGGGTAGGGTCTCAATTGTCTGCGTGGAATTTTAAGGTGGTTGTCAAGGTCCTGGAAATGGTCAGTGAGTGACAGGGAAGGTGGAGGTTCTCAGAGGAAGGACTGTGAACCTGAGCTGTTTGGGGTACCCTGATTTCTAAATATAGAGGCAGGCACTGGAAAGAGTATCCAGACCGTTTCTTTTATAGGATTAACCTAGCTTTGGATGCACCCCCTAGTTGTACCATAAATTCCTATTTAATATCCACGCACAAAACCTGTCAAGGACACATCGCTCCTCTGACTTTCAGTTAGGAATCATCGTCTATCGACCCAGTTTGAAAACTATATTTCACCCTAAAGTGGTGGATGCATATGTGTGCGCCCCAAGTGTTTTGGGGGGCTCTCCCGTGGTGGGTTTTCCAGAAGCACCCCCACAATGTGCCATTTCATTAGTTCCTAAGTCCCATCATTGGTTCCTGCAGGGAACCTTGCAAGAGGGGGCCGGGTTTCTTATCATCATTAGTCATGAAGAACATGTCATCTATGGCCAGCAGCATGCTGGGCACCTTGCGTACATTATGTCTACTGCAACAGAGAGATCAGGTAATTTGCTCAAGGTCACACAGCTCATAAGGAGCTGAGCCAAGATTTAAGGTTTGCCTAGGGCTCACTCCAAATCCCATCAGCATCCTCTTTTTAAAAACTTCTTATTATGGAAAATTTCAAATATCTACAAATGTAGAAAGACTAGTATAGTGACTAGTATAATAACTAGTATAATGAACTCGGTATACTGATCATCCACTTTCAACTATGATAGACAGAAGATAGCCAGTCTTGTCTCATCCACACACAGACCCCACCACACACGTTGTTTTGAAGCATACCTTAGACTGTATAGTTTCATCAGTGAATGTTTCAGTATGTATCTCTAATACATATATACACATATATCTATATCTCTCTCTCTCTACATATGATCACCTTTCAAAATACTTCTGCACTATAATTATCACTCTAAAAATTCATAATAATTCTAAACATCATGAAGTATCCAATCACTGTTCGAAATTCCAACTGTTTCACAAATGCCTTTTTTTTTCCACAGTTTGTTTGGCTCGGTATTCAAGTAAGGTTTACACATTGCGACTGGTTGATGTATCTCATTGTCTCTTTTAATCTGTACGGTCCTACTTTTCCCACTCTACTCTCTGTCATTGAATTTGTTGAAGAATCCAGGTTGTTTGTCCTATAGAGTTTCCTACAGCCTGGATTTTGCTGTCTAGATCCCCCTGTCCTTTTTACTGTGCTCATCTGCCCTCTGTAGATCTTATAAAGTTGTAGTTAGATCAAGAGGCCTGAATAATTTCAAGTTCCTTTTGTTTTTTGCTTACAGCAAAATGTTCTTCCATCAGGGACACATACTATCTGGTTGTATCTCTTTTGTGATGTCAGTCACTGTTGATAATCCATTAATTCATTAGAGGTTGCAAAATGGTGATATTTTAATTCTCTCACTTCATTTATTGTCTGGAATACTTTTATACGGAAAGTCCTCTCTTCTGCTGTTTGCTACTTAAAGGAACAGTTTGTACAGGGAAGGTAGCATAAATGCCTGATTCTTTCTCCCTTCCTTCTTTCCTCCCTCCCTTCCTTCCTTCCTTCCTTCCTTTCCTTCCTTCTCTTTCTTTTTTTAGTTTTCAAAATAATGTGTTGCATAGCTACCATCCTCCAACAATAATCAATTAATTTTTTGTGTTCTTTAAGATCATTTATGAACTTATGGGTTTAAACATATTTAATGTGTTTTAATCCATTGTTACTATTCTTATTGATGTTCAAATCGTCCCATCTTTGGTTAGTGGGGGCCTCTTCAAGTTGGTTCCTGGGTCCTTTTCACATGATTTTTAAGTCTTTGATATGGTTCATGTTATACTTAATGGTGAAGCAATGTTTTCACTCTGAGATGAAGAACAAGACAAGGGTGTTTCCTCTTACCACTTCTATTCAGCCTTGTACTGGAGGTTCTAACCAGTGCAATAAGGCAAGAAAAGGAAATGAAAGGCATCTAGAATAGAAAGAAAGAAGTGAAACAACTTTTATTCACAAGTGACTTGATTATATACATAGAAGATCTGAAAGAATCTGCAAAAAAATTATCAGAACTAATAAATAAGTTTAGCAAGGTCATAAGATACAAGATCAATATACAAAGATCAATCATATTTCTATTTCAGTGGAAATGAACAATCCAAAAATGAAATTAGGAAAGCAATTCCATTCACAATAGCATCACAAAGAATAAAGTACTTAGATAAATTTAATGTACAAAGTGTAAAACCTGTACTACAAAGTCTTATTGAGAGAAATTAAAGATTTACATAAGTGCAGAGATATTCTATGTTTTGTGATAGGAAACAGTTGGAAGATTCACTATTGTTAAGATGGCAATTATGTCCAAACTGATTTCAAGATTCAATGAAACCCCTGTCAAAATCCCAGTGGGCTTTTGTGTTGTTGTTATTGTTGTTGCAGAAATTGTCGAATGAATCTTTTATTTTAATTGAAGTATAGTTGTTGTATGATATTATATAAATTAAAGGTGTACAATATAGTGATTCACAATTTTTAAAGGCTATACTCCATTTTTAATTATTGTAAAATATTTGCTATATTTCCCGTGTTGTACACTATATCCTTGTAGCTTATTTTATACCTAATAGTTGTACCTCTAACCTCTTACTCCTATATTGCCCCTCACCCCTTCCCTCTTCCCACTGGTAACCACTAAGTTGTTCTCTATATCTGTGAGTCTGCTTCTTTTTTGTTATATTCAATAGTTTGTTGTATTTTTTAGATTCTACATATAAGTGATATCATACAGTATTTGTCTTTCTCTGTCTGACTTATTTTACTTAGTATAATGCCCTCCAAGTCCATGCATGTTGCTGCAAATGGCAAAATTTCACTCTTTTTTGTGACTGGTATTCCATTGTGTATAGGTATCAACATCTTCTTTATCTGTTCATCTGTGATGGACACTTAGGTTGCTTCCATATCTTGGCTATTGTAAATAATGCTGCTGTGAACATAGGGGTGCATGTATCTTTTTGAATTAGTGTTTTTTTTTTTTTCAGATATAAACCCAGGAGTGGAATTGCTGGGTCATATGGTAGTTCTATGTTTAGTTTTTTCATAAATCTCCATGCTGTTTTCCACAGTAAATGCATCAATTTACATTCCCACCAACAGTGTACAAGGGTTTCCTTTTCTCCACATCCTCTCCACCATTTGTTATTTGTGTTCTTTTTGATGATGACCATTCTGACAGGTGTGACGTGATATCTCATTGTGGTTTTTATTTGCACTTCCCTGATGATTAGTGACGTTGAGCATCTTTTCATGTGCCTGTTGGCCATCTGCATTTATCCTTTGGAAAAATGTCTATTCAGTTCTTCTTCCATTTTTAAATAGGGTTTTTTGATGTTGAGTTGTATGAGCTGTTTATAATGTTGGATATTAACCCCTTTATTGGTCGTATAATTTGCAAATATTTTTTCTATAAGTCCTCCAACTTTGTTCTTATTTTTCAAAATTGTTGTAGCTATTCTAGGTCCTTTGTATTTCTGTATACATTTTAAGATTTTTTTTTCATTTTGTCCATGAAAAAAACCAATCTTAAAATGTATACAGAAATAAAAAGGACCTAGAATAGCTAAAAGAATTTTGAAAATAAGAACAAAGTTGGAGGACTTATCGCCCCGACTTCAAAGCTTACTATAAAGCTGCAACAAGCAAGACAGTATAGTATTGACATAAAGATAGAAAATAGAAGAGAATATGAAGTCCAGAAATAAAGCCTTATGTTTATGGTCAATTTATGTTCAACAAA
This sequence comes from Leucopleurus acutus, assembly GCF_964270905.1. Taxonomy (NCBI): domain Eukaryota; kingdom Metazoa; phylum Chordata; class Mammalia; order Artiodactyla; family Delphinidae; genus Leucopleurus; species Leucopleurus acutus. The sequence goes on along the minus strand of NC_139143.1, from coordinate 188,332,191 downwards.
GGTACAAAAGCAATTCATTAGGGAAGAGGATACCCTTTTTTTTTTTTTTAAATAAAACCAAAACCAAATGGCACTGGGATGATTGGATATCCATGTGCCAAAAACCAACTTAGGCCCTTACCTCACACCATACACAAAAATGAACTTGAATGCATCATAGACGTAAATGTAAGAGCTAAAATTATGAAACTCTTAGAAGAAAATAGAAGGGAAGATTTTTGCAACCTTGGGTTAGGCAAAAAGTTCTTAGGTATGACACTAAAAGCATGATTCATAAAAGAAAAAATTGATAAATTTTACTCTACCAAAATTGAAACCCTTTGCTCCTTCAAAGAAGCAATTAAAAAAAAAAGAGAGACATAGATTGGGAGAAAATACTTGCAAATCACATATCTGATGAAGGGCTTGTAACCAGATTTTATGTAAATAACTCTTACAACTCAAAAGGAAGAAGACAAACAACTAAATTTAAAATGGGCAAAAGATTCAAATAGACATTTTACCAAAGAAATTACATGAATTGCTAATAAGGACATGAAAAGATGCTCTACATCATTAGTCATTAGGGAAATGCAAATTAAAACCCTACCACACACCTACTAGGATGGCTATAATCCAAAAGACAGACAACGCCAACTATTGGGGAGGGTGGGGAGACTTTGGAATCCCCATATATTTCTAGCGGGAATGTAAAATCATGCACCCACTTTGGAAAATAGTCTGGCAGTTTCATTTTTATGTGATCAGATGTACCTATCTTTCACACATTGTTGCTAGATTTTTGATCATGTTTAGGAAAGTTTTCTCCACTTTCAGGTTAGAGAAATTCACCTGCACTTTCTTCTAGAGTAATGTATGATTTTCTTTATTGCATTTAAATCTCTGGTCCACTTGGAATTTATGCTGCTTGTAAGATGTGAAGGATTGATTCAATTTTATCTTTTTTTCCACATGCCAACATCACTTATTACAAAGTCAGTCTCCTCCCACTGACTTGAGATACCTCCTTCACTGTATACTAAATTTGTGTATGTAAGTGGGGATAGTTCTGGATTTTCTATTCTGTTCTGTTGGCTGTCTATTTATTTGTATGACAATTCCATACTTTTTAAAATATAGAGGCTTGGGCTTCCCTGGTGGCACAGTGGTTGAGAGTCCGCCTGCCGATGCAGGGGACACGAGTTCGTGCCCTGGTCCGGGAAGATCCCACATGCCGCGGAGCAGCTGGACCCGTGAGCCATGGCCGCTGAGCCTGCACGTCCGGAGCCTGTGCTCCGCAATGGGAGAGGCCACAACAGTGAGAGGCCCGCGTACCGGGAAAAAAAAAAAAATATATATATATATATATATATATATATATAGAGAGAGAGAGAGAGAGAGAGAGAGAGAGAGAAAGGCTTTATAGAATGTGTTAATAGCTGGTAGGGCTAGCCTCTAAACGTTGGTGCTCTTTATTGGAATCTTTCTGCCTGTCCTTGGTGTTTTTTTCCCCTCCCAATAAACTTTATAATAAATTTTTCTAGACACAGAAAAAATACTCTGCTGCGATTCTTGTTGCCATTATGTTACATTGATAAATTAACTTTGGGAAGATTGACATTTTTACGATCCTAACTTTTTCTTACCTTCATTTATTGAAACCTACTTTTGTGTCTTTTAGATAGTTTTTCTCCTTAGGTTTTGGGAATTTCTTATTATATTTATGCCTAGGTACTTCATTTCTTTTTCTCTAGTAAATGGCGTCTTCTGTCATTCCTTCTGTCTGTTTTATTTGTGTGTGTGTGCGCATGTGGGTGTGTGTATGTGACACACACACACAAGCTATTATATAAGCATATATATTTTGTTGATTATGTATCTTAATTTTATACCTGCTTGTTTACTTTTATAATTTGCAGCAGATTTTCCATTGGTCCCATGATCTTTTTACCATACTGCACCAAGTGTCACTGGCTTTGCTAACTATTAGTTTCTTAGATTCAAAGGTTTCTTGCCTAGAAACCTCCCGTTAGAAAGAACCTCCTGGTTGTTCACCTTTTTTCCCTTGACATTCCTCTCCCTGCTGCAATGGAGGACTTCAATTGTTTTCCCGAGACCTTCTTACACTGTCAGCCTTAGTTCGGCTTCTCCCAGAAGGAGGTCCTGAGATGAGGATGTCAGTACAGGCAGTTTATTTGAGAGGTTGTCCCAGGAAGCAACAGAGGGGGAGTATGAACGTGAGAGAGGAAGCGGAGGCATACAAAGAAAGGGTATTTTTTTCCCAGCAAGTCACCACAGTGGGTGACTGGAGCTTGTGCTCTGGGGGACGGTACAGAGTACCTAGAGTTATCCTAACCATGGGGCGAGGAGGTCTGGATGGCTTCTGTGTTATCCCAACCCGGACAGGAAGTGAGGAAGCTGGGAAGCCACCCACCAAATCCCCGTCCATTGGGTTAGGGGTGCTTTCAGGGCATCAGGGTTCACCCAGCCAGTAGAGCAGAACTGGGATTCAAACCGGGACTGGCCCCCCAGTCCATGCCTTGGAGGAAGCTCTGGAGAGTCACAGTGACTCCAAGTGAGTGAATCCTGCTCAGTCACTTTCTGGCTAGAACGGCTTGATTTCCTCATCTTTATGTTGGGGATGGTAATAATACCTACCTCGTAGGGTTGCTGTGAGGATGAAAAAATGTAGGTTATAGACACAGACATAGATATAGAAATAGGTGTAGATCCAGATATAGATGTAGATATAGATACAGATACAGACATAGGTGTAGACATAGATGTGGGTGTAGATACAGATGTAGATAGAGACATAGGTGTAGACATAGATGGAGATATAGATGAGATATAGAGACATAGATGTAGATGTAGATAGAGATATAGATACAGATACAGACATAGGTGTAGACATAGATATTGGTGTAGGTACGGGCATAGATGTAGATAGAGACACAGGTGTAGACAGATATAGATGTAGGCAAAGATGGAGATGAAGATACAGATGTAGATGTAGACATGGATGGAGATGTAGATATAGACATAGATGTAGATGTAGACATAGACACAGGTGTAGACATAGATATAGACATATTGGAGATACAGGTGTAGATATAGACATGGATACAGAAGTAGATGTAGACATAGATGTAGATATAGACATAGAGATGTGGACATAAATGTAGTTGTAGACACAGGTGTAGACGTTGATATAGACATAGATGGAGATACGGACGTAGATATAGACTGGATACAGATGTAGTTGTAGATATAGATGTAGACGTAGGCATAGATGTAGACATGTAGATGTAGATATAGATGCAGATGTAGACATAGAAGCAGACGTAGGCCACACGTGGCACGCTCCCCTAGCGCTGGCAGTAACTGGGAGCTGGTGACATTGTCGTGTGGCAGGACTTTTGTGCCTCGTCCTTGCAGTTGCCATCACCTTCTGTCCTCAACTCCATTCCTGCTTCTTTGCTCTTCTCAGATGGGTGCTCCCTTTCATGCTGTCATGAAACTTATCAAAGCTCTCCCCTGACGGCCCCCCTCTCGCACGGTCTGGCCCACCTCTCCTTCTCCCCAGGGCAGTGCTCTGGCCCCCTGTCTTCCTCGGATCCCTCCCACCAGCGCCGACTTGCTCTTGACTGTGCTCTAGGGGTGGTGCAGCCTCACCTCCTTTGCATCGTGGGGCACGTGGGCCCCTCTGCGTGCAGCCTGTCTGGCTTTCCCTTTGCCATTCTCAGGACCCGGGAACTGTGCGGGGAGGACCTTCCCCCATCACGCAGAGCAGAGCAAGTTCTAATAAAATCCAAGTGGCAGATTAAACACTATTAGGTTGCTCATTATTGCAAGTTAAAATGATGATTCCATTTATTAAGGCCATGTAAGTTGGACACTCTGGTCCCCTGTGGGATTATGTCCTACTGAAAGTGTTGGATGACAGGGCCCCTCACGCTCCCAGAACGCAAAGGGCAGGTCACCAGAGGAAGATGGGTTTCCTCGGGTGGGTGCCGTTGTTATTCTGACTGTGGATATGATGGTGTCTGGGGGCGTCCCCTCTCTCTTGGTCATACCGTTTGTGATCTGTGGACAGTTGGCCTGAAGACACTGCTGAGGTTCACTGACCATGTTTAGATAGGGCAAGAGGATGGAGCAAATCACACTTCCTGTCTTAGCTCACGAGAAGCTGGATTGGATTAATGTCCTGTCTTCTTTAGCAGATGAGTATTCCGGGACCGAGGGAGTCCCTGCAACACTCTTGTGAGTGTCTTCTTTCCTGTTTGGAGGGGGCGAGACAAGCAGAGCCCGTCTATTTGATGAGATGTCTTCCTTTGCTTATTCCTTGGACAGTGGCTTAAGCGCAGCCACTTTGGGGTCCTTCTAATGGGTCTTTTAGGGAGCGAGAGGACTCACAGCACTCTGAAGATTGGGTGCCTGTACCTAGAGCGGGGCTGAAGTGGAAAGGGGCCGGCACCGTGGGGACCGTATTCCAACCCGCCTGCCATTCAGAAATGAAAGAGGACTGTAAGGTTTTCAGTGCAGACTCGTAAGTGCGAGACAGATACCGTCAGGTGACAGGTTGTGACAGCGCGTGGAGCTGCTTCCCATTGTTTTAGTCGCGCAGACTTGGGGAGGAAACCAACACTGACACAAACCAACCGCGCGGTGATTGGCAAACAATGAAGTGTTGGGAGTCGCTGCTGAAAGTCGATAATTTCCAATGGAATTGCTGTTTAATCATCACCTGGCCGCTGAATGACACGGCCCGGCTGGGTGGGAACTACAATTAGCTGCTGTCAACCCGGAGTGATTTTTTCTTCCCCTACAGACAGTGGAATAGTAAGACATCAATAGCCAGCGTTCTGTGCCCAACTGTGAAGTGGCCCATAGTTCAAAGGAAAAGAAAAGGAAGGGGTGGGGCTCTTGCCGCAGCCCCGGGGAAGACTGGCTGCTTGCTTTCTCACCTCTGCCACAGCAGAGGAACGGGAGCCGACTTGCGTCAGAAGGAACCTATCTATGAAACAGAAACAGAATCACGGACCTAGAGAACAGACTGGTGGTTGCCAAGGGGGCGGGGGGTTGGGGGAGGGATGGAGTGGGAGTTTGGGGTCAGCAGATGTAAGCTGTTCTATATAGAATGGATAAACAACACGGTCCTACTGTACAGCACAGAGAACTATATTCAATATCCTATCGTAAACCGTAATGGGAAAGAATATTTTAAAAAAGAATGTGTATATATGTGTAATTGAATCACTTGGCTGTACAGCAGAAATGAACACAACCTTGTAAATCAACTATACTTCAATACAAAATATATTGATTAAAAAAAGAAAAAGAAGAAACCACTTCCTTTGCCTTGTTTGTGTCAGGAGCTCTCTCACCCCGGCTAGGAAGGAGCTGGAAGGCCTGTGTGGTCCCCTGGGTGCACAGATCACTTCCCTTTCCTTTTTCTGTGTTGAGCCTTCAGGTGGAGAGCGACACAGCTGGCTAGGGCTGGTGCGCCGTGTCTTGTAGCTTTCGGGGGCATCTTCCTTAAAGGATGGACCTGCCTCCAGCTGCTGAAGCGTTATTCTGGAAGGTTTACCATAGCACTTGCCCTCAGCTGCTAGGGGAGTTTAGTTCTTTGTCTCCTTGGTGTCTCCAAACCAAAATCTGTCACCGCTACGGCTACACGGATGAGCGTAAACACCCTCTGCTCTTTGTGGTTGACGCTTGGGGTCTTCTAGGGAAATGCAAGATTCTCTTTGTTCTTTTTAAACGGCACAGAGAACAGCCATCCCACTCTTAGCATTTAGCAAGTGGGTAACTATTTTTCTAAGATATGGTGGTCGTGGACCGAATAGACAAATTTGCCTGGCAGTGCTGCGCCATTTCACAACTGAAGCCCAAATGGGAAAGAATCAGGTACTTAGCTTGCTTGGGAAGAAGGGCTGTAGGGCTCTTCCACATCCAGTAGGAATCTAAATGCAGGCAATGAATCAAGAGCGTCTGGCCTCAGCGACTGGTTTCTCCATTGGTCTGTTCTTAACGTAGTCATCTAGTGTCTGTGTTAAACTTATTTATTTACTAATGTTAGGTGATGGATTAAAAAATGTGCAGAAAATCTTTCTACAAGAGATAAGATATTGCCGGCTGCCGTAACACTCCCGGCTCTTTTTGCTTTCTTTCTGCGTTTCCTACTTTTCAGGGCAGAGCTCGGGCTCCCACACCATATATCCTGATTAGATAGTGGATATTACTAAGGGGATGTTTTTTAAGCCTATCATTGACACATTTAATTCATTAGCTACCAAATCCACAAGCAAATTTTGCATGGCCATACCGCCTGCAGGGGTGGGGTAGGGAGGGTGGGAGGGAGGGAGACGCAAGAGGGAAGAGATATGGGAACATATTTATATGTATAACTGATTCACTTTGTTAGAAGGAGAAACTAACACACCATTGTAGAGCAATTATACTCCAATAAAGATGTTAAAAAATAATAAAAAAATACTCTATGATAAAAAAAAACATGGTTAATCCAGGGAGCTGCAATAAAAGGTGAAAAATGATGTCCCAGCAAATGTGGAATATTGCTCTTCTGTAGAGACTTTTACTGGTCTACGATATCTTTCTTCATAAATTTTTCTTCTGCTCGGTTCTCTTGGTAACTTAACCATTTGTTGTTTCCAGACCGCAGAATGGCTCAATGATCCTCTACAACAGGAAGAAAGTGAAATACAGGAAAGATGGGTATTGCTGGAAAAAGAGGAAAGATGGGAAAACGACCAGAGAGGACCACATGAAACTGAAGGTCCAGGGAGTAGAGGTAAAGAGCAGACAAGGCTCCCTTGTTCTGCAGATGGCATTTCTGGGCTGCAATAGGATGGAACTGGTTTCGGGTCATTTGATGCCAGGCACTTCCTGTCAACAGTATTTTGTTTGTCAAGACCCTGTTTGTTGTTTTTTCTTTTTTCCTAACTTTTTACCCTGTGTCGCCATTTAAGTTTTCCCTGAAACCAGATGTAACTAAGACGCTCCTGTTTCTTGAGAGTCATTGGTGTACAGATTGGGATCAGCAAGATTCTTGCAGAATCACAAAGAGCCTCCGGTGCCTTGAGAGTTTGGGAGGAAAGAGGGAGCTGTGTAAGGCATCTCCCTCTTGAGGTGGCCAGGGATGCCTCTGTTGAGCAGATCCCCTGGGAGTGGTGATCCCCAACCAGAGCCTGGCTTCCCTCTCTCTATTCACGAACCCTTCCGTTTCCCACTGGGTGTTGCAACCTCAGGGAGCTCACAGGTATTAAGGATAACAAGGTGTGTTGCAGGGCTGGGACAGAGGTGGGCACAGTAGAAGCATCTTGGGATGTTGTGCAAACTTCAGATTGCGGGAGGACAGGGTGCAGTCTGGTTTCCTTGGTATCGTCCTGACCCCACGTGCTCTCACTCTGGAGGAGCCATGGAGACGTCCCCCGGTTCCTCTTTTCCATTATTTGAGGGCCTGAGCCATGTGTCACAGCGGGAGAGACAGGGTGTGAATCGTGGTGCATTCTGGGCAGTGAGTTGGTGAGCACCCACTTCTCTGCTTTCCCTGGTGATCCTTGTACAGGATCTTCCCCGGGAGTATGCCAGCTGCTGTCCTGGGCCAGGAGCTGGGAAGCTGGCTGTGAGCCACCTGGTAATTCACAGTGGTCAGAGAGGGGGCTCCCAGAGTCCGCTGGTGTGTTGGGTCCTCCAGTGTGTCAGGATTAATCTCCAGGACCCACTCGAGTTCAACGGCTCACCCTCCGCGCCGACGTTCTTTGTGACGCACTTCATCATCATGACTTCCTCTATATTAATCATGTGCTTTTATGGCTGTTAAAATAGCATCCAATGGCTTTTATTCTATTGCTCCACAGAGAGAGATAACTTGGGTTTTATGCTTTTGCGTTTTTTTTTTAAACACCTAGTAACAATGCTTTATGATGATGAACAAAGAAAAAGGCGGGATAGGAGAAATCCCAGTTCCCTGTGTTCTCCTGGGCTCAGTGTTTGCACGGCGCCATAGAAGCAACTGCATGAAACATTCAAATGCAGATTACCAGAACACGCTGCTCCAAACCCAACTCCAGGACTGTGACTGGTGATAGTGCAAACAGATTAGCCATTGTTACCGAAACTGACGGGGGTGGCGCTTTGCTTGTATCCTCCTAGATGGAGGAATAGATAGAAAGCGAGAAGTGGGGGAGGGGCAAGTGAGGGGCCACTGTGCCGTGGGAATTCACACCCAAACCTCGCCATCAGCCCCCATGCCTGTGGGCCTCTGGTATATTTCACCTCCGTACTATGTCAATCAGGAACTTCTGGTTGTAAGTAACAGCAGGGTGGGATTCTTCCTCAGCAGCAGCAGCAGGGAAAAAAAAAAAAGCCACAGTGTTCCTTTCCTTCCCTCCTGTTATAAGTTAGAATCCTCACTGGATGGAATCAGAATGGTTTATGGTTATTCTTAGGCCATACTTATGTTCGGAGTTACTCGTGGCTTCCTCACTTGCAGTCTAACATGTAGACGTGTGTGTGTGGGCGGCCTGGACCCTCAGACCACCGAGGAAGGGGATGGACAAGACAGTGCGGGGTTTCCATGACTTTCTGGACGTGAGCAACAGCCGGGCAGTAGGAACGGGAGGCGGGCTTGGAGGAATTTAGCAGCGACACAAGGGGTGTGTTTTCAGGTTCTTGGAGAGTGAGGCCCCAGGTGGGTGTGAAGTGTGGTGGTCGCTCCCATTGGGCTTGGGGAGCTGTCCCATTGAGTCGATCAGCAGATGTTGACTGTGGGCCCTACTCTGTGCAGGGCCCTGTGGTGTCTACTGAGAACATAGGAGCCGTGTTCTCTGCCCCAGGGACTCGCATTCAAATCGAGGAGGTAGCCGTGTCCATGCCTACAAGTCATGAACTGTACTGAGTACAGAAGGCTGAGCATTTCAGAGAAGTGTCCTGGGAGTTCAGGGTGGGCTGGGATGATCAGAGAAGCTTCCTGGGTGAGATGGGCCATAAGTGAAGCTCTTAAAGTCGGGGGGGATTGTGTGTGTAACGTAGTGTTTCCTAGCTTAACTTTCTCTCTTAGCCTTTGGATTCTGAGATCCCCTCTTCCCTTGGAACTGCTCTATAGTATTCAAGTGTATAAGCATTTGAATCACTCCTTGGTCGGTGGACTTTTGGGTTCTTTCCTGGTTTCCAACGTTACGATACTTCAGTCAACGTTCTCATCCATGTCTGCTTGTGCACGTGTGCAACCCAGACCTGGCATTGCTGGGTGTAGGGTCTGAGTATTTTCAGTTTAACTGGATGCTGTCAAATGGCTCCCAAGTGGCTGTGCTAACTACCTGCCCACCAGCACTGAGAATGACCATTACTTCTGCACCCTCTCCCACGCTGATGGGTGAAAGATGATACCCCGTTCAGATTGAACTTGCGTTTTTCTTAGTTATTCGTGGGGATGAGCTCATTCTCGTGTTCGTGGATGTCCTTTGCTGTGGATTGCCTACCGTGGGCATGATTTTTAAACAGCCCCAAAGGAAGATTTATCTGGCGAGAGCAGCCCCACATCTCACCGACGTTTCTCCTGCATTTGCTCTGATCTGGACCAGTGGCTGGGAAGCCCAGTTGTCATGCAGGGGACAGTAGGCAGGTGGGCCTTCCCACCCGGGAAATTGCAATGCATATATACCTGGGTTTTGCATCTCACAGGAGGGGGGCTTCCCAGTTTGGACTCTGCTTCCTTCTTCAGTGGATTCAGTCAGGTGGTTCCCATTGACTTAGTACATATATCATGCCAGGTAGGGCGCCAGCCAGCTGCCCCCACCGTTGGGTGAGGCAGACAGTCCCGCCCAGGGTCTTGGAGTTGTGATTTTCTGCCACTCCTGGCTGGTTTCCTCAGTTGGAGGGCATGATAGATATTCGGATGTACCATTTAACATATCACTTGCTGTAAGCCTTCCCTCAGGCCAGGGAAGCTTCCAGCCCTGTTCGTAGAGCTGCTCAGAGGTCTGGCTTCTTTTGTTCTCAGAGGCTGAGGCCCTTGGTTCCACACGGCAACTCAAAGGCACATTGATTTTCTCATCCAGGCCCAGGACGGGGGCAGCCGCTTTAGAAGTTGATGAGCTCTTAGGTCCGTGATTAGTTGTCTTGTCTATAAGCCAAGGAGAAGCCAGCTCAATAAGGTTTCCTGGGATGACAGAGGTTGGCAGGGAGGAAAAAGAAGGTGGTTGTGATGTCAACATTTCATGAGATGAAATCTCAGCAGGCCTGAAGCGGGTCCTGCTCTCCAGGTAGATTGATGCCTGCTTACCTGGGGCCTGGGGTGTGCGGGGAGAGGACCTCTGGTGGTGGGGGGAGCATTTCCTGAATGCAGAGAAGCACACCTGCTGCCCCCGTGTCTCCAGGATCACCACGCCACGGGTGGGATGAGCTGGGTGAAGTCAGCCCAAGGAGATGTTGTTCTTTGGGCCAAGCTGGAAGAGTACTTTTCAAGTTCATGGTGCTCTTCTCTGGCCCCAGAAGCCTGCGGGGCTGTCTTCTGCCCTGTCCTCCCTCACCCCTCTCTCCTGAAAGCGCCGGGTGTCTCAGAATCCAGGCTGTCGACTTCCTAGCCCTTTCACTGCTGGGTTCCCATGACAGGAGCCACCCCTGGCCACAGGCTTACACATGTCCTGTACACCATCTCACTCGGCCCTTCTCAGAACGTCCACACCAGGTACATGTGACTACACCCGTTTCACAGATGAAGAGATGGTACCTCGCGAGGGCTTCTCTTGCCCCACGTCCCGCCACGAATCAATGCAGAGCTGGGACGCGAGCCGAGATCCGCCTGGCTCTGCAGCGTGAGCGCTTGCCCTGGGCATTCTGGCGGGGTTTTGGGTCAAGTCCAGCACATACCCTTCATTCATCAGCCAGCTGTTGAATGCTTTCTACCCACCAGCACTGGGAGAGGTGCCGAGGATGTAGTGATGTCCACAAGGGCACTCCCCTTCTCATGGGGACTTTATCGCGGGGTCATGAGGGCTGGGATGGAAGACTTACGAGGCTCTGGACCGAACACATAGCAGGGGCGCCTAAGGCAGACTTGGTCTTAAGAAACGACGTAAACGCAGGGAACCAGGTGCTGGTGAGGGCTGGACAGTGAGGGCGTAGGGATGGAAACGAGCAATGGGCAGATATAGAGGCTGCTGAAAAGTAGCTAACATGATTTACAGCAACAGGGGCCCAGAACTGTGACGTGTGAGCATCTCTCTCAGCCCTTTGCAGACCAGATACTCCCCCGTCTGGGGACGAGGCTCTCTGCTCTGATCACAAGGCGTGCCTTGCCGTGACGTCCTGCCTTTGGAACCGATGCGTGGACATTGCACAGAAGCTGTTGGCTTGACTGTGGGTAGCATGGAGAAAGGCATCCTTCCCCACTGAGCCCGTTCCGAGGTAAACAGGTACCCCCTGGCCTGGATCATCTGCCCAGCAGAAATGCCAGCCATTGCCTCTGACCAGAATTTTCAGCAGTGAAGAGAGAGTTTGGTTTTGCTGACCTGTTTGTGCTGCCTGAGAGAATAAAAAGCTGCTTTGACTTCTCAACTAAGTGCCTGAAAGCTCAAAGCCCCGTCTTGAATGGGGAAGTGGCAGGCAAGGTTATGTTTTTGGACATGGCCTCATTAGAAGTGATATTCTTTATTTGGACACTTAGGCCACGTATTAAGAAGGAAAAAAAAAAAAGCACCTCTTTTAAAAGTAGGAATGATTTTGTAGTTACCGCATTAGGAATTAACAGGGCATGAAATAACTGTCTGCCTCGTGGCGATGTCAGATCATTTCAGCTCCGCTTGCAGCCGTAAGATAAATAGGTATCTTGCTTACAGCTGATGGAAAATATTTAAAATAGCCAACCACAAACATGCATGGTGCCCAAATTGGGTTTGGGAAACAGCAATGAATAGATAAGGGGTAAGTGAGTGGGCTGATGAAACAGCTGAGTGGCAGAAGCTCACAAAAGGTCAAGTGAGTCTGCATGTTGCCACTCTGTGCTTTTCAACAGAATACAGATTTTTTGCTTTCCGTAAGCGATCGTGTAGCTTTGGTCTGTGGATGTCTTATTTCACCCCGTTCTTCTTCAGACTTGCCATGAGCCCACTGGTCTACACCGTATAATGTGTCCCTTGCTCAGAACCTCTTTTCCCCACGTCTACGTCAAGACTGTGTTAGCCTTGTAACTTCTGAACCTTCTAGGGCATCTTCCCTGATCTGCCGTCAGAAGAAATTATCCCCTGTCTTTCATTGCCTAGCACTCCGTCTGTACCTTTCCTGAAGAGGTGTTCTCTTTGACTCTATATGAGCTCTGTCCAGTTCAACAAACATAAATTAAGTGTCTAGTATTTTCTAGATACTAGAACACCTCTATCTGGTATTTAGATACTAGGTGATCTGTTAAGCACAGGATCTAGAGAGGCAAGTAAGACAGAGCATCCTTTTTTTAATACTGTTTTTTAAAATTTTTAAATTTATCTATCTATTTATTTTTTGGCCACACCACGAGGCATGCAGGATCATAGTTCCCCAACCAGGGATCGAACCTGTGCCCCCTGCATTGGGAGCACAGGGTCTTAACCACTGGACCACCAGGGAAGTCTCACGAAAGAGCATCCTACTTGGGAAACTTTCAGAAACATGAAACTGGTCATGGCAATATGATGCGGTGATTGTTGCCATGGAGAAATGGTGTTAGAACGAACTTGTTTCCCTCTCTGAGGACAGGGTCTGATCAGTCACCCATGGGAACTCGTTCTGAGCAGTGGGATCTGCTGAAGGACCACCTGCCTTCACAGGTACTCCTCATCTGAGCCTCAACCCAGCCCTGCCGTTCAGTTACGGCAGCATTTTTATCCCTACTGGTCCCATGTCTGAGACTTGAACCCAGGTTCAAGTCCAGTCCCGGCCAGCCCTCCCGTCCGGTGCTGAGAGCTGTGGTCCAGATGTCTGGGCTCGTGCCTCCAGTGCAGGGAGCCGCTCTGTTTAGCAGCAGCTCAGAGGGTCTCCCGGGCTCTCTTCTGACTTTTAATCATCGGAATTTTTGCGCCGCATTCTGCTGGCACGCGGACACGTTAAAACTTAATTTCCTGTTACCTGGGTGTGTTTCGGTGGTATCAATTCAGGAGCTCAAATCCATAGTCTTTCCTTAATTTCTAATTACTCAGCATCCCTGGTGACATGTCCCTACACAATTCATATGATTAAAATTTTAGCTGATAAATAACGTAAGCTACCGACGTTTTAAAGTGGCAGGAGCGCCCTGTCTGTGCACAGTCCGCTGGCTCCCAGAGGCCTGGCCAGGTGCTGGTTTCGCTTCTCCTTCTTCAGCTTCCTCCTCCCTGACCACAGCCAGCTAGTGACAGCAACAGCAAGGACGGTGTGCATCGCTTAGTGAGCTCCTGTCGAATACCCGGTCCTGTACCCATCACTCTAGAAGCATCACCTCATTCAGTGACTTGGCAACATCCCTTTTGGGTAGGTGCTGGCCTTATCTTCATTTCTGTAGCAGTAGTTCATTTCCAGGAGGCTGAGAGATGTATCCAGGGATACCTAGCTGGTTAGTATCAGAGCCAAGATACCGTCCCAGGTCTGTTGCTTCCAAATTCACAGTTTCCTCATCACTATTCCTCATTGGCTTCCAAAACACCTGGATCCCCAGAAGACGTGTTATTGGTCCACAGGGTGCTGAGAACGAAGGGTTTAAGATACAGTACTGAGCACCCTAGCCTGGGTCATTGTCAAGACTGGGGATCAGGAAAGCCTTTAGGAGAAAGGATGGGCCCCCTTCTGGCCACTGGGCTGCCCTTCCTCATAACTCGAACCAGTCAACGAGGAAAGAGCCCCTACCTCACTGGGCCTCCAGCCCAGAAACCTGGCTCCCTCAGGCCACCAGGGACTGCGGAAGGCCTGGATGCCCCTTGCCGTCCACTTCCGGGTTTGGGAGTTCGTCCTCCAACACTCTGAATACCCTGCATGACCTGCCTTAGCTCTGATTTCAAGTCCTCTAGGAGCCTCTCATATTCCCATGTCAACCTCCGCGTAGGGATAACAAGTTATGTTCATTTGCTCCCACAATGAACTGCCTATTTCCATTTGTCCTGAAGCTACAGCTTTCAAGCTTCCAGGATATTCTCACTCTGGTGATAAGGGTCTGTGTGCTCACTCTCCCTGTGTAGCGTTGCCAGACTTAGTGTGTATGCACACACACACATACACACACGCACACACACAACACACACCCATACACATACGTGAGAAACAGATGCCCAGTTACATTTTAACTTGCGTTAAACAAAACAAAAAAAAGATTTTTTAGTGCAAGTGTGTTCCATGCAATTTGGGGGATATACTTATACTAAAATGTGATCTGTTTCTTCTCTGAAGCTTACATTTAGTCCTGTGTTTTATCTGGCCACCCTCCCACCATCAGAGCAGTTTCCTGGGAGTCTTTGCAGACAGAGATTTGGCTACTTGGGTATTGGTCTCATTGAAGACTCGCGGATCTGAGTTGGTTTCTCTCCAGATGCATTATTGATGCAGGAACCATGAAAACAAGGACAGATACTGCCCCCGGCTTAGGAAAGAAAGCCTTCACTAGTTAGCTAGTGAAGCCACGTGTGGCCAGGCCTGGGCCCCTCCTGCCCTCTCTGGGAAGTGAGTCGTGGGAACCTCCTCTCTCACTAGGTCTGCCGAAGCCCAGGTTCCATGCCCTTATAGGTTCTGCCTCGAGGAATGCAGGCCTCCTGCCAGTGGTGTTTGGAAAGCAGCTTGTTAGCGAAAGAGGTGCCAGGAAGATTTTGAAGGAAACGCGTTTGTAATTCCTGCCTTCCTTATATCTCTGGTAGATTACAGCATGTAAAATACTTTGCAGTTTCCTTTTCAGCTTGATTGTAGCCTTCTTGAGGTAGAAACTCCCCGTGAAGGAGGAGCCACAGAATGCCAACTTGGTATGCTGAGCCTGTATTTAATTATTATCATAGCAGTCTCTTAATATCATTGCAGATTAGCCCATGAGGACATGAATGGAAATTTTAGCATATTCAATTACAACGGAAACCCTTGAACACCACTGTCAAAATTCACCCAGGGCCTTCCTCTGTCTACGCCTCCACATACAGCAGGCACAGAGATAGACATTACCCAGGCCACACAACCTTGATTTCGTAAGCACAATTTGTGGCCTCGTCTGCAAGGTGGGGATGCCTTTTAAGAACATGATATATCTCCTACCCCGCCTCAGTAAATGACCAGATTTGGTTGTTTGCATTGGGTAAAGGATGTCTCTGGCCTTCACTTGACTGAATAGTAAATTATCAATCTTCTGCACATCTTTCAATTCCCTAACGTTGCTGGAGAAATTGACTTCTGTCATCGGTAGCTGCGGCTTGTCTCTGATGGGGCAGTTGGTGCTCAGAGGGTATGAGTCTCCAGCCTCGTCCTAGAAGAGTCACACCCAGCCCCCGTTAGCTGACACCAACACAGGGGAGGTATTGTGGCTTGCAGAGTAATCAGGCCCGCGTCGCTCTGTCTGTCCGCTTCCCACAGGCCAGCAAAAACCATGGGGAAATAGAGGCGCGGTGAAGGGCTTTTGTGCAGCCAGGAGTGGGGCAGAGAGAAGCAATACTGCATAAATGAAGGATGGAGCAGCCATTCACACAGCTGCTGGGGCGGAGGCTGCTTCGACGGCTGCTGGCTCTCGTCACCTGGTTTCTTGTGCGAGTCTGTTGGGGTTTCTGACTGCTAAGCTGCTCTCCACTTGCCCTCCCTGGATGCGAGGCCAGAACTGTAGATGGAAAGCAGGTGATTTCACGAAAGAGCACCTTTCTGGTTCTTGAGTTTTTCTTCCAGAGAGATGAAATGACCTTGCATTTCCTTTTTGTTCTTCTTCTTCTTTTTTTTTTTTTTTTTGCGGTACGCGCAGGCCCAGCGGCCATGGCTCACGGGCCCAGCCGCTCCGCGGCATGTGGGATCTTCCCGGACCGGGGCACGAACCCGTGTCCCCTGCCTCGGCAGGCGGACTCCCAACCACTGCGCCACCAGGGAAGCCCCTCTTTGTTCTTCTTAATTCTAACACCTTGTAATGCTGTGTGCCCTTCAGGGTTTGCCTCTCCTTCTTGTTGCAAAACTCCTGCAAAAGCTGAGAGCTGCACAGACACATGTGCAGCCACATGGCTGCTTGCTCGCCAGCGTGTGGTCCATCAGTCGGCAGCACCAGCCCACCTGGGAGCTCATTAGAAGGGCAGATTCTCAGGCCCTGCCCCGGATCTACTGCATTTGGAAAAGATTGACACATGCCATCCTCTTGTTGTTGGTGGAGTCCTCCCTTGGTGACTCAGTCCTAGGCAGGTGGTTTTTCTAATCTTATCTTAAGAAAAAAGTAAAGGAAAATTTTACAAGTTAGTCTGGTAATTCATTACTTGACTCCCAGCATCTTTTAAAAATATCTCACTGAAACCTCTGATGTTTGAGCCTGTTATTCCTTATTCTACCCTTGGCCATGAAGGGGAGAGAACAGCAGGTCTCTGCAAGCAGAGCACACAGCGAGGCTGCCAGTGACTGAGCAGCTGCCTCAGCTTCTCTCTTCCAGGTGAAGTAGCCCTGCTCTCGCATTGATCCAATGTCCCCCCTGTAGCCCAGTGCTTGGCATGGTACCTGGTACACAGTTGGTGCCCAATAAACACTTTTGAATGAATGAATGAATGAAATGATGTATTTCTTCTGTGATGGGCTGGACAGTACAGGGATCCCTCACTTTTCGAAAGTTCAATTTACACCATGACGCTTACAAAAGACCTACATTTGCACCTGTTTTCACTAACCGAAAGAAATCCAAAGAGAATTTTCGCTTTTAGGAAAAAAGGCGAAAATAGTGTTCAGTGTTGGCTTTGCAGCAGCTGTAGTAGAAGATACTGCACCCCGAGCAGAGGAGTGACCCTACCAAGCTCCTTCCTCCAGGACTACACTCAGCATCTCAGCATCCAGTCACCAGAGCTGTGACCTGGGTCTGAGCATCTGTGCTTTATCTCCATTTATCTTGTGCTTTTTTTACGTCCTAAGGTAACTGCTTCTTTGCCTTATACCATTTCAACTTACAAAAGGTTTCATAGGAATGCTTTACTTTCGGATAGCAGGGAAACCTGTAAATAGTTTCAGTTTTGCTGGCCAGAGGTCTCCATGGCAACTATTGTAACGTGGAAGCAGCCATAGGCTATGTAATTAAGGAATGGGTGTGACTGTGTTCCAATAAAACTTTATTTACAAAGACAGGCTGGGGGCCAGATATGGACCGTGGATGTAGTTTGCCAATCTCTGTTCTAGGTTACAGCAGCAGGTTCTAGAAGGAGCAGGGGGCTATGGGGACTGGTGAGAGATGGCAGGGGATGATCAAGGACTGGCCACCAAACCCTCTTACGGACTTGAATCTGAGCACTAGTGTGTCCTAGGATTCATGTTTGCAACCTGACAGTATTCACACTTAGCTTATAATTCTGCAAGGAATTAACAGTTTTTTGCACAACACGCCGACAATCACATTAGTGTTGTTAGTTGTGTTTGTCTTGGAGAAGTTAGGGTCTCTCCTTTCTCTTGACTTTTAGTGGCAATTGGGCTTATTCCACGGGGCATGGGATAATTGTTCTCCATCTGAAGAAACTAGGCAGAGCCTCCTGCAACGGGCAGCTTGGGGGTGAAAGCTGGGACGCGTCCTGTCTCTCCCATGAGCCCAAGGCACTGCTCCATGGCGCTGCAGAGAAGGCAGGCAAGTCCCGGTGATGCGCTCTGAGCTCCCTTGTCCAGGGACAGCTGAGCCAATGGTGTGTGGCCTTGCTGAGACCACGTGGGTTAAAGGATCAGGATCTTGCGGAAGAGAGAAAGGCAGTACCGCCTGCATCTTTGGGCTCAAAGTGCTTTGAAAGCAGCCTGGATGTGTTTGACGTGCCAACATCCCCCTAGAACAGAGGCTGTGGGGAGGGTGCAGACGGTATTTGTCCATGTTTAAGTATTTACATGACAGCATGAGAAGACCAGGGACTTTCTCTTTCATCTTGGATCCCACGATTTACATACAGGTTTCTGGTGAATGCAAGCAGTAGACATTTATTACAAAAGTGTAAGAAATGTTGACTCTTCCCAAATTGATTATTTAGGATTTATTTTATTAAATATTCGAGGTGGCGTGTGATAAACTGAAGCACTGCTGGTTTGCAGCCTAATGATTCATGTGTCTGTGGCAGTGATAAGGAAATCAAAGACTCGGTTTGCCATTTCAGGGGAAGAATATGGATTACTATTAAATCCGGAATGGGCCCTTGAGAAGCCTTCCTTAAGGGAACACATGTATCAATAATTTCTTCTTCATCCAAGAATCCTAATGTTTATGGAAACATAAATTCTAAGCAAGTGGCTGTGGGTTTTTTTTCCTCCCTTTGCCTCCTTCCATCCTTTCCTTAGAGATGATCTGCTTTTATCCCTCAGTTAGTGTCTACAGTCCTTTAACGTCTGCATCTTTGTTTTCCCATTTCTAATTCTTAATGCCAAAAGGCTCCGCTGAGGTCTATGTATTTCAGCACGTGAGGTGCTGGTGGAGACCAAGATAGTGCCCCCTTTGCTTGAAATTTCCTAAAAGGTTTGATAAATCTTGGAGGGGACTGTGAATGCGTATCAGACCTCAGAACTCCGATGGGTTGTAGGATGTTACCCTGAACCCATTCTTGCAGAAGCCAGCAGGAAGCCAAGCTTATCTGGTGGGTTGCATCTGTAGGACAGCAGGTGGGAAGCCTTGGGACTCCGCCCCTTCTTAGGTGACAGGGGCCCGGGGAGGGTTAGCAGACACCGCTGAAGGCAGCGCAGGTGTGGCCATCCAGCCGTCCCTGCAGGACAGATAAGTCAGAAGGAGCTCCCAGGTGACGTGCAACAAGGATGACAAGTCCACACGCCTTATGGTGACATTTCGAAGGTACTAGCATTGTCTCGAGTTTCAAAATACTCCATGACTTCGTTCTCTTTCCAAAATATTAGACAGATGGTTAAATACCATAATCTTTTCCGTAGGAGACTGTGGGAAATGAAATTGCGAAACCGCGAGAGCCTTATTCCCCCGATTCCTTCCGTGCGCCGCAGTGCAGCCGAAGCGCAAGCTCGGCCCTTTCTCAGGTGTGACGCCCTGACTCTGGTATTTACTTAAGCCCCCATTTCTCTGTGTGCCTTTATACATGGAATTAGACCTAATTGTCAATGTAATGCCGCATTAGGTTCCGTTTCCCCCAAAGAATCCACACTGAACGGCTCAGCAGTTATTTCTCACAAACAGGATCTGCTTGGCTTTCCCCGGGAATAATCAGTCCGGGAGGAAGTGAGTTTGCCGCTGACCTTTAATTCCTTTTGCTGTGAAATAGTTGAAAGAGTCTTCATTGGCAGCCCCCACCTAAGGGTGGGCGTAATGAAGCTGCCCTGGTCTCTTTACAGCGGGGCTGGGTTTGGTTGCTCTGTTCTCATCTAGTTCCCTGCCCCCGGACCCCGACCCCTCTGCACTGCCCTGAAGAGGGTGGCGGTTTGGACGATGCTTCTGATTCCCTGTTTGTCAGCTTCCGTCTCTCCGGCACCGAGCACTGTGGGGACTCAATTCATATTTCCCAAACGACGGCAATGAACGTGGAGGGGAGCTAGCCCATCGATTTCAGGTCTCCCTGGTGACTGAAGCGAGTCTGCCATTCCCACGGGGCTGGGGTCAAGTGCGGCAGCCTCGTGCTGGCTTGAAGAACCATCACATTTGCCTTTTCCTGAGAGGCGGTTAAGTAAACGTCATGGAAGTAGCTTCCCTCCCAAATGAATGAACACCTTCAGATGTGATATGAAATGCTTGGAAATGCAACGCAGCACGGCATTTTGGCCGTATATATATTTTTTCCTTTCCCAACACCTGGCAATAAAATTTTCTGGCGAAATGCCAGGTGAGTGTGCGCCTCATTATGTATAGTAACTTCGTCTATAACTTTTTTAAGCCCTCCAGATGGAAGCATGGGATAAATCTGGAGAGCTGGAGAAGGGAAATGAAAATAAATGCACTAAGAAATAAAGAATCTGTTTTTTATACTTTCTTTTGCAAATAGTGTTTGCAATGACATATTGTGAAGGGACTGAATTATAACAAAAACAGAAATGAAACAGAGCCCTGGGGTAGGAAGAGCAATTGTTACATTTACTGTAACTGATATAATGCAAAGGAATGCTTTTTACACTCAATTAGCTTGCACATTGTGTTGGACACAAACCAGCATGTAGAACATTTTTGGGTTTTGTTTTACATGATTAAGGGAGTGAGATGAAATAAATTCAGTAAATTACCCTCCTTTCCTTTTTGGTCTGGGATATTTTTGGTTTGCTTTTCTCCACCCCTGGTACTGAATGAATGAGGGGGTGGGGGGAGCAGGGGCCCCCGACCCCTGTTCCCAAACAAGATGGTCCTGCCAAAGATCAGTGGGTTTTCAACAGAGTTCCTTCCTCTACCTTAGGGCCATCTTTGGCTGCATAAACCAGGTTACCGAATCAGAGCTATTTACATTTGGTATTTGATCGTATTTTGTGCTTTGACTATCAGAAAAGGATAGCAAGCATGATAGAGGCTAACAGATGTTAGCAAGCATTTAGGCAGCAGAAGTATTTCCAAGGCTGTGTATTTCAAGACCCTTGTTTAATTTATTTTGCTTAATTATCCTTTCTTGCATTTTTAATGCTCCTAATATGATAATACTAAGAATTGCAGTATGTGATTATGTATTGCTCATTTTAATATATGCTAGATGCGAGGGGAAATGTGGGTTGATGTCGGGAACAGATAGACTTGGGGGACCCAGCCCTGTGCCTTCCTGAGTTCAGCTCTGTCTCCTGCAGGAGGGGTCCAGGAAGGGACTGGGTCTTCTCTGCAAATGATGTAGAAAAGCGTTTCTCAAACTTTAATGTGCATACAAGTCCCCCAAGGATTCTGACTCTGTTGGTCTTTGTGGGGCCCCGAGATGCTGCATTCAGAGCAAGTTCCCAGGCGGTGGTGAGGCTGCTGGTCCTAAATCACTTGGAATAGTGAAGATGGGGAGACGTCAGGGAGTGAAAGTGACATCGGTTGTATCCCACAGGCTGCTGAAAAACTAGTACCCCCTGCTAGTTGAAAATAACCAACACCCACTGACCGAGCCTGGGGCACAGGGCAGTTTACGCTGGGCTCAGAAGCTGTGGTCAAGGGCCATGGTCCAACTGCCATCTTTTCAAAAGATCATCTTTAGTTTTATATGTGCAAAAGGAAAGCCACGCCTGTGGTGAACTCAGTGATTCTGTGTTTTATATTCAAAACCACAAATACTAATAAGAAAACAAAGGGAGAAACTTGTTAGGTATAATATCCAGTTATCATTATTTTTACTCCAAAAGGCATGTCAAATAAATAATGCAGTGTATGTTACTTCTAGAAAACGCAGCAGCATTAGTTAATTTACATAAATTATACAACTCATTATCTTTGTTTATAAAAAGCCTTCGCAATATTTTGGCTTATGGATCTAAAAGGGGAAAAAAAAATCTCATATTTCAGTTCAGTGTAATTTTCCTTTCCTGCACAGTCACCTTTTTATTTATTTGCAGAAAGAGCATCTGTTTGACAGATCCCCTTAGGATTACTGCCCTTTCCTCGCGATGAATGGAATGCATTAAGTCTTAGTTTTGTTTATAAAAAGCCAAATAAATACAAGTGAGTTAATCCAAGCATCCAGAGAGAGCCCTGGGTGGCAGTTGTGGTTTCCTCTGCTGGCTTTGTCCGACGCCGACACCGACGAGCACGCCTGCAGGGTGGGTAGGGGGCTGCGGGGACCAGGGAGCAGGGTTTCCATGCCTCCTCCTCGTTTTCTCTGCCGGTACGTTCTCCGTTCTCTGGCAGCTTGGGTTGGGTGTCGGCGTGCCGCCTGTGAGCAGCTGGACCCTTCCTGGTGTGTGGTCCAAACCAGGACCTGGGTGTCACCCCTGAGCACCTGAAATTTGCCTGGTCCCAACTGCAACATGCTGGACGTGTAAAACACACACTGCATTTCCGAGACTTAGCATGAAAAAAAAGAAACCATGTTAAATAACCCATTCATATTTCTATTGATGACATGTTGAAATATTTTAAATATATTGGCCAAATAAAATATCTCATTAAAATTAGTTTTACCAGTTTCTTTTTACTGCTTTACCACTTATACCAGGAAATTTAAAACGTGGCTTATATTGTCTCTCCACTGGGCCACTCGGGGGCTATCCTATACTGACCAAGAGGCTGGGCCCTAGATTAATCTTGAGCATGCTCATCGGTTAGACTCTGCTTCTATTCTTCTGCCGGACCTGCATCAGACTTTGACTCGTAATCAGAAACTTGGGATGCAGTGCAGTAGAAAGGGTCGGTCTTGTGTGATGGTGTAGCTGGAGATTTGAGGGACACGTGGGAGAAAAACCGATACAAGAAAATCGAGCTCTTTTCTTTCAATGGCGCTTTGGTGCTTCTAGCTTAAATATTAAAACCTTTGCCTGTGGATGGAGGAGCCCAGCTCCCAGGTTGTTTCAAGTGGAAAATGATGAATCCTAACTTCTCTTGCTCATGCAGACCCATCAGAAAAGAGAAAAGGACTGCCCCACGGCGCGTCCGCGGAACCAAGGCGCACATGCCAGAGGAGGGAATGATGGACACCGTTTCATTCACAGGGAAACCCGGGCCCTGCCAGGCACCAGGATGCCTGGACTTACGGCGTCAGCATGTTCAGAATATAACCCAACGCCAGCAGGCTTCCGGCTGAGACCACTGTGGGGTTCACTGCAGGCAGAGCCTAGGTCCCTGAAGCCCCAGGCACACCCCTGCCGGGTCCAGGTGAAGCTCTTTGCCTTCGTAGCATTTGGGAGGTTAGAGACAAAGTGATTTCTGTCACTTTTTAGTTGTTGATGAATGATGCAATTCTTCCATCATCCACCCATCCATTCAAGAAACATTACTATAAGCCCTGTGTGCCAGGCACTTGGCTGGGCCCTGGGGATACAGTGAGGCAGAAAGCAGATACGTTCTCTGCCCTCTCAAAGCCCCCCTGACTTAGTGCGGTGGGGACAGGCACGGCAGAGGTAAGCAGTTAAGTACCTCAGGACCCCCCCTGAGAAGTGCTGGGGGTGACAAACAAGGCACGTGTCAGGTGGAGAATAACGAGTGGGCCCTGGCCTTCGGTGGTCCGGGGGCCTAAATGAGGCAGGAACAGTCAACCCATCACTTCAAGCACAAAGGGCCGTTGCTGTGAAGAACTGGGGCAGGGCCTCCTCAGACAGGACAGCATGATGTCCCAAGGCTGGAAGGACCTTGGTTTTCTCCTGACGGAAAGGGACCAGTGTGCTTGGGGAGCAGTGGACAAGGTGGCGTGAGGTGTGGCTGGAGGGGCTGGAGCCAGGTCGCATGGAGGGTCAGCTGCGGTAAGGATTTTGGATTCTGTTCTAAGGGTCATAAGAAGTCACTCGTGGGATTTTAGGAGGGTCTGCGAGGCAGTGGGGAAAGTCCTGGCTGGGTAACTTGGCCCTGGGCCGAGAGATACTGGGCGTGTCACCTAATCCCTTGGGGGTTGGTTTCTTCATCTACAAAATGGAAAGGCTGAGGGAGGGGAAGGGAAGTTGGCCAGAGCCTTCTCCAAATAGGAAGTTTTCTTCCTGCTTAGAATTGCCGTGATTCAGAGAGAGCTCGGTCTTTCCCCCTCCCGGAGTCGAGTGACCTTCTTGCCCCCCGTGGCTGATTCCGGAGGGCCTGCCAGACGCTGACATTGCCATCAGCTTCCATGTTTGTGAGTTCTTTGGCTTCGTAAGATTCAAGAAGACAGAGTGATCCTGGGCTCTGCATCGGAATCACTGTGGGCTGCCAAGGTTCTAATTTGTAGTCTGGGGTGGGACCTGGGCATTTGTGATTTTTAAAAGCTTCCCAAGTGGTTGATTCCACATATCAGCCTGTTTGGAGATTCCCTGGGGATTGGACAAAGCGAGCCCCTGTAGCCAGACGCCTGAGACACACAGGGTCTCCTGGGACACCCCATCCACCACCAAGTTTAAATATCTAGACTTATCATCAGACCAAAGGTCTTAGTTCAGAAATGATGATCACATCACTTTGTATAAAGGGAATTGTATGCAACCCACAGAATAAATGAATCCATGGTGGAGCGAGGGTCTTCCTGATAGGTTTCTGTCTCACACTGACAAGCTATTTGCTAAGAAGACGAAGGAATAGGTTGTCAGGAGTGCTGCTAATGAGGATTTGGGATTTTGGGCGTTATGACT
The DNA here is from genome assembly GCF_964270905.1 of Leucopleurus acutus. Taxonomy (NCBI): domain Eukaryota; kingdom Metazoa; phylum Chordata; class Mammalia; order Artiodactyla; family Delphinidae; genus Leucopleurus; species Leucopleurus acutus. Next base: position 188,307,861 of record NC_139143.1, on the reverse strand, counting down.
CAGCCAGTGAGGAACATTTCCAAAGCATCTTCCTACCCCCTTCCCACCCCCACTGTGAATAAGCAAGGTGAGTGTCTGCAAGAAGCTTAAGGACCCAAGGATGGAGCCGAGTGCCAATCCCATTTCCTCTTGTTCACCTCTAAAAATGCCCAGAGATCTCTAATGGCAGTGACAAAGATTGGCAGCAAACTTACCATCTCAACAAAACCAACTACATCCCTGGACAAAATGTGTGAAACAATGGTTGTCAGACACTGGGCAACAGACAGCGCAGGACTGGGATACCTGAAGGGAGTAAATAGATAAGAGGAGCTCTGGATCTCTGGATGGAGCCTTTTCCAGTAGGGTGGGGATGGGGGGTGAGTGGCATGCAGAACATGGCAGTCTAGCTGAGTTGAGGAGATTGAGCTCAGAGCTTGGGGAAGCCAAGGAAACTGGAATTTATAGGGCAGAGTACTGGAAAGAGGAGAGATAAGCAGGGGAGGAGGTCAGAAATCTTCACAGTAGGTCCCCTTGAGTCTTTAGCTAAATATTAAGCTGAGTGTGTATAAGGTGAAACTCCATGAGGTTTGTCCAAAAGCAACCACTGAAAGCTGTAAGCTAAAAATTCTCAGAGCTCACACAGAACTGGGAGATGTTCAAATTTGGAAGAGGCTGTGTGAAGAGATGTTATAGAACACCTGAGGCATTCAATAGAGACCCCAGAAGGTTCACACCTTAATAATAGGGCTAGACTCTCCTGGAAGTAAAGACTACCCTAGACCCACCCTAGCAAAGCATAAAAACAAACTTCAAAAATGAGCAGGTTGACCTGCATGTAACACAAGTGCCTTACATAAGAAAACTCAATGTTCTTTAAAGCAAGACAGCAAAATACACGCTCAACAATATATCATTCCCAATGCCCTGCATTTGATCAAAAATTACTAAACATGTTAGCAAATCAGAAAATATGACCCATGTTCCGGATAGAAATCAGTGGAAGTGAAGCCCCAAATCACGTAAATATGGAATTAGAAGACAAGGACTTTAAAACAGTTATTATAAATATCCCCAATGATTTAAAGGACAAGATGAACAGTGTGAGGAGAGAACCATAAGATAGAAAAAGGAACCAAGTAGAACTTTCAGTATTGGAAAATACAATATCTAAAGTGAAAATTTCACCAGATGAGTATATTAGTTAAAGATTGATGTATTAAAGAATTACCACAAATATAGCAGCTTAAAAATGACACACGTTTATTATCTCACAGTTTCTGAGAGTCAGGGCTCTACAAGTGGTTCAACTGAGTCCTCTATATCAGGGTCTCTCACAGGCTACAATCAACATGCCAGTCAGGGCTGAGGTCTCATCTGGAGGCTCAACTGAGGAGGACCGAGTTCTTCTTCTTTTTTTTTTTAACTTTTAGGTTTTATTTATTTATTTATTTTTGGCTGCATTGGTTCTTTGTTGCTGCACGTGGGCTTTCTCTAGTGGCGGCGAGCGGGGGCTACTCTTCGTTGCGGTGCACGGGCTTCTCACTGTGGTGGCTTCTCTTGTTGTGGAGCACAGGCTCTAGGTGCGCGGGCTTCAGTAATTGCAGCATGTGGACTCGGTAGTTGTGGCTTGCAGGCTTTAGAGCACAGGCTCAGTATCTGTGGCGCACAGGCTCAGTTACTCCGTGGCATGTGGGATCTTCCTGGACCAGGGATCAAACCTGTGTCCTCCTCATTGGCAGGTGGATTCTTAACCACTGCACCACCAGAGAAGTCCCAAGGAGGACCTACTTCTAAGCTTCTTGGTTGATGTAAGAATTCATTTCCTTGGCAGATGTTGGACTGAGGTCTTCAGTTTCTAGCTGGCTTTTAGCCAGAAGCCACTTTCAGTTCTTTGCCAAATGGGCCTCTCACAAACAGAAGCTTGTTTCTGCAAAGTATGTGAGCCAAAAAGATAATAAAGAGAGTTTACTAGAAAGATAGGAGTCACAGTCTCTCTTAATCTAACCACAGGAGTGACATTCCATGCCCTTTGATGTATCTTTTTGATTAGAAGCAAGTCACCAACATGCCCACAAAGAAGAGGTGGGGATTATACAGGGGTATGGATAACAGGAGGTTGAGTTTATTGGGGCCATTTTAGAGTCTAGTGTAACAATGGGCTTAATAGCAGATTAGACACTGTAGAAAAAAGCTCAGTGAACTGAAGATATAGCAATAGAAACTATTCAAACTAAAGCACCCAGAGAGGAAAGGGTAGGAGAAAAATAAGAGAGACTCAGTGGACTGTGAAACAATATCAAGTGGAGACCTGGACCATAGTGGGAAGGGGAGGGGTGGGGTCAGCAGAAGATATTTGAAGAAACAGTGGCCAAGATGTTTCCAAATTTGATAAAACTATAAAACTCACAGGTACAAGAAGTTCAGTGAACCCGAACATGAAGCAGAATAAATATAAATAAAAACACATCAGGGCTTCCCTGGTGGCGCAGTGTTTGAGAGTCCTCCTGCCGATGCAGGGGACACGGGTTCGTGCCCCGGTCCGGGAAGATCCCACATGCCGCGGAGCGGCTGGGCCCGTGAGCCATGGCCGCTGAGCCTGCGCGTCCAGAGCCTGTGCTCCGCAACGGGAGAGGCCACAGCAGTGAGAGGCCCGTGTACCACAAAAAAACCCAAAAAAACCAAAAACAAACAATAAAAACACATCAAGTAATATTATAATCAAATTGCTGAAAACAGCAACAAAGAGGAAATCTTTTAATTAATCAGAGAAGAAAGGCACATTACAAAGTTAAGAGCTTTTACTGATTTCTCATCATAAAGATGGCAAGCTAGAAGACAAAACGTCTTTAAATTGATAAAAGAAAATAAAACTCAACCTAGAATTCAATATTCAGTAAACATATTCTTCAGAAATGAAGATGAAATAAAGACCTTTTTAGACAAAAATAAAAAATGTATTAAAGAAAGTTCCTAAGGCTGAAAGAAAATGTTACTAGATGAAAACTCATATTTACACAAAGGAATAAGGAGCAGCAGGAGTGATAAATATGTAGGTAAATGTGAAATACTCTCCTTTTTGTTTTTAAAATTTTCTTCAAAAATATTTGACCAAAACTTATGAAGCTATTGCTCTTAATGGCTATATGAAAAAAGAAGGAAGATCTCAAATAATAACCTAAATTTCCACCTCAGGAAATTAGAAAAGGAAAAGCAAACTAACCCCAAAGTGTGCAGAAGGAAGGAAATAATAAAGATCAACTTAAATGAAATAGAGAATAGAAGAATAATAGACAAAAATCAATGAACCCAAAAGTTGTTTCTTTCAAATGATCAGCAGATGAGGTACCTTTAGCTAGACTGACAAAAAGAGATAGATGATAGATAGATAGATAGTTAGATAGATAGATATAGATAGATGATAGATAGATAGAAGACCCAAATGACTTAAACCAGGAATGAAAGAGGGGACATCACTACTGTCTTTATAGAAATAAAAAGGATTATAAAGGAATACAATGAACAAGTGTCTGCCAACAAATACATAACTTAGATGAAATGGACAAATTCCTAGAAAGATACAATTACTGAAATTGACTCAAGAAGAAATAGAAAATCTGAATAGACTTAAAACAAGGAAAGATAGTAATTTAAAAATCTCCTGACAAAGGAAGGCCAAGGGTCAGAGAGATTCGTTAGTGAATGCTAGCAAACATTTAAAAAATAGTTAATGTAAGTCATTGACAACCTATTCCAGAATGTAGAAGAGGAGGGAAATTTCAAAGGACTTCAATTGTATCTCAATACACTAGCAAATAAACAATTTGAAAATCAAATTAAGAAAACAATTTCAGTTATAATAGTGTCAAGAAGAATAAAATACTTAGGAATACATTTCTGACAAGAAGTATAAGACTTGGGCACTACAGAACATTGTTGAAAGAAAGAAGTTCTAAATAAATGGAAAGACATCCCATGCTGATGGATCAGAAGACTTAATATTAAGATGGCAAGAGTCCCCCAACTGATCTACAGATTCAATGTAATCCATATCAAAATCTCAGCTGACATTTTTGCAGAAATCAATAAGCTGAACCTAAAATTCATATGGAAATATAAGGGACCTAGAAGAGTCAATATAATCTTGAAAAAGAAGAACCAAATTGGAGGACTCAAAATTTTCAATTTCATACTTACTCTAAAGCTACAGTTATCGAGATAGTGTGATATTGGTATAAAGATAGACATATAGATCAATGAAATAAAACTGACAGTCCAGAAATAAACCTTAACATTTATGGTCAGTTGATTTTCTACAAAGGGGCCAAGACAATATAATCAGGAATAGAATAGTCTTTTTCGCAAGGGGTTCTGGGACAACTGGATATACACATGCAAAAAGAGAATTTGAGCCCCTGCCTTATATCATACACAAAAATTAACTCAAAGCAGAGCATAGAGCTAAATGTAAGAGCTAAAAATATAAGTTTGAGAAGAAGATAGAAATAAATCTTAGTAATTTTAGGCTGGGAAATGATTTCTTTTATGACACCAAGAGTACAAATGATTAAAGAGAAGACTGATAGGTTGGACTTCATCAAAATTAAAAGCTTTTGCTCTTCAAAAGATGCCATCAAGAAAGTCAAAAGGCAACCTGCAGCCTAGGAGACAACATTTTCAACTTCTAAAACTGATAAAATACTTGTACCTAAAATATATAAAGAATTCTTACAACTTAATAAAAAGAAAAATAGCTCAGTTAAGATGGGCAAAGAATTTGAATAGACATTTCCCCAAAGAAGATATATGAATGTCTAATAAGCATGTGAAAAGATGTTTAACAATACCATTAATCATCAGGGAAATCAAAACCACAGTGAGATACTACTTCATACCCACTAAGATGGCTATAATAAAAAAAAAAGTAGATAATAATAAGTGTTGACAAGGATGTAGAAAAATTGAAATGCTCGCACATTGCTGATGGGGTTGTAAAATGGTGCTGCTGCAGTGGATAACAGTTTGTTAGTTCCTCAAATATTAAACACAGACTTACCATAAGACCCAGCAATTCCACTCCTAGGTATATACCCAAGAGAAATAAAAACATATATTTATGGAAAAACTTGTACACAGATGTATATAGCAGCATTATTCATAATAGGCAATAAGTGGAAACAACTCAAATGTTGATTGACTGATGAATGGATAAATGAAATGTGGTATATTCATACGAGGAAATGTTTTTTTGGTAATGAAAAGGAATGAAGTGCCAGTACATGCTACAACACGGATAAACTGCTAAACATTATTCTGAGTGAGAGAAGCCAGTCATTTATATCAAATGCCCAGAATAGGGGCAGTCTATAGAGACAGAAAGTAGATCACTAGCTGCCTGGGGCTGGAGGTGTGTGTGTTGGATGGGGAGTGACAGCTAATGGGAATAAGGTTTCTTTTGGGGGTGATGAAAATGTTCCAAAATTAGATTATGAAGATTGTTGCACAAGGTTGTAAATATACTAAAAATGTTGAGTGTACACTTTAAATGGGTGAACTTTACAGTGTGTAAATTATATGTCAATAAGATAATTGTCTAAAGCAAAAATAATAACAATATATAGAAGCAAAGTATATGACAACAGTAATACAAAGGAATGCATGGGGAAGTGGGAGCATGTTGTTGAAAGGTTTTTACATTATTGATGGACTGCTATAATTATTTGAAGATGAATACTGTGATTAAAAATATATACTGCAAATCCTAGAGCAACCACTAAAAACTAAGAGAAATAGTCAGCAACCCAGTAGTGGAGATAAAGTGGAATACTCGAAATAAAAGAAAGAAACAGGATGAATAGAAAACAATAGAAAACAAATAGATGATAGAGATAAACCCAAACATCTATCATAATTGGCTAAAACATTCCATTGAAAAGCTAGAGATTATCTGAGTGGACACAAAAAGCAAAACCCAACTGTATGCTTTCTACAAGAAACACTTTAATAATAAAGGCACAGATAGATTAGAAGCAAAAAGGTAGAAAAAAGATATAGCGTGTAAACACTAACCATAAGAAAGTGAAAATGATTGTATTTCCAAGCAAAGTAGACTTCAGGACAAGGACTATTACTAAAAAATAAGGAGAGACATTTTATAATAAAAGGTCAGTCCATCCAGAAGACGTAAGTGTTCTAAATGTATGTGCACCTAATTACACAGCTTCAAAATACATGCCAAAGTGACAGAACCGAAAGGAGGAATAAATAAATTCACAGTTGTAGTGGGACACATCAACATTCCTTTCTCAGTGATGAGCAAAACAGATAGGAAATCAGTAAGGATGTGGAAAACTTGAATAATGCTATCAACCAACTTGATCTAATTGACAGTTTTGAAACAAAATACCCAAGAATAGAAGAATATACCTCCTTTCAACTGCACATAGAACACTTACTAATCTAGGTCTTGTGTTATGCTATAAAACAAGTCTCATCAAATTTAGAAGGATTGGGCTTCCCTGGTGGCGCAGTGGTTGAGAGTCTGCCTGCCGATGCAGGGGACATGGTTTCATGCCCCAGTCTGGGAAGATCCCACATGCCGCAGAGTGGCTGGGCCCATGAGCCATGGCCGCTGGGCCTGTGCGACCGGAGCCTGTGCTCTGCAATGGGAGAGGCCACAACAGTGAGAGGCCCGCGTACCGCAAAAAAAAAAAAAAAAAAATCTTCCCATAAAGAAAACTCCTTCATAGTGAGTTCTATTAAACATTTAAGGACAAAAATAATGCTAATCTTACCAAACATTATAGGAGGGTGGAACACTTCCTGGTTAATTTTACGAGACCAATATTACTCTGACACCAAAACTAGACAAAGACATTACAAGAAAACTACAGACCAATATCTCTCATGAACATAGATGTACATACAAACCCTTAATAGAGTATTAGCAAATGAATGCAGTTGTATGTAAAAAGGACAGTACACCATGATCAATGGGGTTAATTGCTGGTATGCAAGCTTGGTTTAACATTTGAAGATCAATCAGTGCAATTCACTGTCTTAAAAATAACAAAGGATATTAACCATATAATCATATATTCAGGATTCATTCAACGAATATTTAAGGACTACTATGAGGCAGGCTTTTTATACTTATACAATTGCTTTCTTGAGTATATTCCTAGAAATGGAATAGTAATGCTGGGTCAAATTTGTGTCTCCTTACAAATTTGATACATGTGGCTAGATCGTCCTTTAGAAAGATTGTGTTAATTTCAAATGCACCAAAATTTTTGAGATCCTGCTGCTTAACAAACGGGCCCCATCCCTCAGGACTTGGCATAGGGCAGGGCACACAGTCTGTGCCTAGTATTATTAACTTAGTAATGGATGAAACCTTTTGTGAAGCAAAAATTATTTGTTGCACATCACTATGGGTGTGTGTAATGCTTCTAGCTCACAGAGAGGAAAGAAAGAGTCCACCCTCAGTGTGGACTCAGTTTTTGGAGTGAGGTTTCCAACCTGCCATTCGGCCATTTAATAATGATAAAAACTACAACAACAATAAAAGGAATAATGGAAGCTACCATTGATTATGCTAAGTGCTTTTCGTACCTTATCTTAATTTCACAAGAACTCTGGGATGTTTCACTGATGAGAAACTGAGGCTCAGAGAGGTGAACAGTTGCCAGGATTGCTCAGCTACTGAGCAGCAGAGCATGATTCATATGCAAGACGTCCTAACTCCCCAGCGCACCTGTTCTCTAACTCCAGTCATGGATTTGACTTTAACTTGTAAGTCTTCCTTTTCCTAAGAGCCCAGGCTTTGGAGTTCGTTCATCCAGTCATTCATTCCAGAGATATTTATTGAGCACCTTTCAAGGGCCAGCAGAGTAGGTAGCGGATAAGGTCCCTGCCCCCACGGAGCTTCCGGTCTGGTAGAGGAGACATAATTTCGTCACCTAATTGTGATTAAGGCTGTAAAGGAAAAGTGGAGGAACTCTAAGATCTTATAGCAGGAGGATCTGATCTGATCTGAGGATCAGTGAGGGCAACTCTGAGGAAGTGACGTTTCACTGAGATTGCCATTGAGCGGGGTGGGGAGGGCAATGAGAAGGGGAGAAGCATTCCTTCAGAGGGAGAACATGTGCAAAGGCCCTGAGGCACGTGGAAGGATGGGAGCCGGAGGTCAGGCTTGAAGGCCAGTTGGTGCACTTGGAACGCAGAGCTTGAAGGGGCAGTGATGAGAAAGGCTGGAAACTGAGCCAGCAGAGCCTCAGGGGCTGTGTTAAGGCCTTTGAATTTAGCACTGGAGCAGCGGGAACAATTGGGAGGTTTTACGTAAGTGAAGAGAATCATTTTATTGTTTTAAAAACATCGCTTAGGCTGCTGTGTGGAGGACTGACTGGGGCGGAATGAGGATTCAAATAGGAGGGACTTCTTTTTTCATTCCTCAAAACAGGTGGGCCGGCTCCTCCTTTTTTCCTTTCTCTCTTCCTTTTCTGTTTTGCTTACTTTCTTTTCTCCCTCTTCTGTTTCACCATTCTGGGCTGAGAGGCTACAGATGGCTGGGGTCTTAGAGCAGAGAAGCCGGGGGACCGGCAGCCCCGAAAGCCGTCATATGTCACACAAGTCATCCTTCCAGAGCCGCAGCTACCTTCCAGGCAGAATGTCAAGCAGCTTGGTACGCGGAGCAGCTGCTCCGAGTGGCTCTGAGCATTGTCAGAACATCATAAACAAAACGCTCAGGTTTCTGCAGAGATAACCTCCTGGCCTCCACCCCCATCTTCCCGTGCTGTGGGCCAGGCTTTCTCTTCCAGCATCTGTTTTCGGTACTTCCAAAGCCCTCAGTGCGGGGCTCTGGGACGCCGTGGAGCCTGCAGGCTAAAATGCCCGGCCAAGGTAGGAGCAGGTACTCCCTACATCTGTTCTCGGGAATGAGAGGAAGGCTGAACCACAGCCTCCGTTACTGAAGCAGAGCCCAGGCCCAGAGAGAAAGGACAGGCCCAGCAGGATCCTTATCATCCCAGAGCCCCACAGCTAGGAAGGGAGGGCGGGGAGCGCCCTTTGTGCCATGCGAGGCAGGCCCAGAGGGGAGGACGTGCCCTGCATCAGGACAGGAGCCCTTGGTTGCTGCAGAAACCTTGCAGCACCTGTAAAGGCCACTCAGCCCTCCCTGGCTGCTTTCATTCCTGTAAATGTCAGAAATTCCTGGCCTTAAAACAAAAACAAAAAACCCAAAACCAGTGACCATGATCTTCCCAGCCTCAACATAGCCATGCCTCTTGCCCACCTGGGTGCCTGGCCTCATGCTAATTTCCTCCACCCTGTCTGGCTGGCCGGTCAGTGGAAGCTGTCTGGTTTTCTGAATGGTCCCCACCAGGAAGAAAACTGAAGGATTCATGTAAATAGCTTCCCCTTGGTTCATTCGAGGGAGTGCCGGAATGATTCCCAATCCCCCTGCTTATACGATAAGACCCTCCAGTCCTAACGACAGGAGTACTGGGTTCAGCAAAGACTGACGTTACGAGGGGGCTTCTGCAGCAGCAGCCCGGCTCTAGACTCTCGGTGGCAGGAGGAAGGGTGGGCTCATGGTGCCAGGTGGGTGTCGAGAAGAGGGATCAGGGGCAAGCTCTTCTCAGGGAGGAGGCATCCTAATTGCTGGGTAGCACAGGTTTGCAGTAACTGCTCAGGTAATTGCTTTGTAATTTACTGCATCACCTTCTTCCTGTTTAGTAAATAGCACGAATAAAACCAACCTGCTTGTGGCAGGATTGTAATTCAAATTCCACTGACGATGGCTGCACATTTTTCATTTAGCATGTAAAGGCAGTTTCTATGTAAATTATTTCGGAAGATTCTCCGTGGGCTAATGACATGATTGTCTGGATGGATTGAAATTGCCTGAGTCATTGATACTACAATGGCATGGTGCATCTTGGAGAAAGAAATTGGCACTGTAACTTGTACCCTTTTTAAAAATTATTATTATTAAAGTCAAATGAGGAGAGGACTGCTGAAAAGCAAAAACAAATATTCATAAACAAGAATGCAAAATGTGACCCATTTGTTTTGAATTAAAGGGCCAAATTCTCTAAAAACACAGAATCAATGATTCCACTGATGAACTTTCCAGTAAAAAATTATTAGTACTGGCAAACATGGAGGTATTCTCTCTTCACATCCCCCAATCAGCCGTTTTTTCGTCTGAACACAGGGCTCCTCTATTTCTAGCCCCCTGCTGGCAGCAGAAATTATATTAAAGACATTAGTTCAGTTTTTAAAACACAGACTCGTAACTTTTAAATTCATAACTAGGCGGAATATTAATCTTGCAAACCAATTCAGGAATCCCTTTAAAAAAATGGCTTTCTGGGCTTCAAGGTTGTAGATATATATTTAATAAATTGAAGTGCTCTCCAGTTAACGTGTCAAAGGCCTGGTCCGCCCCATGGAGAAACAAGGGTGAAACCTTATTCCCAGGTAAGTAAATGCCCTGAAAGATTGGATTCCATCCCCTTGAGTAGGAATCCCTGCGAATTAAGTATTCTGGGGAAGAGAAGTCAAAGCAGCAACGTAGGAGAACAATCAAGAACTTGCAAATGAGCGTGTTCTTGAGTGAAAGAATTAATCACGATAAGTTAGAAAAAGTATCGAAATAGCTTTAGATGAATGCAGACTGTGAATATCAGTACAATCGCGGCAGCTTAATTTGGCATAAAGAGCATCTAATGAAATATTTTAATATCGCTGTCCGTCCAGTTTGTCAGGTTGAATTGCATGGGGTGTTAAGCGGCTTTTAAATTGTCACTGCAAAGTCTAAATCCGTGTAGTTTTTGTTGTTGTTGTTGTTCGTGGAAGGAGTAACAAAGAAATGTGTGCGCGTGTTTGATGCGTCTCCACCCAAGTTCCTACTCTGTAGAACAGATGAGAACCAATCTGTCCTCCTTGCCAACTGTGCCAGGAATGAGCATTTCTCCAGGTCTGGAGCCCTCTGTGTTTTCCTGAGAAATGATTGGTTTAACAAGAGACACAGCTATTCCAGAGGAGAGTCTAGGAGCAGAAAAGCCTTGCAGGCATCCCGGTCAGCCCTTCACTTTGCAATCGAGGCAATTGCCCCATGATTACGAGAAGGGGCCTGTCGGGAGGCTTATTTCTTGTGAATTCTCTGGCTCAGAGCACAGTAAAAACACCAGCACACTGGAGAGGAACGCCAGATGGTAATTGTTTGGAGTACTTTTCCAAGGATCCTACAGTCCCAGCACCCTTCGCCTCCTGACACAGCGTATTTCTGGCTCTCCAGTCTCTCTGAAGCTGCTCTGCTCTGCACGTCCCATAGCTCTTGCCCTTGTACCCGAATCCCACCTTCTCTCGATCCCCAAAAACCTCCTTCTGGTTCCCTGAGACTCCTGCCTCTCTGATACCTGCCCCCACAACAGAACTGCTAGGCCAGCAATGACCAGCGATCTCTATTCTACTCAACGGAAAGCTCTTCATCCCTCAGCCCAGCTTTTGGTAACGGCTCATCCCACCCTCCTTGAACCTCTTTTTTCTTGGCGTCCTTGACCCAGAGGTCTGGTGATCTCCATCTCACCACTCCTCTTTGTTCAGGTTTTGGTCTGAGCCTTGAGAGCGACGCTGCTTGAAGGCTGAGTAAATAAAGAAGGAAGTACAGGAAAGGAAGGTCAGGCCGGCACGTAGGTATCCTGGGGTACAGAGACATTTGGTTTTGTTGCCTTGGGCCATAGGGAGCCAGTGAAGTTTTTGAGCAGGACAGAAATATGGCACGTGTCCACGAGATTTCTGATTGATGGTGTTCGTTACAGCAGTGTTGATAATAGAGGGAATTTGGGAAAGCCTAACTCTCCGACAATAAGGAACCAGTTAAATAAATCAGGGTACTCAAATATTTGTTGAATAGATGATTATATAGAAGAGCACAAGACGAACAAACAAGAAAAGAAATCATCTCTAATCCTATCCCCCGACAGCACTTTTAATGTTTTTATGTCTTTCCCTCCCCTCCCCTCCACACGAGGTACACTACATACACTGCCATCCTGACTCAGACATCCACGTGTGCTTTGCCTCAGCTTTTCTACTTAATACTCTGTGGTGAGTGGTTTCTCGGGTCCTTGAATACGTCTTGCAGTCCTGATTCGAATGGATGGCTGTTGTTCTGGGGTACGGCGCTCCTCGAAGCTTGGACGGAGACCTTCCCTTCCCGATCTCCACTTTCTCCAAGGCCATGTCATCCATGCCTAGCCCTCCATCAGCACCTGCTGGCAGGTGACTTGCACTTCTCTATCCCACCCCCCTCCCCAGACCTTTTCTCTGGGCTCCCGATAGGTTAGTCAACTGCCCCTTTGACATCTCCTGTTGGACTCAGCAAGTCCAAACCAGACCCATGACCTTCGTCTTCACATGCCTCTATTTCCAGGAAAGGCACACCTTCCATCCGGTTATGCAAGCCAAGAACCGGGAGGAGTTATTGACATGTGCACCCCCGTCAGCCCCTTATCCAGATAAACTCCAATCCGTTTACATCCGGAAGCTGACAAATCCATCCCTTTCCCACCATCTCCTTGGCCGTCACACTAGCCCAAGCTGCCACCACCTGGACTTAACATCATTCTTCCAAGTGGTCCACCTGTGTCAGCTCTCACCCCCAACCCATCCTCCGTACTGAGGGTCTTTCCACAGTGAAAACTCCATGGGTCCCCTGCCCCTAGTTCTCAGAAGGGGACTTGGAACTATCTGGCTGGAAACAGGGACTCTGGAGCCAGCCTGCTTGGGTTGAATCCCCATTCCCCCTTCCGTGTTACAGTTTTCTCGTCTTCTGTGAGGATTGGGTGAGTTGATCACAGACAGTGGTCCTAGATCAGCCCTGACACATAGAAAGGCTATTTCAGCATTTGCTGTTGTTGTCTGTAAAAAGGGATTGTAGTAGGAAACTCACAAGTCAACACTGGCAAGACGCTCACGGGCATGCTGCCTGCAGAGTAAGCCCCTGGTTGCTGTTGGCCGTTCTTAGGGTCCCTCTAGCCTCGTCCTGTGCCATATGCTGTTTCTGTCCCCGAGATCCACATGCTCCTTGAGTTCCTTGTGCTCACTACGTGCCTGCCCACCACAGGGCCTTTGCACATGTTGTTCTTCTGCCTGAACACTCCCTCTCCTTTTCCCCTAACTCATGTATTCTCAGGTCTGGCTTAATGCTGCTTCCTGGCCTCACTGATCAGGCCACATCTCCCTGATGTTGGGTCCTCCTTCCTAGAGAATCGTAGAACTTGTCCAAGGAGGGATGGCTTGACGGAGTGGAGCTCAGCTTTCCAGTCCCACGTGTGGGGGAAAGACACAAGTCCCACAGCTCTCTTGGAAACGCATTACTCCTCAAGGCTCCCCCACAGTGTTCTGGTGGTGACTCACCATCCCAAGCCTCCTTCTGGCCAGGTGGCCCCAATGGCCATAAGTCCCAGGAGGAGCTGTCCAACCTGAACTGGACAGAGAGAGCCACGTGTGCACCCGGCAGCTCACTTCCACGTAACCCCTGCCCCTGTCGGCACAGCTGCTGATGAGAAAATGGGTCGTGAGGATCAGCAAGGGCCAATTTCCTATTCTTTGTTTTCTTTTAATTTGAGAGAAGACAGACAGAACCTTGTCAGGTAATTACATCCCGGAGGGGAGAGTGTGGAGCAACTTTCCGGCCACGTCTCAATTCACACCCAGTTCCGTGGTGCATTATGCTGACTTGGGAAGCTCTGTGATGTGTGGGCTGACCCTGGCCGTGGTGTCACCTTTGTGGGAGCGTTCTAGCCAGTGGTTTTATTGACTTGTGACTCAAGGGTCATCCGTGGTTCTCTCCAAGCCATTAGCAGGCATCACCAGTGCCCTGCCCATCTCATGGCAGCTCTTCTAAACAGACACCCAAAGCCTTTTTTTCTTTCTGAAATACAGACCACAAATACTATGGTTTATGAACAGCTGAGCTATTTTATTTGGTGCAAGGGAGCGCTCTAACCTAAACATCACAGGAAGGGAAACCTGTGCTCAAGTGAACCGGTGGCCAGATCTGCCCCATCTCTTTTTACTAAAGCAGAGACTCACAGGCCTCCTTTTGGAGTGAAAGTAGGGTCCCGAAAGGATCCGGCAGCTCCACAATGACACGTGCTGACTATAGCACCTGGAAGCTATGACAGTTATGCGTCCTTTGTTCCCAGCCCCGCTGATGGCTGAGATTCCTACGATGCAAAATTGGGACCAGCAGGATACTCGTGATGCAGGTGACCATGTACATTTCTAAACCTTTTACAAATTCACAGGCCACATGTGTCCTCTATTCACAGCAGAAAGGCCAGGAAAGAGCTGCTCCTCTATTATGTGTTCTCACATGTGGCTCTTTCTGGTGCCTCCACCACTGTGCTGATGGAGCCTACTGCATCCCGAGCGCTGTGCTGGGCTCCAAGGACTGATGCCACCTGGTCTCTGCCCTCAGGGCACCCATCGCCTGAGTGATAAGGGGGTGGTGAGTCTTGGGAGGGCAGGGGAGACCTCCCTGGGAGACCAGCAGTGATTGGAGTCCTGAAGGGTGAGCAGGAGTGGGCCAAGCACAGAGGGGCGTCGGGTAGAGGAGACAGCCCGGGGGTAGGGACACGTGTGCCAAAGTGTGCCTTCGTGCTTTAAAACTGCTAGAGCAGCGCTTCCAGATCTGGGGATCTGGGTGGTCCCTGAAGATAGTCACAGGGGTCTGCAGCTGTTTGCAGCATTTTAAAAGGCCAGACAGAGATCTGTAATAAGTTGTGGCCATGGCCGTGGTGTCCAAGCTCTTCTCTTTGGCTGGAATTACACCTGTTCAGAGTGGAGATGCTGCTGTCCTCCTGAGAAGTGCCGATGGGTAATGAAAGCGATCATGATATCATGGCAGCATTTTGGTAGCCAACGTTTTTCTCCACGGGGTGAAGATTTCTGGAACCACCAGGCTAGAGATGGGCTCTCAAGTCTCAAAGTATGTTAGGCTCAGAGTGGGAAGGGTGACCCCCAATATGTCTGACAGTCTACAAGTTAGAGATCTGGGGGGCTCTTGGGGCTGAGTGGAGAGAGGATAGCTGGAGTGAAAATCCCAGTTTCCTATTCACGAGCAGTGAGACCTCAGGCGAGTTAACCGGGCTTCCTGAGCCTCAGTTTCCTCCTCTGGTCCCGAGGACAAAGGTGCCCTCGGGACTGTCGGCTGTGGGTGTACAGCTTAGGGCAGGGCTTTTCACTGAAAGGGGGAGGGGAGGATGCTCCAGAGGGGGATTTTAGTGACTGGGAGCAGCTGGAGCCAAGTGAGCAGCTCGTAGGCGGGGGAGGGCGCCTGCAGGTGGGAGGGCCCACGCCCCAGCCAAGGGCACGCGTGTGTCTGCAGAGCGCACGTTGCTGTGAGGAAGGCCGAATGTGGCCTCACTGTTAATTTGTTTTAGGGCCCAGTTGGGTCTTACCCCATTGTGACGGCGCAGACGTGGGGCATGGTGGTCATCTGGGGTGGTCATCTGGTCACCTCTGAGCAGGCCTGGTCTCGTGAGATTTCTAACGTGTGTGTACAAAGCTGCTCTGGGGGCTGGACTGGGCTCTTCTAACCAAGGTCTTCCACCTTCCTCTTTTTTCCCTCCTCCTTCATCATCATCCTAGCTGATATTTTTACATTATATGGGTCAGGATAGCTTAGACCATGCTGTGTAACAAATGAACCCTGCAGTACAATGGCTGATTACAATACGAGTTTACTTCTCACTCACGTTACAACTCCAGTAGAGTCAGACACCTCTTCAGAGTGGTTCTCCCCCAGGCAGTGACTCAGGGATCCCAGTCCTTCCGTTGTATGGCTCCACCATCTCAGAGACTTTTCTTCACAGCCCTAAGGACAGGGAGGAGAGAAGGAGCCAGGCCTGGAAGTGGTGTACATCAGTTTCACCCTCATTTTATTGGGCAGAGCTCAGTCATATGGCCAGTCTACATGCAAGGGAGGCTGGGAAATGTAGTCTCTCTTGGCTCAGGGGAAGGAAATGACATTGATGAACATCTAGCCAGTCTCTACCATATGTATATTATCTCACTTACTTTTCCAGAGAATCCCATGGACTTGGTGTCACTATTATCCCTATTTGTAAAAGAGAAATCTGAAGTACAGGGAGGTTCCCTGACTTCCTCTGGTAAGTGGTAGAGCTAGGCTTCAGGAATAGGAGTTACGGCTCTCAGGTCCCCACTCACACAAGCCCACACAAAGAGCTTCACACCCAGAGTGCTTTCCAGCACGAAGGGGTTGCTTTTTGTCCAAAACCCCTGGAGCACTTTACCTCCATTTTACCTTGCACTATGGTTATTCAATTTATCTTCTCTATTAGACTTTAAGTTGCAGAATCAATGTCAGATATGCTTCTCTGCAATGTCCTTAGCCTAAAAGATACTTAGCGAACACCAGTTGAACAGAGTACCTAGGATGTGGGTCATTAAGTCAACAGGGAGTCTGGGGTCATGAGTATGGAAGGGAGAAGCAGGAAAAAAAGAATTTGGATGAAGACCCAGGGGAAGGGCAGTGTGCTGGAAGCAGGGAGGCCACGGGTGAATCGAGGGTTGGGAAGATTTCAGTTCATTTTGTTACATGAAGCAGAAGCATATCGGAGGAGAACAGTAACCAAGAGGTTATTGGTGCCCTTGGACAGCACAACAAATGATGGACAGAAGCCAGAATGCCAGGGGTTGAGTGGAAAGTGGTGGGAGGTGTAGTTGGTTGGTGCAGACCCCTCCTGTCATACCTTTGGTATTAACAGGAGAGATGGGGTAGTGGAAGCAAAGTTGGGGTGAGGTCTTCCACGTGTGTCTGTATGAGGGAAAATGAGTAGAAGGGGCGAGAGTGAAGAGTCAAGGGAAAGGGCTGGTTTTGAGAGCCAGTCCCAGAGGACGGAGGAAAGCAAGAGGTTAAGATCACAGGTGAAGGGTTGAAACTTCGAGAGGGTCTCTGAGACAGAGGAAAAAGGGGAATATGGGCCCAGCTGCCTCATCTATGAAATGAGGGTGTTTTCCCCTGTACCCCCTTCATGGTTACCATGGGTGTATTGGGTTAAATAGTATTCCCCCCAGAGTTATTTCCACTCAGAACCTCAGAATGTGACCTTATTTGGAAATAGGGCCTTTGCAGATGTAACCAGATCAAGATGAGGTCACACCAGATTAGGGCGACCTTCATCCAGTGACTGATGTCCTTATGAGAAGAGGGAAATTTGGACATGGGCACAGGGAGGGAAAAGGCTGTGAAGACAGACACAGAGATGGGCCCTGCCAACACCTTGCTCTTGGACTGCTGGCCTCCAGAACCGTGCTAGGATAAACTTCTGTTGCTTTAAGCCCCCCAGTTTGCAGTAATTTGTACAGCAGCCCCGGGGAGCTAATACAGTGGCGGACACATGAGATGCATTTGAAAGTAGCGTGACATGTATCCTTGCTGTCAAATGTGTGGCATTTTTCGTCCAAGTCATCACAAAAGGGAAAGTCAGGCAGCGCTGCATGGACCTGGCCTAGCCGAGGTTTTCTCCTGTATTATGTGTAGACTCTGGATTTAGGTGATTTAAAAAACATTTTTTTTTTTTTAACCTTACTGGTTACCTGCAGCCTTGGTAGAAGCAGTTTATCTGCTTCACTTTTAGACTTTGAAAGAGCCATGGGTGGGGCTCCGGTTCCTGCACTTTAACTGCCTTCCTTCGGGGAGGGTAACTGGGACGCGTGGCATTTGTGAGAAATGCCCCTGGTCTCCGTCAGGCCGCTTTGCCTTTCCAGATGGAAAGTGTTGAAACTCCAACCACCAAGGTACTTGCTGCCTTCATCTTCCAGCTTGTATTAAGATAAATTTAAAATACTTTCTCCACATTTAAACTGACTGCTGTCTTCAGCTTTTCTTAAGTGCAGATCCTTTGCGACCATTTTTTTTCACCATCGTCACCATCTTCCTCTTCAGTGTGACATCAGCACGGTGGGGACAGTGGCTCTCACTTGTCCCCCCCTGATGAAAGAGAGCAGTGGAGTCAAACTCCCAATCACTGGAAAATCCCCAACATCTTCTCAGTTTGTGTATTTACCTGCATGTTTTCTGAGGCTCCTTTGGACTTTACTGCTCTGGAATTTCCCCTGATTTGGTAGGTGAGGCAATAGGGTCACAGGTGAAATGACTCAGCTCTCAAGGGCAGGGGAGGAACTGACCCCTGACTCTCATGTGCTGGGTGCATGGTACGGGCTCCCAAGTTCTGAGTTTGCCAGAACCATGGCCCCATGCTGATCCATGGAAGGTGCTGGAAGGTGCCTGGAAGGCAGGGTCTGATTTCTTCGTGGTGCACCCACTGAAAGCCCCAGGTGGGCCTTTGCTCCAGGCTCAGGAGCAGTGCCCCACGGCTGGGGGTCGTGGGGACTCGAACAGGTAGAGAGAAGCAGGAGCAGCTGCCCTGTGGCAGGACCACCTGGTGCTACACTGGGGAATCTCAGAAGCCCTGTGCTTGACAGAATGCCACCACGGTAGGGAGCACGTGGGCTGTGGAGCCAGCCTGACCCAACTCTGCCGTGCAGTAGTTATGCAACCACAGTGGGCCTCTCTGAACCTCAGTTTCCTCCTCTAAAATAGACTTAATAATGCGTAACTCCTAGCAGTTGTTGGAAGAAGGTGTCTGTTAGGTGCCTGCTCCCAGTAGGCTGATTGCTCCTCTAAGTGCACCCTCCCATCACCCCTAGCAAATGATCTACTTGTCCTGTACGCCCCAATTTTTTCCTAGTGATGAATTAGCCGCTGTTGGAGGGATGCTTCCTGGGGTTACTTCAGCTGCCCGAACAGCTCCAGCCTGCCCTGGGCTTAATGCTTCACTCTTCTGTGCTGGCAGAAGTGGAAGAGCAGAGAATTGAGCCCAGGAACGATGACCAGTGTGGACAGGGCAGCCAGCCTGGATCCGTTCCATTGGCGTCATCAGCATGAGACGTTTTTGGTTGTCACCTAAATTCGGCTTCTTAGTTGGAACTCTAGAGGCACATTTCCAACAACTGTCTGGAAACAGAAAGTGGTGCAGGGAAGAAAACCAGATGCCAGCTTCCCCCGCTGTTTGGATGGGGCTCTGTAAATGGAAACATCTGAGAACACCGTCCAAGGGCACACACGTCCATCTCAAAGCCGGTGCGTGCGTCGTGGGGAGGGGGAATGGATGGCCCACACATGCTCTGACGTTTACATTGAATATTTCAGTTTGCAGAAATTTGAAATGAGGGACTTCCCTGGCGGTCCAGTGGTCAAGACTCCATGCCTCCTCTGCAGGGGGCACGGGTTTGATCCCTGGTCAGGGAGCTAAGATCCCACATGCCGCACGGGGCAGCCAAAGAAAAGAAATTTGAAATTAAATATATTTTCCACCAACACTATGAAAAATCCATGTACAGAAACCAAATCAGATTGGAGACCTAAGGACTGGTGGCCAGAAATTATTCTAAAAATAAAATATACGGAGACTGAATTGCTGAAGCGGTGGCTTGTTCTGAAGCTTCCTGGGATGTGAGCTAGAGGGAAGGTTTATTGGACAGAGCCTTCTCCGGGGAACAATTCTGAACGACTCTTACATACTGGCAGTTTGAAAAGGAGAGAAAAAAAGTTATTTGAAAGAACTTATTTAGCAGACAGAGCCAATATCCTGTGTCTTCTGGAAGCCACCTTGTGTTTCGCTCCAGTGAATGTGGATCTCTTTCGGATCTTTATGCGAAGCTTGAATACACTGGAGAGGCTGAGGGTGCTGTTAAGACCCCTCAGCCTGGGGCTTCCCTGCGGTCCAGCGGTTAAGACCTCGCCTTCCAAGGCAGGGGGTGCCGGTTCGATCCCTGGTCGGGGAGCTAAGATCCCACATGCCTCGGGGCCAAAAAACCAACACATAAAACAGAAGCAATACTGTAACAAATTCAATAAAGACTTTAAAAATGGTCCTCATCAAAAAAATCTTAAAAAAAAAAACCAACCCGAAACCAAAACCTCCACCTCTGCTACCCCAGCCTCGCCATCCATTCTGAGGCCTTGACTGTCTTCTGGAAGATGATACACAACGGTTCTGCTTCTTTCCTGGGACCGTCAGCCCAGAAGCCAGGTCCCCCACTCTCTGTACTCAGGAGCGAGAAGCTCACACTCCCCGATCCACCCCAGTTGATCCCTGATGGAATTCCTTCTGAAGAAACCCCTTCCCAGCCCTTACAAATCACTGAGGGCTGCTGTTCCCTCCCTGTCCTGTTCGAGGCCCCTGCAGCCTGGGGTGCATTTGCCTGCTCAGAAAACTCAGCCACTTTGCCCAAGCGAGTTGGCATTATTGCCGTCGCGCCCCCAGCTCCCTTCCAGAGGGCCTCCCAGTTCAAAGCCGAGTGTTTTCTGTGCTTTGCTTCCCCTCTGGGAATTGCACAGGAGTTCCTGCAGAGCAGGGGTCCACCCCAGCCCATCCTCCACCACCAAATAGACAGACATCAGGAGTGATCTCCCGGAAAGCCGGAAAGCCAGTCCTCGCCCGTTCTCCTGGGAACCCTGGAGAATCCCCTAAGAGGCAGCAAACACTCGGCACGGGTCCGGCTCCCTGCTGGGTTGCTGGGAGTTCTAAAGCCCAGCTGACTTCTGTGGTAATTTTTCTGCTGTACCCCACCTACTGACTGCTTTCCAGTAGAAAGGGAAGGACCTGGGCTGGAGAAGCTGGGGGTAGGGGTGGAGGCTGGTAGAGGATGAAGAACACAGGCACAGCTTGTCCCAGCGACCAGAGGCCTCCCCAGCTTCGGAAGCTGCTGCCAGAGGCCCGCTGCGTCCCGGATGACATGTGCTGGAAGGCAGCCGGCCCGAGAGAATCATCCCTGCCCGCACCTGGAGGCCATTCCCAGGTTGGCGTTTCTCTGGCGCTCAGAGTGAGCAGAGCCCATTTGGTCGTTTGTCAGCCAAGACGGAAGAGTCACGACGAGCCGATTTATAGAGCTTACAGAGCGTTATGGCACGAAGGCCCAGGTTGTTCTGTGATCCATGTGCACCTTCCTGTTCGGGTTTGTTTGTCATTTGTTTTCTCGCCATCCACCGGGAAGTGTATTTATCACTACAGCTTTCATAATATGGTGGTCTGCTTTCATCCGTTACAACACAGTGCTCCTATTTCAGTGCAATTGAAGCAGGGGTGGAGGAGTTGGAAATGGGTAGCATCCCACTTAGGACTCTGGGTAGGGCACTCCAGACACGAATTATCCCAGCTTAATGCCTCAAGGCATTGGGGCTTCCCCCTGGGCATGAGGATGAGAAGTATCTTCACGGCTTCTTGTAATATTACTGGCCAGGGTCCCGAGCTATTTCGTGCCCACCTTTCTCCAAAAGCTCAGAAATACCTTTGGGGTCTCCTTGGAGCTGGTTGCAGGAGATTTTGGTAGTAACGAGTATCTGGCTTTTGTAATCCTTTTTCTGCTCCATGCCAGCAGCCTCATGCTTCCCACCTGTTAAAGTGTGCAAGGGTACCACGGGCAGGCATTCCCCAGGGGAAACACGGTTGAGCCCCAAGCCCAGAGTAATCCAGGCTTCCCTCATTTCTGTGCAGAGGGCGCCAGTTAATCCTGGGCGCCCGCCAGAGGAGGTGCCGGAGCAGATCACTGCTGAACAAGCTCTCCCTAGAAGTGCAAATGGCTGGGGTGCTCGGATGGGGGCAGGTGGGGCAGGTGGAGGCGAGCCCCAGGGGGTGGGGGACTCCCTCGTGGGTTTGTGGATGGGGCTGTGCTCTTCAGCCTGGTCTGAGCCCCCTGGGGGTTTATACTCTTGCCCACTTGCTGAGCGTAGGCGTTTGGGGCTACACTGCCTTTCTCCAGGGTGCAGGCAAGGAGGGAAACTCAACAGCTCTCATAAATCCTTGTGAAACTGCAGAGATGGGCAGTCACCTTAAAGGACGGTGCACTCAGGCCCCCAGAACGACTGCACCTGATGGAAGCTGTCCATGGGACAAGAGAGAGCGTCAGAGGGACAGGCAGTCTTGGCCAGCAGCCAGCTCATACGCGGTCCGTGGTGAGACCAGCCCTGTGGAGAAAGGGCTGCCTTGGCCTCCTCTGCCCGAAGGCTTAAACATAGAAACCACCGAGCTGCTCTCCTTCGGTTTCCCAAAGAAAATGCTCTAAATCATACAACTTTCTGGTCCCTGGAGTAGTGATTTCTTGTCAGACGTTAATAAATTTTCATTTTATCCCTATGCCTTATGAACTTGGTTAAAGGGAAGACTGCCACTCTTTGACTCTGCCATCACTCCTTGCAGGTGAGGACCAGCCCTGCCTAGGTAGAGTGATGGGGCAGTGACTCTGGGGGTTCTTTCCCTAATGGCTTCTGAGGCCAAGGCCCTTGGTCACAGGTTTCCCCCACAGCTTCCCTCCGCACTGGACCTGGTCTCCAAGGTCATTCTGGTGTCAACTTTCCTCCCCTCATACCCCGCCTCCATCTGGCTGCCTGGCCAATCATCACATGTGGGCAGGGACACGGGCCAATCATCGCGTGCGAGCAGGGACACGGGCCAATCATCACGTGTGAGCGGGACATGGGCCAATCATCGCGTGTGAGCGGGGACACGGGCCAATCACCGCGTATGGGCTGGGGCACGGGCTGGGCTAGCAGTCGTCTTTCAGATGTCGGACATTGGCTCTAGCATTTACCCATCATATGACCGAGAGCAGCTATTTAAGTCCTTTCTGCTTTGCTTTTCTATCAGTAAAACCAGGATCATAGTGGCACATAGCTCTCTGGGGGTTGGAGATTTACACATGTGGGGCAGCACGTGTCCAATGCTTGGAGCGCCGCGTGGCTCACACGTGCTCAGTGTCATCAGGGGACCCACGGATCTCCACGTAAGATCTTTCGGTCAGCGGCCCACGACTGAGAACTAAACCCCTCTATACGTTTTCATGAGCTGACTTCTTCTTTTCAACCAGATTGTAACTCCTTCAGGGGAGGGTTTGCTGTATGTTTCTTTCCAGTCTGCACCATGGAGCCTGGCAGAGTCCTAGCCCACGCTGGCTGATTGAATGGCTGGTGGTACTGTGAATCGGGGGTGTAGATTAAGAAGTCTTTTCCAAATTACTTCCAGGTGTTCGTCATTTCAACATCACATAACCACACAGGAAAAGGCCCACTGTGTGATATTTATTCATCTATGCAACAAATATTTATCGAGTGCTTGCCATGGCATGGTCCTAGTCCCTGGGGATTCAGAATTGAACCAGACAGATAATGTCCATGGCCTCGTGTAGCTTACTAGCAGCAGGGGAGACTGATACAATGGACAGAAACAATCCAGGAGGTGATCGGTGCCTCTAAGAAGGCAGGGTGTATTAGTTACCAATGTTTGGGTAACAACTTACTCCAAAACTCAGTAGCTTATAACAGCCGTATTTATTCCTAACCGTTTGTGTGGGCTGGGGATCCAGGCATGGTTTAGCTGGGTCCTCCAGCTCAGGGTCTCTCCCAAGGCTGCAGGCCGGGTGACAGCTTGGGCTGCGGTCATCTCCAGGACCAAATGGGCCCAGATCTTCCAAGCTCACTCACATGGTTGTTGGGAGGATTCAGCTTCTCATGAGCTGTTGGACTCAGGGCTTCAGTTCATCACTAGCTATTTGCTGGATGTCACCTCAGTTCCCTGCCACGTGGACCTCTGCAGATCACACTCACAACACCTCAGAGCAAGTGAGAAGAGCCAAAGGGAGTGAGCCTTCTAGGACCCTTGACTCAAGGTCTTTTGTACCAGTCTTCTGAGGGAGGAGGGTGCTATTAGGAACTCCACCTTACAGATGGAAAATGAGCCACAGAGAGATTAAGTACTTTGCCCAAGCTTATGCAACTAGTAAGTGGCAGGGCCAGGGTTTGGCCTCATGCTATTTGGCCCCAGCATCCGTGCTCCTACCTATCTCGTCCTACCATTGCTCCACTTTCAGTCTTCCAGACAAGAGAAGATGGTTGTTCAGTTACTTTAACAGCAGTGGAGGTGGTGAAAAGTGAGCTGACAGGGGGTGCATTTTGAAGATATTGTTGGTAGAACTTGTTGATAACTTGGATGTGGGATAAGGGGAAAGAAAAATATGAAGATGATTCCGAAATTGCAGCCTGAGCAACTGGGTGAAGGATGGTGCCATTAACGGACATAGAGAATCATAGGAGAAGAGAGGGCTTGGGGGGAAAATCAGGAGGTATGTTTCAGCCGCATTAAATGCAACATCCAAGTGTGGATGTTGAGTAAGCTATTGGTTATATAATCTGGGGTTCAGGGGAGCCGTCAGACCAGAGATGCAGACTTTTGTAGGCATCAGCCATGGGTGACCACCCAGGGAAAGTGTACAGAGGAGAGAAAATGACCAAAGACTGAGGCCCTATGACACCTAAAACATTTAGCAGTCTGGGAGAAATAGGGAGAGCCAGCAGAGGAAAAGGAGACAAAGGGAATCATGAGGCAGAGGAGAACCAGGAAAGCATGATGACCTGGGCACCAAGTGGAGAGGAACTCTGAAGAGGAAGTGGTTAGCTGTGCCGAATGCCTGATGAGGGTATGATTGGGACGGGGATGGAGGATCAATGGGAAAAGAAACTGTAAAACTGTATGTTCAGAAAGATCCTAATTTTGCAAAAAACGATTTCTCCCCCCTAAAAAAAGCTCTCTTTGATTTTGATTATTAAATCTGTGGACCAATTTCAATCCATGAACATGGTATACTCTAGATATTATGGAACTTATGTTGTAGGGAGTCTGGATTGTGTTGTTTCCTGTAAAGCATGTTGATTTTTGTTCTGACAGATGACTCGGTTCTACTCTTTTGATATGGTTGGTCTATTTTGGTTTTGCCCTTAGTTGAAGGCTCTGCTGCTTATGCAAGGATGTGGTCCTTCCTCTTAAGCCTGGGCTTTCTGGAGTCTTAAGTGAATGCTGCAGGTACCCAGTGAGGGTTCTCACATCTGGCTGGGCCATAATTCAAGGTCCCCTAACCCTGCGTGACCTCCAGTATCGCTGTTTAGCCTTCAGTGCTATAGTATCTAGAGTCTTGCCCCGCATATGGGCAGCTCTGCCCTCAGCCGGGTACCCCCCCAGGAACCTCCAAGCAGACTTCCGCAGACTTCCTTCTACACAGCTCCCTTCTCTCCAGGGCTCAGACCTTCCAGTTCTAGCTGCTTCAGCAGCCCCAAATTCTGACTTTTGCCTTCTCTGATCAGGGAGGCTGTTGTGCCCAGCGTGGACCCCACCTCCCTGCGTAATGGTCCAGAAATTCGGCAGATGTAGGGCTCACCTTGTGTGTTTTCTTTCTTATGGGATCACAGTCCTGAACTGCCTGTCATCCAGTGCCTGCAAAGAGTAGCCTCAGATATTTTCATCGAGTTTTATGGCTGTTTCCAGCAGGAGGGCAGGTCTAGCTACAGTCCCTTCATAGTGGCTGGAAGCTGAGTCGCTTTGATTTAATGTTTACTGTTTCCTCCCATCCCCTGCACCAGATCATCACCCTTATGGGCAACAGTTCTGTATGTGTTTGCAGTGTGATACAGAGAAGTCCCTTTCATTGAAATAAAATCATCAGACAATTTGCAATCTGAAATAAACAAAGACCATCGTAAAGATGTTGTGGTTGCACTTTTAGGCTGGTGTCTGTAGGGAACTTGCAGGGGCGGGTCCTCAAGGAAGACTCTATGGAATGTGGTTGGACAGAGAGCTCCAGGGCTGAGGACTGGGTGGACTTCCCGAGGGGGAGGTGCAGGGCAAGAGCCAAGGAAACATGGCAGGGGTCCTGGGTGCAGCTACAAGGGCTGAATTCCTCCTCAGCATTCCCCAGAGATGCATGGTCCCCCTGCCCCAACCCAGGATGCTCCCGTGCAACAGAGCTCCCCTCTTCCTTATATCAAAGCCACTTTCTGCTCTAGAAGGGCCACTGACAAGTTCCGCCCGGGTCCCTGGGGTGGACAGGAATGGATTTTCAGCTTGGAGGGACAATGATTGTCTTTTCTCTGTGAATCGAAATGGCACCGGTAGCTCTCTCTGACCTGGTGCATGTCACCCTCTCTCCTGGGGGTCTGTTCACACAGGCACCTCCCTCCATCTACAGGCTTGGGATTCCCGTGACTTGCTACAGGGGAAATTCTAGAGCTTTGTGCCCAAATGGCCCTGAAGTACCAGAAGTCTGTTGCATATTTCATCACTTCTATCTGAAGGATGTTTTATAGATGTCTCAATACATTCTACAATAGATCCGTACTAAATTGTTTATCCAGCAAACTTTTATTAAGCACTTAAGATGTGTCAGGCATTGTGCTAGGTTCTAGAACCCCCAAATCCCTGACCTAAGGCCTCAGAAATGCACTCAGGGACCGCCTTGGAGAGAAGGGTGAGTCTGGACTCATGCACTGAGATGGCGAACACCAAAACATTCAAGACGGGCACTCCTGAGTGGTTAGCATTTGCGCCTCCCTTCCCCTCTGCTCCATTGCCAGCCAGGCTCAGGGTTTCTGGATACACAGCTGACTTCTTCCTCCTCCAGCAGTGACCTAAGGAGGTGACTTGCTTTAACGAAGGGGCTACCGTAATAGAATCAGATGTCTTGAGTTTGCATCTTGCCTCACTTGCTGTGTGACCTTAAGCAAGTAACTTCCCCTCTCTGGGGCTGGCTCCTCATCTTCAAAATATATGAAAATTTTGTTTCAAAATATGAGCTGGAGGTGTAGAGACTCGGGGTCCTTACCCAGGTCATTCTATGTGTTTATGGATTCGTCGCTAAGAAGGCCAATAGTAAAACTATTCTTTGTAGCAAAACAGTATATGAAATGACTTGATTTCTTTATATTAAAGGCACTCTTTACCACTAGGAATATTATTAAAACCGTCTTAGCCTCTGAACAAGAGCTTCACATTTGGCCCTGTGACAGCATCATCAGCTGTCTTCCCCCCTTATGACAATCCTGCCTGTGACTCATAGGGGCTAAGGCAGGGGGAGAAGGTGGGTGGTCTGGCCCGCCCCACTAATCCCTGCTTTCTCTGGAATTCTCCACTTGTTTATAGTCTGGGCAACTTGCCTCCTGCTGCTGCATGACTCAGACTCGGAGAGCAGCCAGCGGCTCCCCTGAGTCGGAAGCTGGCCATTGTGTCTTAGTCTCCTGGACCCTTCCGATAAAGCCCTACATCTCCATCCCCTCCCCGGCGGCACCACCACCACCGCAACCCCACGTGCGCCATCGAGAACACTCCTGCCGAGGACCTCGAGAGGCCCCAACCCCACCCTGGGACAGGATTTCCCTCTCCTCTTAGGAATTTGTTTTGTTTTGCTTTGAAATGTAAGTTTCTTTCTGATCAGGGGCAGATGCCAATTTCATGGGGTCTGAAGCCAATACAGTTGGGGATCTTGTATAAATACAAAATCATGAACACAAAATTAGGCCTAGCATCTTGGAAGGGGTCTGTCCATGCAACACACGGGTGGTGAGGCGGGGAGCGGGGCAGTCCTGAAGCTTCAGTGCCGGTAGCTTCACGGCAAGCCTGACTGCAGTTCTGACTCGCTTAAGATCTGGAATAACGGCTCCCCGCACCTTCAGTACATTATAATTTAGGATAAAGTAAGAGAATTGCTTGCTGTATAGTTATGTTAGGATCAAGCAGCCACTGCGTAATTTAGATGTGAGCTAGTATTCTTTTTAAAAATTTTCCTTCTCATAAAAGCAACAGATTGAATGTCCGATGAGTCACAAATGCCCTTCTGAAAACAACAGCGTTAGAGGGGCTCACTCAGAACACGTCCTTTCCTTCTTCCAAAGCGGCTCCTTCAGATGCTGGCACGGAATCACCCACCACCACCACCCCCCTTCTTTCTCCCCTTCTCCTCCTGCCCCACCCCTGCACGTGCCGCCAGCTCAGCAGACATTTAACACGTCACATCCAACACCAACGTTTTTAACTACAGCAATTGTTTAAAAAATTGTCCGGAAACAGATTGAACCAGAAAACAGAAAAGATTGTCAGTCATCGGCGGGTGATAAGGGGAAGCGAATTCGAGTCCTGCTGTCGGTTGGCAACATTCCCCAACTGTCCTGGTGTAAAGTGATTCCAGAACAACTTTATTGGAATAGTCTGTGTTGCACTCAAAGTAAATATTAATTCCATTATGCCGTAAACTTTTATTTATCGTGACAGCAAGTCATAAAATTCTCTTACTAGAATAGAGCTTCTAAATTGCGTATCATAGATGAGATACAGTGCTCACATTGGATGCTAGCAGCAATTACCCACCATCCTTTATGCAAGTTGGTATTAAAGGTGCTTTCTAAGTATGAGGCACAGTCTGAGCTTATGAAGAAAATCTTCTGTGGCTATTTTCCAGGCGCCCAGAAATACAAGGAGAGGGTGACTGAGAAGTCACAGCAGCAGAGGCCAGGCACGAGGATCAAAGGGCACAGAGTCCCTGGCAGTAATTCACTGAAGTGTTCTTTGCATATTACGGGTCTGACTTTTTTAATTACATAAATTGCTCATTAGAAGTGCCTTGTGATTGCCTTACTCTGTGGTATTGTGAGAACTGTAGGTTTTAATTATTCCTTTTTGATTTATAGTGTGGTTTGACTTGTTTAGGGTGATGGTTTGAAAATATAGCTCTGCTTTAATTGTTGTACTAAGTGAAAATAGATGACTCTGTTTATCAAATCCCTTGACTTTGTGTTTGGGGAGTCCGAGGGGTCTTACGGTTTCTCAGCCCTTGTTGGTGACCGTAGGGGGGTTGCCAGGTGGGACCTGGGGAGAATTCCCCTCAGCCTCTGGACAGGCAGTACTTTGGGCTCTGCCTGACCCCGGGGTGGCCTGAGCAGAGCTTGGCAGTGCTTAACCTCTGGATAGATTTCATGACACCTGCGCGGAAGTCCCCTCACCTCTTCCCCACAGTGTGGACAGGACAGGAAAAGCCAAAGCTCTTCATTATCTTCGGAGGGCAGGGCAGGGACGATGGAGGCTGGGGGGCAGGAGGGATGCTCCTGGGATCTCTGCTGCAAAGCCGTCATTCCCCTTGGCCCCCGCCCAGCCAGCTGTCACCTCCTGCAGCATCAGGCCTCCGCCTTCCCAGCCCTACCCGGAGCTGAGCTGTTCTGAGCTCTGTAATGGGGCCGGGCTGCAGGCTTTCCCGGCCCCTGGGCCCGGCGCCATGTCATCCAATGCCTAGAATTGATGAGTTGTGAGACCAGACCATGGCTTCGGGGATAAACTTCCAGGACCTGCTCTGGCTCATCTGTAGCCACTGATGAATAAAAACTCAATTAGGACGCTGGTCCTTGAAAGGCAGCTATTTTAGGACTCACTTTTGGAAAGGCAGAGGATTTCTTTTTCCAAGATAAAATTATACGTTTGTCAATACAGCAGCAGCATCGACCGCTTTCTCTTGGGGGTCTCTCGTCTTAACTATTCTCCATCAGAAAGCTTTGCTCTTTGAAGCTGGGCTGGCAGTGGGCTCCCATGCATCCGGCTCATCGAGAGATGCCTCTGACCCCTCTGCCTCTGCTCTCACGTGTCCTTTCTGGAGCAGCTCGCCTCTCGCTGACAGTAGAGGGACAGCCTCTGTGAGTCTAGGAGCGTTTTGTCACAAAACCCCTGGCCCATGTCTCCCCCTTTTCATCACCTGTTTTATGAATGTGGCACTCTGTTCCAGGCCAGATTTCCGTGACATGAAAAATACACTAAATATGGTCTGCCACGGTAACCGTCATTAACCAACCACTAGTTTTGCCTTTATAAATTTTTACGCACTGCTAAATTATAAATACGCAATGCCGAAAGTAATGAAATATGCGCCTCTAATATCTGCGGTTTTAAGATTTGTAGTTGTGCAAGCACATGCTATAAATTGGAAGGAGTTGGGGTACTTCATCTGTTTCCTAGTTAGAGCCCGGGTTGGGCTTCTCCCCTGGCGGTCCCTCATGAGGGTCTTTCCTCTCAGCAGGAGCCCTGCAGGTAGCACCTCTCGGGTGCTGGGCTGCCCTGGTTGGGACCTTTTTCTTTGTTTGTCGTTCACGTGGATTCAATAAACAAAGGTTCAATAACATATGCTGTGTTTCTGAACTGTGCTAGGCTGGAAATCCACAGTTGAATGAGTCTGAAAATTTGCATCATCTGTTTGAGGAGGCGGACAAATTAACAAGTAATGGCAGTGCAGGGGTTGAGGCCCAGGGAGAAGGGTACCCGGGTGCTGGAGGTGACTAGGGTGACTTTGAACAAACTCTGTCTCATTTTCCTCATCTGTGAGTGGGGTGTATCCTTGTCTCCCCCCTCTTGGTGCTGTTGGGGGCATTCTGTGAGTTCCTGCACATAAAAGCATTTATTTAGAGCAGTTCCTGGCACAGATTAAACATGAGGTAAATGTTAACTATTATAACCACACTCATTATTACTTGATTTCTTGCCGTCTTATGCCCAAAATTAATAGCTGAGATCATGGCAAGAGCACTTTCTTTCTTGGTTAAAGAGCACGGCCTGGGGCTTCCCTGGTGGCGCAGTGCTTGAGAGTCCGCCTGCCGATGCGGGGGACGCGGGTTCGTGCCCCGGTCCGGGAGGATCCCACATGCCGCGGAGCGGATGGGCCCCGTGAGCCATGGCCGCTGAGCCTGCGCGTCCGGAACCTGTGCTCCGCAACGGGAGAGACCACAACAGTGAGAGGCCCGCGTACTGAAAAAAAAAAAGAGCATGGCCTTCATTACTGCAAGGTGTGAGTGAAAGAGACATTGTATTTTCTCCAACATGAAAATATTTTCATTGCCATTGTGGTTTTTTTTTTTAATGCAGTTGGAAATTTAAAGAAACATTTAAAATAATTATAAAGAGAAACAACTTATTTTGCATGTTTCATCTTATACAATTTTCTGTTGAAGAAGTGACCTTATTTTTTTCACTGTCTTTGTTTTGATCTCAAAAGTAATTTATTATAAAAATGCAACCAGTATAAAAATGTATAGACGGTAAAAGTCCCCCCTAAACCCAGTGAGCACACACACATTTTCACACACACTCTAAAAAGGTATCATTTTTAACCAGCAATATACTGTGAACTTTAAATCAACACAGGTAAATATATTTTAACAGCTGTACTGTAGTTCCTTGCAGGGACTTAACCTACAACATAACCTAGTTATGTTGTTTCCAGATTTTTTTCTATCCATACTTCAATGATTATCCTTGAACAGGTTTTATGTACTTAGGATAAATTTCTAGAAGTGGTATTATAGGTTAGAGGACTTTCATATTTTTAAGATTGTTATGTATTTTTTTATTAAAGATTTTTTTTTTGGATGTGGACCATTTTTAAAGTCTTTATTGAATTTGTTACAACGTTGCTTCTGTTTTATGTCTTGGCTTCTTGGCCACGAGGCATGTGGGAATCTCAGCTCCCCGACTAGGGATCAAACATGCACCACCACCCCCCTCCCCTCATTGGAAGGCAAAGTCTCAACCACTGGACCACCAGGGAGGTCCCATATTGTTATATATTTTTAAACTATAAATTATGCAAGCTTTGAAGGAATAATACAGGATAAAGAATTGAGAAGGTAGAAAAGCTATACAGTAAAAAGTAAGTCTCCCTTCCCTACTTCCCACCCTGCCTCACCCAATCAGCTCCCCAGAGGCCAACATGTTACAGTTTCTCATCGATCCTTCCAGTGATGGACACTTTTTCCTTTCTTTTCTCTTGCGCAAATGTAGCATACTTCATACACATATTGCATCTTGCTTTTTCAATGTAACACTATAACTTGTATTAGGTTGGTTTCCATTAGTACGTAAAAGCTGCCTCATTCTTAGTAAGTAGTATTATTGAGCAGCTACTGTGTGCCTAGCATCGTTCTAGGTGCCAAAGACAGAGTAGCCCTTTCTGATACACATTCTGGAGAGGAGAGGTGGACAGTAAATTGCGAAAAAATGTATATAGTATGTCAGATGGTGGTGTGCATCATTAAGAAAACTAAAGCAGAAAAAAAAAGGCATAGGAAGTGGGTGCAATTTTAAATTGGGAGATTAGGAAAGACCCACTGAGAGGGTGATCCACGAGCAAAGAGCTGATGGAGCAAGTGTCCCTGTGGAACTCCAGGGGAGAAGCTTTCCTTTACGACAGCAAGGGAAAGACTTGAGTTGGGAGCTGGTAGTCAACAGAATGAACGTACCACACTTGATTTAATCAACACTCTGCCGATAGATAAATGCTGAATTAAATTACATCCCAAGCAACATCATATGAAGGTGTCTGTTTCCTCACATTCTTACCTAAACATTATACTATTGTACTGTTTTATTCATGTGGTTCTGGCATATACAAGGAGTTATCCCATAGTTTTACTTTGCATTTATCTTATGAAGAAAGTTGAATGTATTTTCTTTTTCTATGAACTATGTATTCACATATTTATAAAATTTTGTATTAGATTGTTGGTCTTTTTCTTATTGGTTAGGAGAAGCTCTTTATATATTACAGAAATTAGCCCTTTTTTCTGTAATATGTATCTTAAATAATTTCTAAGTTTTTATTTGATTAAAAACCTTTGTATTCTACCTGTTCAAAAAACATTTTTTGAGCTTTTATATTCGAGTTTATTCTTCATTTAACTTTTAAAACACTACTATAGTTGAATATTAAAACAAACAGTAGCAAGTAGTGAGCATATTATGATTATAGTCCTTCACTCAATCACTACTGCAAATAAAATGCCAGCAGTGAGTGTTATTCACTGGCCCCATTAGGAGGTCTGACACTGAACACCACCCCGGAGATGATGTTCATCATCCTCATATGCTTCTCCATTGCAATGGTGCCATCTTTCCTGATTTGGATCAATGTCCACTAGTTCTACCTGGTCCCTTTCATCAGTCTCTTCTACTTCCTTCCTCTCAGGTAGGAGTTTTTCCAGCAAAGAGAGTTTATCAGGGGAGAGAAAGCCATTCTCAGGAAAGTTTACCTTAAATTCAATGATTAGGCGACCTTTTTCATATGGTCTACGATAAATTGGCATGACTTCATTTAGCACACACTTGATACCTCCATGCTTGACAATCTGACCTGGATGAGAAGTGATGACTATGGTTCGGTTGTCAAGAGTAGATATTGGCTTTTGGAAGCCACACGATGCCTCAACCAGCTGTATGTCCATACACATGAAAAGGTCTTCTCCTCATCGAGTAAGAACAGCAATGGTCCTTCTGATCTAAAACGATGATAATATCTCCTGGCTCCAGTCCTGGTTCTTGGTCTCCTTCACCACGGAATGTTATCTTCTGGCCATCTTTCAAGCCTATGTCAACATGAACTTCTAGAATTTTCTTCTCTTGAACTATCTTCCTTCAGTTGCAGCATTTACATCTATCTCTAGGACTGATCTGCTCTCCATGGCCCTGGCACTCCATGCAGACAGACTGAATCTGCGGAACCATTTCAGGTCCTATTTGATGAATTCTTATTTGCATTCCAGTACCTCGGCAATTGGGACAGAACTCTACTGCTCCTTTCTTACCACCTCGGCCTTCACATTTGTCACAAGTCACATTCTTTTGCAGAGCTAGTTTTCTTGTTGCACCATTATATAAATCTTCTAAGGTTACTGTGAGTTGATTTTTTACACAACATTTTTACCTCTCCTTTCTCTCTGTATCCTGCCTCCTCCTCCAAAAAACATATCAAAGATGTCCATGGGGGAGCCAAAACCGCCACCTGCTCCACCTTCTTTAATTGCCTGCTCTCCTCCTTTGTCATATAAGTCCCTTTTCTTTGCATCAGAGAGCACTTCCTAAGCTTGAGAAATCTGTTTAAACTTCTCTCCTTCATTAGGATTCTTATCAGGGTGGTACTTCAAGGCCAGTTTCCTGTAGGCCTTTTTCAGTTCTTCTTGGGTGGCATTGGGTTTGACCCCCAGAACGTCATAATAAGTGGTTTCCTTCACCATTTCCTACAGCTGGTGAGCAGGCCGATGCTGGTGTGGGGGAGTGGGAAGGAGCAGGTTGCCGTGCGCAGCTCGGGCAGCCGCTGCTCCTCCGCCTTTTCACCGAGTGTTCTGGAAAGTTCCCCCCCCCAAAACATTTAAATAGTCCAATTTATTAGTCTTTTCTTTTATGGCTTCCAAAGTGTGTGACATAGTGAAAAAAGCTTTTTTTTTTTTACTCTAAAATTACAAAAAACTTATTCTAGTACTTTAATTGTTTCATTTTGTTCTTACTTTAAATCTTTCATTGATTTGGAATTTATTAAGGTAGGAGGAATAGAGTCAGTATACAGTTTTTTCTTCCCCACAGAGATACTCAGGTGTCCCCAAATTATCTATTGAATTAATCCACTTTTTAACCTGTTGATGGGCACGTCCCCTCTCTGCCATATACTAAATTCCCAGTTGTATTTGGATCTATTTTGGGATGGTCTATACTTTTTCAGTGATTTGTCTGTTTACTCATACTGTTACACTCCAAATTATGATACATTTTCATTTTCATAGAGCAAACCCACCTTTATTACTTATCTTTTTCAGAATGTCCTTGGCGGCTCTTACTTGTTTATTTTTCTAATGAACTTTAGAATGATTGTCCAGACCTAAAAGCAAGCCCTGGTTGGTATTTCTATTGTAGTTACACCTTTACCCCACCCTGAAACCCCGACAACCACTGATCTGTGCTCCGTTGCCATAGTTTTGTCTTTTTCACAATGTCTTACAAATGGAATCATACAGTATGGAAGCTTTGAGACTGGCTTCTTTCATTCTGCATAATGTCTTATGGTTCATCCAAGTCGTTATGCTCAGTAGGATTCCACTGTGTGGATGAACCACTGTTGTTTTTACCCATTCACTGAATAAACTCATGTTTGTTGATTATGATCAGAGTTGCTACAAACTTTTGTGCATACGTATTTGTGTGAACATAAGTTTTTATTTCTCTCTATTTACCCAGGAGTGAGATTGTTGTGTCATATGGTAAATGTTTGATTAACCTTATAAGAAAGAGATAAACCATTCTTATTGTTTGGAGTTTTATTTTTTATTTATTTTTTAATTATTCTACTAGATGTGTGTTGGTATTTCATTGTAGTTTTAATTTGTGTTTCTCTACTGGCTAATGATGTTAACAGCTTTTCATGTGCTTATTTGCCATTTCTATATCCTCTTTAGCAATGCTTCAGTTCAATTTTTTTGCCCATTTTTAATTGCGTTTTTTGAGTCATAAATGTGATTTGACAATTTTTGTTTTACCAGTTTGTACCTTGACTTTTCATTATCCTGAGTGCCTTTCACAGAACAAAAGTTTTGAAATTTCAGTGAAGTCCAGTTTATCATTTTTAAACTGCATCTTACTTTTGGTGTTTTGTCTAGGAAATCTTTGCCTAGCTCCAGGTCACAATTATTTCCCCACTATGTTCCTTTCTAAAAATTGTATGATTTTATGTATTTAACTTAGATTATGATCCATTTTGAGTTAATTTTTATGTAAAGGTTTAGGTCAAGTATCCTATTTTCTTTTTTGCATATGGATAACCAATTGTTGCAACACCACTTGTTGAAAACTGTCCTTTCTCCATTGAAGTGCCTTTGCACCTTTGTCAAAATCAATGAGGGTTTCTTTCTGGACTTTATATTCTGTCCATTGATCCATATGTCTATTGTTTCATCAATACCACACTGTCTTGATTACTGTAGGTTTATAATGTCTTTAAAGCATGTAGTTTAATTCCTCTAATGTGATTTTTCTTTTTCCATATTGTTTTGTCTATTCTAGTTCTTTGCTTTTGATATAAATTTATGAATCAGCTTGTCTATAGCTACAAAAATTCCTGCTGGATTTTGATTGATACTGCCTTAAATTTATACACCCCTTGGCAGAGAATTTAAATCTTTCCTATGTTGAGTCTTCTCATCCATGACTGTGATGTGTATCTCCACTTATTTAGGTCTGCTTTGATTTCTTTCACCAGTATTTTGTAGTTTGCAGCATACAGATCCTGTAAAAATTTGTTAGAGTTTTACCTAAGTATTGAGTTGGCCAAAAAGTTCATTTGGGTTTTTCCTTAACATCTTAAGGAAAAACCAGAATAAACTTTTTGGCTAATGCAATATTTCAAAGTTTTGGAACTATTGTAAATTGTATGCAAAAAATTTTTTGGTTTCCAGTTGTTCATTGCTAGTGTATAGGAATACAATTGATTTTTACGTATTGACCTTGTACCTGTGACCATGCTAAGCTCATGTGAGGTTTAAGAGTGTTAATTTTGGGGATATATTTCTTGGGATTTTTTATGTAGACAATCATGTTGTGTGAAAATAGTGACAATTTTACTCCTTCCTTTCCAATTTACATGACTTTTATTTCCTTTTCTTGCTTTATTGCAAGGGCTAAAAAGCTTCCATATAATGCTATAGGTGTGAGAGTCCTTGTGTAGTTCCCAGTCTTTGAGGGAAAGCTTTCAGGTTTTTACCATTAAGTATGATGTTAATTGTAGGTTTTTATAAATGCCCTTCATCAGGAAGAGGAAGTTCCCTTCTATTCCTATTTTGCTGAGACTTTTTTTTCATGAATGAATGTTGAATTTTTTCAAATGCTATTTCTGCATCAATTGATATTATCATATGGTTTTTCTTTTTTAAACTGTTAATATGGTGGATTACATTGATTTATGGATATTGAACCAGCTTTACATCCCAAGGATAAAATTCATTTGTTTATGGTATATTATCCATTTTATATGTTGCTGAATTTGACTTGCTAATATTCTATTGAGGATTTTTGCATCTATGTTCCTGAGGGATATTGATTTGTAGTTTTCTTTGGGGTACTATCTCTGCCTGGTTTTGGCATCAAGGTGATGCTAGTCTCATAAAATAAGTTGAAGAATGGTATCTCCTCTTCTCTTTTCAGGAAGAGATCGTGTAGAATCAATATCATTTCATCTTTAAATGTTTGGTAGAATTTGCCAGCAAAACCATCTAGGTCTAGAGAATTCTTTTTCAGAAGGTTTTAAACTACCAATTCAATTTATTTAGTAGTTAGAGAACAATTCAGGTTATCTATTTCTTCTTTTATTCCTGATATAGGTAATTTTTGTCTTCTTTGTCAAGTTTGCAAGAGGTTTATTATTTTTATTTATCTTTAAAAAATCCAGCTTTTGGTTTCATTGATTTTCTCTGTTGTTTTTCTGTTTTCAGTTTCATTTGCAAGTCATGTTTACATTTATTATCTCTCTCGTTTGGCCTACTTTGGTTTAATTTGCTCTGACTTTTCTAGTTTCTTAAGATAGAGGCTTGTATTATTGATTTGAGAACTTTTTTCTACTCTAAGCGTTTATTTAATACTATGAATTTCTCTTTAAGTATTGCTTTAGCTTCATCCTACAGATTTTGATATGCTGTATTTTAACCATTTATTTAATTGAAAATATTTTCCAATTCCTATTGAGACTTTCTCTGGATTCACCTATGGGTCCACCTGTGGATTATTTAGAACAGTTTTCTTTTTAATTTCCAAGTATTGAAGATGTTTCTGTTATGGTCCTGTTATTGATTTCTGGTTTAAATCCATTACCATCTGGGAACACGCTTTGCTTTATTTCAATTCTTTTACATTTTAAGGTTTGTTTTAGGACCCAACATATGGTCTTTTTTGGTGAATATTCCATGTACATTTAAAAAGAATGTATATTCTGTTGTTGTTGGGTGGAATGCTCTCTAAATATCAATTAGATTCTGTTGGTTGATATGTTATTCAGTGTTTATTAGTGTCCTTGTTGATTTTCTGTCTACTCACTCTGTTTATTAGTTAGAGAATAGTATTGAAGTCTCCATTTGCAGTTGTCGATTGGTCTATTTTCCCCTTCAGTTCTTTTGGGTTTTGCTTCATATATTTTGAAGCTCTCTTGTTAGGTGCATACACATTTGGGGTTATGTCTTCTTGGTGAATTGATCTTTTATCATTATGTAATGTTTCTCTTTATCCCTGATAATTTTCTTTTCTCTGAATCTACTTTTTCTGATAGTAGTATAGTCACTGAAACTTTATTTTGCCTAGTGTTTACATAGTATATCTTCTTCCATCCTTTAAATTTTAATCTGCCCATACTGTTATAACTGAGGTGAGTTTTTGTAAACAGTATATAGGTGGGTCATATTTTTTATTATCTGTTCTGAAAATCTCTTGTCTTTTAATTTGTGCATTTAAACAATTTATATTTAATATACTTATTGGTGTGCTTTATTATTTGGTTTTTGTTTATTTCTTATGTTTTTGTCCTTTTGTTTTCCCTTTCCTGCCTTCTTTTGTGTTATTTGAAATTTTTTCGTGGTCTATTTTATCTATTGTGTTTTTTGACTATACTCTTTGTACAGTTTTTTTAGTGGTTGCTCTATGGATTACAGTATAATTCTTAGAATCAATCTACTTATAATCAATATTTTACCATTTCAGATAGACTATAGAAGTCCTGCCACCATATAGGTCCTTTTTCTCCTCTATTTATATTTTGTTTTATGTTAAATATATTACAACTATATACATTGAAAACCCCTCTAGAGAGTGTTACGATTTTTGCTTTCAACCATCAAAAGATTTTTAAAGAACTCGAGAGGAAAATAGTCTTTTATATTTACCCAGATGTTTACCATTTCTGTTGCTCTTCCTTCAATACTGTTGTTGCAATTTTCCTTCTGTTATGTAATTTCCCTTCTATCTGAAGAACTTCTTTTAGCAGTTTTTTAAAGCAGGTCTGCTGGCAACTAATTGTCTTAATTTTTCTTCATCCGATATTGGATTTATTTCTCCTTCATTCCTGAAGGGTATTTTTTTTGCTATATATAGAATCTTGGGTTGAGTTTTTTCTTTCACTGCCTAAAAAATGTGAGTTCACTTATTTTTGGCCTCCATGATTGCTGACAAGAAATCTGGAGTCATTCAAATTTCTGTTTCCCATAACAGGGGTCAGCAGCATTTTTCTGTGTAGGGCCAGATATTAAATATTTTTGGCTTTGCAGGCCATATGGCTTTGCCACAGCTACTTAACTCTGCCATTGTGACACTAAAGCAGTTATACACAATACATAAAGGGATAGTTATAGTTATGTTTCAATAAAACTTTATTTACCAAAACAGACAGTGAGATTTGGTGCATGGGCCATAGTTTGCTGACCCCTGCCTATAAGTAATGTGTCACTTTTTCTTTGGCCACTTTCAAGATTTTTTTTCTTTGTCTTTAGTTTCCAGCAGTTTGATTATGATGTGTCTTATTATAGATTTCTTGGATTTATCCTGTTTGTAGTTCATTCAACTTCTCAAATCTGTGAGTTTATATCTTTTGCCAAATCTGGGAAGTTTTCAACCATTATTTACTGATATATATATATATATAAACACACACACACACACACACACACACACACACACACACACACACACCCCACAGTCTTTCTCATCTCCTTCCAAAACTCTAACACAAAAGGTAAACCAATAGTCCGACAGTTCCCTGAGGTTCTGTTTTTTTTTTTTTTCAATCTTTTTCCTCTCTGTCATTCAGATGAGATAATTCCAATTGTTCTATCTTTAAGGTCACTTAACTCTTTTTTTCTGAGATGTCCATTTTGCTATTTAACCACCCAATGAGTTTTCTATTTGGGTTTATGTTACTTTTCAGTTCTAAAATTCCCATTTATTTCTTCTTTATATTCTCTACTTATTTTCTGGTACTTTCTGTGCTTCTGTTTATTTTAAGAGTGTTTACTCTTACTTCTTGGAATAATTTTATAAACTGTCTTTGTCAGGTAACTTCATCATCTAAGTATGCTTTCCCATGAAAGTTGAGATTTTTCTAGTTCTTATTATACCAGTCAATTTTGGGTTATATTCTGTACATTTCAACTATTATGGTATGAGTCTCTGGGTCTTGTTTATATCCCAAGGGAAATGTTGGATACTTTTGATTTAGCAGACAATCAACATAGTTGGGTTCAAGCTATAAGTTCCAACCACATTTTGTGAGTTGTGATTTCAATGTTAGTTGTTTCAAAGACTTTGTTCCCTACCAGGAGCTGTCCTGTGTGCGGACTGTCCAGTGGCCACTCTGGGACAGTCTACCTCAAAGTCTTTGGCATACTATTTAGGATCAGATCCATGTGTACACAGCTTGAGGGTGAGTCTAGGAATTCATGAACAACCTAATGGGATTCTCCCTCTCCACCATCTCCCTGGGCTTCACCTTTTCAGTCCTCTGGCCAGAAATCTAGGGCTTTACTAACCTTGCTCTGTTGGGCAGATCTGATGACTGTCTACCTCAAAGGCTACAGCCATAGGTCAGAGAGACACACAGAGAGAGAGAGAGAGGGAGAGAGAAAAGCACCAGGGGTTTGCCACACCCTCTTGGGCCCACAAATATTCCTAGTGGTGATGAAGTTTCCCTTCCCTCATGGTTTTAGGCACCTGTGGGCCCTGCTGTTTCTACCATCACCACCACAGGATTGCCAGGGGCCTGGGGTATAGGGAACAGAAAAAAGAAGAGTGGGGCATTTCCTTTACTCTCCCTAAGTATCGGAAGCCCCCTTTGCTTCCTTCTTGAGCTACAACTAGATAGGCTCTCCTGGGCTCTCTCTTTCCACATGCTAGTGCCCCATTCTTAGTTTCAGGCTGTCTTGAGTTCAAGCTCAAAGATGAGGAAAGATGGTGTTCATAGCTGCTTCTGTAGCACTTCTAATTCTGGTTCTTCTTCCCCAGTCTGTCTGCTACTATTTCCTTTTCAGAGTCCTCGAATTGCTGTCCAGCATCGCTCTGGGTTTTATAGCTTCTTTGTGTGGTCACTTCATCTTGCCCAGAGCCAGAACTAATTCCATTCATTTTTGCTCATTTTCCAGATGCCATCCTTTCTGTCCCTTATTGTCTTTTCAGCAGGTTTGCTCTCGTTCAGTCTGTTTCCAATATGACTTCATGTCTCTAATGGCTTTATTTTGTTTTTCTACTTCTTTCCTGAGCTCTGCCTACTCTTGTTTTACTCCCCTTTGATGCCATGCTGTACCTTTCCTGAGACTGTGCATCTCTGCTTTGAGGTTTTATTTTAAAGAGACATTTATTTTATTAATATTTTTGAGTTCATGGTAATGTTTTTCGCAATTTTTAGTGGCTCCATGACATTTTTCTGGTGGGTATTCTAAATCCATTTGTTTCTATTTGGCTTCTACTTTTTTCTGTATTGTTATACTCATTTGATTTTGGTTCCTCTTGTTGTTCCTAATTTTTCTTTGAAGGAATTTCCTAAAGGGGACAGTCCAAGGCAGTGTTTCTGGTTAACAGGAATTTCCCCTGAATCACAGTCAAGGTCCTTATCACAGGGAGTTGAATGTTTCCATGAACCTTTACTTCTCCCCAGCCAATAGAAATAAGAAGCTTCAGGGATGCTATCAATTCAATGTCTTCTATCCTCTTCTCTGACCTTCTCCCACATCCAGTTCTCTAAACCAGCCTTGAATCCTGGCAGTTCTCTGATGCCAGTCTGTTATCCTGTTTCCTTTGTCCCAAACATAAGTGGATTGGTTTTGCACCTCAAGGCATATGCTCTCTGTTGTGATGAATTAAACTCTGCAGGCTTTTCCTGATCTGCAGTTGAAGACATACTCTTTAAGCATCTTCCCCTAACCCTGTTGGATCTTCCTGCATTGGGCAGCCCTTCTTCAGACACTATTATAGGAGAGTGGAGATACTTTCTGGATACCAAGCTTAGAGTTTGAACTGAAGGGGATAATATCATATTTACTCCATATTATTATAACCAGAGTTTGGATAGGCTCATTTTGATACACATTATCAAATTGCCCTCAGGAATCTTAGATGTCCTTACAATTTTTTTAAATAAATTTAACCTGATGTGCTAGGGAAGAAGTATGTGGGGAGACAGTAAATATGAAAAAACAGAAAGACGGGCTGGGAAGGTGAGCTGCTTAGCTGTAGCCATCCTTCATTGTCAGGTAGGCAGTTAGGAAGCAGGGCAGGGAATCATATGAGGGCAGAGAGAGCTGTTGGAGACAACAAATGACCACTTAATTAAAGTGTTCCATGCTCTGAAGGCATTTTTTTTTGGTCAGGAATATGAACTCCCACTCAGGGCAGGCTGGGCAATGAACCCAAATATTCCCGAGAGGGGATTATTTGCAAGGACAAGAAGCTTGTTCTCTTGGGAGGGATCCATTCCCAGGGATGGACAGCATAGATCCTGGCATCTGCCTTCTAGCTGCTTGTGTCCCTTGGTGCTGTTCTCTAGTTGGGACCCCCACGAATCTGTTTCTCTCCACGTGTATGGCAGCTCTTCCTGTACTAGAAGCCAGAGTGCTTCAACAGAAGGCTTTCCCAGCAACAGCTCCTTGTGTGCCAGCTCTGGAGAGGATGGCCGACCCTGGTGCTCCCTGGACGGAACCCTATCTGGGTCAAAGACTACAGCTCCC
Organism: Leucopleurus acutus; assembly: GCF_964270905.1. Taxonomy (NCBI): domain Eukaryota; kingdom Metazoa; phylum Chordata; class Mammalia; order Artiodactyla; family Delphinidae; genus Leucopleurus; species Leucopleurus acutus. Next base: position 188,265,419 of record NC_139143.1, on the reverse strand, counting down.
AGGACCAGACAGGGACCTGGGGGGCTGGTCTGTGCACAGGGGTAGGGTGTATCCGCTGTCCATGGTCCTCAAACAAAATTTCCAGAAAAGGCATTGTTGTTTCTTTTAATCATGGCACCCAGGTGTCTTTTAGACGGTTGCTCCCAATAATTTTTAACCAAATGAATGAACAGGCTGTGAGTGAAGTGAAAAAGGGAAGAGTGAGAAGGAAAGAGAGTTGTGCTTTTAAATTATCATAGAGCAAATGGAATCCTGACTTAGGTTTCACAATTTAGGTAGCTGATACGGTGTGCTATTGACAAACCTTTCACATTTCTAACGGTTACATATTTCTCCCTCTGGGATATAACTAATTCTACCCCACTCCCAATTCTACACTTATGGGGCTGAGGTCCAGGCGCGCTCCCAGAAAGCCTAAAGTACTTTTCTGTACCTCTGAGATCTGACCCACAGGGAACCTAGCCCTCCTTCCAAGTCTCAGAGAGCATCCCCAAGTTTTAATCATCCTGAGACTCTCTCTAGCTGAAGGGCAGACACGACCTTGAGACATCTATAAGAGGAATGATTAGATTCAGAGAAAGAGAGGCCAAGGGCGAGGATGTTGAAGGGGTTTTGGACCTGAGGGTCAGTGATGGGTGTCATTGAGCACAAAGAGGGAATAAGAAGATGCTCGAAGGTTCAGCGTCATTGCTCCCTCTCCTGGAAAGCAATCAGCAGCTGCTGACTTACAGGGCAGCACTGGGGCCAAGGTTCATGTTGAATCTACCCACACACCCTAGGACTCCAAGCTGCCCAAGTGGGGGACCTTCAGGACTTGGAGCTGCAGACAGTTGATCTCTGTTGTCAGCTCAGGATTTTTGTCTGGGTATGAATGATTAAATGAGATAATACCTGTGAAGTATTTAGCATAAGGCCTAACCCACAGAAAGTACTCAATACGTGGTGTCTATTATTGTTACTTTGGTTATTATTACTTACACCTTTTATAGAGCCTCTTGTGGCTTTACTATTACTTCTAAATATTAACAACAATTCTGTTCATTCATTCAGTCACAGACCTATTTATGCCAGGCATTCTACTAGGCTGGTGGATACACAACTGAAAGGCATGGCCCCTTGTTCTCCAAGAGTTCACCATTGGAGAGGAGGTGGGCAGATAACTGACAGACACCCTGTAACAGAGCAGCTGCAGTGAGGATGGGAGTGTGTGCCAGGAGAGCACAGGGGAAAGCTGCTGTCAGGCCTCCTGGGGGAATCAGGGAAAGTCTCAGAGGAGGTGGCCTCTCAGATGACACCCAAGGAAAAGTAAGGGTAACCCCCAGATAACTGAGGGAGCATCAGCTTGTGAAAGAGCTGGGAGGAGGGAAAGAGAATCAGTTGCTCACTGCCTGCTGTGTGGGGCCCCAGCTCTGGCAGTTTCCATGCTGTCACTGGAGGTGAGAAAGGTGGTAGAGAAACAAATGATCAAGATGTGACCCTGTTCCTGGAACTGGTCATGCATCCTTCTGTGGGGAGCACGGCGCCCTTCTCCCTCCTGGGGACCGATCCTGTGGGAAGGGAAGGACCCCTTTGTTTGGGGGCACAGGGGAGAAAGGCTTGTGATTGGGAAAAGATAACGACGGGCCTGTGAGAGGAGAAAGGGGGCCAAGGTGGGTTCCGAGGAGGTGTCTGGCCCATGAAAGCTGACCTCGGCGCGGCTACTCACTCTGCTTTCCCAACCTCTGAGCCTGAGCCTAGAGCCTCGGGGGTGCTGAGCGCAGCTGTTGGCTGTACCTGTTGAAAGAGTGAATAACCTCAGATTGGTCTCTGTGACCTTAAGGAAGTTACTTAACCTCCCTGTAGCAGCCTATACTCCTCTGCAAAATGGAATGACAGTATCACTGAGGGTTAAATGAACGAATACACGTAAGCACTTAACGTGGTGCCTGACGCACAGGAAACCGCTTACAGCTTTGCTCTCATTGCTAGCTCAGAGACTGCCCAATCAGAGGTGTTTTAGAATGAGCTGGAAACAACTCTTTGCCAGTGTGTCTTCATCATGCTTGGATGCTTTCAAACACGGGAGGTGGAGGAGATGGCAAAGGCTGGAAGCAGTTGAGCCAAATGACGTTTATAGGGCAGATGTCATATCTGAGCCCGTGCTCTTGGTTAGTGGCTGGTCGGCTGGGTGCCTCTCCTGGGCGGTTGACTGATGTGTCCTGAATGGAGCACAACATTGGACAACTGAACAGGGAGGCCAAGGGTTTCATGACACTTTGGGGAGTATTTATGAGAGATGCTTATTTTGCTTATAGAAGAATATATTGTAACCAGAACTAAGTATCACTGATTTGTCTCTGTCCCTGCCTGCTTTGGGCACATTTCTTGATCCTCTTAAAGCCCTGGGGAGAGGCCAGAGCTTTGCTTATAGGGGCCCTTCCTACCACTAAAGCCCTACTGGCTAGTGAGCCACATGCCTATCATGCGGTAGGAGGAAGCCCTGGGGAAAATGGGCAGGTGTGGAGCTAGTATGGTTGAAAGGAAGAAGAAAAAGACCTTCTGCAAAGTCAATGTCAGAGCCCAGTGCTCCCAGGCTATGCCAGGGAGTGCCTCCCTGCTCAGAATTTACTGCTGCTCAAAGAACAGGCTGTGTTCCTCCCAATGAAGCAGAAATCGCACTGCATCATCACAGGGAAGCACAATTCTGTACCAGTGGCACACGTAGTTTCCTGGCTTCCCCGTGTTGAGTGGGTCAGTCAAGACTTCACTGGGGGATGTGAACTCAGTCCATGACAACTGAGCTGGGAGCCTCTCCTGGGGGGTGGTCAGTATATCCTGAATGAAACACAACATTGGGCAGACTTAATGGAGAAGGGGAGGTTAGTGAGTTTTGCTACCATTTGGGGGGGATATTTATGAGAGACACTTACCTTGGTTAAAGAAAAATGTAGTGTGACCAGAGATAAGTATTACTGATTTTTCTCCTCCATTTTGGTATTAAATGAATCACAGCTACTACAAGCTCTGACTGTATTAATGGGGTTTCCTTCGATGACTGCTCAGCCGGGGGAGCCACCAAATTGGAATTCCATGGGAGAGGATTATTGGATGTGACAAATAGCAGAGGAGTGTTTTTCCTGAGCTATTTTAGGGCATTGCATAAAACGTTGTAAAAAAGGAGAACCCTTCTCTTCTGCAGCCAAGATTCTTCTTATTGTTATTCAATGGCCGCACCGACTACCAATGAAAGCCAGCCCTCGGGTGCTTTACCTGCTCGAGCCTTATTTCCTGCTCCATCCCTAAGTCCCGGTACAGTGCCTGGCACATGCAGGTGTCTCAGAATGTATTTGTTGGATGGACAGATGGATGGATGAATGAGTAGTGACTGGTGAAGAAGCATTTGGTAGGGAAAACTAGGAAAAGATGAAAGCAGCATGAAGTCATGTGTGCTGGATGGGTAGAAATGGACAGTTGAAGAGCCTCAAAGGCCTTATTGAATTGCAAGGAATTTTGATTCATTAAATTAAAGAATATTTGGGGGTCATCTTCTTATACCAAGTACATTTCCTGTCCTCACAGAATCTACATTTTAGTAGGGAAGGTAGACATTGAACAGTTACACAGTTAATTACTTAAGTGCAATTGTGGTGGGCGCTTCAAAAGTGAATATGAAAACGTGAGGACCTAATGTGGTACAGGGATGATAGAAGATTTATCTGAAGAAGTGACATTTACATAAAGATCTGAAGGAAAGATGAGTATTAGTTAGTAAAGAGGGAAAATATAATGGGAATACACATACATTTGTTCGTTCATTCATTCATTCATTCAGCAAATATTTATTGAGCACCCATTATGTTCCAGGCATGTTCCAAGTGCTGGGGAGATTCAGCAGTAAGCAAAATAAGGCCCTTGCCCTCAGTCGTCTTAAAACAAAGTATAGAGTTTTGTGCATCTTTTGCTAGATTTATTCTCAGAGAGTTGATATTTTTGATGATACACTAAATCTTATCTTTCAAAATTTTTGTTTTGTATTTTATGGTTGCTAATATAGAGAAATGCAATTCATTTCTGTATGTTGCCTTTGTATGCAGTACCCTTGCTAAATTTTTTTTTAATCTAATAGCTAATCTGAATCTTTTGTATTTCTACATATATAATCATGTAATCTGCAAATAATGAACGTTTTATTTCTTCCTTTATGATCTTTATACCTTTGATTTCTTTTTCTTGACTTATTACAATGGCTAGGACCTCCAGTACAATATCAAATAGAAATGGTGATTGTGGGCATCTATGTCTTGCTCCTGATATCAGAAGGACAGCTTCCAGTAAGTCATCCTTAATTATGGTATTTGCTCTAAGGTTTCAGAATGCACTTTTTTTTTTCATCAGAGTGAGGGAATTGTCTTCTATTCCCAGTTTGCTCAGTGTTTGATTGTTCATTGTAAATGAATATTGTTGTCAGTTCCATGTGGATGAAAACTTTTTCTGATCTTTCCGAGTTGAGATAGAATAGCACACAGTCATCAAATCAATCACCCTATGACACGTATCTGGGGCTGTTATAAAATCTGCTCGAGGAAACACACCTGCATGTTGGCTGTGGATGGGTGAGACTGCCGCTCAGAGGTTGCAGTAGTCAACAGTCATCCTTCAGGATCCATCTGTTTTCTGAAGGATCTACACCAGTGAATTAAGTGATGACATAATGGGGACCACCACCCCTGCTTCCTTTGGATCCCTCAAGATGACACTCATCTCTGCCATTCCCCTGACATTGTTGGTTTTCTGTCTTAATCAGCATGGAGAGGGGAGTAATTTCAGAGATTTCTGTTTGGTCTTCCCTCATTGTACCTCAGAGACCAAGGACCCAATGTGGGCTGTGCCAGTTGCCAAATAGGTTAATCCCATACATTTGAGGATGGGGGAAATGATCATCTGATGGACCCACAGATCCAGTGGACCCACTGTAAGTGAGCTTTGGGCAGGATTCCATTTATTACCAGGCCTCCATTCTAACAGGAGGACGACGATGACACTCAAATCACTCTGAGCCTCAAGTCATCCCTGTGTCCAACAGTCCTTAAAATTTCTGGGTCTACACAGTGTGTGCACAGATACCCAAATAAATGGCAGTAGGAAGGACTTGAGGAATCATCCCAGTGTATATACTTGCTGTGGGATTGTAGGGTCCTTTCTCTTGGGCACCTGGCCATCTCTTCTTCCAGGGAGTTCCCGGTATAAAAATTTGCTCAGGTCCAGAAATTAGGTAAGGGGTTATGACTTTATATTGGGGTAATTGCCCTGCCCTCAGCCTCCCAGGCATTCATCCTCGATTTCCTCTGCTGAGCAAGCTTATCGGCTGCCCCTCTTTCTTGCCGTGTGTTCTAGCGATCTTCTCTGTAACTCTCTGCAGTCTTTGGCTGCCACTCTGACCTTGCTGCTTGTTTCAATAATTGTGACCCCTGTTTCTGGTGGCTAAGCACTGTCACCTCTACTGCTTTGGCATCCTGTCATCCCATTGCTATCAGCAAGCCAAGTTCTCTAACAGCCTCTCCTTCTGACAGCCCTCCAGTCCTGGCTACAAAGGAGCCATGGTCACTGCTGAACTTTGTAGTGATGCTGGCGCCCTCTCATTGGCACCTTCCTTGTGACCTTGGAGAACACTGTCCCGTGTTTCTTCCCACGAGAACCTCATCAGCAGGTGTTCTGGCCATGGGTGGTATGTCTGCTTCTCGTGGCCCTTTCATCCTTTCCTCTGCCATCGGCCATGACAATCCTGGCATTTAAACTTCCCTTTTTGAATATTTTTAGGAACCATCCCAGTAGAGAGTTTACACCATCTCCTCGGGTCCTTGCCAGAGTATAAGATCTCAGCAGAGAGCCCCTCTGCTCTGTGATGTGTTCACTATTCAACTTGAAGATGAGGCCCCCTTGACCAAGCACCCTCAGAATCCATCCACCAAGTCTTTTCTCCTTCCTGCTGGTGCTTGTTGACTGGGACTTACCGTTCCTTTGGGGTGCAGTCTCTCCTTTCTTATCAGGCCAGCACACGCCCCCGGGATTATGCTGTTACTTAACCCTAGTTATCAGCCCAATATTCAGTAGGGGAGGTGGGAACATTTCCTGCATTGAGGCCTCTGCATTGCTTGCCAGCACAGAGTGGGCACCAGCTCTTCCTAGGGAGGAGGGGGCACTTCTGCAGGTTTGGGAGGTTCCAAGTTGTCTTGGAGAATCGGAGTCTTTGGGGGCATCTGCCTGGATGCCTCCTTTCCACATGTCAGGGTTTCCAATTTTCCCAGCTTGGTCCCTGGTCCTGGTGTCACAAGTGTGGGTTCGTGGGCATTTAAACTGCTCTGCAGTTCAGTCACTTCTCTGTTAGATCCTGGGCTCAGTCTGCACTGCAACCAGAAGGCTCTCTGGCTTTCACATCTGGCTTTCAATCACCTATTACTTGCCCTCAGTTTTTCATTACCTTCCAGTAAAGCAGGGGTCAGCAAACTCTTAAAGGGACAGGTAGTAAATGTTTTAGGCCTTCAGGCCATACAGTCAGTCTCTGCCTTTGTGAAAGCAGCCATAGGTAGGAGCAAGTGAATGGGTGTGACTGTGTGTCAATAAAACTTTATTTACAAACACAGGTGGCCGCCTTTGGGCAGTTGTTTGCCTATCCTAGCTGCAGAGCATCAGAGGCAACAGCCATGCCATCCCATAATCCCAATTTGATCGCTCTGACACTGCTGGGGGAATGTAAATGGTAGAGCCCCTTTCTGTTTCTTTTTGAGTCACACTTTGTTATTTGCATTTTTCTAGTGCTTCATCCATTTCACCTGCATTTTCAAAGTGGGTGGTATAAAAGTGTTTATAACATTCTCCTATCTCTTTAATCCTCATTTCATCTGTACTTTTGTGCCTGTTTTGTTCCTAAGATCGTTTAAATGTACCTTCCCTCTTTTCCTCTTGCTAAAAATTGCTAGCGTTTTGCCAGTATTCGATTTTTCAAAGAATCAACTTCTAACTTCATTGATCCTCTCTGTTGTATGTTTGTTTTCTACTTCATAAATTTCAGCTCCAGTCTCTTTTCTTTTTCTTTCTTTCCCCCTCCCTCCCTCCCTCCCTCCCTTCCTTCCTTTTTCTTTCCTTCTACTCTCTGTGTTGATTAATTATTTTTTTGTTTTTACTCTTTAATTTTTTTCTATTACTTAACTCATTATTTTCTACCCGTTCTTCAATTTTTAAAAAATATATATTTTTTCCCTCAAAGTGCTATTTTAGGCACACCCACAAGTTTAATCAGAGCATTTCCACTGTCACTTAGTTCAATATATTATCTGATTTTCAATTTTATTTCTTCTATAAGACTCATGGCTTGTCTGAAGTATTTAAAAGTTTCCAAATATATGGGGAGGGCAAAGACTTCCATAATAGAAATCCTAGAAAACTCTTACTCCAGAAATCCACATGGTTTTCTCCCCCACCTCCTTCAGATCTTTGCCCCAAGTTCACCTTCTCAGGAGAGAAATCTGCCTCTTGAATTGAATATTTCATCAGTATGTAGTGACCCCCTTTACCTCTAGGAACTCTTTTGGCTTTAAGGTCTATTTTATCTATTTTCTTGATTAATACTTGGGTACTTGGTATGGTATATCTATTTTCTTGATTAATACTTGGGTACTTGGTATGGTATATCTTTCCATCTTCTTACCTTAAACATTTAATTTCCTTATGTTTTAGCTCTACAAAGTTTAAACAGCAAGATTTTATTTTTAATCCAGGCTGACAATCTCTTCTTTTAACTTATGAACTGAGTCTGTTTATATTGGCTACGATCATTGATCAGTTTAAGTTCATTTTTACCATCTAGTACTTTCCATTTGTACTTGCCATGTTTTCAATGGATTGAGCCTTGTGTTTTCCCTTTTCCATTAAAAAAAAAGTCTATGGTTTGGAAGTTGTCTTCCTTATTTATATTTCTTTAATGGTTACCTTAGAAATTTTGACATAGATATTTAACTTAACAGAGTCTAAAATTAATCACTAGCTTGATCATCCTCCAAACAATACAAGAAACAACACAAGGAACTCGACTGTGACCAACCCCCACCCAAACCCTCCCCATCTGACTCATATGTTCTTGCTACAAAGATGTTGATTGTATCTTGATATTTTAATATCCCACAATATAGATATTATTGTCATTATCACTTTCACAGCTAGTATTTTCATTCTTTCCTTCCACAGATATTTATTGACCATGATGTGTCAGGCACTGTTCTAGGCACTTGGGATACATAATGAGTGGAACAGACAAAGGTCTCCACCCTCATGGACTTTATATTCTAGCTGGAGGGGTGACAGATTCTAAACAATAAGCATAATCCATGGGCAGATGTTATAAGATGTTAGAAAGGGATAACTGCTATGAGAAAATGGTAGAACAGGATAAGGGGGCTGGGAACACAAGCTGCAGGTTTCTGTGGGTGGTCAGGGCTGACTTCAGTGAAAGGGGTGAGATCTGGGACTGGAGGGAGTGAGGAGGGAGCCATGTCCACCTGGGGGAGGAATATGGAGGGGGAGGGGCAGCCATGCAGAGTCTTAAGGTGAGAGCATGCTTGGCATGTTCAAGACGTCAAGGAGGCTGGCATGGCTGGGGCAGAGTGAGTGAGGACATGAGGGCAGGGAGGAGGTGGAGGGCCAGGTCCCAGAGGGCTTGTAGGCTGTGCACTGTAAGGGCTTTGTCTCCTTCACACCTGAACACAACGGAGAGCCACTGGAAGGCTTTGAGTGTAACAGCAATGGGATCTGCCTTATATTTTAAAAGATCCCTCCCACTGCTGTGTTGAGAACAGACCATGAGAGGAGGAAGAAGGATCAACGTAGATGTCTTAGTTAGTTTGAGCTGCTATAACAAAAGACCACAGACTGGGGGGATTTGAAACAACAGACATTTATTTCTTACAGTTCTGGGGGCTGGAAGTTCAAGAGCAGGGTGTCATCATGGTCGGGTTCTGGTGAGAATCCTCTTCCAGGTGCAAACTGATGACTTCTTGTTGTATCATCACAAGGTGGAAATAGAGTGAGAGAGCTCTCTGTGGTCCCTTTCATAGGGACACTAATCCTGTTCATGAGGGCTCCACCCTCATGACTTATTCACCTCCCAAAGGCGCTACCTCCTAATGCCATCACATTGGGGCTTAGGATTTCAACATATGAATGGAGGGAGGGACAAACATTTGTTCCATTGCATGGGGGAGACCAGTTAGGAGGCTAATGTAGTAATCCAGGCAAGACATGGTGGTGACTTGGGTCAGGGTGTAGCCAGGTAAATAGTGATAAAGGTTCCAATAGTGAGTGTAATCTGAAGGTGGCACAAATAGATTTCCTCAAGGATCAGGTGTAGGGTAGAATTAAGCATGTTTCTGAGTGTTCTTGTCCTGAGCAGCTGGAAGAGTAGAGTGGCCATCAACCGAGGTAGGGAAACTGTAGGAGGAAGAGGTTTGGGGGGAAGAGGGGGAATTCTGTTTCAGGCATACTGAATTTGAGATGTCTCGAAACTCAGATAGGCAGTTGGATACCCAAGTCTGGAGTTTCAAAGGTAGAGCCAGGTTTTGTGGGCCTGAAGCTTATACATTTTTAAGAGCCTTCTCTAAGGAAGAAAATGCAAAATTACATACAAGAGAGGTCCAGAAACTTTAGCTCCATGAGCTTGATAGAGAGCTGCCTTTGGGAGGGTTGAGAGGGAAGTCCATGCTGGAAATATAAATGTGTATGACATCAGCACGGAGGTGGTATTTCTTGTCATGAGATTGGATTTATTCAAGTTCTAACCCCAGCACCCGTGACCTTATTGGGAAATAGTGCCTTTGCAGGTGTAATCAAATTAAGACGAGGTCATATTGAATTAGGGTGGGCCCTAAAGCCAATATGATTGTTGTCCTTATAAGAAGAGGAAACGTTGGAAACACACACAGGGGAGAAGGCCATGAAATGATGGAGACAGATATTGCAGTGATGCAACTTCAAGCCAAGGAACATCAAGAATTGCCAACAAATACCAAAACCTGGGAAGCAACAAGGAAGTGTTCTCCCTTAAGCCGTAGGAAAGAGCATAGTCCTACCAACACCTTGACTTCAGACTTGTAGGCTCCGGAACCATGAAACCAACCTAGGAAACTAACACAATGACAGAGGGAGTGTGGAAGAAGAACACCAGGATCAGCCCTGAGGCTCATCAGGGAAAGATGAGATACAGGAGAGAAGGTGGAGAACATGAGACCATGGGGTGGGAAGGGACACTGAGGAGGGCAGGGTTCTGATGGCAAGTGAACTAAGAATATCAAGGAGGAAGGAGTGAAATGCCACCTCCAGGTCACACTCCAGGAAGACCGAGCATTGACCACTGGATTCAGCCCTGAGGAGGTGATGGGCAAGAATAGCTTTGGTGGAATGTTGGAGGTGAAGGTGTTTTTGAAGTTGGTTTAAGAGAGACCCGGGGAAGAGAAATGAGGGGAAGAAGGTGAAGATGGCCATTTTTAGGGTTGACTGTAAAGGAAAGCAAAAGAATGAGGTGGTGGCTGTCAGAGACATGGAGACAAGATTTTTTTTAATGGAAGAAATAACGGCATGTTTGGATACAAATGGGAATGATCTGGTAGAGACTGAAATATTGATAATAGAGGAGACAGAGGGGAGAACTGCCCAAGGCATGTCCTTGATTAGGTGAAGAGGAGCAGAGCTTGTATATGGGAGGAGGGACTTCTCACATCCACCCTCAGTTTTACCACTTCCTTTGTCACCATTTATTCTCACATCTCAGACCTTCCTTCTGGGATCATTGTCCTCTTCCTGAAGTACATCCTTGAGAAGATTCCTTAACGTAGTCTTGTTGGTAGTGAACTCCCTCAGGTTTGGTTTTGTTTCTGTTCCGTTGCTGTAAATATCTCCATTTTATCCTCCTTCTTGAAATATTGTTTTGTTGGATGTATGATTTTCGGTTGACAGTTATTTCGTCTCAGCACAGGAAAATCCTAGTCGGTGTCTCCTGGGGCTTATTGTTACAGTTGAGAAATCAGCTGTTGGTCTAATTGTCATTTCTCTTTTCCCGACTGCAGCTGAGGTGGCCTCTTTGTGTTCTGCGTTTTCACTACCATGGGCCAGGCAAGGGTTTGTTTTTGCTTTTACTGATTCGGATTCATTGGGCTTCTTGAATCTGTGGGTGGCCGGATGCCTTTCAGAACTTCTGAGTTCTAAAAAATTCTCAAACTCAGTTATTCCCGTTGGCTTATCCTTCTCTCTCCCTCTTGGATTTGGACCATGTGTAGTATACTCTATTTCCTGCATCTTTACCTGCAGTTCATCTTTTCCAACATTTTCCCTGTCTATTGATCTTCTTAGTAATATCAAATGATATTCTCTCTTTGACTGTCTAATATTTCCTTTACATTGAGTTTGAAATTTTTAATGATTGTATTTTTATTTCAAGAAGTTCTATTTACCTTTTTCTTCAAATCTGCCTAGTCAGTTTTGAGATTCTCTTGTTCCCTCCTCATACTTTTATTCTTCCCCATTTCTTTCCTTAAACAGATTAAATAAACTAATCTTATATTCTGTTTCTGATCATTCCAGTATCTGAGGCTTTCAGTTCTGATTCTCAACTTCTTTTGTCTGTGCTAATTCTTGTTTATGGAGAATTGTTTCCTCTTGTGCTTGGTGATTTTTTCTTATGACCTTGTGCCCCAAAAGCTGCACCAGAGATAAAATCAAAGTGCTTTAACTCCACTTAATGCATCTCCATCCTTCCTGAATGTGCCCTTAAAATCCAAGGAGTGTGATTAGCTTCCCTATAATCTAAGCTGCGGATGTGTTTAAGTCAAACAGGTAGAATTAACATCTTGAAAAAAATCCTGAACTCTTGGGACTTCCCTGATGATGCAGTGGTTGAGAATCCACCTGCCAGTGCAGGGGACACGGGTTCAATCCCTGGTCCGGGAAGATCTCACATGCCGCAAAGTAACTAAGCCTGTGTGCCACAAGTACTGAGCCCGTGCGCCACAACTACTGAAGCCCGTGTGCCTAGAGCCTGTGCTCTGCAACAAGAGAAGCCACCGCAATGAGAAGCCCACTCACTGCAACGAAGAGTAGCCCCTGCTCGCCACAACTAGAGAAAGCCTGCACGCAGCAACAAAGACCCAACGCAGCCAAAAATAAATAAATTTATAAAAAAAGAAATCCTGAACTCTAAATTAATAACTTAATGTAATTTCTAATTATGTTGAGGTTTTAAAATCTCCTTCCCTAGGTGAACATAAACTGTGACTAAATATTGTCTAAATAATTAAATTTAATGTTTTTTAATAATTAGGACATTGCAGTTGTGTTCATAATTAAACATTTTCCCCCCTGCCTGTAAGACCTGTTTCATTAGTGGAAAGAACTTTGAAAATTTTAAGTCAAACTTAGAACCAAAATATTCTCAGATTGCTTTTTAAAATGTTGCCACTTTAAGATGCCAAATTGTCCCATCTTTTAGCAATAAATTTTTGCCTCAGGCTTTAATTTTCTCAGTTGGAAAACTCCCTCATGTTTCTCCCAGGGCTAATCTCTCTAGAATCACAAACCTGAGAGCTGAAGGGGCTTAGAGGTCCATCCCTCCCTGGAAGCTGACAACCAGACATCCAGAAAAATCTAACAAACACCCCATATATGTGGGATGGTATTGGCATGGGGGGGGGTCCCTTTGATTACAGAAGTGATGCACCATCTCTTCCATGCGTAACCCCAAATTCATTGCTACTGAAGTTCTATAATGCCAGGGCTTGCAAAAATGTCCCTTTAATAGGAGATGGAATGAAATCTCATATAATGACGATTATTTCAATATGAAGACACACCTTATTATGAAAATACACACACACCTGGTAAAAATACAGATGGTATAAAAGGATAGGTAATAAAAATTGTCTCTCCCACCACCTCCCCCACACCCATGCTAAGAGGGAACAGGCATCACAAATGGTTTTTAGGCTGTTGGTGGGGGTGTCCCAGCCCTCCCCTCCCCTCCTCCCCACCCTTTCTCTTCTGGCTTCTAGGCAGGGAGCAGGCATGGAGATTGGACTCGTGGTCACAAGGATCATCTTTGGGCCATTCCTGCCAGGAAGAGGAGAGAGCCTTGGGTGGACTGTTTTGTCAAGTGCAAGGCCAAGGCTCTGCTCATGAGATCTCCTCTACCCCTCAGAGTGTTACTGAGCCAAACTTGGGTCCACTTGCCCATGTGCAGTAAAGCCAATGCACTGACACCAGATTGTGGTGAAGGAAAGTACAGCATTTATTGCAAGGCACCAAGGAAGGAGAATGAGTGGCTCATGCTCAAAAGACCTGAACTCCCCTGTGGCTTTCAGGGAAGGGGTTTTAAAGGCAGTGTGAGGGGTGGGGCTGCAGGGTGCGTGATCAGCTTGTGCACAGTTCTAGGATGGGTTGGCACCAAGGTGAAGTTTCAAGCATCATCAGCCTTCTGATTTCAGCCACTCTAGGGTCTATGTGCTTGCAGTCAGCAGTTTTCTTCTGGTGGGGGTCTACTTCCTGTAAAAACAAATTAGGACCGTGTGTCAGGCCTTTATATCTTTCACGGTACTGTGAGTTTGGTGATGCTGCTATGTGGCGGAGTTATAGTCTAAATTGTTACCAATTTCCCCGCCCAACAGCTATTCTTCGTTTCTACATCTTCACATTCCTAATCATTAACTTTTTTTTAAAATTGAATTATAGTTGCTTTACAATGTTGTGTTAGTTTCTGCTGTACAGTGAAGTGAATCAGCTATATGTATACACGTACCTCCTGTTTTTTGTATTTCCTTCCCACTTAGGTCACCACAGAGCACTGAGTAAAGTTCCCTGTGCTATACAGTAGGTTCTCATTAGGTATCTATTTTATATATAGTAGTGTATATATGTCAATCCCAATCTCCCAATTCATCCCACCCCCCCAATCCCCCCCTTGGTGACCATACGTTTGTTCTCTACGTCTGTGTCTCTGTTTCTGCTTCGCAAATAGGTTCATCTGTACCATTTTTCTAGATTCCACATATGTGCGTTAATATACGATATTTGTCTTTCTCTTTCTGACTTATTTCACTCTGTATGACAGTCTCTAGGTCCATCCACGTCTCTGCAAATGGCACAGTTTTGTTCCTTTTTATGGCTGAGTAATATTCCATTGTATATATGTACCACATCTTCTTTATCTGATGATGGACATTTAGGTTGCTTCCATGTCCTGGCTATTGTAAATAGTGCTGCAATGAATGTTGGGGTGCATGTATCTTTTGGATTTATGGTTTTCTCTGGGTATATGCCCAGTCGTGGGATTGCTGGGTCATATGGTAGCTCTATTTTTAGTTTTTTTAAGGAACCTCCCTACTGTTCTCCATAGGGGCTGTATCCATTTATATTCCCACCAACAGTGCAAGAGGGCTCCCTTTTCTCCACACCCTCTCCAGAATTTATTGCTTGAAGATTTTTTGATGACGGCCATTCTGGCTGGTGTGAGGTGATACCTTATTGTAGTTTTGATTTGCATTTCTCTACTAATTAGTGACGTTGAGCATCTTTTCATGTGCCTCTTCGCCATCTGTATGTCTTCTTTGGAGAAATGTCTGTTTAGGTCTTCTGCCCATTTTTTGATTGGGTTGTTTGTTTTTGTTTTGATATTGAGCTCTATGAACTGTTTGTATATTTTGGAGACTAATCACTTGTCAGTTGCTTCGTTTGCAAATATCTTCTCCCACTCTGAGGGTTGTCTTGTCGTCTTGTTTATGGTTTCCTTTGCTGTGCAAAAGCTTTAAGTTTCATTAGGTCCCGTTTGTTTATTTTTGTTTTTATTCTCATTACTCTAGGAGGCGGGTCAAAAAGGATATTGCTCCCTAACACCATACACAAAAATAAACTCAAAGTGGATTAAAGACCTATATTTAGACCTAATCATTAACTCTTGAGCCAGCATTTAGAGGCTCAGGGGAGGTCTGGGATACTAAAGCAAAAGCCTTTTACTTCAAAGGACAGGGACACAGGGGCTTGTATATGGGTTCAATCCCCCATTTTCTTTGATACTTCTCCATCTTGAGGGGAACACGTTCAGGAGAAGAAAGGGAGTAAAGTTTTGGGTAGAGAGGTTCATCATAAACTCAGCAGAGGAACTCAGTTTTAGGGGCACTCAATTTCAGTAGAAGTAGATGTATTATCCCCATTTTAAAGTGAAGTGACCGAGGATCTAAAACAGCAAATGGCTAGCACACAGCCACATGGGCAGTGGTAACAGGAACAAACCCCAGTGCACTCTTGTCCTGACCGTGCTGGCAGGAGGAGGCCTCGCGGTGCAGCCAGCTCTGCAGAAGAGGCCAGTCCCTTCCCTACCCCAGGCTCCCCTAGTCCCTTGGCATCCTCTGCCTTGGCTTGGGGGTAAAGTGTGAATTGTCTTCTGAGGATCCTCTGGGCCCAGACGTGAGTTGAGACCAGACGTGACACCAGTAGTGCCTGGGTGAGCCAAAGGGACCCCAACAGGATTTGGGCCTTTTGCCTCATTGAATCAGATCTTTCCTTGCAAATTTCAGATGACCCCAGTCCCACACACCTGAATTTGAAATGAAGACATTACTCAGGATGAGTGAATATGTAGCAGAAAGTATAAATTATTCAATCACATTTACTCATACTAATTGGCTGTTAAGGGATAAGGGAAATGCGTCACAGGCCAAGAGGCTCCCTTATGCTTATTGTCTCTCTTTAATGGAGGGACAGTCTGTACAGACCAGGCTGGTCAAGCGGGAGCTGGGGGAACAGGCAGGGGTGGCGTCCCTGTCACGCCAACCAGCACTGCCAGAGGCAGGTGTGGGCTTGAGAGGCAGAGCGTATTTGGCTCATGAGATCAGAGTTAAAATTCAGTGAGGTCCCCCACGCTGGCCGTGCTGGTTCAGCCAGCTCCCCTACCTCCAGTGGCAGCCGTGGTCCTCAAACAGCTCTCAGGACCCCTTCACACTCTTTGAGTTCAATGAGGATCTCAAAGAGCTTTCGATTATGTGGGTATTACTTCTATCAATATTCACTGTCATTGAGTTAAAACTTGAGGAATTTTAAAAGCTAAGAGCACACAGCACTGCACTTTCCACGAGCTGTGAGAGTGACCTCATCGTCGTGTCCTGCAGCTTCTGGAAAACACCGCTGGCCACTGGAGGCAAATCACACCTTAGGGACATGGCGAGGACAGTGTGGGTGCCCGGGCCACGCACGCTTTGAGAACCTCTGTGCTAGGCACACCCCTGGAGAACCGGCCAGAAGGAAGTGGCCGCGTACCTGGCAGGACCACAGGCGACCTCACACCATGGTCAGCGTCTCCTGTGGCCTCCAGCCTCTTTGGCCCTCTCACTGGCAACAGACCGGGCAGGTTGCCATCGAGGGAGGCCGAATCTACACGAGCAGCGTTCCCGTCCCCAGTCCTTCTTCTTTTCTTGTTTGCGTGGTTCCGTGGAGCTTTCTGGAGATCTCCAGCAAGAAGGAAGCACATCGCGAGCTATTTGGGACTCGTGGTCTAGATGCCTCTCCCCGACTCATTTGTGCAGGAAGCCTGGCTTTCCCCACATTGTAAATGTCCCTCCTGAAACCCCATAACTCCGTCCTCACTACACAGTTCAAGGAAGATTCTGGGATGATGCTTTGTGGTTGCTGTTTGGGCAACAAATGGGAACTCAGAGAGAGGGCCTGGCGTGGGAGCTGCTGGTCTGGGGTCTCGGGCGCCCCCGCTCTGCCCATCATTCCTGGTTCACTGTCAGGAGACTCTCAGAAAGAAGCCCGTCCAGGACTGGGAACACATGTTTATTTTATGAACGACTTCAGGGAGAGAGGGGAAAAAAGTCATCCAGAATGTCATCCAGGAGGCTGCGTTCTTTTTCTTATGTTTTGTCAGTAAACAAAAAAAATTGCCACATTTAATTCTTACACTGGTCCTGTGGGATTTCTCTGACTAATGTAAAATGACAGGTGTCACAACATTCTACATAAATACAAGTCTGTTTGTGGGAGCCTGTTCTATTTTTAATGTAAACCACACCTAACTTGCTCTGAAGGATGGTACCCCTGGAATTCAGGGTCCTGTCTCTTGTCTGTTCATGGTACTGGATCGTTGTAGGAGCAGCCTGGAACAAACTAAAGACAACCCAAACTTTTTAGTTTAACGTGAGCATTATTCACCTAATTTTCCCGCAGCTATCGTGTTCCTTAATTTATCATGTGTGGAGCCGCGAGATGACGTAGCTAATGAGTGACACAGTGTACGTGGTGAGCTGATCCATAATTCAGGAGTCTGCTGATGGTCTTAGAGCTGTCTGCAGTCTGAACAAAGCAGGCAGTAAAAATAAAGAAGATACTCACAGATTACACAGATATGCACAAATCCATAGATACACGCGTACACGTTATCTAGTAGCAGCTTGTCGCCCCCGTGACGGCACGGGACGTGAACTTACCATTCCATGATGAATGGGGAAAGCTGACGCGGTGTTGTGTAAGTTTACAGTGGACTCCAGGGCCAGCCCTTTGGAGGGCCGTGAGCCTGTGGAGGGTTGGAGGGAACCGGGAGATTCCACGAGAGGGGGCGAGCACTGTGACCTTGACACTCTGCCCCCTCTCGTTTCTCAACCACTTCTTCCTGCGCCCGTTCAGAACGGCACCAGCAACAGGATCCCCCTTAATCCCAGCAGTGGGGCATCCAACAGCTAATTAGCTTTCCGGAACTGAACCGATAGGAGGTTTGAGGGTGGCGCCCTTCACGGTTTTCAGACAGGGATAGCGACCGCGTGTCAGAATTTGACTCTGAACGGGATGACCAGCTTCCCCCATGAGCCTGGGCTCGCAGCGATAACTACCGAGCCGCGGACATTGGCACCGGTCGAATCCACTTGTCCTTCCTGTCAATGAGGAAAAGACCCGGGGATGACCCTCTGAGCCATCGCATTGGTGCACCTTCATTCAAGGTCGCACCTGGAGAAAAGCATCCTGAGTGGGCGCAGACAGAACACACCATTCTTTCTGCTCTGAAATGCCCTGTTCACGGGAGGTTTCCAGGCAGAGGTCCCATATTTTGTCAGTGAGAAATGGCATGGGGCTCCTGCCGAGGGCAGCCCCAGGCATCAGGTTCTTTGTGTGTGATTCAGAAAGACAGCCTGTAAAGGGAGAAGGCCAGGCCGGCGTCCTCGCAGGGGTTCTTGACGGCCCGCCGACACCATAGCGCAGATTTTCCAATAAATACGTAGACTCTCTGCATACCTCTTAGGAACAGAGAAAACGGCATATTTACATACTATGTACCAGGTTTAAAAATCAACTTTAGATTTGCTTTGCCTTTTGCAGTCTCTTGAATAAAGCATTTTTGTAGCTTACTCAAAATCCTCTCTGTGTGTTTACATTTTAATGGGCATTCCAGTGAAATGGAGGATTTTCTTTTTTTCTAATCAGGAGAGGAAGTGGGGATGGAAACGGCAGGGTCGCCTTCTCTTTGGCCCACCAGCTTCTCTCTTCATCAGTGGGTCGCCGCCCGATGTAAGGGACGCATGCCATTTAGCCAGGCGAGTCGAAAGAAGGGGGAAAGGCCGCTTTTATTTCAGTTTAAAACATACATGCCTGAGAGTTTGTGGAATTTTAAAATAGTAACTTAGATCTCAAACATCGCTGAAAGTAATGAACGTGTGTAAGGAGAATGTTAATGCTCGTTGGCCAGTATGGAAGCTAAAACCTGTTTTATTTAATGAGGTACCATCTAAGAATTGTCCTTTCTGAAAAGGGGGAAAAATCGACCTCCCTAGCAGGGCAGGGAAGCGTCTTGACCGGTTCCTTGTAGCACATACTCTTGGCAAGAGAGTCCAAAGTGACCTCAACTCCTTGGGGTCATTTTAGGGACAGATTTGGTTTCTGTGTCTGCTTATATAAGGGAAACCCCTCTTGGGTCTTGGGGCACAGAAGCTACTTTCTGGAGGCAATAGGTTCTTTCGGGTGTGGAAACAGAATTTCTGCTTATCCCAGCATCTAGCCAATATTAAGATCCTCTTGTACAAAGGACCCCCTTATCACAGTAGATCATACAGTATAATAAAACCGGGCCAAGGCAGCTTCCGTGGCTTTGCATGGATGAAGCTGCCAATGTCTTAATCTTCCCCCGGGGATGTCTCTCTTTTTTCCTCCCCTGAGATTCCCGGGAGATCCCTAATTAAAGCTACAGATACGGTTTAAAAGTACATTCACCAGATGTTAGTTTAAAATGACCTGTAACTGGCAGCAGAGATGGAAGAGGCTAAGCGTGTCTGAGGCCCCCCAGGGCTTTTTCCTCTGCTGTCATGCAGTATGCAAATGATGCCCAGCAGAACCTCCAAGCCAGCCCCGCCAAACCATAAAACCAACTGCTTTGAAAGCAATGCATCAGTAATTCTTATCACCTGGCATCTGGAATTCGGGATGCTCACTCCTAACTAGAACATGTCACAGGGTGTTTTAGGAGGAAGCTCAGATTTTGCACTCCGCAGACAATTTAGGCTGATGAATCTGCTCGCTGGAGCTCATACAGCTCCCTTTAGGACAAACCATCTTTTCAATGGAATCCAGGCTCTGAGATGCACCTGCCGTGATTTGACTGGACGCGAGCCCTGTGGATGAGAAAGAGCTTCAGTCGCCCGCAACACAAGAGACCGACACAGAGGCTGGGGCAAGTCAGACCCGAGGCAACCCTTCCGGGGCTTTGTTTTGATTTTTGCTGTGAAAGTTCCCAGTAAGTTCGAAGTGAGTTAGATCTCAGACTCCCAGTGCAGTCCAGGTTTGCTCTGCAGAGCTGAGGGCTGAGGCAGGCAATGCTGGGAATCCATATCTTTGGAAACGGAAGCCTCTTTCTTTTCCCAAGGACTGAAATTTATAGGCAGCATGTTCCTATCGGCGTGTTTATCAAAGTAAACATGTAGGTTAAATCACAGTGTACCCAGCAGCCACCTGTCAGTTCCCTGGGACGCTGACGGTCTCCGAGACGCCCATCAGAACAGCTGAGTGCTTTCAGCTCTGCTCATCGCCAGCCCGATACCCTTGAGCTGGGCTCCAGCTTGAAGCTTCCTGGTACTTTAGCTAGAAAGAAGACCCTGCACCTGAAAGTCATAAACATCTGGCTCTGGGGAGGGAACCAAGGCCGGGCTTTCACACAGTGGCAGAGAGAAGCGAGGATTTGGATTTAGAGGATGACAGCTCACACCACGTGTATGTCCAGGGGGAGGCTGCCAGGTGGACTCGGGGTGCAGGAATTCTGCCAGTCAGGGGAGGTAGATGTGTTCGCAGATAATGCGGAAAACAAGACCTCCGCAACCTTGGTATTTTAGGTGCAGACACAGGTTTGTGTGATCAGTAAAATGTGACTAAATAAGATTAATCTATCGGTGGTGGAAAAGAGCACCTGTAAGGCGGATTGGGTGTCTCAAAGGCATAATTATTTCTCCAATTAATTAAAATGTAACCACTGGCTCACTGATTCTGATAACGGGGCCTTCCTGCCCAAGAAACAGCCCTCTGCTGAGCGCCTGTGATGTTTCTTCATTCATTGTCCCACAAGGACACGCAACGAAGGCCCGGACTGGTCGTCTGGAGTGGCCACTCCTACCGTCCGCCTGGCCACCGCCCACCTGGACTGGGTGTTGGGCAGGGATACTTGGGTGGTTTGGTTCCCAGGAAGGCAGGTGAGCCCAGCTGGTCCCCGGTGAAGCCCCAGGTGGGGTTGGGTAGCTCTTCCGGAACAGGAGTGAGTGTGTGTGTGTGTGTGTGTGTGTGAGTGTCAGGGCAGAGGCCGGGGCCATCCATGCAGCCCAGAGCTGCCTGGCGGGGCTCTGGCTTGAGTTCCTGGCGTGGGGGAACCAGCCTTGTTAGAATGAGCATGTGAACCCAGTTAATTCACAGGCACAGGGCTCCTTACATAAACTACCTGGGAAAGGTGAAGAGGTGCAGAAAGTTCTGTTGAAAAGTGACCAGCAGAGAGACTGAGGTGGCCATAGCAAGGGCAAGAGCCTGGAATGATCACATTTCCACGTTTCGTGTCCTGAGGAGGGCGGGTGGCTGGGAGCATCCCGTCCAGGCTCAGTGCTGGGCCAAGTCCACGGAGCTCCCGGAGCCAGGTCCTTCTCTCATCCATCGTCCTTAGGACCCACGTGTGTCCCAAGGAAACAGAAGCCGCCTTTCACATCTTGCTTCGAGTGACAGCTCCCAGGGCCCATCCAGGAAGAGAGAAAAGGGCAGTGGCAGGGCCCAGAACCCATGTTTCTGTTGGGTTTGTGTTCCTGAGGCCGTGGGAGCAGCAGCTAATTCATAACCTGAATACAGTTCCTAAGGCTTTGACTCTCTGAGTGGTTGTTTATGCAGACTATGACAGATTATTGAGCACTCTGTTGGCAAGTCCCACAGTCACACGGCAGTTCCCGGAGGCCTGGCCTAGAGCCGGTTGACTGCTGCCTGTGGCCTGGTGACAGGGATGGGCGCCAAGGGCCTGTGTCCTCTCCGCAGCCTTTACCGGGAGTCCACTCAGACCGCCACGTGGCCCTCTGCCTTTGCAAGGGGGTAAAAAGGACTTGAAGGAGGGGACAGGACGCATGCAGTTGGGATCGTGACGGCTCGTTTTGTGTGTCAACTTGGCGAGGCTGTGGCTCCCAGGTTTCGGTCAAGCACCAGTTGCCGTGAAGGTATTTTGTAAACGTGATTACCATTCTGCTTCTGAGGGAAGTAGAATGTGGGTGGGCCTCCTCCAGTCAGTTGAGGGTCTTTAGAAAAAGCCCGAGATTTCCTAGAGAAGAAGCAACTCTTCCTCCAGAGGGCAGTGCCTAAGCCCCGCCTGCGTTTCCAGGCTGCTGCCCTGAGGAGTTCCGACCCAAGACCGCAACGGCAAGTCTCACCTGAACTGCCAGCCTGCCCCGCAAATCTTGGCCTTGTCAGCCGCCATGATCACGCAAGCCAGTTCCTTAAAAGAAATCCCTCTCTCTCTATATATATATGTATTTCGCTAGTTCTGTTTCTCTGGAGAACGCTGACGAGTACAGGCATGACGTGTCACCCCTCCTCCAGAGTTCTGGGGGCTCTGCTCCTGACCCTCCTGCTTTGCGACCCTCCCAGCCTCCAGCCCTCTGTTCGGGCCCAGAAGGAAGGACTCGGGAGAGAAAATACAAGAGCGCACCCCCTCCCGTGGAACAACTGTGTGCAAATGGCCACACTACTTATACATTCACTCCAGGTAACGACGGATGAAGGCTGCTCACAGGGGCCAGGGCTGCTGCACGAAGGCACCGGTGCGATTGGTGCGTCCAGACCTGGATGCCTTTACGTGAGCGTGGACCATGCGCCGGACACATCCCTGAGCCTTCACGTAAAGTACGCCGTGTGCGCAGTGATGCGCTCGATACGCTGACCCATTGTTCATTCATTTACGTGGATCTTTACTGAGCACCTGCCAGGTCCCTAACGCTATTCCAAGTGTCAGGGATAGTGGACCAGACCAAGGCCTGCCCTCGTGGGGTTTCCACGGCAAAGGCACCCCATAAACAATAAATATATTGTTTATTTGGGGGTAGATGTAAGTGCCACGTGGGAAAAAAAAGTAGAACAAAAAGATGGGGCCGTGATGGTGATGGTTGCAAACAACGTGACTGTACTTAGTGCCAGTGGACGGCACACTTAAAATGGGCAGGAGGGTGCGTGTCACACTAGGTGTATTCTATCACAATTTTAAACATAATTTTAAAGTGTTCTAAAATGTATTTTGCTGATGGTTGGTTGCACAAGGCTATGAATAAACCAAAACCACTGAACTGTGTGTTTTAAATGGGTGAATTGGGGCCTTCCCTGGTGGCACAGTGGTTAAGAATCCGCCTGCCAATGCAGGGGACACGGGTTCGAGCCCTGGTCCAGGAGGATCCCACATGCCGTGGAGCAACTAAGCCCATGTGCCACAACTACTGAGTTTGCGCTCTAGAGCCTGCAAGCCACAACTACTGAAGCCCACAGGCCTACAGCCTGTGCTCCGCAAAAAGAGTAAGCCACCGCAATGAGAAGCCTGCGCACCGCAACGAAGAGTAGCCCCTGCTCGCCACAACTAGAGAGAAGCCCGCGTGCAGCAGCAAAGACCCAACGCAGCCAAAAATAAATAAATAAATAGATAAATTTATTTAAAAATAAATAAATAAATGGGTGAATTGAATGGTCAGTGAACTATATCTCAATAAACTTGTTTGTTTGTTTGTTTGTTTTTAGAGAGTCTTTCCGAAGGAGTGCATTTTATTTTTATTTATTTATTTATTTTTAATTAATTAATGAATTAATTTATTTTGGGCTGCGTTGGGTCTTCGTTTCTATGCAAGGGCTTTCTCTAGTTGCAGCAAGCGGGGGCCACTCTTCATCACGGTGCGCGGGCCTCTCACTATCGCGGCCTCTCTCGTTGGGAGCACAGGCTCCAGACGCGCAGGCTCAGTAGTTGTGGCTCACGGGCCTAGTAGCTCCACGGCATGTGGGATCTTCCTGCACCAGGGCTCGAACCCATGTCCCCTGCATTGGCAGGCCGATTCTCAACCACTGCGCCACCAGGGAAGCCCAATGAACTTGATTTTGATAAAAGAAGGATAGAGTCCTGATGGGGGTGGACCATTTCGGAACAGCTGGCAGGGAAGACCTGTCTGAGAAGACAACCTTTGGTGGGAATTACTGTCATCATCTTGCAGAGGTCGAATGTCTTGCCCACAGTGGCAGGTCTAAGATGCAAACCCAGGCCTGCTGCCTCCATAGCCTGGCCTGCTCTATTTGCCCATTCTGAGTTCTGTTTTTTTCCTCTTGCCCAAGCCCTTTCATACTGATCATCTCACTGTGTTCTGTTCCAGGCATCCTCATTTTCTATCTTTTTTCCAGCAGACAGAGTGAGAAGCAGATGTTCAGGGCCTGATCCAAGTCCCACAGTCAGTGCCAGGAACCCAAACAATACTGTCCCAGTGGTCAGCAGACTTGTTCTGCAAAGGGCCAGTGAGTCAATATTTTAGACTTTGCAGGCTGTGTGGTCTCTGTGGCAACTCCTCAACTTCGCTGTTATGGCACAAAAGCAGCCATGGAATTGTAAACACACGGATGTCGCTGTGTTCCGATAAAACTTTATTTACAAAAACAGTGTAAGCTGTATTTGGCTCAGGGACCAGAGTTTGCCAACCCTGCTCTAGATTGCCCTTTTCTCTTTCTGGAAAGACTCCCTTTTAAAGAAGATGAGATTGGAGGGCGGCTGGATGTTCCGTCTCTCCCCCTTAAACTTGTGTCCAGGAGATGGCATGTGAAGTGCTTCAGTCAGCTGGATTCCCCCAGGGCAACAGGATGAAGCAGGGTCCGTATCAGACACACAGACGTATCTCTGCGGAGAGGTCAAGACTAAGGGAAGGTCCAGGAATAGCCCTTTCTGGATGGTTGCTTTCTTCCATAGGCAGCCAATGAGCTGTCATCCATCCATCATGCATCCATCCATCTATCCATCCATCCCTCCCTCCCTCCATCCATCCATCTATCCATCTATCCATGCGTCCATCTCTCCATCCGTCCAACCATCCGTCCATGCATCCATGCGTCCATCCGTGCCTCCATCTATACATCCATACGTGTATTCTCCTGTCCGTCCCTCCATCTGTCTGCACTGCCTCATTCTCAACCATTCTCAGGTCCTGCTCTGCACCTGGCTATGAATTAGGCCACTGGATTTCAGTGGAGAGCAGGGCGCACTCCCTGTTCTCAAGGAGCTCCTGCCATGCACAATCGCATACATAGTCTGTAAACCCAGGGAGTGAGTGCTGTGATACAGAGAAGGCACGGTGTTGCTGGGTGATTGGCTGGGGTCCTCATCACCCTGGGAACCCTTCCTTCTTGGGCCAGACGGAGGTTCACTCTCGTCAGCCATCTATCACACTCTCTCAGGACACCGGCTCCTCGACCCCAGATGGTCTTGGAGGTGGAACTTTTCCTATAGGGCTGTGGGCCAGCCTGCCCCCTGAGCTCTGGGTCCTGGTCCTGGGCAGGTGGAGGTCTGCCTGTCAGCTGTGTAGAGCCCTCGGCAGCCCTGTGGTCTGGGGTGGGAAGAGAGCTAGTCCCCAAGGCCACAGAGACAGTGCTGAGGAGTGTCTGCTGTTGCGGGGGAGAGGGGTCGTGAGGAAGAGAAGCAAAGTCACCTCTCTCCTCCGCCCCGCCAGATACACGTGACCAGCCCGTGTGTGCTGAGCAGAGCGGGATCCCCTCCGGGAGGTGGGGAGCGCCTGTCATTGTGTCCAGTGACATGAGAATATTTCCTTTCTCTTTGTCATCTAGGAGCAAACAAAGTAGGTCGGGGATTGTTTTGGGGAACAAAGAAGAGGCTGAGCTCTCATTAGGGGCGCCCATTGCTCCCCCTGAATTGAGCTGCTTCCCGGTGTGGAGCCGGCTCCCCTGCCAGGGACGACGAACGCATCGGCCAGCCTGGGTTTCCTGCGGCTGCCACCAGCCTAATGCCGGCGCGATTGTTCTGCTGTAAACATCATCTGTGCGTGCGTTATCTTCAGACAGGCTGGGCCCGGCCTGTTGGCCAGGGTCCAGTGCTTTCTTTCTCCCCAGAACTCAGAATTGTGACTGTCTTGTCTCCATGGCAGAAATGAGATGTGGTGTCCACGGCCAGGGCGGGAAGCAGAATTAAATTTCAGAAGGCGCTGCGTGGCTGGCCCCTGGGGAAGCAACCAGCCTGGGTGTCCTTTGGGCCCCCTCCAGCCACCGGTGTCCTCATGCTGGAGGGCAGGTCGCAGGAGCGACGATGCTGAATGATGCTGGAAGCACTCGGTTCAGCATGTGCCCTGTCCTGGGAGCTGTCACCTACCTTGTTTCATCTTCACACTAACTGACCCTATGAGATAGGCCGTCATCAACTCTCACGGAGGAGGAAAGTGGGCCGTACAGCGGTCCCTTCATCAGGAAACTGGGTGCGCGATATATTGCTACTACGTCTGTCTCAGCCACGTCAGGGCCATCTCTGGAGTGGCTGCAGGTCTCAGATGGCCTAGAGGGAGGGCAGGCTGCTGCAGCCAGGTAACTTCAGAGTCCTCCAGGCTCCGTGGCCTGTCCAGAGGCAGCGAGGCAGGTGCCGAGCCCAGGAGGACCCGTGGGCCTCCTGGGGTGGGAGGCAAGGCCCCTCTGCCCTCCCAGCACTGACCCAGCTGGCTGCGCCTCTTGCAGTTCCGGGGCTCCTGGTGAGCCAGCCCCGGGTCAGGGCAGCAGGATTCGAGTTCTTTCCCTGCTAACCCGCGACCTGCATGGGAACTGACTTGGAACTCGCCGAGCCTGGGGGAGTGGGCTTGGGCTGTGGGGAAGGGGTGGGCCGGAGGCACTGAGGTCTGGGGTGGGGAGAGATGACTCACGGCGCTCACAGCAGGTGGCCCCGGTGACCTGGAAGATTGTTCCCGCACTCCTAAAGTCCTATCGCACTTCCTAGGACGCGGGGCTGGAGCCTCTTTAGGAAACAGTAATTCGACCTCTGTCTTGGAAATAGGAGGTGATTCGGAGAGAAGGAAAGGGAAGGAAAATGCTGTCCAAGTGCCACTGTAGGTCCCTGGAGAGCCTCGACTGGGAGTCAGGGGGCCGAAGACAGAGCCATCCCGGACAGGAGCTCGCGCACTCCCTGCCCCGGCCGGCAACGGGCTGACTGTCCGCCTCCCCGGCGGTTTCCCACCAGCCCACGCCTGTGCTCTGAGAGAGATTTTCCACGTTCCCTGGGACCATCAGCCAGACTCGGGTCTCCTTGCTGCTCTGCGGTCCTGAAACCCCTGCCCTCTGTGGGCGCTGGTTCTCCTACCATGCAGCACATGGCTGGGCCCTGGGCTCCTTCCCCCTGACCCTGGGCGCTGCTAAAATATTGTCCTGTGGATAGGAACTGAAAAGGGTACGACCTTATTTCTTCAAAGATCGCCCAATCTAGCCCAGAGGTATAATAAAACCCCAGACTTTCCTTTCAGGAATCATCTTTTCTCAGTCAGATCTTTCTGTGTTAAGTGGTAGACACACGATCGTGAAATAAGACACGAGGCTCGGGGACTCCGAGTGGTTTGGGGTGTGGGGGGGAAGGCTGCCTTCTACGGTGGCACGTTTCCTAGGCTCAGAATTCCTCGACTGTGGTGTGTGTGGCACCTAGGGGTGATTGATGACACGTCCTACGCCCCATCACCTAAAGCTAGAGGCTTCAGCCCGGGTTGTATTGGCCATCCCCCCCATGGTCATGTAGGACTAGGGCCCTGGTTCTGTCCAGAGAAGGATTTGCTTTTAAAACAGGGCGAATTAGAGTAACTGAGTAATTGGATTGGTTCACGACATACTATTATTGTTTGCTTTTGAGGGTTGGCTTAACCGTTATAACAATGTGCATCTCCCTTTGTGCTCCATCCCTCCCCTGCCTTTCCATCTCCCAGAGATCATCATGGTCCTGAATTCATGCTTAACTTTCCTTCCCGATTGTTCCAGTCATCACTTTCATGTGTATCCCTAAATAATCCGTTGTTTGGATTTGCCTGGTTTCCAACCTCATGTCACTGAGACCCATTTATGGTGTGTGCAGCCACAGCCCTCTCATTTTCACAGCTGTATAATACTCCGTTGTGGGTCTCTGCCACAGTTCACTTCCTCCTGCCCATGGGCATTTAGTCGTTGCTAGCTTCCTGCTCTTAGGAACAGCACCGCCCAGAGTTGCCGTGTGTCTGTGTGTCTCCTGGATGTACTTAGATGGGAGTTTCTCTTGGGAGGGGGCCATGCTGTCTGCCTGGTCGTCTACTGCTGTGACACGTACCACCCGTCACGTGGTGCCGCTCACAGGGCTCACGGCGGGGGGCTGGGAGAGGGGCTGGAGTGGTCGGGGCCAGCACACTGGGGCTGGCCTGACTCCTCTTCTCCCTGTGGAGCCCAGGACCTCTCCACATGGGCTTTTCACCTCGTCCCTCAAGCGAGTTTTTCCAGATGCCCGATGGAAGCTGCAGGCTTCTGTGGTCAGCCCCAAAGTCTCAGAACTCAGATGGGAGTCTCACTCCCATCACATTGTGTTGGTGAAGCTGGTCACAAGGGGGCAGACCAGATTCAAGGGCAGAGGAACTGGATCTCACCTCTCTGAGGAGTAGCAAAAGCACTTATCTTCACTAGATCCCATAAGACAGGCGACTCCTCATCTTTACAAGTTAACCCAAGTGATCCCATCATCCGACAGCCCCCCCCACACCCACATACACACACGATGCACGAATGATTCCCAAACTCTCCACCCTCTGCAGACCATGTCAGGTCCTTAATTGGTGTCAGTGGAGTAGCTATCGGTTGGATCTGGCCATGGTCTTATTCGCATTTCCCTGATCTCAAGGAAGGTGAGAAATCTCCTCCTAAAATTATCAGCCATGTGCTTTTCCTCTTTCCCGTTCAAGTCTTTTGCCCGTCTTTCTACTAGGTTGTCTCTTTCGGATTGTAAGAATTCTTTGTATTTAATGGATACTCATCCTTTCTCCTTTTTATATATTGCAAATATCTTTTATTTTCCAGTTTTAGCTTTTCTGTTTCTTTGAGATATCTTTTGTTGAACAGAAGTAGGCACATTTATCAATATTTTATTTCACGGTTAGCACTTTTTAATCTTCTTTAAGAAAGAAATCCTTCCCTGTCTCAAAGTCAGATGGATGTTCATCACAACTTTTCTTAAGGTTTTGATGTTAACGGTTTAATTCTGAATCTATCTGGAGTTGATTTCCTTTCTGTTTCTTCCCTTTGGGGATAAACAGTGTTTCTAACCGCTTTCCCATGATCTGCCGTGCTGTTTCTGATGTATCAGCAATGGTGGGAACATCCTGAGACGTTTATTGTGCTTAGAAGCTTTTCAGAGTGATTTGGGTGAAACCATGTCATAGCCGTCATACCCGTGGGAACACTGATTTAAACCCCATGCCTCACTTTCCACATCTCCCTTGCTCTTTGGTGGGCCAGCTGGGTGAACCATGAGGTCTCCCAATCTACCAGCTTGGCTCAAACCCACGCCCAGTCTGAGTGAGCTGCTCGGACCTCCACCCCTCACTGTGAAGATTAAATCCAGTTCATCACGTCCGGGGTCCGGCATGTGATAAGTGCTTAATGCCTGGGAGCTGTCGTCTCTAGCTGACTCTTTAAGCATGGGCTCCAGTCAGTTGTTCTGGGTAAAATATTGTAACTGACCTCCTTGCCTTCTGCTCCCAAACACATGAGAAGAATCGCATCGCATCCGTGGAAAGACGGGGGGAGAGTGAGAAACTCCAGGACTGCTGGATCCTGAGCAGGTGCTTCAGGTATGCAGGAACGTTCTCTGTTGGAGGCTTCCCCTCGCTGCGTCCCTCAACACCAGAGAATCAAGGGACCAGCCCGGCCGGCAATTGCATTTGGGAGTGAAACTGAAGAAGGGCTGGTTGAGGGGTAATGTGGGGCTGGCTTTTAGTGGGGTTAATGGTGATAGGGTTTGAAAGCCCCTGGGGATCTCTTACTCCGCAGTCAGAACATGTTCCTTGGAGACTGGGAATTAGGAAGAGAAATGGGCACCAAAGCCCTGGATCTGGTCCCTCTTCCGCCTCTGCTTTGCTGTGTGACCTTGAACAGGTCACTCACCCTCTCTCATCTTCAGGTTACTTCCCTTTAGAATGGAGGGGCCATCAGTGGCCTAGACAGTCTCTCAGTGCCCTCCTCTTGCCGATGGTCTCTGGATCTACAACGGAGGTGGGCATTTGATGATGCCGACCTGTCGCATGCTGGGGAATTGAGACCAGAATAAGTGAAGCCCAAGTATTTGCTTTAAATGTAAGCAGCTGAGAGCTTGCTTCTTAATTGGGTAGACTTCAAAAGATAATGGCACGGGCTTCCCTGGTGGCGCAGTGGTTGAGAGTCCGCCTGCCGATGCAGGGGACACGGGTTCGCGCCCCGGTCCGCGAGGATCCCACATGCTGCGGAGCGGCTGGGTCTGTGAGCCATGGCTGCTGGGCCTGCGTGTCCGGAGCCTGTGCTCCGCAACGGGAGAGGCCACAACAGTGAGAGGCCCTCGTACCGCAAAAAAAAAAAAAAAAAAAAAAAAAAAAAAAAAAGATAATGGCGTACCTCTGTATTTTTAAAAATCACCAGCCTGGCCACCCAGGAGGTGGGCTGATGTGAAAAGATGGGCACAGCCAATAAGATTTCCTCCCTTAGCAATTATAACAGTCATTGTGGATTATTTTGAAAATCTGGGGTATTTTTTTTCATTCTTCACACCTTTTATTTTATTTTTTTAACATCTTTATTGGAGTATAATTGTTTTAAAATGGTGTGTTAGTTTCTGCTGTATCACAAAGTGAATCAGCTATATGTATACATATATCCCCATATCTCCTCCCTCTTACGTCTCCCTCCCACCCTCCCTATCCCACCCCTCTAGGTGGACACAAAGCACCGAGCTGATCTCCCTGTGCTGTGCAGCTGCGTCCCACTAGCTATCTGTTTTACATTTAGTAGCGTATATATGTCCATGCCACTCTCTCACTTCGTCCCAGCTTACCCTTCTCCCTCACCGTGTCTTCAAGTCCATTCTCTATATCTGCGTCTTTATTCCTGTCCTGTCCCTAGGTTCTTCAGAACCAATTTTTTTTTTTTTAGATTTCTTATATATGTGTTAGCACATGGTATTTGTTTTTCTCTTTCTGACTTACTTCACTCTGTATGACAGATTCTAAGTCAGTCCACCTCACTACAAATAACTGTTTCGTTTCTTTTTATGGCTGAGTAATATTCCATTGTATATATATGCCACATCTTTTTTATCCATTCATCTGTCAGTGGACACATAGGTTGCTTCCATGTCCTGGCTATTGTAAATAGTGCTGCAATGAACATTGGGGTGCATGTGTCTTTTTGAATTATGGTTTTCTCAGGGTATATGACCAGTAGAGGGATTGCTGGGTCGTATGGTAATTCTACTTTTAGTTTTTTAAAGAACCTCCATACTGTTCTCCATAGTGGCTGTATCAATTTACATTCCCACCAACAGTGTAGGAGGGTTCACTTTTCTCCACACCCTCTCCAGCATTTATTGTTTGTAGATTTTTTGATGATGGTCATTCTGACCTGTGTGAGGTGATACCTCATTGTAGTTCTGATTTGCATTTCTCAATGATAGTGATGTTGAGCATTCTTTCATGTGTTTGTTGGCCATCTGTATATCTTCTTTGGAGAAATGTCTATTTAGGTCTTCTGCCCATTTTTGGATTAGGTTTTTGTTTTTTTAATATTGAGCTGCATGAGCTGCTTGTGTATTTTGGAGATTAATCCTTTGTCAGTTGCTTCGTTTGCAAATATTTTCTCCCATTCTGAGGGTTGTCCTTTTGTCTTCTTTATGGTTTCCTTTGCTGTGCAAAAGCTTTTAAGTTTAATTAGGTCCTATTTGTTTATTTTTGTTTTTATTTCCATTTCTCTAGGAGGTGGGTCAAAAAGGATCTTGCTGTGATTTATGTTATAGAGTGTTCTGCGTATGTTTTCCTCTAAGAGTTGTATATTGTCTGGCATTACATTTAGGTCTTTAATCCATTTTGAGTTTATTTTTGTGTATGATGTTAGGGAGTGTTCTAATTTCTTTCTTTTACATGTAGCTGTCCAGTTATCCTAGCACCACTTATTGAAGAGGCTGTCTTTTCTCCATTATAGTCTTGCCTCCTTTATCAATGATAAGGTGCATGGGTTTATCTCTGGGCTTTCTATCCTGTTCCATTGATCTGTATTTCTGTTTTTGTGCCAGTACCATACTGTCTTGATTACTGCAGCTTTGTAGTATAGTCTAAGTCCGGAAGCCTGATTCCTTCAGCTCTGTTTTTGTTTCTCAAGATTGCTTTAGCTGTTCGGGATCTTTTGTGTTTCCATACAAATTGTGAAATTTTTTGTTCTAGTTCTGTGAAAAATGCCATTGGTAGTTTGATAGGATTGCATTGAATATGTAGATTGCTTTGGGTAGTATACTCATTTTCACAATGTTGGTACTTCCAATCCAAGAACATGGTGTATCTCTCCATCTATTTGTATCATCTTTAATTTCTTTCTTCAGTGTCATAGTTTTCTGCATACAAGTCTTTTGTCTCCTTAGGTAGGTTTATTCCTAGGTATTTTATTCTTTTTGTTGCAGTAGTAAATGGGAGCGTTTCCTTAATTTCTCTTTCAGATTTTTCATCATTAGTGTATAGGAATGCAAGAGATTTCTGTGCATTAATTTTGTACCCTGCTACTTTACTAGATTCATTGATTAGCTCTAGTAGTTTTCTGGTAGCATCTTTAGGATTCCCTATGTATAGTATTATGTCATCTGCAAACAGTGACAGTTTTACTTCTTCTTTTCCGATTTGGGTTCCTTTTATTTCTTTTTCTTCTCTGATTGCTGTGGCTAAAACTTCCAAAACTATGTTCAATAATAGTGGTGAGAGTGGGCAACCTGTCTTGTTCCTGATCTTAGTGGAAATGGTTTCAGTTTTTCATCATTGAGAACGATGTTGGCCGTGGGTTTGTCATATATGGCCTTTATTATGTTGCAGTAACTTCCCTCTATGCCTACTTTCTGGAGAGTTTTTTATCATAAATGGTGTTGAATTTTGTTGAAAGCTTTTTCTGCATTATTGAGATTATCATATGGTTTTTCTCCTTCAGTTTGTTAATATGGTGTATCATGTTGATTGATTTGCGTATATTGAAGATTCCTTGCATTCCTGGGTAAACCCCAGTTGATCATGGCGTATGATCCTTTCAATGTGCTGTTGGATTCTGTTTGCTAGTTTTTTGTTGAGGATTTTTGCATCTATGTTCATCACTGATATTGGCCTGTAGTTTTCTTTTTTTGTGACATCTTTGTCTGGTTTTGGTATCAGGGTGATGGTGGCCTCATAGAATGAGTTTGGGAGTGTTCCTCCCTCTGCTATATTTTGGAAGAGTTTGAGAAGGATAGGTGTTAGCTCTTCTGTAAATGTTTGATAGAATTCGCCTGTGAAGCCATCTGGTCCTGGGCTTTTGTTTGTTGGAAGATTTTTAATCACAGTCTCAATTTCAGTGCTTGTGATTGGTCTGCTTATTTTTTCTATTTCTTCCTGGTTCAGTCTCGGAAGGTTGTGCTTTTCTAGGAATTTGTCCGTTTCTTCCAGGTTGTCCATTTTATTGGCATATAGTTGCTTGTAGTAATCTCTCATGATCCTTTGTATTTCTGCAGTGTCAGTTGTTACTTCTCCTTTTTCATTTCTAATCTTGTTGATTTGAGTCTTTGCCCTCTTTTTCTTGATGAGTCTGGCTAATGGTTTATCAATTTTGTTTATCTTCTCAAAGAACCAGCTTTTAGTTTTATTGATCTTTGCTATCGTTTCCTTCATTTCTTTTTCATTTATTTATGATCTGATCTTTATTTCTTTCCTTCTGCTAACTTTCGGGGTTTTTTTGTTCTTTCCCTAATTGCTTTAGGTGTAAGGTTAGGTTGTTTATTTGAGATTTTTCTTGCTTCTTGGGGTAGGAAGGATTGTATTGCTATAAACTTCCTCTTAGAACTGCTTTTGCTGCATCCCATAGGTTTTGGGTCATCGTGTTTTCATTGTCATTTGTTTCTAGGTATTTTTTGATTTCCTGTTTGATTTCTTCAGTGATCTCTTGGTTATTTAGTAGTGTATTGTTTAGACTCCATGTGTTTGTATTTTTTACAGGTTTTTTTTTTTTTTTTTTTTTTGCGGTACGCAGGCCTCTCACTGTTGCGGCCTCTGCCATTGTGGAGCACAGGCTCCGGACGCGCAAGCTCAGCAGCCATGGCTCACGGGCCCAGCCGCTCCACGGCATGTGGGATCTTCCCGGACCAGGGCACGAACCTGTGTCCCCTGCATCGGCAGGCGGACTCTCAACCACTGCGCCACCAGGGAAGCCCTACAGTTTTGTTTTGTTTTTTCCTGTAATTAATATCTAGTCTCATAGTGTTGTGGTTGGAAAAGATACTTGATACGATTTCAGTTTTCTTAAATTTACCAAGGCTTGATTTGTGACCCAAGATATGACCTATCCTGGAGAATGTTCCATGAGCATTTGAGAAGAATGTGTTTTCTGTTGTTTTTGGATGGAATGTCCTATAAATATCAATTAAGTCCATCTTGCTTAATGTATCATTAAAGTTCGTGTTTCCTTATCTATTTTCATTTTGAATGATCTGTTCATTGGTGAAAGTGGGGTGTTAAAGTCCCCTACTATGATTGTGTTACTGTTGATTTCCCCCTTTTACGGCTGTTAGCATTTGCCTTATGTATTGAGGGGCTCCTATGTTGGGTGCATAAATATTTACAGTTGTTATATCTTCTTCTTGGATTGATCCCTTGATCATTATGTAGTGTTCTTCTTGGTCTCTTGTAATAGTCTTTATTTTAAAGTCTATTTTGTCTGATGTGAGAATTGCTACTCCAGCTTTCTTTTCATTTGCATTTGC
The DNA here is from genome assembly GCF_964270905.1 of Leucopleurus acutus. Taxonomy (NCBI): domain Eukaryota; kingdom Metazoa; phylum Chordata; class Mammalia; order Artiodactyla; family Delphinidae; genus Leucopleurus; species Leucopleurus acutus. The sequence goes on along the minus strand of NC_139143.1, from coordinate 188,230,897 downwards.
ATGGAATATCTTTTTCCATCCCCTCACTTTCAGTCTGTATGTGTCCCTAGGTCTGAAGTGGGTCTCTTGTAGACAACATATGTTTTTGTATCCATTCAGCCAGTCTATGTCTTTTGGTTGGAGCATTTAATCCACTTACATTTAAGGTAATTGTTGATATATATGTTCCCATTACCATTTTCTTAATTGTTTTGGGTTTGTTATTGTAGGCCTTTTCCTTCTCTTGTGTTTCCTGCCTAGAGAAGTTCTTTTAGCATTTGTTGTAAAGCTGGTTTGGTGGTGCTGAATTCTCTTAGCTTTTGCTTGTCTGTGAAGTTTAATTTCCCTCTCAATTCTGAATTAGATCCTTGCTGGGTAGAGTAATCTTGGCTGTAGGTTCTTCCCTTTCATCACTTTAAATATGTCCTGCCACTCCCTTCTGACTTGCAGAGTTTCTGCTGAAAGATCAGCTGTTAACCTTATGGGGATTCCTTTATACGTTATTTGTTGCTTTTCTCTTGCTGCTTTCAATATTTTTTCTTTGTATTTAATTTCTGATAGTTTGATTAACATGTGTCTTGGAGTGTTTCTCCTTGGATTTATCCTGTATGGTACTCTCTGTGCTTCCTGGACTTGATTGACTATTTCCTTTCCCATATTAGGGAAGTTTTCAACTATAATCTCTTCAAATATTTTCTCAGTCCCTTTCTTTTTCTCTTCTTCTTCTGGAAACCCTATAATTCGAATGTTGTTGCATTTGATGCTGTCCCAGAGGTCTCTGAGACTGTCCTCAATTCTTTTCATTCTTTTTTCTTTATTCTGCTCTGTGGTAGTTATTTCCACTATTTTATCTTCCATGTCACTTATCCGTTCTTCTGCCTCAGTTATTCTGCTATTGATTCCTTCTAGAGAATTTTTAATTTCATTTATTGTGTTTTTCATCATTGTTTGTTCTTTAGTTCTTCTAGGTCCTTATTAAACATTTCTTGTATTTTCTCCATTTTATTTCCAAGATTTTGGATCATCTTTACTATCATTACTCTGAACTCTTTTTCAGGTAGACTGCCTGTTTCCTCTGCATTTGTTTGGTCTGGTGGGTTTTTATCTTGCTCCTTCATCTGCTGCATATTTCTCTGTCTTCTCATCTTGCTTAACTTACTGTGTTTGGGGTCCGCTTTTTGCAGGCCGCAGGTTTGTAGTTCCTGTTGTTTTTGGTGTCTGTCCCCAGTGGGTAAGGTTGGTTTAGTGGGTTGTGTAGGCTTCCTGGTGGAGGGGACTGGTACCTGCGTTCTGGTGGATGAGGCTGGGTCTTGTCTTTCTGGCGGGCAGGACCACATCTAGTGGTGTGTTTTGGGGTGTCTGTGAATTTATTATGATTTTAGGCAGCCTCCCTGCTGATGGGTGGCATTGTGTTCCTGTCTCGCTAGTTGTTTGGCATAGGGGGTCCAGCACTGGAGCTTGCTGGTCATTGAGTGGAGCTGGGTCTTAACATTGAGACAGAGATCTCAGGGAGAGCTCTCACCGATTGAGATTATGTGGGGCCAGGAGGTCTCTGGTGGTCCAATGTCCTGAACTCAGCTCTCCCAGCGCAGAGGCTCAGGCCTGACAGCCAGCCGGAGCACAAAGACCTTGTCAACCACACGGCTTTTGGGAAATCTGAGGTCTTCTGCCAGCGTTCAGTAGGTGTTCTGTAGGAGTTGTTCCACATGTAGATGTATTTTTGATGTATTTGTGGGGAGGAAGGTGATCTCCATGCCTTACTCCTCCACCATCTTGAAGGTCCTCCCCTTCACACTATTCAGTTTTGAAGTATTCCCTACTCACAGATCAATCAAGGAAAGCTTGAGGGCAGGTTTAGGGAAACCTCCCATTACTCCTGTTCCTAGAGGATCCCCATTTCATCTGGAAAGGACATAAAGCTGGCAATCTCACTTCAGGCCCAGCTCATCCACCTTTTTTCCTTTTGTGCTTAGTCTGTTGCACTTGCTCATAGGAGGCTCTGTGCAGAGGCCTTTCCCCCGGCCCTTCAGATCAGAGTTCCTCATGAAACGGCTGAGCCTACACCTCAGCTTGGGAGCTCTGAAGCTCCTCACAGGCCTCTCCTGTTTTGTTTTTTTAAATTTCTTATTTCTTTCCAGCTTTATCGAGGTCCAATTTACAAATAAATATGCTATATATTTACAGTATACAACATGATTTGATATATATATATTATGAAATGATTACCACAATCAATTTAACTAACATGTGCAACACCTCACCTAGTTACTTTTTTTTTTTTATGATGAGAAAACTTAAGATCTACTCTCTTAGCAAATTTCAAGTATACAATCCAATATTATTAACTACAGTCACCATGCTGTACATTCGATCCCCAGAACGTATTCAATCTTATAACTGGAAGCTTGTATCGTTTGACCAGCATCTCCCCATTTCTCCCACCTTGAAATATTTTTTAATGAATTTGTGAGGAAGAGTGTGGGAAGTTAAGCTGGAGGCCTTTGAAATGGAGGTGGGCTCCCTTCCAGGGGAAGGCTTGTCCTCCCAGCCATCAGGTCCTGGCAGGGGTCAGCCTCTCAGAGCTTTAGCATCTGAAGGGGGTTGATTGTTTGCCTGAAGGCGTGTGGCACCTCCAGCAGGTACCCAGACCCCTTCACCTTAGGAGACCGGGCTGCTGACCCCAAGGTTTTCTCGGGACCCCCTGGGACCAAGCCGGGCCACTGAGAGCCCATGTCCTGAATCCATCCACCAGCTGTCACGCACTGGAGCACAGAGTGAACCAGGCAGACAGCATCCACGCATTTGTCCTCCATCTCTGTGGAGTGACCTGTCCCGAGCTGCTCAGCTGTTTGGGGACGGCCTCAGAAAGATCCCACATACTGAGATCCCGAGCTATTTATGGCAGGAAGTATTCAGCCACTTCATCCTCATGCTGTGTAAGTAACATTCCTCGGAGAGGACAGTGGCCAGAGGTTCTAAGAAACAGTTCAGGATTTGTTCCCTAATCACTGGCCTGTCCCCATTTTGCCTCTTCCATAGAAATCTACAGGGAGGCCTGGACTGTTCCGTCAAGTAGGGGCTTCAAGGCTCATCCCTCATGTTCTAAAATGAGCTCCGCTGAGGGGACTGACTCACCCAAGGTCACAGAGTGGGTGGTGGCCAGGTAGATCCAGAGCCAGGTCACCACAGGCCTCTGCTGTCACGCCAAGCCCCAGGTCATGCATGGCCTTTGGTTGTGTTTTTTAAAAAGTGTTCTCGTTTTGGTTGCAAGGAGCTGGGATTGGCTTAGAACAACTTGTGTTAGTTTCCATAACAAATTACCACAAACCGGGTGGTTTAAAACCATAGAAATTTATCCATTCGAAGTTCAGGAGGCCAGAAGTTCAAAATCAGGGTGTGGGAAGGGTTGGTTCCTTCCAGAAACTTTGAAGGGGAATCTGTCCCTGGCTTCTGGCGGCTGCCAGCAATCCTTGGCTTTTAGGTGCATCACCCCAATCTCTGCCTTTGTTTTCATTTGACTCCTCTGTGTGTCCTTTTCTGTCCCTCAGAAGGACACTCTCATTGGATTTAGGGACCCTCCTAATCCAGTATGAGGTCATCTGGACCGCTTACTACATCTGCAAGGGCCCTATTCCCAAATAAGCTGGATCTTTTTCAATCCGCACAGCCGCCTGAGGAGGAGTGCATTTGATAAGCCGAGGTGCAGGGCTAGACCTCAGGGCAAGAGCAGGGGTTGGGCAGCTCCGGGGAGCGGCTGGTGGGGGCCTGTGCTGTGTGACGCGCAGCTTGCTGTCTCTCTGGTATCTGCCTTGCTTGGCAGGCCTGCTTCTCTTTTCACTGCCAACCGGCCTCTATGCTCTCTCTTGTATTTCTCTCCACGACGTCTGCGTCCTCTTCCTCGTATCTTGTCTTGATTCCCCATAGTCCCATTTCAGCTCTTCCAGCCTCTGTCTAAGTGACATCTCTGCTCTCGTATCTGCTGCCAATCACTTCATCCTTGTGCTATTTCCCGGGCTGGTCCCTAAGGGAGGAAATCCTATTGGCTGCACCCATCTTTTCTCATCCGCACAGGTGGCCAGCCAGCCTGCTGACTGGATGTCACAGGGTTGTGTGTCCACCTTTGGTCCAACAGCAGGATGGGGCCGTGGCACCAAGCACGCACCTCCACCTGTCCCTCGGGAACATCCCAGGCACTTGGTGGAGGTTAGGATGCCCACGAGAGTACAGAGTGTGGGAGAACTTCAAGGGACCAGGATCTGACCAAGTGGGATTGTCAGTTAACCAAAATAGTTTTAGTTTTATTCCAGTTTGAGAGGAGAGAGAAATAGATAATAGGAACCTGGGAAAAAGCAACCACAGGGGGATGTTCTAGCATTAGTCCAAGTCTCCCTCAGACTAAGAACAGCAACTTCCAGGGATGCCACTATCCTTTAACCCTCAAAGAAAGATGGAGCCACGTTCACTGTATCATGACCCTCATTAGGAAAGATTCTCCAGCAGCACACTTGGTGCCCATCAAAGTTACCTGCTCCTCATTTCCTGACTTCCTGGTCTTATTCGGGTTTTCCTGGACTCCTCTGTAACATGATGCTGTTTGCAGTTCGGCCACAGTGAGTCAATTCTTCTTACTTGGTTGTATAATCCTATCGTTTGTCTGTAAGTGATTCTGTCCTGGGGAGTATCCTGTCGCAGGACTGTGGACTTAAGATGGCAAATCCACGCTGTGACATAAACATAAAAGTCATTGCCATTCTCCTCGATTATGTGTTAATGACACCGCGGAATAGTGATAATTAGATGAAGCATCATTTCACACCATCACCTGTGTGCTTTACATTTATTTATCGCCATTTCTTTCTCCGAAGTCAGCAAAATGGAGACTCGTCCAATATCCCAAAGCACCCAATGAGCAGAGTATTCTGTGACTGTTAATTACTGCCTTAGGAGCCCGCCGGTCCTGATGTCCACCTCCAGACTCTTTCTGGGGATCTCCTGCCTGTCTTCTCTGTCCCTCCATCCCAGGACCCCTCTGACACGTGCCGTCTGCTCAGCCACCAGGAGTGGCTGCACCATTCAGCTCCAGCTGCCCTGACAAAGCACCACAGCCTGGGAGGCTTACACAACAGAAATGCATTTTCTCACAGTCCTGGAGACTGTAAATCCAAGGTGTCGTGGGACCTCTCTCCTTGGTTGGTAGATAGCCGTCTACACCCTGTGTCCTCACATGGTCGTCCCTCTCTGTGTGCCTGTTTCCTAATCTCCTCTTCTTTTTTTTTTTCTATTTGTTGAAAGTTTAATTAGGTATTTTCAATGCTTGAGGGCAATGCGTAATGTGAATTTAAAGGGTATTTGTAGCTAACGTGCAGGCATAACATATGTTCACGTTATTTATATATATATATTCTTTTCCATCATGGTTTATCACAGGATATTGAATATAGTTCCCTGTGCTATATGGTAAGATCTTGTCGTTTATCCATTCTATGTATAATATTTTGCATCTGCTCACCCCAAACTCCCAATCCATCCCTCCCCCACCCCCGCCTCGGCAACCACACGTCTGTTCTCTATGTCTGTGAGTCTGTTTCTGTTTTGTAGATAAGTTCATTTGTGTCATATTTTAGATTCCACATGTAAGTAATATCATATGGTATTTGTCTTTCTCTTTCTGAGTTACTTCACTTACTATGATAATCTCTAAGTCCATCCATGTTGCTGCAAATGGCATTATTTCATTCTTTTTATGGCTGAGTAGTATTCCATTGTATATATGTACCACATCTTCTTTGTCCATTCATCTGTCAATGGACATTTAGGTTGTTTCCATGTCTTGGCTGTTGTGAATAGTGCTTCTCTGAATATTGGGGTGCATGTATCTTTTTGAATTATAGTTTTGTCCGAATATATGTCCAGGAGTGGGATTGCAAGATCATATGGCAACTCTGGTTTTAGTTTTTTGAGGAACCTCTATACTGTTTTCCATAGTGGCTACACCAACCACATAGGAGGGTTCCCTTTTCTCCACACCCTCTCCAGCATTTGTTATTTGTAGATTTTTTAATGGTGGCCATTCTGACTGGTATGAGATGGTACCTCGTTGTAGTTTTGATTTGCATTTCTCTAATAATTAGCAATGTTGAGCATCTTTTCATGGGCCTGTTGGCCATCTGTATGTCTTCTTTGGAGAAATGTCTATTTAGGTCTTCTGCCCATTTTTTTAATTGGGTTGTTCTTTTTTTTGTTGTTGAGTTGTATGAGCTGTTTATATACTTTGGAAGTTAAAATCATTTAACTTAAATCATTAACTTTAATCATTTAAGTTAAAGTCACATCATTTGCAAATATTTTCTCCCAGTCCATAGATTGTCTTTTCCTTTTGTTTATGGTTTCCTTTGCTGTGCAAAAGCTTGTAAGTTTGATTAGGTCCCATTTGTTTATTTTTGCTTTTATTTCAATTGCCTTGGGAGATGAACCTAAGGAAACATTGGTACTCGAAGCTCCTCTTCTTACAAGGACATCTGTCGTATTGGGTAAGGGCCCACCCCCAGTGACCTCATTTTACCTTAATCAGCTCTTTGAAGACCCTATCTCCAAATACAGCCGTTCTATGTGGTACTGGAGGTTGGGACTTCAACATACAAACTTGGGTGGGACTCAGTTTAGCCCATAACATGCACCAAATTCCCATGGGCCTGGTGGCAGCCTTTTCTGAGCAAGTGAGATTCTCCATGGAGCTGCCTTTTTCTAGTGGGCATCAAACTTCCCAGCTGTGCCTGTTGACCCCACCTAATTGTTGATCACCCCCCTTTCATGTCAAAAGTACTCTGGTTTGGACAATATATCACATGGTCCTTCTTCTTTTGGGTGGAGTTGGGGAAGTTTCTGTTTGGAGAGAGTCAGATGGTCCAGTGCTCAGGGGCACTGCAGAGGCCAAGTCATTGTGGATTGGGAGACGGTCAAGTGTCCACACTTTGAGTTAGGCACTGGCTGGGCACTAGAATAGATTTATTCTTTCTTAATCTGAAACGTTGGCCAACTAGTATGTGCCAGCCACTGTACTACAACTTTGTGTATGTGTTCTTTTGTAATCCATACTGTGGCTCTGTGTAGGACGTCCGATCATTATCATCCTTTTGGAAGTTGAAACTTGAATGCAGAGGGGTTGAGTAACTTGCTTAAGGTCACACAGGCTTGCTGTGGTGGAGTGGGATTTGAACCCAGGTCTTTTCAATTCCAAGGCCCATGACATTTGTCACTGACTCATGAGTAATATGAGACAGAGCCGTGATCCCACCTGGGACGCCTTGGTTTCCCTTCCTGTAAACTAAACGAAGTTGACAGAATCAGACTGGGGTGCTTGTAATGTTGGTTCTTGTTTTAGTTTCCTGGGGCTGCCCTAGCAAAGCACCACAAGTTGAGTGGCTAAAACAACAGGAATTTGTTGTCTCACAGCCCTGGAGGCCAGACGTTTGAATCAAAGGGTCTGTGGGCTTGATTCCTTCTGAGGGCTGTGGGGGACTGTCTGCTCCAGGCCCTCCCCAGCCTCTGGTGGCCTTTGGCCCTCCTTGGCTTGCAGATGGTGTTCTCCTGGTGTCTTCACATCATCTTCTCCATGTGTATCTTTGTGTCCAAATTCCCCCTTTTTATAAGGACACCAGTCATCTTGGATTAAGGCCCACCCTAATGAGCTCGTCTTAACTTGATCATCTGCAAAGACCCTATTTTCAAATAAGGTCACACTCACAGGTTAGGACTGGAAAGTAGGACTTCAACATCTTTTGGGGGGACACCATTAACCCCATAACAGCACCTGGACCTCATCTGTAAAGTCAGCCATAATGAGTCACATATCTTCCCAGCCTTCCAGACTCAGGCCAGTAGGCCAGCTCCTGTACAGACCTTGTGAGGGCAGGCGGTCCTTATGGTGGGAGGGGTGTGGGTAGGGTCTCAGCGTGGGTCTGCCCTGGGGTCTAACTCAAGGGCGGGGGGACCCCTTTCCAAGTGCCTCAGCTGTGGGTCCTTCAGAACCACACCCTCCTCCCCGGCTGCACCCATGGCCCTTGGCAAGGCCCAGTCCAGCCTCCTGAGAGGGGAGCTCCCTCCTGGGTGCCCCTGCCGCACGCTGTCCTGGCACCAGTCTCCTGCCACCTGTCTCCCCACAATGAGTACGGCTCAGCCCCAGGAACTGTGGGTGCCGTGCTCGGCCTGCGGCCTGGAGCCGGGGAAGATGCCCAGAGTGGGTGCTAATCGATGATGCTGTTTCACACCCAGTCCCCCTGACCCTCCCGGGTCCTGAGTCCCTCCAGTGAACCAAACCCACAATCACACAGTCACACAATTGCAGCTTCGAGGGAGACCTGAAATTTTATCTCATATTGTTTTCACCCTCCCTTGTTCCGGGGAGGATTTAAGAGGGGCAAAGTGCAGTCTCGTCGGCTCTGTGACGTCACCCACAAGAAGCCAGCAGCTTGGCCTCTGGAAACTTCCTGTAATGAGATGTTCGTTACTCCTCGCTTGCTGCAGCCTGTTCCTGTTCTGGGAAGTACGAACTGTCAGAAAATCTCATTTCTTTTCTTTATTCTGAGCCAAAATCCATCTTCCAGGACTTCTACCTGCATATTGAACTGCTGGTATAGAATCGTAGCAGGGGAGTTATACAAAGGAGATTCTGAGGATCTGTGGGTGTGCAAGTGTGAATGTGTGGGTCCATATGCGTATGCAACACACACACACACACACTCATATTGCACAAGATAGAGCACTTCTTAGGACTGGGGCTCTGTCCCACCATGGCCTGCCCGGGTCCTGTGCTTTCTCTTGGGCTGATGGAGGGGATCACTGCTATTTGAGGATGTGAGTCTCTTGGCTGTGCTGTCTGGACCTTCAGCACAGGCTGCTCCTTGGGTCCTCCAGGCCCACAGAGGGCAGGGGCACCCGCTGTGGCCCGCACAGTCCCTGTGGGTTCCTTGGTGGCGCAGACCTCACCGTCCTAGGACACCCGGGACTCGTGGGGCTGGGCAGCGTGACCCCGGGACTTGACAAGATTGGGCCACCTGCCAAAGTGAGCGTTTTCTCCCGGAGAGAATCTAAGTGACCTCGCACGTTTCCCAGGCATGACCCTGATGTCTGAAGAATTACTTTCATCTGGGGAATGTGCAGAGCTGGTGAAGTGTTCGCTTTCTAATCTTAGTGCCAGGTGCGTGGGGAGCTGGAAACAGCCAGGTAGAAGCTTCTAGCAGAACGAAGGCCAGAAATGCCTCCAGGATCCTGACCTGGCCGAAATGCAGATTGCATGGATGACACTGCTCTGGTACAGAACTCAGAGGTCACTCGCCCGAGAGGGAGCCAGTCCTGCCATCCAGAAAAGTCTTCCTTCAGAAGGGACATCTCAGGGGCCTCTGCCTGGTCTGCAGGTCAATGGCTGGGCCCTGTGGCTGTGCCTTGAGCCAGGCTTCCAGGGAGGCAGACCAGGTGGGGAGATGAACTTGGAAGCCAAGACTAGAGAATAATTCCATTTTCTTTCCAGGGCATCATCCCCTTCTGCTTACCAGTCCAGCCAGGGTGGGTCGGTCAGAGGGCCTTCAAGGAGCGACAGTCATTTGGGAAGCCTTTTAACTGTGCATTTGGAGCCGTGCGTAAGTCCCCAAGGTGCAGGATAAGATGCGGTTGCAGTATATTATTTGGGTTGACATTTATAGCAAGGATAAACAGAGCATTATTACTACTGAATCATGAGACTCCGACCACAGGGAAGGCAGTGCCCTGAGAGTACACAAGTGAGAGAGGAGTTTTTATACAAAAGAGAACAAAGTGATGTGCTCCCGCTTTTAATACTGCTGCTATAAAGCAGGGAAGCGAAGAGCAGAAAATTGAAACCATCAGGAAAGTGTCAGGTCTGGGGCAGCCAAGACAGAAATCGACGCTGATGAAATAAGTGGGCTGGTTCCCCCTCCAAGGATCGCTGGGTTCTGGGAGAGAGGGGAGGGAGATGACGAGGGAAGGGACAGGAAGAAGGAAGAGCCCGAAGGAGGGGAGACAAAGATACGGAAGATCAGAAGAGGCAGAAGCAGAGGAGAGAGTGCAAAGAGAAGGTGTCAGTGGTCACCGCACTCGGTGTTGATTTTTTCCTCCAATTACTGCCAAGCTGGGCTTCCTAGTTGCTTCCAAGGGAGAGGACATTACTTTTGTCATCTAAGAGGCCTTGACAACTCCTAAAAAGGATAAATGAGAAGATTCTTCAGGCTGTGGACTCCAAAAAACAGATGTACCATGGACATCACCAGGTTTTTTTGTCCTGGTGTCCAGTCAAAAGCCCCCAGGAGGTTAACATCTTGTTGGGTCATTAATGGGGACAGAGTGGCCAAGGTGGGGATGATTCAGGGGTCGTGTGTGGTGTCTGTGTCGGAAGGTGTCTGTCCTGGCTGATTTCCTCTCCAGGGAGACTCCGTGGCCATCGGCCAGGGGTCCCCTTCCCAGGAAAGGGATTCGTCAGCCATAATGAGCCAGGTGTTTTCTGGGCCTCTTGGTCCAGCAGGCCAGCTCCTGTGCAGCCCTGGGAGGGCAGGTGGACCTTCTGGGTGAGGCCTTGGTGTGGGCCTTCCCTGGGGTCCAACTTCGAGGGGCACCCTTCCAAGTGTCACACCTGTGGATCCGTCAGAAGCCCCGCCCTTCCCTGGCTGGACCCCTGACTCTTGGCAAGGCCCAATCTTGAGAAAAAATGCCAAGAAACTGGTGTGAAAATCTCTTTCCCCTCCAAGCAAGCCGTCCCGCCAAGGTACAGACAGCGAGGTCCAGAGGGTCCCCCATCCACCCCCAGAGACAGATGCAGTAGTCAAGATGACGGCAGATGTTTATGGAGCGTCTGTGGGTTCAGACACTGTATCAGACACTCAGAGGTCACCACCCTTGACCACCAGGTGAAGGGATGACACAGAGAAGTCAGTGGTCAGGAACCTAGGCAGTCAGCCTGGGTCATGGGGTGACCTTGGTCAAGTTACCTAACCTCTCACAGTTTCACCATCTGTTTCCCATCGTTAGCACCGTGCCTGACCCGTATTAGGTACCAAATGCCACCTCTGTGCCGATAACCCCCCAATTTATTTCTCCAACTCTTGTTCTAAACCAACATTCTACTGTTTCCCTATAAAAGCAACCACTGGGAACAGGGCGGCCTGGGTACCTGCAGAGCTGAGTCCTGGCAGGCTGCAGGGACCCCCAGGGACAGGCAGCCTGCTGGTAGCCCATGGGTCTAGGGCTCCCCACTTCACCTAGAATTAGGGGTTCGAGGAAGAGGAGGAGAAGTCACTCCTGCACTTTTCCTGATGCCCTCAAACCATCTGTAGGCTCCAGTGCATCTCGAGGTAGAAGAGGCTCGGAGACTCTGGGAACACAGGTTCCGAGAGGCAGGTCTCACTCAAGACCACCCAGGGTGGCTGACTTAGGATGGAGCCATAACAGCCTGAGCCAGAGCTCAGGTCTAGGCTGGGAAACTTCCCAGTGAACAAGCCCCAGCCTGACGCCTCCACAGAGGCCCTGGGAGCCGCTCGCCTCTTCAGAGTTCCCTTGGGGGCTCGGCATCCCCCAGTCCTGTAAGAACGCCCCAGCCCAAAGGAACAAGCCTGTCGAAGTCAGGTGCACCTCAGGTCCTCAGCCTGGCCAATCACCCCGCCAGCGGCAGTCCTGACCCTACTGGGGCTTTGTGGTTTTCTGGCTCACAGGGGGGTTGGGCATAAAACCAAGGGCCCTGTGATGTTGTCCAGTGTCATGGCACATCCGGCCAGGGAGGGGTGATTGCATCCATGGACTCGCCCCTTCCGCTTTCCTTCCTTCCCTTACACTGCAGGGAGAGCGTTTCCCCGAGAACCCAAGATCCAGGCTCCCTTCTTAAGCCTTGTTCCTTCAGTTCCTGGTGCCCGAGGGGCCATCCAGAGCTTCTGGTGAGAAGGAGGGAGTGAGCTGGTGGAGGGAGAGCTGCTAGGGAGAGGAACTAAGCTGCCCAGACGCTAGGATCTCAAGTCCTGAAACTGCCCCTCCCAGCTGGGCAACCTTGAGCCAGTCGCTTAACCTCTCTAGGCCTCAGTTTCCTTGTTTATAAAGTGGGCATAATGGTTCCCACCTCAGGGATGTTCAGTCATTCTTCCATTTAACAAAACTGAGAGGGACAGGGATGAGGCTGGGAGGGATGGCATTATGCAGGGCCATCCACGTGGTCCTAAAGATCTCACTGTTTTTCCAAAGGGCTCTGGAAGGCCATAGAAGGGTTTTTGGTTTGTTGGTTGGTTGTTTTTTGTTATTTTTAAACAGGGGACTGTCATTCATTTGTATTTTTAAAAGATTACTCTGACGCCCAAGTGAGGAACAGGTGGGAAATTGTGTGGATGGAGTGAGATGCACGTGCAGTAGGTAGCACGGTGTCTGGCATATGGGAAGCGCTCAGGAACGGTAGCTCTTGTTATTACGTTCACCGTGGCCATTGTTGTTGGACAACCAGCCAGTCTTCATAAAGAGTATGATGCAGACCATCTTGGGAAATCCCACTTCAGAGGACACGGGCTTTGTCTAGTGGTGGGTCCCTGTGCCCCTCTGTCTAGGGGACTGAGATCCAGTGACATGTTATGAAACAGCACCCAGTCGGGCAGAAGAGAATGTGGGGCTGCTCTGAGGTCGGGGGCTGTGTGTGCCTGGTGGTGGGTGGACAGGGTCCCGGGGCAATCCTGGCTTGAATGCTGCTCAGAGCTGGGCCTGCCCGAGGGTAGGGAAGCCTGCCTTGGGGCCTAGAAAACACAACTGGTTCTTTGTACTTTTGGTGAATTTAGATACAGTGAGTTAAAGTTTATCAGTTTAGGGCTTCCCTGGTGGCTCAGTGGTTGAGAGTCCGCCTGCCGAGGCAGGGGACACGGGTTCGTGCCCCGGTCCGGGAAGATCCCACATGCCACGGAGCGGCTGGGCCCGTGAGCCATGGCCGCTGAGCCTGCGCGTCCGGAGCCTGTGCTCTGCAACGGGAGAGGCCACAGCAGTGAGAGGCCCGCGTACCGCAAAAAAAAAAAAGTTTATCGGTTTAATACAGTCAAACTTAGAGCATTTTGAAGTCCAAGGAAAGGAATTTGAATATTAAATATTTTATTATTTCTTAGCTTATTGTTTCTGAATGTCGAGAAAAGTTGTTTTTGGTGGGGGGTCACGATTCTCCCAGTGGTGCTGTCTCATCCTGGCTGTCCCTCTACTGCTCCTTCCTGCCCTTCTAGCTTCTTTGGGCGGGAACCTTGGCTGGAAACCTGCCCGTCTCCACTGCCACCGTCATCATGTGTACACAGATGTGGGGCTTTCTTTTTCTTTTCCTTCCTTTTCCTTTCTTTTTTCTTTTCTTTTCTTTTCTTTTCCTTTCCTTTCCTTTTCTCTTCTTTTCGTCTTCTTCTTTCTTTTTAGTCATTCTTTCCTTCCTTCTTTCTCCTTCCCTTCTTTGTTTCTCCCTTTGCTCTGCCCTCTCTCCCTCTCTCCATCCCTCACTCCCTCTCTGAAGTAGCACAGAGGTGAAACACAGGTTAGAGCCATGCGGGTGTGCATTTGAATTCCAACTCTGCTGCCTGTTAGCTCAGTGACTTTGGGCCGGTTACTTAATACGTCCACCCCCTTGGTTTCCACACCCGGAAAATGGGAACAACAAGCAAACCTGCCTCCAGGTAAAGGTTAGTATTGAGAAGTAGCTTCACGGGGTGGGGGTGGGGTCTCTATACCACCTCCACCGGCGGCTCCTCTCGGTGGCTGAACCGAGACTCGCACTTCATTTTGGAGAACAGTGGCCTGTGCTCTGTGCCGCTGCCATGGGTCACAGCTGCCGGCTGGTCTGCGTGGAGGGCCGGCCCGTGGTCCTGCCTCGTTCCAGCCCCAGGGCTCCTCTCCTTCCGTCCCTTCCCTGCTTGAAATGCACGTCCTGCTTCCTAGGATCTGGTGAGTTCTTTTGCTCCTGGACCTTGCACTGCAGAGGCTCCCTCTGACTTGCAGAAGTCCCTGGATGGGAATCCATGTAGTGACTAAGCAGGTGTCCCGCCCCCAGGCCTCCTGCCCACCTTGGTTGGTGGGAGACCATCCTCCTCCCTGGAAGGCTATGCTTACCCTCGGTGACCCTTTGGATGGCTGCAGACGGGGCCCGGGGTTTTCTGGGTAATGCTGAGGCTGTCTGTGTGCTGGGGTGATAAGGGGATCGTGGACTCATTTTCAAAAGGAAAGTCCAGGCCCAGATCTTTGAAAGACAAATGGATACAGGAAACGTCCCCTTTTCCAGCTTCTCTGAGTCCCTGTCTTTGCCCGCAAAGGGGTGACGGGAAAGCTTGTGAGCAGTGGTCCCGGGGAACTAGAAAGTACATGTCCTGGTGTTTTTTGTTCTCCAGGGGAGTAGGTGGGACCTCCCGTTGCTTTTCTGAATCTGCGGCTAAAAACCTTGGCTTGATAAATGAGATGTGACCTTGAAGTAAATTTGCCTATTATCTAGGAGTCATGGAAGCAGATATAAAAAATGGACTTCATTTATTTTACGAGGAGTCGAAGCATGTCAAGCTTCTCATAATTAGTAATGAACTCATCTCCGCTTGATGACTTTTTACACTGTTTGTATTTTTTATTGGTGTAGTCACGCTCAGGTACCCATCGCTTACACAGGCTGCTTGGGGTGCAGAGTTGAATTTTTCTTCCAGGGGCCCGTGTGGTCCTTCCGAGCCCAGAGCCACACCCCTGCCCTTGGCCTCTGCTGCCCCTTCATCACCGCACTCGGGCTCACCTCTCCAGACTTGGCTACCTTGTGCAGAAAGAAACCTTAGGTGCTCAATGTAGATATATTTTCCTTCCTGCCCCTTCAAGGGGAAGTGATTTACAGCCTCCTTCCCGTGTCAGCCAGCCACCCTCGTGTGCCTCACGATAGGGGGAGTGGTGCTCTTTCCAGACCAATCAAGGCCTCGGGGTCTTGTGAACGGGGGGCTCCTCCCTGGGAATCGCGGTGCTCACGGACTGGCAGGTCGCCCAGCTTTGTCTCCTCGCCTCTGATTGGCACTGACAGCCGGGAAAGAGACGGAGGGGCTGCGGACCCCCCAGACCTGCAGCCCGGAAGCTTGTGCTGTAAAGTCTCCCCCTTCAGCATCCAAGAAGGCACACAGGGGAGTGGGAACCTCCCTTCTAGAAAGTTCTGGGAGGCTCACCCTGCTGCAGAGCCTGGGGTGGAACAGGCTAGCCATGTGCCGGAGGGGTACTGGCTGAGAGCTCACTGGCTCCATCTGTACAGCCCCGTTCTCAGTGGTGGGGACCAGGTGACCCCTTTCCAATGAGACTCTGGGGACACCCGGGCTCGGAGAATGGCCAGCCTTTCCTCATCACTGTCCCCTAAGTAGGGCACGCCGGCAGCGGGGTGGGGGGCAGCGGGTCCCAGCATTCACAGAGGAGCTGATGACCCCAATCCCAGGACAGGGAGGACAAGTGCTGGCCTCTGGAAGAGGCTGGAGCGCCCCCGCTTCTCTCTTGGCCCCCTCTGGGCCCCTCAGGCTGGACCCAACCCACCAGGAGGAGGCGGACTCCGGCAGCCCATCCACCAACCCCCGTGAGTCTCAGAGCCATCCTCAACTTCCAGCACTGCATTCACCTCCTCCTGCAGCCTTTACTTCGAATTCGTTTCTCTCTCCCCTGCTCTCCTTTTGCAGTTAGTTTTTAGCTCTTCTGGGCCAAGAAACGTTGTTGATCACTGTAATTTGCAGAGGTGTGGCGGTCTGCAGATGGACCGTGGGCCCTGCCCAAGTGTCTCTTTAGAGCTGGTGTAGGGGCTCCAGCTGTGTTCTTGGAGTAGAAACTCTGAAAGGGAAGAGAGCAGAGAAGATAAAACACCTGCCTTCTTCTGAACCAGCCTCTGGGTGGGGTTTTTCAGAGCTAGTGTATTAGTGTGCTAGGGCTGCTATAACAGAGCACCACAGACTGGACAGCTTACACAACAGAAATCTGTCCTCTCACAGTTCTGGAGTCTGGAAGTCCAGGATGGAGGTGTTGGCACGTTTGTTTCTTCTAGCGTCTTTGAGGGCGAATCTGGTCCATGACTGTGTCCTATCTTCTGGGGCTTTGCTGGCAGTCCTAGACGCTCCCTGCCTTGGAGATGCACATCCCCACTTCTGCCTTTGTCTTTCCGTGGTGTTCTTCCGGTGTGCGTGTCTGTGTCCAAATTTCCCCTGTTTATACGGACACTGGTCGTATTGGGTGAGGGCCCACCCTAACGACTTCATTTTAACTTGATTAACACCGTAAAGACCCTCTCTCCCAATAAGATCACATTCTGAGATACCGGGGTTAGGGCTTTAACATACGATTTTTAGGAGAGATACGGTTCAGTTCATAACAACTAAGAAAGGAGAGATGCAACCTATTCACATGGAAGCTGGGCTTCACCAAAGAGGGAGATTCAGAAGGTAACGGCCGCGAAGGATGTGTCCGACGGGACCCCCGTGCTGAGGCAGCGGAGTGTGGGGCTGAGAAGACAGGCCACCAAAACCTCGGTTCAAATCTCAGGTCTTCTGTCGACCAGCGAGTGACCTCCATCCAATGACTTCGGTTCTCCAAAGCTCAGTTTCCTGTTCGTAGACAGTATGACCGCCCACCTTGGAAGGCTGATCAGGGGTCCAGTGAAATAACCAGCGCCAAGTCTGTGTACAGCCCCCCTCCTCTGGGAACATGGTAAATGTCACGGACTTTGTGCCTGTCCCCCCGGACCATATGCCGCTTGAAGCTGCTCCTCTCTACCCAGCCCCCTTAGCCACATCCTCACCCAGCCTGGCAGCGTGGTCGGTCAGTGCTGGCCGACACAGGTGCAGGGGTTCGCAGCGAGAGAAGAAAGCCAGAGGCCACCCCCCTCCCGCCACATCTGCCACCTTCTCTCCACTGGATCCATCTGCAGCCACTTGGCAGTCAGGGCACAGCATGGCTTGGTTGAAGGGAGTTCACCGCTGAACTTAATAGAGTGATTTTCTGCAGCACGTAAATCTGTCCGCACTCAGCGGAGGTCTCTGGGCTCTGGGACACCAGCCACCGTTAATGGGACTTGCCCCTGGAAAGCAGGCCTGTGGGTGTTAGGGCATCGTTCTGGAGGCTTCTTCCTTGGAAAGGGATATGGCTCCCGGGAAGATTTAGTAACAGAAGCTCGGTTTGGCTCTTCAGGTGCTGCCTGCCAGCCTGGCCCAGGCGTCGCCTTCGACAGAAAATAGGAGGGATGCGGTGTTTATTTGGAATTTGTGATCCCTCATCGTAACCAGCTGCCACCTTAGGGTTGACGGGAAGGGGTGCGTACCACGGTTCTCTCTGAATATACGCTCATTCATTTGCTCAAAAAATATCTCCTGAGCTCCTAGCTTGGGCCACGCCTGTCATCAGTACTGGGATATAAAGGGGAACAGGGCAGATTTGGTCCCCAGGTTCATGGAACTTAAAGTCGAGCAGAGGGAGCTCTGCTCAGTGTCCTATAATAACCTAAATGGGAAAAGAATTTGAAAAAGAATAGATACGTGTATATGTATAACTGGATCACTTTGCTGTACACCTGAAACTAACACAACATTGTTAATCAGCTATACTCCAATACAAAATAAAAATTAAAAAGAAAAAAACCTCAAGCATAGAACTGCAGGGCGGGAGGGGGCAGTCAGGAAAAGCTTCCCCGGGGAGGTGGCCTTCTGACTGACGCCTGGTGGGTGGTGAGTCGGAGCAGGCTAGGCCGAAAGGGAAGGCTGCAGACCTGGGACCCCTGGGGAAATGAGTCCTCTTCCTTCAAGGACTTTTGTGATTTGTATTGTTTACTGCATAGAAGGAACCAGAATATCCAGGTCCGACGTATCCAGTCACCTAAATGACTTTTCCACAGCTTGACTTTTTAAAAAGTCAAGGTGAATCTCATTTCATGCCATAAATATTAACCTGGAAAGTTGGGGCACATTAAACTTTTATACATCACAATCAATTTCTTATGCAACAGAGGACTTGCTACTAGTTGAAGGAGTTCAGGGTGAAAACTCCCTTGGTGGGAGTTGTCCCCCTCTCATTCCTCTGAGCAGGGTCCATGCACGTGAACCATCTTTGATTCTCCATCCCCTTTTCTGAATGTCTGCGTCTCTGAATTGATTCCCAGTGGCCTGGTCTGTCTGCCCTCTGCCCTGACTCCTCTTTGAGGAAGAATCCCTGATATCCACCCTCTAAGAGTTTAATATTCCTAAAACAAACAGGTCACGATCCATCTGTCTTAGAAAACCAACCAGGAAACTTTTCTCTGTATTTGGGCAGGGCCAGGTGGCCCATTTGCAAATAGTCCAGCTATTCCCAGATGACTCGATGTACTCACAAAGCCATAGAACATGTCCCCGACCTGCATTACATTCCAGTTACCTGATTTTGGAACTTACGCTTTAATCTGTCGTAGCCTTTCTTTTACAGTTGGTGGCCTGGGTAGAGTTGGTGGCCTGGGCAGAGTTGATGGACTTGGGTGGAGTTGTTTGTGGACTTGCGTAGAGTTGGTGAATTGGGGTCCTCGGGGCAAAGGCAATTGTTAGAACGTGACCAGAGAAACATGACTATTTTCACCACCCACTCAGATGAGGGAAGCTCTGTATAGAAGTTGGAGGATTTGGGAA
The DNA here is from genome assembly GCF_964270905.1 of Leucopleurus acutus. Classification (NCBI taxonomy): domain Eukaryota; kingdom Metazoa; phylum Chordata; class Mammalia; order Artiodactyla; family Delphinidae; genus Leucopleurus; species Leucopleurus acutus. Next base: position 188,212,274 of record NC_139143.1, on the reverse strand, counting down.
AAAAATTTTAATGTAGACACACGCCAAGTGGGAAATGTGTGAGCTGCGGGTAGGAGGTACCGTGCCCTTGTCTGACCCTAGTGCTAACTCACCGCGGATGTGGCGCTCCGTCATCGCGTTACTCATGGACGTGGGCGTGCTGTTTTTCTTACCTCCATCTCACTCGGTGATTAATATCTTTTCTAATGTTCGGCTACAGTGAATTCTTACTAAATTATTTTGTAACACATTGAAATCACTCTGTGAGCTTTTGGTTAACACCTTGAAGAGGCCTCCGGCTATAAAACATTACTTTATCATTTTCCCCACACTGGACATTTGATGTAATGCTCATGTCTCGGGGCTTGTTAATAAATAATGAATGGAGGGATGATCTGGGGGCTGACCTTTCGTAGAACATCATCTGTCAACCAGACTTCACCTAATCCTTTCTTTTATGCTGACTCCCGGCCTGCGGGATACGCAGTTTGTGGGCCAGCTGGTTTGGTTCCTGCCACTGAGTAATATCTCCACACGACGGGTGATGTCGGACACTGCTTGTCTCTGGGACCTTAGGAGGATTTAGGCTCAGTGATGGCAGGTCTATTTGGGGGCCCCCCAGAGTGGAGAGGAGGAGGTCTCTTGTCTGTCCCCTCAAGGGAGTGATGGAACTATACGGACCCCAGCAGGGTCTCTGTGTGTCTGGAGTGTGGCAGCCCTGTGGCCAGCCAGCCAGGTGTGGGTGTCTCTTGAAGGGGCTTCTGAAGAAAGGCCCTCTGCTAAAGATTTTACGTCTTGCTAGCCCTCCTCCAAGGGACAGCAAGCCAGAGCATCACAAGGATCCAGACACCTATGGTCAGCACCCAGAGGAGAGTCACAGAACTGCTAAGTCACTGAAGTTTAAAATCAGAAAAAAACCCCAAGCTATTTGTCTAGCCCAGCCCCATCAGTTTGCAGAGAGGAACTGGGTTCAGAAAAGCCAAGGGCCTTTCCCAAGGTCGCACGTGACGTCTAGCAGATTTTCCACTTGCACCTTGAGCTCTGGCCTCCGTGTCCAGAGCTCTCCATTATGGGATGGCTCTAGGTTCACTTCATTAGTTTGTAAACAAATGTTTATTAAGGGCCCGCTGTATGCAGGTGCTATGTGGCATCCTGGGGACACCACGGAGAGTGAGGCAGACACGGGTCCCTGCCCTCTGGGGCAATGCCTGTTCAACCAAAGAGCCCACGGTAACTGTCCCAGCTCCGATATGTGCTGTGACAGGGAAGGGGAGGGGACTCTGGCAGCTATGGTGGAGGGAGAGCGATGAAAGTCTTCCCCGAGGACGGCCTTGAAGTGGGACACAAAGATGATTAGGATGCTCTGGGGACCATGGGAGAAGGGTGTCCTTCTGTGTCGTGCGCTGAGACCGCAAAGATGAGGTCACCTGTCTGGGGCACTTGGATAAGCCCACTGGAAACATTGCTCGTGGTACTTCCAGCACCTGTCAGAGTCCTGGGCACAAAAGCAGAGGCTCAGTATGCGTGTGTGGAGTGAATGAATGAGCGAGCGAGCCACCTGTCAACCGTGACCTCTCCGATTAGGCAGGTCAGGGGTGGCAGTGGTGGTGGTTGATTCTAGAGTGGATGGCCTCTGGTCTGGGTCTGGCCGACGATGAAAGACTGGTGGCCATCCCAAAGGGTGAACTTCTCGGGGAGCAGCTGTGACGTCCAGCCGGCCTCACACTTGGCCTTGAGGCCCCGTGAGGCCTGACCCTAGGGCCGTGGTCCCCAGAGGTCTCGGGGAAGGAGGCCCTCAGTGAGGCGGTCTTCCAGCCTCTGTGAAGAGGCCTGTCTAGCATCATGCACGTGACTGCCCCTCCGCCAGGTGGGCTTAATGGCCTGAACCTGTAACACCAATTCAGGCATCTGAAAATCACCCTAAAAATTATCTCTAGAGTTTTATTTCCTCGAATCCTGAATAGATCACATTTTATTGTTGAATACTGAAATTTCATTACTTTAGGAAGTGCTATTACCAGGCTATTACTTGAAAGGAATTCCTCTCTCCTGTTCTGATTAAAACCTCCTGCTTATATTAAAAAAATAATTTCAGACCTTTCTATTTTTTTTTTAATGCCTCTAAAATTCTAAATGTGCCGTGAAGCGTCTCTCCCGGGGCCTCGTGCCAGGGTCTGTCCTCGCCAGGGGAGGCTGGTAGAGAGAGCAGCCCTGCTTGGGCTGGGATGCCGGGTCCCCTTCTGGTCCCCTGTTTGGTGAGGTTGGTCCCCTTTCTCCCTCTGGCTTGGTTGTTCCATAAGATTCTTGCCATATGCTAAGATTAAACATAAAACTCTCACCGCACTTCTGGCCCAAATGGCAGTTCCCTTTGTCACTGGTTTGGCCAGCCCTGGGGTCATTTGCCAGTAAGACGGTTCTGGGAAAGCTGGTCATATAGTCCAGAATTTGGCCTTTCCACGGATTTGCTGAGCCTAGGGAAGCTGGCTCAGCATCCTGGAGGGAGTTCAGGGGGGACAGGGGAACAGTGGGAAGTACCACCCCTGGGAAAATCTCTCCTCTTCCCCGTGGATTGCTTCCACCTCTACAAAGCCATCCTGCTTCCTGGGTCGGAGTCTCAGCCCTGGGGGCTCATCCAGGCCCCACGAGGCTCACAAGCCTCCATCAGATGCTTGGCTCCCAGTGACCTTTCCCCTCCGGCCTCCGCTTGCGCGCCATGACCCGGGCGGACACAGCCCGGCTACCGGCACGTGGTGCTCAGAAAACGTTTGTCTGACGGAGAGTGGGATTAACATCAGCGCCCAGAAAGCAGAGTGGGCTTGGGGAGGGAGGTGGCCTTAGGACTTGATAGGGACAGAGGTGAAGTGTTCGGTACATCTGGGTCCCCAGGCCAAGGACATCCTGACCAGTCGATTGCAGCGCCTACCTTCCTTCATTGCTTCCACTTGTTCTTGGCTAACTCCATGGATCTAAGCCTTGAGGTATGTTTCCACGTGGATACGCAGTCGTAGTGATGCAGCCCGGGAAAGACCCACCCACCCCCCGTTCCCCCGCCAGGTCTGCTGGGGATTACGCTGGAGGAAGGAGCTGCCTGGCCTCGGCGGGTGGGGGAAGCAGCCCCTATCTCCCCAGGGACCACTCCTCCAAGGCCGGGGTCTGCCTGGGAGAAAGCTCACAGTAGCTCTGAGGCCCCACGTGGGCACTGGTTGGGTGCGCAAGCAGCTAGAATTCCCTTGTGGACTCGCAGCGGATGGAATTATTTACAAGCACCAAGGCCAGGATTTCCCTGCTCCGCAGGCAACTTGCAGCAGGTGAAGTCGATGCTCTCCTGCTGGGAGCTAATGGTAACATTCAGCAATTCCCCCACCCCCACCCCCACACACTGATGCGTCGTCAGGGCCGTGGCCGTGGATGTTTTTATTTCCCCTGGCAAGTCGGCATCTACAGTGAAGGCTCTCAGACCACCCGCTGGAGGCACCAGCGCCAGCCTCCTGTGTTGAAACGGGACGGCCAGCTGGGCAGCCTCCCTCTCTGAGCTGGGCAAGGGGCAGCGCCCTATTTCTGACACGGCCCATCCGTCTGGGTCACTGGTCCCTGAGTTAATTCCAGATGGAACCTCACAGGTGTCTTCCTTCTGGTTCTGCAAAGCCTGACCTCTGGCTCCGTCTCTGGGCCCCTTCCCTTCTCACCCCACGCGGCCGGCCACCTTCATCTCTGCGCTATTCTTTCCTCTTAAAAAAAAAAAAAAATCCTGCTGACAGGAGCCTTCTTCCTTGTCGTTTTGGAGATCATCAACAAATTCTATAGAGAGGTGACCTCCATTATGAGAAAGAAACGGTTTGCTGGCCGGGACCCAAGCTGAGGAGTTGGAACTCTTTTGACTGGCAAGGTGACATTGTATGTCATATCAGCATTCACGGCCAGCGCTCTTCTCCTAGGAGAGTAATTATTTCTTTCAGAGCGAAAGGTCCAATTTGCTGTAGAGAACAGAGCCCCAGGAAAAACGGAAGAGCTGGCTGTAAGCTCCCTTGACATAAAGGAGATCCGACTGGCCCCCGTCCCCAGCTTCCCTCCAGACTCTCCATCATAATGACCACGCCGCCAGATTTATTATGTTTATTTGTACTTCCTTCCTGTCATAACACATTAGGGCGGCTGCATACTCCTTTTGTGAGGCCCGGCTCGGCGGGTCCAGCCGACTGCCCTGATGCTGACACCGGCTCTGCACCGTCAGTCTGGCCTGGCTCTGGGCAGGGGGTGAGGGACCCCGATGGAGAAGCGCAGGGAGGTCTGTGGCACTCTGCATTCTCTTGCTCTCCCCCTGACCCGCCGGACCATTACAAGGAGGACAGGTGACCCATGTGTACAGCCTTGGACCTAACACTGCAATAGACCCCGTTCCCTGAGCCTCACTCTGACCCAGACCCTGAGCAGATGCTTGGTACCCGTGGTCTCATTGGGTTCAGACAGCCGGCCCATAAAGCAGCCCCGTATGCCCATTTGACGGATGAGCAAATTGAGGTTGCCGGTGGTGAGGCTTTCCCAGACCCCGCCCTCCACCAGGACGCGGGCTCCATCTGCCTCTGGGGTAGCACTTGTCACCTGTACTGTCTTTGTTCGTCACCTACCCTCCCCAGTAGCCACAGCTCCATTTCTTCTGGAATGCTGCCGTAGCTCAGCGCCGACGCTGTACTAGCCCATGGCAGGCGCTCCTCGCGCTTTTGTTTGATGATTGAATGGAAGTGAAGTGAGATGAATTCCTGCCCGCAGTTGCCCAGCTGGTCATCTGCACAGCCTGGGTTTGAGCCCCGTTGTCCCACCGCAAAGCCCAGGCCACAGCCACTGCATCTCCGACCTCCCATCACACCACAGCTGTCACGCTGCATTTGTCGCGCCATACCTCTCCTCCTCTGCCTCTGCCTCTGGTTTGGGGGGCGGGGTTTCCGTCAAACCTGACATGTTTCCCAGGACTAGAGGAGAGAAAGTTTGGAGGCACAGGTGCCCAAGGAGGCTTGGCCAAGTCCCAGGTCGGGCAAGTTGCTTCCTGTCCCTCCTCCAGCCTCATCACAGGGACCCAGAGGAGGTAGGGTGGTGACCTTGGTGCGAAAGGTCTGAACTGGACCCTCAACCCCGGGGTGCAGGGGCAGAGGGAGGACACCCATTTGTCATCGCTGGTCTGGGTTGCGAGCCAGGATGGCATTCGGGTGCTGCTGATCCCAGCCCTACGTTTACGGTTGCCTGGGTGGCAGAGGGGCAGGACAGAGTCGAGACGTGACCTCGGAACTCCTGATGAGTGCTCTCTCTGCCACCCCCCAGATGCCACGCGTGAGAGCTGGGGGGCCTCCCCAAGACCACCCTCACTTCTGCGTGTTCTCCCTTCTCCTACGGCTCCCATCAGGGACAAGCCCCACTCCCACGCCCATCCCATCCCCTGGAAGCCGCAGCTTCTCTGAAACCCACCCAGCCCTCTGTGGGGACGGCAGGGCTTGGTCTATACAAGAACGGCGTCTTCCTCACCTCTGGCTGCAGCACCAACTTGATTGGGTCTGATGTATATGAAACAAATAAAACTCAGAAGCCAATTGACTTACACATGGAACAAATGCAGCTTGGCTATTATGGTGTATGCTAAATTTTAATGGCATTTAGAAAGCGTTTTGTGGAGTAGAAAATAGAAGCGAACCCATCAACCCTCAACTACGCTCTATGTTTTATAGCGCAGAACATTTTTCTGCTACAATCCAAAGACTTTAAAATGTATTAAGGTACATTCGAACCCAAGGGTTTTAAAATATGCATCAGAAACACGCATATCCAGAAATGGAGGAAAATAATCCATTATGATCCAGGTTGGATTCGAGGAAAGACGCACATTACTGGAAACGCTTTTAACATTTCATGTCCCACAGACTGTTCATTATAGACACGTGTTATTGTGCAAGGATTAACTCATCGCCAAGTGAGAGAGGAGAGCGGGGTGGGGGGAAGGGCCTTCACACAGCCTCGTCGGGCCTCTTGCTGTCTATTAATGTGTTTACTCGTGTGTTTTCAATCCTGTGCCGCATAAATTAATATATCAGTAGAGAAATGATGCCAATTTTCCATTCTCACGTTTCATCGACAACGTATTCCGACGCTCACGTGCACCTTCACCATCCGTATCGTCCTCACCGCCTAACGCGGTTTTCTTTGCCCTGAGTCCTGCGGTACCGCGCTCTGTCCCACTCTGTGTTTTGCACCGCTCTGTCCTTTAGTGTCTCCTGGGCATCCTCACCCAATCTGCTCGATTGTTTCTGCGGCTGAAAATAGCCCAAGATTCTCTAGGAACAGGCCCTGCTTCTGTTGGCAGTAAAGCAGTTACCTGCGGAAATCTGCTCACGTCTTTAAAATGCATTGGAAACGTGAATCTGTTTCCAGGGTGTTTGAATTTGACGGCTGAAGAAATCCTGTAGACCAGCTAGTTCAGCGGTTCCCCACCGCGGGGGAGGGAGCTGCAGGGGATTTTGCCCCCTGGGACATTTGGCAAGGACTGGAGACCTTGCGACTGTCACATCTGGGGTGGGAGGTGGGGTCCTGGCATCTGATGGCACCTAAGATCCAGGAAGGTTTTGTGCCTTTTGCAGTCATACAACCAGCCAGTGGCGAGATGGGCAAGAGCCTCCTGGAATCCACTGGGTTGTTTCCGCATCTCAACCAGACCTGAGCTGCCAACCTGGGGAAGTCCTGAGCTGACCAGGAACCTCTCTTCTTTACTGGGGGCCCCCTGCTCTGACCTGTCCCTCAAGTTTCTGCTGCTGGTGGTGTGGTCTGACGCCACAGCTCCCTCCCATCTGGAATTCCTCCTACAGACCTGAATCTTTCAGCGCCGCCAGGGCCGGTTCTTGCCCTGCGCTGTCCTCTCCCCTGCTCCTGTAGCCGCATTCCCTTCCAGTATTGGCAAGGCCATTGCAGGCTCCACAGGGGGGAGCCCAGACCCGCTTTATGCCGACAAACACAAATCCAGGTAAAACTCCTTCTAAGACTGAAAATAATGGTGATTTTTTTGGTGAAGATTCCAATGTGGTGTGTTCACGGTATGTGATTTTATTTCTTTAACTAGCATTTAATTTCTTTTTCCAAAGACAGCTATCCAAAAGTCTACACCCTGGCCCATCCCCTAGCAGCCATGCACATCCTTCCTGGGCTGGGTCTACCGCAGGTTCATTGCCGGGCAGTTGCAGGCATAACAGGCACATGATTTGGTGTCTCCCTTTCTTACTTGGCCTTAAACAGGAGCTCTCTGTGTGTTTCTCAATCAACTTCATCGTCATCCGTGTTAATAATTATAAGGGCCTACGTTCACTGAGCGCCAAGCTGCCAGCACTCTCGTAAGTGCTTTTCTCGTATGAGCTCATTCATCACCCGCAGCAGCCCTATAAGGCAGGTGTGTGCTTATCACCTCCCGGGCATGGGAGTGAAGCTTGGGAGGATTAAACAAGCCGCTTCAGGTTGCACAGCCAATCGACAGCCAGGCCAAGATCTGAGCCCAGAGCAGCTGCCCAGAGCCACGCGTCTTAGCCACCACCCTGCACGGCTTCCGGTTTTCGGCGGCTGCACCTCGTGTTCCAAGGCGGCAAGACGCCACTGAAGCAGCCGCGGGCTCGCATGGTGGTTCTGCACTGCCCTTGATGGCTCCAGGGCTTCGTAATCAGCCTGTGTCCCACGTGGACGCGCTAAAGGTCCTGGCTGGCTCCCTGCACACCCCCGCGTAGCCAGCAGGAGGAAATGCAACAGGGACTTTTAGTCTAGACTTTCTCAACCCTGACACCGTCCACCTTTGGGGCTGGCTGAGTCTTTGCAGTGGAGGCTGTCTGTGCACTGAAGGATGGGTCAGCAACATGCCTGGCCTCCACCCACTGGAGCATCTCTACCTCCCCCACTGCGTCCTGATAACCAAGAGTGTCTCCAGCCTCTGCCAAGTGTTCCTGGCGGGGGGGGGGGGGGGCAAAATCGCTGGGCTTGAAGACCCCCGGCAAAGCTGCGGCGTAAGGAGACAAGGGCAGGATTTGATCGTCTGTGGATTCAGTCCTCCTCGCCCCCTACCCCAAACAACGATTGCCTGCTTCCAGACAACTTTGCTTGTCTGCCTTGTGGGGAAACTTATAAATTATCTGAGGAGCAGTATTAGTCTTTTTGCCTCTGAAAAGGGCTCTGCATCTTTAACAGAGCCTGGCTTTGAAACGTAACTCACAGAGTTGTACAAACACCCCATCAGTGGTGCAGTGGCTCAGTTCACTGTCCCCAGCGCGTGGGATCTTCATTATTTGCACCGCTGATAAAAGGCAGCGTCTGCAGCAGATCCGCACTGCTCCATTTAGCTGAGAACCGTGACTTATCCCTCCCTCACCACTGGACAGCCTCAATGTCCTGGGGTAATAAAGAACACTCCCACAGATGGCATGAACAGGGGTGACTGGCTGCTCTGAGCTTGGCAAAGTGCAGAAGAGCGGGAAGGGGTCCCGACCGGTGACCCCTTCGAGGGAGATGGCCCGAGCCTGCCTCTCGGCCGCCACTGTCAGCCGCAGCCTCGGGTTAGCACGTGGCATTGACAAATCGCCCAGGAAGCAGCTGGGTCCCTGAGGGAAAACCGCCCACCTCAGCACAGGCAGCGAGGGTGCGCCCTGTCCATACTCCTTGCTTCCCCTCGGAGATGCAATTCTAATAGAGCCGTTCTTCAATACCGCCACTCAGGGCTGGGCCAAGTTGTGAGTGTGTGTGTGTGCACACGCGCACACGTAACAGCACCTTGTTTTCTCCATGTTAGAAAATTCACGGACTGTCGAGAGAGGGGAAGTCAGAGTAATAGCCTCAAACTGGAAATGGAAGAACTTTAACATTCCACATAAAAGGGAATTGTTGCCATCCTGGGGCAAACAGGAAAGGAGCCGGCAGAGGCTGCAGGTGTAGAGAGATGGAAGGAGCTACTGACAACAGCAAGAAAACCCTGAGTACCTGCTTCTCCTGAACACAGAAGCAATTTGCTCCGTCTCAGGCTCACTTGGGTGGAGGTGGGAAGGTTCGAGAAGTCTTCGGGCATTCCCCGGGACAGAGGCTCTGCACATATTGGTGGAATGGCTCATAGGTTAAGAAGGAGGCTCCTGGACTTCCCTGGTAGTGCAGTGGTTAAGAATCCGCTTGCCAACACAGGGGACACAGGTTTGATCCCTGGTCCCGGAAGACCTCACATGCTGCAGAGCAACTAAGCCCGTGCGCCATGACTACGGAGCCCGCGTGCCACAACTACTGAAGCCCGCGCACCTAGAGCCCATGCTCCGCAACAAGAGAAGCCACCGCGATGAGAAGCCCATGCACTGCAACAAAGAGTAGCCCCCGCTCGCCGCAACTAGGGAAAACCCGCGCACAGCAACGAAGACCCAACGCAGCCAAAAACAAAAACAAAAAATGTATGCCTGTAACTACGTATTAAAAAAAAAGAAGGAGGCAATGGAGGACCCTAGGAAGGGAGGGGCATTCTCTGGGCCCACCCACTAGCCCACATTCATGCTAAATAACTGGCAGGTAGCCACCAGCCCAGCTGCGTGAACCAGAGATGCAACACGGTTTCCTTTCCTCCCTGCAACCTGTGTTTTCAGCAGTGTGCTTTCAGGGAGGGGCTCCTTGATAGAGCTGTGTGTTACTAGAAGCAGAGGTCTAATGAGTCTGTGGCCTGTGTCATTTCCACTGGGGGTGCTGAGAGAGCCGAGGAGACCTGTGAGAAGGGACACTTTGGGGCACAGTCAGAGAAGACACCCGTGCGATCAGGGCCATTGTCCTCAGCCTCCAAGCAGCTGGCAAGGGGTCACTCAGCCCAGTCCTTGGCCACCCCACTGCCCCCCACCCACCGTCGACCACAGCCCACTGAGTCTGACAGGGTGCTGGGTCACCTCACCCAGGGGAAGCAAAATCCTGTTTCAAAAAGTAACTGTTGCTACGGCAACCTGGCCTCGGGCGCTCCCTGGTTGCCACTGGGGGTCTGGGGTGGATGCAGGTAATAAGTGTGTTGGCGAAGAAGGGAAGAACCCAGCCGCAGGGGCTGCGCCCGGTAGGGACAGGCGGGTTTGCCGAGGAGTTCGGCCGTCATGATGCATCTTCCCCGCTCCCCGCACAGGCCTGGCCCCAGTTCATAGCCCCAGATCCTCCAGGTAGGGAACCCGCGGTTACCCACACCGGAGGATGGTGATAAATACGGGGGCCCCAGTTCCGGGCAAGAGTCATGAGACTTGGGTTTGCTTGTGAATTTGAGGGTCTGATGTTTCACACCATTGTGGTCTTTCCACCGATTAAGGCAAATATCTCGACAGGACCAGCTTTCTCCAAGCCCCCCTTTGTCAGCAGAGACAGGGTCCAGGGGAGAGGGCCCTGGGAGGATGGAGTTGGGGGGCTGAGGGCAGGGCCCACCTTCTGCTTTCCTAAGTGGGCCCTTCTTTCGGGAGCAGCCCTACCAGGGGGCCTGCCTGCCTTGGACCGGGAGCCCGTGAGTCCTTGGCTTTTAAAACGCTAATGGGGAGGCCCAATAAATATTTCACGGTCACCCAAGGGCTCCCGTGGGTCTTGTTTATTCACAGCATCCTGGCCACCTCAGTGCAGAAACGTCTCAAACTGCAGAAGTAGGAATAGCAAGAATACAGCTCTTTATTTATTTATTTGATTATGAATTTATTTTTGCTTCTTCCATCACCCAGCTGGGTCTGGGTATCCCTGGACAGCAAGGGGCCTCCGCTCTGGCCGGGCCTGTATGCTTGTCCGGCATTGACAGCTGCCTGCCTGCTTGGGAAGCATCTAAGTGAAAGCCCTGCATTGTGTGCTGTCCTCAACTGCGAGAATGAGGCTAGCAGGCAGTTCCAGGGCTAAGGAGGAGCACGTGCTGCTACCACGCCTGAGTGCCAGGCGGGGTGTGCCGTCGACTTGCTGACCCTGGGCCGGTACCTGGAACTGGTCTACAAAGAGGGGGCAGAGGGGATGCCCAATTGAGTCAGGCCGCAACGGGGCGAACTGGTCCTTCTGTGCTGGCCAGCTCATGGGGGTGCAGGGGGTTGATAGGGACTGTGTCCATCCCTGCCACCGCGTCCGCCCTTGATGGTACTGCCCTCCTAAGAGGTAGGGGTGAACAGACCCACCTTATACTCCAGGCCAGAGGAGGAAGAAACTGTAGCCCCATGGAGCTAGGGTTTGACCCCAGGTCTGTCTGACTGTAGGCACCGTCTGCTCTCCGGACCTGGTACCGTTTTTGCCCTGGAGGCAGGAGCCAGTTTCTGCCCAGCACTGATTACCGCCTGCCCGTATGAACGAAGCTGCCTCTCAGATGGGTGCCGCTCCCCGGGGCTGCTTTATCCTGAGCCCGAGTCCGAAGGCTCTTGTGAATGAGATCACAGGTTGGATCACAGACTTGGCCCCTGGGGCACGTCTGTTCTGAAGAAGGCTCTGCTGTGGCAGGGCGGCACCGCCAGCAAGCCCCCAGCCCGGTCCCAGCACATGGAGAGCAACCGCCTGGTGGATTCACAGGGGAGTGTGAGCTGTTCTGGCTCATTCCCCCCACCCTCTCTCTTCACTCTCTGCTTCAGGAGAGATCTGAAAATCTCCAGGCATTCATTCATCTGGCAAATTTTTGCTAAGCGCTTCAAAAGTGCTAAGCTTTAGGAATATAGCAATTAACAAAATCCTCGTAACGGGGAGAGAAACAAGTAATAAATGTGTAAGAGCAAAATATATACGTTAGGCAGTGAAAGTCCAGATAAAGAGGGGACTTCAGGCATGGCTTGATCAAGACTCTGGTCATGTTCTCTTGATCTTCTCAACGCTCCCCTCCTCCTTGTTTTCTGTATCCCTGGCTGGCTTTCCTCATGTCAATAAAACGGCTGTAGATATTTCAGGCTTTACAAACCCACACTCCAGTGTCCAAAAGAAAGGCAAACGACGGAGCAAAAAGTTCTGGGCTTCACTCTGATTGGATCAGTTAGGTCACCTGACCACTGGAACCAATCACTGTGGCTGAGAAGATGCACTTAGTTTAGACTAAGGGTTGACCAACCATGGCCCATCGACCAAATCCAGCCTGCCTCTGCTTTTGTAAAGAAAGTTTTTTTGAAACATGGCCATTTGTTTACACATTGTGTATGACTGCAAAATTGAGACGGTAAACAGAAACTGTATTGCCTACAAAGCTCAAAATATGTCCTAGCTAAGCTTTTACAGAAGAAGTTTGCCAACCCCTGGCTCCATCACATCTGACTCTATCCTGGAAGATGGCGTAAGAGGAAATCCCCCAACTGTTATGATTGTTACACAGTGGGGCGGGGGGTGGAATAAATGCCGGAAAGGTGTTCAACCTGTCCCCTTGAGCACCCTCTCTTTATTTATTCATTCAGCAAATGAAGCTTGGTGGGCTTACGTGGAACTAACCCCCTTTGCTCTGCCAGAGAGAGCTTGATTCGGAGAGAGAACAAAGCTGCATTAAATAATCGGAAGAGCTGAAAGGTGGAAGCAGCCAAGTGCCCCTCCACAGGGGGATGGGGTACCGACACATGCTACAACGTGATGACCTCAAACAAGTGATGCCGATTAGAGAAGCCAGACGCAAAAGGCCACGAATTCTATGATTCCATTCCCGTGAAGTATCCAGTATAAGTAAATTCAGAGACAGAAGGCAGATTGCTGGTTGCCGGGGGGCGGGGGAGGGGGAGGGGAGCACATGACAGACAGGGATGGGTTTCTCTGGGGGTGATGAGACTGTTTTGGAACTAGGTAATGCTGATGGTTTCGCAACGTTGCCAGTGTGCTTGATGCCGCCGAACTGCACGCTTCCAAACAGCGAATTTTATGCTATGTGAATTTGACGTCAATTAAAAAGAAAAAAAATCAGAGCCCGAGTCAGCACTGAACTGGTGGGAAGGCTCTTGGCTCTGTAGGCGCTCAGAGGAGGAAGCCCCAGGGCCAAAGCCTGGCTTTCTGGCACAACTTTATTCCCCCTCTTCCTGAGCGCATGTCTCACACAGACTCTCCTCCAGCACCCGTCGTGCACAGGCAGCCCCGGTGCCAGACCCGCAGAGGCGCTCTGACGGCGGTTCGTGTGCCTCGGGCGGCGCCGCGGGGGACCTCCTTGCCCGGCTCTTTCTAGCATCCTGGTGGTGAAATGCCACAATGCGTGACAGGGTCTATAAATGTGCCTGCAGGTTTGGCATTTATGTTTGCCACCTCTGTAAAAATATTATTTCCCATTGCTACCCGGTTTTTATAATGTCAATATACTAAGATCTACCGCTCAGTATTACATTTTATACACAGTACAGCTTTCTTTATACCCTAGAGCGCATGTGTTTTTCTAACTCGACTTTCAGAAATAGTTGGTTTTCAAAGAGGTGTCGCAGGAGACTTGCTGTTGGCAGTGAAATAAGTTTTTTTTTTTTTTTAATCGTGGTGCGGAGCAACACAGGTGATAGGATCCTTAATTCCAATTCACCTTTAACATTCAAGTTATATTTTTATTACAGTTTGAAGTCCATTGTGGGGGATCATTATCTGCAGAGATTCATTTCCTTTGGGAAGGTTCTTCCTTGGTGATGTAATTTAAATTCAGGGAGCTGGAAACAAACACCAGCATCTCATATTTCGAGCTGGTGGCAGAAAAGTCTGCTGGTGCCCAGGAAACTGTAAAACAAAGCACTTTCTCTACCTATGGGTCTTCCTCCTGCGGGTTTCTCATCAGGGCATTCTGGAGTGCCAACTGGACCTCTCAGTCAGCAGAATTCCCTAGAAGGCAAGGGCAGTGGACGTCTGAAAGGGGACTTGAACTTCTTACTGTCTCTGTTTCTGATTCCTCACTTTGATCTTTCAGTTTTCCTGCTTGCCTTTCCTCACCTCTCCTTCCAGGGAAATGTTTCCTTGAGTTTTCACTGTTCAAACCGTACGCCATCTGGGAGCCGAGAAAGCCTTCTGCGTCTGTCTGTCTTGCGTTCTCCAGCAGAGACATGATGAGACGCAGCCAGGCAGAGAGATGGCCACCCAAGTGAGCGGGGTGGAAAGGGCAATTCTTAATCAGCAGTCACCGCTTTGGGAAAGAAAAAGGCAATTTAATTAATTGCCCAAAGCTGGTGCTGAGGACAGAATCTGCGGAAGCTTCTCTAGAATTTGAGAAAATTATTACAGACTGTACATTCAGCTCTTAGGATAAGTACCAAAACTCAGACATCATATGTTCTGACATGTCTATTATTTATATGGAAATCTGGGTTTTGCAAAAGAGTTTTCCGAGAGACCTTTGGGTTCATTTTCCTGCAAGCTCAGAGAGTTAGTGTCTATCTGCCTGGCATGTCCCTCTCCTTGGGCGTCCTTAAAATGTGGCCCAGTGAGGTCACATTTCACCGTTTCTGGCCACCCTTCCACTGGGGTTGCCGAGCTGAAAAAATTCTCCCTCTTTATAACCTAATTCCATCACGCCTAAGTAAGACTCTGGCATAAAAACACAATTGGTGCAAAGAGTTTGAGGACTCTTTCTGGAGCTGAAATCAGAGTCTTCCTTTCAGATGCCAGACAGGGTGAGCATTTTGGGCTTAATGAAAACTGTCTTGCCCGCCCAACAACTTGACGCAGTCACTCTGGATTGCTAAACAAAACGCCCAGGGGGCACATGTTTGCACATAGAGCAGCAGTAGCTAGAGCAACGAGAACAGTGGCTAGTTAGCCTTTATCGAGCATTCACTCTGAGCCAGACACTGTGCCACGGGCTTTGTCATAATGTCCTGAGGTCTTGGAAGGATGATGAAGGTAAGCTGCTTTCTAAAGGAAGTGGTTAAAAAAAGGTGCTATGGAGTCAGACAGACCATATTAGTTAAGAGAAGTTCAGCTGCAAGTGACCAAAAACCCCAAAACAGCAATGGCTTAAGTAGAATAGTTTGATTTCCCTGCCTTGGAAAAGCTTGGTTAGGGAATCCAGAGCCAGCACGGCAGCTGGTGGCTGATCAGAGTAGAGTCTTGGCTTCCCGTAACCCAGCATCACCATCCTAATACATGTCTTCCACCTCATGGCACAAGATAGCTGCTTGAGCTCAAGCCATAGTGCCTGCATTCCAGCAGCAAGAAAGGGGAGAACAATCATTCTACCTATCTCCCATTGGCCACAGCTCAGTTACAACTAGATCTAACTGCAGAAGAAGCTGGGAAATGTAGTCTTCATTCTGGATGGCCATTTGCCCAATTAAATTTGGGGGTTCTGGTACTCAAGGAAGAAGAGGATGGATAAAGAGGTGCAGATGGCTGTCTCTGCCACGGAGACCTAGATGCAAGCTAGCTGTTTACCTCGGGTGAATTAGGATCTGCCTTCTGAATGTCATGCCTTTAGCCATAAAATCAGGTAAATACTGATGCTTGAGAGGGCTGTCATGGAGAATACATAAGAATGTCTTCAATGTGTAGGGTAGGGCCTTTTGTAAGCAAAGGCTCAACAAACAGTGAGAATTAACATCGTTCCCAGGATAAGTACAACCTCTAATTCTTCAGTCTGAGGCCAGGCTCCATTACTAGGGATGGGGACTTGGTAAACCATGTAATTTATTTTACACTTTGTAGTTTATACAACATGTCTACACACCTGGCCTCACTTAAATTCCACAGTAACTCAGTGTGTAGGTCTTCTTGCCCCCTGCCAGTAGAGAGGCTGCCCCACCCAGTAGAGAGGCTGGCCCCCCTCAGTAGAGAGGCTGGACCCCCCCAGTAGAGAGGCTGGCCCCCCCAGTGGAGAGGCTGCCCCCCAGTAGAGAGGCTGCCCCCCCAGTAGAGAAGCTGCCCCTGCCCAGTAGAGAGGCTGCGCCCCCAGTAGAGAGGCTGCCCCGCCAGTAGAGAGGCTGCCCCCCAAGTAGAGAGGCTGGCCCCCCAGTAGAGAGGCTGTGCCCCCAGTAGAGAGGCTGCCCCCCCAGTAACGAGGCTGCCCCCCCCAGTAGAGAGAATGCCCCCCCAGTAGGGAGGCTGGCCCCCCAGTAGCGAGGCTGCCCCCCAGTAGCGAGGCTGCCCCCCCCAGTAGAGAGGCTGGCCCCCCAGTAGAGAGGCTGCCCCCCCAGTAGCGAGGCTGCCCCCCCAGTAGAGAGGCTGGCCCCCCAGTAGAGAGGCTGCCCCCCAAGTAGAGAGGCTGGCCCCCCAGTAGAGAGGCTGCGCCCCCAGTAGAGAGGCTGCCCCCCCAGTAATGAGGCTGCCCCCCCAGTAGAGAGAATGCCCCCCCAGTAGAGAGGCTGGCCCCCCAGTAGAGAGGCTGCCCCCCCAGTAGCGAGGCTGCCCCCCAGTAGAGAGGCTGGCCCCCCAGTAGAGAGGCTGGCCCCCCAGTAGAGAGGCTGCCCCCCCAGTAGAGAGGCTGGCCCAAGGACTCAGCACATCCCTCTGATACCAAATCCAGTGCTCTCTTCATTTCTTCTATGTTTATACACATTCTTTCACATGGGAAGAATAAAAGAGAAACAACATTTGACATAAAACGTTAAGTACATACCACTTTGTTCCAGTGATTTATTAGCCAACACACACACGCACGCACACGCACACGGACACATGGACACACGGATATAGGAATGGACATATATATATGTATCTCCAATGGTGAGTCTAAGAAATTTGGAGGAAATGCTTCTCTTTTGCCTGTTAGTTCATTTATTTGTACAACCTGTTTCGATTTACTAAGCACCTCCTATGTGCCAGGCATTGGGCTAAGCACTGGAATGTAGTGATGAACAGACATGCCACCCCTTCACTGTATGGAGCTTGGCGTTCTATGGGGCAAAGAAGCGAGGTCATCACATTATCACAAAACAAGGACACGCTTACTTATAAATGGCACTGCAAAAACACACAGTGCCCCAAGAGTGTGGGTCCCAACCCTACATCACTGACAAACTGAGACCTTTGCCACTGGAAAGGAAGAAGGAGGGCCAAGATGGACCTTGTTGCCAAATATAAATAGTGAGAAAAGCGTCCTCTATTCCCTAAGGCTCCTTGACATCTGCTGGACGTTCATGCATGCACTTACGTGCCTGTTTGTTCATTTAATCTTTCTCGGTCATTTAACACCATGTAGTACAGTGACCCAGAGCATGAACCCTTAAGACAGAGAGATTCACACTTGTTAAGATCCTGGTTCTGTCTCTCACTAGCCCATTAACTAATCCTGTACAACATGGGCTAACTTCTTCGCCCTTCAGTCTTCTCATCTGTAAAATGGGGGTAAATAATAGTATACCTACTTCATAGGGTTATTGAGAGCATTAAAGTAAGTTACTACATTTGAAGCACTTCAGATAACATATGGCACAGAGTAAAGCCAATATAAGTGCTGGCTTAGGATGAAGAAGATGTTGCTGCTGCCGCTGCTGCTAACATTGATGGGAAGGGATGGGAACGGTGATGATGAAGGGGATAATGGTAGTAATGATGGAGATGATGACACTGAGGAAGATGAGGAAGACGGTGGTGATGATGATGTTGATTGTATGGGGTTATTGAGTCTCCGCTGTGTGCCAAGCACTACCCTGGGTACCGTGTGTGCAGAGAGGAACAGAGAGAATCTCTGCCTCCATTCCCCCAGTACGGCATGGAGCAAACACATCCAAAGGTGACCGCGGGGCAGGGTAAATGCAGTGGATTAGCAAAAGGGATCTGGGCTGCAGGGCTGGGCTCGTCTGCTCCCCTACTCCCCACGTGGGACCTGGAAAGGGAGAGGAGGTGGGAGAGCCGTGGCTCCCCTTTCTGGAAGCCTCCATGGGAAGGCTTCTATGCAGGGTGTGTTGGGGGGGGCAGGGGACAGTATATCAAAAGGCAGTCATGGCTCCATTCAGCAGTCTAGAAGCCCGCCTGCAGCACAGTGTGTAGTCATTGCTTCTCACGGAGAGAAAGTGGCCAGGATCCTCCGGGGCTGAGGCCCTCAGCTGGTGCGCGTCCTGGGTGCCTCGATCTGGTTCTTCGACACTGCAGTGCGGGCCCCGGCGCTGTGCGATGATCTATACCAATGAGTGTGTGGGCCGTGGAGAGCCTCTGCTGATCCAGCGCTAATATTTTAGCAAACACGTAGCTCAAACGCCTCATATTCCCCTTTATTTCATTCCAAGTTAAGAGGAGTTTGTGCCCATTTAAGCCGCAAGGGCACACATTAGATAAATCAGTACATCTTTGCCATTTTGTCGCTCTTAATTTTTTGTTAATTTAATTAGGATAGAAATAGTCAAGTGTCGGTGTGCTAAATCGCAGACCGTAAAGCCCATCAGTCACTGCAGTGTGCGACCAGGCACGCGCGCGGCCTTAGTCAGGAGCACAGCGGTGGCTTTGGGCGCCTGGCAGGGACGCTGAGCTGCTCGGCCTCCAGCTCCTGGCTGCCCCCAACAAACAGACACCTGCCTCCCCTCCCCGAGTCTCAGCCTCCTTTAGAGCAGCTTCTTCTCTCTCCTGCCCCGTGCCTCTAAGGGGGTCTGGTGCCCCCTACTGTCCTTTGGGGGATGCCCCCTTCTCAAAGCCCTTCTGAAGACTTGAGATCTGAGGTTAAGCAGCCTTGTGTTAAAAGGGGGCTTCATCCCCTATGGGAGCCTCCCTCTCCGGGACCCCTGCCTGCCCCCTCCTGACTTAGAAGCTGCTGCCTTAATTTCCAACTCTGGGCCTAATGGGACCCCCAGGCCCTGAGTGTGAGGCGGGCTGGCCAGAAGGCCATTCCATAGGCTGTCAGGACAGGGTGGTCCCCGAGACACCTGCCAGTCCAGCTCCCGTTTATGAAGAATGTTTTGTCCGAGGAGAAATGGCTGACGCTTTGCACACCCACAGGCACGTACCGCAGCCCTGGGATGGGAGCCGTGAAAGCCCCGCCCCACCAGCCTTCACACCCTCACTGGAGCCCTGAATCTGTCCCGTGGTCCCTAATGTTGCATCCGGAGGGGCTGAACGGAGCAGGTGAGGCTGGGATCTTTTATGACCAGACGTGAGTGGCAAGGGGTAAAAGGAGTCCGGGGACACGTCTGACCACATCCCAGGCCACAGTGGGACTCTGCCTGTCCCCACAGTGGGGACCTCTGCCTGGGGACTGTTCACAGGCCGGGGATGGACCCGGGACACCCAGTGGTGAGCCCCAGCTGCAGGAGACTGTACTCTACCTGGGGGACATTGGGGCCTCCCAGCCTCAGGGGGCGCTAGTGCCTCCCTGACTGTAGGGCCCTGCCCTCTATCCCAGCTTACTGTCCCCCTGTCTCTGTTTGCTATTAAGAGGACGCTTGATTTTAGCTGGACAGCAGCAAGCAATATTTCCAGAGCAAATAAAGCCACGTAGACATTTGCTCCAGGAGTTTTGCATTTCAACTTTAATATGTTTATTTCAGCCTTGCTGTTTGGATAGCATCTCTGTGGGGATGTCTGTGATGTTTAAATTTCCTGCCCACACGCCAGTACTTGAAGTGAGGGGAACCAGGCAGACTGGGGAGGGTCCTGAGAGGCCACTGCGCAGCCCGGAGCGGGCAGTTGAAGAAGCAGCTGCACGAGGAGGAACAGCAGACCCCAGGGACATGGGCTGGTGAGGCCATGCCAGCCGCTTGGAGACGCCCCCCAAGGTGCTCAGCCGGGCGATGACCTGGACGTGTGTTGAGCTGATGCCGTACTCACCCCTCCTGTGGAGTCAGCACTCTCCAGTTTCCAAAGGGACTTTGGGGTGCCCTTTCCACCCCCTGCCCTCCCCCCAAAGCTCAGCTCGGGCCCCACCCTGCCCGCCACTCCCGTCCACATCCTGCCCTCCTGGCCCCAAGTGCTTCTGACTGTCTGATTGGAAACCCGGGGCTTAGCCGGTGGTTCTGCGCCGTCCCGTGCAGTTTGCGCGTCTTGCCACGTGCCCGAGGTTCACTCGCTCAGAGGTTCCGGGCTGCACACGACTCTGGGCGCCCCCCGGCATCACACCCCCGTGCCTCCCTCAGAGTTCCCTCTGCAGGGCCCCTCCGAAACCTGTCCTCACTCCCTGGGGCTCCTGCACCCCGTGAGCGAGCTAAAGGCAGACCCCTTGGGAAAGCTACTTTCACGGTGACCGTTGTCGAGCAGAGGCGCTGATGCCCGGCCCTGTGATGGGCTGGGGGACGCTGCACACCGGAAGACGACCTGTTGTCAGAAAAGCTGCATTTTGAGCCCATCCTTCCATCTGGGGCCAGTCTGCCCTGAATCGTCCACATGGTTTTGAGTCCATTTCACAGACCCCTGACGCAGAGCTTAGTAACCATCCCGTGTGGGGTTCCGCCGATCCCCTTGACCTCAGGAACCTCAGCCGCCATCCAGCTGAGCTGCTCAGCACAAGAGAGGGATGCAGGGTCCAAAGGCTGGCACGCGGCACTGTCCTCTGGGAGGCTGCAGAGGATGAGGTGGGGTGGAGGCAATGCCAGCCTTGCCGAGGGCCCGGCCCCGACATGTGGTTTCCAGCTGTGGCTGGTCTTCAGCCCTGCTGCTGAGGCCTCACCTCATCTCTTCCCTGGCCCCCTCTGTTCTCCCAGGCCTCCTGCTTGGCGGTGCCCGCACTTCCACCTGCAAGGAGCATGCACTCTGACAGGGGACCAGCGGGTTTGGAGGCCCAGCCCTACCCTCGCCAGCTGTGCCACCTGCAGCAGGTGACCATTCAGCCAGCCTCCCAAGGGTGCAGAGAAATAGGACAGAGCGTCCCCCCGGGCAGAAGAGTGCCAAGATACTGTGCAAACGCCCTGCTCCCGCGAGTGGGGTTCCTCCTGCAGCTCCAGCCCCACACAGGCCACCGGAGGCGCTCTGAGATCTCCCGACTGCCAAGTCCTCGCCGGCGTGTCCTTCCGTGGTGTTCGGTGGTGCTGCCCACTTATGCCTGGAGACTCGTTGCCATGGTTTCCACCATGCTACCTCCTGGTTCCCTCTTATCTTGCTACCCTTTTGGTTCCCAGCCTCCTCTGCTGGCTTCTCCTCCATGTCCAGGTCCCCTGGGACCCTGCCCTTGGCCTCCTTCCTTCCCAGGGTCTCCATGTTCTGACCCTGGGAGGATCTCCCCCACTCTCGTGGCCCTAGCCCCCCGACCCCATGTGTGCTGCAGGCCCTCTCACTGAACACACTCAGAACAGAGCCGCTTACCTCCCGTCCTCCAAGACCCCTGCCACCCACACCACCAAGACCGACTTCTTTCTCTCCCTTAGTTGTAGCAGCAGCACTATCCTCTCAGTCCCCAGCCAGGAGATGTCCTAATCCTAATTTCTCCTCACCTCCACATCCCAAGTCCAATCCTTTATTAAGAACCGCCACTTCTATCTGGTCTCTGTTTCCCCCCAAGCCAGGCCATGAGGTCTCTGGGCTCCACAAGCTAGAGGCAGCATCCTTCACCCAACACACACAGACAGACAGCTGCAAAATAGACTTTAAAATGCACGTGGCATAGAAATGAGAGCAGGAGATTGGACACAGAGGGGTAGGAGGTTATGACGGAAAACAATTTTGCTTAATCTTGGGACGAAAACTGCTCTGATCCTTTCAGAGTCCAGTCAGAAGGAATTTCCAGCGAGATCCATCTTCCTGCCATCTTGTCTTCAACACAATTTATCTTTGCTTTTATTGCGTTTCTTCTCCCTCCCTCTCACTTGGCTTTTTTTTGCAGATAATGCGCGGAAAGCCCTTTTCTGTTGTTGGGGCCATTTATTGGGGGGCCTTCAGATCCGCAAAGACTCCTCCCCCAGGGCCGCCTCCTCCATCCCTGGGGCTGGGGACACGTGCCTGCCTTTGTGACTTGTGACCTTGGAGGGTTCAGCTCCCAGCCCCGCCGCTAGCCTGGGGCGAGTTGCCATTGGGAGGGTCAGGTTTTTTCATCTGGGAAATGGGGATATAGTCCCTTTCCCATAAGGTCCCTGCGGGAATTCAGTGGAATAACACACAGGAAACGTTTAGCTCTAGCAGGTGTTGGGTGTCGCGTTGCTGTGTCTGTTGTCATCATTGTCACCGTGAAGGTTAGCGGCACTCCCAGTTCACAGAAATCGAACGTTAGTGTCGTTGGATGGGAAAGGCTTAACACCCTCTCTCGGGACTTCCCTGGCGGTCCAGTGGTTAAGACTCTGCACTTCTACTGCAGGGGCACGGGTTCGATTCCTGGTCAGGGAACTAAGATCTCGCAGGCCGCGTGGCGTGGCCAAAAAATAAAAAAAAACAAAAAAAAAACAAAAAAACACCCTCTCTTCCTGGAAGGAACGTCCTGGGAGGGATGGTCCTGGAAAGCTGGAAGGGGAGGTGGCCCAGCCCGGGAGCCCAGCCCTGGTTGGAAGCACCGTCCTGGGGCCCTGGTGCACGTCCTGGTCTTGGACTTCTGAGTCCAGGGGGCTTGGCCACCAGCCTGCCTCTCCGGCCACCGCGGCCTGGGGACAGTGCCCGGCTCCCACTGAGGACGTGCCTGCTGGGAACGCTCTTCTGGTTGCAACTGGGAGTCCAGTGGAGCCATTTGTTGCTTCTCATTGGCAGCTCCCCTTTCCTGCCGAGAGGCCAGTCCCTTGGCCAGGCCAGACACCCAGAGCAGGGCTCGAGGGCCTCGGGCCCCTGCACCCACTCTTCCCTGGTCGGTCGGCATGCCCTGGACACAAGGCTGCTCTCTCTGCCTGGGCCTGTCTCCCTGCCGGAAGAGCGCGGCCAGGGTGGGACACACAGCCTCACAGCACTGGACAGGTGCTCCACAAGCGAAAGGAGGGGCAGGCGGACCAAAGTGGGGCATGAGGGTGGGGGGTTCTGTGCGGCTGCTCGCCCCTTGTTGCACGGCTCAGCCCTCAGGGCATCCCTGGCATCTACGCTCTGTAACGAGATGGGCCCTCAGGTACTTGAAGCCGCCGCTCCTCTGGCCCCGGCGCCACTCTTCCTAGTGCATCACTTTAGGGTCATTTCCTTTGCTTCTGGGCTCTGCCCCCATTCCCTCCCACAGCCCCTGCGGGCTCTCTTTGGGCCCCAGAGGGCTCAGGTATCCAGACCATTGCTCTCAGCACATCTGTGTTCCCTTGGCATCTCTTGTAAGCAGCCGGCTCTCCGCCCGGACTGGGGAGAAAGGCAGAGAGGAGTGGCTTCCAGACACCACCTGTCCCAGGCTGAACAGGAGGGCAGGTGCGCGGCTCCGCCTGACACCTCTGGCCAAGCAGAGTCCCATCTTCTCTGCAGATTCGCCCTCGACGGGTCTCTTAGAAACACACCGGCAGCCACGAGGCTGAACGGGGCTCCAGTGAAATATGTGTGGGCAGCTATGGGTGGGTAATTGGTCTTACTTAGCATTTGGTGGGGCGGGGTGGTGGTGAGAGCCAGGGTGGGAAAGCCTGTTCTCCGGGAGGTGACTAAAGCTGTGGTCAGACAGGAAAGGGTGGAGTGCAAGCACAGGGCTCCCAGGGGAGCGGGGTGAGGCCAAGGGAAGGGGGATGCAGGCAGGAGAAACCTGGGGGCCTCCGAAGCCTTGGAGGAGAAGACAGGGTGGTTAGCCCCGATGGGAGTGGTCAGGGCAGGGTCAGCCGAGGCTGCAGTTGGGGGTCCCACGACTGCAGGGAGGTTTGCTTTCCAAGTCTGGGCAACTAATTTAGCACACAGGCACTATCACCGTCCACTATTTCAGCATCTGCATAACTTTTGTAGACCTACCTGTTGCCTGGCCTGCACTCCTGAATTAGGGACTCACCTTTACCTGCCCCTTACCTGTGATGCAGCTCTGGGTGCAGGAGAAGAGGCAGAGCAGAGACAGGAGCCCAAGGACAGGGCAGGGCTGGTCCCTTCCCACCCCGGCTACTCACGTCCCCACGTGCACTCTGAGGACTCCGGAGGTGGGCACCCCAGCTCCACACCAGCCTGCCCCCCACATTCCATCTGCACCCACGTGGTGGTGCCACTGCTTGTACGGCACACGCGGTGGCTGCCCGTGGAGCCAGCTGCAGTGCAAGTGCCAGCTTTGGGAAGCAGACAGACCGAGGCTGCAAGAATGGCCCTGCTCCTTACCAGGCCTGGGACCCTGCAGTTCATTTCTCCTCTCTGGGCCTCAGTTGCCCTCTGTATACAGTGGAGGTGATGATAACGCCTGTGTCAGCAGATCACTCTTCAGACGTTGTTTTAATGTTTTCCCAGGATCTGTTTCCATCGGGCACGGTAGGTCACACAGTCACAGAAACGACTGTGGTAGAGAAGCTTCTACTCACAGGTCCCTAGAATCAGGGTGCCAGGCAGGGCCACATGGGGAAGCACCAGGATTGGTCAGGAGGAGAATGTGGGCAAGAGACTTCCAGACCCGTTGCTCTCAACCTGCCCCAGGTCCTAAGGCGGACCCACAGTGGGCCTTTCTGGATGTCAAGGTGAGGGCATGCCAGTGAGCTGTGCACCTACTCAGCCTTGACCCAGGGATCTCTTACCATCAGCAATGTCTGAGCCAGACCAGCAGGACAAGCCAAAAATGTCTTCTTGATGTTTCCCATGTAATTTTTTTTTTAACATCTTTATTGGGGTATAATTGCTTTACAATGGTGTGTTAGTTTCTGCTTTACAACAAAGTGAATCAGCCATACATATACACATGTTCCCATATTTCCTCCCTCTTGCGTCTCCCTCCCTCCCACCCTCCCCATCCCACCCCTCCAGGCGGTCACAAAGCACCGAGCTGATCTCCCTGTGCTATGCGGCTGCTTCCCACTAGCTATCTACCTTACGTTTGGTAGTGTATATATGTCCATGCCTCTCTCTCGCTTTGTCACAGCTCACCCTTCCCCCTCCCCATATCCTCAAGTCCGTTCTCCAGTAGGTCTGTGTCTTTAATCCTGTCTTACCCCTAGGTTCTTCATGACATTTTTTTTTCTTAAATTCCATATATATGTGTTAGCATACGGTATTTCTCTTTCTCTTTCTGACTTACTTCACTCTGTATGACAGACTCTAGATCCATCCACCTCATTACTAATAGCTCAATTTCGTTTCTTTTTATGGCTGAGTAATATTCCATTGTATATATGTGCCACATCTTCTTTATCCATTCATCCGATGATGGGCACTTAGGTTGTTTCCATCTCTGGGCTATTGTAAGTAGAGCTGCAATGAACATTTTGGTACATGACTCTTTTTGAATTTTGGTTTTCTCAGAGTATATGCCCAGTAGTGGGATTGCTGGGTCATATGGTAGTTCTATTTGTAGTTTAAGGAACCTCCATACTGTTCTCCATAGTGGCTGTACCAATTCACATTCCCACCAGCAGGGCAGGAGTGTTCCCTTTTCTCCACACCCTCTCCAGCATTTACTGTTTCTAGATTTTTTGATGATGGCCATTCTGACTGGTGTGAGATGATATCTCATTGTAGTTTTGATTTGCATTTCTCTAATGATTAATGATGTTGAGCATTCTTTCATGTGTTTGTTGGCAGTCTGTATATCTTCTTTGGAGAAATGTCTATTTAGGTCTTCTGCCCATTTTTGGATTGGGTTGTTTGGTTTTTTGTTATTGAGCTGCATGAGCTGCTTGTAAATTTTGGAAATTAATCCTTTGTCAGTTGCACCTACTCAGCCTTGACCCAGGGACCTCCTACCATCAGCAATGTCTGAGCCAGACCAGCGGGACAAAATGTCTTCTTGATGTTTCCCATGTAATTTAAAAGAAATATTTAATTGTATTAGTTTCTTATTGCTGCTGTAACAAGTTACCAAAGATGTAATGGCTTTAAACCACACATACTTATTCTCTCACAGTTCTGGAGGTCAGATGTCTGGGTCTCATTGGGCTGAAATCAAGGTGTGGGCAGGGCTGGAGGCTCCAGAGAAGAATCCGTTTCCTAGCCTTTTCCAGCTTCTAGAGGTGCCCACACTCCTTGGCTTGTGGCCCGTTCCTCCATCTTCAAAGCCAGCAGTGTTGCACTTCTCTGACCCTTCCTCTGTAGTCTCAGCTCCCTCTCACCCCAGCAGAGAGGAGTATCTGCTTTTAAAGATTCATTAGATTACGTGGGGCCCACCTGGATGACCCTGGATAACCTTCCCATCTCAAGGTCCTTAATTCTAATCCCATCTGCAAAGGCCCTTCTGCCAGGAAGTAACATAGTCACAGGTGTCAGGAATTAAGATGTGGGCATTTTTGGATGGTCATTGTTCTGCCGACCACATTAATATATTCAGATGGTTCAAAATTCAAAACGATATTTTATAAAAAGCTGTATGTTGCAACTTGTATTAATTTATATTGCATTATTCCAGTATTTCTATGTACAACTGCAAATATATGTTCTTACTTTCCCCCTTTCTTACACTTCTTGCCCATTTATTTATTCACCGTGATGAACCTTTGCTTTGTCATTTAATGGTACATCCCAGAAGATGTTTTCCATAGTACATAGAGAACTTCCCCGTTTTTTCCCCTTTCATTCTTTCTAATACTGCATGATACTCTAGTGTGTGGACGTACCATAATTTATTATCGTTTCTAATATGTTGCTCTGAGGAACATTATTGCGGGGAATAATTCTCTGCATACGTCATTTTGTATTTTGAGTATATCTGGAGGATAAATTCCTGAAGTGGGCTTGCTGGGTCAGAGGGTAATTATGCATTTGTAATTTTTCTATTCAATAATTACGATATATCTTGCTAAGTCTTCTATATTTCTGTCCTCACATATTTCTGTCTTCTTTATCTATCTTGGACTGAGCAGGGGAATTAAAGTCTTCTATCATTAGCATGTTTCTACTTTTGCAATCTTCTTCTGTAATTTCTGCTTTATTAAGGTTGCAGCTGTATCGTCACTGGGAATTGCGGCCTTTAACATCATAAAGTATCTATTTGGCCTCATTTTCTACTCGCTGATCTGAAGTCGATCTTATCTGATGTTGCGGTTTTGGCCTCTGTCCCCATTTTACGTTTCCCCAACACCCCCTGCGCTCTGGTCCAGCCCGTGGCTTCGCTGGCCCACGAGCGTGTCCTGGCCCTGTTTCTGAGCCCATCCTTGGGCTGCTCCCCTATTCCTAAGAATCCCGTTCCCTCTGGCTTTTACGGTGTGGATCTCACCCTTCTACTCGCCCCTCTCCAAAAGCCCCCTGCAGTGCCCCCCACCGCACTCTGAACAATTCCACGCGGATTTAGAGACTGGCTTCCAACGTCCCCTGGAGTCGATGACCCTCCAGTTTCCCCAGAGCCTGGTGAGCACCCTGAGGCAGCGACGGCCCTCTGTCTGCTTACCCACAAGGCCAGCCTGGCGCTGAGCACGAAGCTGATTGAGAA
The DNA here is from genome assembly GCF_964270905.1 of Leucopleurus acutus. NCBI lineage: Eukaryota > Metazoa > Chordata > Mammalia > Artiodactyla > Delphinidae > Leucopleurus > Leucopleurus acutus. Next base: position 188,185,066 of record NC_139143.1, on the reverse strand, counting down.
CCTGACGTCTGTGCCGCAGGGTTTCCAGGGACCCCATCCTTGGATTGAGGGCCCTGGCTCCCCATGGGGGTCTCCCAGGAGTCTTGCTAAGGGTTCCCTGTCAGAAGCCAGGCCCTGAGACATCTAGGGCCGCTCTCAGTTGCCAGCCCCTTCCTACACAGGCCACCTTTCCTTTGGAAAACAATTTAAAACGTATTCTGAGAAAGTCAATCCCTGCAGAACCAGGAGATTGATACAAGCAATTTTAGGTCTTTCTGTAACCAGGCTGGGGTGTGAGGCCTCCTCATTAATGATCGGCCTAAAATAAGGGTCTTTTTAGTACAACGGTAAGTTATCCGTTAATTTTACAGCTGAGCTGAGGTAAAAATACCCTGGAGACGCGGCAACATTGAACTTTAGGTCTGTTAGAGCTGCTGCTCACTGCAGGTGAGGATTGCTGTTGGGGGTCGGCCTTTGGGGGAGAAGGAGTTCCCGGGCCCCCCTTCCCTCTGACCTGCTGCTGTGGCCTCCACATAGTTTCTGCATCAGCCAGTGCCCCCTCCCGACTCCACAGTGGAGTCATGTGCCCCCAAAACAGTACCAGACTTGGGGTCCCCAAGGTGAGCCTCACTTGCAACAAGCTTTGACCTTGGACATGTTCTTCGTGCTGAACCTCGGTTTCCTAATCTGTAAGTGGGGATAACACCACAGTGGGTGCGTGTGACGCCTCCGTGAGTGACAGGACAGAACTAGCCCCATACCGGGACCCCGAGGCGTAACAAGCGTGACTTGGGTTGGATAAGAGCCTGGGTGCTGGCAGGGACGGTGCCTCCCAGCTGCAGGGCCGGGACAGAGCACCACTCTGCACGCAGCCCCTGCTGGTGGGAACTTTTTGCAGTTGATGGTGCAAAGCTGAGGTGCACTCCTCAGCTCAGAACTGCACTGTGCGGTGTGGAGAGCAGTCGGGACGGAGGTTCGGTTGTAGGGCGCGAGGGTCCTGCCTCAGTGCAGAGCTGGGGCTTCTGTAGCTGCACCGGCTTGGTGGTGCCCATTCCTCCCATGATAAGCAAACCCTGTCCGGTCTCCAGATTCCTTTGGACCAGGAAAATGGGAAGGGGCACCCCAGGTGGGAGGGTCTGTGCAGAGACCTGGGGTGTGGAGGGAGTGGCCCCAGGGAGCACGGCCCACCATTCACGGCACCCGGGCACCAGGAGCCCCAAACCCCAGCGTTTGGAGACGAAGGAGGAAGCTGCTGGGAGCCAGTTTGCACTGGAGCTAATTAGCACTGAGCGTTCCTGAAAGACGGCACGTGAGGCCCGTCGCCGCACTACAGGGTGACTCGCAAAGTCTGAGAACGCAGCCAGGAGCAGGGAGAGTTTGAAAGACTCTTTTTAAAATGGGCGCTTGGAAGATGCGCTTGTGTCGCCAGCAGTACCCTTGGCTTTGCCTTTTCCCGTCACCTCCCAGTGCTCGCCTGTGCGGCCACCCGTTCACGCTCGCGCACAGGGATGGCCGGAGAGCCCACTGCTGCCCCAGCAACGGACGCAGATCTTTGGGCTCTTCGGGCCACCTCACTTGAGTTTCCGTCGGTTTTATCTCTGAGTTGTTTGTGCAGAAACTACCCCCTAGGCAGGTGCACCCGCCTGAGATGGGGGTGTTTTGGGCAGGATTAAATGGGAGAGAGGCCCGTGTCACTTCCATATCTCAGTCCCCAGCCGGCCGCTCCTGGGACTTGGTCACACTTTAAACCCAGAGCCCCGGCCCCGCTGGGCACTTAGGGAGACAGTTACGTAGTTGCTAAACATTTGATTCACTGAAGAAAGACTGGTCGAGCAAACCCTTCTGAAATGGATTTTGTTGACTTTGCTGCACAATCCCACGGATAGGGTTTCAATAACGTGTTCCTGCCTAATTACCTTGAGTACCTGTCGGTGGGCGGGGCCGCTGGTAGGGATCTCAGGAGGAGGGAGCAGACGCCGTCAGAGCTGGACTCCGGGGCCACGGGGGAGTCTGGTGCAGGTGTGGATCTGTCATGGAAAACAGCTCAGGCGGAGCCTCCACCCTGCCCACGGGGGCTGGGCCGCTGCCTCGGGCCAGGAGCTTTGAAGGGCAGGGTGACAAGAAGCTTCTGTTTTGACAAACGGAGGAGGCTGTGGCTGGAGCTTTTTCTCTCACTGCTTTGTCCTCCTTGAAGGAAAGTAGAATGATTTTCAAGTGAGCAGGAAATACAGTCAACTTCTTCTGTAAGGCGGAGTGGGATAATATCCAGTACAGACTGGATGGGATAAACACAGGGACAGCACAGAGAAGAGCCAGAGACCCCAAAAGTGGCCCCTGGAAAAGCCCCTGGACGTGTGGCCAGAGAGGTGGTCCCTGACAGCAGCTGAGTGAGGGGCTAGGCCACCACAGTCCCCCGCCCCAAGCCTCTGGATGGCCAGGAGCCCATGTGGGGTGTCGAGTGGGTGTGCTGTGGACGTGGCACGGGTGGGAGACTGTCAGATGGCTTTTTGTCAGAACCCGAGTCAGCAACGGCTTCAGAGACTTAAGAGCCGTAAAAACGCTCTGCAAATATAAGAAAGAAAAGAAAAGAAGGTGATGTCACCCACAGAGGAAGAGGAGGCCCTGGTGAACAGGTGTGACCAGGACAACAGGCTCCTCAACGTACTGGGCTCGGGTTGAAGAAGAGCTCGTGACCTGAGCGCCCTGGACAGTGGACCCCTTCGGGACGTCCCTACCGCCCACGTGCCAGGGCTGTGAAGGTTGCGGGCTCCCTAAAGCATCAGACACAGGTGCCAGGTAAAGCCCAGGGAGGTCCAGACCCAAGCAAGGCGCTCTGCTGAGAGTCGTCTGCTAGCCGTGTCCCACGCTGGATTCAGAGGAGAATTTCTCCTGGACCCTGTAAAGCCTGGCTTCATAGTGCACACACAGGGAGGATGGGCATAGGTGCATCTTAGTGTCTTTTTGGAGAAGCAAACAGATCGTGTAACAGGTCCTCACCTCACCTGGTTTTTGCCTGGTTGTCTAGGAAGCAGACCTTGCCTCGGTCCACACGGCAAGGAGCCAGCTGGTTCAGAACGAATCTTCCCACGCCTTGCTGCCTCGGGACCAATCAGCGTGTGAGGGGCTGCGTCGGGCCTGCGGACAGCAGTTTCAGTCATGCAAAGCTGCCCTGGTCCTCTGGGCTCTGGCGCACAAACACAAGGTTTCCTCTGTGACGCGGTGGCTTGATCGGGTCTGAGAACTGGTACAGGGACGTTTCCGGATCTTCCGAGCCCCCGTTCTGTGTGTCCTGCACTCAGGCGGGCCGTGCATGTCAGCCCTGCTCCTGGGTGGGCCTGCATCCACTGTGCTTGGCGCCCGTGCTCCGGTCAATCGAGGCAGCTCACTGACCTTACAAGAAGCACTGGTCTTTAAAGAATTGGAATTAAATTAAATTAAAGACCTAAAGCAAGGTCGACTGGAAGGGGACTCTTCTGATGACGATGATGATTCAGAAGGCTGAGGCCACCCTTGACGGTGGCTGTTCTCGCTGGCCTCTGTTTGCGAGGAAGCGCTGGTGAAGAGACGGAATCTTGGCCCGTGTTAGGACCAAATAAGGCTGAGTGAAAGGTTGCCGTATAAAAAAGCCAGCTTTCTGCCATGACTTGGGAACCCGAGTCTGAAGACCCAGGCCCTCCCCCCTGCCCTCCCCGCGCAGTGCCGTTCGGCATTTCCCGGCGAGTCTTGGAGGCTTTGACATTGTCCATTGCCCCCGTCTCTTGATGCGCCGCCCTGCCTCGGTGACACCCCCTTCCCCTGGCCCTGCTCCGACCTCTCCGGTTGCTCATTTTCAGGATCTGTTCCCCCCGATCTTGATGGCAGGCGGGGGTGCCCACTTCCTCACTGACACTCACTTCCTAGGGACCTCCTCCCGCCCCAAGACTTGAAACACCATCTCTATACTGGTTCCCCCATGTTTCTATCCCTCGCTCAGACCTCTCTCCGAAATGTCCCATCGACCGTCCAGCTGTCTGCTCCACAGCTGCACTGGGCCGTCTAGTAACGGTCTCAGCTGTCGTCTGTCCTGACCCGACCCTCCCCCGCACCCACTCAGCTTCGATCAGTGGCGACTCCGTCCTCCCGGACTCAGACCAAGCACCTGAGCGCCATCCTTGACTCCCCTCCTCTGCTGCCCGCGTCCCCCCTCGTCAGTGAGTCCTGTTGGTTCTTCACGCCAGGGGTGCCTGGGTCTGGGCCACCGTCCTCCTTTGCCCCTTCCATCAATTCTCAACACCGAAGCCAGACTGATCTTCAGATGTAGGTGGGATCAGGTCACCGTTCTGCTCAAAGCCCTGCAGGGGCTCCCACGTCACAGTCACCAGTGGCCTCCGTGACCCACACTCAGCTCGGTCTGCAGCCCTCATCCGCATCCCATGGTCTACAAGCACTCACACCACACGACCCGTCATGTCCTCGTTTTCTTTTTTTTAAAGATTTATTTATTTTATTTACTTTTTCAAAAAATTAATTTATTTATCTGTGGCTGCATTGGGTCTTCGATGTTGTGCACGGGCTTTCTCTAGTTGCGGCCAGCTGGGGCTACTCTACGTTGCAATGTGTGGGCTTCTCATTGCGGTGGCTTCTCTTGCTGCGGAGCACAGGCTCTAGGCACGCCGGCTTCAGTAGTTGTGGCTCGCGGGCTCTAGAGCGCAGGCTCAGTAGTTGTGGTGCACAGGCTTAGTTGCTCCATGGCATGTGAGATCTTCCCGGACCATGGCTCGAACCCGTGTCCCCTGCATTGGCAGGTGGATTCTTAACCACTGCGCCACCAGAGAAGTCCTATTTTATTTACTTTTGGCTGCATCGGGTCTTAGTTGTGGCACGCGGGATCTTCGCTGAGAAATGAGGATCTTTCGTTGTGGCGCGGGGGCTTCTCTCTAGTTGTGGCGTGCAGGTTTTTTCTTCTCTAGTTGTGGTGCACAGACTCCAGGGCGCATGGGCTCTGTAGTTGTGGCGCGTGGGCTCCAGAGCGCGTGGGCTCTGCAGTTTGCGACATGCAGGCTCTCTAGTTGAGGTGCACGAGCTCAGTAGTTGTGGCACGCAGGCTTAGTTGCCCTGCGGCATGTGGGATCTTAGTTCCCTGACTAGGGATCGAACCCACATCCCCTGCATTGTACGGTGGATTCTTCACCACTGGACCACCAGGGCAGTCCCTGTTCTTGTTCTTGAAGTGCTGTCTTCACTTGTTTCCCAAGACCTCCACAACGTCCTGGCTGTCCTCCCACCTTGCTGGTCACTCCTTCTAAGTCTCCTTGGCTTGTTTCACCAAACTGTTCCTGACTCATAAATATTCAATCCCCTGGGCTCCCTTCTGGACCTCCAGTCCATCTGCACACCCCTCCTAGGCGAGCTCACTCAGTCTCGTGGTTTTAAATGTCACATGTTAGCTGACGACTCCCAAGTCCTTTCCAGGGCTTGGACTTCAGACTCAGAAACTTGAGTGTGTACTCAACCCTTCCACGGAGCGCTTAGTATCAAACCTAACCTAGCGCACACAGCCCCCAGCCCTCCCCCCACCATCCAACACGCCCCGTTCTGCAGTTTTCCCTGAATCGGGAAATGGCAACTCTAACCTCCTTCCTTTCCACTTCACCTCCAATCCACCAGCAAATCCTGTGGGCGCTTCCTTCCAAGTGTCTCCCCCCTTCTTGCCGCCCCCATGGCTTCTTTCACTCTGGAACCCTCTCCTGTCACGTGTCTCTGCATCATCACAGTAGTTGTGTTTCCACCGCTGGCCCCCCATGGCCTATTTATAACATGGCAGCTGTCAGCTCGTGTCAGTTCTATGCTCAGAAGTCACCAGATGGCTCTGCAGCTCAGAACACGGGCCCTCCAGCATCTGGTCCCACCTGCGTCTTGAGTCCAGGTTCTTCTCCAGTGAACCGTCCAGGCGCGCCCCCCCTCGGGGCTTTCACACTGGCCACTCCGTCCATCTAGAGCACCCGGCCTGTTTCTCCCCCTCCTCTTCTTTCCTGGGCCGCTCAGAGAGCCCCTCAGTGGAGAGGCCTTCCCGCTTCTGTGCCAGGACATCACCCCGCCCTCCCATCAGCACTGCCCACCCCCTGCCCTGTCTCGATCTGCTCCACGGCCTTCATTACCTTCTGGAATACTCTGCGTCTGTTTGTTTGTTTACTGTCTGCCTCTCCACTAGAGTGGAGCTTCCTGGGGGCTGGGCGTGTTTGCTGCGTATCCCCAGGGCCCGCCACAGCTCTCGGCACTCAGGAGCTACCATCTAATGAACCGCGGGGCGGGGGGGGGGGGGGCGGTGAGTGCATGGCTGCGCCCCCACCCCCCGCAGGTGCCCCAAAGCCCTGGCCCAGCTTCTTCGCGGAGCTACGAGGTAAGAAGCCTCTACTCACTGCTCAGTCTCCAGGAAATCCAGGCACGAAACCTCACAGTCCCAATACCAGCAGTGTCCTGAGCCAGGTCAGCATATCCTGTGAGCCTCCAAGCTGGTGGTGAAGCGGTCAGGATGTTCACATACGGGTCGGTCTGGGCAACAGGGCCTTGGGGCAGGCGCTCAGCCAGGCGGGGAGAAGGGCCTCGGCTGGATCCCAGGCGTCATCCTGGACTCGAACCTGGAGCACCCTGGGGACTGGGCGCCCCGTTCTCTGGGGCCTCCAGGGACATTCCCCAGGGGAGGACAGGACACCCGTTCATGTGTGCTCCCTGGGGATAAAGTCCCAGCTGTCTCTCGCCACCACCTGGGAGAACCATAGGGTTGTTCTTATCCTCTGGCCACCTCCTGGCCTTTGTCACGACCTCCAGCACCCCTTAGAATCATGACCAGCACCTCAAGTGCTCCCTATGTATTAGCTGGATATTTTTAAGCAGAGGGCATGTACAGTGGCTGAGCCCAGGGACTAGAGCTGTGCCACTCTGTGACTCACCAGTGGGGCCACCTTGGGCAAGTCACGTAATGTCCCTGAGCCTCAGCTTCCCCATCTGTGAACTGGAGACAATGACAGTCCCCCCCACCTTGGGCCGTGGTGAGGATTAATTGGTGTGAAGCCATAGGAACAGTGACGGAGCACTGCAGGGCTCTAGGTGCCCGTGCTCACGGTGATCACCGTGCCAGTGCTGTCAGGCAGGGGCCTGGGGTGGAGGATGGGAAGGTAAGGACCAGTGAGGTAGGAGGGCTGCCCTCCCAAGGACGGGTGTTCACGGTCAACTCACACAGTGGACCCCACAGCTCAGGGAAGGTGGGACATGGCCGAGCATGTCTCTCTCTGCGCTGGACACCTCCCATGACTGTTTACAATGGTACCTCGGCACTTAGACCAGATCATGGTGCATAGGAGTGCCCTATTGGTGCACAGTGTGATGGAGGAGCTCATGGCTCTCCAGAGCTTTCCTGATACCCTCCTCAAGGCCCTGAAAATGCTGCAGACAGCCTAGGCAGCAACATGCCACAGATCAGAAACCGTGGCAGCATAAAAATGCCAAAAGCCGGCACCAGCGGACGGGGGCCGAGTGTGTGCAGGGAGTGGGAGCTCGACAGGCGTGGATGAGTCCCCGCCCCAGCCCGTGCCGGGCTTGTGCTGTGGGTCCTACACTTGGGCATGGGCCTTGCCTTCCAGATGCTCCATTTCAAAGGGCAGAGGCAGATATGTGTGCCCATAATAGGGGTTCAAAGGCGACAGTGAGCCACTCAAGAAGAGAGGGTCAGAGGGGGGTCAGGGTTGCAAAGAGGGCCTGGTTCATACTGGTAGGGGCAGGTGAGGGCTTCAGGACAGCTGCTTGCAGACTGTCTTCCTGGCTTGCAGACAGTTGCCTTCTTGTTGGGTCCTCACATGGAGGACAGAGGGGGCTCTCTGGTGGTCTCTTCTTCTAAGGGCACTAATCCCATCATTAGGGGGCCCCACCCTCATGACCTCACCTAAACCTAATCACTTCCCAAAGACCCCGCCTCCTAATTACCATCACATTGAAGTGTATGGCTTTGACAAAGGAATTTTGGGGGCACAAACATTCAGTCCATAGCAGACTCTAAGGACAGGTGGGAGGACGTTCCCACCTGGAGGAGGATTGTGGGCAAAGGGGCTGACATCACTGCCAGCTGACCTCCTCTGCACTGGGCTGTGCTGCCCCTCCCAGCAGCCTGGCAGGGAATAGGTTGCCATGATGAAGATACATCTTTTACACAATGGACTAAAAATATTAAAAATTTAAAAATAACTGTTTTAATATCCACCTTTTATAGGTAAGGAAAGTGGGAGCTGGATAGGGTAAGAACAAGGCCAGGCAGCTGACAACCAATGGGACCAGGCTTTCAGCACTGCCTGCAGCCCTCACAGCCAGGCCAGGGCCGCTGCGTCCACAGTGCCAAGGCAGGCACAGACATTCCCTGTGCTCTCAGAGGCTGGGCAGCGGGTGTGAGTGGCCCTCTGCAAGCTCCTTATGGATTTCTGTCTGAAACTGCAATTAACCCTTTTCTCAGGTTGCTCCACAAGATTAATTTTCAGAACATAGGTTAATGGAAGTGCTTGTTTAAGTGTTTTGGAAATATTTTCTCTATTTATCTCGATCAGAAGCCGATTACTGCCAATAATGCTAATGAAGACATAGCATGAGTTAGGCAGAGTCTTGGGGAGAAAGAACCCCAGAGTCAGCCTTGGCCAGGCACCAAGTGTTCCTAAGTGCTTAGAACCAGTGCACGGATGGTGCCACCTGCACACCCAGCCTCTCCTGGCTGACGTGCTTTGTTGAAATCACCTGGAAGTGTAGCTAAGAAAATCGAAAGATCCAAACACACCCCCCAAGAGCTAGCCCACCCGCCTTTATCATATTGAGGTATTTCTCTCATTCTGTACCTACTGTTCTTCTTGTGAGATCATACCGCATATTCAATTTTATACCCTGCTTTTGTCAATTAACATGAATTTCCTAGTGGTCAAACTCTTTAATCTCTCTGCCTCGATTTCCTTATCAATAAAATGGGCCACTATCTTGCTTGCCTACCTCATAGGGCTGTTATTTGAGTCAATAGTGATAATGGGGGTGGGGCTTTATGTTGCCAGGTGTTTTACGCCTTCAGGATCTTCTGTGCTCTTTTTTTTTCATTCATTCTCTCATTGGGCAAATCAATATATAACATGGCAGGTGAAGAAAAGTGTTCTGAATAAAAATAGAGTTGGTGTGGGGGGAGAGAGTAATGCGGGTAAGAAAGGAAGGGACTCTGATGCTTTTCATCTGTATCTACCAGGTGAACTCTTATTCATCCTTCAAGACCTTGCCCACCCTTGATGGACCTTGAGGGCATTACGCTAAGTGAAATAAGTCAGAGAAAGACAAACACCATATGATCTCACTTAAATGTGGAATCTAGGGGGGGGGAAAGAACAGGCTCATAGATACAGAGAACAGGTTGGTGGTTGCCAGAGGTAGGGGGTGGGGACAGATGAAATAGGTTGAAGGGGTCAAAAGGTACAAACTTCCCAGTTATAAAATAAATCAGTCCTGGGGATGCAATGTACAGCATGGTGACTATAGTTAACAATACTGCATTGCATATTTGAAAGTTACTAAGAGAGTAGATCTTAAAATTTCTCACAAGAAAAAAAATTTGCAACTTGTGTAGTGATGGATGTTAACTACACTTATTGTAGTGGTAATTTTGCAATACATACAAGTATTGAATCATTATGTTGTACACCTGAAAATAATATAATGTTTTGTGTCATCTATGCCTCAATAAAAAAAGGTGTCTTATGCAAAAAAAATTATAAATGCATAGAAATTTTAAAATAGTCTCTTAAAGCAATTATTGGTCAAAGAGGAAATTAAAAATATAATTACATACTCTGTAGGAAATAATGAAAATGAAAATATCTCAAAAATCATAATGCAACTACAATCTACATTAAGAGGTAAACTTATAATCCCAAATACTTTCAGTAGATGTAAACATTTAATATAGTGAACAAGTGGTATTGGAACAATGGTTCACTATTTAGAGAAAGTTATTTAAATCTTTACCATATGCCAAAATAAATTCTGGATGCATTGAAGAGTTAAAACTTAAACCATAAAAATATTAAAAAACTATAAAGGTAGATGTTTCTCAATTTCCAATGGAACAGCTTACAAGGAATGGAAATGAAATGTATCTATGGGTTTGACTACTTAGAAGTCTTAAAGTGTATATTAATCAAAAAGTATTCAAATGAAAAGTTAAAGGAAAATAAGATATAATAGAAATTATGTTAAAATACTTACTATATAAAAGACTTCGCAAGTAGACAAGAAAAATTAAAGACAGTAGACGAATAGTTAAGGGAAAATAATTTATTCTTTTTAAAGGGGGACAGAGGACTGGTTAACAGTCCCGTGCAAAGATCCAACTTCACTTACAATTAATAAAAGGTAAATTCAAGCAACGAGCAAGTCGCATTTTCTCCCCTAGCACCACCTGGAAAAGACGGAGAAACGGCAGGAAATGAAAACCCAGTGCTGCCGATTGTGATGGGAAGGTTTCGGCTTCTGCGGTACTATTGGATAACAGTATGTGCTGTGCTGTCTGGTTAGCACTCGCTGTCTGCCCAGCACGGGGCTGTGCCTTTCTGGGGCTGAGGGGACTCTGCTCTCCTCACCTCTGCACCCTCAGTGGGCTTTGGTTTTTGGTTGGCTCTTGACGAAGGGACCTCTCCTCTGCAGTAGTGGCCGCCTTCTCTCGGGTGTTCATTTCCTCCCAGTGATGGGGGCTGTGGGTAAGGGGTTAGGGTGGGGGGTGAAGGGCTGGAGGCGCAGGGGGGCAGCCCCTCAGATACAGCCATCCGGCCACAGGCAGCTTCTCTCTTGCATCAACAAGAAACTTTTAAAAGTCATTTATCATATAAGCATTAATAGAAATTTTATGAAGGAAACAAAAGTAAGCGCTCTCCACCCCCCATTTCCCCTGCTCTGTAAATTAAACTACTTTCGTTTTTCTTATCCTCTTTGCCAGATCTTGAAATCATCCTTTCTGCATAGTGGGTCATGGTGAGGGGTCTCCCATGAAATGACATTCCTCCTTTGGATGAGCTGGGAGGAAAGGTATGGAGGGCGGACAGTGGGGCTCTGCCAGCCTGAGGGGGGCACTGTGTTATCTCACAACCCACAGTGCCAGGCTGGCAGCCTTGTCCTGGCCTGAAGCTGAGCCTTTAGGTGCAGCTGATGGGGTGCGGATGAGAGCATTGCTGTGACATTGTTACTTTCTCATGGGCTAAATCCTCCAGAGTCATGGCCCAGGCTCCTGGGAGGGGCCAGGTGGCTTCAGGGACCAGGGAAGCGTGGCCTGAGGCATCATGCAGCAGCTGGGTGGCAAGGCAGGATGGCCCCATGACCCAGCTCTATGGCCTCAGGGACTGGCCATGGGAAGCCGACCCTGCGCCTGATAAACTGCTCTGCCCTGAAATGAACACAGCACTGCGTCAGTCTGCACACCGCAGCAGCCTCCTCCCCAGGATGCTGTATTCCAGCTTGGGGAGGGGGTTGTCAGAAGAAGGGGTGCCCCTGCACAGGGGGAGGCAGAGTGGGGCTGGTTTCAAAGTCACTTCCAAGGGAGTTTGAGAAGCAAATCTCAGCCCTGAGACCTTAGGGCATGCTTATTTCTGGGAGAACTTGAATGTATTAGAGATTGGACTGTAGCTCTAAGTCCAGGCTGAAGCTATAAGTCCAGGGGGGGAACAAAAGCACATCAGCCCACCGCACCTGAGTGTGCAGGGCTTCAGAGGGTCCACAGGCCCCAGGCTGAGATTTTGCTCCCGAGATGTGGGATTTTGCTGCTGCCTTCATTCGAGGAGGATTTCTGCTCGGAGTGGAAACTCCAGAAAGATGGAAGCAAGTGCTGCTCCTTTCTAAGAGGAAGGTACGGACGGAAGCAGAAATCCACGTAGCCACCCATCCATCCATCCAACCCACTTCTGCTGAACAGTTCTCTGGGTGCCCAGCCAGAAGCTAGAGATGTCAGCAGACGAGTCGGGCCTCGAGGGCCCTCAGTCCAGGATGAGGGTGGCCGAGCCACGGCTCCAGCACCACAGGGACTGGCCAGAGGCTCAGCTCCCTTGCTGGATGACACGTCTGCTGGCTCTTCCAGGGAGCCTTGAGGAAGGACAGCACAGTCTCCTGGGGGCCTGGCAGGGCCTTTGGCATTGCGGTCTGGATGCGTAGGTGGCATCTTGACCGAGGGGAAAGAGGCCCTGGCCTTCCTTGACCCTGAATCACTCATCTCTGTGAACCCCAGCCGGGGGCCGAAGGACAGACCTTTGAGGGGCTTTTCTGGTGCGGGTGCTTTAAGGCCAGTGTCCTTGGGAGCCGCCCCCATAGCTGTGTCTTGGTGAAAAGTGACCAGCCATTTGGTTCTTGCAGACCGAGGGAGATGGGGTAGTGGGGTGATGCTTCTGGGGGCTTGTGGGTCAGGGTGTCAAAAGAGCAGAGGCTTGAAAGCACAGGAGGGCAGAGCAGGGCTGAGAGCGCATCCCCACACCACCCTCCTCCAGGCTCCAGGAGGCCCTCACGTGCCCAAGGGCCTTCCTGGGGCTGGCAGGCCCTGCCCACTTCACCCTGTAGGCAGGACAGGGAGTAGGCGGGTCCATCCAACCTGCTGGCTTCCTAGGTGAGGGCACCAGGGCCCCCCTGGACTCTAGGGCCCCCGGCCCTTTGCGCTCTGGTCTCTCTGTACAGAGAGAGGTCCCGCAGTGTGGCCGTAGGTTCCCCATCTTCTCTCTGACCCCTACCCCACCCCAGATGGCCTCTGGGCAGAGCAGACGACTTCGGGTAATCATCGGTGGCCAAGGTTTGCCCTTCCGGTCGTCCAACAAGCATTTATTTCCTGAGTGCCCTCTGGCCAGGCACTATGCCAGGTGTGGGAAAAGAGGCTGCAGTGAATATCAAGTAGTTTATGCCCTCAGGAGTGTGGGCGAGCCGTGGCCCTGGGGACACATGGCAAGGAAAGGGGGCTCAGCGTCTGGAAGGTACTCTTCCTTCCCCAGCCCTGCATCCACCCCCATCCCTAAGCACCCAGCAGTGGATCACCTTTCTAGCCTTACAGTTAAAAGTTTGAAAAGGTGAAGGCACCTCCTGCAGGCCTGGCCCTTTAACTGTATCCCCAGGTACCCAGCGGCCAGAGACAGTTGCTTGGGGATCCTCACCATCCTTTCTCTGTCCCCTCAGAGGTTCCCTGGGTACCCCGCTGGTCGGGGCATGGGGCCAGGAAGGGGCAGGCTGGCTGGGGGCCGCATCGACCCCTGTCCTGGCGCTGATATGAGACGAACAGGAGCCGTCTCCCCCAAGAACTGCCGACCTAGGCTTTCCAGCTTGCAGCCCATCATTTGCTAAATAACCGCCGCGATTCGATTGATAACTATTTGTTAGATAAAGCAGAGGGCCCTGTACGGGGCTGAGCAAGGCCTGATCTGCGTGAGGTTGTTCAAAATGTTAACTTTAGTGAAAGCTTCGAGGTTTGGCAAATCCATAATTAATCAGCCTGGCTCAGAGCTCCTGTAATTGGGGGCTGGCGACAAGTCTGCAAAAAAGAAGGGGTCGGTGAAGAGTAGAGAAAACGCCTTTGCTCACCGCATTGGGAAGGAGGAACCTGAGACCTGGGGAAGTGGGAGTTCTGAGTTGGATCAGTTTGTGCTTAGTTTCAGCGTATTCACTCGCACGTGACTTATAAATAAGGGCTGTCGTAAAACTGCAAAACCAGAGTTAGAAAGACCTGGGGATCGTCCTCCCCGGAGGCAGGCTGAGCTGGAATTTGGTCCTTAAATCTGGCCTGTGTTTTTGGTAATTTCCCAGGGCACCTCTAAGGCCTTTTGCTCGGCAGTGGCATTTAGAATCGTGTTTTCCTTACTGAACATTCTCAGCTGCTGTCCAGTCTTTAGCTGCTCTGGATGAGTCTTCCAGAGGCAGAGCAGCAATCTAGAGGTTTGAAGAGGTGGCATCCGCATCCCCAGGGACCAGGAGGGCGCCAGCAGGTGGGGGACAGAAGGCGTCCAAGCCAAGAAGGGCTACGTAGTAAAATCCTGAAAATGAGCTCAGCCGTCTTTGCTAAAAAAAATTGATACCAGGATGATGTCAACCTTTTGGCTGCTTCCTAAGTGGCCCACAAATGTCAGCAAATCTCCGTCCTGTTTGTGTATTGTGAATTCCAGCGCATTGAGTCCCTCACTCATCTTAAGAGAGTAATGCTCAGCTGTTTGGGGTTGGGAAACATGAATCCAATATTTGTAAGTTGATTGTGAGCAATTCACACTCAGCGTTTCTACAGCAGTGAGTTGGGAAAGACCTTCTCAAGCCCTCACCGATGGTGGTGCTGGCCCGCATAGCTGAGATCCAGAGAGGCGTGCGGTGTCTAAATTGGGATATGAAGATTGAGTCGTGGGCTACACGATAATGCGCTTTAAGCTGTATAAATAGTACTTTATTTGGGAATTCATCAAAAGGAAGTTTTGAAGGTCAAAGCCTTCCCAACGTTGAGTGCATGTGTATTTAATGTTCAATCTCAGGTCTCTTTTATAATCCTGAATGGCTTGGCTGCAGATGTATTTTTAGCGATGGGAAATTGAGTGTCAATTTGAGAAAGCCTTCCCCCAGGAGGGTCCCTCCCGCCCTCTGCACGCATTCCTCAGCTTGGAGAAGAGTAATTATCCCAGCAGCCCCTCTGGGAGAGAGCCTGTTACAGCGGGCCAGCCGGCCCCTCGGACACTGCACGTCCTCTAGGGTCAGCCCTGGGGGACACTTAGCTCTGGGTTCCAGAGTATTCTCCAGGCTCCGTGCTGCCCATCCCTTCCTTTTGAGGCTGCCCTTCTCGGGCATTCTGGAGATGAGCCCGGGCCTAGAGAAAGGACCCAAAGCAGAGGGTGGGAAGGGCCATGCTGCCACCCCTCCCCCAACTCACACACAACCTCCCCTTCCAACTCGCCAGGGACCCGAGACAGTCAACGTCGGGGTAGTTGGTGTCTGGGAGAAATATCAGGTCTCTGGAAGGTTCTGGCTAGCACGCAGGTGTGCTACCTGGGGGGAAGATGGGGACAGTGAGACCACTGGCACCCATCAGACGCTGGGGAGTTGTGGGGACACTGATGTAGGTGGTCAGGGCCTGGGAACGTTATCCCTGTGCAGTGGAAGACGGATTCCTAAGGAGCAGGGTCTTACCTGGCGTCCTCGCCCCCCAACCTCAGCACCTAGACAGTGCCCAGCGTGGAGCAGCGGTGCAGAAAGTGTTTGTGATATTCACGGGTTCCTAGGGTGCGACTCAGGAAGTGGGGAGGAGACAGCTCGTGGCCTCTAGCACTTTGCCAAGGACCAGTCTCCAAATCAGGAACTGGGGGCCTCCCATGACCCTGCCCCTCTCGGTCACCTTGGGTGGTCCTCACACAGGGTCATGTCCAAACCCCTCCCCATATAGCACAGGTCAGGGCTCTCTGCCTCGCTAACCCCCATCCTCCTGCGAATCCTATTCTGAAGACGCTGGGAACCCTTGGCTATATCTCTGCCTTTCCACACGGGGATGACGTTCTCCCTTTTTCACATACACCTGATGAAATTGTCTGGGTCCTTCAAAGCCATGTTCAAGTGCCTCCTTTTCCATAAAGGCTGCCCTACTCCCCCACCCTGTGCTGAATCAGAAGGATTCCCTTTTGTCCGTGTCTCACGGTGCATGGCCTTTGCGTTTTGGTTCAGAGCTGCTTGTCTCTGTGTCTGACTCCCTCGGTTTGGTTCCCAGTGCCTGTCACACGGCAGGAAGTCATGGGCATTTATTAAATGGACGTTCTTCTGACAGCCGACAGTGATGGCGCAAGTCTTCTCAGCCCGTAGCTTATATGCACCCAGCACAGAGGCCTCTGGAGAAGAAGATTCTTCACCATCCTGAGATTGGCTGGGCTGCTTTCAGGTTTCATAAAAGGCTCTTCATGGAAGTGTGGTCGGGACGTCGGATCCAGAATGACCTGGGTTCCAAATTGAGCTCCACACCTATAGCTGTGTGAGCTTGAGTAAGTTCTAAACCTCTTCGAACATTGGTTTCTACATTTGGTAAACATGAGAGTAGTTCATGTGGTTGTTGTGAGGTTGAAATGTAATCATTTATGTAAGGCCCTTTGCATGGTGCGTGGCATATTATAAGTGTTCAACAGATTGAAACCATTAGCACGGTGATGATGGTGGTGATGGTGGTGACGATAATGATGATTGTCATGGGCATGATGGGGATGGCGATGGGGGTGGTGGTGATGTTTCTGCCATTTTGAGGCTCAGTAAGGCTCCGTGTCTGCAGGTCTTTGTAATCCTGTCTGATATTTGATCAGTGCCAGGCCCTGATCAGGCACATAGACCACCCTATCTTCTCCTCTCCCATCCTCTGTACATTTACCCACAGGAAAAGCTACTCTCGAAACCTCCATTTCTGCCCTGTGGGCCAGTCAAGGCACCAGGTAAAATCTTTGCTAAATCCCTGCACTTCCAGGGCCCATCAGCTGTTGCCTATTAGAGTTTCATGCATCCCTTTGACGTATTTTTATTGTCAGGTTAGAAGAAAATATTCCACTCGTTTGCAACATTCTCATTATATCCCCTTTATAACAACTTCTAAAAGAGAATAAATATAAAATGTTTCTCTGTATTGTGGCAGTATTTCAGGCTGACTTTAATATGCTGCATGGTTTTCCAACTCACAATTCTGCCAACCTTGTGATGACAGTTAAGAAATCTTTAGGCCTGGGAAAACACGTGGATCAATGAGTTAGTGGAAGCGCAGGGCACTTTATGGGGATTCAGAGAGGGCAGCTTTCTACCGACTCAGAGGTACCATCTCGGCCTGAGAGTAAACCATCCCAGCCACCGGAGGCCTCCTTCCCCTGGGCCATTTCTGAGAACTCAAGGGATGCCTCTCTCAGGACCAATCAGTAGCCGAGTGTCCGAGGAGCCTGGTCAGGAAGTTTGGCCTGGAGGGGGTATGTGGGTGTCCTTGGCCACGGCCTCTGATGAAGCCTGGCCGCTCCCAGGTGGCCATCACAGCCGACCCCAGACGACCCGGTCACCTGGGCATCCAGATTTCCAGTTTCCACCTGGAGCGCAGCTCCCACCGTGTGTCAGCCCGAGGCACGTGGTGGGCCCAGATCCTTGCCTGTTCCTGGAGTGGACCTGGTGCCATGCTGGGCAGCCCCACTAGGAAAACAGAGGAAGGGACGTTCCCAAGGGCTCTCCCTGGACAGATGACCACTTTGGGAAGCATGCCAGGCAGTTAGGCCTGTTGGTGGCCTCTACTGACCCCGCCGTGGCATCTCTCAGTCTGGTCCCAGCCCATCTGCAGATCAGGGCCCCTTGTGAATTCCTGCCCCGGCACCCTTCAGGGTTCCCTCCTGCCCAGGATCCCCCTTCCTCTCCCTTGAGCTGCCCTAGTCCCTCCTGATCTTTGAGACCCAACTCTAAGCCTTTTCTGATACCTGAACCCCTGGGGACACCCTCTCCTCACCCACCCCCCACCAACCTCAGCGCCCTGAGTCTTCTGCTCTGAGACTTCAGAGGGCAGCGCCTGTGTGCTGGTTGCCCACCTCCCTCCAATGGAGGGATGGACGGACGGTGGAAAGCACCCAGCATGTGGTGGGCACGCAGGAGATTTGCAGATGGCGGTGCCAGGGGAATACCTGAGCCCTGAACTGGGCAAAGGCAGTCCTGGTCCTCGAGAAGCCTGTGGTCAATCCTGGAGAACAAGACCTAAACCTGGGGAAATGATGGAATAGCCATCATGAAGCAGACCAGGAGCGAGGCTGCCCAGTGGGGGGCGAGGGGGCCACGGGCAGAGCTGGGGCCGCAAGAATGACTGTTGGATGAGCACGTGCCAGGTCCCAGGAGGGTCTCCTCTCTCTTTTCACCCTCACCCTTACCTTGTGAGCTAGGCTTAACATTTACAGTTGAGAAACAGACCCAGAGAGGGAAAGTGACCTCCCCAAGGTCACACAGCCAGGAACGTGGAAGCCAGGACTTGGACCCTGACTGTAAAGTGGAGTCCCGGGGAGTTCAGTCTGGGGGCCTCTGTGGATGTTTCCAACATGACCCAGAGGACCAGCAGGGATGGGAAGAACGAGCCCCAGGGGTGGCGGGGGAGGGGGGCACGCAGAACACTCCCTGTGGGGAGAGAACGACCAGGGCTCCCACCTGGCTGAGGAAGGCCCCTGGTGGGGCCTCCACCGGCAAGGATGCTGGAGGCTGGGGCCTTGGCTCTGCCGCTGTCTGGGCTGTGGCCGCAGGGTCAAGAGCAGGGCTAGCCCTTTGGTGCCACGATACCCCCGCCCCAAGCATGGCCCTGGGAAAGGCAGCTGGCTTCTTTCCGTAAAGCAGCCAACTTCTGCTGTCTGAGTTCCACACAGTCAAACAAAATTTGCTGTCCCCCGTGTGGCCCTGCATCTCCTGTTATCTCTATCCAGGGCCCTTCTGTCTTCCAGCTTCCCGGGGAGAGACTTATTTATGGCCTTGTTTATTTCACTCTCTGCAGGAAATGCGGAGGCTGGGCCGGCCGGGAGGCAGGTAGCGATGGGCCTGGCGGGCGGCTCAGCCAGAGCCTGCCTCGTGTTGTTTATGGGTTCTGCACCAGGGCCAGCCCCAGAGGGGTCTGCAGACCCAGCAGGCCCCCAGCCTGGGGGAAATCAGCCCCCCAGAAGGGAGCAGGCAGCCCTCCTCCAGCGGCTACGCCACGTCCTAGCCCCCAGCTCCCAGGCTCCCAGAGACCCCAGGCTGCCTGCCTCTCGTGCTCAAGCTCCCTGAGGGAGGAGCTCCCCGGAGCCGGGCCAGCCTGAGTCTTGTCGCTGTCCCAACAGGCTGGAGGTGGGTGTCAGAAAAGGAGGGAGGGGCGGGGGGAGGGGAAGGCTCCGCCTGGTCCAAGCCTCCCTCCTGGCAACCTGAGCAGGACCCCTTTATTAACATTGTCGGAATGACAAAACCAGGGAAATGGGAATTAGCCAGATGAGTGGCTGGCAGCGTTAGGAAGGGAGCAGGGTGGCTAAAGAGGGAACCAGGCGGGATCCTCGAGGGGGCGGGGATGTTCTGCGTCTTGACTGTGTCAAGGTCAACGTCTGGGGATGAAGAAACGGGAGGCTCCTGCTCCCAGGACAGCGGGTGGCCCTGCTCTCAACCCCAGAGGCAGAGGTGTGGGTCAGCCCTCCTCTGGGGTCGGCCCGTGGAAGGGCTGGCAGGCGGCTGTGGGCTGGCCTGGACCCCGCCCCGCTGCCCCTCCGCCAGCGTCCGTGCCCTTAGCTCGCTCTCTCTCCTCTCCTTCCCTTTCCGAACTTGCTCTCAGAAAAGAGAAGCCTGCCCTGGACCGCTCCGAGCATCGGCAGAGCTCTTTGCTCTTTCCCCAGGGACCAGCTCACGGTGGCAGCCATGACCTTGTCCCCCTTCGAAGGCCTGAGAGAATGCAGGAGCCCAGGGAGCAGGGCTAAGCCCAGACACATGGCCAGACATCTGCCTTCCGCGCCTCGGCTGGGCGGGTCCGCGTGCGGGCACGGCTCTCTCAGGAGGGCGTTGGGAGGAATGCACCATTCGCCCATTCAGTCATTCAGCAAATGCCCCCAGATCCCACTGTGTTCCAGGACCCTCCCTAGGCACCGGGTGTTCTAAATGAGTCTGACACTGGCTTGTCTGCCCGGATGAGCTCAGAGTCTAGCGGAGAGTCCAGGCCTAGGCCTCCTTCTCTCTCAGGCACTGGCTCAGGCCAGGATCCTGTAAATCTAAGGCCTGGAATTCCAAAGTTCCAGAATCCCAGATCTGGGACTGCAGTGCCTCTCCCCACGGGCTCCCTCCCTGACTCCCAGCTGGGCTCCTGCGCTGCGGCCATTCAGGGTTCGAAGCAGCACCTTATGGGCCTCATCGCTGGGGATGCAGCCGGCGATGGGCTCTCAGGCCAGAGCACCCCCAGCCTGGTGGACTCGTGGAAACCGCTGAGCACGGTCCCTGCCCCGGGGCGCGTGCTCACACTGGCTGGGGGCTGACCCATGTGGAGTGGAGGTGGGCGTGCAGACGGCCCCCCCGAATGACCTCCCTCACGGTGCTGCCTCCCTCCTCCCGTTCTCTTGGCTTTGGGCAGGGCCTGGAAGGAACCCTGCTCACAACATTCAATCGGGGTCTGGGCTGTGCTGGACCCCGCGGGAGGCTCTTCCTTAGCCGCAAAGGCAATACGGGAGCAGAGGCGGGAGATGGGAAGCGCCCCAGCTCCGGAGCCCGCCACAGACCAGCCAATTAGCAACAGGAGAAGGGAGGCTTTGGGCTTCTCAGCCCATTATTCATCGAGCAGATTCTCGGCTTTGCAGCAGCTCAGGCTGCAGCCTGGGATGAATACTGATGGGAGACGTGCCCTCCCTTAGTCCCCAGGCCCAGGCCTTCGGGGAGCTCTGCAAGCAGTCAGAGGCGAGTGGAGGCAAGGCCAGGGCAAAGATGCCATGGAGAAGAGGATGCCTGAGGCTGGGAGGTCTCCAGGCAGCGCTGTCCTCAGGACCAGAGGACATGCTGGCCTGGAGGCTGGTTTCCAGCACACAGCTTGTGGACCCCCTCCGGGGCCTACCTGGAGGAGCCCTCCCAGGATCCCTCAGCATCTAGACGAAGTCTTGAAGTTCTGTCTCATGGGCCCGCCGGAGGCTTGGGCTGCAGACACTTCCTGTCAAGCCTTCAGGCTGGCGTTCTCCTGGCCTCCCTCACCTGCAGATCACAGGCCCTCCTGGCCAGCCCTGGTTCTTTATCCTCCACTCCCCTGAGCCGGATGTCCAGTCAGTTTAATGCCAATTCCTGGGACTTTTCCCTCTGCCCACAGGCCAGCAGCATCGTAAAGGCTTCACTCCAGGGCAGACAATCCAGTCTCAATGCTGATTCTTATTAACTTGCCAGCCCCCGTCCTCAGACCTGGGAAGGCACTGGGGTCCCTGTGGGCAGACAGGTGTATGGGATGCAGGATGCGGCAGGGAGCTGAGGGTCTTGCTGTCCCAGTGGGGGACACAGAGAAGCTGCGCAGGCCGGGCAAGGTGGAGACTGAAGGCCTCACCTGCTAGGCACGGGGCGGGGTGTATGCTGACCTGCATGCGAAGCCCGCCTCCTGGACATCGCATTTAGAACCATCCCTTTGGATCCCAATCTCAGCCGCTCTGGGGCACAGGTGGTAGCCTGGCCAGGTGAGGCCAAAAACAGAAAGGGGAAGCAGGCAGTTATGGGCAAGCAGGGGAGGCAGCCCCGACAGAAGGGGGCCCGGCCCCGCCCCTCCCTTGGCCTCCATCCACGTAAAGGGATGTATTAGTCAGCTCGGGCTGCCTAGCAATGCACCACACACCGGGGTCTTAAACAACAGGGAGATTCCTTCTCACAGTTCTGGCGGCTAGAAGTCCAAGATCAAGTTGTGGGTAAGGCTGTTTCCTTCTGAGGTCTGTGAGGGCAAATGCATTGCGGGCCTCTACCCAGCTTCTGGAGTTTTGCTGGAGATCTTTGGTGTTCCTTGGCTTCTAGAAGTATCGCCCTAACCTCCGCCTTCATCTTTGCCTTCTCCCTGTGTGTGTGTCTAAATTTCTCCTTTTTGTAAGGACACCAGGCATGTTGCATTAGAACCCACCATCATGACCTCATCTTAACTCAACCAATGACATCGACTCTGACCCTATCTCCAAATAAGGTTACATTCTGAGATGCTGAGGGCTGAGACTTCAACACATGAATTTTGGAGGGACACAACCCAACCCATAAGAGGGGGCCTCTGACTTTTGGGCAAATAAATTGACCCTTCCCCTAGGAGACCTTGGTTTCTGGTTCTGAAGAGAAGGCTACGACCACAGGCTGGTTTGAGGGCCCTGACAGGGGCTCTGCATCCCCAGGGGACCCCTGTAGGGTAAGTCTGGGGCCAGCAGGCCTCGTTCATTCATTCACTCATTCACTCATTCATTCATTCACTCACTCAACGAGTATTTACTGGCATGTTTTCCATGGGGGCACTGCCCATACACCGGGCATACAGCAAGACAGGCAGTGTTCTGCCCCCTGGGCCTTACTTTCTAGGTAGAGTGAGACCAAAAAAGGGTCAACAGGGCTTCCCTGGTGGCGCAGTGGTCGAGGGTCCGCCTGCCGATGCAGGGGACAGGGGTTCGTGCCCCGGTCCGGGAGGATCCCGCGTGCCGCGGAGCGGCTGGGCCCGTGGGCCATGGCCGCTGGGCCTGCGCGTCCGGAGCCTGTGCTCCGCAGCGGGAGAGGCCACAACAGTGAGAGGCCCGCATATCACAAAAAAAAAAAAAAAAAAAAAGGGTCAACAGATATAAAAGATAATCCCGAGTGGGCATACGAGCTATGAATGAAATAAAGGGGTGACACGATGGAAGATAATGTCGGCCTTGCTAAGAACAGGACATTTGAGCTGAAATGAGTGAAGGGTTGGAAGAACCAGGGGAAGAGTGTCACAGGCTGCGTGGATGACAGGGCCAAGGCGGGAGGCGCACTGGGGGGACATCAGAGAGGAGTGTGTGAGGGGCCAGGGAGGAGCTGCCACAGCTCTCAGAGCCCGTGGCCCTCAGAGCTCCCCACCTGCAGGCAGGCAGAGTCTAGGCCGGTTAGAGGCCTCCAGCCCCGGGCAAGGGGCGGCCCTGGACACTTTGTGACAGTGAGACACTGTCCAAGGAGCGTGTTTGGATGATGGAATCATGGTGGAGAGGGACTTTGTTCTGGGAAAAGCCAGCCAGAGCTTTCCTTGAAGCCTTTCAAGTGCTTCTAGAAAGAAGCAGAAGCAACGAGCCAGCAGGGCGACCGGGGAATGCAGAGCTGGGAGAGGTGTGACTGGAGATTGTCTTGGTCACGCTGAACAACCATGGGGGTGGAGGCAGAAGGAGCCCCCCGGGCCTGGGCTCATGAGTCCCCATCCTTCCCCCCAAGGATCGAAGCCTGGTCAGCCTGCTGCCAGTGTCCCCAAGTGTTCCCATTGTCCCCTACTGGCCCTGTGTACCAGGAGCCCGTGGGGAGGCGGTCCTGGACGGTGCGTCTCTTCTCCTTGCCTGGCCTGCAGCTTCCTCAGGCTCATCCCCAAGGAGGGCAGGGGCAAGGCAGAAGCAGGGAGAGTGGCTCCATGCCGGGCACACGGCTGCCACCCTGAATCACACAGCTCTTAGAACTCACAGGGCCCCAGATCTGGTGGAGCAGAGAGAACATGGTCTTTGGAGCGGGAAGGCTTGACCTACTATTAGGACCAGGGTTTGAGGCCGGCACAAGTCCTGGCCTTCTCTCTGCCTCTACTTTCTCATCTGGAAAATGCAGAGCCTGCCTCGGTGTTTTCACGTGGATCCGATGGGAACCTCAGCTCAGCGCCTGCATGGAGCAGGCCTCGCAGAAGTTCCCCTGCATCGCGCTGTGGGCTGGCCGCCTGGGGGCGCTGCTGAGAATGCCGCTATGCTGGGGTCCGCGGGCTCGGCCAGCCACCCTGAATGCAGACGCCCTTCCTGGGCTGGGCTCCTGAGTGCAGGCCCTCACCTGAGCCACCTTTTGGCCTAGTTTTCAGCTCGAACTTCCCCTACCATGATTACGGGCAGGAACGTGAGCAGGGAGGCCTTCAGGGTGCAGGGGCCTTGACCCCATCCCCCCACTGGGTGAGAGAGGTGCAGGGAGGGAGAGTGCTGAGCACCCAGCCTCCTGGGAGCAAAGACTGGGCGTCTGATGCTTTGCAAGGTGCAGAGCAGCTGACGTGTGCACACTGCATTGTCCACGTGGGCGAATCGCTTCCCCTCTTGGGCCTTGGCTTCCCCATTTGTAGAACAAGGAGGCCTAAACGAACTTTGAATCCTCTCAAGAATCCTGCGAGGCTTTGTGGAGGCCCAGCAGGCAGGGCCCAGTGGCGAGGGAGGGAAGGAGGCAGCAACCGGGGAGGCAGGTGCG
Source organism: Leucopleurus acutus (assembly GCF_964270905.1). Taxonomy (NCBI): domain Eukaryota; kingdom Metazoa; phylum Chordata; class Mammalia; order Artiodactyla; family Delphinidae; genus Leucopleurus; species Leucopleurus acutus. The sequence continues at coordinate 188,161,186 of NC_139143.1, read as the reverse complement.
GCCTCCACACGTGCCGACCGGACCCGGAGCATCAGCCCAGTGTGGGCGAGAACGGGGGCTCTGGACCCCTCACACGGATGTCTCAGCCTCTCTGTGCCCCCCACCTGGGGAGAGAGGCTTTCAGCTCAAGGCCTAGGAGCCCCAGTGAGCCCCAGTGTTGTCAGGTGTTGGGAACCGGGAGACAGTGTGGTCCAGATGACTCAGCAAAGGGAGCCCCAGCCCCCTGGCCGTCCTCCCTGGAGCCTGGAAGCCCGGAAGCAAAGGTTGGGGGCACAGAGCCAGGGCAGCCCCAGCAGGAAGGAGGCCTGGCCAGGCCGGACCGTGGCCGGGAGGAGCCCTGTGTTGCCAGGAAGGCCCAGAGCGCGGGGTGAGTCTGCATCTTGAGGGCTGATGGCTTATGCCATTCACAGTGGATATATTTTTTAATAATCTGTTTCTAAAATTAGCCTTTGTCTGTATAGCAGTGATCACAGAGAGCATGGGATGCATCTTTTTTTACCTGCCAGTGGTAGATATTTGTTTTCCTTCAAGAGAGAGGCAGAGGAAGGTGCTGGTCCCTGGGTCCCAGTGCCTGGGAAGCTGGGAGCGTCTGGCTCCCTCCTTCTTGGAGCCCCTGAGCGGGTGGGATGCAGGGGCCTCACCCGCTGGCCTTGAGCCCCCTCCTCTCCCACAGCGCAGGGGCAGGTGATGTCGCCTCTCTGCGCTCGGTTTCCTCAACTGTAAAATGGCCGTGGTTCTAGTTATTTCACGAAGCTACTTGGAGGTTAAAATAGGTGATAATGTCAAGCTCAAACCAGTAGATCCTTAATGCACGTTCAGAAAGCGACAGCTTCATCCGCCTTTGTCTGCCCTCCCGGCGGCCTGGGAAAGCTGACTCTGTGTCAGTTTTACCGGTTCTGTTGGTGCCAGGTTTCAAGTCCTTCTTTTTAACTCACATCCCCTTGGGCACCCCCCACCCACCCCATATGCCCATCTTCTGTGAGCCTCCGAGTTCCTCTGCCAGCCAAGATGTTCTGTTGTTGAGTTTTCTCTTTCTGTTGTTTGTGATTCAAAACAGTAGGATCTTTCTGCAGCCCCCAAATAAAACATGTTGTAATGTTGAGTGTGTGAGTTAAGACCGCTCCCCACACCCAGCGTCTTGATCTGGTCCCCCAAGGTCACGTGCCTTTGACCTCTTATCGAAAAACGGCCAGTGAGTGTGAAAGCTGCTGGTGTTACATTGAGTGCCTGCCGTGTGCTCGGCCCCGAGCTGGGCCAGCCTGAAGTTAAGGAGCGTTGTCAGGGCCCCCTTAGCCCTGTCTCTGGTGGAGGAGGTAAGCGTTAGAGATGTGAAACAGCAGAGGCCAAGGTGCAGGCCCTAGGGCCACGCCCACTGATGGAGGCTGGCTGCAGGCTGGGAGCCGGAAGAGCTCAGAAGCGGGAAGGATGTAGTTAGATTCAGCTTCCTGCGATGGGGTCCCGAGCTGAGCTCCGAAAGGTGGCAGAACTGGGGTTGGCTGAGAGCAGGGGACAGCTTCGCAGGTGGAGTCGGCACCTGGACCGAGGCCTCCAGGTGGGGTGGAGCTTGGCTACAGGTCAGCCAGTAGGAAACAGGCCATGCTCTGGCTTACCTTGTTCCTTCATTGGTGCTGCAGTGTGGCTGGCAGCACCGCCCCCATCCGGCCCGGGCACGGTGGCCTGGCCACACCTGCTCCCTCCGACCATCCCCCAGCTTCTAGAACAAGGCGGGCTCTGCCTGCACGGCCCACCTACTCCTATCATGCAGCCAAAGGGAAGAGCGGACGCTGGGCAGAATCAGGGCCCAGGGGAGGCCTGGATTCCAGAAGTTTCGGAGGGCCGCTCTGGGCCTGCATCAGCCAGCAGTCCGCTCTCAGGAGCCCCCTCCCCTGGCTCCTGGGGACCCCCGACTGGCCCAGAGCTGGCCTCACCCCTCGTGTTTCCATGGAGGAGTGCTGACTCGTTGGTTTCTGCTCTCCCATCTCTTTCTGGAATTCATCTACATCAAAGCGAGGTCCCTTCTGTTCGGCACTCAACGAGGCTGTGGTGATTAAGCACTTAAATTGATTAATCAAATTTCCTGTGATGAGAACTACTGTCATTCATTAATCTGAGCGGGATTATAAATAAGAGATGGCAGATACAGGAGGCAAACATGTTGACAGATCGATGCGACGGCCTGAATCACAAGTAGGCGCCTGCCCCTGAGGAGCTGTAGGCAGCCTGGAGACAGAGCTTCCGAAGACGAAATTAGACTGAGATTAAAGAATCCCCATTTTCATAGAGAGATGCACAGATGAGCAGGCGCCCCAGGGGGTGGGAGTGGGGCACAGGTTTGCATAGTGATGGCAGCAGCTCCCCGGGGGGAAGCCCCTGGATGTCGGCATTGCACACCAGTTGAGGATACGGGTTTTGGAGTCAGACCAGCCCTGGGTTCAAATCCTGCCTCCGTGGCTCACGCACTAGGTACTCAGTTGAGATGCTCACCTGCATCCCCCACAGGCGAGATGTGGATATTAGTGCCATCTCCCTCATTGGATCGTCATTAAGGTTAGATGAGGTGATGTCTGGAAGGCACTTTTTATCCATTCTACAAATATTTATTGAGCACCTACTGTATGCCCGTGCCACGCCGGTATGTAGAGATTTGCCCGGAATCGGGTGAGCGTGGTCCCCACCCCTCGTGGAGCTGGCATACTAGTGGAGAACAGACATTGAACATGAGTCCTGCTTGATGACTGGGTCTGGTGCTGGGGAGGTCTGGGAAGAAGGACAGGGTCTGGGGGCAGTAACCAAGGATCCTGGCTTCCTCCAGGGGCAGGGAGACTTTCTGGAAGGAGGAACATTTTGTCTGAGCTCTAAGGAAAGCCTGGGGCTAACTCGGTGTAAGGAGGTGCAGGTGGGCAGGGCGGGGAGGTGGAAAGACTGTTCCAGAGGGAGAGAAAAGCACAGATGAGGCTCTGACATAAGAAGGAGTAGGGCATGGATTGGGAGGCGTCCAGAGGCCAGCGTGGCCAAAACACCCAGCAAGCCAGGAGGACGGCATCCCCAGGGGAGTCCGGGAGGTGGACAGCAGCCAGGTTCCTCTGGGCGTCTGGCTGTGCTGAGGATCTGGGTTCTGTCAATCAGCACGGCCTAGGTGGGAGCTTTGATTGTGAGTGGCTCAGGGATGGGGAGGGATGTCTCCACTGAGGCACAGGAGGGAGTGTCCCACCAGCCCGGGGCAGCCCACCGCCTCATCCTTCCCAGGTGCCACATTCTCTGCTGACCTTCTTGACCCGAACACGTGAAGTCCGTTCAGTCCTTGGTCTCCAAGCACTTCTTCCTGCCCGTGGTTCCTCCCCACGGACCCCTCTCCCTGATTTCTGGCCTCCTTGGCTCCCACACAACTTCAGTTTCCAGCTTAAGTGTACTGCTTCCCCACCCAGGTCAAAGCCTCCACCCCAATCCCTCCCCTATCCCCACCACGACAGCCCCGCAGAGCACTGCAGCCTCTTGTTCATAACCCAGTTGCAGAGGAAGCTCACCCCTGACATGTGTGTGATGCTCTGCCTGACGCCTGTTTCCTCACTCATGTGGGTGGTAGGCCCCAGGAGACGGGGGCCAGGTCTGCTTTGGTTCCCAGTGCATCCTCAGACCCTGTGTAGGGCCTGGCACAGGGCAAATCTTAGCAAATACTTGTTGAGTTCACGGATGCTGAGTCAAGGTGCTCAGAAGCATCTTGGTAATAGTTGTGGCTGTTGCAGAGGAGAGCAGGCAGGGTAGAGGCCCCCCGGCCCTGGGCATCCAGCAGGCAGGGTAGAGGCCCCCCGGCCCTGGGCATCCAGGTCCGCATCTTCTGGGTGTCAGGACTGAGCTCCTACTTGGCATATGGCTGTGCTAACATGCTGGAACCTGCCCCTGCCTTCCAGCAGCATCCAGTGGGACAGGGGAGATGACCGAGTCAAGATATCATTGCAACGCGCTGAGGTTAGGGCCATGTAGACGGAGGCTCAGAGCAGAGGTCAGGGGATGTTCTGCATGGGCCGATGCCAGGGCTGGGATTTTAGAAGACATGGGAGTTGGGAAAAGAGGGGGATTGGGGTTCTAGGCAGAAGGGTGGGCAACACGCAAACTGCCCCTGCCCCTCAAGTCCCTGCCCCCTTTTCTGTCTATTTTTACCTCCCAATGTCCTGTTCAGCCTCTGCAGAGGCCCCAGCTACACAGGCCAGAAGAGGGAGGCCCAGCCTCCCACCCACACCTCTGCCTGGACACGAGGACCAGGAAACGCCATTCTTGGTCTGGTGAGGCTCACACATCGTGATCAATCAATGAGCCATTGGAGCCCGCCCTCCTTCAGGCCCCCAGAAAGAGACCGCAAGAGTCTGGTGGGGAGGGGACCGGGGGGTGGCGACGTGGAGAGAAGCCAGATTCCCTCCCTTGGAGGAAACCCACTGGTGCTCAGGGAGATTAAAACTATCACTCCTTGCTGAATTGGTCTCTTCCACTGTTTTGCTAAAATATTAAAGGCCCCTTATTAAAAGAGTTACCATCTTAAACGTGTCAGCTCTTCATCTGTCATGTCCTTCCTCTGGAGTGTGGCCTCGGGGCCATGTCCAAGCACCCCAGCCAGGGATAACGATTGCCCCAGGACCCAAGATCTTCTCAAGCAGTTTTTGAGGACGCCCTGTGCACCTGGCACTGGAAGAGGCACAGATGTCTGGCGGCTCAGCCTGGCCCTCTCTGGGCGGTTTCTGCACGTGACAGACCCCCACCAGCTTGGCTCAGGGAATGAGAAGGGGAGGGGGCAGGGCAGGCTGCAGCCCGTTTTCCACTGTGCGTTTCGCCCAGCCGAGGATTCCGTGTGGGTTCTTTTCTCTTCCCTTGGCACCGCGGTGGGCTGGGGCAGGTAAGCTAAGGAGGCCTAGTTCTGCTGTCAGGGGGGCTCCCCACTAGGGAGGGAGGAGACAGGGAGGAAGACCCCTAAGGTGCTGTGAGGTCTCAGCCCCGCTGTGATGGCCGGTGAGTAGAGGGGCATGGGGGTGCCGAGGAGGGACCACCTGGCAAAGCCTTGGAGTCTGAGCTGGGTCAGAGGAGGAGTGTTTGCAGGGCCCCCTGAAGGACAAACACAAGGTCACTGAGCCTAGAAACAGGGCTTTCTCCAACCCTCCAAAACCAAAGCAGAGCAGTGCAAAGACATAGAGGGCTGGAAGCATGCGGCACGTCCAGAGACTCGTCCAACCAACAAATGAGCGCCTACTGTGTGCCAGAAGCCACGCCAGGCCCAGAGAATACAAAACTGAGAGTGACCCTTATCTACCCCTCATAAAATCTGCAGTCTAGTAGGGGAACAGACTAGAAACAGCCCCTGACGCTAAATAAAATCTGCCCTGATGAAAGCATGTTCTGCAACCTCTGTAGCACAGAGGGAGGAGTGATAACTTCTAAGCATCAGCTGGGAGGGGGAAGGGATGCCTTCCAGGGGGAGAGAATGTCTAAGCAGGTTTTGAAGGATATGCCTGAATTCACTCGGAATGTGGAGTAGTTTGGTGTGACCTTAACAGATGGAGGCGTGGAGGGAAGTGTCAATGAATGAGACCAGAGAAAAGGCTGAGGAGTGGAGGGGAAGGAGGGAGCTAGAGTTTTCTGGAATGATCTAAGCAGGGAAGGCTGCTGCTCTGAGAAGAGATTGCAGAAGCGACATGCTGGCAGAGCTGGAGCAGGGGAAACCTACGGGAGTTGTGATTGGAGCTGAGTCTGAAGGGGTGGGCAGCAGGGTGATGTCCGCCACCCACAGAGGAGCTGAAGGCTGGGCCAGGGTGGCCCAGAGGGTGTGGCTGCACAGACAGAGCAAACTGCCCAAGGTGACCCTGGACCTGGGAGAGGCCCCCCCTGGAGTCAGGGCGTTGACCCAAGACCCTGCACGGTGGAAGGATTTAGTTGCCCTCCGGACTGTGAGGCCCAGGCTGCCTGACGCCAGGGGGCGCCAGAGAGACAGTGGGGCACTCGGGACCCGGCAAGGACTTGGCTTCAGCAGGGTGCCAACCTTCAGTCCCGTCTACCCTCACGTTAGAAGAATCTGGCACTTGGTTTGAGTTTTTCAGCTCTTCCAAGAAGGTCTAAGCCATCAAAGTCACCTCCTAAGTGATCAGAATCTCAAATTGCTGCTGCTACGACAATGGCCAGGAGTGGAGGGACCGAGGGAGGAGGTGTGACCTGACGTCTGCCCCCCTGGGCCATGATCTGAGCAAATATTCAGGAGTCAAGATGGTGTCATGGGGCTCCTGGCATCTGGGGGTCCAAAGACTTGGGCTCCCATCTGGGCAAGCCTGGCCCTACCTGGGCCGAGGCTATGGTCACTGGAGGCCATACTTCCGTCATCTGGAAAATGAAGGCGTCGGGCTAGCGAGTAGCCAATCCCAGCAATCCTCTCAGCTTCAGACACTTTTCCGACTCGTTGCGTCTTCCTCCCACCCACTCACCTTGCTGTCGGCAAGAGTTAAGTTTTAATGAGAAAAGAATTTCTCCCCAGAATATTGAGTATAATTAAAACTCTGCCATGAAAAAAAAAAAGATACCAGCAAACACAGAGAGTACTAGAGGAAGCGAAAATGTTGAAAGACAGCCTGCATCTTCCTCTCCCTGTGACACGGATTATTAAGTCAGGTTCGAAAAAGTTCCTATTAAATATTTAAATATGGCATGAAATATTCATCGTCTCAAAAATTGCTTCCTAACAGACCTTTAGGTAAATATAACAATATTTGATCACAAAAGCTGCATGGCCTGACAGAGGCTCCGAAAGTGTGAGAATCTGTGTGGGGCTCGGTTCCCACGGGCATGGGGAATCCTGCTCGCGGGGAGGAGGCTGGGAGAGCAGGACAGAGGCTCTAGCCTCCCTCCAGTGAGGGGCCTGGGGGACCACATGTTGGCTGATGGAGTACATGAGCCTCAGAGAGATGATGTGACCTCCAAGGTCACGCGCCTTGTAGGGTTAGTGGTTCGGGGGAGCTGAGCCCGCGTTGATAGGATTCTCCTCTAGGGGGCGCTTCGGCAGGCTCCGAAGAAACCCCTCGGAAGGGGCCGCCTTCCAGCTGTGAGATCCCAGCTTGTGCCACCGCGGGAGGTGCTGTGAAAGGACCCTTCTGTTAGACCAGTGGCTGGGCTGGAAACCCTTCAGGTCCCTTCTGGGGGCTGTGGTGGGAGGTGTTTCTCCAGGTCTTCCCCAAACTGTGCCCGTAGCCCCGCCGTTCCTTGAACGGGCATCTGGTCTACCAATGCGGGGCAGAAACAGCTCTCCGTGGGCAGCGGCTGGTTTTCCAGCCTCCCGGGTACAGGGCAGGGGGCTCTACCAGCGGGTGAGCAGACCCCCTCCTATGCCACCCTCTTCTCCCTCCCCCCTCACACAAGCCCTGGGTGTTTTCAGAGTAGAGAGTCCGGATGCCCATGCCTAGGCCTCCCCCACCCCCCACCTCCCCAGGCAAATTCTGGGCAAGGAGGCCACGAGGATTGACGGGCTTCCTTTCCCAGCAGCAGGCATGGAGCTGGGGGCAGGGGCTCCCCGTGCAGAATCCTGATACAGGACTCCCGCTCTAAGCGCTCTAGTTCCAGCTCCAGTTCCTGCTGGCAGGCAGGAAGGTGTAAGATCCGACGCTTCAGTGGATCTGGAGTGTTCTTGAGCCTCCACATCCTGGAGGAAGGCCCACGTGCTGGGAGAGAGCCTGGCCTCTGAGGGGGTGGGCACCCGGCTGAGGTCCCCTGCAGAGGCGGTGTGCTCTGCTCCAGAGTGGGGACGGGGCCCCTTTGCAGGCCTTCACCCGTCCTGCTTGCTCTGCCGTCCGGGCTAGTGTGCACCCGTGGATGGAAAATGGCTCTAAGGCAGAGAAGCAAAATGTTTCCCCAGACGAACAGTAACCTGTTGCGACTGTTGATCGCAGCACGGCCTGTCTGGGACCAGTGGGTGGGCGGCAGTGGGGGAACTGGGCCAGAGGCTCAGGGCAGCTGCTGGAAGGCGCTGCTGGCCCGGGAAGATGGCTGGTTTGCCTGTTTTTAAGGAAAACTGTGAAGAGGCTCACCCCAGGGATGTGGGGGCAGGTCTCTGGACAAGCCATGGGGCTGATGAAATGATGGTGGCAGGCCTGGATCCCTCGTCAGGGTGGAGCCAGGGTTTCTTAACCTGAAACTGCACCCAAGCTGGTGGGGGGTGGGGCCCACTGGCATGTTCCGGACCCGAGGCCCCTGCTTCCCATCGGGGAGGACAGAAACGGTGTGCGAGCATCGGGAGAGGCCTACCGGTCCCCGCGCTGAGCAGAGATGCAGCCAGTGTGCGCCTAGAACAGGCCAGGCCACCGCCCAGCACTGTCCCTTCACTGCGGGGCCTCACTTTCTTCTCTTAGAAAACAGGCCTGAGAAAATGCTGGGATCCCCTCTCAAAGCAGCTCCCGGCTGTGAAAGGCCTCTGACGCCATCCTTTGAAATGGAGAGGTAGCTGAGGGATAAGACGGAGAAGGGGTCTCAGTTCCGGCCTTGCCATCATGTTACCTTTAAGGCCAGGGGTCCTGTTTGGAGAGACGGGCTAAGGTTGAAGTCCTAGCATCTGGTCCAGCAGGGATGCGGCCCACTAGGAGGCCACAGGCACCAGCTTTGAGGCTGCCCAACAAGCCCTGGGTCCGAATCCCTGTTAAACTTGGACAAGTCCTGGTGTCTCTGAGGCTTGGGCCATCCTCCCAGTGGGATTCTAATTCCCTCCTTGAAGGACCGTTGTGAGCACAGAGGGGCGATGTGTGCCTAGCAGGCAGCGTGCAGTGTCACTTGCTCAGGTAACAGTGGCCAGAGACACAAAAGCCCAGGGAGATGAGCCCAGTGGCCGAGCTGAATGCAGAACGTAGAAGGCGTGACGTCACACAAGAGATTTCCATTAGCAGCAGCCGCAAGTGGGGAAACAGGACCCTTGAGGCCTCAGCACCCCCTTTGGTGTGGAGGAGCGTGGAGGGGAGAGGGGAGGAGCCACTGCAGCCCACGGGCCTTGTAATCAGCCCCGATGCAGAACTGGAGCCATTGAATTAGCCGCAGGTGCCCGGGGCTATGAGCCCCACCACTCCCCGACTCTACCTGCAGGATTCAATACCGCCCCGTGCAGGTTAGCAGAATATTGGATTCTGAAGAGTCGTATTTTAACGCTGCCCAATAGTTTCAGGCGACAGAAAACCTGTTTCTTTCCCATTTTATACATCCAGGAAATTTGTACCACATGCAGCATGTCATTACACACTTTAAAATATTGCATTCTCTCTCCCTAGAACCCGAAGATCCAACACGAGGCAGGTAAAATGCAGGGCAGGGGGTGAGAGCCCCCCCTGCCCCGGCCCCTGTCCTCCCCCTGCCCCACTCCAGGGGAGAGCCATTTACGTGATGTTCTCACCTGCAGGTTGCACCTCTCAGAACCTACAGGGCTGGGTTTTGGAAGGTGGATTTCCAGAGCTCCAGACCACAGTGTGTGGGGCGGCTGTGGCTACCTAGATGGCCCAGAACAGCTCAGCCCCTGGGCTCCACCCGCATGGGCCTCCTTTCCACCAGCCCCTCTCCCGACCCCAGCACCAGCTGGCCCCCCTCCCTGCGGCAGCACTGCCCGGGGGGGTCTGGACTCTGCCTGGGGGTTGCCGACACCACTTGGAAGCTCAGGCTCCACCTCTCCTGAGGGATATTTCCTCCTTTGGTCCTTAGCCCAAACAGCTTTTCTAGAACATTCGGTGCCAGGATTGGGAGGCGTAGAGGAACATGAGACCAAACCTCCTTGAGAAGCCTTTCAAAGGGGCAGAAAGCCTCCATGCCTGCCTTCCTTCTCTGTGCAGACTCCTAGCAAGGCCTGGTGTAGACGGCTGAGTTCGGGTGGAGCCCCAGCAGCGGGCATCCCTGCCAGCCCCCTTACCCCCCAACCAACATCCCATAGCCCGTCCCCTGACAATCCTGGTTTCTTCCCAGCTGGGTTCTGACAACAGGCCGTTCCAAGTACCTCCTCTGTGCCAGGCCTCTGCAGATACGGGGGGGAGGGGGGACCAACAGGGGGGAAATGGAAGGTCAAGTCTACACCCAGGGGGAGGGGACCGCATCATTGAGAAGATGAGCCTCTCAGAAATGGATGGAGAAGGATGCAGACAGGCAGGGCAACTCCGGCTCCAGGGCTGAGATCTAGACAGCAGGTGCTAGGCAGGGAACCAGGCAGGAAGGGCAGACCAGCCCCCATGCCGGGACGTGAGCCCCAGAGGCTGGGTCAGCCCTGTCTGGAGCCCCAAGGGGTCCCCAGCACCTTGAACAGGGCCCGGCACGCAGTAGGTGCTCGGCTAGTGTGTGTCGGCTGGACAGGTGGCCTCATGGGTGGGCCGCTCTCTCCTCCATCCTCTGAGGTCCCGGAGCTGAGGCAGCTGCCCCAGGGGACTGGGTACAGTGGGGTCCCTATCCCACGTCTGTGCCTGGGCCACTGTCTTGGTTTTTTTTTTTTTTAATTGAGGTGAAGCTCCCAGAACATAGAATGAACCATTTTTAAGTGTAAAATTCCGAGGTGCCTCGTAGATCCATCATATTGGGCAGCTTCTGTCTAGTTCCAAGATGTCTTCATTGCCCCCAGAGGAAACCCCCTGCCGGCCAGCAGTCCCACTCCCTGTTCCCCCCCCACCCAGCCCCCGGTAAACCCCCACCTGCTTTCTGACTCCATAGATTTACCTCATCTATATATTTCCCATACAGGAAATCATACAGTCTGTGACCTTCGGGGCCTGGTTTCTTAGAGGACTGTTTTCTAGATTCATCAGAGTTGTAATGTGTATCCGCGCATCCGTCCCTTTTACGGCTAAACCACATTCCTTGGTGTGGCTGTGCTGCGTTGTGCTTGTCTGTGCGTCCCCGGGGGGCCTGTTTCCACCTCCCGTGAAGAGTGTTGCTAGGGACATGAGTGTGGGAGTACCTTTTTCAATTCTTCGGGTACATATCTGCAAGCGGAATTGCTGGGTCGTATGGTATTTCTATGTTTAGCTTTTTGAGGACCAGGAAATAATTCCTCTACGAGGTTCAAGGGGGATGTTTGAATAGACTTCCAAGCCACCCACAGCGCCAGGCTCCGAGGAAACGCAGGACTCTCGCCCTTCAAGGAGTGGATGTGCTGGCGGGGGGCGCTGTGCTCTGAGGAACAAGATGCAGTAAGTGGGACCCAGACCGAAGCAGGTGGGCAGGGAGTTGGCACTTTATCCTGGGGCGGGGTGGCCGCCTCCAGGATTTACGGTAGAGAAGGGATGGGATCAGATGCTCGTCTGTGAAACACCATCCTTGCTGTTGAGCGGGGAGGCCAGGGGGCCGTGGAGCCGTGAAGCCAGCCAGGTGAAGAGGGTAGCGCAGGTAGAGCAGAGGGGCTGGCAGGAGGGAGCTGGCAGGCTTTGGGGTGGGGTGATGGGCGACGAGGCTTCTGTGGGGGCCATTTCCGAGGTGTGCCCACGGGTCCGCTGGCCCTGCACTGCTTCCTCCACTCTGGTGGTCCCCGACGGGCGGGCAGTGCTCTGACCAGCGGTCGGGACCCACCCACCTTCCCTCCTCTCTCCAGAGTAGAAGGCGATGCCCGCAGAGCAGACTTCCGGGCAGAAGAGAGGCATTGGCTGTGGTGGGTAGAAGCCCCCCACCCTGCAAGAGGGAAGGAGAGGCGGGCAGGAGCCTCATCTCCCCTGGGGCTGCTGAGGGGTCTCTGCTCCTACAGGCCTCAGCCCCTCCCTGCAGCCCGGCCCACAAGGCCAGGCCGGGGCCAGGAAATGTGTCCTGGTGTGCGGTTTGTTCCATAAAAGTCAGTCCGGCGGTCTGGAGGAAAGCTGGGAATGTCAAGGGAAGCCTGGACAGAATCCAGGACGATCCACTTTCTCCACAACAGGAGGGTCCCTGCGCGCATCGAGTGCGGGGGAGGGCTTCCAGCTCCAGGTCCCCGGGAGCTCCTGACTCTCGCCCCCTCCCTCTTCCATTTCCATTTTGGCCAGTTCTAGGCAGCTCAGCCGTTGCTGCTTATTTTAAAACGAGCCCTGGATACTTGAGGAAGCTGGAGGGAAAGGATGGGGGTGACCCCCTCCACACACACACACACAGCTTCAGCAGGGTCGGGGCAGCTGAGGGGAAACCACTGTGATCCCAGGGATGGGCACAGGTGAGATGGCATCCTTGTGGAATAGCATCCTGAGATCGCAGAAGGAGGGCGTATCTGGGGACACTGGGGGAGCCTCTGTTTATTGAAGACCTCCTCTGTGCCGGTTGCTGCAAACACGTTGTCATTTAATCCTCATTTACTCCAACAAGGCTGCAGGATTGGGGTCAATGTCCATCTGCCTTGTATTAACCAGGATGTTCAGATTCAAAGTCACCAAGTCCATCCCACCTCCCCCCTGGAGTCATTGTGCTATATCTCCAGGTGTGCAGGAGTCACACCCAGATCTGGATCCAGCACCCAAGCCCCCCCTCCAGGCACCAGGGTCCTCCGCCCAAGAAGGAGGGGGATCAGATGAGGAACTGAGGCTCAGGGAGACTCAGTGACATGGCCAAAGTTCATAGGCTGCTAAATGCCACCAGGGCGGGGAGCACGGCTTGTGCTCGGGCACCGGGAGGCCCCGAGAGCACAGATGTCTTCAGCACGTTTGTTTCTAGGGGTCAGGGCGCGGCTCAGCTCACCCCGCTTGGTACTTCACTCAGCTTCCTGAGAACTGGACCCCCCCGCTTGGTACTTCACTCAGCTTCCTGAGAACTGGACCCCCTGCCCATCCTGGCATCTCTCTTCGGCCGGAACTGGCCATTGGCGTGATCCCATTTGTGTGTGTTTCCGACTCGCCCCCTGGATCGAGTTTCTGATGCGGGGAGCTCCTTTCACAGGTGGGCTCTGCCCCACTGCCCTCTCTCTTTTGTGGGGATGTTTTGTGAACTTGAGAAAAAATTGGGAAAAGGCCGATTCCCTGTGTCCAGCCCATTAATTCTGCATGCTCAGGCCCGAATTAACCTTGGCAAGGCTTTGAGAGGAGAGAGTAATTCTAACCTTAAAAATCTGCTGATTAAAGCTGGTTTCAGGAATTCGATTCCACTTACTGTCTTGGCATGGAGCCCAGCCTTGCATTAACATAGCCACAGACTCCGTCCTGGAGTTTCCCTCCAGCTTCTTAATAAACACAACCCCATCGCCTGCTTTACGCAAGAATTCCTCGCCTGGGCTCCCTGGCTGCAAGCCGCTGTGTGTGTTGAAGGGGACCCTGGGTACCTGGATGGTGTCATGGGTGCCTGGATGGGGCAGTGCTGGGAGCTGGGTTCTAGCAGGTTCTGGAGTGAAGCAATAATTACAGCCAGGAATGCCAGCCCCACGTGTGCTGAGCAGGGCGGCTGTCAGAGGGCCAGCTGCGTCCCGGGCAGCTCTTGCCCTCTGTACCATCCAGAATGGCCTCTGGGGGCTTTGGGGTGTCCGCCCTTCTGGAAACAGGGGACCGAGGCACAGAGGACGAGAAGGTAAGGCCAGCTACCTGGGAATGTACACTGAAAGCTCCTAGCACCAAGGACACAGCCCATGGCCCCCTCAGAGGCTCAGTGTCCCCTGGCCAATTAGTAACCACTTAGGCTGAAATGTGCAAGTCCCGTTACCCTGTGTCAGCCTAAACAGGCCGATTGGCAAAGGGAACACCAGCCAGACCAAGAGATACTTGTGGGAGTTCATTTTTCTCATCAGAGTCCTCGGTGCAGGGGGGCCCAACGAAAAATGCAGGGGCTCTGAAACCGTTAGTTCGTGGAAAGAAGGCAGGAGGGAGAGGGGGGCGGGACAGAGCAGAGGAGGGGGGCCACAGTCAGTATAAACCACTTTCAAGATCAGGTCCAGCCACTTGGCAGGGTTCCAGGAAACAGGTCTCAGCAAATGCACTTTGATGAGAGAAAGGAAATTTCACTTTATTTATTATTTACATCCAGTACTCTTAGGAAGTATTTGGGATATAAAGAGCCTAGACACATTGAAACAGGTTAAAGGACAGGAACCTCAGAGCGGGGAGGTAACCGAATCAGAACTTGGCGGGGGGGGGAGAGAGGGAGAGAGGGAGAGAGGGAGGGAGAGAGAGGGAGAGAGGGAGAGAGGGAGAGAGGGAGAGAGGGAGAGAGGGAGAGAGGGAGAGAGGGAGAGGGAGAGAGAGGGAGAGGGAGAGAGAGGGAGAGAGAGGGAGAGAGAGGGAGAGAGGGAGAGAGGGAGAGAGAGAGAGAGAGAGAGAGAGAGAGAGGGAGAGAGAGAGGAGTTCCTCCTGCTGCTGGCAGGACGGCTGATGCTGAGCTGAGCTGCCTGCTGCGCCCCGTGAGGAGAGAGGGTGAATGAACACCCTAGTGGGGGCCCCTGGGAACCAGGTGCCCGGAGGGATTTCTGAGACACTGAAATGCCCCGGGCGGCGGGTTCCCCAGAGCAGTTTGGCAAGTGGTGGGGAGAGAGGGAGAGGAGACCACATAGACCCGGCTGAGGGTCCCCAGGGGGCGGGAAAGTGGACAGGTGAGGGCGGCCACGTACCTGTACTGGACCCCAGCAGAGGCTCCTTCCCGGGGGTCACGGAGCCGAACAGATGGGAACAGCTGCTGGGAGACACCACGGAGGGTTAAACCGCCGCCCCTCCCTCCTGCTCCGAGCTGCTGCTGGAGACCCGTGACTGGCCTCAGCTCCCTCCCTAACCCTAGATTTACCTTATTATCAATGTTTAGCTATTATTCCATTTCATGCCCACTAGTTTATTAATCCTGGAACCCCCCCAAACAAGAAAGCTGAAGCCCCAGGGGATTTTATTTATATCCTTAAACATGATTTTTATTTAAAAATCCAGTTAACTTCTATCGCGCCCCTCACTCCCGTGTCCTGGTTAGGCTGCAGCGGCTCTATTTACATGCGCCCCTCCTGCAGACGCCCCGGACGCCCCCGTGGGGAGGGGGCCCAGGTGAGCAGAGGCAGGTGGGTGTGCGGGGGGCGCCGGACTGTCACCTCCCCGGTCCCTAGAAAAGGCCGGCAGTGAGGGGCTTCCCAGAGCTCACACTGTCCCCTTGACCCTCACCTCTGCCCCTCATTTCTTCCTCACGTTCCTTTATAGCTACTGAAAGGGCCTGTGCTATACAGATGGTCTAGAACTTTCCGTGGAGTTATTGGGGGAGGCTCCAGTGTGAGAACTGAGTGCCTCTCTCCAAGATCCACCCCCCTGTGTTTCTCACCGCTCCCCACCCAAACCAGGGGCCAGGAAGAAACGAGGTGGTGGACCCTAAACCACTGCACCCCCATTGGGGTGCTTCCATCCTTCCCTGGGGCCACAGCCCCCCTGTCCTCCCCCCTACAGAGCCCTTACCTAGAGGGTCTCCGTGGCCCTTTCTGCTAGCCCAAGGCGCCATCCCCTACCCTTAGGTGCCCCTCCTCTGAGCTCCCACCAATGCAGGTGCCTGGGGGAGGGGTCTCGCCTGTCTCCAGGGACTAGGGACCCCCGGGTGCTTCCTGAAGGACAACGGGGTGCGGTCACACGTGTCCCGGGCCTGCCAGGCACTGCCCTGGTCTCCTGGCTCTGTCCCCGGCACGTTGCCCGTCTGGGAGGGGTGGAAGTTTGCCGCCCCAATCCCTCCAGCTCTGAGGACACATCCCTGTGACCTTGGGCAAGGTGTGGACATCTCTGAACCCCCGCTCCCACATCTGCAGACAGGGGTTCAGGCTCTGGGAGATGCCATTGAAGGAGGCCAGGTCAATGCTGATCTAATATTCCAGATCTCTCCTGTCACCCAACCCCGAAGGCCGAATCAGACTGCAATCCATTTAGCTCAAACTAATTTTAAAGCAATTCACTATTTAACAAGTTCTGAGGCCCAGTGCTTTTGCAGGCAGCGTGTGAATTGAATCATTTGGTCTAATCTTAGATTAATACGAACAAAATCCTCCAGCAAGGACAGTCCTGGGAGCAGCCCAGGAATCCATTCCTTTGTCTTTGATGGGGACAGGCCCTGCAGAAGGCCTGACCCTCAGCCATTGGCGTGGATGCCTGAGTGATGCCATCCGGGGGGCATGCCGGGGCAGAGGGACGAGGGCTCTGAGCCAGGCGAGGGTGGGCTTGAGTCCTCCTCTGCCTCTTCCTACCACGTGACTTTGGACAGACTACTGGCCTGTTCGGCCTTGGCCTTCAGGGGATGCTCTGAGCAGGACGAATGCAGACAAAAGGCAGGAGGAGCTCCGTGTCGCCGCCCCACCCACAACCTTGTCCCCGCGTGAGATCTTCTCAGTACCTTCCAGGATCTGCTCCGGCTTTCAGGTGTCTGGGAAGCAGAGCTGCTTGGACCTACTTCTGCCCCCTTGCAGCAGCTGCCACCAGTTTGGGGAGATCTGGAAGGTGCTGCAGGGTTTTTACTTCCCCTGCCCTTTGGAGAGCTCCTGCTTCTATAGGGCATGTCCAAAGTTTGGCAGCAAGGAACGGTGTTTTACCCCAGCCTGGGAGTCCTGCAGCTCTGCCCACTCGGGTGCCTTCCTGCCCCACTGAGAGTCCCAGGGCTGGGATCACAGCCCAGATAGGTGAGGGTCCCTCCCTGGTGTTGTCACCCCAAATCTGGAAGAGAGAGGCTTTGTTGCTTCTTGGGTCGCAGCTGAAATGATGGGACTCTAGCTGCCTGCCACATAGAGACAGCCCAACGGTAGTGGGAGGGAAGAAACACAAGGAAGACATACAGAAATGAGAGATGGAGACAGAGAGGGGGCCGGGGGTTGGGAGGGAGGCAGGGAAACCTGTGGGATCAGATCTGAGTTCTAGCCATGCTCCTGTACTTGTTCCTTGAGTTCCCATCGTCTTCCCAGGAAACCTGCTTTAACATGCAGGGTCCAGGCTGGTGGGAAGGAAAAGCCATGAAAATCAAGCACCTTTGCTTCCAATGCAAAGTCATCTGCCGCCACTTGTCAACGTGTCTGATCGGGGATTTGATAGAAGCGTCTGTGTTGTCCCGCACGGAGGATTTGGACAGGAACGCTGGCAAAACTGGGAAGGAGCTGACGCCCTTGCCCAGGTCGCTTCCTCTGCGCAAGACCCCTTTCGAGTCCACCTGGCCTGGTCTTGTCTGCGTGGCCGACTCCAGCTCACCCTTTTGGACCCATCACAAATGCCACTTCCTCTTAGGTGACTTTGGCGATCTTCAGCATGAAAAGGGGGGTTCTTCCCTTTCTGGGGGCTCCATCACACCCTCTCCCGGGGCACCTTGCACTTAGCCTCGGGGCTGCTTTGATCTGGTTTGTTCGTTTGCTTGGCTCTCTCTCTCCCACCAGACTGGGGGTCCTGCAGGCAAGGGCTCAAGCCAGGCACAGAGCAGACAGTAGGGAAATGTGGTTGACACGCCCTCCTCTTACGTGGAAGCCAAGGCCCAGCCCACCCCGGGGTGCCCTTTCTGGGAGAGTGTGTCTGTCGCCCCATCTGGCCCCAGCACTGGAATCTTCACCTGCCCTGCCTGGAATATTGAGTAAACAGCTCCTGCCCCTTCGTCGCTGCAGAGCAGGATTAAATCGTCATCTTGGTGGATGTTGCCTTCCCTCCTATTATCTCTTTCTCTTCTGTCACCTTTATGCCATGACACATCTTAAAATCTGTTCATCTTTGTCGTGTGTGCATTAGATTCAAGTGTGTGAGATCAACCAGGCACCTTAAAAATCGATTTTCACTCTGATTGCCTTGTGCAGACAGTCACCGATCCGGGGGGAGAGAGGCGAGGCCCCTGGGGGAGAGCGCGGGCCGCCGCCACGAGCCTAACCCAAGTCTTGGGCCCCCCGGCCGGTGGCCTGGCTGCTGGGGGGCTGGTGCAGGACATCGGCAGAGGAAGTAGCAGAGGGACCCTCACAAGGAGGGTTAGGGATGGAGATTCGCTGCAAGCATCCTGGCATCGGCGTCGCAGCTGAAGCGACCGTAGAGGCCTGCCTGGTCCAGTCTCTTTGCTTCATGTCTGGGGAGACTGAGACCCACAGGGGATTTGTGACTGACCAGCTCCCCAGCTGGCAGCTGACCACACTGACAAGAGAGATGGCGACCGCTTCCCACTGTGGGGACCAGGCAGGCCCCTGGACCAGCCTAAGCTGCCACCCCCCTGCCCCTTCACCAAAACCCCCCGCACCCGTGGCAATCCAAGACGGCGCCTGCCTCCCTCACCTCCTCGCACCCAAGTCCCCTCCATGGCGGACGCCCCCACCCGTGAAGCAGTCTTGCAGAGGTCCTGCCTCATTGCTTTGGAACACTGCCCTCATCCCGTCCTTCTGCAGAGCTCTCCCTCTTCCCCTCTCCAGCCTGACCTGACAGGGCATCAGACCCTTGGCGTCCTCTCAGCCATCAGCACACACGTTGGCCCCGGCACCAACCGTTGACCCCTACTACACTCACTCTAGCCTCGGGGAAGCAGGTATTATCCCTGCATCCGAGGAGGTTCTGGTGGGGAGATGGGGCGGGGCGGAGCCGGGGAGCACAGGGGCTCGGGGATACACTCCCGGACTGGTTCAAGCAGGTACCGACCTCCAAACATTCCAGCTCCCCAAAGTGGAGCTGCCACCCCGTAGTCCCAACCTCCACTTCTTCCCCCAAACCCTAGCTTCCCCAAATCTTGGGCCCTGGGGTCTCAGCTTCCAAGAGGCCCAGCTGAACATGCCTGAACTGGGCCCCACTGTCGTTCTCCGGGGCCTCAATGTCTGATAGAACCTTCCGTGAACGATGGGTTTTTCTGAGCCGTCCAACATGATAGCCGCTCCTTCCGTGTGGTAGGTGAGCCCTTGAAATGAGCCTAGTGCAACCGAGGAACTGGAGTTTCTGTTTTATTTCCTTCTACGTCATAGGAATCGGAATTGGAATTTGAACAGCCTCACGTGACTCCTGGTGCCACACCCTCCTCTAGAGAGGGCTGTCATGCGGGGCTAGGGATGTGCGTTCCCCCGGTCCACCGAGGAAGATGCTGGGCTCGTGTTTCCCCAGAGAAGGAGGGAGACAGCAAGCCTTGGCTTTGGGGGTTCCCTGTCTCCTGTGGGAGGGGGCCCCCGAAACAGAATGAAAAGGTCTTCCCCAGAGAAGAAATTTCATAGGCTTTATCAAGGCCATGGGGATGTAAAGCAGCTTCACATCTCCAATCCTGCTTTCAGCTGCCCTTTATCTCACTGAATTCTGCTTGGTTAATAAAGTGAAGGCACTTGACAGGGAAAGGAAGCCTTGACTTCACTGAGCACCTGTTACATGCCAGGAAGTCCTCCAGGCCAAGCACGGTGCCCGAGGGTCTGCTCACCTCACACTGAGGTGATACACGTCACGCTCAGGCCAGAAAACAAACACCCACAACTGAGTCTAGTTCGAAAGACAACCAGGTCCTCTGAGAGCTGTCTGTGGTGCTGGTGGGGAAAGATGACTGCGCTCAGTACTCACTCTTAAGTGTGTTTATTAAGTGCACAGTCTACTATTTGGGCCTTTGCTGCCCCCTCCTCGCCAGGCGCCGATATTCACAGCGTGTGGAAATCAACCAAAGTTCATTGAACACCTGCTCCATGGAAACCACCACAGGGAATTTTACAGAGGACCATACAATTCACGTTCCTCCCAATCTGAAGGGTCAGGGTTAGCAACCTATGGCCCACGGGCTGGAGCCAACCCATCCCCTCTTTTTGTGTGGCCCGTGAGCTAAGAATGGTCTCCACATTTTTTTTAATGGTTGGGAAAAAAAAAAAAATCAAAAGAAGAATGATATTCATGACAGGTGAAAATTATGCAAAGTTCAATTTACAACGTCCATAAATAAAGTCTGGGGACACATTCATTACCCGTCGTCTAAGCTGCTTTTGCCCCACAAGGCAGAGTTGGGCGGCTATAGCAGAGACCATCTAACTCACGAGGCCGAGAACAGCTACCATCTGGCCCTTTGCAGAAAGCCTGCCAGCCCCTGCGATAGGTGAGCTGATGGTGACAGAGATGGTGTCTATGATACCCCAAGGCCGCCTGATCCCAGATGGGCCATTTCCAGGGGCTCCTCCCACTGGCCGGCTCAGGAGAGGCTCCCTGGAGGAGGGAGAGTCTGAGACAGACTCGGGCAGGGTAGGGTTTGCACAGGAGAGGACGAAACCCGCCCTGGGGAGTGGGACATCATGAGCGAAAGCCTGGAAGTGGGGACAGCAAGTCAGCCACTTCCTAGAGCAGAAGCCAAGGGCGGAGGGGACAATGGGAGGGCTGAGCTCATGCCAGAGAGAGACAGAGAGACAGAGATGGAGAAGCAGCTTCAGCTCTCAGAGCCATTGCGAGCTGGAGCTAAAGGGGACCCACCGTCCAGTCCCAACCCCCCACCAGTAAAGCTGGGCTCACCACCTGAGATGCTCCCTTCTCGGCCCACCGAGACCATCGGGTATCAAGCCCTAATGGACCTCCTGGCCCCCAGGGGACCCCCGGCGGCTGAGTCTGTTGGGGAAAAGTCCCTCTGAGGGGGTTTGAGGCGGATGCTTTCTTCAGAAACGTCCCTTTCTGAAGCATATGTTTTGAACTGCAGGGAGCTCTTGTTTGCTATTGGTTTCCCCTGTAATTTTATCTTTCCTCTTTATTTAAGACAAAAAAGCCCCACAGACTCATACAAGCGATTTTGAGTATTTAAGAAAAAAACTCTTCCTTGCTCCACTGTCACCTTAAAGGGAAGATGTCAGACCTTCATTTCCCAATAGAACGAATTTGAACGTTGCTTTCAGCTACAGGGTGACGTTCTCCTGAGTTTCCTATAAACAGCTGGTTGCTTTCTCTTTTTCTTTCTTTGTTTTATGTGATACACATAAACAAGGGGCCCAGGGTGTGCTTTCCCGTACACACCTCCACACGCGTGTGCACCCACCCGCTTACACACACGCACACGCAGCTGCATCCGCCAGCCGCAGGATGTGACTCTCCCTCCCAGCATATCACGGCCCCCGAATGCAAAGCTCAACCCAGGGAGCCCCCCAAGGGACCCCCAGAGCCTGATCCAAAAGCACCAGGAGTTTGTTGTACAACACAGATGACGACAGACGAAGTTGATTGCTTTCTTGATTAGTGGCTAAAGGGAATGGATTTGCTACGCTGCGTCGTGAGAGAGTGTGCAATTAATCCCCGATTGGCTTGGTGATGACACTGTCGTGAGGACTGGAAATGGGCAGAAGTGGTCCAGTGTGAGGGCAGTGGTGACGATGGGAACTGGCCAGAGAGCCTGGGAGCAGGACGGGGCCATGGGTGGTTTGGGGTTGTGAGGTACGTGGGCACACGGTGAGGCAGCCCAGCACACCATGTGCCTGCCGCTTGGAGCACCTGCAAGCTCAGGCCTCACCTGCTCTGTCCACCTGAGCCAGCAGGCATGGCTCTGTGCTGCAGAAACCAGCCTGAGCGGATGGACCCCACTCTGGGTCTCTCCATGTGACTCCAAAGCCGTCCCTGTGCGGAGGATGTGGAGATCACTGTTGCCAGCCCAGATCCAGGACCAGATCTCAGAAACTTACTGCTTTCTGTGCGTCTCCCCTTGGGGACCTATGAGCTCCTCAGAAATCTGAAATCAGCCCCTCCCGGCCAGCCTGCTGCACCCCCAGGGTTTCCTGTGAGTGGGACCACTGTGTACCTGTGTACCTGTCTGCACAGCCAGAAGCTGGGCGTCATCCTTACCCCTGCCAATGTTTCCATTTCTCTGCTGCTGCCGCCTCTGGTCCCAGCATGCCTCCTGGACTCAGGACTGGACCTGGCGCCCCCGCCCTCCCCGACCCTGGTCCCTGGCCACATGGCTGCCACAGTGAGCTTCGGAACGCAGATGTTCCTTTGTTCCCAGCCGCCCCAGGGTGAAGCCAACGTCCTTGGCCTTTTGTGACCTGACCCGCTTTGTCTCCCCAGAACTTGCCTCTCTCCACGCCCCCGTGTAGTGGACACTCCAGTCCATCCCAATGTCCTTACAGGTCCTCAAGCCCAGCCCGCTGTGTCTCACCTCCTGTCCCCACGTGCATTTCCTGAAGCTGGAAATACTCTCTTTCACTCTTCCCTTTCAACCATGCTCCCCTGAAAGCCCCCGTAGCGTCCTCTGAACCCTCTCTCACCTGCTGTCCTGGGCAGCCCAGCACAGGCATCACCTCTCGACCCTCACAGCAACCCAGAAGACAGAAAAAGGACAGTGCCTGTTCTGCAGCCGGACAGGACAGGGGCCCTCCACCCGGTGAACAGCAGGTCTCCCACTTCAAGCAGGATCCCTCGCTCAGAAATCCTCCCTTGCTGACTCTAGCTCACCAAGACTGGGCACCAGAAGCCTCCTTCCAGACAAGGGAACCCAGCTACCCAACACCTGTCAGTTTTCCCTGAAACTGAAGCTCAACCATTTAAGCACTAAACGTGGAACCATTTTTCAGGATGGTTTTCTAGTCTTCTTTTAGAAAGACTTAAGCCTTCAGAGTTCCACAAGCAGAAATTAAACATGTGCTGTCTCCGGATCATTCTCTGTACCAGGCTGTAGAGACCGGTGTCCTGAGGGTACCGGGTGGGGGAACTGTGGGCCCCTTTCATTCAAAGGTCCTGCCTGCCAGGAGCCCCCGTCCAGGGAATGGAGATGGACAAGTGAGCCACGGGGTGACCAGCGCGCTGGGCCAGGGTCCAATGGCCCTCGGGCTTCTTGAGTCCTTGGGGCGCCCTGAGGAGCTTCCTCCCTTGATGCCATTTGACCCGGCTCACCCTCATCAGGGGTACCTCTCTCCCACCTTCCTAAGATTGTGGCTCTCATCTGTGGAGACCAGAGACATCGGATCGCCAGGGTGTTTACAGTAAATATCTAAAAATAGACTAAGTTCTGAGTGAGGCCCCGAGGGTTCCTCTGATTAAAATGCATGAGCCTTGATGTAGAAACAGCAGTTTTTCTTTTTAACATCATTCTGTTTATTGGATGGTTCTGGGGTGGGGAGGGTGCCTGAGAGGGGGGTGCTGGGGTGTCTTGGGGGAGAGCGGGCTGTGCTTTCTTCCTGGGCTCTCACAGGAGGGACACGCAGTTGGTGTTCAGTAAAGTCTCAGTGACTCCTTAGTACGAGGTTCAAGGTTGCCGCAGCCCAACACAGATAGATACGCATTGAATGAAGGGGGAGTTGGTGCTGCAGATCAACCGTGTTCTTTTCAAGTTCAAGAAAAAGCAGTAGAAAGGGAAAGAGACAGGTGAAGCAGGGCATTCACGGCAAACTCTCGAGAGGGACGAACAGTGAGGAAGAGCAGATGGGAAGCCTTTGACTTCAAAGAGACGGAGAGAATTCCTCTCTCAACAGTTTGTCTCCCTCCATCGGGCTCACTGCATGAGTGAAAGCAACGCAACTGCCCACGAGAACACCCCAATTACAAAGGAAAAGGGCTGATGGAAGTTGCAGGTGGGTTGCTCATCCGTTGCAACCAAACGCTCACAGAAAATGTCCAAACACGAGTCTCCTTTGGCAAGAAGGAGTGAGCTATCAGTTGTTGTGTTTTTTTTTTAAAGAAAGAAACACACAGTTTATTGAAAACCAGAAAAGTCAGGAAAGAATATTGCCTTCTTAATAATAAATACATTTCGTGGGCAAGAATTGCAAGGGAGTCGTTTAAATTAATTTCCGCTTTGTTTGTTTGGTCTGTACAGGGCTTAAGTCCCAGCTGACAGCGATCTGTAAAAGTTCTAGCATATTGGAAATCTGATTTTCTTGCAGCCAGAATCCCATAGTCCAAAATGGTTTCTCTTTCAACTCTGTTAATCAGGCAGGCAAGGCTCAAATGGACTCCTAGTCAAACCAAATTTCACTTGCTCTTTTTGGGAGTGTGAAAAATATCTGACGAAAACTGCAAATGCAGAGCTGCCGGCCATTTCTCTCTGCAGAACGGGTGTCGGTGTTGGGGGACTATAGTGAAAGGGGAAGGGAAGACCTTGCGCATCCTTCATCCTCTGAGGCTCTGTGGTCCTGCCTTCTCTTTCTGCCCCACCCCTTCTGGAACGTGTGCTTTGGGAAGCTAGGGGACCTCCAAGGAAAATAGAAGGAGCTCATTCTAGTTTGGAATTGGAGGCTCAAAAAGGAAAGGCCAAGGGCTTCCCTGGTGGCGCAGTGGTTGAGAGTCCGTCTGCCGATGCAGGGGACGCGGGTTCGTGCCCCGGTCCGGGAGGATCCCGCGTGCCGCGGAGCGGCTGGGCCCGTGAGCCGTGGCCGCTGAGCCTGCGCGTCCGGAGCCTGTGCTCCGCGACGGGAGAGGCCACAGCAGTGAGAGGCCCGCGTACCGCAAAAAAAAAAAAAAAAAAAAAAGAAGAAAAGGCCAAATTTCCTCCCACTCAGACTCTGAGCATTCAGTTTCAGGAAGGACACAACCGTTCTCCTTAGTCCCTTTTTCTCAACCCTGCCGGCAGGCAAGCCCCCACGGTGCCCAGCGCACGGTGTGCTCCCCTGACTTGTCCCACCGGTCAGCTCCACCCTCCTGGATCTAAGTGAGAAGCTGCGTGAGAGCTGTCCCTCCTCACGTCCCCTCTACATGCTGTTCCTGAACTTAAATCCTCACCCACCTTCTTCTCCAATCTGACTCTAGCTGGTTTCTAAAACCAAATCCATCTGTAAAAGATGCAGGTTTATAATTGGAACAAACACAAATGTGACTAGAAAACTGTAAATAAAAACCAGCAAGTCGGGGTGTGCACAAAGGGTCCCAAACTCTGGAAGCCAGTCCTAGGAAGTGCTGCCCCTCCCTGGCCCCCCAGCCTTGGAGCTCCTACCAGACAGGGCTGCCAGGGACAGCCCTCCTTGGCTGGGAAAGGTCTGGAGTGTGTGTGTGCTTGAATGAATTCCGTCCCTCCCCATACACCAAGGGGTCTTAACCCAGGCTCTATGCATGAACGTCAGGGTAAACCCCAGCCCCTCAAACGATAGGCAAAATGTATACATATGTGCATTCCTGTGGCCCCTGGCTTTTCCGGGTTCCCACGTGCCGCCACGGCCCTCGCAAGGGTGAGCACCCCAGCTGTCCATCCATGTTTGCCCACTGGCGTTTCCCAGCTGTGCTTCCTAGGTGTGCCCCAGACCTTAGCCTTGGTCCTGGAGCCGGATGCGGAGGCGCCCGCGCCTCGGTCTCCCTGGGGTGGTGGCAGCGTCCGCGGCCCTCTCTTGCCCCTTCTCTGTTGCGCCGTCTTCCTCCCTTCCTTCCCTCTTTCCAACTGAATTCTCGTTTTTCCTCTCTCCCTAGTGCTTGTACGGCTGCTATGTCCATTCCTCCATCATCCCCACCTTCCACCGGAGGTGCTACTGGCTCCTTCAGGTAGGTGGCCGGGACTGGATTCTTCTTCCGTCTCCGGTGCTGGGGAAGGGTCTGCGGAGGGAGCTGAGTGGGGTGGGGCTCCTGCGTGCGGCGGTCCCAGGCCCTGGCACCCTGGCCAGCTTTCCTAGGGCTGTCGGCGTGTGGCGCTGAGGCCAGCTTCGGGGCCGGCCTGGTGTGATGTCAGATGCCAGCAAGGGTAGGAAGCCTGGTGGGGGGCGCCCTTGCCCGCCGCATGAGGATACCATCCTGCCAGCTGCTTCCAGGGTGCCTCAGTTTCCTCTGATTGAGGACAGGAAAAAGCCTGGGTGGGCAACCTGCCCCTGACTGAGAAAAGCCTTTGCACTGAAAACCGCATGTGGGTTAGTCGTCAGCACACGTGGAGAATCAGCTCCCAGAGTCGTGCCAGTTGTAGTTGGATAGATTGGGATGGCTGTTGGGAGACCAGGAGCTCCTGGCTCAGAGGGAAGGAGCTCTGTAATCGATTTGTGATGTCTGCTGTGGAGCAGGATGGAGAAAGGGGTGGAGGAGCCACCCAGTCGCCAAAGCTCCCAGGGAGGCCTGGCTCCCAGATCTCTGTCCATGGTGCTGGAGCACAGCCCCGAGGCCGCCCAGCCAACAGCCGACTGGTTGTGTTGGTGGTCGTCTTGCTCGTGGAAGGTGTTGCTGTGAGTGGGAAGGTCTGAGGGGTCTGCCCAGCGAGCCTGGACCTGGGTCCTTTCCAAAGCTCGACCTCTGATTTGCAGCTGCTCTCTGTAGAACACATGCCCGGGGGGCCCCGGCAGCATCACTCCAACTTCTTCCTACTGCCTCTGCCCAGGGATTGCTGCCTCTGGCCTTTCCCCCCAGAGGTCTCACTTTCTGCATCCAAGTTAGCCTGGGCCTCAGGGGTCTGGGGATCTCCCTGACCTGGGGGACACGGTTGGGAGGGGTCCAGCAGTTGGGAAAGCAAGCCCCCCGCCAATACTCATGGCACGTGTTCTGAGAGGAGAGAGCTGCACATGCCATGGAGTGCAGAAGGGCCGCTGGTCCCAGGGAAGGTGGCCTGGAAGGTGTCTGCTGGGCACAGGGCTGCCGCAGTGTCCACACCTAGACCAGGCCCTCTGTCCATCAACTCGCCCCCACCTCCCCCAACCAACCCCCTGCCCGCACCGCCATACACTTCCGTTCTCCTCAGTTCCCAGAATCAATTGTCTGTGGTTCAAGTTCATTGGCGGGTGGCACCTGAGACCGTCAGACGAGGTGCCGACTTGCAGACGCGGCTTCCCCGACACCTTGCCCGTTATAGTCTCCGGGTCTGTCCCCTCGGAGGTTGGCGTGCCCTGCGTCCTTGTGAAAGGGACCTTCAGTGTAATCCTGGGATGCTACCTCCAGGTCTTGTTAATAAGAATGGACCCAAGGCATTTTGCCATTTGGTCAAGGGTCTTCTCCGTGGCTGCAGGAGGTGGGAGTGGGCTCCTCCTTGACAGCAGAGATCTGGTGCAGTTAGAACATGTCCCTGTGTCTCCAGGACACAACCGTTCTCCTTAGTCCCTTTTTCTCACCTCTGTGTTGCCAGAGAAACACTTTCACCTCCAGCAGCCCCTGTGAGCTCCTTCCTTCCTGGACCTCCACCCCCTCAGGTCCCACGCTGGTGTTTTCAGCTTTCAGGCCCCATCAGAACAGCGCTCTGCTCTGCTCTCTCTGCGCAGCCTGGCTGCTGCCCTCCTGAGGGAGCCACACCCCCGCGGCCAGCTTCCTGCCAGCTCGCCCCTCCGGCAGCCCCAGCTGTCGGCTCTCCAAGGCTGCTTCCTCTCTCTCCTCCAGACCTCTCTCCCACCCCCACGCCTGCATTCCCTCGGGCACCTGTGGCTTTCGGTAGATCTCCTTCCCGGGACTCAGACGCCACCGGGCCGCCTGGAGTCTGAGCCGATTGCTGCCCAAACTGCATTCCACTCACTCAGGCCCCTTGAGCCAAGTCCCTCTTAGCCTGGGCTGCCCTTGCCTCGTTTCTGGAGCCACGCAAGGAGTGGGGGGCCGCTGCTCCTCTGCCCCAGCCCTCCCCTCCCTGGTGCTCCGATCCTGGCCGCTGCGTGCTGGAGACATACCTGGGGTGACTCGTGTGCGTCTGGGTTTGTTACCTTCCAGCTGGCGGGGAACCCGAGTCTCCCCAAAGGCCTGGATCACAGATCTGGTTTCTCCAGGGCTAATCTGAATCTTTAGCTTCTCTCCGGGTCCCTGGGGAGTTGACTCTCCACCCCCGCCTCCGCGTCCCCGAGTTTCTGTGAGCAGGTGACAAAGCGGGACGGTGCACGGGCGGGGGGCTCCTGCTTCCGGGTCAGCTCTGGGCAGGAGGAGGTTGAGGAGAAAAGCCAAGGCAATTAGCGCCTCGCAAGTCCCGCCCCCGGAAGCCTGGAGCTCCGGACTTGTCTGGAGCCGGCAGACACTGAGGAACCAGAGCCTTCGCCTAGAGTGGAGGGACTGAAGCCCGTTCAGCCGTGGCACCTAAGGTCATTGCCGTGCCCCGTGGGCACCACGCAGGCACCTGCACGGGCAGCATCTCGAGACCCCAGAGGACCTGAGCTCAGGCTGCTTCTACGGGGCCTTTGGGGAATCAGCCCTGGGGCCTTGAGAAGCCCCCGCTGCCGCCGGCACGCAGCTCCTCTCCTCGCATCAGCAGCCCCGCTGAGGGCTCCATGTGTCATGGCTGGCAGGGCCCTTATAGGCTGCCCCACGCTCCGCTGCTTCATTTCCTAGATAGACGCTGAGGCCCAGAGAGGGCAGGGTCAGGCCAAGGGTCACCCAGCCGGTCAGCAAAGGAGCCGGGCTGGGATCAGGCTCCTTCTTGCCTCTGCCTCCCGTGGCCTTGAACATGGTTATCACTGCATCCTCCCAGGCCCTGAGCCTTGCTGGGGCCCTGGAGGTGCAGCCCCTCCTGCAGGCTGGGCCGCTCCGACGCTGGGCCAGACAGCCAGGCTCCTTGGCCTCCGTCTCTGCCGCCGTGGCCTCTCCTCTTGGGATTTTCTAGTGCTTTGGCTCGGGCCTTCCTGCCTCCCTCTGTGACCCCTCTGGGGCCCCACAGACCCTCCTCCCCTGCGTTCCTCCCCCTGCCCGCTCCCCCAGGAGGACAAGCCCCCACGTCAGGCCAGACTTGCCAGCAGATTCTGTATGGCTCATTTGGAAACTATTTCTGCTTCTAATGAGTGTTTTTCTTTTTGCCCTTGTCCTCTAAAATGCTTAATGAATGTTTTCCACGCTCAAGTGAAGCAGGGGGTGTGTCCTGTGTGTCTGCCACCGCCATTCATTCGGGGCTGCGTGTCTGTTGAGACCAGCTCGCGGGGCCAGAGGCAGCGGGCGCTGCTCCCTGGACCACCCCGCAGCTCACACACAGGCCTGCAGGCCCCTGAGTGCTGCTGTGCGAACACAGGGACCCTGGGGCTTTGGGGGGACCCCGCTACTGGGGGCTCCTGGATCACTGAGAGTGGCAGACGTTTGGGTTCCAAGTTCTGGCACCCGGCCATCCCGGGTACTGACTCTGGGCCAGGCAGTGCACCGGCCCCGCACCACGGGCCCCCGGGTCACCCGGGAGAAGACCAGGCTCCCAGGGCGCCCGTCTCTTCTCCCCGGGCTGCCATTGTTACCCTTCTTATAGGGAGGGGCTAGAGACAGCTTCAAGCACCTGGTCCCAGGCCGTGCAGTCACGGAGGGGCAGCTGCCCTTCAACCCCACACCCTGCCTCCTGCCTGACCTTGAGCTTTGCCAGCCCAGAACCCCCAGGAACAGTGGGTGCAGGGGCCTCGTCTCCACCAAGTGCCACGGTACAGAGGCAGTGCAGAAGAGTGCAGGGGCGGCGGGCGTAGAGCCAGCTTACCGAGGGCGCTCACTCCAGGCTGCGCTGGCCCTGCACAGCTCCCCACCCTGGAGTGGAGGGAGGCCTCAGCCAGAGGACTCGCTGCCCAGGGCAGGAGGGAGACCCCAGTGTTCCTCGGGCGGAGCCCAGGCTCCCCGACAAGTGCCCGTGAGAGCCATACTTCCCCACCTGGCTCGCAAGGCCTGGGGGTTGAGCTGAGGCTCTAGACCCCTTTGTTGGATTGTGGGCCCCCAGCTGGCCTTTCACCCTCAGCGTGGTCAACTTCTGCCCACCCCGTCCTGAGAGCAGGCTTTCCCGAGGCAGAAATACCAGGACTGGGTGGGGGGGTCCCCCCGAGCAGGGCCCCTGGGAGGAGGGCATTTCTCCTGCCAGGAGGAAGGGACTTAAAGGGCAGCTGCCTGGGGGAGGCAGTGGCCCAAGACCTCCCAGGGTTAGGGCTAGGGTTAGGTTTAGCGCTAGGGTTAGGGCTAGGGTTAGGGCTAGGGTTAGGGTTAGGGTTAGGGTTAGGGCCATGGTTAGGTTTAGGGTTTGGGCTAGGGTTAGGTTTAGCACTAGGGTTAGGGTTAGCGCTAGGGTTAGGGCTAGGGTTAGCGTTAGGGTTAGGGTTAGGGCCATGGTTAGGTTTAGGGTTTGGGCTAGGGTTAGGTTTAGCACTAGGGTTAGGGTTAGGATTAGGTCTAGGGTTAGGTCTAGGGTTAGGTCTAGGGTTAGCGTTAGGGTTAGGGTTAGGGCTAGGGCCATGGTTAGGTTTAGGGTTTGGGTTAGGGTTAGGGTTAGGGGTCTTGAATGTCTCATACAGTCCAGCGGGCCCCAGAGAAGGCCTTTTGCACACCTCTGGGGCCATCGTAGTGAACGGTCCAGTTTCAGCTTCTGCCCCAGAGACAGGTCTGGACACCAGCCTGTCCTGAGGGAGCCCCACCTTCCTTCAGGGCCCTCTCCTGCCACCAGTGCCCCTGGGCCCTCCTCACCTCTGAACGAGGCCTTAGCCTCCCCACAGGCAGCTGAGCAGTGCCGTATTCGTCCACAGTGTGCAGGGAGCGAGCACGTGGGCTCAGGGCCTCCCCTCCCGACCTGGGACTATGGCCCCAGCGTGGGCCTGGGACATTTCCCAACACCACACCCACGGGACCTCAGCATATGGTTCTGTCCATCGACCCCAGACCTGTCTGTGGATGTGAGGGCCTCTCTCTGAGCCAAGTGCCTCTGAGGCTCCCCAGGAAGGCGCCTCCGATCTCATCGCTTCCCTCAAGTAGCAAAGTTGGGGTGAGGTGAGGTGGTGGGAGTGTTAGGCAGAGGGAACCCCCGGCCCCTGCCGCGTGGCCCAGAGGCCGCCATTCTCACTCCCACCCGGAGCAACCAGTGGGCAGATGTTTGGGACGGTGCTTGTTCGAACCTCTTATAGTAGTGGGATTGGTGTCACACAGGGAAACATTCATTAGCTGTTTGACTCTGGGCATTTGAGCACATTTCTCTGAGTCTCAGTTTCCTCATCAGTAAAATGGTTATGAGAATGGCGTGGACTGCACAGGCCTGTTGTGAGAATTCCCTATACATGAAACACAGAGCACGTGCCAATGGAGCCCAGCTCGTGGCCCACGGCAAGCACTCCATAGATGATGGACAGCTCGACGCCGTCAGTACCAGTTTGGACCTATAGGGGACATCCTGACGCCCCCAGGGAGCCCTGTGATCCCCACCTGGCATCTTCCCTTCATCTCTCACAGCACCCCCACCAAAAGCGGGAATGGTCAGGACACCTCTGCTCCTTCCTGCCACCCTCCTCTGCAGTGGGGACACTGTCATGGCTGTAAATGTCCCTTGTGCCCACTACCCACCCAAAATGACTTGAAATCTATCAGGGGAATGATCGGCTCTTTTGCAACCCATGTGCCCCCCCCATCGTCCCCCTCACTCTATCTGGAAGCGTGGCGTCACCTGGGACCAAGCCCTGCAGCCCTGAGCGTGGTCTGCAGGTGAGCTGGGTCACCAGACGGGACCAGCGGGGCAGCTGGAAGAGGGCGTCTGCACTCACCCCTCATCTCCAGGCTTATCCTAATGGGGGGACATCTCCACTCGGGGTGAGCTGGGCTCCACCAGGAGGGCAGCCCTGAGACGTGGGAGACAGCTTCCCCCCACCTTTTTCCTTCCTTTCTTTCCCTCTCTCTCTTTCATCTTTTTTTTAATGGAAGATATTATAGCTTCATAAAAATACTTGAACGACCCCTCACAGGCTTAGAGTGACAGAGGCTGCGGTCAGGCTGACTCTCTGTCCCAGATGGGGCATTTTGACCCACGTGGTTCAGGTAACAGAAGCGAGCTGGTACCTGAGGAGTCCCTGGCCCCTGGGCCTGGGTTGGTGGGGAGGGGAACACGCCCCCGGCCAGCCGGCCCCTCTGTGCTCCATCCTGCAGACCCCATATGGAAGATGTGGCAGATGCCACGTACGGGCTGGGCTGGGGCAGAGGGTGCAAGGCTCAGGGACAGCACAGCCCTGGCACCGGGTGGCCCTTGGCACTTGGTGGGGACTCCAGGTCCAGCTCTTTTGGTTCTCACGGCTGCCCTGGGAGGGAGTCAGGACTGGGCAAATTCGCCCTGACTTTTTCAGAAGAGGAAAACGGGGGTCGAGGAGAATTTGGGACCCCCAAAGACTAGGGTAATCAGGGCCCTGTCCAGGCCCTTTAAAGACACACGGCCCCATCCTCTGGAGCTCACAGGCCACAGTGCCCGGGCCGAGGGGCACGGGCGGGGCAGGAGCAGAGATGAGAAGGGGGAGTAGCTGATGGGTCCTGGATGTGTTAACCTCTGGGGGTCGGTGCCCATGTCAAGAAGGACAAGAGAGTCTGATGCTGCATCTCTGTCCCACGCCCTTGGCTGTCCTTCCCCAGCTGACAGTGAGCTCTGTCTAGCCCACTAGGGAGTGGACAGCACAGAGAAGGGAGCCTCCAGGCCCAGAGCATTTGGGTAGAACTCCTGTGTGGAGAGGCAGGTGAAGGACCCTGTGGTGCCAAAATCATTTCTGACCCTGAATTTATGTGCCTAGTAGGTGATACCGGAAACCCATCAATGCGATGAGTCCAGAGAAGTGGACATAGAGTGGCCTGGGTGGTCAGGGGAGGCTTCCTGGAGGAGGTGGGCTCAAGGATGGAAGAATGGGGCGGGGATGTTCTTCCATGCCCTTTCTGACACGTGGCAGGCCTGGGCCACAGTGTACAGTGACAAGAATGTATGGGACCCCAGGTCCACAGACCAGGCATGGAGCTGTCTGAGAAGAAGGCCTCAGGACAGGTGTCCCAGGCCCTGGAGCCAGTCAAGTGACTTGGAGGGGCCGTAAGGGGAGAACATGCACCCCATCTTTGCTTGGGCCCAGGAGAAGAGACCAGGAGAGATGGGGCCGGCCGACCAGAGGCTGCACATTCATCACAGCTGTGAAAGTCTCTCCAGGTTGAAGTGAGAGCAGTGGCCTTTCATCCTTATCATGATTATTATCAGTAACAGTAACAATAGCCATTGTAAATCAGGGCTGCCATGGCCCAGCAAGCGATTGTGTTGTTAGCTAATTCCGGAGATGGACAAAATCTGGAGAGAAGTGCAGGGGGGCCAGGGATACTAGGACAGGGTTCCAGACAGGGTGTTGGCTCTGGGGGACAGGTGAGTGGGGGGTGCTGGCTGGAGCAGGGCAGAGACCATGCAAAATGGAGCATGGCTGCGGGACCGGTAATTAGACCAGAGCCTCAGCTCATGAGCCACCAGGAGGCTTTTTACACGCAGAGACGGGAGCAGACAAGCAGCAAGTGGTGAAGGCCTTTTGCGACGGAGAAGGCGCGTGTGGGAATGAATTGTGGTCTCCGACAGATCTCTCTGGAGCTGCCTCCTTGTTCCGGTTTTATTCTATCTAGCAGCTTCCTCTTCTTTCTCCACTTAATGTGCCTTGAAGAACGTGATGAGAAGATAAGGTAGACACTAGGAATTTACGGCACTATGCAAAAATTGCTCAATTCCATTAAGATTTCAGGCTCTTTGCCAAGGCTGCGCAGCAGAGCCGCTATTAGTTCCTTCTTAGACATCTTTGCTTGATTGCAATTTACGATGCCAAAGCCTCTGCTGTACCACCTAAGCCTCCAGAAAATATATCCCCCCAAGGCAGCCATTATCCTCTCTATGGAAAGTCAGTGGGCATCTTCCAGAAGCTTCTCTCATCCTGGTCCCCTCCTCGGGGACAGGGGCGTGCCCGGGTGGCTGGCTTTCGCACTGGTCACCTTGCAGGGGGAGCAACCCGGAAAGTCCCTGTGATCAGGTCTCAGCTGCTTGAACTTCACCTTGCAAATCGCGGCTGCCTGTGCTCTTGGAGCCTCTGGGGAAGTGGGATGCTTTGCCCCTACCTTGTGGACGAGGGGGTTCCTGAGTATGGGGGAGAACTTGTAGCCACCGGACAGGCTTCCCACTGGCTACTTGCTGGGACCCCTGGACCCGTGGTCCTTCCAGGCCCACGGTTTGGATTTGAACTCAGCTCTGCCTTCACCTAGCCACGTGACTCTGTCAAGTGAATTAACCTCTGTGAATCTTAAGTCTGTGTCTATAAAATAGGCATGAAATACCTCCCTCTGGGGGTCACCGGGAGGATGAACTGAGCCAATGCCCACAGAGATCTTGGGTCATGCTTGGCCCTAGGCAATGGTGGCTGGCTCATCCCTCTGTTGTGACTATTTCCAGCCATTTTTGCTCCAGGGGATTGGGTGGGTGGGTATAATTGGGGAGGGGTGTCCCCTGAGAAG
Organism: Leucopleurus acutus; assembly: GCF_964270905.1. Taxonomy (NCBI): domain Eukaryota; kingdom Metazoa; phylum Chordata; class Mammalia; order Artiodactyla; family Delphinidae; genus Leucopleurus; species Leucopleurus acutus. The sequence goes on along the minus strand of NC_139143.1, from coordinate 188,127,305 downwards.
GTCCCATCCAGACCACCTTTCAATTGGCAAAATACTCATCTAACAGATGCGACCAGGTGATGGCAAACCCAGTTCCCTAAGTTACTCTGCGTCTCTGCTCGGTTAGTGAGAAGCACCCTCCACGTTCCAGCTGTCTGTCTGCTGCAGCCATTTCCCCAGGGCCCCCTCGGCTCTCTGCCCCGCTGGGACTGACCACCGTCTATCCTGGCCCATCCTGAAAACCCTCTGTCCTTCCCTTAGAGGACGGGGCTGCCCGGGCCAGGCTGGGAGACGGAGGAAGAACGAAGCTGCCAGAGCTGCAGTTCCTTAGAGATGGAAATTATTAATTAGTCTTAGTGTCCAGACCTTGTCAGCCTCTTAATCCTTCCGTCTGCAGAGGGGTTTATGCCTCCATGGTGTGTGTCGTCAGCTTGGCTAAGCGATTGCTTTTAATATAAAGGCAGAACAATGGGCGATACAGTTTGGTTACTATCTTTATTTATCAAGCCAAACAATTCCGGCTCGCCTTCGACAGGACATCCTTCAAAGACGGGGAGAAGGCAAGAGCGGCTTCATTTCCCTTCTAGGTGCTTATAATGTGGGCTTTTGTTTAATTATCCTTTCGTGTAATCTTCAGCTGACATTCTGTCCTTGATATCCTAATCTTCTTTGGAGCAAAGGGGAAAGTGCGGTTTCCAAAGCAAAAGACAAAAGTTTGCTTCAAGGAAACACTTTCTGTTTTGCTTCTGAAAGAACTCAAAGGGCCAAGAATGAAATTCCGTTGTCATCTAGTAGAGTGAAATGGAAAATGCGAGTCTTTGGTGACAAGCTCCATGTGTGGACGTCTTAGGCCTCCGGGGACACCCAGCTCGTGAAGTTGGCCTGCTTGGGAGTGCTGTAGACTCTGGTCCCCCGACGTCACATCATAACTGCTTTTGCCACCGTTACTATTTCGGTGGCTCCGGGATGCAGGTATTCCCAGGTGAGACACACCCCAGACTCACTACAAATAGTTTTAGCTAGACAGGTATACGTAGATGTGCACAGGTGTACACAGGTGAACACAGGTATACATAGGTGTGTGTGGGTGAATACAGGTATGCACAGGTGTTCACAGGTAAACATAGGTGAACACAGGTGTGCACAGGTGAATACAGGTGTACACAGGTGAATGCAGGTATACATAGGTGTGCACAGGTGTGCACAGGAGAACACAGGTATACACACGTGTGCACATGTGAACACAGGTATACACAGGTGAACAAGGTGTGCACAGGTGTACACAAGTGAATACAGGTATGCAGAGGTGAACACAGGTGTGCACAGGTGAATACAGGTGTGCACAGGTGTGCACAGGTAAACGCAGGTACACACAGACATCACTCCTCCTCTCACCTCCCCCTCAGTTCATCTGCTTTCTTCCCAGGAAAGTGTTCTGGGGGTCCTGAAGGAGACTTCTTGCCATCCCCACCCCACCCCGCAAATGGACAGGACTTCCTGGGAGCTTTCCCCTCTCCTTTTCCGGACGCACCAGTGTCCTCCTTGGATATGTGTCTGGTTATCCTAGCCCCTTGCCCACCTCCCATTCTTTCCTCACCCCTCATCTCCAGCTTTCCTCTTCTTCCTCCGTGCCATGATGGGGCTGTCTCCAGTTCACCGGTGACCTCTGCGTTGCAAAACCCAAAGGTCACCTCACTGCCACCCTCATTTTTCGGACCTCCCAGCAGCACTTACCAAGGTGGGCCATCCCCTCTTTCTGGAATGTTCTCTTCTCCTGCTGCTGGCTACCTCCCTCACTGCTCGTTCTTTACAGATCGCACCCCTTTTCCTCAAGCCCTAGATCTTGGAATGTCCCTGAGCTTCCTAGGCCTTCCCTTCTCTGTCTTCACCGTCTCCTGGGGTCCTCTCACCTGGGTCCACAGTTTCACATGCCAGTTTTATGCCAATGACTCCCACATGTATAGCTGTACCCTGACCTCACCAGTCAGCGCCTTACTTTTAAACTCAGCCCTCTGTGCAGTGGTCCCTGCTGATGCCCCACCTAATTTCCCCTCTCTCTCCTGCAAACCACTCTGCCCCCCCAACAAACATTGTATTATCCAATGTTTAAGATAGACGGAAAAGTTGAGAGAATTTTACGAGCACCCTGTGCCAACCACCCAGACTCTCAACATCTTGCTATATTGCTTTATCACTTACACGTCCATCTCTCCAGAAATCCGACTTACTTGTTTTCCATGCATTTCAAACTAAGCTGCAGACAACAGTACACCTCCCCCAGCACGTACTGGAGCAGAGCACACATGTCGGTAACCAGAGTTCAATATTTAAAGTGCAATTCTTTTCTTTTGCTTTGAAAATTTACACACAATGAAACAGTTGGAGGCACGAATGTTAACATACTAGCTGATGCGTTTCCATCGATACGCGCACCAACAGAACCCAAGCCCGCGTGGAGATTTAGACTATCACCATCACCCCAGAAAGTTCCCTCCTGTCCTTTCCCAGTCAGTCCCCACGCTCATGTCCCAGAGGTTACCATTGTCCTGTTTTTTCCACCATGGATGAGTTTTTCCTGTTCTGGAACTTCATACAAATGGAATCGTCCAGCAAGTACTCTGTTTTTCTTTACTTTTTTTTTTAATTTAGGCTGCGCCAGGTCTTAGTTGCGGCGTGCGGGATCTTCGCTGTGGCGTGTTTAGTTGCGGCATATGGGCTTCTTAGTTGCGGCTTGTGGACTCTTAGTTACGGCAGGTGTGTGGGATCTAGTTCCCCGACCAGGGATTGAACCCAGGCCCCCTGCACTGGGAGGGCGGAGTCCTACCCACCAGACCATCAGGGAAGTCCCCCAGCAAGTACTCTTGGGTGAGGCTTCTTTCACTCAGCGAAACCTCTTGTGCTTCGTCCACTCTGTTGCAACATCAACTGTGTTATTTATTCATTGTCTCTCGTCCTGCCCCACCCCCATCCTTCAGAAGTAAGCTCCTCAAGGGCAGGGGCATTAGGTTGTGTTTGGCGCCTAGAACCATGCCTGGCACCGGAGTCCATGTGTGTTGGGTGGGTGTGAATAGACTTTATCCACATCCAGAAGGCGGCTTCAGGGCTGGGTCCCCGTTTCCTGGGGATGATCCCAGACCCTCCCATGGCTGTGCCCAGGCCCCAGCTATGCCCCACAAGGACAAGCATCAGAACTTGGTAAAGAGATCAGGACGGTTGGGACCTTCCGACAGCACACCCCTCTCCTTCCTCCCCGCCATCCCTCCTGAAGCCTCGCTCTTTACACCAGCCTTAGTTTGGAGAGTACGCCCTGGAAGGGTTATCCTGGGGGCATGAGACTTGAGAATTCTGTGGGAGGCTAGCTTAAAGGATGGAGAGGGAAATCCAGAGCAGAAGGGTTTGTTGATCCTGAGTTGCTAAAAACTTTCTTAACCTGAAGACAGAGTTCTCAGAAAAAGGCTGTCTGTTGCAAAGAAATTAGCTCCCGTGGGTCTCGTTTTGCCCTCTCTGTTGTTTCCCTGCTGCTGGAGGGCCGGGGCTTCAGGAGACCCTGGGGGGCATCCTCAACTCTGGTCCCTTGTCTGGGTTAAAGTCTGAGGGCAGGTGGCAGGACACAGCTGCTCCGGGAGCCCACGTCCCTCTGTCACTGAGGTGATCTGATCCACAGACAACATATGTACCAGTCCTTTAATCCTTTTACACTTAAGGTGATTATCGATAGTATGTTCTTATTGCCATTTTGTTCATTGTTCTGGATTTGTTTTTGTAGGTCTTTATTTTTCCTTTCCTCTTTCGTTCTCTTCTCTTGTGATTTGATGACTGTCTTTGGTGTTGTGTTTGGATTCCTTTTTCTTTTTTGTGTGTGTATCTGTCATGGATTTTTTTCATCTGTGGTTACCACGAGGTTTTGATATAGCCATATATATATGTATATATACACACATGATTGTTTTACGATGCTGGTCTCTTAATTTCAAATGCATTGCAAACATCCTGCACTTGTACTGTCCTCCTCTCACGATGACTGGTTTTGATATCATACCTGTGTGGATGTATCGCCAAGGCCCACTTCCAGTCATCCTGCGGGGGAAATGTAAGCCCTGCTGGCTTATCAGGGTGCATCTGACAGCCCAAGAGGGCTTTGCTGTTCTGAAGTGGAGCCAACCCCATGGCAGCTGCAAGGTGTCAGCTCCCCTTAGGCTTGGCCCAGCCCCTTACAGGTAGTAAGTACTCACTTAGTCATGGGCTGAATCATCGCAGACCCTGGTACCTGCTTCAGGCCTGACCAAGCAGAAGAGAGAAGGCCCAGCCACTCAAGACCCTAGACTCGGTGTACCAGGGCCACCACCAGCTCATCTGAGAGATGACGCAGGGTCCGTGCTACCCCCGTGTCCCCAGTCCTGGGCCAGGCGTGTGCGAGAGGTGGGCGCCTGCACCAGGGCCCAGCCTTCTGCCTGTAGCGAGGCACTGGAGAGTCCCTTCCCCCTGGTGGGCAAGGCCACCAGGCTCCCCAGGAGGCCGAGCCTCTGCCCCAGGGAGGCCTGAAAGGGCCTCTCTGCCAGTCGCCCAGCTTGGAAGCAGCTATAAAGGCCACGGGCTTGGTGGTCGTGCTGACCTGGGTTCTAACCCTGTTTCTTTTTTTTTTTTTAATCGATTTTATTGAAGTATAGTTGATTTACAGTATTGTGTTAATTTCTCTTATACAGCAAAGTGATTCAGTTATACATATATATATATATACACACATTCTTTTTCATATTCTTTTCCATTATGGTTTATCACAGGATAGTGAATATAGTTCCCTGTGCTACACATTAGGACCTTGTTGTTTATCGATTCTATATATAATGGTTTGCGTCTGCTAATCCCAAACTCCCACTGCATCCCTCCCCCATGCCTCCTCCCCCTTGGCAACCACAAGTCTGTTCTCTACATCTGTGAGTCTCTCTAACCCTGTTTCTGAAGCCACGTGGAGCTGTGGCTTGGGCCACACCTTGGGTCACAGAACCCATAACCGGGGGCTCAGTTTCGTCACCGAGAAAGTGGTTCAGTGCTGTCGTAAGGATTCAGAGATTCTGTAGTGTTTTGTATTGGGTCCATCACAGGCCAGCGCTCAGCGAACTGTGGTTATTGTTACCACAACTGTTACAAACCCAGCACTCACCCCACAGAGCCCTGGCCTTGGGTCCTTCCCTCCCTAACCATCAGCAGAGTTTCACCCTCTTCCTCGGCCATGCCCCTGTCTCTGGCATTCACAGCCGAAGCCCTTTGCTGAGCCCGGGTCCACGCTCCCCGTGGAACGTGCCTGTCCCAGCTCACTCCAGCAGAGTCCCCAGAGCTGCCCGGACCTGGATCCAGATCCTTCCATTGCCTCTAGGAAGCTAAGGTTGAGAAGTCCTGCCCCAAGATCTCCCCCGCACCCTGAAGTTCAGCCCCACCCTTTCCAGGCCACTCCCTCCCTGCGCGGGACTGAGCCCCTAGCCCTTCTGTGCCCGCATCTGCGGCTGCAGTCTGCTGTGCGTCCCCACGGCTCCTGCCCCATCACACCCCCTCTCTCTGGGGCGTGTCAGAGCAGTCAGCTGCACCGCCCCAGGGGAGAGGGGGAACGAGGCCCACCCCCTGACAGGCATCACCGTGCTGACAGCCCCGGAGATGCTTCCTGACACACTGCCGCTCCCTGCTTCCTGGGAGCCGCTGTCTTTGGCGGTGGCTGGGGAGATGAGAGGGGTTGGAGCCACGCCCAGGAATGAATGGCGTGGCGCCTCCTCAGCCAGTCCCGGCTCCTGAAAAGTTAAGCAGTGTGGACGGCACGGGGCAGAGAGCTGCAGCAGCAGGGGGGTCCCTGGGGGCTGGAGGCGGGACAGGCTCTGAGGTCAGCATCGGTGGCAGGTTCCCCGGTTGCTGGGACCCTGTGAGGCTCTGAGCGGCCGGGTGGAGGGGGGTCCAGGGGAGTGACCCTGACTCTGCAGGCCAGGCCCCACTCAGCTTGGGAGGTTTCAGCTTCATTGGGAGCAGAGCCCCAAAGGCCTCAGAGACCGGCTGGCCCTACCCCTTTGTTTGCATAGGAAAGCTGTTACCCAGGGAGCTTGGAAGACTTACCTTGGGGCACCCTGAGTTACGGGAGGAGCTGGGCTTGAACCCCGCTTCCCGACGGCCAGGCCACGCCTCTTTCTGGGACACCCCTTTACGTGGAGACTGTGGGTGACCCACAGCCTTTTAACACTCCAGGCCGCTTCCCAGGCCACCCAGGCATGCAACGCAGTTGCCAGCCGTTGGTGTCTGATCAGAGGGTGCAGGCTCACAGCATCAGCCTGGGTCGCGCTTAATTAGATCACAGACCGTTCTGCCAGAAACAGGTCGCGTTTTCAGACCCGGAAATGATGTTGGCATATGATCCCTGTTTGGCATGATGATCGCCTCTTTGGGAAAGAGACACACAAATGCTCCGTCAGTTGGTGTGGCCGATTGAGAGATGGCCAGATTTTTGTAGGTGTTGAGATGTTGTCCCATAATGCAGTGGTGTGCTGGTAAATGTTTAACAACCAGCTCCCGGGGGCGGGCATGGGGGCAGCAGGGCACAAAAACAAATTCCTCATGGGTAACATTTGCCAATTTCCATGGTGTAAATACTCCTACCGTAGCTGATCTCAGGATTCCTATTTGACGTCCATTGGTTACAACGTTCTTGGAGATTTAACAAGCAGCTCTCACAAGCAGGCTCAGCACACCGCTGTCACCTCAGTGTAGCACAGACACGGGAACCGAAGCCCATGTCCCACGTCACAGGACCTGTTTGGGCCTCCCCAGTCGTTGCGCGACAAAGGCTCATGCCTTGTGGAGTAAAAGACAGAGGTTCCCGCTTGAGTTTCCACGGGGACAAGTTAGCTGCCACCATGGAGATTTCTGAGGCCAAATGACATCTTCCCGGGGCATCTGAGACCTGCTTCCAGGGTGGTCTCTGTCCCCTTTGTGTTTGTCACAGCTCCCCAGACCTTCCAATGGAATGCCAAACCCAGGCTACCCGGCCCCCCGCGCCCCCATGCCTGGGATGACTCAAGTGGACCTTTCATCAGGGTCATGGCCATGCTGCCCTTGAGTCCCACTTTCATGGTTAAAGTTGCTTCCTCCCCAGGGCTCCACCTCCCAAGGCACCGTCCTGCTCTCAAGATCTTGCTTCTCTCACTCGAGGCAGGAGCAGGGGCTTCCCTGCCTGCCTTCCCAGCACACCCAGGCTATGAGTTCGAATCCCAGCTCTGCTGGTACTCCCCTGGGGAGTAACCTAACCTCTCCATGCCTCAGTTTCCTCACCTGCACAATGGAGATGATAATAGTACCTGCCTCTGGAGGTTGCTGGGAGGGAAAAAAAAAAGCCCCAACACGCGTGAAGCACTCAGCATGATGCGTGGCACATAGTACATGCTCAATAAAGAGGAATCTGTGGTAGCAATGACTGTGCTCTGACGCGCAGCCACCTGCACCTCCAGGTATTCTCCACTGCTGTAGCAAAGGCACAAGGCCCCTCAGCAGTTATCACCTGCTCTTCAATCTCCTCGGGTCAACCCATGGAGCAAAACAGTTGTGGTGACCAAGTGGGGACTAGAAAACCTGCCTTTTCTTCTGGGATCTGCCCATCCACCATCTGACTCTCTCTAGGCAGTCATGGCTCAACCTGGCCCAGGTGACCAGAGCCTTTCCGCAGACAGATCTGGAACTCCACAGCCATGTGGAGGCTGGGCCCAAGTGCTGGGTGTGCCCCTGCTAGGCTGGGGTACAGGCTGGGGTGGGTGCAGACCGCGGTCTCCAGCACCCACTCCAAAGAGTTCGAATCACCCCCCAGCTTCACTCTTCAAGCCTCGGGGACAAAGGGACCCAGGGAGAGGAGTGGAACCAGGAACTGCAACTTGGCCTTGTGCACCCAGCCTTTCTGCCCATCTCATCACACAGACACACATACATACACGCACAAACACACAGATACACAGATACATACACACACACATATACACACACTTATACACAGATGCATGCACACACATACACACGGATACACAGAGACACACATGTACACAGAGACACACACACCGATGCACGGATACACACGCACACCCAGAGATGCTTCACCCCCTGAGAAGGACCAGCCTGCAGGTGTAGCGCCCTGACCTCATCTCCACCGAGCGCGGGAAGGGAGGCACTCAGGTCCTGCCTCAAAGACCAAAATGCTCCGCGAAACGAGAGTTTTCTCTCTGAGGTTTTTATACACTGTGTATTAACACCACGCAGGCTGCGCTCCTCTCAGAAACTGGCTTGAAGGGCTGGTATGGGTGGCGGGTGCGCAGTTTGCAAGCGGAGCCGCGGCCGCGGCTCTGTGTGAACGCGACCCCGCCGCATTCTCTGCGTGACCCGAGTTGACAGCAGCCTGCGCCGGGCCACACGGAAGATGGACGGAGCGGGCAAAGCGGACACAGCGCTGCTGCCGCTGCTGCTGCTCTGACCACCCAAGCTGGGGGTGCGGGTCCAGCAGCCACCAGAGGCAGATGCAGGGAAAGTGCTCTGAAGGGTCGAAAGCCCACCACATTTACAAAATCAGGCCGAGGGAGGGCTGTTGCCAGCCGTCGGTGTGGGAGCCCCGGGAGAGGAAGAGTGTTGGCAGCTGCGGGGAAGCTGGTCCCACCTGCGGCTGCAGAGGGTCCTCTGGGGCATCACTCTGGCCCCTAACCCGACGCTCAGATCTCTCCCTCCGGGGCCATTAAAGGACACAGCCAATAAGAAGCGAGCGTCTTGGGCAGGAGAATCTCCCTCTTTGCCAGCCCTCAGGAGCATCTGTGGAGGTGCAGAGTCTGCAGAGTTGTTGAGGGGGAGACACTGCGGGGGGGAGCGACACGCTCCCCCCTTTCCCCTTCTTGCCCCACGAAGCACAGGAATGCCCTCTGAGGATGGAAAACAGAGGCCCGGAGGGGCTGGACCCGCCCAGTGTCCCGCAGCTCCTCCCTGCGGCCAGGCAAAGACTAGACCCACGTGCCTTCCCCTGGACGGGCCACCTTGGTCAAGCCACCGAAGACCTGTGCCTCCTCTCAGGAAGAGGACAGGAAAAGAAAAAGCTGTCAGCTCCTTGCTAGGCCTGCCCAGGGCCTCTGCCCAGGTCCGGATGGCTTTTGTTTCCCTAAGCGGCTTTCTGCATTGTCCTACCACAGATCCCGCGAGCCTCTCCTGCCTATGCCCGGCCAGAAGCCAGAAAACGGTTCCCAGCTGAACGTGCGTTCTCCAGTCCACAAACCCGAGAGCTCCTGTGAGCATGTTGAGGCCGGGTCCCCTCAACAGCCACACTCACAGCCTTGGGGTTAGAGGTCATGGTCCAGAGCAGGGCTCACCGGCCCAGACCCCAGGGCAGGGGCCTCCCCTTCCTGACACTTGCCCAGCACTGTTGGTACAGCCTAGTAAGGACTGTGTCTGGGTGACTAAGGGGACCCCAGGAATGTTGGTCCTGGAGATTCCCTTACACGTGTGGCCAGCTCTCCTCACCTCTGGGGTTGCTGGAAATCAGGTCCAAGTGCACACTTTGGATGGGTTCGTCGTCATGGAAATACCCTGTATCCCCAGCTCTGGACTGGAGGAATCAGTTCATGCAGCAGCAGAGGCCCAGAACGTGCTTTTGCTTTCCCGAGGCTCCAGGCTGGAAGCCTTCTGTCCTTATTCATTCATTCATTCGTTCATTCACTCATGCACACCTTCAGCGGGAGTGTTTATTCCTCCGAGAAAAACCCATCACACACCTGCCCGTGTTCTGCCTACCGTGCTGCAGACGCCTGCCGCACGTGCCCCTGCGTAGAGCCCCGGCTGCAGGCCTGCCCGCTGACCGCGTGCTGACGAGTCCATCCCCGGTGCCAGGAGGCGGGAGACATGGGCCCAGGGGCGTGGCTGTCTATGCTCGGAGCCCGAGTCACGGCGGGGGGCTCCTGACCTTTTTCCACTATTGACACTTCTCCTTGGTCACCCAACCACATGACCCGGGGCACATTTTTTATTCTCTTGGCCCTTTGGTTCCCCTGTCTATCAATGGGTGTTATGAGACTTGTTTTGTAGGGACCTTGTAAAGGTTCCGTGAAATCGCCTACAGAAAGCTTAGCTCTAGTAAACGTTGGCCCCTTTGGCTCGCCCTTCCACGTGGCCTTGTGGAAGTCCCTCCCGTCTCTGGGGGCCCCCCTCAATGGTGGCCCTAGCTTGGGAGATGACAATGCCAGCCTACCATCCCCCAGCCAGTCTCCTATTTGTCCTGTTTAGTTCTCTGGGTGGCGTATTTTACAATACTGTCCAGAAGAGCTCAGATAAACTCACAGCCACGGGGTCTTTCCTGGGGTCTTTGTGGGGGGAGGACAGAGCTGTCAGGGCCTGGCACGTCTATCCCTAGAGAATCCGCAGATCAGCTCCACCCAGGGTCACCGGGCCGCCTGCTAGGCTCTGAGATCTTGTTTTTCAATGCGCCAGAGGAGCTCACTCTTCAGGCATCAATGCACCGTGCCAGGTGCTGGGGACACAGGGATGACCAGGAGGATGGGTACCCTGCCCTCTGGACACTTACAGTCCGGGGGTGGCACAGAGAGCACACATGCTCACAGGAGCCCAGTGGGATTCCTTTGGAAAACAAAGAACGTCCCTGGATGTATGCATTTTGCTGACACAGGCTTTCGCGTGTGGAGACTCTCTGAGAGGAGCCATCCTCCCGAGGCTGGTGTGTCGGTGGGGCGACCCCAGGCCCCACCCCTCTGGTCCTCCTGGGCCCTTGCAGGGCCAGACAGGGCGGCTTCCACCCCAAGGGCCCTCGGTTGGCATCCCGTGACCTAGAAGGGTGGCGGCGCGTCCCTGCACACTCTTCCATGCCTGGTCCCCAAGCAGAAGGGACAATGGCTTCTGGCGCCATCAGCTTGTTCCTGGCTGCTCAGCACACGGGGCGACTTTCAGCGGCTACGAGAGGGCACCTGGGTCCCAGTGGAAAAGTTCACATGCTCCCTGCTGGACCTCACGGGCCAGCCCCACCAGGCATCTGAATGCGAAGCCCTACCCCGCCAGCCGCTCTGTCCAGGGGAAGCTTTCTCCTCTGCAAGTGACCCGGCGTCCTGGTTAATGTTGCAGAGGGCTACGGGGGTAAATAGCTCTTCCCCTAGGCCCAGAATCAGACTCTGCTCCTACATCTGCTGTCGAGCTTCCCTTGCTGGGCTTCCTGGCTTCGTATCTGCTCATTGGGCAGTTTTGAGAGCTTATTTCCGTAAGAGATGCAAGTTAAAATGGGCAGTCACTCTGTCGAGTATCGATCTTCCAGGAAGCATGACAGTTGGCCTCAATGAAGCCGAAACCGTAATTACCAAGAGCAGGATTAAAAGCTGCCCCTCCACCTGGTGAGGGGCCGGTGGGACCAGAGGCATTGGTGCCAAAGTGAGTCCATTTCCTGTTGGGGTCTGTGCTGCAAGATGCTGCTTCCCGCAGGGGGCTTCTGATCTAGTTGTGAGGATAGGGTGTCCTGAGCCAGGTCCTTGGAGGTGGACGTGGCCTCCTAAGGCACTGCAGGTGGAGGTACCGCCCTCACGTGGCTAGGACACTCTTTCCTGGGGAAACCCTGAGCCCTCCAGGCAAGGATATAAGCCAGAAGCAGTTCAGACCTTCCTGTTTCAGTAGCAAAGGCACTTCCTTCCGTGCACGTATCTCTTCACCCAAACAAGCGAGAACCCATCAACTCAGATCCATTCCACCCGCTCAGGCTTTCCTCTGTGAATGTCATTTACTCTGAACACGTGCATGTTTCGCTTGTTTGTTTGTTTGCAAATAACCTAATGGAAAGTCCTTTTATTTTCTTTCCAAAACAAAAAGGAGACCGTAGCACACGTTCCATCCACACATCTGAAATCCTCCAAGTTTTTATTTATAGCACTTCCACCTGCATGGGATCCCAAGAGGTCCACCTGCCTTTGCCTGAGGTTCTGAGGCTGACCCACCCCGGGCAGAGGTAGACTGGCTGCATCCTTCCAGGGCATAAAGACGTCTCGGGGAGACTAGTTCATCTTAAGGGCCAAGTTGGGCTCCTGCCCTAGCTTATTGCTTTCACAAACACAAGCAAGAGGGGAAGGCTGTTTCCAGCACTTTCTGGGAATGGCCCAAAATAGCCCCGAATCCCCCATGTTTGGGTTTAGAGTAGACACAGAGGGAAAATGGTCCCTGATATGTTCGACTGTTTAAAATAGGCCTTGGGTATCCATTGTTTTGGTCATTAGTTAACGTATCTGGGTGGGGAGAAAGGGAGGAAGCTAAATAATTACAAGCACTTCAGTGACTTTTTTTTCTACTGAAAAAAAAGGTTAAAATGAATAGCGTTGATCCGTTGCCCAGGCAGTAGGCTTGTTAAAGGAAATGGTATTTAAAATGATTTTTGAGCCAAAGCAATTTGGCTACTCCAAGGCGTCCTTTATCTTTTGCTTTCAAGAGGATAATAATATTTAAAAACGAAGTCACTCATACCATTTCCTGTCGGGAAGCCAGCTCGGTGACGGGCAGCTCTTCCTCCGGGTTTGTTTACTAGTTCCATGACGGAACATGGAGCCTTAACGTGCTCCCTTCTGCGTTCTGTGCTCCCTTCTGCCCTCTGTGTTCCGACCAAACAGAGATGCACGCTGTGGTCCAATCCGTGTCTTCGGCGAAGTTCTTTGTCGACATTGTTAGTGTTGGACTTTCACCAGCTTGGTTTGAGCTTCTGAACTGGAAGCTGGTTCTGAACTGGAACCAGGTTCTGAACTGGAACCAGCTGGTTCCAGGAGGTGAGCAGACGATGGGGTGCTCTCCCACTTGGCTAAGGGGTGCCTTCCCCATGGGTGATGTGGTGGGTCGCCCAGTTGGAAAGGTGCGAGGCAACCTCCTGGTGGCGGTGTTGTTTGTCATCCAAGTGAGTAGGGCTGGAGCAACCCACTCCCCTTTTATTTTATTTTATTTTTTAAATAAATTTTTGTTTATTTGTTTTTGGCTGCGTTGGTTCTTCGTTGCTGCACGCAGGCTTTCTCTAGTTGTGGCGAGTGGGGGCTACTCTTCATTGCGGTTCGTGGGCTTCTCACTGCAGTGGCTTCTCTTGTTGCGGAGCACGGGCTGTAGGCATGCAGGCTTCAGTAGTTGCAGCACTCAGGCTCAGTAGTTGTGGCGCACAGGCTTAGTTGCTCCGTGGCATGTGGGATCTTCCCGGACCAGGGCTCGAACCCGTGTCCCTGCATTGGCAGGCAGATCCTTCACTGTGCCACCAGGGAAGCCCCCCACTCCCCTTTTAGAGTGAGAGGCAGACAAGCCAACTTCCCAGTGAGCGGGAAGGAACAGAAGGTTCCAGAAGGGCCTGCTCTGCCCTGGTCTGGGCTGGGCAGGGCTTACGTGGGTAGCATGCGTGGAGGCTCAGAAGAGCTGGTTCCACCTTTTGTAGTCCTGGGATCCTCAGCTCAGACATGCCTATGAGCTGGGGGCGGTCCACCCACCTGCCTCCGGCTCACAGGAGCCCAAGGCAGTGTGGGAGGCAGCAAAGTGACATGGAAAGAACTTTCCACGGCAAGCAATGGAAAGGACAACACCTACTTCTCAACGTTGCCCGGTGCCGGGCACACAGCAGCGGACCCACACGCTTTAGGTCCTTCTCTGACCTTCCTTTTATGACCCGTCTCCCAGGGAACAGGTGGGGCCGCTTCCTGACCCACGTCTGGCCACAGAAGGAGCCCGTAAAATGCAGGAAGGAGAAATGAGGACGTTTCGGGGAGGCTTTGGTCTTGCTGGGTGTGTCCTTCGCTCAGCTCTGAGGTCACCTGGCACCCAGAGGTGGAGAGCTGCTGAGGCCTCAGCAGGGACAGAGGAGCCCCACTTCCACCTCCCAGGCGGAAGGCCTCTCTCCTCCCGCCTCGTAGGGGTGCTCGGACCCTTCCATCCTCAGGCTGAGCGGGGTAATATAGGATGGCTGTCGCTCCCTTGGTGCATTTTAAGCACACTTCCAAACTCCGTTCATTCTGCCTTTGATGGGGAGGTGGCCTTCTGGGTTTTTCTTTCACGAGATGCAGATTTAATGGACTGTGATTTTTCTCCAGATCTGCTGTTTAAAAAAAAAAAAGGCAGCATTAAAAAAGCAACTCCGAATTTCTATTTGCTCAGGGAAAAAAAAATCTGCTTGCTATTCAGGCCCTAGATCTTCCTGGGAGATTAGTGTACTTGTTCGCCAAGATGTTAGCTAAAGGAAAACACATTTGCTGTAGATCAGAAATATTTATCCTTTTCTGGGCAGAAGATCCGAGGAAGAACTTCATCTGAATGTATAGCACCTGGAAATAAGAACGTATTCAATCTCCCGAGCTGCGGGCACCCGCCAGAAAGACTGAATCACGGGGGGCGCTGCGGGGGAGGTGTGCGAGGCAGCTCAGGAAGTCTCTGGGGAGTTGAAACCGTGAACGGGGGGCGAACGAGGCTGCTGGGGTCTGGGGATGTGTAGGTCGAGGGTCTAGAGGCTCAGGTCCCAGACAGGAGCCGGGGAATCAGCTGGATGGGAGCCACAAAGGAGAGCAGTGAGGGTCCCCGAGGCCGGCAGCCCAAGCTCGCTTTGTCCTGGGATAGAGAACGTGGACCCTGCCCGGCTTTCTGTCCCCTGGGAGCCAGGTCCGGGGCTGAGCATGGTGGGTGCCTGGGGCCAACCCCACTCCTGCTTCTTGACAAGAGAGAAGGAACCCCAGCTTCTGTTGAGCTGCATGCTGTCACCCAGAAGGACGGCCCCCATCTTGTAAAACCTTCTTGCGAACTTCTCAGACTCTTGTCTGATTGCTACAGGAGAGTAAGGTGCAAACTCATCAATAATTTAAAATCTAATCATTGTTTCCGCCCATACGGCAAGGCTGGATCCTGGTGAGAGGCAGAGGGACAGGAGCGGGCTTCAGCGCCTACAAGCTGCTGTTCCGCAGGTTTTCTCCTTTGGCTTTGTTCCTCCTCCGTCATTGTGATTAGGGTTCGTTTGATGCCTGCGGTTGCGCTCTGGGTCCTTTGCGGGGAGGGTCCGGTTCAGGCCATGGGTGGGGAGTGGTGGGAGAGGGGTGAGGAATTCCTTGGACGTCATAGCCCCTTCTAAGATCATTTGTCTCTCGGGACCCAGGTCTCCATTCATAGAAGTGGCTTTGCCTTGACCACCAGCCAGCATCCACCCTGCTTGGCCTGGCAGGGCCTGAGTCCGAGGCTGTTGGGCCCTTGACGGCCGGCCGCTTGTTCCGAGGGCCAGCGAGGCCTGCTGGCATAGCAGGGGTGGAAGCAGCACCCTAAGCGCTTTCGCCCCTTCCAGGCAAAGCAGGATCCACTGCGGAGTCTCCATGAGCCCCTGGCAGGGTGTGAGGTGAAGATTCGAGAGTCTGTCGGGGAGGTTTCTGCTACCACGGCTTCTGTTAACCCAAAGCCCCTACTCTTCCACGTGGAACCCCCTAGATCTTGTTCAAACAGAATTACTCGCAGAGCTTCTCAAGGGTAAACCAGCCCAGGAAAGTCTGCAAATTCGGGGAATTTATGGTAGTGCTGCTTTTTTCCAGTTTTCTCTTTTGGTCTTGTTCAGAAGTGCCTCCCGGCTGTAATTTAATCTCAGGTAGATGAAAGCTCCTTTCTTCCCGCTCAGAACTGTGGAAACACTTTCTCTCTCCCCTGGGCCGGGGCCAGCTCTCTGACCCCACCCCCGGGAGCCAGAGGGGAGCCTCCCGAGCAGAACTGTCTGGACCCAGAGGGACGTGACTCAGAGCCACGCGGTGGCCTGGTCTTTGCGCGAGGTCGGCCTCGGACGGGTCGTCTGAATAGGCCGGGGCTTCTTTGTACTTGAAAAGCAGACACGCGGATTTGTGTGTAGGACTTTCCAGGTGGGGGGTGGCCTGCACCCAGCACGTGGGTGTGGGTGTGTCGGCCCCAGAGTGCAGGGGTGGTGGGCTGTGGTGTGCATCGACCGTAACCGTGAGCCCAACACAGCCTGCAAGCTCTGGTGAATCTGGTTACACGTATGTGCACACGTGCATCCGTGCCCCCGTGCAGCTGACAGGGAGCCGTAACTCACTGACTGCAGCGTCTCCTCAATACCCTGGTGACTGCCACCGTGCCGAAATGTCACGGCCACTGCAACATTTCCTTGGGGACTGACTCCCAGCATCTAAGTCAGACCTTGCCCGTCTGGTGTCGGCCATAGTTACAAAGTGGGCGCTTCGGGAAATGAGGGCAGAGAGAGGGCGGCATCCCCGGACCCGTCTCGCCGTCCCCGTTAGAGGAAGGCGCTTGGGAGGTCATGCCCTCCGTCCTTCTGTCTCCCAGAAGGCTGTGGTCCAGCTTTCCTCCAAGCACAGAGGGAAGGAGGCGCCTTCTGCCTCAGCCCCTCCCCCATCGCCCGTCCTCCGTGTGGTCAGGAAGCTCAGCTGCAGGGGGGATGCAGCCCAGGAGCCTGTGTCCCGAGGGTGCGCAGAAACATAGACACACTCCCTTCCTGGGCTCAGCCTGGGGAGGAAGTAATAAAGTCAAGCCAGATGCCACCCCCAGGAGCCCCAGGACCAGGACAACTAGCCCAGCCCACCAAGGCCACTGTCCGTTCAGTTTCATTAAATCCGTCCCCCAAGAGAGGCAGGAAGAAAAATGCCTGAGGCCACTCACCTAAAGGGCTCCCTGAGGGACCTGTCGGGCTGGGAGAGCTACTGGCACCCCCGTCCCCCCAAAGATGGGACCTCCATCGGGCCTACTCCCCGACCCATCAGCCGCGATGCTGGTCGTGGGCACCGCCTTGTCCCTGAGGAGGCCTGGGGCCAGAAGCCAGCACCTCCCTGCACGTCAGCAGCTCCCCCAGGGACCAGTCCCTGGCCTGTCGCCCCTCCTGTCCTCTGAGCCACCCATCCTCACTCGCTAGGGAAACCTGGACAGTCACAGCCCGTCTAGACAACAAGAAAGACAACCCTGGCCTGTGTACTGTCCACACTGGCTGGCACGCTGCCTCCTGCCCACCAGTCACCCTTGGTTGGTTTATCCTGGTGAGTTCTCAGTGTGGTGCCGGTACAGAACCTCCCGCCTCGCGCGGGCCTTCCATGTGTACTTCTAATACTTCCGTGAGCTTCATCTCTTTCATTTTCCCCGCTGTACCTTATCTCAAGGGACTCATCTCTTTGGGGAGACAACCACACCAAGTCAGAGCCCAGAAGAGAATTCTAAGAGAACCCATCCGGGAGGGCAGAGGACAGCCAGAAGTGTACCTTACTGGGGGGTGGGGGTGGAAATGTCATTTTAGTTCCAGAGCATTCCACGGAGTGGGTCCGGCCCAAGGTTCAGAGGCAAAACGCTGAGGCACAGACGGACGTGAGCAGCCCACCCCCAGCCTGGGCACATGAGCCCGAGGATGTGGGGGGACCCTCTGGGCAGGCACCCCAGGCTCTACCCTCCATCTGCAGCAGTGGCGGCAGCAGCCTCTTGTGGGTGTTCCTTCACTCGGGTTATTGCCAGGCTCGTGGTAGCCCAGCCTCAAAGTCAGAGGTGAGAGCTGGCTCATCAAAGACCGAGGGCTCCTGTTGGCTCTCCCTTCCTCTTGTGGTTTGCCATTAGCTTCAGGGAAGAGGAAACAGAGAGCCTGTTCTCTTTGTCATCTTAAAGCAGCAAGTCTGGGTGATGCTGCAGCCCGGCAGAGAGCCTGTGGTCTCTGCGGACCCCAGGAAGCGTCAGGGCTTCATACTCCGATGGCCAGACCCAGCTGACAAGAGGAGTCCCAGGTGGACTCTAGAAACCTACAGCCCAGACCCAGAGCCATCCCCGGGGTGCAGGCAGGAGCTTCAGGACCAGGACTGCCTCACATACCCCTCCCAGGAAAGCGAGCGCTCTTGCAGGGAGCTGGTTGGCGCCCACCTGTGGCATGCGCCATGGTTTGCCGGCGGTGCTGGAGATGCCAGCTGGAGAGCCGGGAACTGAAGCAGCTGAACAAGCAGATTCCAGAGCACCCTCCGAGACCCTCCGGAGAGGATCTCCCTGGAAAGCCCTCCGACCTGCCCTTCCAGCCAGCCGTCATTCCAGAGTCAGGCCTCAGTTTTAGAAAAGACTAACAGAAGTGCTGGCGGGGAGGTCGATTGTTTGCCGGGATGAAATCACAAGCATGGGCCTCGGGTCCGTGCAAGATGAAGGGAGAGGCCTGAGAACAGTGATTTGTTACCCGGATCCCCAGACCAGATGTATCCTCCCAGCTGCAGGCCTCCTCATGACTTTTGTCTTTTAGAACCTGCCGGAGAGAGAGGGCTTGATGAAGACATCACTTCATGGCCTTGTGCTCGGTGGGGTGTGGGTTTTGGTGGGACAAGGAGACAGAAATTGTGCAATCAGCCCTGGAGGCCGGTGTGTAGGGTGGCCAGACTTAGCCAAAAAACACTGTGGATGCCCAGTTATGTGTGAATCTCAGATGCAACGGATTTTTTCATTAGGATAAGTATATCCGGCACAGTGTTTGGGATATACTTACACTAAAAATGTCTTCATTGTCTGAAGTTCAACTTTAACTGGCATCCTCTACCTTATCTGTCGACCCCTCTGCTGGGGGCTTTTCTCTTTCCTCTTCCTGCTTTCCCATCCCTTTCAGCACTGAGTAGAGTTTGGTGATTATATGATAAACGGACACCTACAGGAACCCAAACACCTCAGCTGCCTTTGGCTCTGTAAGGGTCTCCACGTCCTGCAGAAGCTTCCCTGAGCCCCTGGGGCCTCCAGCTAAGGGCTGGAGCAAGTCTGTGCCTCTGGAGGCTGCCAGGAGGGCCGGGAGGAAGCCAGGGGTGACCCCCAAGCCCCTTGGGAGGAGAATGCCAGCAAGGAGGCTGGTGGGTTTCACACTGGGCTGGAACATATGGTGCAGCAATGAGGAGAGGTTGCCAGGACAGGTCCAAGGTCCACGGAAGCCTTGAACGTGGGCTGGTAGGATGCAGAGTGGTTTCCGCCCCACCTGTTGCCAGGTGGAAGGGAGGAGCCCACCGCTCTGGAGCCTAGTTCCTGGCTTCCCTCCAGGCCCTGGCCAAGGACAAGCCGAAACCCAGCCTCTGTGCAAAAAAAAAAAAAAAAAAAAATGCCTTTGAGAAAGTGTGTCCTCTGCCTCAGGAAGGAACGTTTGCAGTCAAGTCTGTGCATGGAATTTTTACTCCCCTGACACAGCCTAGGCAGGATTTAGTGCACAAGTTCTCCAGAGGAAATGCATTCAATAAAAATTTGGTGGGCTCCGGCAGCTCAGTAGAATCTCCTTACAAATTCCACGTGTTTGTTTGGTCCCTGGTTTGGGCAGGAGCCCACCTCCGGTCTGTAAATGGCCTCTTGAGCGGGAGGTCCTTGGAGCAAAGACCTATCCACAGCCCCCTGCTTCCCCGGGAGGCATGAGGTGTGGAGGGGGAGCCTCTCCGAGGAGGAGCTAAGCCCCAGGCCCCGGAAGCTTGGGGAGCCGCGGCCCTCGTAAAGAGATGAGGACACAGGACGCTCCATGGGGATCCGATGTGTACGAAGATCTGAAGTCAGTGAAGGAACAGAAATGAATTTACTGTGGATCGTGGGGAAGTGTAATAAATTTTCATTTATTATCTTCAGACACTTCTCATCGCTCAGCACTGAGAGAAGCAGCTCCACAGCTGGAGATTCCTGCCCGGCCTCCTGTGGGTCACACTGGGCACAGATGAGTTTGGAGGGGAAATCATGCTGGAGGCCAAGCTTCCGGAGGGCGAGGCAGCCTCCCAGTCACCCCTCTATTCTCGGCTCTTAGTCTGGGCCTGGACAGAGGGTGAGGCCAGGGAGGGTCAGAGGAAGGAGGAAGGGACTTCCCTGGCTGCCCAGTGGTTAGGGCTCTGTGTTCTCACTGCCAAGGGCCCGGGTTCCATCCCTGGTTGGGGAACTAGGACCCCACATGCTGCATGGCGTGGCCAAAAGACAAAAGTCTGTTTTAAAAAAAAAAGGAGGGGGCTTCCCTGGTGGCGCAGTGGTTGAGAGTCCGCCTGCCGATGCAGGGGACACGGGTTCGTGCCCCGGTCCGGGAAGATCCCACATGCCGTGGGGCGGCTGGGCCCGTGAGCCATGGCCGCTGAGCCTGCGCATCCGGAGCCTGTGCTCCGCAACGGGAGAGGCCACAACAGTGAGAGGCCCGCGTACTGCAAAAAAAAAAAATAATAATTAATTAATTAAAAAATAATTTTTAAAAAAAAGAGGGAGGGAGGGATGGCCACCTGTGTGCCCCAGGGTATAGGGGAGCCTGCTGGTCACTCTCTGGCTCGTTAGGAAACCCCAGGCCTGACCCCAGTAGCTCTGACCTTCATCTTGGTAAAACGGTCTCCAGTCATTGGAAAAGGCTCCCGACCTCTGCTGGATGGCAGGGCGGGGCTGGGGACCACGAGCAAAGTCTGCAGCATGGAGGGCCCTCCCGCCTGGGCCTCTGCTGCAGAAAATGCGGAAAATGTCGCTGGAGACGGGGCAGAGGAAGCGAAGGGTGTGCTCACCAAAAGGCTCTCAGGTCCCAGAGCACAGAGTGATTTTTCTGCAGAGCCCAGTCTGCCCGTGTGTCCTGGAGAAACACAACTGGCCCAGGTAGAGGCCCGGGGAGTTGGTCTGGCCCCTGGCTGATGCCTCACTGCCTGGGAGGGAACGGTCACCACCCTCACCCACTGCTCCCAGGGGCAGATCATAAGAACAAAGTGTGGGGAGGATGCGGAAATGGGTTCTAACCTCAGATCCGCCGTCCACTGGGCAGCCCCCAGCAAGGACCTGACTTTCCGTAGCCCATTTACACACCCGTGAACATTCCGCGGGACCACGCGTGTAAAGACGTACCCGGAGCTGAGCACGAGGCCAGGCTCCCTGACAGCTGCTGCGCCTCCCGTCCATCATCTATGAGCTGTGCTGGGTGAGGATGCCAAACCCAGAGCCGCGGGCCGCCCCAGGCTTCCCTTTGGGGCCAAGGAACCGTCCCAGCTTGCTCTCTTGCGGGGGTTTCCCCTTTCCAACAGGGTCCAGCAAGGCTCGTGGTCACTTAGGTTCTGAGCCCTTAGGAGGTGGGGAGGCCGGCCTGTCTGCAGTTGGCTCTGGTTAACCCACAGGGTAGGCATCACATGACATGCTCACCGCGGTCCTGGCAACACCTCCCGTCCGTGTTCCCCGAAGGTGTGATCCGTCCGGACCTTTTCACGTCCCCTCCCCTGAGATGCCTCTGCCTGCCCTCCTTGTGTCTGTGGGGACAAAACCATGGCAGAGACGGACCAGGACCAGGGCCAGGGCCGGGGGGGAAGGGCTGGGAGGAAGTAGGGAATTGGGGGGGGGGGCGCCCAGGAAGGAGAAAACCGGGTGATGGTGACGTGACCGGGAACTGGCAGACCCCAGAGGGCTTGGGATTTCCAGGCATGGCCAGAGGGGGCCTTCTGGGCATGAGAAGGCTGCTCGCCATGACTGCCATCCAGCAAGCCAGGGAAATGGCCGCATCCCGGGACTTGGTTGGGGTGGCACTGCACGCTGCTGGCAGGGCCCCAACTGCAGGGGGCCCAGCCCGGCCGACTGAGGGCCCAGGCAGTCAGCCTCCCAGGGTCCACATGGCTCTGCTGCCCAGGATCCCGTGGCCACAGTCTGTCTTGGCTCAGAGAAAGCTCCAGGTGTGGCTCCTGGTCCCCAGGTGTGGGAGCGTGCGGCTCCCAGCTGTCCTTCTCCCGTGCTACCCGGGCTTGGCTTCCGAGTTCACCGGTGCCCAAGGCTCAGCCTTCCCTGTGGCATCCCGGGACACAATGAGCTAGACAGACACATGTCAGGGAGGGAGGGGACCCAGACGGGACTTCACGGCCTTGTTCAAGCAGTACGGGCGCCGCAGGCCACCTACTTCGAGTGTCCTTCAGAAATTCACCTGGTCTGTCTGCCAACTGACTCCAGCACACAGAGCCCGAGCTTCTAGCCTTTCCCACGGCTGTATGAGGTGGGCCCCACCCACATGCTCTACCTGCAGGAGCGCAAAGTGGGGATGCACCAAAGACAGTCCACGTTTCTGCAGTAGAAGGTGAGCAAGGTCAAGAGCATTCTAGAGCCCTGGTCCCTCATCTCTTTCCTGCCCCAGTGCATAGGCTGGAGGTGATCCATGGCAGGCAGGAATAGCCATCCTGCTGACTTCGGGAAGCAGGCCAGACTCTCCTAGGGGACTTGTACGTTCCAAACAGTGACCCCCTGGGCACATGGATATCCATGTCTCACCTGCCCCCCTCCCCTCGCCCAGACTCAGAACCCCTGGGGGAGGGTCTCAGCGTGGTTCAGATCCTCCTTCACAGGTATGCACAGGCTCACACCAGCCTGCACCTCAGGAGACATAATAATATTCATGTAATTCATATACAGAACAGATCCACACGTGGGAACACACACCCAGGTGCGCACATGCTCACCTGACATCCCCCCCACACACACACGTGCACACTCCTGCACTGATGCTCGCACCTGCCTCTGCCCTCACCTCGCCTGCAGCAGGAGCCCGCCCAGCCCCTCATGCGGCCCTCGTCCACCTGGAGCTGCTGGAACTCGGGGCCAGCTGGTGGGAGGAGGGGAAGCCCCGGGGCCCAGGCTCCTTTGGCTCACAGGTCACCCCAGCAGAAGTGGGGCCTCCCTCTAGCCTCTGAGGGCTGCTGGGAACCCCGTGGGCACTGAGCTCCCCTCAGGGCTGGACTCAGGGGTCTCCTGGTTGCCACACTCAGTGCAAAATGGGAACAGGGCCTGGCAAACCAGGACAGGCCGAGAATGGTACTCCGGACGAGGAGGGATGGATGGGTGAGCCCCTTTCCACGGCCCCGCCCCAGAGCGGCCGGGTAAAGCAGGAGGGAAAGGAAGGGGTGCTTCCCAGAAGCTGCCGGGAGTGCACCAGGCAAGGCCATCACGGCCCGTGCGCCGTGGGCTGCAGCCGCCATGGACCAGCGGTTCCCTGGGGCTGAGCTTCTCTCCTGCAGCCAGGATGGCCTGGGGCAGGGAGGAGGCTTGGGCCTGAGACAGCCGGCCCAGAGCCAGAATGAGGCAGCACATTCAGGTGTGAGAGAAGCCCGGGAGAAAGGTCAACAGACAACCTTGGAATGTCCTTGTGGGAGGGGAAGGGGGACGCCGCGGCCTTTTGAGCAGGGCCCAGCTGGTCCTCGTCCATCTAGGGGCGGCTCTGGCCAGCGGCCCCCACACCCATTTCCGGGGGCGGCAGTAGGTGGAGGCATATCTCAGCAGCATCCTTAGCCCTGAGGCTCAGGGTCCCGGCAGCAGCAGGCGGTGGGACGTGAGGATGTGACGGGCTGGAAGGGCCCGAACAAATGCGGCCGAGGCCCCAGCAGGCACGCCTGGCCTGTGGGCGCTTCGCCTGCCCGACCTCGCCTGACCCAGTGAAGGGAGCTTCTTGGCCCTATTCTCAGGGGACTCAGGACCTCAGATTTAGAGGGTCTGCCAGGCGCCCGGCCGGCCAGCGTGCTCCGGCTGGGAGAGGAGGTCGGCCATGTCGCATCCATGTTGGTGGGAAGAAAAGAGCCCCGGACAGGAGGGAAGGAGGGGAGGAAAGTCCCAGAAGAGGAAGCTGTGCGCGCCGTGGCCTCCCTGGACCCACCAGGCTTCAGCGCTAAGATCTGGGGCAGGAATGTCCCCAAAACAAAGAGAATATTCCAGGTGCTTCCAGGGAGAGTGGGGGTGGGGTGAGTCCAGGGGAATGAGGGTCCTGAGCTAGTGTCCAAGGAGGGCAGGCGAGCCCACCCAGCAGTGCTGAGTTCCCGGGGTGAGGCTGGAGGTCTGGGCCTCCCCAGCGCACGCCCGCCCTCCACGTGCTCACGCTCGATCACACTCGCGGCTCCCATGCGCACACCTACCTGCCCACGTGCACATGCCAACTTGCACACTCATTGTCTTTCACATTCACACACACGCCCGTGTGCTTGCACTCACACACTGTCACATACTCACACACTCATTGCCTCTCCCTTAACCTTTGCACACTCACGCACGTACACACCGGCCCCCGTCGTCCCCAGCTCTCGGGCTGCCTGCTCTGGAGCCAGGGCTCCAGCCCCGCCCCTCCAGCCCCTCCACTTTTGGGGAGCGGGTCTCTGCGTGAGGGTGAGGGTGCCCGCAGCTTGCAGAGTGGGATGAGGGGGCAGCAACCCAGCCCCGGGGTCTATCCAAGAAGCACTTAGCTCCATTTCCTTTTTCTCTCTCCTCTGGTGCCTGAAAACCCCCCAACATTCCCAGGAGGGAAAACAGGCCCTTTATCACCTGTGGGCTCCAAACACTGCATGGCTGTAATTGAAAGTGGCTTGACTCAAATCGCATTTTCCTAGAAGGAGGGAGGGAGGAGGGGCCGGAGGGGAGCTGCGAAGCCTGACACCCAGGAGGCACGAGTTCCCGGCCTCCGGGGCGGCCACACCCAGACAAGGGCGGAGGTTGATACACACCCTGCAAAGAGCACCGAGCTCTGAGCCGGCAAGCGCACCCCCCTCTCCTAACAAGCTCCCCCCACCCCCCCGGGAAGGGCTGTTATCGTGTCCCCGCTGGTCACGCGGTGGCAGCTCCGCAGGCACACGGCAGCCAGTTGACTCGTGTGTGTTGACTGAATGCTGGACTTGCCTCAGGGCCTTTGCTCCCACGGCTCCACTCTCGCTTGTCCCTTTGACAAGTCACTACAGTAGCAGCGAGGTTTACTGAGCACACCCTGTGTTCCAGACAGGGAGCTAAGCACCTTGCTTGTTATCCCATAAAACCTGCCGACGCCCTTATGAGGTGGGTTACAGGTGGGGGAACTGGAGTGCAGAGGAGTGAGGCCCCCATCCAAGAGGCAGGGGAACTGGCTTTGACCGGGTCTCCAGTTCAGCTCGGCCTCTGCCCAGCCCCATTGCTTCCCGTGCAGACCCCCGTCCTGGCCGTGGTGGCCTCTAGTGAATGCCAGTGGGGGGGGGGTCTACTTTTCCATCAGAAGAGGCAGCTGGGAATCCTCTGGAAGCTGGATGTGGGGCTGGTGTGGTTTGGAGACACCTCCTCAAAGTGACTTTGGTTTGCTGTTAGTCAAAATTGTTACTTTGAAATTCCATGTAGCATTAGAAAATAGCCGGAGGGCGTGTGCGTGGAAATGGGTGGGATACTCGGTTCACTTGCAAGGTGACGCCTCACCAAACATAGGGTCCCCGAGTCAGCGTGCTTCTCCAGCACCCCGCGCTGAGCCCAGCTCACGGCAAATGCCCGGAAAATATCTGTTGAATGGAGTCGCTGAATGAAGGAGGAAGGAAGGATGGAGTTGGGGAGAGAGGGAGGGGCAGGAAGGAGGGAGAGAGACCCAGGACATCCATCCCTAGCCCTTGAGGAAAGAGGAGGAAGTTACTACTCCGGTTACCTCCAGGGCCCTTGTCTCCTTCTTGATTTCTGCCACACGCAGCTACTGAGTAAGAAAGTGAGGGTCATCGGAGTGCTGGAAAACACGTGGAAAGATGGCCGTGGCCTGAGACAGGGAGCTAAGTGCTGGGGCGGGGGGAGGATGTGCAGGGACCAAGCCCAATTGTCCCTTCCCGGGCCCGCTGCAGGCTCCCCAGGCCTGGCCTGCAGCTCCCAGGGAGGACGGGCTGGGCCTTCTGCCACTGGTCCGCTGCTGCGGGTCCCTCCCAGGGCAGGTGGGCAGGAGAGCGACCCCTGGGAATAAGGCTTCTCCCTGGGGCGGCAAAGCCAAGATCTGGGGGCAGCAAGCTGAGTGGGCACGCGTGCCTCCGCCCGTATTTAGGGACAAGCTCGTGTCTCTGGTGAGTAAACGGTTTGCCCCCTTCACCACTTTTTTCAATGTAAACGAGAGCGCGGGGAAACCTTCTCACAAGTGCATCTGTTCCGTCGAACCACGCGGTGGACCCTCTCTTCCCTCATCCACTCTCTCCATCTTCACGCTAAAAGCACGGCTGGAAGATGCAGAGCGTCATCTGGCCAGATGACGGAGCCACACGCCTCCACCAGGTCCCACTGGGGTGGGGGACACCAGGATTCAGGGTAGAGACCAGAGCCTGTGACTCAGCGTTGATTTCTGAACTGTTGGTCTCAGCACACTTCATTATCCATGGACATGTGCACATTTTTTTTCTTCCTGGTTTCCTCAGTTTCTGGATTACCGTCTGTAAGTTTCAGAATGCCCCAGGATCCCTGAGTGGTTTATAAATTAGGGCTGTATTCTGAGAGCACCCAGCAGAGCTGATATATTTTAGGTGGTATCAGAGTTTCCATTATAAACCCCATTTCTCAGAGGTTTATAACTCGGCCGTAAAAACACACTGAGGCCAGAGGCCTGGACTGGACCACACGCAGCTGCGTGGGTCCCTTCCTGGTCTCCAGGCGCAGACAGCCAGCAGGCGCCACAGAACAGAGACAGGGGGAGGAGGTCTGGCGTGAGGGGATGTGAACATGGGCCCCCCCCCGCCCTCTGCTGCCAGCAGCAAGCCGCCTGCTCCAAACAGTTGCCCATAAAGGACTGTCAGCCCTTGGCGAGGCCAGGATGCCTCCTGGTGGGCGGGCCCCAAGTGGGGCAAAGGGCTCCTGCCCACCAGGGAGTCTCCAGGGCCCCAGTCTCTGTCCCTCTGCCCCAAAATACGCCTCCTCCGGGCGATATGGGTCCCTTTGGGCAAGCAGACTGACCCGAGGACCAGACAGATACCTTTCCAACCGATCTACACGCTAGGAAGAGGTACCACGCTCGGTAGCATAGGACCTGAAATGACACTCCCTGTTTCGTTAAAGCACTGACCACAGAGTCGCCTGTGTTGGAAAGTGAGAGTCAAGCCCAGCAGTTCTCAGGCCCGGTCCCCTCCCGCCGGAATTGATTGGACTGGTCTGGAGCTGTTTCGTTTAGCAATTCCCCAGGGGATGCCCTAGGCAGGTGCCAGGGAAGGGCACAGCCCTGGAGACGGACCCCAACAGGCTGGGCATGCTTCTGGGACTCTCTCTCCCCGGAACCTGGCCATTGCTGGGGCTCCTGGTCACCTGGGACCCTGTGCCGAGACAGCAGGCCGGTGGCTTTCCTGGCCCCTGAGCTCGGCTTTACAGAGGAAGCCCCTTCTAAGCCTTCTCCTGGGAGCCATGGGGACAGAGCACAGGTCTGAGGGACTGGTGGGTAGCAGGGAGCCCGTTCTGTTTTCTCCATATCTTCTGAGACTCCCGGGATTTCTGATCCAGTCTTGAGAATTTCAGGCTTGTCTGGATAAGTGGAACCACATCCCTGGGTTGCCCAGCTCGGAGCCGGGGCCCCTCAGGATCTCCTGCCTGCACAGAGCTGAGGCCTTTCCTCCACGGGGGAGGGGCTGTCTGTTGTCGACCCATGAGGGCGCTTTTCATTCACTCACTCACTCATTCACTCACTCATTCATTCATCGCTCAAAAACGAGCACTGAGTCCCTGCCCCTGCCAGACACAGCTCTAGGCATCTAGAATATTCTGAAGACCAGAGCAGACCAAGGACCCTGCCCTCCCAGGCTTACCCCCCAGCAAGGGTGACAACAGCCATCATCAGTCAATCATATCACGCGGAGGAGGGACTCGGTGCCATGGGGAGAACCAGTAAAGCAGATGGAGGGGGAGACCAGGAGTGTCCCTGAGGGAGGACAGGTTGCGATTCCAAGTGGGGAAGGGAGGCATCCAACTAGTCAGGTCTGCTGCAGTGCTGCTGCGTAACAAACAGCCAGGGAGTCTCGGAGACGAGCAGACATTTATTTCTTATTCCGACAGTAGCAGCTGCAGTGGCTCTGCCCCCGCTGAGCGGCAGTTTCGGGCTGTTTCGTGAACCTCACTCCAGGACCTGGCTTACTGGGGAGTCACGTCCGAACCCATTGCACTGGCCAAAGAGAGTCACAGGGCAAGGCCGACATCAGTGGCAGGGAAAGTGGGGGTGGGGAAAGTCATGTCAGCCGGAAAGCAGTGCCCAAAGGCAGCTGGACAGGCCACGCTGGGGAGGTTTCTCCACGTGGGCAGGTTTCTCCTGGGAGGCGGGGAGGGAGTGGCCAGGGGAAAGCTGGAAGAGCATCCGGTAAAGGGGACAGCACCAAGGCCTTCGAGTGTGCACAGCCTCTTCATGGAAGGAAAGTCACTGCAGAGCGGTGGGAGGGGAGGTCTTAGAGGGAGCCCTGTGAGCTGCTTTTCTCCAAGTGAGATGGGAGTTCTGTGAGTTACAAGTGACCTACATTCCAGCCCCATTCCACTGGTTGCCAGAGGGAGAGTGTAGGGGACAGGGTGGAGACCAGGGGGGATGTGCATCCAATGACCCAGGTGTGGTACCCAAGGGCGGTACCCAAGAGGTGGTGAGAAGCAGCCAGATTCCAGACGGATTCTGAGTTGGAGCTGTGGGATCCGATGGCCAAGCAGATGCGGGATGTAGAGAAAGAGAAGCTTCCAGGTTGACTGCAGGGGTCTCACCAACAATGATGGAGGCTGTCGGGGTGTCTGGAGAGCTGCCCTGGATTTACATTAGAGGTGCCTGTGGACATCTGTATTCGCTCCCTAAGGCTGCTGTCACCAAGCATCACAGACCGCACGACTTAACAACCGAACATTATTGTCTCCCAGCTCTGGAGGCTGGAAGACTGAGATCGAGGTGATGGCAGGGTTGGTTCCTCCTGAAGGCTGTGAGGGAGAATCTGGTCCAGGCGTGTCTCCCACCTTCTGGTGGTTGGCTGACACTCTCTGGTGTCCCGGGGCTTGTGGACATCACCTCCGCCTCTGCCTCCATCTTCACGTGGCGTCTTCCTCTGCATCTGGGTTCACGTTTCCCCTTTTTACAAGGACACCAGTCACGTTGGATCAGGGGCCATGCTGAACCAGTATGATCTCATCTTAACCCATTACATCTGCAACAACCCTATTCCCAAGTAAGGTTATGCTGTGGACTGAACGATTGTGTTCCCCCAACCCCGATTCATATCTTGAAGCCCTAACCCCCAGTATGATGGTATTTGGAGGTGGGGCCTCTACGGGTAATGGGCATTCATGAGGTCATGAGGGTGGGGCACCACGATGGGAGTAGTGTCCTTCTAAGAGCAGACCTCAAGATCTCGCTCCCTCTGCCCTGTGAACCCAGGAAGAGGGGCCTCACCAGGAACCAAGTCTGCCTGCACCTTGGTCTCAGACTTCCAGCCTCCAGAACTACGAGAAATAAACGTCTGCTGTTCAAGCCGCCCAGCCTGTGGTAGTTTGTCACAGCAGCCCGAGCAGACATTCTGAGGTTCTGAGGAAGCAGTACGGGGAAGGGAGCCATCCGCCCTCAGGGGCACCTTGGGCGCAGAGCCAAGAGCTGTGAGTCCTAGGGCCCTGAGGCTGTTTCGCGTGGGACCCTGAGGCACCCTCTTTGTTAGCTGCAGAGCATACCAGCTGAGGTGTACAGCTGAGATTCAAGACAGTCATACATCTGGGGGAAAACCAGGACAAGCTGTCTGTTGATTTCTGCTTGGCCTTGAGGGCCCAGAGGGGTCCTTGAAGGCTCCCTCCTCCTGAGATCACGTCCCTTAACAGCATCACTCACTCGCGGGCGGTTTCCATCTGGCTCCGGCAGTTCCTCGCTCTTGTGACCTTGGCAGGGTTCCTTCAGAAGTTAGAAAGAAAGCAGCCATGAGGGGCAGCATCTAAAACACAGACTCTGGAGCCAGAAGGCCTGACTGTCTTCTAGGCCCTGCCACTTTCCAGCTGTGTGACTTTGGGTGAGTCACTTAAACTCTCTGGGCCCCATTTCCTCCTGGGGTTTTGTATATGGTACTAACCACAGAGCTATCTCAAGGGCTGAGTGAGGGTTGGCCTCACAGCCAGCGGGTTGGCACCTCGGGTTTAAACCGTGTCCAGGGCCCTTGCTGGGACGCCAGGCTGTCCCTCGGCAAGGGTGACATCTCCCAAGTGCCCCAGCTTATCTTGAGGTGAGAGGCACCAGGGGGCGAGAGGGGAGTCCGGGCTCCAACTGTATCCTAGCATCCGTTCCTTCGGCCCCCGATCTGCTGACACCTCACGTGAGCCTCAGACACGTGACTTCACTTTTGCAGGATCGGATCGTCAAGTCTGCTAAGTGACCCCAGGCCCTTGCTCCTCCTTGAGGCTTAACAGGCTCGGAGGGCAATAGGTGGGGGGAACGCAGGCCCCAGGAAGACGGTCTGCCTGATCCCGGCCTCTGAGCCAGCAGACATGTGGAGGGATTGTGGAGCCTGGTGGCTCAGACCCAGGGGCTCAGGGTGTTGATGGCCCCAAGTCTTCGCGTGGGCACCTCCCCAGAGCAGCTGTCCAAGTTAGAGCGGGCCAACTCTGCACCAGCCCCTGCCCCCGCCGCCATCCCCTTACCCCCTCCTCCCTCCCTGCAGATGGGGAAATGCACGACGCTTTTGTATGTCTTTGCCACTGAACACAGTTGCAGGCTCCACATCAGAGGGGTTTGTTTCGGAACTTAAAACACTTGCTTAAATTAGCGACCAAAAATGGCAGCTGGGTCCACAGCTAATTATTCATTAGATGCTTAATTAGTGTGAGATGATCATGACATTTTAACGTTATTAATTTTTATACTGTAATCGGAATTCAATTGTTCTGCTGTCCTGAAGCTTCCTGTCAGAGTCACGCTGCGGAATGGGGGCCGGGAGGAGGAAGGGGCCGTGGGGATGGGGGCAGCCAGTGGCAGCTGGCTGGTCGGGGTCCAGAGCCCACCCGCTCTTCTTGTGGCCTGGAAGAAGCCTCCTTCTGTCTGCAGTGCAGCCTCTTCGGAGCTGGACCTTTCAAAATGGCCGGGCTGAAGGTAGAAGCAGCTGGATGGGGGAAAGGGTTGACCAGATGGCTCCCCCAGGCTCCTCCCTGCTTGGATGTTTCAAGATTCTGTGTTCCTCATTCCTTTTTCCCAAGATGGGAGGAAATCAGGGAACCATCTACATGAGGGAGAAGGGACAAAGGCTGTCCCACCCCAGGGACAACAGAGGACCACCTGACTGTCACAGACCTGCTCCTCTCTCCCCACAGTCCAGAGGAAGGGGCCCCAGTGGAAAGATTGCATATTTTTAGAGAAATGAAGGGAAACCTTCTCTGCCATGAAGGGAGTCAATGCGTGGGGCATTTAGTGATCTTTTCTTAGTAAAATGGACACAGCTCTACTTTTCCTTTTTAATCATGAAAATGATCCATGCACATGTTTAAAAATCCAACAATACAGAAAAGTAAAAAGCTAATAGAAATCACATGAAATCCCACCCTCCAGATATAATAACTCAATATTTTTAGTGTATGAACTGTTAAGCTATTTTTAGGCACATAACTATGTGGACTTTTATTTAACAATATACTCGTATTATTTAGTGCTATCTTGTAACCTGCTTTTTTTTTTCGCTACATAATATCTCATGAGCATCTTTTCGGGCTAATGGATACAGATCTGCATGGTCCTTTTTAGTCGCCACTTTGTACTCCATTCTATAAACAGACCGTAATTTATTTAACCGGTCTCTGGTAGTTGGTCCTTTGACTATTTATAATTTTTCACAGCTAATTACCAGGGCTCTTCTGAACATGCTTTGTATGTTGGTCTGGTTATACCTTCAGGATAGATTCCCTGAGGTGGAATTGTTGGGCCCCAGGGGGATTTCTTCATAGGAGGAAAAGTTTTGGGTCCAGTTCTACCTGTGACTTGGTCAAGTGTTTTGAGTTCCCTGGAGCTGTTCCCCCACCTGTGAAGTAGGTATAATAATACTGTTCTTCTGAGCTGCGATGAGCATGGCTGGACCCGGCACAGAGGCCGTCACTCCAAAAGCGCTGCTAAAATTTAGCTCCATTTGTGCAGTCACTATATGCTAACTCTCAGTTTACAAAGCACTTTAGTGTATATTTTCTCTTCTAATCGTATTATTCCAAAGGGAAGAATGAGTAAAAAAGATATGCAGGCTTAAGAAGGGCTTGGCCACATTCCTGGGTGGGTGACTCCAGTTACCCGGTAGGGAGAGGAGGTGATATATGGTGTCTGCCCTTAAACCTTCAAGGTCAAAGGTGCCTAGGGCAACCAACACATGCTTCCATACCCCCTCTCGACCCTCACTCCCTGTCTTCAGAGGGAGAAAGATGGTATCCTTTAGTTCTTGAACCTTCTTTTCTGATGATGAGACCCACCCCAAAACAGATAGGGGAGCCCAAGCAGAGGTGTGAGCCAAGATCCTGTACAAAGAAATGCTGTCGTGGTACGTGGTGGTCCCCCGAGGTGGCCCGGAAGACCCTCCTGCACCCAGCTCTGAGTGCTAGTGACTCAGGTCTGACCCAGGGACCATTTCTGAGATTGAACTTCTCACTTACAAACTTGAGCAATCAGATATGCCTGATCTTCTGATCTGGAGAAGAGGGCTGAGGACACAGAGAAGCTTCTCTGGGGGGCTGAGAAGTCATTTGGGCGGGCAAAGGGAGCCAGGGTATATTTAGGAAGAGCCTTCAGCAGTTCCCGGCTGATTGCAGACTCTCTTTCTTATGCAATTTGAAAAAAAAATGCCTGGAAATTAAAGCCAGCCGTTAGCCCGGCAGACCTCTGGGAGCAGCCCCTCCAGAGGACCTGAGAGGCTGGACCACGCAGAGGCTGAGCCCCCTCGTTCTTCATTTTGCCTCTTCTCCCCTCTCCACGGGCCTGTCCCTTCTGGGTCTGACCCTCATCCTCACCAACTTCATCAGGAGCCCAAGCGACAGCCCCAGCTCTGGGTGACGGGGGTGCGAGAGTGGAGGGGTCCAAGCAGGTGAAGTCCCTGTAGGGCAGCTGCCTGTGGGACGGGCACCCCCAGCCTGCCCTGTAGAAGTCAGCTAAGTGAACAGAGCATGAGGTTGGGCAGCCTGGTGGGCGGGGAGCCTGGTCCCTCTCCCCGGCCCTAGAGGAGGTGGGCCCTTTGCCCCCCCAGAGCTGGGTCTGGTCCCTCTCCCCTGCCCTAGAGGAGATGGGCCCTTTGCCCACCCAGAGCTGGGTCTGGTCCCTCTCCCCTGCCCTAGAGGAGGTGGGCCCTTTGCCCCCCCAGAGCTGGGTCTGGTCCCTCTCACCTGCCCTAGAGGAGGTGGGCCCTTTGCCCACCCAGAGCTGGGTCTGGTCCCTCTCCCCTGCCCTAGAGGAGATGGGCCCTTTGCCCACCCAGAGCTGGGTCTGGTCCCTCTCCCCTGCCCTAGAGGAGGTGGGCCCTTTGCCCCCCCAGAGCTGGGTCTGGTCCCTCTCCCCTGCCCTAGAGGAGGTGGGCCCTTTGCCCCCCCAGAGCTGGGTCTGGTCCCTCTCCCCTGCCCTAGAGGAGATGGGCCCTTTGCCCCCCCAGAGCTGGGTCTGGTCCCTCTCCCCTGCCCTAGAGGAGATGGGCCCTTTGCCCCCCCCCAGAGCTGGGTCTGGTCCCTCTCACCTGCCCTAGAGGAGGTGGGCCCTTTGCCCCCCCAGAGCTGGGTCTGGAGGAGGAGCCAGCCTCTGCCCCTGGTGAGGACGGTGTGTCTTACAGCTCCATTTAGTTGACTCTTTCTGAAACGGAATGTGCCCATCACTCTCTAGAAGCCAAATGTCATAATGAAGATTCGCGGGTACCCATCACATCCTGTGGGCAGAAGGAGCCTGGCGAACACTAATCTCCCTTCTGAGGGCGAATTTGGCCACACCCCTATTAAGTGCTCTGGAAATAACTGCTGGATGCCTGCCAGCTCTGGGCGAGGGGCGGGGCCAGGTGCTGAGGGGAGGGGCCAGGGGCCGCCCCGCCTCCCCCACCAGAGGCAGGTGGTCCCCAAGGAAACCTCCCGGCTTACCCCCTGCTCACCTGCCACACCAGACAGCCTGCCCCAGGTAAGGAAGAGAGGGGAGAACAATGTTAATATGCAGCTGAAGCTGAGATCATAAACAGATGCTCTAATTAGAAGTCTTCTCAAATCATCAGCAGCTCATTTGCCAGGTGAGATGCCAGAGGTGTCCCGGTACTGTGCGGCACTTGGTGCTGGCGAGGACTTTGGGGAGGAGACACATGTCTTCTTGTGGCCTTGACAGCTGGGCAGGGGCTGGGGGAGGCGGGAGGGGCAGGCCCCCTTCAGGTAGGTCTCGGGACACGCAGTTCTACGGGCGGCTCTCCCGCCCGGCCACCTCCCCGGGGCGCCGGGCAGAGGGAACCCCACACACCCGGAGGCCTCGTGCGCAGGGCAGCCTGGAAGCCCCGTCGAGGAGTCCGGGGATCCTCGTGGCTACAGGTAGCCTTATTCCCGGCTTTGTGAATCTCCCTTGTATGTTCCTCAGCCGGGGACCTTCCTTGTCCCTGCCACACTGTACACCGACCTGAGCCACCTGGATCACCCCCAGGACCTGGGCCCCTGATGCCCAAACCTCCATCTCCAGCCTCGAGCCGCCCCTGACCCCGCCCACCCCACTCGGTGGGGGAGGGGGGGTGACGCTGAGCTCAGGATCGGCCCGCCCTCCCCTCCCACCTGCGCCTCCTCCGCCCCCGCTCTCACCACACCCTGCACAGCTCACCCCTGTCGGTTGTCTCGTAAACCCCCCGGCTGCCGCGGCCACCATCTGCAGGGCCCTGCCCTCCCCGGCTTTCCCACCCCTGCCCTTAGCTGCTGGCGTCTTCTCCTGCTCATCTCGGGGACGTCAGTGTCCTTTGTCCTTCTCTGCTCCACCGCCCACAGTGCCCTGAGTGGTGACCTGTCCAACACAAACCACTTCATGCCATTCCCCACCCAGAAGTCTGCAGAGGCCCCTCGGCCTATGGGAGAAAAAGCTACTCCCACATAGAGCCCTCCACCCTTTGCGGACTCCCGGTGCCCCCCGCCAGCACCCTGGCTGTGTCACCAGGAACACAGGGCTCTGGGCGCACAGACCCCCCTGCGGCTCCCCGACAGCACCAGGCTGCCTCTCAGGCTGCAGCCCCCTGCCTGGACCGCCTCCCTCCTCCTCTTCTTCCTCCTTTTTTTGTCAACAATCACCCCAAAACTGAGAGTCCACTCTGGGTAGGAGCCCTGAACCCACCCCTCCCAGGCTCTCGTGGGGTCCATAGACCGTTACATCAGAAGCTTATTGTTAGAAAAGCAGAGTCCAGGGCCCACCTGGGTCCTATGGGG
This sequence comes from Leucopleurus acutus, assembly GCF_964270905.1. Classification (NCBI taxonomy): domain Eukaryota; kingdom Metazoa; phylum Chordata; class Mammalia; order Artiodactyla; family Delphinidae; genus Leucopleurus; species Leucopleurus acutus. The sequence continues at coordinate 188,092,262 of NC_139143.1, read as the reverse complement.
TCAGCCTTTCAAATCCTCCCACACACGAGTTCAGAAACCTCTGTCCTGTGCTCTTGCTGGATGTTAACTGACCATAGATTTATTTAGGGCCCAGACAGCAACTTGTCTTCTCTGTGTCCCAGCATCTGATGCAGGTCATGTTTGTTTGTTTTTAACCTTCTTTGAGGGCTTATTCTCCCGTGCATTGTGTTAAACTCCTTACCCGCATTACATCACGTCATTTTTGAAACGCCGTGAGGGGGTCATACCATTGCTTTCTCTATGTCACAGTTTAGGAAACTGAGGCACTGAGAGGTTGAGTGATTTATGTAAGTTCACAGCTAGTAGGTGGTGGAACTGGGATTCGAACCCAAGCAGTCTAGTTCCAACTCTGAGCTTTAATTATTCTGATGGATTCCCTCCCAGTGCCTGGGATGTACTAGGTGATGGAGGATGGATGGATGGATGGATGGACGGACAGATGGATGAATTCATGGCAAGGCCACTTGCTTGGATGAAGGGACACATGTTTGTGTTTAAGAAACATGCCCAGCTCCAGCTTTGGGTCTGGGGCTCTGGGCCAAACACAATCACTCCCCCCACGGTGACTGTTTTGTAGCGCAGTGTGAAAGTGGGCCCCTTGCTGGTCGAGGACACCTCAGTCCTCACCACTGTCATCCTGCCTGCCCATCACCCCGCTTGAGGATGGTGAGATGCAGGTCTCTCCGGCACTTCAGCCCCTGTGATTCCTCTCAGCCACACAACAAAGAAATTTCCAGCATGGGCAACCCCTGCGTTCAAAGGACGTGTGGCCGGCACACGGGGCTGGGGTCTGTCAGCCTACCTGGAGCAGATGCAGGCTGACAGTGAACTCCGCCAGAACTCTCTGCACAGTTCTGTTAACGTGGTGCCTGGAGCTGGCTGGGCGAAATCTAATTCCTGACCAAATGGAATAACTTGGAGCTGAGAGTTATTCAGTGAGTGGCCAGGCACCAGGGTGAGGCCTTTCTCGGAAGTGCTGAGTGAGAGTTTCTTGGCCAGGAGGCGAGGTGAGCAGGGCATCGCCTGGGATTCCAGTATCACCCATCCATCCATCACGGGGGCCACGGGGCGACCCGCCACAATGAGGGTTTAGCTGAAAGAGGTGCTTCTCCCTGCAGCGAGAGAGAAGCCCATGGGGAGCAGTGATCGGCCCAGGACAGCGGGGGCATCTCACAGGGCACTGGCCCCTCACCTGGCTGGTCCCTGCTGTCCTGGGCTCCCACTCTGATGACCCAAGGACCCACGCAGCCTGTGCATCTTAATAGCGAACATGGAAGGAAGCTGCCGGTGTCCCACACCTCCAACCTAAGGAAGGCCCTCACAACTTCCTCGCCCCTGATTCCCCAGGTGTCCATAGAACCTTCCAGAGCATCCTGTTCTGTACCCAAAACAACCTATCCTGAACCCAGGAGGAGACTGCAAAATCCCCTCCAGACAAAGGCACACACGTGCACGCGTGCACACACGCTCAGCACCTTCCCAAGAATCATGTCTGACTAGCCAGCACTTAATATTAGTGGTTCCCACTAATAAAAGCTTGCCAATCTTTTATCGCTTAGGATGAAGTTCTTATCAGTCCTTGGAGAAATGAGAGAAATACGAAAAATGTGGTGAGCTTTTCATAAGCTAAATGTTCATTTTGCAAAGACCATCTTTTATCCTAAGACCTTCCTACTTTTTTATTGTACACTTAAAATGCCCTTTCTCTTTTGAAAGTACGGTGACAGTAGATGGGGTGATTATTTTTTCATGACTTATTTGGCAAAATTAAAAGACAACGTCCCAGCAGTTCCCTCCTCTTTAGTTGAAAATTGTTATTGAGATCTTTGTAGATTCACAGGCAGTTGGAAGAAATAATACAGAGAGAACCAATTTACCCTTTAGCTAGTGTCCTCCAACAGTAATACTTCGCAAAACGCTGGTGCATCCTGAGAAAAGTGACATGATACAACCCACCGATCTTACTCAGCCTTCTGGCTAAACTTGTTCTTATTCTCATGCCCACGTGTCTGTTTAGTTCTGTACCATTTTATCACATACATATTTGTATAGCCACCGCTGCAGTCAAGATACTGACTAGAAATTCGTTCATACGGTTGCGTGTATCGATAGTTCACTCTTTTCTGTGGCTGAGTAATATTCCACGGTGTGGAGGTACCACTGTTTAACCATTCACCCCATTGAAGGACATCTGGGTGTTTCCATTTGGGGGGCTACAAAGAAAGCTGTTGTGAATTTCATGTACAGGATTTTTGGGAACATAAGTCTTTATTTCTCTGGAATAAATGCCCAAGGGTACAATTGCTGGGTCGCACGTTAGTTGCATGTTTAGTTTTATGAGAAACTGTTTTCTAGAAGGGCTGTACGGCTTTACATTCCCCCTGCAATGTGTGAGGGATCCCTTTTCTCCACTCCCTCACCAGCGTTTGAGGTTGTCACTATATTTTATTTGAGCCATTCTGATAGGTGTGTAGTCATGTCTCATTATGGTTTTAATTTACATTTCTTTGAAGCTAATGATGGTGAACATGTTTTTATGTGCTTACTTACCATCTGTATATCATCTTTGCTGAAACGTCTATTCCCATCTTTCGCCCATTTTCTAACTGGATTGCTTGATGGCTTTCACTGCTGAATTTTGAAAGTTTCTTTATACATTCTCGATGCTAGTCCTTTGTTGAATATGTGGTTTGCAAACATGTTCTCCCAGTCTGTAGCTTGCCTTTTTGTCCTCTTCAAAGGGCTTTAACAGATTAAAAGTGTTTAATTTTGATGAGGTCCAATTTATCCATTTTTCCTTTTGTTTTGGATCGTGCTTTTAGGATCTAGTTTAGAACTCTTTGCCCAGCCCTAGATCCCGAATATTTTCTCCTATGTTTTTTTCTAGAAGTTTTGTAGTTTTACTTTTTACATTTTAATCTATGATCCATCCTTGGTTAACTTCTGCATAAGGAGTGAGGTCTAGGTCCAGGTTAATTTTTATTTGGATGTCCAATGACTACAGCACCATTTGTAGAAAAGATTCTTCTTCCTCCGTTGAATGGCTTGTGGACCTCTGTCAAAAATCAGTTGAGTACATTTGTGGGGGGCTAACTCTGGGTTCTAGATGATGTTCTGTTGATCTATGTGTCTAGACCTCCTCCAACATTACTGTCTTAATAAATATATATATGTATGTATATAGCTAGTTGTAAATATCAGGTGGAGTGTTTTCTCCTACTTTATTTGTTTTGGCTATTCTACACCCTGTGTCTTTACATATAAATTATAGAATACATTTGTCTATGACTATCAAAAATATTGCTACAATTTTGATAAGAATTGCATTCAACCTATTGATAAATTTGGAGAGAACTGACATCTTCACTGTTGAGTCTTCCAATGCATGAACAGGGTACATCTCTTTATTTATTAGGTCTTCTTTGATTTCGTTCATCAGCATTTTGTAATTTTCAGCATATGGATCGTGTACGTTTGGTGAAGTGAATGCTTAAGAATTTAGGGCTTCCCTGGTGGCGCAGTGGTTGAGAGTCCGCCTGCCGATGCAGGGGACGCGGGTTCGTGCCCCGGTCTGGGAAGATCCCACATGCCGCGGAGTGGCTGGGCCCGTGAGCCATGGCCGTTGAGCCTGCGCGTCCGGAGCCTGTGCTCCGCAACGGGAGAGGCCACAACAGTGAGAGGCCCGCGTACCGCAAAGAAAAAAAAAAAAAAAGAATTTAATTTTCTTTGGAGCTATTGTGTTTTTAACTTCAGTTTCCTCATGTTCATTATTAACATGTAGAAATGCAATAGCTTTCTCTGTGTTGATCTTGTATCTTGTGACTTGAATGCCCTCACTTATTAGCTTATAGGGGATTTTTTTTTTTGTAGATTTTATAGATTCCTTGGGATTCTCTAGGTAGATAATCATGTCATCCGCAAATAGGGACAGTTTTATTTCCTCCTGGCCGATCCGTATGCCTTTGCTTTTTCTTGCCTTATTGTAATTGAACTCGCCGTGCTGCACTGTGAAAGCAGGCATCCTGTTCTGGGGGGAAAGCATTCAGTCTAACCATTAAATGCTATGTTAGCTGTAGGCTTTTTGTAGATGCTTGTTATCAAGTTGAGATAATTTCTTTCTATTCCTAACTTGCCGAGAGAGTTTCCTCATTTGTTAAACTTTGCCATCTGTACAGTCTGAAACTTTGGGAATCACCAGTTTGTACCATCTGCAGTGCTGCGTTTCACAGCCATCCTCTCACTCCATCTTCAAGGATCCACAGGGGCAAGTTAGGGGTCCAGGGCTCTCAGCTCAGGTCTTTGACTCTAAATCCCATCTTCTACCCCACCCACTCTGCTCTCCTCTGCTGAGGCCCCTCTTCTGGGTCACACTCCCAGCAAGAGTCCAGGAAAGGAGCTCTCACAAACCTCTGCAGGTCACTCACCCATTCATGTATTCGTCTCTTCATTCATTCATTCATTCAGCGAGCCCTGAGCCCTCCAGGCCAGGCCCTGGATACAGAAAGGAGGGAATGCACACTTGGCCCTTAGGGGACTTGGTCTCACACACAAACTCCGTCTGCCCCTCCACTGCAGCCCCCATCACATTAGGCATGATTATCCGTCCCCCAGCTCCCCTTGGGGCTGGCCGGGGCTGTGGCTCCCGGAGTTTCTCCACTCAACCATTTTCTTTTCCAGGAAGCATGTGTTCCCAAGAGCCCCCCTGAGCCCACTCTCTCCTGGGTGCCCTCCAGCCCCCGGCAGGCAGAGGATGGACCAACCTCCTCACACCATCCCAGTCCCAGGCCTGACACCAGAACCTTCTGTAGAGCCATGAACTACCCTCCTTCCCATATCCACAGCCACGGGATGAAATACTATTGATGTCCTTGGTTGTTTGCTTTTTTCTTTTTAATCAAGGGAACGATTCCTCTATATGCAAATCTCTTCAATAATAATAATATTATTATCAGTGTGGCCTCAGGCAGAGTCTGGCTAAATTGGAGATGGCTGCGTTTATGGTTTTTCAGGCTAACAGCCCCGAGCACCATCTCACTGGCTCCTGGGAGAAGAGGGAGGCTCATTTTCCCTTGAACGGCCTCAGCCGGGAAGATCATAGCAGGTATCAAGAGACACCGGCTATTACATTCTCCTTTGAATATCCCAGAAATCACCGCACCCTCCCCTGCTCCCCAAGCTGCCCCACCGCCCCACCCCGCTCAGGCCACAGCCCAGCTTGGATGACCCTGACAAGCAGCCAGCAGCCTGGAGCCAGGCCCTCTCTCCACCGGCACTTTCAGGGCACCCACTGCCTGCAAGCCAATTACTGCCCAGGCCAGGGGGACGGAGCCAGGGGCGGCCATGGCCGTTCACAGTCCGAAAGGAAAGGCAGGCAGGACAGGGCAGGATGTACCTCCCACCCCACAGCCCCGCAAGCTCAGGGCCTGTGAGAGCCCCCCGCTCCCCGACTCAGGAGGCCGTGGACTCGGGTAAGAAAAGTGAAGCACTCGCCTCTCCTTGGGCACAAGATTTAAGGGGATGCAAAAAGTCGGTGGGCAAGCCAACTGATACTGTAAAACGATATATTTTAAAATCAAAATGAAAGCATAAAACCCATGATGAACAAAAATGTCAGAAGTTTAAATCAGAACAGGAGGCCCGTGGGAGGCTCCCCTGAGAAGGGACGTCTTCCCTGTGACCTGAAGGACAAGTGGGAGAGAAGAAACACAAGGAAGGGGCTTGCGGGCAAGAGCGGGAAGGTCCGGGTCCTCTGATGGGAAGGGCTTTGTCCTGTTGGTACCTGGTGAGGAGGGGGTGGGGACGCAGGGACAGTGGAGAGCCAGGGGAACTGGCGCAGGAGCCCGGCAAGCCCGGCCTAGAGCAGAGGGGATGCAGAGGAGCTTGGGGACAGGGGCCAGCCTTGGCTCGTTCTTCCCACACACCCCCACGCCAGAGCTCAGTGCCATCTAGGGAGACCAGTATCACTTTTACACAGGACAAAGGATGAGAAGGGTAAATGCGGGTAGCCCGGGAGCCTCCCCTCCTGACCCAGTGGCCCGAAACAGCCAGTCCTTGCGTCTCCATCCAAGGAGCAGCCCCACAGGAACTAGACCCTCCCTGCTTCCCCAGTCACCCCTTCCCCACGCTGCAAACCCGCACACGGGAGCAGTCCCAAGGCCCCTCGCCCCAGGAGGAGCCCGCCCTACATGGAAGGGCCTGTTTACGGTTCAGTCTCACGATGTCTGTGCCAGGGAAGATGCAGTGGAGAGCTGGAAGATCACAGAGGGCAGCGTGGCTTTGTTCAGACTGGATGTGGCCCAGGGCACGGTCAAAATTGTCAAGACGTTCTGTGGGCGGTAGTGTAGGGATGCTCCCCGAGCTGGCGCCCCTAATGCACACACTTGCCCTCCTGCATTTTCCTCTCTCTCTTCTTGAGGACTTACATATGCTAGGAAATGAACTGGAGAAAATTACAAAGGCTTCCTTCCTCCCCAGTGATTTCATCAATATCGATGGCCTTAATGTAACAGGGAAATTCTTACTCACAGAGCCTCGGCCTGATGCAGAACAAGAGGTCGCCTGCCTCATTTAGGCTCACAAAATAAACAGAGTAGACTAGACTAGAATAAAAAACAACCTCATAGACTGTCGGAGCCGGAGGGCGGGGCTGCCCCACTCCCAGCCCCCTCGGCACTTCGCCCTGTTTCTGTGGAGGGACTGGCAGGCTTGGATGTCAGTCTGACCCCTTTACTTTTCACGTGGGGAAACTGAGACTCAGAGAGTGAGGGGAAACTGCCGCCCACCCAGCAAGGCCTGCAAAGACCCAGAATGAGGAACACAGTGCCAGGTGACACTCTGCAAGAGGAGGGGCATGGTTCAGAGCCCCAGTGTCTACAGCCTGCAGTGCTGGCCCCACCCTCCAGGGCGCGGCTACCTACACCTGGCCACACCTTATCCACACCATTTGTCCACTTACTCGCTATTCTTAAGGGAGCTGAGTGATTAAAGTTCAGAGGCCACCAGAGCACGCAGGACTCCATCTACAGGCTTGAGGGGGAACAAGGGTGACATAACACCTGTGTCCCAGCTTCTGCTCGTTGGGTACCCCAGGCTCCGGTTCACCTCCTTGGCTGCCTGGCGATGAGAGGGCGGTTGAATGGAGAGACCAGGATGTGCCCCTGACCCCTGGCAAGTCTGGGTCCTCCATGCAGGTGAGCGTGTTCCAGAAAAAGCAAAACTTGATCTAAAAGAAAGTGGGGGACGCAGTGGCAGAAGGGATTAGAAAAGCCATGATTTTTTTTTTAACATCTTTATTGGAGTATAATTGCTTTACAATGGTGTGTCAGTTTCCGCTGTATAACAAAGTGAATCAGTTATACATATACATATGTCCCCATATCTCTTCCCTCTTGCGTCTCCCTCCCACCCTCCCTATCCCACCCCTCTAGGTGGTCACAAAGCACCGAGCTGATCTCCCTGTGCTGTGCGGCTGCTTCCCACTAGCTATCTATTTTACACTTCGTAGTGTATGTATGTCAGTGCCACTCTCTCACTTCATCCCAGCGTACACTTCCCCCTCCCCACGTCCTCAAGTCCACTCTCTGTCTGCGTCTTTATTCCTGTCCTGCCCCTACGTTCTTCAGAACCATTTTTTTTTTAGATTCCATATATATGTGTTAGCATACAGTATTTGTTTTTCTCTATCTGACTTACTTCACTCTTCACTCTGTATGACGGACTGATAGAGATGGATTTTAACCCCACCTGCAGCATCTCCCAGCTGCCTGACCCCAAGCAAGCTACTCATCGGCTCTCACACGCGTTTTCTCATCTGGTAAATGGGGTGAATGACACCTATTCCCAAGGTCCTGGTGAGGCTGCCTGAGACCGTGCATGAAGACACCCAAGAAGGGGCTGGCATGTAGCAGGCGTATTTAACAAGGGGGGGGGGTGCGTGTGCAGGGGTTCCCTCTTCTGTTACCTGCCCCCTATCTCCAGTCCCAGGTCACCAAGATGCGAACGTTGGTCGTTTGAGTACCTATGTCAGCGTGACTCTGACACAAGACATTCCTTCATCAGCAGTGGCTGAAACTGACATCAGAATAGCTCAGGATGAAAGTGAGGCTAAAACCTCCTGATTCCCCAACTTCCTAAGACGCGACGCCTGCAAGGAAAGGGCCTGTATGAGTTTCCTGTGGCTGGTGTAACAAACTTCCACCGATTTGGTGGCTTGAAAAACACACATTTATTATCTTACCGTTCTGGAAGCCGGAAGTCCAAAGCCAGTCTCAGCAACGTGAGCGCAGGGCCACGTTCCTTCTGGAGGTTCTAGGGGAGAATCTGTTCCTGGCCTCTTCCAGCTTCTAGAGGGTGCTCACATCCCTGGTCTTGTGACTTCACGTCATTCCGACCTCCGCTCCCATTGCCATCTCCCCTTCTCTGATTCTGACCCTCCCGCTTCCCTCTTAAATGGACCCTCGTGACTCCGTGGGGCCCCTGGGATCGTTGGGGAGAATCTCCCACCTCAAGGTCCTTAAGTTCATCACATCTGTAAAGTCCCCTTTACCATGTGAGGTCACATATTCACAGTGTTAAAGATGAAGATAGGACATTATAGGGGGGCTATTATTTGGTCTACTGCCCACCCCAGATTCTGAGCGGTCGCCTCTCTGACTCTTTTATGAAAGAGCTAGCACCTGGGCCAGGTGTCCTGAGAGCCCCAGCCCCAGCCTGTTGGTGGGGGGGCAGTTCTCAAATAAAGAGGCTTCTCCCCGTAACTGATTAGGGCTGGAGCCTCAGCGCCCTGGCTCAAGGTGGAGACACCTTCTTCTAGTGACTTCCAAGAAGAAGCACGTAGCCTGTACCAGATGAGATGAATTGCGGCAGGACAGGGCCAGTGCGTGACCACCTGGGGACCCTTTCCACCTGGGATGGCTCTCTGGGCACCTACTTCCTGGCCTGGCAGGACGGAATCAGCCACTCCCTGGGTTCTGGAAGTGGGCCATCTGGACATCCTTAGGGCCCAGCTCGAATGGGGGTTCCTGCTCTCCTGTCTGCACTCCAAAATCAGAGGATGCTGGGCCCCAGCCTCACCAGGGCCTTGGCTGGCCACCTCCAGCAGCTTTGTTTGAATAATCAGCTCTATTTTCATCACTGGGCATCAGACCACTTTGCACCTCACGAAGCTGCTGGGGCCTCTGTTTCCCAGAAACCGGCCTTTCAAACAGCGATTCTGAGCGCTAGGAAAGTCTGCCCACCCCCAGGGCTATCACTGGGCTCCAGTGATGTGTCCTCCTGCCGCCGTCAGCCAGCTCTTTTCGTCTGCTCGGAGGAGGGTCCCAGGCCTGCTCTGTCTCTGCGTCACCGATTCCAGGCACCGGGTCAGCTTGATAGATGATGAGCTCATGTGAATCTCGTAACAGCCCCGTGAAGGAGGTGTGACTGTTTTCTGAGAAGGAAGCAGAGGTTCAGAAAGTTGACCTAACTTGCCAGTTAGTGAGAGGTCGGGATCTGAATGGATTCATGCTTATAGCCAAGAGCCATCATTCCCCGACAAGCGTTCTTGGGCTGGAAGATGGGCAGCCCCAGGTCAGTCTCTGGCCTCACAACACAGAGAAGCTCCCGCCATTAGCTCCTTGGGACACTGAGATACCTAAACTCACTCCTGGGACGGGGGAGCCACACAGTGTGGTGGAACCAGAGCCAAGGGCATAGCACAGGGCCTGGAGCCTGACCTTGGGGAGGTGACGGGGACAGGGGAAGACCAAGGGAGGTAGAGAAAAGTAGCATATGGTTGACTTGGGGCCATGCTTCTTGTCCATGAAAGAAGCCAGCTCAACTGGTCCAGCCCAGACACTCCTTGTAGAAATCACTAGAAGAGAGTGTCTTGACCCACAGCCAGGAAGTGGAGGGCCCAGCTCTGAACTTCCTGCTCCAATCAGTTAAGTGGGGAGGGCCCTTGACTTGAGAGACCCATGACTGGCTGGGGTTCTCAGGCCCCACAGATTTCAGCCTGTGCTTGCTTGTCTCACCCACTCTCCTCCAGAGCCCCCTCTTTCTGGAAATGGCCAGAGATTGGGGCAAATAGCAGTGCTGGTGTTCTAGATACGGCTCCCAGAGGATGGGGAAGCTTCTCGAGGTGCAGAGAGCAGGAGCCCTGGGGGTGGGCTCAGGAAGCCCACGCATCCTACACCCTAGATAAATGGTCTGTATCTCCGTCCCTCTCCCGGAACTGTGGCCCTGATGCTGCCGAGTTTCCAGGGGGCTGTCCAACTCTGCACTGCAGGGAGCAGAACAAGCCCCCTGAACTTCCTGGAGCCAAGGATGGCTTTTCCAGCTCCGGAGAAAACCCGACCTGGGTCTCCCCACCCTCCCTTGGCCTCACCTTGGGCCCAAGGAGCGCGAGAATGGAGCATAGCAGCCCTCAAACCTCCCAGGTGCTGACACCGTGACACAGTGCAGACAGGCCTGGCCCGGAAGGAGGGCAAGAAGACTAGCTCCCCTTGGACTCACACAGGAGACCTGCCTGGTTCATAAGGGTTTCCATGTGGTTCCCTTTCCTTTTTGGCAATCAAAAAACAGGAGGCAAGAGTCAGGGCCTAACCCCCAAGGGAATGGCCAGGGGATATTTCACCTCCTGGATTATCTTTTTCATGACGCTGGTGACCCAGGCTCTTTGATGAAGGTTTAGCAGCTGCTGACAGAATGGACAGGACTAACACTCCTATATATAAAATAGATATAAAATAGATGACTAATAACGTACTGTAGAGCACGGGGAACTCTACTCAATACTCTGTAATGACCTATATGGGAAAAGAACCTAAAAAAGAGTGGATATATGTATACGTATAACTGATTCACTTTGCTGTGCAGCAGAAACTAACACAACATTGTAAATCAACTATACTCCAATAAAAATTCATTTTAAAAAAAGGGAACAAAAAACCAAACAGTACTAATGTTAAATTGCAGTAGCCTCAAAGCATGACCCTCAAAGGTAGCCACAGTTAATATTTTGGTAAAAATTCTTCCTTCCTAAAGAAAAGTACAAGTAAGTGTCCCCTTCAGAGGCCCAGGGAGCTTGCCCCCTTTCCAAGGGCCCAGGTTACTCCCCTGTGACTCTGATTTGTATTTGAAATCCTGCTGCCGAGTGCCTGCGTGTCTGGACAAGGAGCTTTCGTGCGGGGCATGGCCTGTGCCCTCACAGGGGTCCTGGAAAGAGGCAATGGCACACCCAGTTGACAGATGAGGTTGCTGGGGCCTAGCAACTTGCACCAGGTCAGTGAAAAAGTGGGAATTCAGATCTGAGACCAAATAGCTGATGGATGGATGGATGGATGGATGGATGGATGGATGGATGGAGAGAACTGTACCATACTTCAGCCTGCAGCACCGACAAGGTCTGAGAATATGTCCCAGTACCCTGCCCCTCCCCCCTGTGGAGTAGAAAGAGAACAGGGCTGTTCCCCACTGTGCTTGTAACTAGCAGGGAAGTCAGCTCACTACTCGAAGCCTCAGCTTCCTATCAGCTCACCGGGTCCTGCCCATCCCAGGGCTGGCATGGGCACAGAATGATGGAGCCGCACAAAGCCTTATGGAAGTCTTGCTAACTCTTGGGGGAAGGGGACCAGGGGAAGCACGAGCCAGCGTGGTGGAAGGTGTGGGGCAGGGGCAGGCGTGGACGGGCTTGCCCAAGGTGACTGTGACCTTGGACATGCCTCTGCCTGCTTCCCTGTGCTGGGTGGCTCTGCCTGACCCCTCCTCCCTCAGCTGCGTACACTGGGCTCCAGCAGCCCTTCCCTCCAACCCTTTGTGAGGGAATAAGGTAGAGAACACGTGGGATTCCAGACAGGATCATGACAGCTCATCCTGGCCTCACACCCACCCTGGCAGCACACTTAGTCCACACAGCACCCTTTGGAGCAGGTGTCATGACTGTCACCCCTGTTTTACAGATGAGGAACCTAGGGCTCAGAGCACGTGAGTCACTTACCTGACATCACACAGTGACGAGCTGGGATCGGAACCCTGCAACTGGGCCCAGAGTCTGTGTTCTCACTGCTCTGAGATCCTTCCTCTGTGCGAAGGTTAAAAACATTCACGTATGGGTGCCCCCAGCCTGGATGTAAAGCCCAGATCTGCTACTTATGAGCTACTGGCCTTGGATAAGGATCCTTAATTTCTGTATCCGTAAACTGGAGAAAACAGTGCCTTCACAGAGATGTTGTTAGATTGTTTAATGGAATGGCATAATGTGGAGCCCAGTGCACAGTAGGTGTTTGCTAAATGGCGGCTGTGATCAGGATGGGCCCCAGAGGCGAGGTGAACTCTCCTGGGCCAGGTGGGCTCAGCAGCGCCGCACGTGCTACCCACCGCCCACCTGTGGCCCGCAGAGAGATCCAGGCACGCGTCCCGAAGCACGTGCAGGGCCACCTTGGCCTCCCAAGCTGCAGCAACCCCTGCTCATCCTCCCCCCGCCCGTCACACATGGAACCAGAGCTTCAGGAAAGGAACCGAGGCTAATCATTTAAGGAGTAATTTGTTATTAGTGCAGCACTGATGCAATGAGCTGACCAAAGTGCGTTTCAGTGGATCATCATTAAATATTAAGCCTATGGATTCGGTGTGAAGTGGCACGCCGGTCGGTCCCCAGCAGCTAGGGCGTGCGCGTGTTTCCGAGATTTATGGAAGCCAAGCCCACTCCAGGGAGCCCTGTGGCCTCACGAATGTTACCAGCCAACAAGACCCAAGGTATCCGCCCCCCCCAGCAGCACTGGAGGCGTGTTATAGATGAGCATCTGAGGGTCGAGAAGTTAAGGGCATTGCCCAAGGCCACACAGATGGTGGGTGGCAAAACCAGGATTCAGATTTGGGTCTCTCTGACTCAAGTCTCTGGCACTTTGAAGCTGTGTACCAGGCACAAAGTAAGGACTCATTAAACGTGCATTACTATTTCCTCCCAAATGTAAGCTCTGTATCCATGAGAACAGAACATGTCTGTTGTTTTTGGGTTTTGGTTTTTTTTTAACTCACTAACCTATCTCCAGCAGAGTCTGTACTCTTAATATGCTCAAGAAGTATTAATACTTGGAAGGATGGAAGGATGGTATGAATGGAAAGAAGGAAGGGAGGGAGGGAGGGAGGGAGCTCTGATCAAAGTACCTAGCAAAGAATAGTGTGATACAAGGGAATCATCATTTTTCTCCCTTGATGCTACTGTGTGTCTTTCAAAGTCTCAAAGTCTTTATGTTCTTCCATCTCCCCATGCCTCACTCTCCTAATCTGTAAAATGGGATGAGTAATCATAGCACCTACCTCATAGGGTCTCTGGAAGGATTAAATGAACCTAAACATGCAGACGCACTCAGGGCAGCGCCAGGCAGAGTGAGCGTTCGATCAATGTCAGGCGTTGTCATCATCCCGCAAATCTGCACAGAGGCTCAGAGTTCCAGGGGCCCCGGCAGGGGAACCAAGGGCCCAGGAGGGAGACGAGCTCTCAAAGACCGGAAGCGGGCCTGGGAGGGGCGTGCCCAGGTCTCCAGGCCTGGGGGCTCTGAGGATAGGGGCCGACCTCTGGCTTGGTCTCAGGACACACACTCTGATGCTGGGCACCCTCTGCCTCCCTCTTTGTTCCTGAAAGTTCTAAGGCTGAGCTGTCTCCGAGAGCAAAGAGCTTCTTAGAATAGCATCGCAGAAAAAGCAAAGCAATTCCGTGCGATGCCTGCAGTCCACGAGACTTCAGGAACCCTGACGGGCTGCGTCCCCCTACGAGCCGATTGGCCGCCGCTGTTCCTCCTTTCCGAATGTCCATCCAGGGCAGTCATGGAAAGTTGGAGCTGGACATTAGCTTCAGGGAGGGTGGAAAGTTTTTTTTTTGAATCTACCTACAAGATGCCCCAAACTGCTGGCATTCTTGTAGCTTCAAACGATGCTAGTCTCTAGACGTCTGATGCCGTGAAGAAAACGAAAGCAATAGGAGGGAGGGAGGGAGGGAGGGAGGGTGAAATGAGTGGAGGAAAAGGGGCCAGGTGACACCGGAAGTAGCGGCTCAGGGACCATCACCGATGTGCTGGGGTGGCCACTGGTGGGGAAGCCACGCGAACCCTAGGCTGAATCCTAAGGGGCCTCCCTCTGGCTCCACGGAGGGGCAGCAAGGGCAGCCCCCTCCTCCCGGTGCGGCTTCGGGTCTTGGTGGAGACCCTCTTGACCACCAGTGCCCCCCGAACAAGATTGCCCATCTTCTCAGCTTCTTTCCCAATCCTAAGCAGTCAGCGAGGCTTACCAGTCGGGTATGGAAAACCGCCAATCAGCGTAGGGCTTAGCAGCCCCCGTATTCTCCCGGAGCCCCTGCAGGTGCCACCCTCTTCCCCACCAGCCCAGCACGGACTGGATAGGCGGGGCGCATTCACTCACCGGGGGATGGATGAGGATGGATGGCCTGGAGAAGGAAGGACAGAATGATGGAAGGAGGAAGTAGCCGGCGGGGCGGCGGTGCTGAGAGGGTGAAGCCGACCCAGGACCCCCTGAGTGCTTGGGAGGGGCAGCTGTTTGGGAAAGGGGGTGTTTGCCTGGAGCTCCAGGGGCTGGGCTCGGATGGGAGGTGGAGGAGGAATGGTACCCTGGCCACGGCTGAGCTCTGAACCGAAGCAGAACAGCAAAGGCAGAGGGAGATGAACAGCCGGCTTTACTCCTGATGGAGCTGTTGTGCCCAGGGGTGGGGGACAGCAGTAGGCTTCCGACCCAGGCCCCCCAGAATCAGCGGAGGACTTCCCTGGGCTGCCCCGGGTCCATCCAAGGCCTTCCTCCGGGTAGGCCCCTCACCAGGCTCCACACAGGGTGGAGGGCAGGGCAGCTGTGCCCTCTGCAGTGGAGGGCGGGCAGGGGGCACCTGCGTGCACCTGCACGGCCCTCCCACTCTGGGGTTGGGGGACTCCTTCCTGAGCTGTGAGCGAGCAGGAGACCTGGAGGGGGGTGAGGGTCCCTGTCCTTGCCTATAGCTTCCTCCTCAAGGAAGGAAGCACCGGGAGAGGGGCCAGGGCCCTCCAAAGACAGGAACAGCGCGACCCCAGCCTTTTCCCTGTTGGTGAGGCCGGGGGCGGGGGGGCGTGTGAAGCGATGGGGGTTCCACCTCGGGCTCCTGGACTTTTCCAAGAGGCTGAGGAGTTGGGAAACGTTCAGGCCGACCTCTGCCTGAAGCCAGGGGAGAGGCCTTTCCAGAGGCCGAGGGGCCAGGCCTCCCAGAGCTGGGCCTTGAGCCTGTGCTCACCCCAGCCCCACACCCTCGCCTCCCCCCTCCCTCGCTTACTGGGCTCCTGTCAGAGCCCCCCCGGGACCCCTGAGCCTCACAGAGGCCCCAAGGACCCCTCCCCACCATCCACCACCCCACGCCCCTCCTGCCCGCAGCCTCCTATCTGCCAGTACAAAGCCATACGTCTTGGTGTGTGACAAATCAGTTTTTAATTGCCTCAAGGAAGAAATCCATTAGTCTTTCCTTTACGTGATACTCATCATAACATTCGGCCAAGCCCGAGCTGGCCGGGGGCCGCGGGGCTATTTTTAGTTTGTACCAACAACCTGCTCCAAACATTTCTTTTCGACAGAGAGGAATTAAATCTTCCCTGACACCCCGATACCTTCTCTGCCCACATCAGGCGAGCTTGCTACAGACCCTGGAGGGGGAGGCCGCCCAGGAAGAGAAGCAGCTTAAAACGGTGTATTAATTGTCCAAATAAATTTGTGTCACGTTTCACACAGAATCCATTTCCCCCAAACCAGTTTTAGGCACCAGCTTCCTAAGCAGCTCGGCCCACCTCGGGCACGGCCCCGTGTGGTGCCCTGGCTACTCCCCACCCCCTCCTCGCCCCCCACCTGGCCCCAGGGGCACCCGCAGCCCCTCCCGACGCAGACGCACGCTGTCCGGCCCCTCGGGCAGCATCGGGCTTGGCCGGTCACAGCAGAGGGGAGCAGAGTTCCCAGTGGGGCCCCCTCCCTGAGACCCCGAAATGCCACAGGTGGCTGAGCTGGGGCCTCGGGGGCCCTGTCTGGGGCTCCAGCAGTTCTCAGCTTTAGAGAGGAGTCAGCAGAATGCATTACTTATGGCCCGTCCTGGGGGCTGCCTGGGGGACACGTAAAACAGACTTGCCTTTGCCCATTACAAACAATGGGAAAGATGAGGAAAGAAAGTGAGAGACACAGAGAGGGGAAGGGAGGGAGGGAGGGAATAAAAAAAACAGAGGGGAGGGGGCGAGAAAGGAAATTCTACCCCAGAAGGGGAGTCAAGTGACAGGGTGGTGGCTGGGACCACAGGCCTGTCCCCTGCTCAGGCCAATCACCCCGAGGCCTTCGAGACACCAAAGCTGCCAGACCACACGAGGGCCAGGGCAAGGCTGGGTCTGAATTCAGGGGGAGCTCCCTGACTTTCAGTGAATGGATGAAAGGATGATTGGGGTGACACTGGGCTCAAACTGGCCGCCGTGTGTCTTCTGATGCCAGCCAGCCCGGCAGGGCGCCAGCCCCTCTAAGGCCTGGGGTCACAGGGAGCGTGCCCCCTCCTCTACTGCAGCTTCGTGACAGCGGGGTGATTTTTATGTCGGGGCTCAGAGGGGGTCTGGGGGTGGCTCGGCCACCCTTGAGAGGCGGGCAGCACTGCTTTCTGGGGGGCAGGACCGGAAATGAGCGTCCTTTGGCAAACTCTCCTAGGGATGTGTTGATGCAAACCAACGTGGGCCTGACCGGAGACAGTGCCTGGGGAAGCTGACCCTGCAGCTTAGACGGACCGTCACCTCCGGCGGCCCTCAGCCCAGGACATGACACCCCCCCGGCACTGGTTCTCTGAGACCCCGGGGCATCATTCAAACAGGCGCCACCCCGCAGGAACCCCGGGCGCTGCCTGGAGACATGGAAACGCCACGTCTCGGCAGGACCAGCTCTCACCTGCTCTGGTCCTTTTTCTCATCAGAACCGAAAGCGCCACACACTTATTTCTGCCCAGTCAGCTCGAGGGTCCCGAGATTACCCTCCACCTGTTGTTAATAACCTTCACTGTAAATCCTCTATTTATAGACTTGGCTGGTGTTAAACTAAACGCCCACGAAGGCAGAGGTGGGCTGAGCGTCCCTGGCGGCGCTCGGGTGCCAGCCCCCAGCGACTACATCTGTCTATTCAGTGACTCCTCCCCGGGGAGTCCGGCTCTCTGGGGACAGATCGTTGGAGAGTCTCATGCAAAATAAATTGCACTGTGTTTTCATTTAAAAAAAGAACTGCCTCTGACTCAGCACTTTGCAGGAAGTGGGGGAGGGGCTTTCCAGGAAAATCCAAGGACCGGTAGGAGGCGTCAAGGCCCCGGAGTTGTGGCTCTGACGCCCGACGTTCCCTGGCTCTGGCCTTGTCTCCGGCTGGGCTTCCTCCTCCGCTTTCTAGTTCAGCCTCCGTCAGAGGCCATCAGGCTCCTGAGAGAGGCAGCTGGAGATGGCAGAATCAGGATCTGCTCTCACCCAGGCTGGGCAGGCCTGGAGAGGGGCTCTGGCCCGGCATTCTGGGATGACAGGGAGGCTGAGGTTGGGGAGGCCTGGGGCGCAGGCTCCTGGTCCCCCAGCCACGTGTGTGAAGGGGTCTCCATGGGCCACCAGGACAGATGTGGGGCGACATGTGGGGTGTATCTCGGGGGGGGTGCTCACAGCAGGTGTGGGTTTCTGGGCATCAGCCACAGGGCTCTTTCTAAACGCCAGGTCTGCCCCAGGCCTTCGACCCCCAGGTGCTGCCCCTCGGCCTGCAGCTTGAAGCCCTAATTCCCTAAAGGTCCCCTGAGCTACTCCCAGGGGCCCCAGCAAGTCAGAATCTTACTCACCCCAAGCCTCGGCCCCTCATGCTCTCCTCACTCCCCTCCACCCCCGCCTGCTGAGTTCCTCATCTCAGACACCACCTTCTCCAGGGAGCCTCCCTGGACCACATCTGGGCCTCGGCCCCTGACCTCCCTCCCTGCGGGCTCACAGCTTGGGCAGAGGGTCCTCGTCCAGCAGGGTGACAGTTGCTTAGCAGATGCCTGGGAGCACGTGGGAGTGGGGGTGACATACACCAGCAGCTGCCGGCTGCAGTGGTCACCTCCCCTCCCTCAGCTGACAAACGCGGCATCCAGAGCGCGGAGGCGTATGGCCTAACCTGGAGGGATGCATCGCCCACGGTTTATGGGGCGGAGCGTGATTTAACGGAGGGGGCCGCTGGGGCTGTCTTTGAGAGGACACTCTTCCTGTGACCCTTTGCCCATCGGGCAGCAGGCTGGAGCCAGCAGTGCCCCCCACCCTGTGGAAGGATGCTTTGAACCCTAACCCCTCAGCCTCAGCTACCTCAGAGAGTAGCCAGCAGACACATGGAGCCCCTCTGGCTTCCGAGGGGCCGGACGTGGTCAGAGGGACCCCTCCGTGGCAGCAAGCACACAGCCCTGGCAGCAGGAGCCCCAGCAGCCCTTTCTCTAAAGGCATCTCTGCAGGCAGGGCAGCTTCCACCAGCTGGAATGGGTCAGGGGCGGGGCCTCAGGGGCCAAAGGATGGAAGTCTGGATGGAGGCAGGACTGGGTCACGGCCGGGGCTGCTGGCCTCCAGCCTGGTCTTCCAGGAGGGCCCTCTCTCTGCTCAAGGGCAGAAGGACGCAGGAGCTAGAGCAGTATTTTCCTGGACGCATCTCAGCCTGTCCCCATGATGAATCTCTTCCCTTAAAACGCATTTAAATCCTTTGGTCCCTGACAAATAGACATACTCTTCAGCCCCTTGAAAGAAATGAGATTTTAATTTGAGATGATTTTATTCAGCAAATACCCCCAAACCATGTACTTTTCAAAGGGAAACTCCAGGTTCAGTGGCGCCTTTGGGGAATTGAAGAGAGACTTTTTTTTTCCCTCTCTTTTTTTCCTCCTGCTCAAACTGAGAAGGGGAAACCTCTTCCTCTCAGAAGAATCTTCTTCTATTTTCTTCTATTGTAGAAAGAAATCCTTCCTCCATTTGGGATCTCACTGCTCTGTTTCTTTCTCCCACTCTTTCAGTGGATTCCTGCCTAATAAGTGTATTTTGATCAGAGGTCTGTTCCCCATGAAGCTAATGAGGTGTGAGCTTCAGGGTTCCTCATTTGGACACGCAGAAGCGTGCTGCTAATTGTCAACAATCGGCTCTCTGCAGGGAAAAGCCTAATTCGTGTCATTTACCAATTCCCATGGTGTAAATACTCCCACCGTGGCCCATTTCAAGGTACCAACTTGAAGTCACTAAAAGCAGAGTTGGGGAGAAATCCATGTCATCGGCTCCCGTGCGTCTGTACCAGCTGACACCAGCACACCACAGTTGCAGGTCCTCTCCAGGACCCCGATTTTGTATTCTACGTTATGTGTTCTTTTTCTCAACAAATACGCCTCAAGTTGTATAAACCTCACACCCCAACAAACTGAGTCTGTCCCTGATTATCATGTAGGGGGTGGTTTCTGGAAGAGGTAACGTGTGAGACCCCTGGTTCCCCAGTGATGGCCCTACACCAGGCTGGGCTCAGACCAGGCAGCGTGAAGCTGTCGGTGCAAAGGATCCCCAACTTTCTACTCTACTTGGGGAGGATGGGGTTCCCAGGGCTCTCGTTCTTTGAACCTCCTCCAAACATACCAAGCTCTGAACGGCTACCACTTCCTAGCAAGTCCCAGTCAGAGACGTCTGAATCCTGGGTCCCAGCCTGCCTTAGACCCCCGCCTCCCTGCCTTTGCTCAGAGCTTGTCGTGGAGATCATGGCCTCCTAATCCACAGAGCCCGCCCCTGCCCAGGCCGGGGTCACAAGCACGGAGACCCCAGGCCTTTCAACGTGTTTGGCTGACACGGTGTTTTATAAAGACTTGAGCCAATGTAACAATATCTGTAAATTTCACACAAAAAAACTCAGATTTCCGACTTTTGTTGAAAAATCCGAAGACCTAGCCTCATTGGCCTAAATCCCTTCCTGGCAGCAACAAGCCGGAGTTGCTGAATTACCACGGCTCCCAGGGTGGGATTCGGATCATCAGCTCCCCGGGCCACACCTCTCAGTGCTGTCTCCCCAGCAGGGGGCCAGGGAGCAATTGTCATTTCTCATGGTGCCTGCACTGTGGCTTTTCTTGGAGAAATATTTCCGCTACCCAGGTCTCTTTCAAAAGTGGGGAATGAAAGATAGAGCAAGCAGGCCATGTGTTTCAAGAGAAATGTGCACAGCTTTTTTCTTTTTGTGGGAGTGAAGGATGCTCCTCGTGGGGCCGTTGCACTGCGCCATTCGCAGGGACACGTCCGCATCGCAGCTTGTGGGGATGGCGCCTCCTGTAGTTGAGCCCTCCTCAATCTACACAGCCTGACTCCTGGGTGCTTACTGTGCAAGCTGGAACAGTGTCAAAATTATTCTGCATACGATGCCATGGTTCTCGCTCATCTGTCTGCATGGCTGAGCAGACCCTCCAAGGCCTCGTGGAAATTCTAGCAAGGCACGACGAGGGCAGAGTCCAGCGACCAATAGCCCCAGTGTGGCAGATTCCTGCACAGGCAACATGAGAAAGTCTGAGGAATACTAGAAGGCGGGCAGAAGGTTGAGCTTGATGCCAAGATTCCAGGCAGGGAACCAAACAGCCCCCTCTGCTGGGCACAGCCTTCCTATCGCATGGGCTGCCTCGTGACCTTCTGTGCCTCCTACACAACCCAGCTAGCATGCTGCCTCCTCTGGGGAGCTTTGCCTTCCAGAGAGGTAGCCTTCTCTGGGTTCCCTCTGTACGTTCCCAGTAAACATTGCACACATCATTCAAGGCACTGTGATTCTGTTAATGTGATCTGACTCACTGTGTGTTTCATGTGCCCCAAGTGCCTAGGACAGTACATGGTACATTGTTGGGACTGAATGAATAATTGTTAATTAAATTAATAGATGGATGAGTGGATGGATGAATGGGTGAGTGAATGGATGGATGGATGGATGGATGGATGGGTGGATGGATGGATGGATGGATGGATGGGTGGGTGGATGGATGAGTGAGTGGATGGATGGATAGGTGGACAGATGGATAAATGGATGGGTAGATGGATAGATGGATGGATAGATAAATGGATGGTTAGATGGACAATGGATGGAGGACATATAGGAATCCCAGCCCTGGAGTCTCAGGCTGGGGCCAACATTAGAACTGGAAGGCAGGCAAAGCTTAGTTGGGGTGAGTTCATTTTCGGACCCAGATTTCACCATAAGAGCAAGACTAACTCCTAGTCTTGCCACTAAACCTCTAAGCTCCTGACTGAGGGTCTCTTGTTTCCACCACCCGACCCGCCCAAATCTGCGGCCCCAGCTGGAGGGAGCAGCAGCTGGAAGGGGCCCAGTCCTACTTCCCAAGCATCTGCTCTGCTCCCTGGTCCCCTGACTGTGAGTTCAGTAGACTTCCACTTCTCAGGGGCATGTGTAATTGATGCAGGAAATACTGTGCGTCTTTGCAGGACAGCTGGACTAGCCCCCTCTCTCCTGCCTCTGTTTCTCACGGGCACCAACCTGGACACAGGGGCCTAATCGCTGGCCCTGCCTAGTGTGTGGGTGGACACCACGGACCAGTTGAGGATGAAAAATGCAGTAAGTTAAAGGCTTCTGAGGGATAGTTAGTTAAACAGTCAAAAAAACTATTGCTAAGAACCAAACACTAAATGAAACTCTGGTCCTTGATTAATTGACGAAACCATAGAGGCTTTGACCTACCTCTCTAAAGTTTAATGAATTAGTTGATTAGTTGCATTAAGTTGCTTCGCCACCACGAGGAGGGAGCAGGTCATTGGTCTTTGGCTAATGACATGCCCTAGTGGGTTGCTTCCAACTGCCCTGGCGCGTCGACCTGGAGAGCCGCGGGGTGTGGGGTCCCCCCACAAAATGGTTCTCATCCAGAAAGGACGCCGGGCTGTGCTGAAGGACAAGGTGACCTTCCTTGCTGCCAGCCATATGTGGCCCAGATTTTCTGCTTTTCTTTCTTCTCCTGGGCTTTGTCTCTTCTTTCTCTCACTTTCCTCCCCCCACCCCCTTTCTTGCTCCTTCCTTCCACATCTTCACATCATGATAGTTTGGAATTTACTTTCTGACCCTTGGCCTCACCACATGGGCAAGCCCCCTGCCCGCTACTCCGCAGCTCTGAGAAGGGAGCACAGGAAAGGAATACCTCTAGATAGATCTCATCGACGCTGACTGGGCTTGGAGGAGAGAGCCACCACCTTTGTCATAGTTATTGATGTGAGCTGGATTTGCTGAGTTAGAGAGCGGGAGAGAGGTTGGTAGGATGGGCACCAAACTTGATTTGGTCAATAAAGCAAATTGGTTTACGTGCAAATAAAGCAGCCTTCGCAAGTGTATTCGAAGAACAACGTACTTGCTGTCCAAGGTGCAAAGAATATAAATCCCTTCTTGCTTGAAATACAATGTGGTATTGATTACTTGGAACCTGCCATAGCTTTTGAAGTTATAGTTTATTAAAGGGAAATAATGTTGAACAAATATCTTCCCCGGTACGCAGTACTGAAGCACACGGGAGTCACCTGGGAGGGGCGTGTGGTCACGTGCTTGCCCCTCCAGGCTCTGCGTGCAGGTACGCCCACCTGGGGTCCTGCTCTGCTCTGGGTCTTCCTGGACCCCAAGCAGAGGTTCGTGGAAGACCTGGGAATGCTTTTTAGTTCACTCCTTTGCCTCTCCAATGAGATGATAAGCTCATGCTTCTTCTGTGTCCCTCCAGAACCAAGCATCTCGCGTGGACAGAGGTGTCCCATAGCTATTGGCTAAATGTGAATGAATGGACTTTTATTACTTTACTTTTGTCTGTATTAAAAATTTTTAATTACAAAGGAAACAGGCTCATGATAACAAACGAGTACATTATTTTAAAATATTTTAAATATTTTTCTAATTACAAAAGTTAGATATGCTCAGGGTAGAACATTTACAAGAGGTGGAAAAGTATGAAAAAGATAATAAAAATCGCCTATAAATCGCCTATAATCCCATCACCCAGAGAGAACCCCTGCTTACATATTGGTATATTTCCTGCCAGTCTTTTTGCTATACTTGCATGTATGAAAATATTTTTACAAAGTTGGTAATGTGATATATACGCAGGTTAACGTTTTGTATTTTTTTCACTTGCCGTCATATCAACAGCATTTTCACTTGTTGTTCAATAGTCTTCAAACAACAGTTTTTAATGGCTGCATAATTTTCCTTTTTATGGATATACTGTAATTTATTTAGTCATTCTCTGTTGTTGGACATTTATTCTGCTGTCAGTGTTCAGCATTAGAAATAATACTCTGGTAAACATAATTATTCATAAATCTTTCATCTCATCTCTGAGTATTACGAAAGATCAAGTTCTTAAAGCAGAAGCCAGTGTAGAATGTTACTGCAGAAGCCAATTCAGGTTCGTGACCTATACAGTCATGTGGGGCCAGTGCTTGGTTTAAGGCTCTGCTGTCACATCCTTAAAATTCTTAATAATTTTTTACCAAGGGACCCCATGTTTTCATTTTGCACTGGGCCCCACAAATTAGGTAGCCAGTCCTGGTTATGGAACATCCTTCCCTACTGACATGGAAGAGCCAGGGCCACCTCCAGCTGTTTCATTCCTGGGAAATCATGGCCAACTCAGCTGAGACTGAGAATTGCTATACAAAGAGAACTTCCCACAGAGCTGAAGTTTACCTTTCAAATCCCAAAATGTACATACTATTAGCGTCATCTGTGTTTCATTTTAGCTTGCTTTTTATTGGAACCATAATTTGCTAATGCAGTAATTTGTGTTTGGGGAATTTCTAAATTGTCCTTTTTAAAAATTTTTTTGAAAAAATCACCAGCTAATTAAAAAGTTGTAAGTACAGTGGAAAGAAACTTTTTCTGAACTGTTTGAAAGTCACTGACCTAATGCCCCATCACCCTGGAATACTTTTGTATGTGTTTCTTTCAAACAAGAACATTCTCCTACATAACCATCGCAGAACTCTCAAAATCAGGGACTTCCCTGGTGGTCTAGTGGTTAAGACTTCACCTCCCAATGCACCGGGTGCAGGTTCGATCCCTGGTCAGAGAGCTAAGATCCCACATGCCTCGCAGTTAAAAAACCGAAACATAGAAGCAATATTATGACAAATTCAATAAAGACTTTAAAAATCGTCCACATAAAAAAAAATCTTAAAAAAAAAACCTGTCAAAATCAGGCAACTAACATTGCTACATCACTACCACCTAATCCTCAATAAGTTTTACCAATTGTCCCAATAATAGCATCACATGTCACATTTAGTGGTAGGTCCTTCAGTCTGGAGCAGTTCTTCATTCTGTCCTTCTGTGATCCTGCCACTTTTGATACGTACAGACCAGTTATTTTGTAGACTTCTCTCAGTTTGGGTTTGTCTGATGTTTTCTCGTGATTAGATTCAGGTTGCACATCTTTGGCAGGAATCTCACAGAAAGGATGCTGAGATCTGTCAGGCGGTACAGAATTTCAGTTCTGGTGATGTTCAGTCAGATCACTTGATTAAGGTAGTTCCTGCAAGGATTCGCCACTGTAAGGTTACTCTTGTTCCCGTTGTAGCTAATAAGTATTTTGTGGGGAAATACGTTAAGACTATGTAACTATACTCTACCTCCTCAAACGTTCAGAGTATTCACTTATTTATACATAACTTTATGAACTCATAATTTCATTATTCCACGGGTTGTAATCCATTGCTATCATTATTTATTTTGATGCCCAAATGGTCTCAGATTTGCTTGGTGAGTACCCATTCAAGCTGGCTTCTGTGTCATTTCATGTAAGGCCATCATTCTTTTTTTTTTAATTGAAATATAGTTGATGTACAACATCCTATAAGTTAAGACCATCATTCTTTGAACGCCTCCTTGCTTACTGAACAAGATGTTCCAGGCACATCTTGTACTTTCCTGGAATCAGCAATCAGTCCAAAGAAGCTTGGTTCCTCTTAGTGGAAGGCGGTATTTAGAAGCCAAGATCTGGGTGTGAGTGTATCCATTGTTATTGGGATGTCACTGCTCCCAGGCCCTCTCAGTGGATAGCGCTGGGAAATATACATATCATATATACGTGTGTTTGTGTGTCTGGATGCATAGATATAGATATAGATGTAGATACACATTTATATCTTATTTCTACATAGAGAGGTAGATATGTTGAAAACCATTAGCTTACTCCAATATAGCCAATGCCAATACACCTCCAGGGAATTCATTCTTGCTTTGCCCCTTTCCATATTTGTAACTATCTTCTTCAATAGTAGAAAACTGTCTCCTATTATCCCTAAGTATGATTACACATTTGATCGATCTCCCTGTATGTAACGAATCTCACACCTCTGCCACCATCCCCTCCCCCATGTAGATACCTTCCTCACCCATCAATATGCCCTTCATGCTGTTGCGAGAAGGATTCTGAAACTCACAGGAACGTCTCCAGGCTCAGAGGAAAGAGTGATGTGACTGATTAGCAGTGCCTGCCGTGGACAGCGGAACAGGAAGTGTGGGACAACCTTCCATGCATAAGCCACCCCTGAGTTAGGATAATCAAGAGAAGCGCCCATATTGATCAGGTGGCCATACAATTTTGAGAGGAAAATAATAATTAACAATTACGGTTAATAGCAATTGATAATTACACTGGGACAGCAGGCATTAGCCAGGTCATCCGGTCATCCTGTGTGTTGGCTGCTGGGAAAGCACCGTCCTGGGTCTGCTCTAGTGATCTTTGACCTTCTTTGTCAGGGTCACACTTACAGCTCTATAGGTCCCACTATGGCCCCATCACCAGTTTCTTTCTGGCTTGCTGCCCCCCTTGTGTAGACTGGGAAAGTCCCTACAAGGCTTGCTAAGAGTCAAGGTGACCATGCCTGGATATGGCTTCTGCTCAGGACTCACAGCGCTCTTTTTTATTTCCTTCTGAGTTCCTGGATGGTAGCAGAAAGCTGACGGTATGTGACCATCTCCTGCCACCAGAGAGCCCTCGTGACTACCAGCTTCATCCTAATTCCCCAGACTGGTGTCCACCAAACCTGAGCACTACACGTGGTGGTCAGCAAATGCATCAGAAACGGGAGGTTATCCTATGGATTACATTTTCTCTCTGATGCCCCGAGATTTTCCAAGAGTCCAGGTGCGGAAAGTGTGCTTTGAGCAGGGAGCAGTTGTGAGATCGCCCAGCTTGATATTAAATTTGTTCATCCTACAAATATTCGCTGGGGGTCTACTATCAGTTAGATAATTCCCAGAGTGACATTTGAGGTTCATAAGTGGCTAAACCAAAAATCCCTTCTGGCTGGGAGAGACAAACAGAAAACAAAACGTAAGTAATTCTAGCGTGTCAGGAAATGAGGAACGCTTTGGGGAGAAGCGGCGGCTCAGGCTAAGGTGAAGGTGGGGTGGGCGAGTTTCATTTTTCATGAACTAGAGATGGCCTCCTGCATGCCAGGCACCCCTCCAGGCCCTGTTGGCTTGGGGAACGGACTGCACCATCTTGAGGGAGACAGACAAGAACATGAGAGACACAGAGTTTGGAAGAGCAGGAGTTTCTTGTAGCTGGAGGATTCTCAGCGGAACCTGAAGGAGGGGAGGAGAGCGTGGGAAGCAGGGAGAGAATCAGGAGGAGACAATGCTGGGCAGTGAAGAGCAGGAGATTCCAGAGGGGCCGAGGTGAGGCTGAGGCTGCCCAGACCTGGGGAGGAGAACTTAGCCGACCCGTGACTTCAGGTTCAAAAACCTTTGAATCCACAGATCCAGAGAGTGGTAGGAAGAGAAGCCCAATGCAGAGGGTTAATGGGGGAGAGTGTTA
Organism: Leucopleurus acutus; assembly: GCF_964270905.1. Lineage (NCBI taxonomy): Eukaryota > Metazoa > Chordata > Mammalia > Artiodactyla > Delphinidae > Leucopleurus > Leucopleurus acutus. The sequence goes on along the minus strand of NC_139143.1, from coordinate 188,065,420 downwards.
GTGCAGACACTTCTCAGGAGACCCAGGGCTGTGAGAAGCAGAGGAGGTGGCTCCGGACTCCCAGTGAGGGAGGTTTAGCCCGGGATCCTGATTCGTTCTTTTCACCTTCAGACCATTGCCCTGCCCTAGAGCACACAGTGCCTCCCTCCTGGCCCCCCCCACCTGGCCCCTCCCACCTGACCCCTTCCAGCTGAACCCTCCCAGCTGAACCCTCCCACCTGGCCTCTCCCACCTAACCCTTCCCACCTGGTCCCATCCCAGCTGCCCCCTCACCTGGCCCCTCCCACCTGGCCCCCTCCCAGCTGCCCCCCCCCCAACCTGGCCTCTCCCACCTCACCCCTCTCACCTGGCCCTTCCCACCTGCCCTCCCCACCTGGCCCCCTCCCACCTGGCCTGTCCCACATTGTCCCTTCCCACATGATCCCCTCCCCTCTGGCCCTCTCCCTCCCAGGACCAGAAACAAAACTGTTGGCTCAACCAGGAGGAGCCTTCCTCTTCCTGCCCCCTCCCCATAAGGAATCTCTGTTGGCTTCCTTCAGGGGGTTTCTGGAGGAAAGCAAATGTCCTCCCACTAAAGCAGCCACAGGGCAAAGCACCCCCAGCTCATTTCAGTGATTGTTGTCCAGTTACAGATGGGAACAGAGGCAAGGATGGTGCCCAGTGTTTCACTGAAAGTTCTGGGGAAGAGTAGGGTTGACCTGGAAAGGCCGGTCATGACTTTCACCCTCCCGGAGGGAAACATCCAGGTACAATCAGTCACTGGCTCACACTGGTCCTTCCCCTTCTGTCTACCCAGGCCGTCCTGGGTCTCCCTCACCTGCCCTACCAGAAGAGGTGAAAGTTTGGAAAGGGGAAGAGGTGGTCACCACATTCCGAGGCCAAGCTGGGCTCTGGAAGCTGGACAGAGGCTGCAGGGTGTGCACACGTGTGTGAATGGGTGTTCGTGGGGGGCAGGGAAGGGGACACCCACCTCTTTCCCAGACTCCCAGACCCTTGTTCACTCCCTCCCTTTGCAACAGGATATGCAGGAAGTTTCATCAAGCATCCCTCCCTTTACCTGTTGGGTCAGACCCTCAGCCCAGGCTCCAGCAGCCCCTCCCCTACTTGGAGGACTGGCTCAGGAAACCTCCTGACACCCAGAGAGGGGTTTAAAGCAGCCTGACTCCCCATGTCTTGCCTGGCACTGGGCCCCTGCTGCCAGAACGGCTCCGAGATCTCTGATTCCAGCTGGCTGGTCCCTTCTCAGGGGGCAGAGACCACATCCCAGGCTCCCCTGTAGGCCTGATGGGCTGGCACAGAGCCAAGCACAGGAAAACCCTGAGGAGGGAGAGTGACGTGGGCCTGGGACCCTGGTGTAGACCGGGTCAGACGCCAGGCTGCGCCCTTTTCAAACCCTCTCATTTAATCCTCACTAAAATCCCAGAAGCTGGCACGTATATTCCTGTTCTGTACGTGAGGGAAGAGAAGCTCAGAGAGGTTTAGTGACTTGCCAGACGTCACCCAGCCAAGAGATGGTGGAACTGGGATTCAAACCCTGACCCCAGTGAATGCCAGCCTCCTTCAATGGCACAGAGGGATGGACCTAACTCTTAGCACATAGCCTTCCCAAGGTCATCACAGTCCCCTCTGTGTCCCTAGCCTAGCTCTGGAGTCCAGGGAGCATGAGGCAGCATCTCTGGACCCCTGCACCCCAGGACAGGACCCCTTACCCCTGACTTCACTCAGCCTTCTGCAGAGCCCTGGGCAAGGGTCAAGCAAGGGATGTTCCGTGTCTCCGTCCTCCCAGGAGCCACATGTAGTCTTGTCCACTTGGAACAGTGGATGTGCCAGTCCTGGCCAGAACTGGGGAGTGAAATGGCCTTTGATGGACCATCCTGTGTGCGCCCAACACCCAGGGAGGGACAGCAGCAGAGCCCAGGCCAGGAGGAGCAGAGGTGGGAGGAGGTCCAGGAGATGTCCCACCTGGCCTTCCTGGCCCGGCCGCTCCAAGCCCCCCCTGCCCCGTCCACCCAGGGTGGCCACCCATGCAAGCCTAGCAGGTTCTCATCTAACAGAAAGCCGGTGAGCTCTGCCCTCCGTGTGCTCCAGAGTGACCTCCACGGAGGCGAAGAGGGGCCAGGAGGTAACAGTCCACTGAATGCAGAGGCAGCTCGAGGGCCTCTGGGCCTTTGGGCGTCCGCAGTAGGCAAGGAAGAAGTCTCAGTGGCAAACCCGCCTCTCCCAGGCTGTGAGGACACAGGCCTAACTGGGCTGGAAGGGGGATCCCCACAGTCTGGCTGGCTTTCAGAGAGACTGAGCTCTGATCCAGGACGGGGCCCAGCTTGCAGGAAGTATCTCAAATGAACGAACGGATGAACGAGTGAGTGGATGAGTGATCCAGGGTCCCTGGCGGATGAGGAGGGCCTGCTGGCAGTGGGGGACAGACGTGATGAAGCCAGCCCTTCGGAGGAAGCAGAGCATCTCTTCACAGCAGCTGACAAACGCTTCCCGAGAGCTGCTGTGTGCCAGGCCGGCTATCCCCAGAAAGAGAGGCAGAGCTCGTGCTGGTCTCTGTTTGCCACCCTCTTACCCTCTCTGGTTCTCCCCGACGCTACACAGAGCCTGGTGCACAGCAGTCTCTCCACAAATCTCCTGGAGGTCCATGTGGGTGTGCTCTAAGAGATGGGACTTCCCTGTGGTCCAGTGGTTAAGACTGCGCTCCCAATGCAGGGGGCCCAGGTTCGATCCCTGGTCAGGGATCCCACTAGATCCCACATGCCACAACTAAGAGCCCGCACGTGGCTACAAAGATCCCACATGCCGCAACTACGACCCAGTGCGACCAAATAAATAAATAAATATTTAAAAAAAAAAAGAAGAAGAAGAAAGAGAAACTTCTTCCCTTGTTTAAGCCCCCGGAAAGTGAAAGGCCTCTTCCCAGAAGACTCCAGGCAAAGTGCCAGGACCCCGTCAGGGAGCCCCAAGGAGAGATGCTCACCTGTAGTCCAGAGCTGGGAGTGGGATTTGGAGAGACGAGGGCACTGTTGTGGCCACGGGTGAGAGCCGGGTCTGAACCAGTGCCGAGGCAGGGCTGAAGCCAGATGTGACTGTGGACCCGTGAGAGCCCCGAGACCAGCACAAGTCTCCCCACCCCCATCCCAGGGAGCGTGTGCTCAGGCGCCCCCCCAGGCACACAGCCGTGGGTTCCGTACACCAGCACCCTGGTGTGTGCCATCGTCGGCACTGCAGGGAGGAGGGAAAGAGGGAAACGAACGTGGGACACACCCCGGGGCTGGGAGCCAGAAGTTAGCCCAGTAGAAGGAAGGGCCAGGGCCCTTGGCTGGTTCATTTCATCCCACAGAAGGAGGCTACGCCACCCTTGCTGGCTCGGGGCTCAGGAATCCCTCAGAAGGATGTACCCTCCTTCCATCCACCCGCATCGCTCACTCTTTCAGCCAGTGATGTGACAGCCATTTGTGGAGACCTATTACGTGCCGGACACTGTTCTAGGTGCTGATAATACAGCTGTGAGCGGGACAGACCTGCCTGCCGTCAGGGAGCTTCTAGTCTTTAGAAGTGAGAGGATGCCGTGAAGAAGAAACACAGAGCCCAACAGTTCCTTCAAGCGGCTCTCAGCCCCACATTCCAGGTGCCACCTACAGGAATGCTCTGGAAGGTGACATGACTCTTCCTTGTCTTAGTTCTAAACCACCTGCCTTAAACTCAGGGATGATAAAATCTACCAGCTGCCCCCTGCCCCTCCCGAGCCAGGGGCAGACATTACTAATGGATCACAGCACTGTTTCCTGCTCAACCTGCATGCAGTCTCAGAATCCTCCTCAGCCTGGCTCTGCAGCTGGCAGGCTGACCCATAACATGGAAGCGACCAGCCCTTCCTGCCCCCACCCCCTCCTGTCACTGCTTCTAGCCTGCTGGCCTCTGGCCCTCTGCTCTTTCTCCCATCTTCAGCTGCACACGAGTGCCAAGCAGGTCCCTCCCGGCATCTCCTTGGCATCCCCTTTGATCACAAGTTTGGGTCTCCCTCCTCCCCCAGGACGTAAGCTTCCACGACCTTCCAGAATCGCCCCAGCTCCTGGGATCCCTTTCTTGGCTTGCTCCATCCCCCCAAAGTGGGAGCCAAACCTCTTTTAGGGCAGAATCCAAACCCAGCCGGCTCCCCAAGCCAGATGGTGGGGCCCACATCTGAGAGCTGAATTTTTCAGATTTTTTGCTCCAGCAATCTGCTGATGGAGGCGAGAAGGCGGCTCACGGAGTTATCAGCTGCCTCTGTCAATGTTGGGTAATGAGGTGCGAAAGCTGGTACCTCGCAGTAAACTGTGACCCTCCAGACATTCCCAGGCACCTGCAGCCCTGCCGCCCCCCAGCAGAAGGGATTGTGCCTGGCAGCCCCTGTGAGGCCTGCAGTGGGGCAGGGTCTGTTCTGGGGGCTGGATTGGCAATTGGCTCTGGAAATCTGTTTGTGGGACCCACAGAGCTTTTCCTTATTTAGAACTGGAGGAAACTGACAGCTTCGATTAACAGAAAGCTCCCCAAAAAGCAAAGGAGCATGTGTTTCCATTTTTGAAGTGGTGATGCTTTCCTTGGAGTTCACCTGGGCAGGATCCAGGAGGGCAACTGGGACCTGAAGCCAGCCTCAAGCCCCCATCCCTCCTCCTTCCATGGGGTCAGTAGGCCCCCTGGTCCCCTGTCCATTTGCAGCCCTTCTCTGCCTCCTTCTTTCCTTCCTGAGACCCGGGGCTGGACCCTCCTGTAGGCCCACTGTCTCCTCAATTCCCAGGGCAGATCGAGTCAGGGCCCCAGCTCAACAGTTAAGTGCCTGGCATGAGTCCCCCCCAAACCAGGCCTAAAACCCAGAAGTTACCTATGCCACACACGCTTTCCCTGTCTGTCACCAACTCACCACAGGTGAGGCCAACAGATCAGGGGATGATTGCCACTGAAAAGATAGTTTGTGACCCACAGTCCTCAAGCCGGGGGGAGGGCATGACACACAGGGCCACACAGCGAGGTGTCATGGTCATTCAGGAGGCAGAGGGAGGCGGGAAAGGTGGGCAAGACCCTTATGGTGGTTTCCGTGGGCAGAGAAAGCAGGTTTAGGATTGGCTAGTTTGAAAGATTTCCGTGGGTTCTGGGTTCTCGGGGCTGTCCCTCATTGTCTGGCACCTGCCCTGGGTGGTTAGGGCCGGGGGACAGTGGCTGGAGAGCCTGATAGAGAAGGGGTTGGGTGGGGGGCTTTGCAGTGGTTGCTTTGCATATGAGAGGAGTGCTCACGGGCTAGTCTACCATCTCCAGGAACTGGCTGGTCCTGCGAGGGGTGGTCTCTCCAGGGTCAGCAAGGCCCCAGATGTCAAAGCATCAGAAATTCAGACAAGGAAAAGGCATAATTCATACGCCTTCCCCAGGACCCTTGCCAAAATCTGGTTCTTCCAAACTCCTCTCTACACAACACCAACAATGGAAAAACAACGCTAATCTGAACGTTTCATCCAGGGATATACATGTGCACACACCCCCTTGCTGATTGTAAACCTTCCCCCTCCTCCTAAGGCTGAAGACCACCGCTCCCTGGCCCCAGCTGGAACCATGCACCGCCTCCCTGCTCTCCAGGCGGCCTAGCCTCTCATAGGTTCTCAAACGTGCTCCATGGAGTAGTATACCATTGCCTACATGTACCACATCTTCATTATCCATTCCTCTGTCGATGGACATAGGTTGTTTCCATGTCTTGGCTATTGTAAATAGTGCTGCAATGAACATTGGGGTACATGTGTCTTTTTGAATTATGCTTTTCTCCAGGTATATGCCCAGTAGTGGGATTGCTGGGTCCTATGGTAGTTCTATTTTTAGTTTTTTAAGGACCCTCCATACTGTTCTCCATAGTGGCTGTATCAATTTACATTCCCACTGACAGTGTAGGAGGGTTCCCTTTTCTCCACACCCTCTCCAGCATTTATTGTTTGTAGATTTTTTGATGCTGGCCATTCTGACCGGTGTGAGGTGATACCTCCCCAATACTCTGTAATGGCCTATATGGGAAAAGAATCTAAAAAAGAGTGGATATGTGGATATGTGTAACAGATTCACTTTGCTGCACACCTGAAACTAACAACATTGTAAATAAACTATATCCCCCCAATTTTTTTTTTAAAAAAGATGAACAAAAAAGGTGGGGAAAAAAGAAAACAAATGTGATCCATGGAAATACACTCCACCTGCCTGGCCACTCATCCCTGCCCTCAGCCCGCTCACACCTGCTCACACCTGTGCAGCCGTCCAGTCTCTGCGGAAGGATGCTCACAGAAGCAGATTTCTCTCTCTCAGTGTGGTCCTCTGCTCATGTGAGCCCCAGATCTGAGCATCTCCCCTCTAGGCTGCACTCACCAGGGGACCCCAGCATCTCTAACAGGGCACGGCTCACAGTAGACACTCTACAGATACTTGCAAAAGGGTTTCTAAACGTCCTGGCAACCAACTGTAAGAGGTGGGGATCTTTGCTTATCCCTGTTCTTTAGATGAACGGATGGTGTCTTGGGAGCTTCAATGACTTCAGGTCATACACAGTCAGAAGGGGACAGAGCCGTCGTTCCAATGAGGCCGGTGATACTCCCAAGGCCCTAACCTCTCGATGTGCTCCCTTTCGGGGGACAATTGAGGCCCAGCCCCCAGGAGACTAAGCTGGCACTGAACCCACCTCCTGGGCTCCTGTATTCTATTTTGGGCAAGAGAACCCACGTTGGCAAGTTGTGGGGGGGGGTGAGGAGGAGGATCTGATGGAGGAGGGGCTTCCCCATGCTGAAGTTGGCTGTGGGTGTATTAGTATCCTCGAGCTGCTGTAACAAAATACCACAAACCGAGTGATTTAAACAACAGAAATTGATTGTCTCACTGTCTGGAGACTAAAAGTTCGAGAGCAAGGTTAGCAGGACTGTGCTCCCCCGAAGGCTCTAGGGAAGGATGTTTCCTGGCCTCTTTCACCTTCCAGTGGCTGCGGGAATTCCTTGGTTGTATATGTGTCACGTCTATCTCCGCCTCCGTTGGCATATGGCCTTCTCCATGTGTGTGTCTGTGTTTGTGTCCAAATTTCCTTCCTCTTGTAAGGACACCAGTCATATTGGACTTAGGGCCTGCCCTAACTCACTATCACTTCGCCTCAGTTTAACTAATTAGAGCTGCAAAGACCCTATTTCCAAATAAGGTCACATTCTGCGGTTCTGGGTGGGTGTGAATTTGAGGGGGATACCATTCAAGCCAATCCAGGGGGATTTTCTCTTCCTTATGGCCTGTCTCCTGAACGTGCCCCAAGACCTGGGGCACTGACCTTGGCCTTGACCGGGCTCCATCGGATCTCACCATGTCCAAAATGAGATGTAATTGCACATAAAAGGCCTGGACTGGGAGTCCGGAGCCCTGCCAAGCTGCAGGACCAGCACAACCCCTGCCCGCCCTCCCCATCCCTGGGCCCTCACTTCCGTGATGCACAGTGAGGATTGGACCACGTGCTTTCCCAGCTGTTATCCAGCTCTGACGTTCTAGGATCCAGAATGTTCCATAGTCTCTTTATGGGTCTTTCTTTTTTAGTAGAGAAGCAAATGAGAGATATAATTGTCGCTTTTTTAAATTACTGGCACAGTAATACACATTCATGAAAAGATGGTAGAACCCAGTGGGGAGACCCGGTCCATCGCTCACCATGGCTGCTTTCAGGAAGTCCTCGCCACATCTTCTGAGCACCTACTCCATGCCAGACTCTGGTCTGGACGCGGGGGGTTGGGGTGAATGAGAATGCCCCCGCCCTCGGGGGGCTTGCAGCCTTAGACCCGGACGTCATTATGGTGGCAGAGTTAGTCTGGGGTCCCAGCAAAGGCCTTCTTTATCTGTGCGCATCTGAAAGAAGGAAACAGAATAGAGCGGGAACCGTCTGGGGCTGCAGTGGAGGAGGGGGGAGGGGGAAGCCTGATCAGCCCCCCATGGGTGGTTCTCCCCTGAGATGCAGCTTCGGTGGGGCCTCCAGCTCTCAGACCCACCCTCCTCCTTCCCGTCTTTCGAGGATTCCTGGAGCAAAGTGTTAACCAGGATTCCTCCATGCTTGGCTCCCCGCATTCCCCCAGCCACCTGCCTGCTACTCAGACCCCCTCCAGGCCCATCAGGCTCTAGCGGCCTCTCATCTCCCGCTTCCTGGGGCCCAGCTCGCCCAGCCCTGTACCCCTGGGCCGCATGGGGCCTGGGCTGGGCCTGGTCTCCATCTCTGGGCACAGCTCGCAGCTTCCAGGCAGGGCTGGATTCACTCCTGGAGTGTCCAGCACATCCCTTAGGACATGGCAGGAAGGGAGGATCCCAAGGCCCCAGGGGTTAACAGGGGAACAGGCAGGAGGCCCCTGGATGGGGCTCTCCATAGGGAGGCCCTGGGGGCCCTGGAGGGAGCCCTCCAGCCCCCTCCATCGACCCAGAACTGGAGACCCCGCAGGGTCTAGGCAGCTGGCCTGGAGGAGAGAGGGGGACTCTGTTCCTTTCTGAGGAAGAGTTATCAAAAAGTATTCAGGGGCTTCCCTGGTGGCGCAGTGGTTGGGAGTACGCCTGCTGTTGCAGGGGACGCGGGTTCGTGCCCCGGTCAGGGAGGATCCCACGTGCTGCGGAGCGGCTGGGCCCATGAGCCATGGCCGCTGGGCCTGCGTGTCCGGAGCCTGTGCTCCGCAACGGGGGAGGCCACAACAGTGAGAGGCCCACGTACCGCAAAAAAAAAAAAAAAAAAAGTATTCAGGGACCCACTGTTGCTCCTTCCAAAGTCACCCGTGCAGCCTTACGTTCACCAGGCTGAGGGGCAGGGAACACAGTCTCTGAGACAGGAGGGACGCCCCAGCCCTGGGACACGCAGGGGCACAGAGGAAAAGCAGGGGGGCCTGGGATAGCTCGACCCACGCTGCCCCGCCTCTGCGGGCCAGCTGGCTCTCCAGTGAAAACCCGTTCTCCACTCAGGCAGGAGGCCATCAGGACTGAAGAAGGATTTCGGCAGCTGTGGTCATTAAGATAAAAGTCGCGGTAATGACTCGAGCGTTATTTAGATCTGATATCTTAATTTAATTGGATTCTTTTAATTAAGAAAAAGACCCATAATCCTGTAAGCACTGGGCTGGGGCTGGCTTTTCAGAAGTTCACCTTTAAGGGCTGAGCCCCAGAACCCTTATTCCTCCTGCCTGAGGCCAGGGTCACTTTGGGAAGAGGGACACCGAGGCCTGGGGTCTGAGCCGGGAAGGAAGCCGGGAGGCTGCTCAGAGAGAAAGGTCAAGGTTCCCGGCGCTTCTGCAGCTCAGGAAAGAGGAAGCCGCTGGTACTGAGGGCGCCGTCTGCTCCAGGGAGGCTGGACCTGGGCACTGCCGCCACCCCACTGCAAGGGGCCCTGAGCGGCGGATCTGGAGGGCCAGGGGCCGTTCTCTGCCCCGAGACATGGGCCTCTCCACGGACAGCAGCCCTGTCCTTCTCATGATCACACCAGCTCTGGAGCCCAGGGCTGTGCCCAGGGGAGGGGGGCTTGCGGGCCCTCGGTGGCGGCCTGTGGCCTCCCTTGCCCCCCCCCCCGCTGCCCTCCCCTGCTGGGCTCTGGAAGCCAGAGGTTGCTGGGTGATGGTGATTGATGGTTTACCAATAGGAGTGGAATGACGTTTCAATAGGCTCAGATCGAAGGATCAGAGAGCGGAGGGATGCGGGAGCCCGGCTGCCCGCATTCACGTTTTTGCACAGAGCAACTCCTGGAGCTGCACAGGGGCCTGTTAAAGCCACAGAGCAGCGGGGGGAGGGGGAGGGGTCTGCGCCCGAGGGTTCCCGCGACATCAGGCGGGGGAGCCGGCCTCTGTCACACGGGCGGGTGTAGGGCACCCACAGCCCCCTGAGGTCCAGCAGAGCTCCGTGAGCTCGGGGCCCTGGCGGAAGCATGAACACCCCGACCCTGGGTCTAGGCTGAACCTCCAGCCTCTGGGCAGTGAAGGGGCAGAGGGGGCCTCGGGGCCTGGCTGGAAGAAAGTTCCAGAAGGAAGCACACGTCGGACTCCCAGTGAATTTGGTGGGCGAATACCCAGGGAATACGGTGGGCGTCGTGGGTGAGAGATTGGTTCTCTGCTCTTCGTAGATCAACATGATTTTTTCCATCCTTGAGGGGATTCTTTGTAAGATAAACACACACTCCCTCCAAAATCACTGGTGACTCTGGGAGCCCATGGCCAAGGGTGAAGTTGGCTCCAAATAAGGGTTTGACGTCCGGCTGCAGGAGGGTGATTCTCCCCTACCCTCTATGGGTTTAAGGTGCACCGCAGAGTGCCTCGTCCCCAGGGCAGAGGGAGGGAGGGGGCCTGGGCGTCTGCACCTGCGTGAGGACCTACACCACGTCCTCCAGCCCCACTGCCCCTCGCGTCCCCTCACGTCCCCTGAGACGGGGCACCGGGCACATCACAGGGTGTGCTGACGCCCTCTGCAGCCCTGCCTCCCAGTGCTGAGTCCATGGTGGGGGAAGGCCTGGGGGTTACCGTGCTGGTGCGGGCAGGAAGCCGGGGACTCGAGATGCCCCCGGCCCCTCTGGGGTTCCGTCCCCTCCTGCCTTCCGTCCCTTCCTCTGTGAATCAGCCAGTCGACGAGACCCGCTGGTCCGTGTCTCCATCAGGCCCCGAGCAGACACTGCCATCTAGGCCATGACGAAGGCCCGGCCTCCAAAACCGGCCATTAGGGCTCTCCGGACGCACAGGGTCAGGCAGGGCCGGCCGGCCCAAGGGCCGTCAGCAGGAGCGTGAACTGATGGGTCGCGTTTTAAGGTCACCGGGGTAGACGTGCACTTCGGCTGGTTTAAGACCCAGAGTCGGCCACCGTGGTGAGCGTTAGGTCGGTAATGAAGTGACCTTGGATCGCTTCGTCTGATCGGCCTCTTGGAGCCCCCGGCTGGAGGTCGTGAGAGAATTGGGGCCCGAGGTGTGATCCTGGGCAAGGCATCTCATATTTTGGCAGGATCCTCAATCTGTGCTTCCAGACAAGGCCAGGCACATCTCAGGCACAGCTGGACGCTGGTTTGGGGGAGCTGGGTGGGCGGGTGAAGGGCTTTCCTCCCCCGACCCCCCTCAGGCAGGACGGGTCCAGCCCCGTCCCACCAGCAGCATCTGATTAGCGATGACCTCAGGCCCCTCCACCGTCTGCTCAGCCACCAGGGCTGAGGTCAGCACTCTCGGAGGTGCCTCCAGAGGCCCGTTTGGGTGATGGAGGGACAGAGGGACAGGCAGCAGGCCAGAGGGGCAGGAGGCCTCCTCTTCGGAGTCCCTTGGCACCAGAGGGCGCCGGGTTCCCAGCCTCTGCAGGTTGCACACCGACGGCAGGAACACGGTCGGCGTCTTGTAGGATAAGCAAAGCCCCTCTGTTGGGCCCAGGGAGCGGGCGATTCATGGGGGGCACTGAGACAGCAGCCCCACTGGCACAGCTCGTTCTGGGAGGGCAGAGCTGACCCCGCGGGGCATTGGCTCGGCACACAGCGTCCCACGGATGCCGCTGTCCAGGAGTGCCACCCACCCCTTCCCAGGACCCCCCGGCCACAGTCCTAGAATGATTCCTGCCTGCTTCTCAGGGGCAGAAACGGCTGGTGGGTCAGAGAGAATCAATCCAAGCCCTGCTGGCACCCCGGCCTGACCGAGGAAACACCATCAGCACCCCTGTCACGCGCACCCACCTTCCTCCGCTCCGTCGCTTCCATGTCCCACCTGTGCTGTGTGCGGGCTCAGAAGGGTCTCTGGAGAGAGCCCCTGGGAAGGGCTGCTTGGGTTTCCCCCATCAAAGGGTCGTGGCCAAGATGACAACCAGAAATGGGGCTCAGAGGAAGCTTTTGTGCCCCAGGAAAAGCCACCCAAGGTCACCCTGCCCACCCACGCCTGCCTGCCTCTGGCCCCACTGTCCAGGCTAAGAGGGGCGGGTCACAGCTGCCCTGTCCTGAGGCCCGCACGCCCAGGGCTTCCACCCGCCGCCAAAACCTGCTATTGTAACCAAAAAAAAAAAAAAAAGACTTTAAGGAATGTGCATTAGACAACTGTTACTCAGCACATTTGGTGGTGGTTTCCCTGGGTTTGAATATGTAAACGCAGTAAAAGCCGTTTAATTCCGCGCTTTCCTGCACAGTTGGGAGGCGTGACTCTGTTTGACGCCAGCGGCTTGGAGCAGCCGTCTGGGAGGGCGGAGGCAGTTTGGGTAATTCAAGCTTTGTTTGCCACCGACGCTGGAACTCCTTCCTCCCTCTCTGCGTTCATCCCGGTGGGCTGCATCATTGCTCCCCCACTCCCTCTGCTCCGACCCCCTCCTGCCCCCCCTTCCCAGCTCCCCGGACCCCCTGACAGGTTGTCGTAACTCGGCTGTCACGCTCCCCGCGCTTCCCAGAAATGTTAGCTCCTCTTTTTCGGAGATGTAACCCACTGCCGTTGGAAAAGACACCCGAGCTGTGGCACCACGTTGCTCAGATAGCTCATCTGAGTCGGGCTGGCACCCAGGCCCCGAGTGGAGCAGGGCAGGTGTTTTCCGTAGCTGTTGCTTACCCTCTCGAGGCCGGCCAGCTGCCCGTCTGGTTCTCGTCTTCTGGTCCGTGAACGTCCGAGTGAGGCAACGGCTGGTCCTTTCCCTCCAAGCCCACTTACCCACAGGCTGCAAACCTCCACCTTCCGAATCGCCCCACTGCATCCCGGCCCATGTTTAGCCGGAGCTCAGGGGCCTCCCACCCTGCTGGGCCTCACATCCTGATTCGGTCTGAGGCTGGCAGGCCCGTCGCAGAAGCATTTCCTGGGTGCCCTGCACCATCACTGTGACCTTTGAAGACGCCCTGTCTCCCCACACACCCCCCAGTGTGACTTCAGCCCCGAGCTGGAGTGTCCCGGTCACTGTCTCCCCAGACACCGGGGCAGCACCCGCCCAGCCGGCTGTACCCGGCCGCTTTCCCTTCTGGACTTCTCCTCGCACGTGGAGGGCCGTGGTGCTGGTGCGGTGAGCCGTTGGCCACTGAGCCCGGCTGGACCCAGCGGGCTGCTGAGTCCACACGACGGCCTGTCACAGGGCCTTCCGCTCAGCTGCTGGAAATTAAGCCGTTTTCATCCTGGCTCGAGTCCTTACCAAGGCACAGGGGAGGGGGCTGGTTCAGGGGGCCGGGCTGCACCCAAAGAAGCCTGTCCTGGGCGACGCTCAGGACTGAGGCTGGCCGGCAGCAGGTCCCAGGAGGCAGCAAAGCTGGGGGCCGGCCGAGGCCCAGGCTCCCTGTGCTTTCCGTCCCCACTCAAGCCAGGCAAGAGCCTGATGTCCAGGCCCAGGGCTGGCGGCCTCCTCACGTGGGGAGGAACCCAGGCCCCAGGTTCTAGGGGCTTTTTTCTTCCCCACTCAGGGGGCTGGAGCTCCTGGACGAGGTTTAGTGCAGACCTCCGTCCTGAGGCTGGATGGCAGACAGTGCGCTGTCCACACCGAGTCACCTGAGTTGGAGGGGTGGCCGTGGAGAGACCACAGCATCCTGGGACCGCACATCTCATTAGGTCCATCGGGGAAACTGAGGCGCAGAGAGATTCAGGGACCTGCCTAATGCCGCCGTTGTGAAAACTGGGGGCATATTCAGTCACTCATGAGTATTTATTGTGCGCCTTCTGAGTACCGACGGTGAGGAGGACAAAGCAGAAATCTCTGCCCCACAGAGCTGACATTCCACAGGAGGGGACTTAAGTCATGGGGGGCTCCAGAGACAGAGAGAGTAAAGGAAGCCGGGCGGGCACTGCACGAGGATAGAGGCACTGGGTTACGCCACTGACCCGTGAGGTCACTTTCAGTTTTCAGTGTTTAGAATCCAAGTGAGGAGAATCAAATAGAAGTTAACTCCTATTCCACAGAAATGCCTTCTACCCAACGGGCCAGTGTGGGCAGCCCCGGAGGCTTCTCAGGGCGGCCCTGCCCCACCTTCCGTGCTGGGCACTGTCCTCCCTCTGGTCCCCCCAGATCCTCCTGGAGAGGGGAGCCCCAGCCTGGGCAGGACCACCTTCATCACTCCTCCAGCAGGCTGGCTTCCAAGGCAAGAGATGCTAACTCAGCCCTAATCGTCCCCTTCCAGGAAGGAGATGGCATCCTGCGGGTATTATCACCCCTGATGTGACATGGAGGGACACCTAGAGGCCGGGTAGGGACAGCCGCCTTGGGTTTTAGGGATTTTCATTCTGCAGTTGACAGTGAACTCTGTGAAATTAATGAGGGAAGGCGGCGTCTGCCCCGGAGGCGGAGGAGAGCTCTTTATTCAGACGCTCTTTAGACTCCCGGCCGCTGCTGGAGGGCATGAGCACCCTCCTTTGCCTGTTTCCTGGTACAGCCCCGCGTGCACCAAACGGGAGACAGAGCAGATACACGAGTCCTGGGGGGACGGAGCCGACACACGAGTCCCGCGGGCGTGTGCACACGGGGGCCTGTGTGTGTGTGCTCTCCACGCCTGGTCAATGTCTAGAAAGCTCTCCAGAGCCTCCACCCTCCGTGCCTCCTGTGGAGAAAGACCTCAGGGATGGGGGCAGAGCAGGGGAATCTCGGAAGGTCCATGGAGCAGAGGGGGAGGAGGAGGGGGAGGGGAGAGGAGGGGAAAAGGGAGGCCGTGGCAGTAAGAAGGAGAATTGGGAGAGGCAGCAAACAAGAGACAATGAAAAACGAAAAATGGTGTGAAAAGGACAGAGACAGGGAGAAAGATGGGGAAAGAGAAAAATGGAGAAAGAGAAAGGACGGGAAGTGTGAGTTGTGAGTTAAGTTTTATTTGGGGCAAAATGAAGACTACAGCCCAGGAGACATCCTCTGAGAAAGCTCTGAGGTACTTCCCTGGTGGCGCAGTGGTTAAGAATCCTCCTGCCAATGCAGAGGACACGGGTTCGAGCCCTGGTCCAGGAAGATCCCACATGCCGCGGAGCAACTAAGCCCGTGCGCCGCAACTACTGAGCCCACGTCCCGCAACTACTGAAGCCCGCGCGCCTAGAGCCAGCGCTCTGCAACAAGAGAAGCCACCGCGATGAGAAGCCCACACACCACAACGAAGAGTAGCCCCCGCTCGCCGCAACTAGAGAAAGCCGGCACGCAGCAACAAAGACCCAACGCAGCCAAAAATAAATAAATACAATTAATTAATTTTAAAAAAAGGAAAAAGAAAGCTCTGAGGAACTGCTCCGAAGAGGCTGGGGTGGGGTCAGTGTCTCTGTGATGGTGGTGAGGGGGGACGTGCGTCGAGCACACGTGTTGGCAAAGGCTGGCTGCTCCCCACAAGGAACAGACGTCCCCGTGAAGGATTTTACTGCTTTACTAGGTATGAGACGATGCAAGCAGTTGGGTTCATAAAATCTTCTCCTGAGAATATCTCACTATCTGAAGGCCTGTTCTGCCAGTTTTCCCCAGGGCACAGAGCACCCCATTCCTGATCTCCTCCCTGAGCTCCTTCCTGGGGGTGTTGAAGGTCAGCGACTGCAGTGGCAGGTGACCTATCCTTGTAGAACCCGACGGCGAGGGACACGTCTGTAGTCGGCAGGGGTCCACCCCCCGCCCCGCACTTGTCGGCAGATCCTCGGGGAGAAGGCGGGGACGTCCTTCTGTCTGTCCTCACTCTCCACAGAACCATGCAGGGTGGGGTAGAGACAGGCTTTGGGACAGTGGGATTGAGGGCCCGGCACAGGGGTAGGGTCTGGTGAGGGCCACGGGGACCCTGCCGCAGACGACCTGGTTCCCAGACCGTCTCGTGGAGCAACAGGGGGCCAGGAGCAGAGGGCCGGGCTGGCGTCCACATCAGGGACGCCGGGGCTGCCCCAGTGGGTACCGGGCTCTGTCACGGCGACCGCGCAGACTGGCAGAGCCTGGGACCTAGCTCCTCCGTCAGACACTCCTTGGACCCGTTGGGCTGGGACCCCACGAGAGCCGTGTCCTGCTGCTGGAGGGGAGGCTGTAGGGCCTCAGCCACGGTGTGAAGCTCCCCCGGCAACGGAATTCCTGGGTATTTTCTGGGGCTTGTTTTGCCCTTGAAATCACTTTTAAAAGAAAGATGGAGGTTTTCCTGTATCCTGTGCTCCCTCGAGGCTGGAGACAGGGGTTCTGGGGAGAACCTGGCTGGGCCCCTGTGTGACCCCAGGCACTCGCTGTCCCTCTCTGGGCCTTTCCCTCCATTTATAAACCATGAAGGATCAATTCTACCTCCAGAGGCTGTTGGGATAGTAATTAAGTTTATTTCTAAGTATGTAAAGTGGTCTTTGGAGACAGGCCTAGTGTAAATAAGGTTGGGTTTATTTTAACAGCAAACACTTCTTAAACACCCACCGAGTTCCAGGTACTGCACAGAATACCAAAGAGAACCCAGTCCAGCTCCTGCCAAACTCTCCGCCAGCCCTGTCTTACCTCCCTCCCTCCCCAATCCTGAAATCCATCCAGGAGAGCTTCTGGGGTTGATCCTTGATGAGCTGTAACCCTCCCACAGTCCACTGCAGGTCATTTACTCTCTAGTATGAATTAGGGGTCTTTCAGAGAGGGCTGGAAGAACTTAGTACTTAGGGGCTGGGAGGGTGGAGAGAGGAAGCCCAGAGAAAGAGAAGCTGGGGGCAAAATTCTTGCCAGTCTGCGCATGTGCTGAGGGCCAGCCCAGGATGCTGGCAGTCACCAGCAGGGGTGGGACTTTCGTTGCAAGGGGTCTCAGCCAGAACCCTGGAAACTGTTCTGAAACCAGTTTTTAATTAAAGAGATTTGTTTCGTGCCATTAAACTTTGTCCTGAGAGTGGAAGGCGGGGGCACCCTGATGATGGGTTAATCCAGTCTGTACTCTGAGCTTCGCACGGGTCTGTTCTCCAAGGCCAAGGTCCTCGTGGGCTCCTGCTGGCTCAGCGCAGACCCCGCCTGGGACCCCACTTCCCCAAGCCCGGTCATTGGTGGGTTTGTTGGGCTGTGCCTCTGCTCACCACCATCCCCAGGCCAGGAGGGAAAACAAATGTTGGCTTGGTGGGGAGGCCACAGGGAGTCACAGAGCAGAGAGAGCCTGGGAGTCAGAAAAGAGGGTTCAACACCAGCTCCCGTGAACTTAGGGAGGCCCCTTATCCTCGCTGAGCCTCAGTTTCCTCAACTGCACAACAGTGACAGCCATTCTAATTGCACTAGATGTGTCTCAGTCAGCGGAGGCCACCATTACAAGATACCTTAGACTGGGTAGCTTAAACCACAGAAGTTAATTTTCTCACAGTTCTGGAGGCTGAAAGTCCCAGATGAACGTCCAGCAAGAGCAGTTTCTTTAGTTTAAAACAACAGAAACTTTGCTGTTTCAGAGTTCAGGAATCCGGAAGTCTGAAATTAAGGTATCGCGAGGGTTGGTTCCTTCTGAAAGTTGTGAGGGAGAATCCACACCAGGCCTCTCCCAGCTCCTGGAGGCTCCCGGCAATCCTTAGCATTACTTGGCTGGTACCCACATCTCTCTAATCTCTGCCTCCGTCTTCACAAGCCCTTCTCCCTGTGAAGGATATCCTTCCACCTGCAAGGATACACTCATCAGATCCTAATCCAGAATGAGCTCACCTGAACTCATTACTTCTGCAAAGACCCTATTTCCAAAAAAGGTCACGTTCTGAGGTGTCAGATGGACATGAATCTTGTGGGGATGCTATTCAACCCAACACTCCAGCTAAGTGGCGACGTCAGCATCCCGTTGGGTGAGACCCTGGGGAGGAGGAAGGCCGAAGGGAATCTGCTTGGAGAGGGAACTTGTACCTACAAGGCAGGTGCTGCCCAAAGGATGGGAAACCACGTGGTTCCCAGTGTCTTCCGTGGATGAGCCACTGATATGGTCTCCACACCCATCCCCATGGCCTGGGAGCCCCCCCAGGAAGCCTGAGCGCCCACCCAGGCCAGAAGCCAGGTCTGACCACTGCCAGGGACCAGAGGGGGCCTGGGGCGGCTGTGCAGGTGCCCACCCGGGAGACGGCAGCGGGCCGTCCAGATGATGACGGGAGAAGAGGCAATGCCGCCGGCTGGGGGCCGCAAGCTGGGCCCGTAAACCTTCAAAGCAGGCATTTCCAGGTGTTGTTAATTACACCAGTGGCATGTCTGAGCGGAACCGGAAGGGAGCGGCGGCCCCCTCCCCACCGGGGCACCCGGCGAGTGAGCCGTGGCGTTGGCGACACGCGGGCCTCCTGTGCACGGCCCAGGATGTGTGTGGCATGCTTCCTGACCAGCTGAGTGGAAAAATAAATGACCTGAGGGGCTGACTCAAGCTAGTCATTTTGCCAGTGAAACTCTGATAACTCACTCTGGGCATGGCCCAGATCAATGTGCCTCTATTTTTAACTCCGGAATCAGCAGGGTCATTTTCTGGAGAGGGAGGGCTGTTTACTCAGCTCCCTCTCCCGGCAGATCAGTCTCCCCAGCCAGCTCCGCACCCCCACCTCCCCGGGAGCTGCAGCCTGGCCACCTTCCTGGGAAAGGTCACTGGATGTTCAGGGCTCGGCAGACAGAGGCCCGGGGTCAGCTTGGCTCCCCGGCTCCAACCAACCTGGTGTCCAGCCGCCACTCTCATTTCGCGGACCCAGACCCTCCCGCTCTTGGCTTACTCTGAGGCCTGGGCTTAGGGGTCCCGGGGAAGGATGTAAGTGTAGGCCCAGCCCTTAATAATGATGCCAACAGCTCCCACGTGTTGCCCCCTGGCTGCTGTTTCACGTACATCCCCTGCCTCCCCCACCCTGCGGGATTATGCCCTCTCTGTGCCTCCGTGCTCTCATCCGTAAAATGGGCTCGTACTGCTGCCTCGGAGGGCAGGGAAGAACACAGGAAGTAACTTGCCTGGAGGGGTTGGCTCTGTCACTGGCCGGTGGTAGGGGCTCAGTAAGTGTCAGCTCTCTTTTGGTTATGCTTTGTCGAGCTTCACAACCCCGGGAGCTGGGAGTCAGGCCCAAGGTGGCCTGACCCAGTGGCTGAGCTGAGCCTCTGCACTTAACTCCTTCGTCCCATACTGCCCCAGACACCTCCCTATTCCTAGTGCATCAAAATCGCACCCACCGAGCAGATAGGTAAGACGGTGGGTCAGGCCTCATCCCAAGAGCATGGGCTCCTTACTAGGCTAAGGCCCTCCTGCTTATCTCAGGCAGGATCCAATTTACAGAATGGGGATCTAGAGTTTGCAGATGGCCTGTCACGTGTAGAGCACCGGGCCAGGAGGAGGGAACCCAGCCTGGTTCTGCCTCAAATGTCCATGTGATCTTGGGCCAGTCACCTCCCCTGGTAGGGCGTCATTCCACCCCAGCAAAATGATGGCAAAAAGCGTTCAGCACTTCTTAATAACATTTGTCAAGGGAGAGCCTACATTCTGACTCAGAGAAAAAGAGTGCTGTGATCAATTAGTAATGTCTGGCACAGGGGTAGACAGGGAAAGAATAGACATGCGTGTCAAGTATTTGTCATGACCATGATTGCTAAGTGCCCTCCATGACTGCTAAGGGCACTTCCAGTCCCTGCCTCCCTGAATACTTCAGGGAGGAAGATGGCAGAGGAGAAAGCTCAAGGCAGTGGAGCAGGGAGACGGGCCTGACTTCAGGGAGGCTCAGCCTTGGGGTTTGGGGGAACATTAACACCGTGGGCTGCAGAGTGGGGCCATGTTATAGAGAGTACTCAAAGTGGGCACTGCAGTTTAGAGGAGAAGCACTCTAACAGTGTGACAATCCTTGACAAGGGGCACGACGCCATGACAGTCACATTTTAGAGAGATTTCTGTAGGGAGGTAGGCTCCCACCAGAGCAGGGCGGTAGGAGGCTGAGGGCTCATCACTGCAAATATTGGGCATTTGCCCGTAAGGCTCTGACTCATCACTCTGAGAGTAAATTCAGCTGGGGCTGAATTTAAGGGACACTAAGAAAGCAGCAGCCTCAGGACCAATCAACAGGCAGGATCCACAAGGCCTGCCTCTGTGTCCTCGGCTGTGAGCTTAGAGGCCTGGTGGGGATGGCCCTCAGATCCCTGTCACCTCTGGCCGTCTAGGACCGTGTCCTCCCAAGATGCTCCAGAAGCACACAGGTGTCTAGAGCGAGGCACGCCCCAAGGTTCCAAAGCTCCCCCAGTGGTGTTTATTATTTATTTTAAGATTTACGAGCTCTGAGGAGAAGCCCCAACCTCTCCCAGCCTGTGCTCATGCTTCACCAGCCATCCCCCCACACCCCCAGGGATGCCTGCAAGCACAGCCTTCACATCTCAGCTCCTTGTCACCGACAGATCAGGGCGCCCCCTAATGGTCAGCCGTGGACATGAGGGGATGGCTGCTTGGGCCAATCTCAGGGTTGGCCTCCCCCTCTGTCTACCACCACCCCCATGCAGACACAAGCTCAGGATTTTATTTGTAATATGAGATGAATTTATTTTTAGCATCAAATTTCCTTCCTAACTGGAAATGTTTCTGGTGGTATAAAAATAAGTTGATATCCTTTATACCCCCACCAGCCGCATTTCTTTAAAATGTCCTCATAAGGCCTTGGTGTAAAGCAAAGGTCAGCAGACTTTTTCTTAAAGGGTCCAATAGTAAGTATTTCCTGCCTTGTGATATCTGTCACAATTACTCCAGTCTATGCTGTAGCAGGAAAGCCAGCCGTAGACAATACATACGTGGATGAGCTGGCTGTGTTCCAATAAAACTTTATTTATAAAAACAGGGGGTGGGCCGGATTTGGCCCATAGACTGTAGTTCGCCAACCCCTGGTCTAGACCATCATTTCCAGATGATGTATTTCAAGGTCACTGTTACTTGCTGTCCTGCAAAAACAGGGTGACTTTGGGAAATACTGGATAAAACAAAATTTGACAGGTTTTCCCAGAAATATGCTAACATCACATTGAGAATTCCCAAGCGGGGTAAGAGCCATGCTTCTCAAACTCATTTGACCGTGGGAGCCTTGTTTCCAGCAGGACCTAGTAACTCTTTTTTTTTTCCATCTTCCTACACACACCTGTTACATCTCTCTTGAGACAGTTTAGGAGAGATCACTGGAGGATTCAAGGTGCTCACAGCCAGATGCTGTCGAGCTCCCGGGCCTGTAGGAAGGGATGACAAAGGGCCTACAGTGCGGCCCTGCTGCAGAGCCGTGTGTATCAGTGATTCGTGACTCTCCATTTCACAGAGAAAACCAAAGCCCTGGGTCCTCCAAGGAGCCGGGAGCACGGAGAGCTGAGCCCAGTGTCGCCTCCCCGTGTCCCCAGCCCCAGGCTCTCCCAGTGACCTGCCCGGGAAGGTTCCTTGCCCTGTGACCTGGTGTCCCCCAGGCGCTGCCGGGAAAGGCCCCCCACCTGTCCTCAGCCATCACTGACAAGGCGCCCAGCACACAGACTCGTGGACCCAAGTTTCTTCCGTTTCCATGGCAACAGGTGGCCACGCCCCCCAGGAAATGAGGCAGAGGCGTTCAGACCGTCCTCATGGTGGCGGCTCGCCCGCCCACCACCATCCCTGCCCCACCCTGGAGCACGGCCAGCAAGTTTAACCCAATCTCCCACTCCAGTGAATGCAGAGCCTTAGGTTCACGAAAGAGGCGACCAGGAGAAAGGGCTGTCCTCTGCCATCAAGGGGCCAGCTTGAGACCTGGGTGCCGGGAGGGGGGTGGGGAGAGGGCAGTGTCTGAGGCAAGAAGTGACAGGGGTAAGTGGGCATGTGCTGGGGGCACCTGGGCTGACCATCAGTCCTCCAGCTCCCAGGACAGGGACAGGGCAGCTGGCCCAGGTCTTTGGGCCCTCAGACAAGTGACATGGCTGACATCTCTCTTCTGACCTGGAGAAGCCAGCAGAGCTCCCAGAAAGAACGCAGATCAGGGCCGTCACGACACGACAGTGATCACGGTGGGGGCATCAGGGGTGGGGCTGGACGTCACAGCAGCCACTCACGTAGCCTCACGAAAGCCCTGGCGGAGGCACAGTTACTTCCTGCCACTGTGTACCAGGAGAGCGAGGGTAGAGAGTTCAGGAATCTTCCAAGCTCTTAGCAGCAGAGCTAAGAGGCAGCAGAGCCACGATCTCAGTCCATTTGGACTCCAGAGTCCATTTTCTTCCACTTCTGGACAGGGTTCTGGAAAAATATGGCCTTCTCTTTCATCACTGGCTTTGGTGCAGTTCTGGGGGCCAAGGCACCAGGCAGTGGCATTTACTGTGAGAGGCAGCAAGACACTAAGCCTTTGGCTGGTAGCCAAATCCAACCTATGTCGATTTCCAAGCCAAGCATAGAGCTGGGAGCTGGAAGAAACTGTCCCTGCCTGCAGGGAGCTCACAGTCCGAGAGAGGAGACAGATGTGTGAACTGAGGCAGCAGGAGAAGTTGCCGGCTGGATGGGGATGTTTCCACCAGGGGCTGCCTGGGGGGAGTGTCACCAGCAGGTGACATCCAGGCTGGACCTTGGGAGCTTTGGAGGAGGGGAGAGTGGAAGTGAGGGAGGAGCCTTCCAGAGAGGGAGCCCTGTGGATGTGGGGGGATGAGGGAGGCGGCAAGGCAGCAAAGTGTCTGATGGGGGCTGACCTCCAGGCGTGGGCAGCCTGGTGGGGTCACATGGGCAGCGTGGCCTGTCTGGGGCATGACCGACCCCCCAGGGGCCGCAGAGACACGTGGCTCTCCTCCCAGGGGGCCAGGTGGCAGACCGGACACCCACACCTGGAGCTGCCCACCTGGGTCACGCAGCCTGGCCTGCTGGTGAGAAGCCTTCAGGAATCACGTGGGCTCCTGTGGACCTCCGAAGGCCCAGGTTGGGGGGATATGTCGGGAGGGGACAGGGTGACCAGAGACGGGAATGAGGAGAGGAGGGGCTCAGGCAGAGGAGGAGGTGGGGAGGAGATGGGCCGCCTAAGTCGTAGGGGGAGCCTGGATCCAGACCGAGGGATTTGGGCTTTGTCCCCTGACCCCACTTTTGGCCCCATTCATCATGGACCCAGCAACCTCCAAAGCGCCCTAAACACACAGGGCGCTGATGCCTGGGTGAGCGGGAGACAGGCTCACACCGGCTTTAGGACAGTCGTCTCGGGGATGATGCTATCACTCATGATCCGTGACACCAAAGGCCGCCACAGCCTGCAGGTCCCCTGCACCTGGACCCGAGGACCGACTCTTTGCCAAGTATTGAGCAAAACCCCTCATGTGCTTTGTCTCCCTGGGTTAGGCGGCTGGTCGGAGGCGAACTTGGCATTTGGCTCTTTGCCTTGGGAGGGCCTGGTGTCCCCTCCCCAGCCAAGATCTCCCCAACCGAGTACCCGTCGCGTCATACGTTGAGGCGCTCAGTGACATACAGTGGGGAGTGCTGTGGCCTGACCGTCTGACCTCGGGAAAGCCACATAACCTTCCCAAGCCTCAGTTTCTTCACCTGTAAAATGGGGATAACAGTAGAAGCTATCTCACAAGGTCGTTGAGAAAATGGGGTGATGTGCAGTGCTTATAAAGTACAATCCTACAGAAGGTAGTTCTCGAAGCCTCCGGGTGCCGGGCAGCCATTGGAGGTGTGGGAGCAGAAACCAGGGGCCTGTTGGAGACAACTGGCTGTGTTTCCATATGCAGGACTGAGGGTGGAGTCACCCTGGCAGGACTGGCCTGGGCTGGGGCTTCTGGGCCCCCGGAAGGCAGGCTCCCCTTCTACTCTCTACGGCACCCTGGGAGCCCAGAAGGCTCAGAGCGGTCTCTCCTGGGCGTTGTTGGTACCACTGGTCCAGTGGGGACTCAGGGTCTGCCCCGCCTACCTGCCCACAGGGCCTCCCGTCTTCACCCCGCTGGGCGCCGTAAAGCAAGAGGGTGGGTTTGAAGGGATTTCTCCTGGAAGCAGCCTGTGTCCTTGGCTCCAGCTGGCTTTGGCTCTAAGAATATAAGTTGGGCTGTCGTTCTATTATGGCTCAAACCCCAGCAACTTTTGGAGCGTTTATGGCTACCTCTGAGAGCCTGCATTACTGTTCTCTGAATTGCTAAGCAACGCGGCTGGCTCTCTCGCAGGGAGAAAATTGAAACATTGATTTATCTATTTGTTTTGCAACTAGCACCAGCGGCTTCATTACTCTGTTCCCCGGGGACACCCTCCCACACACTCGAATTGAAAATTCACTCTTTTTACCTAGGAAGCGGCAGCAATGGGTTTTTAATTTGGAGAAAGTACAGAAACAATGGCTGGACCAGCAGCCAGAAAATGGGAGGTGAGGCGCACCCGAGGCCGCTGCTGGGAGAGCTGCAGAAAGGGCCCCGCATCCTGGCCACGGGTCAGCCCCTTGGAGACGGGACAGGCCCAGCGTGGCCTTAGGGATGAGCCTCCCACTGGCCCTGCACCCTGGGTGTGGCTCCCACCCTCCCTGGACCTTGGCCTCCCTTGCGGCTCCAGCCTGGGACTCCGTCAGCATCCTTGACACGTACACCTGCCAGCAGGCTTCCTTTCAGTCATATCAGCCCATTACCGCTAGCTTTCCGGGGATGCTTTCTCCTGGAGGACCAAGGACAGCATTTGTTGCTTCTGTGACTCAGTGATGGCAGGAGGTGGCTGTGATCCCCCAGATCGGAGCACCTGCTCTAGGAGGCTGTCTTCAGAAAAAACGAAGCCCTCCTTTGCTAGGAACTGGTGATTCCCATAAATGACAACCTACGCGACAGCCACTCAGCCAGAGAAATTGCCTCCTGTCGATTTGCCGGAAGGTCTCTGTCCTTCTGGTAACACAGTGCTTTAACTGGCGCCCTGATTTCCTAAATCCTCTCCCCATGCCACTCCCGAGGGCCTTACCACCCTGACTTCCACCAGCGCCTTGCCCTGCACCCTTGGGTGTGGCCATGCATGAGTCTTCTGTGATTATCTCCAGCAGAAAGATCTGTCTGGGCTCTGGATTTGTTGGGGTTGAAGTCAGCTGTGGACGGCAGAAAACCTAAACTAACAGAGGCTCAAAGCGTCAAGGTTCATTTCTCTCTGTAAATAGAGGCGGTTGAAGGCTAGGAGGGTAGCTCCACAATTCCAGGGCACCCAGACTCCTTCTATCTTGTTGCTCTGCCATTCACTCCATTCATTCATTCTGGTCCAGTATGACTGCTCTAACGCCAGCCATCGTGTCTGCATCCCAGCCACCAGGAAGGAGAGAAGCACAGCTCCTCCCTTTAAGAACTCTTCCCGGAACTTGCACACACCCCTTTCACTTACATCTCGTTGGCCACCTTCTGCCTGCCCACCCCTCTCCATTCAGTATCACCTGCTTGTAAGCCCTCAGCTACTTGCTATCAAAGAGCCTCACCCAGGCCTTGAGCGCATACTCCCTGGAACCTTCCAGTGGAAATCAGCTAAGCAGGAATCTGAAGGCAAGACCGGGGATCAGGCATGTCCTTGGTGGAGAGTGGCTGGGCTTGGTCTCTAGCAGGAGGTCTGGCCGCTTCTGAAGTGGATCCCTTCCTGAGCCACCCATCACCCTGGGGAACAGGGGACTCAGCTGCACATCGTGTGGGGAATGCGTGCGAGGGAACACAAACGAAATAGAAGCCCCGGATGAAAATGACCTTCCCTGAAGACTGAAAGGGGTGCTGTTAATAAAGTGTGGAGACTAAAACTGGGACAGTCCTGGGAAAACCAAAACTATTGGCCTTCCTGTGTGGATGTGAAATCAGGGAGACTGAGGATGCCAGAAACATCAGGCTGTGTTGGGGGCATCGGTCTGGGGCTCTGAGCTCTGGAGGGCAGGGTGGGACCGGATTTCAGCTCAATGGAAAGAAGGTCTTTTTGACAGTTAGAGCTGTCCTCTGGTAGACCAAGCTGCCACAAGAGGGGATGAGCTCCCCAACACTGGGAGCAGAGCAAGCAGAGGCAGCGCTGCCACTGGACAGAGATACGCTGGGACCCAGCCACCTTTCCCACGTCCTGCAATCTGCCCTGAGCCCTTTTTATCAGGGCAAAAGCCCAAGACCAAGGCTTATCGAGGACCCCCATCCCTGACCCTCCCTCTCCCCTCGGCCTGTCCATGATCACACTCTGAGGGTCCCTTCACAACTCAGCCCTGGTCCACAAGGCCCTTCCAAGCACCCAGACTGGTGCCAGGTGCACAAGAAGATAAGGGAAGTTCAATTCCATACAGTGAATGAGTGTCCGGTCATCTGTAAAAAGCATCATCTCCCGAGACGTGGGCAAGGGTCATTTTCCACACTCTAGGGGTGGAGAGTGTGAGGTCAGCAACGTCCAGACCTCCTAGTGGCAGTGGGGTCAGATGAAGAATCTGGACAGCTGCTCGGGGTACCATTGCATCCCTGGAGATGAGGCCGGAGGGAGGGTAGGTTGTCCTGCACTCTGCCCAGGGGGGCATCTGAAGGGCATTCCGATAAATCCATGGGAAGAGGACCCCAGGAGCCTGCTGGGGGAACCATAGAAGCCTTTATTTATTACACAACAATTATTTATTAAGTGCTAGCTCTGCAACAGACATCACTCCAGGTGCTGTGGGTACAGTAGAGAACGGAACAGGTACGGTTTCTGCCCCTGTAGAGTTTACATTCCAAGTAAGTAAAGAAATCAATAGAGAGAGGTCCGGGATCCCTCACGTGAAACTCCAAGGGCCAGATGTACTTTGGCCAGTGGTCCTCAACCGGGGCGATTTGGCAATGTCTAGAGATATCTGCGGTTGTCACAGCTCTGGGAAGGGAGGTGCTGCTGGCATCTAGTGGGAGAAGGCCCGGGATGTTGTTCAGCATCCTACAGTGCCCAGTGCAGGCCCCACAGCAAAGAGCTGTCGGGTCCACTATGCCAACAGCGCCCAGGTTTAGCAGCCTGGTTTGGGCATTCAGACTTCGCATTTGAGAAACGTACTGTGGTGCATAGACTATATATTATATAACGTCCCCGGTGGGCTGTGGAGTAACTCCCTGTAATCAAAAGCATTCATGTTTCTGCAGCAAAATGTATGAATATTCACACTAAAAGGGACGAACCACAGCTGTAAGTAGCCTCGCAACAGTTCGGATTCTGTGTTGCCACCAAATGGGCTATGAACAAGCTTCTGGTTTTCAGAGCTTTATGGATTTGGGAATTGGATTGTGGTCCTGTCATGTAATTCCAGATAGTGATAAATGCTATGATGGAAACAAAGGAGAGTGAGGAAGGAGGAATACAGGGTCTTAGAGAGTATGGCCGAGAAGGGGCCTCGGCGGAGGTGAGCTCTGAGCAGAGACCTGCGTGAAGCTGGGAGATGGGCCGCGAGTCCCAGCAGAGAGAAGAGCATGTGCAAAGGCCCTGAGGCAGGAGTGAGCTTAGCGTGTTTGAGAACAGCCAGGAGGCTTGTGCGCCTCCATCGGACGTGCCAGGAAGAGACAAGTGGGCGGCAGGGCTGCAGGGGTGACTGGGGAGCAGATGGGCCCAGCCTGCAGCCGTTGAAGGACTCGGGGTTCTGCTGTCAGCAAGGAGGGAGGCCAGTGGAGGGGTGTGAATGTGGGATCGTGCTGGCTGCAGGGTAGAGGATGGGCTGTGGGAAGGCAAGGGCCGGTGCCCTCAAGGAACAAAGAGGGCATTGGGGCCCCGATTCATGCATCCTGGGTGGGGCTCACACTGGGAAGTAAAGGGAAGCAGATCGGTGCTGGAGTCCAGACAAGTCAGGAGACCCAGCTCCCGGGGCCCTAATGCACCACAAGCCTCCAGCCTCCGGACCTTTGCACAAGCCAGCCCACATCCACCCTACCCCCACCTCCCTCTCCCACTCCTTCTCCCGCCATGGGACCCGGGTCTCTGACGTCAGCGTGTCCGTCTCCCCAGCTGGGCTCCGGCGGCCTGGCAGGCTGGGCTGAGCCTTAATTCTGTGCCTCCTGGTACCCTGGCCACAGCTCCTCAGAAGTGCTCACAGGGACGAGGACAGAGTTCACGCCAAGAAATCCTCAACACATTTGGGAAAGGCAGGGTGGCCAGGGCAGTGCCCTGGGAGACAGTGGGGCCTGGAGCAAGGGAGCCAAAATGACAGAGGGGTTTGGAAGAGCGACGGGGACATTCAGGAAGGGGCTCATTTCTCACGGAGGCCCTCCTCTGCCCCAGGCACCTTTTGTGTCCATCCCTTGGGCCCTGCCCACCCACCTCCCCGCGCCCCCGGCCCCTGGCGCAGCCCGCGGCTGCCTGCAGCTGCATCTCAGGCCCGAGCAGCAGGTGTCGGCAGCTCGTGGTTAAGCAGAGCCGGTGGTGACTGCAGACACGCTCTGAAGACAAAACCCTACACATGAGGGAAACATCCTTGGTTCAGACGCCAAGTCCTCCCCTCTACTGGGAAGAGAGCTTTATCCGGACTCTCCCGGGCCTAAGATGAAGCCCACACAGCTCCGTGGGCTGAGGGCTCCCTTCCGGGCCGGAGTTCTGAACCTGGAGACACGGTGACACCACCGGGAGATTTCAAACCAGCACCCCGGCCTGTCCCCGGCCAACAACCTGAGAACCCAGGCGCCCAGGCACAGACAGGGTGTTTCTTAAAGGCCCCACCTGGGTGGACCCGGCAGCAGTCGGGACTGTGCACCCCTGCTCCAAGCCTCGCCCCAGCCGCCTCTCACCAGTCCCTGTGGGCCCCTCTCCAGTCTCATCAGGGCAGAAACGCCTGAAAGGACAGAAGGATGCCCTCCTGGGCACACCGGGTGGGCACTGCCTCCTCGGGGGGTGTCCCCTCGATATTCACACCCTCGGGGGTCGGGTACTGACAGCTGTAGACATTGCAGAGAAGGCAACACAGGCTCAGGGGGGCGCAGAGCTGTGGCCAGGGGCGCTGAGCCAGGAGTAAGTTTTCTGGTGTTGCCAGCTGCCTGGGGCGGGGGGTGGGGTACAACATTGGTGACAGTGGGGCTGCCTCCACCCCGTTGTTGGGGGATGGGATTGCATGACCCACAGGGGCTTGCTGACCCACGGTGGCCAGGTTTCTCGGAGCAGAGCAGGGCCTGTGATGTCCCTGAAATCCCCCCACTGCAGCTCACCTTCTATGACACCATGCACACAGTTCCCGAAAGAGCCGCCGTGTACCCACCACCAGCTCCTGGGGCGGAAAGAGGCGTAAACGCAGGAGGGGTTCCTGTCCCCGCACCTGTGTGCACATTTTCCCCCCTCGGCCCCCAGGATCAAGTGAGAGGGAAGAGGCCTCCCTGGCAGAAGCAGGGGAGGGGTGCCTCAGGGAGCCCACTCGCTGCCCCCGCCAACCTGCCCGGGGCACCCCGAGCTGCAGCCTGCCTGCCGGGCTGAGCCTGTGCAGAGCCCGGACTGACTCCTGCAAGCAGCCCTGTGGGGCCCAGCAGAGCCCCAGGGCTCAGGAGGAGCCAGCTCCCACTTCCGGAAAGGGCAACTCTTTCCCCGCTAAAGCTCTCTGCTCTAGGATCCATCTAAATTCAGTTACTCAAAGTGTGGGGTGTGCGTCTGCCGGGGAGGGGCTGCGCAGCCTTGCCGCAACCACCCGTGATTCCAGGGCTGAGTATCTTTCAGAGTTATTTAAGAGCTTCTTCCCTTTTTTCCCATTTTGATGATATGTTTCTAAATTATACATTAAACTTATCAGGATGAGTAATACCTCACAGCTTCCCCGTGTCAGACCTAATATGACGGCCTCGTCTGCGGCTCCGTGTTTACATGGTTGAGGGGGAAATGCTCCTTTCATATCCATTTATCTTCACGATAAGTGTTTAGAGATGAGAACCTCAGACAGGTTCCAGACACCTGGGCTCCCCGAGCACTCGGCTTCTGCAGGAATCTCTCCTCCTTCTGCACGCATGGCCAGGGTCGTGTCCCAGGCTGGCTGAGACCTGGAGGTGCCCCCTCCCCAGGGAAGGGTTGTCAGGGGCAGAGAGGCCCCCAGAGGGAGCAGAGCTAGGAGGTCAGGCTCAGAGATGTAAAATGTTGAATGTCCCTGGAAGGGCTGTAAAATGCACCCATACCTCCCATAGCCTCCTGCCTTGGCCCAGGGAACTGCAGCTCCTAGGGGACAGATCTTTGCTCCCCCATCACGCCTGTCTCTGGTGTTCGTTCATTCATTTTTGCATTCACGCATGCAAACGTACACACATTCAACTAGCTGTTGCCGTCTCCACTGTTATGTAGGCCTGGGCTAGCCTGCCAGTAGCCTATGATGCTGCCCTGGGTCCCGGGGCATTTGGGGAATAGCCCCTGGAGCTGGCATCCAATAGAAGGGCACATCCTCAGCCCATCTGGGGCTCTGCTGGGGGGCCATCTTGTCCTCTGTGCCGGGAGAAGCCTCACCTCCCTCCCCTGGGCCAGGAGGCTGAGCTGGGAGGGACTGGCCTGGCAGCCCCCCACCCAGCGCTGCTGGTCTGCGGCACCCCCAGCTGGCACAGTCCTGCCGTGGCACCCAGGCTCTGCCGGGCTGGGGGACAGGGGGTCCTGTTGGGTTTGAGCCCTTGGTTCTGCGGCACAGAAGGAAAAGGAACGGCCACCAGAGGCCAAGGGAGACTGACGGCGTCATAATCTCTCCAGCTTCCTGAGTTTGGTACTTGAACTATGCTAGCGACTCTGCGTGGTCATTCTATGTAACCCTCACCGCTGCCCACAGCACCTGCACTTTACAGTTGACGTTGAGGTGTTGGTGCCCAAGGTCACATCGCAGAAAGAGGGGTGGGGCTGGGGTTTGAGCACACCCTGGCCAGAACCACGTGCTTCACGCCCCCCGGGATCCCCAGGGCCCCCAGCAGGCTGGACCAGATGAGCCACTGGCCCCTGCTGCTGTGACCTGGGCACCCCCAGAGCCTGGCCAACAGCCTCCAGGCAGGAGATTCACCCAAAGGGAAGTGACGGGGCAATTTATCGTATCACTAAACTTGCTTAAGGCGCTCTCTGTCTTCCCATAATGAAATGGGGACGAGATCTCCCCAGGTTATTGGGCACCAGGGCAACTCCGCATCAGACGCTTATTATTTTCTGCCACTATCAGGGAAGACTGACCGTGCTTGGATAAGTGCAGCTTAAAATTGAAAACCAAGCAATTTACCTTCAGTCGCTTCTCAGAATTTTGTGCCCCCACAGAGAGTTAAGGAGAAATAGACTCCGTTTCCATTTTACGCGCTTCCCATTAACGTTTGTTTCCTGAGACTGGGGTTTGGCTGGGGGAGAAGGGTATTGGTGGTGATGGTATCTCCCACCTGCTTCTTTGGGCAAAGGAAACCTGCCTTCAGGCGCCCCTTTCTTGAGGGACGACAGGGTTAAGATTCCTGGGGTCACCTCCCTTTCTCCTGGCAAAGCTGCCCCCTGCGTTATTTCTGCCCACCCCTGGGTCACTGCCTCCGTCAGCCAGCGGAGGTGGAGACCCAGCCCTGCCCTCAGGTGTAGCCAGGAGACGAGGCCCGGACAGGGGCTCTACATCTCCCACCCCTCTGGGCAGGGCTCCCCGCATCCCTCCACATTTGTCCAGGCTTTGAGAGACAGGTGTTCTCCAGCCTCTGGACGTTTCTGTCTTGTTTCTCATTAAGAAGCAGAGGTTGATTTTGGAATGCTTGGGGATGAAGAGGCAGAGACCTTGGTGGATGTAGAGTCAGAACTCCCAGGTTTGCCAGCGGGGAGCTGTCTGTGACCCATTCTGTCTGTCGTCCCGAGGCCAGGCTCCTGGTGCCCTGGTACTGGCGTTGGTTCTCTCCACCCAGCTCCCAGGCACCCTGCGAGCCTCCGCCACTCAGCACCTACAGGGCTAGTCCCTCCAGGTTTGCTCAGAACTCTAGGAAAGAAATCTCTGCTCTAGTGATATCAACAACAGGGAGGTAGACAAGGCCCCCAAAGCCCTGGCCTGGCTTCTCCTTTATCCCGGGGATAATAAGAGGGGCGACTGCTGTGATGTAAATGGTCCTCTGCTTGTGAATTTAATAGTTACCTCTCGGGGTCCCTCCATCAGCCAATGTGGCAAGATAAACTGTTGTGATAGTCGCACCCCCACACACACCGGTGCTTCAGCCCCGCCCCCTCTTGTTTGATCAGCCTCGCACCGCCCCCCCCGCCCCCCGCTGGCTGCACAAGGCCGGGCTGTGTGTGGATGGGATTTGCCAGTCCTCTGCACACCTCGCCGGGTGGATCGTACTGAGCCTGCTCTGGAAACAGGAACTGAGTCTGGACTCTTATCCTGAGGGTCTTCACCTTGAACCCTGAGGTCCCTGTTCACCTGTGCAGACCATCCTGGGGCTCCCACCTTCCGGGGGTAGGCGGTTCTCTGCAACTGCCCTGGGAACCAAGGAGAGGCTCTGGGAGGACTCACGCACAGCTGGACGTCATCAAGCCAGGCTGCCCCTGTGGGTGCCTGGCCAGGGCCCATCTTGAGCCCCTTACTTGGGAGCAGTGAGTTAAGAGGAAGGAAAGTTCCAGGCAGAAAGAGAAGCACATTCCACAAGAACAGAGCAGGGACTTGGGCACAGGCGGGGGTCAGCTTGGATGGTTGCTGGAACCCCCCCATCCCCCAATATAACCCTGGTTCTAGAGAATTAAGGGCAAGGGAGCCCAGGGACTCTGCAGCAGCCTCCCGGGCTGGCGTCTCTGCACACAAGACCGCAATTTGAGGCCATCTGACCTTGGAGGCGGTCTGTGAGGGCTATGGCTAGAGGTGACCCACACACGCTGGCCACGCTTGGGGTGGGCAGTGGCAGACAGCCGCTCCAGTATCCCCCCTCCCTCGCCCACTACTGGTCAGGGCGAAGTTTGGAGAGGACCCAGAGGGGTACCGAAGCACAACTCCGGTCACTTTCTGGTCCTGCTTTTGAAGTGGCCGACACCTTTGTACAACCCCAGCGTGACCGGGCACGGGGGCCAGGCTCTGGTAGCCCCGGGGAAGAGACCAGAAAAGGGTTTTCACTTGGAGCGCTTAGCACACACTCCAGGCCTCCCCCAAGGAGCCGTCTGGGAATCAAGGTCACTAGATGCAGACTCAAAGCTTTTTGTGTATTTTTACTTCTGCATTTGCTCTTGTTTTTACTGTCACACATACTAGACATACAGAAAACTGCATGAAACAAAAACGAAACACTGGCTAAATAACGATAAAGCACGTGACCACAACCCAGGACACAGGAAACAGCATAAACGCCGGTTGGTTCTCTGAGGCTCGCCCCTCCCCCACAACGGAAAGGGTAACCTGGGACTAGGACCCCAACTACTCAGAGACTGAACTATTTCTGGGCAGTCCCAGGCCAGTGCAGAAAGCTCTGTCCTCACCGTGGATTCCTCTCCCTTCCCGGTCTCTGAGAGGAAGGAACGCTCCAAAGATGACAGGATTCGAGTGAGATTAATTTCTTATTTTAGACCTTTCGAAAGGCAGTTGCACAGAAACGAAGTCCCTGGGTCGTAAGGAACTTCAGATCAATTAAAACAATTTACTTTGCTGCTAATGATTTCAGACCATTGTAATTTATTGGTAAGTAAATGACTTCAAAAGCGTATTCCTTGGGCGGCTGCACAGAGGGAATTTTAACAAGTTCTTGGATAAATTAAGTCTGGAATTTGTTAACACACTGTTATTGCAAAACATTTAAAGTAGACCTTTCACACAGCTCCAAGTTTCCAGAAACAATTAAAACTTCTAACCAGTTCTTCATTGTTTAAGGGAATCAATTGACAGGAAAGGGCTGCTGACAACAGGTGGGAAACCCCGGCCCAGCAGTGATGTCCAAGGCACCAGCGGCCGCTGGGATCCCCCTGTGATTTCTGCTCTCACGGGAAAATCCACATCACTACTCTGGCCAAAGTACGCCCCGCACGGCTGGGCTTCCACCTGCCCCCAGTGGCATCTCCAGTTTCTCTGCCTTTAGTCCCTGAGCTCCAGCCCCACTGGCTCTGGCACAGGCCCAGCTGCAGCTATAGTCTTCCCTAGTCACCTCTCTCTTGTCCATGGACCTCTCCTCAGCACATCCCCTGGGCTTGGGGTCTGCCTGCCTCTTAACAGGAGGATGAGTATTCAATGAGTGATTGCATTGGTGACAGCTCCAGCATGCGACATGGGTAGTGTCCCACTGGAATGGGCCAGAACCCCCTGCAGGGACAGGGAACTACCCCTGCTGCCCAGGGCAGGAAAGCTTAAGGATACAGGACCAACCAGGTGAGAGGCCTGGCTGCCTGCAAGCCGCCCACCAGGGCAGGACGGGCAGTGGGCATCCAGGCGTTGCAGTGTGGACCGCCTCTAGGGGCTTTGAATCCGGTCAGAGGGTTCTTGTCCATGCCTTTTATGTAAGGCCCAGAGAGCCCTCCCTGAGACCAACCTGCATCCCCTGGGGCCTTTTCCTTGGAAAATGAGGATTCTCCTTGAATTCTTCCCAACCCTCAACATCTCAGTTTCTGGTCAGTAATAACAGTAAGATAATAGTGCAGCCGGCGTGAAGCCCTGGGGCAGAGCAGGAACCTCGCGCCTCAGGAAATGTGGTATTGCCTTTAGACCTCAACAGGCCGGGAGGCAGGGGCCAAGGCACAGACTGGCGCTCAGGGGTTAAGGAACTTGTACAAATTGGATGGTGCCTAAGTGGCAGGGTTGGGCTGCGGGTGCTACAATCTAAAATCCATCGCGCTATCCTGCGTGATGTCCACCCTTCTCACGGCCCCTTAGTGCCACTCGGCCTCTGGGCAGCGGCTTCCAGCCCAGGCCTGCTTTAGAGGCGGCTAAGCGAAGGCCTGGGTCCCACGTCCCGCCACCAGATCCAGAAGCGATGAGCGCCTAGCGCACAGATGGCAGGCAGGGGGCCAGCTTGGGACACTTCCTCACCCTCGTAGGTTCATCCATCAGGATATATTGATTGAAGAGCGCGGTGATCGGGGGTTTGGAGTCCCGGAGCCCCTGTTCTCTTGGAGCAGAAGTCCTAGTGGGAGGAAGCAGAGGCAAGGAGCAAATGAACAAGAAAGACGAGATGTGAGTGTGTCAGGCTCTGGTCTCACCCATCAAGGTCGGGAAAGGACTGTCTTCGGAGGTGGCGCTTGAGCTGTGACAGAGTGACGCTGAAGAATGTTCCAGGCAGAGGGAACAGCCAGTCAGTGCAAAGACACCTGGGCTGGGAGGAAGGAAAAAGAAAGAAAACAGGGGCAGGGTGGTGAGCAGCGGGGAGGGTGCAAGAGAGGGGAGGGCAGGGAGCAAAGGAGAACCAAAGAGGGAGGACAGAGGGCGGAGCGCGGATTTCTCTTCAGTCTGCGGCTTTGGAGCATTTTAAGCAGGGCAGTGACAGGACCTGACGGATGCGTTTTAAAGGCTTCTTCCGGCTGGTAAGGGTTAAGTGGATGTTTGTAGAGAGGCCAGCTCGGAGGCAAATAGAGCAGCCGGAAGGGCCAGGCAGGGTCCAGGTGAAAAGATGGCTAGGTGAACGAGAGCAGGAGCTGTGGGGAGGGGAGGAGGACAGAGGTCTGGGGTCTGTTTTGAAGTGAGGTTGACAAAGCTTGCTAATTGTTTGGATGCAAGGTTAAGGCAAAGAGAGGAATCAGGGTGATGGATGGATTCAGGGCAGGAGGAGCTGGGCGGATAGTGGTGCCAGGTACTCAGAGGAGAAGACCAAGGGGGGATCCCAAGGGCCCCTTGGGCCATATTTCAGTCAAGGTGGCTGTGGACGCCCTGCTGGCGTGCTGCCTTAGTCTGCCCAGGCTGCGACCGCAGAGTGCCACAGACTGGCCGGTTTACACAGCAGCCACTTTTGCTCACAGTTCTGGAGGCTGGATGTCCAAGATCAAGGCACCAGCTGCTTCCTGGTTCGTAGAGGACCATCTCCTCCCTGCGTCCTCACGTGGCCAAGGGAGAGAGAGCTCTCCTTCTTCTAAGGGCACTAATCGTATCATGGGCCCCACCCTCATGGCCTCATCTAAACCTAATCACCGCCCAAGGGACCCACCTCCTAATACCATCAAATTGGGGGTTAGAACTTCAACACATGGATTTCAAGGGGACACAGGCATTCAGTCCACACATATCCAATAGGTGGTGGATGCTGTGGGTTTGGTATTGTGTGGTAAAGTCGGAATTTGAGTCATGAATTAGGAATTAGAGTCAAGGGTCAGGGTGTGGGAAGTCAACCAGGAAGGAAGGGGGGGCGGAGACTAAAGATGGGGACACCCCAACATTTAGAGGCCACAGGAGGAGGAGGAGAGGATACCTGGAGAGAACTGACTGGTGTGGGTTCCATAAGCCAAGAAGAGAGCCTTTCAGGAAGGAGGCCCACGGGGTCCACACAGATCACTAAATAAGGAGGTGCTTCCATGAGGCTCCGGGATGATCGCGCTGAGCGAAACGTGTGCCTGTGTCTCAGATCCAGTGGGATCGGGTTTTAGATTATTTGAAGCCAGTTGGCAAACCCTTTTAGAGCCGATCACAGACTGCATTTTAGTAATTTTCATAGTATTTTTGGCAGCTCCAGAGACACCAAGGCAAGGCAGAGAATCTTTTAATGGAGCATTGAAAAGCAGTTTTTAAAAATACGTTTTAGAAAGCTATTTAAATTCTCCCGTCTGTAGCAAAATTAATGTATAAACTTAGTGCCTTCATTTGTCCCTACTTAAAACAAAAAAGGTGGGAAGCAGCTTCCTCCCTCGGCTCTGCTGAATCTAGAGGCTGATTCTCATTTGGCATCACGGAACCTGGACATTTCCAGGGATGCCCTGTGCAGGAAAGGCTCCAGACACTTTCCATCACGAAGTCATTTAATCTTCACAACAATCCCATGAGGGGAACAAGTGATATGTGTTCCCCCATTTCAGAGATGGGGAAACTGAGGCCAGTGTTTGTTAATAAGAAGCTAAGTAGGTTTAGCATCTTTAGAGAGGGGAAAGGAAGGAAGCTTGCCAAACATGATAGAGCTGGAGGGATGGAGGGGGGCCCTATCTGTTGTATGCTGAGAGCTTGTGCTTTTAATCACCCTCGGACTCCCCACTGCCTGGGCTTCACACGGGGGTGGGGTGGGGACTGATATGCAGCTGGGTTTGGACCCACTGCAGGAGCCTTGCTGTGGCGATTCTCGGAGGGGTTAGGGCCCGCTCATCAGCACCCCGGGGTGCCTGTTAAGTGTGCAGTGAAGCTAACTGGGGTTTAGGAGAGTAGATCCTTGGGATGCTCCCCAGGGGGATTCTGACACTTGGTAAACTTTGAGATGCCCTGACAGCCTGCCCCTCAACACGTGCCATCACTGTGATTTCAGATACAGAGAACCCGGGGGATGGTGACACAGTCACCCCTCCCCTCTGCAGAGAGGGCAGGTTCTCTGCTCAGGGTCCCACAGAACCCAGGCCCTTGACTCCCGTGGCAGGGTCTCCTCACAGATACCCGCTCCCTGGCCCTGGCCCAGCCTCCAGCCAGCTTGGAGAGGCAAGCTGTCTGCCCCCAAAGAGGTGTTGTTTTCAGGGGAAAAGGCAAGAGGTTGGTGTCCGGATGAACTGTGGCTGGAGGCCTGGCCACCCTTTGGTGGCAGCCTACCCACGGGTTCCCTGGGGTCTCCGGCTCCAGCACGGTAGCCTGCACTGTTCCAGCCCCTCTCTCCTCCCTCTGTCCTGGGAGATGGGCAGGGAGTCTGTGACAGGCCACTACAATACATGACAAGTCCTGGGGGCCTGTAGAAGGGGATGGAGGGGACAAGCTGAGCGCTTGGTGCAGGTGGGGCCGACAGCACTTGGGAGCCAGCGGGCGGGGACGCAGGGGGGCTCGCGGAGTCCACAGAGGAGAGGCTGGTGGCCTGTCTGTCCCACCCGCCGCAATCCAAGGTGGAGCCGGAGGGACTGGTCTGTCCTGTCACAGCCAAGCTGTGTGACTCAGGTGTGGGTGGAAATACAGGAGGGCTCAGAGAGGGTGGCTCCACACCAGGTGCCACCTGGATCTTGGGAACAAGGGACCATCTCTCGTTTGACTTAGGCCGCTAGGGCCCTTGACCCAGAATTTGCCCAGCATCTTCCCACCCCTCGTGCCCGCTCACACCCACGTGTGTGTCATGGGCTGACCCTCTGCAGGACTCGTGTCCACTTATAGCTCTGTGCCATGGCTGCGCTCGCTGGGGGACATGCACGGCCTGCTCCCACACAGGAGAAGTGCCCGCTCTTCAGATGAGCAGCGGGGGCCTGGTTTCTCAGGACCACTGGCTCCCTGGGCAAGTTAACGAGCACCTGCATTTTTCCTCCGTGGTTGAATTGGCCATCACCGGCCAGGGCAGCCAGATCCGTCAGGCCACTGCTGTTTCAGGTCCTCCTGGCTTTACTGCCTCACCTGGAGCATCACCGAGGGGCAGCCAGCAGCTGAGAATCACTCAAGGTGACATGGCATTTTAGATTTCATTTCCCGCCCCCCAGCCCCACCCAGGTCTCTGTCTGTGGGAGACACTGACAAGGTGACGGCACTCAGTAACTCGCAACACGAGCAGAGCTGATGTCCCAGGGGCAGGTTGTGTTCCCCCAGTGACTCAGGAGCCCCAAGCCTGCATCTTTGCTGCCATCTTCTCACTCTTTGTTGCCCCAAGATCCTGGCCTGCTTGCTCCTAACACTACCGACCTTCTCCCAACAAATACCAGTGCTAGAACCCATCACATGGGCAAGGGCCTCAGACAACACTGCATCCAAGTCTGGGCTCCAGCTACCAGCTGCCTTTCACCTTGGGCAAGATGCTTGACCTCCGTGAGCTTCCATTGCCTCTCACCTGCCTCCTAGGATGGGCGTGAGGACAGGGGATGGTGAGCATGTCAGCTCTATGTCCAGCAGAGTGAGAGCTCAGTAAATAGCAGAAGCGTCATGGTTTTCTCTAACTAGGGACTGGTTGATCAATTGCTAACTCTGGTCTCAAGAGTGACACAGAAAGGAAGAGGGATCCTGGCCTGAGTGGGGCAGCCTCTGAGCTTTTGATGGAGTCAGTGGGGTAGAGTATGAGTTTCCTCCTGGGTGGGTGGGTCCTCTGGAGAAACAGTATATATATATGTATATATAGATAGATAGATAGATGGAGAGAGAGAGAGAGAGAGAGAGATTTTAAGAAACTGGCTCACACAATTGTGGGGCCGGCAATCTGATTTCTGCCCGGCAGACCAGCAGGCTGGAGACCCAAGGAAGAGTTGATATTCCCATCTTGAGTCTGAAGCCATCAAGAGGCAGGATTCTTCTTCCTTTCCTTGGGGAACCTGAGTCTTTTTTCTTAAGGCCTTCAACTGATTGGATGAGGCCTACTCACATTACAGAGGGTAATCTCCTTACCCAAAGTGTCTAAAAACTGCATCTGCAGTGATGTCTAGATTAGTGTTTGACCAGATAGCTTGGTCCCGTGGACTAGACAAGTTGACGCATCACGGGGGAAGAGCCAGGCGCCCTGGGCCGTCCTCTGCCAGCACCGTGGTCTCTTGGATATGGTGGCCCTACCCCTGCCTGGTCTGCATCTCTCCCACCCCTGACCTCCCACCCTCAGGGGTAGCTTGTGTGAGGGCTTCAGCAAAGGACAGGAACCACATCAGAAGCCCAGCGCCCTCTGAGTCATGCAACGCAGGCAAGGCCCTTGGGCAGAGAGTAAAGAGTTTACCCTGGCTGGTCTGGGAGAAGAGAGGCCAGTATTGTCCGTGGAACTTGGATAGGTCCTCCAGCCTTTGTCCTGAAGCAAGATCCCACCCAGGTCCAGACCCCCAGACCCTCCAGCCAGGCTGAGGCTCACAGGTGCCTCAGTAGGGCCCTTAGGAAGCAACAAAAGGGACACCAGAGGTCAAAGGCTACAGCAACCTCTCCCGAGGAGTGGCTGGGAAGGGTCTGAGACCCAACAGCGGCCACCCAAGACACGTCACAGGCCAGGAAATGGTTCCTTTAGGGCGGAACTTGGCGGAACAGGCCAGGAAATAGTTCCTTTAAGGCGGAACTTGGCGGAACAGGCCAGGAAATGGTTCCTTTAGGGCGGAACTTGGCGGAACAGGCCAGGAAATGGTTCCTTTAAGGCAGAACTTGGCGGAACAGGCCAGGAAATGGTTCCTTTAGGGCGGAACTTGGCGGAACAGGCCAGGAAATGGTTCCTTTAGGGCGGAACTTGGCGGAACAGGCCAGGAAATGGTTCCTTTAGGGCGGAACTTGGCGGAACAGGCCAGGAAATGGTTCCTTTAGGGCGGACCTTGGATGCCGGCAGCGCCTGACGTGCCCACAGCAGAAGCTCAGAGCAATTCTCTTGCTTTCATCTTTCCTTGAGGCTTAGCTTGATGAAAAGTGGCCTCTATCTACGGCTGATAAATAACCAGAAACTTGCTGTATCTGCTTTCATTTGATTTTCTTGAACAGTTATCACCAGTGTGCCTTACATTCAGAGGCTGAGACTTTAAGTGGCTGAAAGAACTTCCCAACTGAGCCAGCCAGGGGCTCGTTTGAAATTCTTTGGTGCATTGGAAAGCAACTAGACATGATCTATGGAGGAGCTGGGAAGAGAGTGTTTCGTGTTAATGGCGTAAACGTTTCCTCCTCTCCCGGGGATGGGACTGTGGGAGGAGGGTTCCCACCCCCCACCCTCAAGCCACAGGAGACTCTGCCCTGCCAGACCCTCTCAGCTGAAGAGCCACTCCCTGGGCTCAAGCCTGGGCTGCCCACAGGACTGGGTCTAGACCAGATGATGCCCAACACAGTTCTAGACGCTGAGCTTGAAGAGAATGGTGTCTAGACAGGAGCCATCCAGAGAAGGCTGATCAGGGTGCTGATGGGTCTGGAGTCCTCAGAACGATTAGGGGAGGAAACTGGGATTGTTGAGCTGCAGAAGTCTTAGAGGCTGTTTTTGTTCTGTTCTAGTACTTGGACTATAGTGTGATTCTGCCTCAGTACCAGGAGTGTAAGCTCCCTGAGGCCAGAGACTGCATCTTTCAATACCCAGAGTGGCAGCAGCATGTCTTCAATGCATGTTTAATGGAAGAAAGGATGGATGGATGGATAGGTAGATGGATGGGTAGGTGGGTGGATGGAAGATGGGTAGATGAGTAGGTAGACGTGTGGATGGATAGGTGAGTGGATGGATGAATGGGTGAGTGGATGGGTGGGTGAGTATGTCGGTTGATGGATGGATGGAGGGGTAGGTGGATGGATGGATAGATGGATGAGTAAGTAGATGGGTAGATAGATGGATTCATGGGAGGATAGTAGGTAAATGTGTAGATGGAAAGGAGGTTGGATGGATGGGTAGATGGAAGAGTGAGTGGATGGGTTGATGAATGCATGGAGCAGTAGGTGGATGGATGGCGAGATGGTTGGGTGAGTGGATGGGTAGATAGATGGATTCATGGGAGGATAGTAGGTAAATGTGTAGATGGATAGGTGAGTGGATGGATGGGTGGACTGATGAGTGAGTGGGTGAGTGGATGGATGGATGGACAGATAGACGGATGGATGGATGGATGGATGGATGGATGGATGGATGGATGGATGGAAGAATGTGTAGACGGATGAGTGACATGAATCTTCTTCACATCTTTGAAGGACTATCTATCACATCCTGAGGAGTAGAGTACCCATTCTCTGTGGACCCAGAAGACAAAATCACTCCAGATTCTCTGGGGCCGCAGATTTGGCCTCAGGTTAGGAAAGAACTTTACAAAGACTCAAACTGCTTTTGGTGGAATAGATGGTGTGGAGAGAGAGCGAGCCCCTGTCCCTGATGAAGAAGGGGAGCCTGCCGGGTGGAGTAGCAGGTGTCTGTGCTGCCAGGAGCAGGGCTGGTGACCTCAGAGGGCCTTCCCAGCTCTGAGCTGCCATGATTCCTCTTGGGCACCGAGTAAGAGCGGATTTTTCTGGGTCAAGCCATGGCCCTTGCAGAGGACCTGTGCTGTACCTGGTGCTCACCTCGGCAGGCCTGGTCAAAGGGGATCTGCAGAGAGAACAGAAAGCATGTGATGGTGAGGCAGGCCTGGTGGAGTAGACTGAGGGGGAGGCAGGAAGAGGCTGCCCAGAAAGCCCCTGCAGAGATGGCAGGAACAGCACCAGGGCAGAACCTCTGGACCTTCTTCCTGGGGTATTCTCAGTACCCAGGGGACCCTCTTCTGGGGGCAGGTCCTCCCTTCCCCTCATGAAAGTCAGGACCCAAAGGAGCAGGGGACAGCCTGAGAGAGCGGCTGGGGACACGACTTGGTGACCAGGGAGGGCAGAGGCCCAAGGGCTCCAAGAGAGGCTGGCAGCAGGGAAATGATCCCCTCTGGCCCCTCCTTCTCTTTAGAAAACCTAATTGCCTGTGGTGTCCACTCTGACCATCAATTTGATCTGCGCTCAAGGGTACAGCCGAGGTTCGCCTTGTTCTGCTTAAATAATGCAGGTAGTGAGGCTATTGACAACCTGTCGTCTGCCAGAAAGTGGCTCTGACACGGCCAGAAGCCTGGGCGGGCCCCTGGGGCCTTGGCCTACACTGGTCCAGCCAGGCGTTTGAGCGGCCTTCAGGCAGAGGCCAGGCCCTGGGCTGGGTCCATATTGGACGGATGGGAGCTTGACACCTCCCTGGCCTTTTCCCAGAAGGACGATCTACTGGGAAGTTCTAAGAGAAAGGAAAGGCGGCAGCTGCCTGAATAAGGAGCCTGCATTTTGTGTTCGGAGGGAAGGCATGTGGGGCAGCCCGGCCTGCAGGGCTGGGGGCCGTGCTGAGTCACTTCCGGGCAGAGGACGCTCTGTGCCCTCCCCCGCCTGCCTGCCTCCCGCC
The DNA here is from genome assembly GCF_964270905.1 of Leucopleurus acutus. Taxonomy (NCBI): domain Eukaryota; kingdom Metazoa; phylum Chordata; class Mammalia; order Artiodactyla; family Delphinidae; genus Leucopleurus; species Leucopleurus acutus. The sequence continues at coordinate 188,022,871 of NC_139143.1, read as the reverse complement.
TCCTGCTGGCCTGGGTGGCTGAGAGACAAGGGGTTGGTGATGAGTCCGCTGCTCTTCCCTGAGCCTGGCTTGGATTTTTTTTTTTTAATGTTTAAAAATTCCCCACAGCATGGCAGGTGCCCAGCTGCCGGGTCACCCCATCGCCTGTTCTGTCATCAGACATCATGTTTACCCGTCAGACACTGTTTTCCTGACACTCGACACTCAAAATAATGATCTGGTTGGGGCATCTTCATGAATGATTCATGAGGCTCCGCTCACCTTTGGGTGTTAACAGCAAACCAAAGCCCTGCTTCACGGGAGCCGGCAGGGGGCAGGAAGGGCACCCTGGCTGCAGCCTCCAAGCCCCTCGGGGATGTTTAGGACCCTCCGGTTCAGCCTCAGGGCTCTCCTCCCCCAGCCCCAGCCCAGCCGGCCACCCACCAAGCCGCAGCGCAGAGAGAAGAGCAGAGTTCTAGAAACGGGGTCTGGGGTGTGGTCCCTGCTGTCACCCTGTGCCCAGTAACCTTGCGGAGAATGTTGGAGCTCACGCCCCACGTCCCCACCGGACCTCCACCACCCACAGCCTGTGTGACCTTGAGCAGGTCCCCTGCTTCTCGAAGCTTCCCCTTCCTGCCTGTGAAGCCAGGCAGGGCTGGCTCCCTCACAGGGTGGCAGTGAAGATTCCTGGCCTGTGGGAACAGCCGAGACGCAGTGGCTGTTATACTACTATTACCTCACCTCCCCCGCCTTTCTTTTCCGGGCTGTAGAACGAGAGGGTTGAGCTAGGTGGTCCCCACACCTTCTCCTCTGCCACACAGGTCTCTGCTTGTTCTGGGACTGGGTTCCAGGAAGTTGCAGAGAGGCCTCGGCCTGCTGAGCATACTTGCGGGGACATTTCTTTTTTTTTTTTTTCTCCCCTCTCACTGTTGTGGCCCCTCCCGTCACAGAGCACAGGCTCCGGACGCGCAGGCTCAGCGGCCATGGCTCACGGGCCCATATGCACACATATGCATGCATGGGCACACGTGCACATGCGTGAACACACAGGCACACGGTATACCCATGCACACATGCGTGCACAGGTACACACATGCGTGCACAGGTACACGCAGGCACACACGCACACAGCATCCACAGAGAACATGAGGACTCTGATGCCTGCAGAGCTAGCTCAGTGCAGAGACTGAAGCCAGGGGCTCCAAGCAGGAGACGGCACAGCTAGGCTCTCTCTGCCCCCCCATCTGCCCTCCCCCACAGTCAGCTCCCTCGGGAGGGCGGGGTCTGCCGCTCATGAACACGTGGTACCAGACACCCAATTCAGGCTTAATAAATCCGGGCCAAATGAAGGGGATTTATAGCTGGGTGTTGAGCTCTGGGGGCACACAGTGAACCAGACGGATCCGGCGTGATTAGCCGACACCTCCCGCCCAGCCTTGGTTTCTCCTGTAGGATTGAGGAGGGAAACCTGCCAGTTAGATCCCCAACACTTCAAATGTTCTGCTGTTCAAAAGCAATGAGGGGGAGCCCCTCCCAGGGAGCCTGTCGGCAGTGGTCGTAGGGAGCAGAGGGACAGCCCCTGACCCCAGGGAGGGGAGGCCCATGGCGCCGCAGACCCTGCACTGGCCAGAACTGGCCTCTGCCCTGGAAGCAGGATTCTGGCCCAGCTGTGGGGTCTACTTTCTTCCTAAACAACCTGGGAGCAGGATGGCAGAAGGGGGCTCTGGTCCCACTGCTGACCCAGGGGTCCAGGGGAGGAGGAGGATGACCCAGCCCAGGACGGGGTCCAGGGGCGGAGGAGGATGACCCAGCCCAGCGCCTGAGCCTGACCAGGGTGGGCCTGAGAAAGCAGGAGGCCAGCTGTGCCCGACAGTGGAACATGACCCGTGGGCCCGTGTGGCCCGCCACGGATGAGTGCAACTCACAAGCGAGTCTGGCAAGAGCTGCATGTGGCTGAAGGCGGGCTCCGGCCTCGTCTGTCAGGTGCCTCTCCTTCCCCAGATACGCTCGGGCGCCGAGCAGAGCCAGGGCTGCTGTTGCCTCAGGTTGCCCCTTGCCGCCCCCTGCCCTGAGGCCGCCCCTGACGTGACCGCCTGGTCCTCAAGGCTCTGGGACTCCTCCAGCGCCCCCTCCGCCTGTGACAGTGCTGGCCTGCGCTGCTCGGGGCTCGCTGGGGGCGTGTGGAGGGTTGCCGGCCAGGCGTGGGCCTTCTGACATTTCTGGAGACCGTGGACCGTGCAGAGGCCAGACTGGGAGCCAGGGCGGCACTCAAAGGGCGGAGCTGTCCTGCTGGGGCCCTTGGGGGACATGACTGCCCTTTGCGGCTTAATAAGACATTTCAGAGACATGGGTCAGGTGGAGTGGAAGGTGGTGGAAGTGACATGTGGGTCTGCGGAAGCAAAGATTCCCAGCCCCGCGCCCCTCCTCCCATCCAGGAGCCCCCCTGTCCCCCGGCTGCTCTTTTCTCCCTAACACCCCACGTTCTTCACTGATCATTCCACACCCACTGGTCTTGTTTCCCCCGCCAAGTGTGTGTTTCCTGAAGACGGGGACCCCAGCTGAGAAATCTTCATGTCCCTCTCCCATGGCATCAGCAGATGCCCAACCAGACCCACGACCCACGGATGAAAGGACCTGGGAGAGAGGGAGTCTGAAGCCATCGGGCAGTTGCCTCTAGCCCGTGGGTAACCCAGGGCTGGCTGTGAGCTCTGGTTCTGGCCACGCAGCTAGATTTTCCCCTTGGAATTGGAATGCAGGGCCAAGCCCCCGAGTCCTAGGTGATGCCCTGCTGAAGTCCTGTCACTCATCTGCTCATTTAGTCAAGACCCACTGTGTGCCCGGCACTGTGCTGGGATGGACAGAGCAGGAGGGAAGAGGGTCCTGAGCCGGAGGTGCAGGCTGGAAGACGGTCAGCGCTGGCTGCTCCCAACGCACACGGGAGGGGCCCCAGGCCAACCTGGGGTGACCGCTGGAGCTGGTAAAGCCAGAGCTGGGGTTTGCAGGACGAGCAGTGGCTCGCCAGGCCCCGAGGGAGAGGATGCACGGAAGCGCAGCCATCCCCTTCGGAACCTGCAGAAGCATGTGTGATATGGTCCTTGCCCACAAGGAGGTGGTTGAACAGGACAAGAGTTAAGGACATTGAGGACGGTTGAACAGGACAAGAGTTAAGCCCCGTTGCCAAGCAGGGAATGGGAGCCGTGGCATGAGAAAGCACGTGATTAAGTGCTGGGTGAATCCCACCCACCACTGTGGGGAGAGCAGTAGGTGGCAGGGGCAGGCTGGACTCTGGGGGGTGGGTGGGCAGAGAGGTGACGTTAGCAGGAGAAATGACAGTGTAAGCAGAAGCCCGAGGCTGGAAGGTTCAGGCTGCATCGGGGAGCAGTTTGGCTGGAGCGTATGAGTTGGGGTGAGAGCTGTGTGAGGGGCTCCTTTCAGGCCACTGAGCTGGCCCATCTGCCCCCCCCAGAGGACCTTGGGAGCTCATCCTGCATCCCTGACCCCCCTTCACAGTTCTGCATCCCATTCCAGCCCCAGGCACTTATTTATGCCCATCTTCTCCTGCTCACACAAAACCAGACCCCAGAGACAAACAGGGAGACATAAAAATGAGAAAAGATGAAGATTCATTGACGCCAGAACCAACTCTATTCTGGAAAATTGAAATATTTTGTACATAGTGACAATGGAGACACCACACGACCTTCCCGGAACAACTTCCCAGATATATGAGAGCAACAACCGTCGTCCCATTGGCGCTGACACACCGAAGGCTCCCCAAAGCTACACCTTAAAAAATGTCTCCCGTGTTATTAACATTCCACACTCGGTGATGTTAATGGCTCATCACTGTTACCAACAGTCACAAATTTCCAGGACTTATAAATGACACCACCCCCAGAGACAGCCCAGAACAACCTGCCATCAGCCTGCCCGGCCCCGGCTACACCATGAACATCACATCAGGCTTATCTGGTGGGCCCCGCTGCCACCCCGAGGCTCACACCCTCCTCCCTCACCTTGAGCCCTGGGAAACTTGGGGCAGCTGCCTCCACTTCCCCTTGGACTTCAGGCGCTATTGATGCTGCTGGGTGATGGGGGCGGGGGAGTGGATGCTGCAGGGGGCGGGGGAGGTCTTGCACTCAGAATCAGTGCTCTGAACGAGGGCAGGCGTTACACTTCCTGACTGCTACTGCCTTTTTGCTGCCTGGCCCCCCCACTCTGCACACCTGCAAAGATCAGACCCTCTTCCTCATTCGTTCATTCATTCATCCATCCATGCAACAACTCGTTTTCTGAAATGATTGCAATGATGCATGGACGATTGGGCCACACCCAGGATGTGGTCCAGAGACTTCCCATCCTGAAGGATGTGAGCAATGCCAAGCAGAGGGGCAAGCTCGGGACCTGGGATGTCAGAGCCCACAGAGCTCTAGTCCCCGCTCCAGGAGTAGCTCATGGGAATCAAAGAAGCTGGCCACTCGCAGGTCGGGCGAAGCAGGCCCCATACCCCACCCGAGTCCTCCCAGGTGGCTGATGCGTAAATCTGCCCTCAGAGGCAAACAGGAAGTGTATGACGTGGAGGTGGGGAGCTCAGGCTCCGGAGCAGGCAGCCTGAGTGTGGATCTGACCAAACACGGACTAGCTATCATTCTTCCGAACATCAGCTTTCATAGCTGTGAAATGGGACTAAAAACACCCTCAGAGTTGTTAAGGAGGTCAGATGAAACAATGCATGTCCAGGATACAGCCCTCGTCTTGGTCCAAAGTAAATGCTCAAGAGATGAAGACTTATTGCTAATTTGGGGGATTTTCTCATTCTGCTCTGGGCTTAATTCTCCTCAAAAGGCAGAAACCCCTATGAGGGGTTTGAGTGGCACCTGCATGTGGAAAGACTGTGTTTGATGGGAAGAGAGATGAAAGGTCACTTCCAGGAGGTGGGAGAGATACAGGGAAGTGACAGCCAGCTAAAAGGGGTAGCTGGCATTGCTGCCTCCTGGTTCTGGTCAGCCCTGCCCAGTTTGGCCACCACGAGTGACTTACAAGCCCCCGCCTCAGTTTCTCCATGTGCCAAGCCAGCCTCCCCAGCCTTGCACTCCTCTCCGGCACCTACAATAGCTATTTGTGGGATGTTTTGAACAGGACTGCTGGGGAAATCTAATGAGATAATGAATGCGCAAGGGCTTTGAAAAGACCCAGTGTTTTGTAAATGTAAGAGATTTTTACTCCCATTTACCGCCCTTTTAAAAGGATGTTTTCCCTCAATTCAGCCAAATTTAACTTGGATGGTAAAGAGCCCAGCCCGGGCGTCCCCAGCTATAATTTCCCTGCTTCCTTGCGCCTCCGAATATTAAAACACAAAGGCTCCCATTGCCGAGAGAAACCAAACCGGCAGCACATTAGAGGCGCGGTTGCACAAACGGAATTCAAAGTGATATTTCAAGCGGGGTGTTCTGTTTATATAAACCTTGAGAGCACTCGAATGTCAGCAGAACTTTGAAATTAAAATCGCTCCTTTTTTCATACGCTTCTCCCTCTTTTATTGAGCCTGTGTCTTGGGATAGGAGGAGGTTAGAAACCACTTGGGGTTTTACTTTATAGCGTTAGAAATGCTACGATGAGGCAGGGAGGCTTCCTAAAGGCTCCAGGCCAAGGCCAAGTCCGTTAAAGGGACAGCGCTGTCCACAGTGCTGAAAAGGAAAGCTAGGCCCCAGGCTGTGATGGGAGGACTTCTGGGTGAGGGGTCCTTCTCCAGGGGCACATTCCCCGGTGCTCCCTAGAATCCTGGAGAAGGGACAGAGCCCAGGGGAGGCCAAGTCTCCTGAACAGGTGGGGATGGGGCACTGGCAGGCAGAGGGAGAAGCACGAAGGGGAGGAGAGACGGAGCTGCCAGTGACAGCTGCAGTGGAAATCAGAAGAGAGATGTGAGCACCGAGGTGGAGGAACTGGAAAATAACCTAATAAAATAGAGAGATCTACCCAGTGACAGCGGGGAGATAAATGGAGCAAGTTATACGCAGGGCTCATTTTTGTGCAAATATTTGGGGCTCTATAAAATAAGGCTCTTTATTATAAATCTGTCTCCCGAATAAGTCTTGCCATCCCACAGGTGTCAGCGGCAGTGAAGTTTTCCCTCTAAGACGTGGAGGGTTGAGCTCTCGAGGTACATGTGGCTGCAACCGCTCTTTCTGTTTCGTAAACAGCCCTTCCCACCGGGAAGTATGGCTGCTGAGAGCCCAGAGAAGGGGCCAGGCCTGAGGCCCAGCCCGCTGCGGGCTCAGCTATGGGCTGCTTTGGCGGTCTTGACCTTCGTTTCCAGCCAGGAGGCTGCTAGGGCTGTGTGGTGACCTGGAATCCAGGAGACTGAGACACATGGGCCGTGGAGGGCTCGCCCATGGCTGAGGGGTCTCTCAAGCCTGTCTATGAATATCAGGAAGACATGTTTACTAGGACCCTCTCCACCTCCAGTGGGGGAGAAGGTGACAACACCAAAGTGTAGCAGCAGAGTCAGGTAAGGCAAGAAGAAAACTTTAGGGGGTTATCAACCCCCTCATTATGGACTTCTGAAAATATAGACAGCCTGATGGGGCTCAAGGCAACCCTTCCTGGAACCAAGGGAAGTGTGAGGAGACTTCAGGAGCTTGGGAAGTTTTCTGGAAGGACCTGAGTCCACCCTCTGGTTCTCAGGCCAGCAGAGCAGCAGAGCAAGTAAGGTCTCAAAGCTGATGGGTACTCAGATCTTGGAGTGGCATCTTCCCCTGCTAATCAAACACTCAGATACCCAGGAGCACACAGGCAGGGGGACGAACATCACACTGGAAGGGTTCACCCTGAAGATGTTGGTCAGTGCACGTACACACACACAAACACACACACACACACACAGACACACTATTTAAGGTATCTAAGGCACTATTTCCAGAGGACCAGGATCTAAGTTTCTTAGAGAAATTTGCTCTCAGATCTGAAGCCTTCTCAATTGTGAAACAGTCCAACCAGTGGAGGCCAAGAGTCTCCAGTGTTCACACGTCCGGCACGGGAGCTAAGCTGGTCAGAGCAAGATGAGGTTGCTCTGTGCTCGAGGGATGGTACATGAAACTGTGACCAGAAGCAGGTTCCCTAACTTCTCTGGCACATTTCCTCAGCCCTTAAGAGGAGCGGATCATTGCAAGAGGGCCCGCTAAGGCTCTTAGGTAGATTCAATACACGAAGGCTTATGAAGCGGGCAGCCCAGGGCCTTGCACAGCTAAACGTGTGCTCTTCTTAGCGCTGGCCAGACAGGAACACAGCCCTATGCTGTGCTGTAGAGTATGTGCTCCTGGGGCTTCCCTGGTGGCACAGTGGTTGAGAGTCCGCCTGCTGATGCAGGGGACACGGGTTCGTGCCCTGGTCCGGGAGGATCCCACATGCCGCGGAGCGGCTGGGCCCGTGAGCCATGGCCGCTGAGCCTGCGTGTCCGGAGCCTGTGCTCCGCAACAGGAGAGGCCACAACAGTGAGAGGCCCGCGTACCGAAAAAAAAAAAAGAAATGAAGTTGAGTAGGTGCTCCTGAACTGTTCAGATAGACTTGGGGCTGCTTCCAAAATGCTCCCCTAGAAGCCGGCAAGGCTTCACTGTGACCATCAGCTCTAGTATCCCTCACTGTCATCTCGGCTAACCTCGATCTCATCAAACCACATGGTTGACACATCATCTATCGGCTGCACCTGGACCGTGCAGACAGGGACTCCCTCTTCTATCTCCGTGCCTCCAGTGCCTGGCACAGAGTAACTCAAGAAAGTGTTACCTGAGTGGTAAATAGGAAGACAGCATCTCAGCCCAAGCTGCTGCTCGAACCAGTACCAAACCCGAGCGGATCCCCACCCCAGAGAGGACCCTTTTCTAGGAGGGGGCAGCCCTCTTCTCCCAGTTCTGTGACCCCCTCATCATGCTCTGTGTGTGGCTCCAGCCTTGCAGCTCTGCACCTTTGGAAGTGCCGTCCCGCATTCTCCATGGCCGGGGGCCTCTGCCCTGGGAACTGGTTTAATGCCTTTCATGTTTCCCTCATTTTCAAGGCTTTGGCTGGACATCTGGCTTCTCATGATTGATCCCAGTTGGCTCCCATGATATTCTACAGCACCTTCCTAACCTACTGCCTTTTTTATGACTATAGTAAAAGGCCGCACGTCAGGGAACACCATCCAACAGGAAGAAGCGTCCCCTTTCCGCGTCAGCTCAAGTTGAGCATCGTAATTTACAGGGAAACCTTGTGGCTTGGGGTGTTTACCCCCCATGGAACCGGTTTCCTCTCCCATTATGAGAATGAGATAATAAAAATACTTCCTTTGATATTAAATTAGGTTTGCTCAGCTCAATTGCAAATGCAGGTTTGAAAGCTGTTATGTTATTTGGGTTTCAATTTAGAGCCATCCATTTCAAAGGTTTGTTTTGTTTTGTTTTGAAATTTCTCTTCACCTGACGCTGGATTAGATATCGGGAAGGAAATAAGGAATTTATTCAAATTTGACTAGGAAATGTGCATCTCAAGCTGATGCAGAGAGTGGCTGCAGGTTTTACAGAGACTGGGGCCGAGGCAGCAACTGAGGCCTTGCCCTTCCCCACCCTCTAAGCGGCGGGCTTCCCAGCTTGCCCGTGAGAAAGCAGGAAGGGGTGGGGCGCGAGCTCTGGCTCTGTAGGAGGAAAGCCGCAGCCCAGCTCCTCTCCCCCACGGAGCCTTCTACCGTCCCTTCCAGATGATGCCATGGCAAGACACTCCTGCCCCAGGAACATCACCCCAACGCAAACCGGCTTAGCAATAAAGAATCTGATGTCGCCTACAAGGAGGGTCAGAGGGAGGGCGGGCGGAGGGTTAGTCTGTTCAGAGGCTTGGCTATGGCACCAAGGACCCAGGTCCTTTCCAGATCTTCATTCAGCCATCATTTTTTTTTTTTTTTTGCGGTACGTGGGCCTCTCAGTGTCGTGGCCTCTCCCGTTGCGGAGCACAGGCTCCGGACGTGCAGGCTCAGCGGCCATGGCTCACGGGCCCACGCACAGCATGTGGGATCTTCCCGGACCGGGACACGAACCCACGTCCCCTGCATCGGCAGGCAGACTCTCAACCACTGCGCCACCAGGGAAGTCCCATTCGGCCATCTTTAATGGTGGCTTCATGCTTCGGCTGAGAGCAGGAGACTGCAGCAAGCCCAAGTTCATATCTGCACACGGGCCGTGTTAGAAGGAGGACGAGATGGGATCTCCTGCAGCACCTGCCAGTGAGAAACCCTCTCCCGGAAGCCCTCACACTTCTCTTGTCTTGTTAGCCAGACCTGGGTCATATACACATTCCTGAATAATCTCCATTCATGGGGGTAGGAAAACACTTGGCCAGTTGGGCCCACCCCTCTCCCACTCATGCCCCTCCCCCAGCTCACGGCTACCTGTGGGGGGGAATGGATTTTGGCAGGGAATAAATGCTGATGGGTAACCCAGCAGTGTCCACCACAAAGCTATATAACACTCTTATTGAACACAAAGAAATGTATATGTGAAAAACCAAAAGGAGCACTGAAATGAGCCCCCGGAGCTGACCAGAACTCGCCCCAGCACTGTTCAGTTTCCTCTAAGAACAGAGTGACTCTCCCCAATCCCTTCTGGAGTCTCGAACCCTGAACAATATGGTACCTGGAGGATAAGTAGGACCTGGGGTCGTTGTATAGCCCAGTGATTCTCAACAAGGGACGTTTGGGAACGTCGGGAGACATTTTTGGTTGTCACCATTCTGAGATGCTACTGGCGTTTAGTATTAGAGGCCGGGGATGTTTCCAAATATCTTACAATGCAGGGGACAGCCCTCCGTAACAAAGAATTAGTCAGTCCCAAATGTCTACAGTTGTGAGGTTGAGAAACTGTGCTTAAGCCTGGCTTGCGTCCAGGATATTCCCACGATGCTTTGCTCCCTGGGGGAGGGGAGAGAGGAGGGTGGCTTCCCACCTAGAAGTGACGGGAAGCTGGAAAACACAGAACCAGCCATCACCCTTCTTTCCCTTCTCCCGCAGAACTTTCGTTTGCTTCTGACAAAAAGAGAATATAGAATGTACTTCAACTTGGCTTTGTTCCACATGAGTATCTCCCTGGGAGACTGTAAGCATTTGGAGAGCAGGGCCCTGTTTAGCACCCCTGTATCCATGCCAGCACTCGCACAGTAGGTACCTCATAAACGTGGGTTGGAAGGAGGAAGGGAAAAGGGAAGAGAGAGCGGGTGGGAGGAAAGGCCTGGGACTGAGTAGAGAAAATGATTTAGTGGCCCAGGTCCTCAAGGCAAACCTTGGCTGCGGCTGACGAGATCAGCTGATTCTTAGCTAGGGAACAAAGACTTTCAAGGGCTGGTCAGAGAGATTCAAAGGTTCTGCTTGAGAAATTGAACCTGACCGTTCAGACCAAGCCAAAGTGTCCCTTGACAAGAGAAGGTGGGAAGGTCAGAGAAGTCAGCCCTGAGGACAGATGCAAGACAAATGGGGCCAGAGAAGGTGGCGCAGGAGGAAAGAGGAAGAGCGGGGGAAAGGTCAGAGTCAGAAATGGAAACTGTCAAAGTTCCATCTCATGATGGGAAGGGCAGGGCCAGCGGAGAAGGCAAAAATCCACAGGAGGCAGCGAAGCCCTGACTGGGGCTGGAAGGAGGAGGGAGTGGGGCGGCGGCCGCGCAGGGGAAAGAGGCGTAGCCAGAGGGAGGTGACCCCAAGGAGAGGGGCTACTGGTCCGAGAGCAGCCGAGGGCTCTGGGAGGACCCCTACGGCGGGCCCTTCCATTTCAGAGTGACAGACCACAACGGGAATATCTTGTCACTGTCACCCGTCAGCGTCAGCAGAATTTTCACCGGGGGCTGTGGTCTTGGATGCCAGGATTTTCACTCCAGAGACACTTGCTAAGGCCAGCTTGAGAAGGTGACAAAGTATGAAAATTGCCAGAAGTCCTGGTCCACTTTGTCCCAGCAGCGCTGCTCCATAGAGACGCTCTCCTCAAAGTTAATAAGAAACTAAGAAATTAATTTCCTGTCAGTTGCCTCTGCCCGGCAGCGACAGCTCAGTCTCTCTCCATTATTGGGGGTGTATTTAAATAACAAAGGAAGTGGAGGAGGGTTGGGGGTGCCACGTGCTGTGCTGGCCTTTCTGGAAGTGTATTGGAAAAGCGAGAGGAAAGTCTAGGCAATCTGGAGCGGGGCAGGAGTGCCCGGCAACGCAGCCTGGCCATGATGGGACCATCGCTTCTGAGAAGGTCACTTTGATTCTTCACTTGCTTTGTTGCGAGGTTCCAGGCACCAGCTCAGCTCTGCCACATCTTGGCTGCCCAGCACCTCCCCGCGCCTCTAGAGAAAATACGCTGAGTGCAAAGCACAGGAGACCTCCTGTGACATTGGAGTCACGTCAAACCTATAGTTTTACAGAAACGACTGTCAAATGGGGAGTTATTTGCCTCCAAAGTCACTGTAAGACTGACCTGGCTTTTTCAGTTCGCGACCCTCGTGGGATGGGGGGCAGAGGGGCAGAATTTGTTTCTTTGTGATTCATCAATCAATGGCTGAGTGGCTACTGCTTGCTGGGAACAGTGTTGGGCGCCCTTTGTTATTTTTCTCATTGGATCCCCACGGTGACCCTGTCAGGTGGGTGTGACGATCCCCATTTTATAGGTGAGGGATACGAGGCTTAGAGGGGTTAAGTCACAAGATCACAGAGCATTTCCAGTGGCCCAGATACGGTTTGAGCCAAGGTCCGATTCCAAATCCAAGTTTTTTCCATCACCTGGCTGTAGGCGAGAAAACAGACTGGTGTGCTTTTTCTGTCTGATTTTAATTCCAAAGTTAGTACCCGCTACTGAAAACTGCTGACTTCATTATAACCCATCTTTGTGTCTTCATTCAGCAAATAGCCAACAAAACAGATTGTTTTTCAGAACAAGCCTTGAACAAGGTGAACTTTGGTAACTTTCTTACTAATGGGTAAAATTGTATGTTTCATCTCTGCTGCATCTCTGCGAGTATAAGCCTTTCCCGGTGATAGGATGTCAAAATGTGAAGGTTTTCTTCCATCGAGAGACTGAATCAAGTTCAAGGGGGAGGGTCATTCAACGTCAATGTGTTCCTGGTCTGTGTTGCTTATTTAACAGATACTAACCAAGCCCAGCTCTGGACCAGGCAGTGGCTGGACACGGGGCAGACGCAGAGCTGCCATTATGGAAGGTGGCCCTCACCAGCCCTGACACTCTGCTCCATTTCTTCTTTTCATGGCTTTTTTCCTGAATGTCCCTGAGCTGCCCGAGGCTCTTCCTTTCACACTTCCCTGTGCCTGAACCCTTGCTTCCCCCAGATCTTCCCATGGCTGGATTCGAACCATTTCAGACTCAACTCAAGGTCATCTTCTCAGAGGCCTTCCCCAAGTTTCCTGGCCAAATGCCCCACTCACCCTCACCCATCACCGGCTCCTTTTATGCTCATAGCACCTGGCAGTATTCAAAATCACCTCTTCCTTCGTCAAGTATTTCTAGTTTGTCTTTCCCAAGTTTTCTGAGAGCAAGACACGTAGCCTTGTTTACCGCAGACTCCAAACTTTGTCCAGTCCCTGGTACATCGTGGCTCTCGATAAGTACATGTTGAGTGAATGAATAAATGAACGAATGAGCACCCTGTGAAGCGAGCACTGCGGTTCTCCCCACTCTGTAGGGAAGGAAACTGTCCCTCTAAGGGGTGCGGAGTCCTCCCCTGGAGCACCCAGCTGGGGAGTGGGTAAGCGGGACCCCCTCCTCTCAGGGTAACTGGAGACAAAGCGTAGCAGCCTTTCTCCTACACAGAGAGGGAGCATAAAGAAATTGCTAAGAAAGGCACCTTGCTCCAGTGAGTCGAAAACCCTCAATTACAAGAGGTACTTTTTCAACTTTTGCATTTTTGCTTCGCCTTCCCATCAGCTTTCCCCCCAAAAGAGCTACAGGCTCGATTTACCTACAACCACCAGAATTAATTGCTGTCCCGGGATAGCTAACCCCTCTTAACGGCTCCATAGCAATGGCGGTTCGCAAATGCCAGCAGGTGTTTTCCTAAAGGGACTCTATCCCTCACACAAAATAGAACATTTTGAACGGAATTTAAACAGCTTTTGAACAGTGCTACTCTGATTTCTTCACACTTCACAAATGCTTTCTTTGCAAACATGGGTGTCCCAGTTACCCTGGGCTGGTGCCAAAGCCCTCGCCCAGCGTCTGTCTTCTCAGCTTCAAGGCAGCCGTGAGTCCTAAAAGCAAACAAGGAGGCAGAGCTGTGGACCTCACAACTGAGGAGTGTGTGTGTGTGTGTGTGTGTGTGTGTGGTGTTTGTGTGTGTGTGTGGAGTCTGTGTGTGGTGTGTGTGTATGTGTGTGGTGTGTGGTGTGTGTGTATGTGTGTGTGTGGAGTCTGTGTGTGGTGTGTGATGTGTATGCGTATGTGTGTCTGTGTGTGGTGTGTATGTGTATGTTTGTGTGTTTGGTGTATATGTGTGTGTGTGTATGTGTGGTGTGTGGTGTATATGTGTGGGGTGTGTGTGTGTGGTGTCTGTGTGTGGTGTGTATGTGTGTCTGTGTGTCTGTGTGTATGCGTATGTGTGTCTGTGTGCGGTGTGTGGTGTGTATGTGTGTGTGTGTGGTGTGTCTGTGTGCGGTGTGTGGTGTGTATGTGTGTCTGTGTGTGGTGTGTGGTGTGTATGTGTGTCTGTGGTGTGTGTGGTGTGTGTGTGTGGTGTGTGGTGTATATGTGTGGTGTCTGTGTGTGTGTGTGGTGTGTGTGGTGTGTATGTGTGTGTGTGTGGTGTGTCTGTGTGCGGTGTGTGGTGTGTATGTGTGTCTGTGGTGTGTGTGGTGTGTGTGTGTGTAGTGTGGTGTGTGTGCGTGTGTGCACGCAGAGGTGTTGGCCAGGTTTTGTCCATTGGCAATGGCCACCCAGATCTCTGCTGTGCGATTCCTGGGACCCCCTGAGCTTAGAGGAAAGGATGCCATCCACCACAGCGTAGTGTGAAATTCCAGGGCCGCGGCAGGGAGTGGGTGTTGTGAGTGAGGCTGGAACAAAGCATCCTGGTGCGGCCCTGCCCCCGCAGGTGAAATGGGCCCACTTGCAGAAGCACCCAGAAGGGCCCCTGCGGCTTCACACGCTCTGCCTTGGCAACGGCAGAAGAGATGAGGGAGGGGGTGACGGGTGGATGGTGTGGATGCGGGCCACCAGCTGCCTGCCGTCCTTGCTCTCCTCCAAAGGCACAGCCCAGCACCTGGGGCTCTCCCCACCCGCCCCCCGTGTCAGTCCAGGCTGCGCACCCCCTTCACCACCACCCCCAGGGCAGATGAGGTCCCCCAGCTGTTGATTCAGCCAACACTTGCTGGCCACCCACCGGGGGATGGATTTCCTTCCGTCATAGACGCTGCTCTCCGGAAGCCTGGTGTTTCTTTACTTTTTTAAACTGAGGTATAGTCGGTGTTCAACGTTATATAAGTTTCAGGTGTACAACACAGAGCTTCACAATTTTTAAAGATTATACTCCATTTATAGTCATTATAAAGTACTGGCTATATTCCCTGTGCTGTATATATCCTTGCAGTGTATTTATTTTATACGTAGTAGTTTGTACCACTGAACCCCTTCCCCCTATCGTGCCCCCCCCACACCCCACCGGCAACCACTAGTTTGTTCTCTACGTCTGTCTGAGTCTGTTTCTCTTCTGTTATAGTCACGAGTTTGTTGCACTTTTTGGATTCTACGTGTAAATGATAACATACAGTATTTGTCCTTCTCTGCCTGACATTTCACTGAGCATAATGCCTTCCAAGTCCATCCACATTGTTGCACATAAGCCTGGTGTCTGGAGGGGGCGTGTAGACTCAGCCCAGAGGTCAGTGAAACGGGCAGGACCGGCCGTGCTAAAGGAGGCACAGAGGGCTGCTCTGGGCTCCAAGGAGAACGCAGTTACTTTTGGTTGGGAGGATTGGGGGACGCTTCAAGGACAACGAGGCATTGGAGCTGGGTCACGACAAGCAGGTGGAACGGGGACTTGCCGAGATGGGTGGAGGGTCCCAGGCCCTGGGAACAGAGTGGGTGGGCAGAGCAGGCTGAGTGGTCCCGAGGACTGAGCCGGGGGCCTGAGGACGGTACTTGGGAGGTGTAGACGAAGGACAGATCCGGCCGATCGATCGTGGGGGCCTGTGTTATCGGGAGTGAGTTGCATTCACAGGAAATGAGGAGCCAGGGAAGCTTCGCGGCACTACCAGAGCTGGGACTTGGGGAAAGGACGCTGGGAGTCAGATGGGAGGGGCTGGCTTCCAGGCAGGGACACCTGCCAGAAGGCCGTGCCAGGTTACACGGCTAAGGCTAGGAGGGCCAGACCAGGGCGGTGGCCTCGGGGACAGAGAAAAGCCTCACCCTTCCTACGTTTCTACCCTCCTTCTGCCCTGCTGACGTCACAGTGTCGTAGACTAGAGCGCGCGGGAGCCGTGGCCCCATGATTACTCTGAGGCTTCCCAGCTCTGTGGCTCAGTTCTGCTCCCACTGGCAGATGCCTGGAGACCCCCAAGGAAGCTGGAGGAGGCTCTCTAGCACACCATCTGCAGAGGGAGGGGGTCCTCAGCCCCCTGTGGGCCACAGCCCTCCACCCCAAGGATGCTGTGGCATCTGCCAGGAGAGGCGACGATTCCAGGAGCTTTCGCAGTCGGTGGGCTCGCCTTCCTCTGCCCTCTGCGAGGGGCCGGCATCGGGCAGCCCAGCCTCTTGGCGGCAGCCGGCGGTTTCGGGACATGGCGCCAGAGATCAGGTCTTGATCGGTGCTGGGACCCGGGATGTCGAGCCTCGCTGGTATGGGGGACAAGCCGGCGTTGCCTGTCAGGGCACGGGCTCTGGGGCAGGGGCGGCCCCACTGCAGCAGCTCTGCAGAGGAGGTGGCCGCTGATTTGCCTGTGTCATTAGCACAGCAGGTCCCATGATTACCCGAGGAGGCTTACAGGCTATCAGCGAGCTCCAGGAGCCAATGGAGAAGGAAGGAAGATAAAGAAGGATTTAAAAAGAAAGTAACAAAAAGAAACACTGTAATTTCGAATCCAAACCTCGTCCTGCCCTGGCTTTGTTAACCCCCGGTCACTCTTTAGAGACATAAACTGTTGAGTGCCACAATTACTTCAATGATTACACTTTACCTTGTCCTACCAAAGTGTTAAAGAGGAACTGGGGAACACATTAAAAAAACATACTACCCAATATAATCATGATTCCTTCTAAAACAATTGCTTGAATCTCGCCGCTACAGTTGTCAGAGCATAAAAATCCTATAGATGCTCTATGGGCCGGGCACAATTCATCCTCTGCTGCCTCCACAGTCGGCCTATTTGTCAGTCAAGGGAGAGCTTTGGGGTTTATGTCTTTAATAGGATTTAGCGGAGGGGCTCCCCAGATGCTCCCCCAGAACAGGGGCAGGGTGGCACAGGTCCCAGCCTCCCAGACTTTCCTGCTTAGCATACCTGCCCCACGATCGCTAGCACCGGGAAGATGCTGAACGGAAAGCACGAGCTCTAAAGCATAAGAACAGGGCCACGTTCCAGCCCACTGAGGATGTTGAGAGCCTGTTCACAGTCAAGGTTGCAAAGAAGGACAACCACTGGGAAGCCAGCCGCACCGTGAGTGCCACGTGGGTGAACAGAACCGGCTCTGGCCTTCTGCACGTCCTCTCTGTGAAGCAAGGGTGGTACAACCATTGGCTTCAGGTGGTTCCGAACCCCAGGAAGGGGCAGAGCTAGGATGCCAGCAGAGGGTGGGGGGTAGGGGAGTGTCCCCTGTCCTCACTCTTTCCCTGTCCACTGGGAGACACTAGACAAGCCACAGCGTCTCTTGGCTCAGTTTTTCCAGCTGGAAATGGAAGTGGGTGGAGAAGTCGGCCTGGATGATCCCAAAGTTTGCTCCCAACTCGATCATCCTCTGTTCCGAGAGGAATATGCAGACGAGTTCAGTTCAAATCCTGGGATTTGCAGGATGTTTGAGGATCTTTCCTGCACAAATTAAAATATGTAAAGTGTCCTGATGAGGAGGTGGTCGGTGATGATTAGAGAAGAGTTTGAAAGACCTGGGTGCCTCGAAGACCTGCCAGTCATCTGACACCTGAATCATCTGGCCGAGGACCAGAAATGTCCCCAGTGGACCAGGAGAATACCGCACATTCCGGCGACGTGGCAGGATGGTGGTGGGGTGGATAGCTCTTTGAATTCATGGGCACTTAAATTACAAGATTTTTTTGGAGAAATGTGGTTTTGTTTTCTTCCGGCACTTGGAAGATAGCCGAGAATTGTCTCGGATCCTGTTGTCTGGACAAGAATGACCGGTGTTAGCTCATTCAAACCCTCCAATGGCCTGAGCATCCACTGGAGATAAAGATGCTTCTCGGGACTTCCCTGGTGGTGCAGTGGTTAAGGATCCGCCTGCCGGTGCAGGGGACACGGGTTCGAGCCCTGGTCCAGGAAGATCCCACATGCCTCGGAGCAACTAAGCCCGTGCGCCACAACTACTGAGCCTGCACTCTAGAGCCTGCGAGCCACAACTACTGAACCCATGTGCTGCAACTACTGAAGCATGCATGCCTAGAGCCAGTGCTCTGCAACAAGAGAAGCCACCACAATGAGAAGCCCACGCACTGCAATGAAAAGTAGCCTCCTCTCGCCACAACTAGAGAAAGCCCGTGCGCAGCAACAAAGACCCAACACGGCCAAAAATGAATATAAAATAAATTTAAAAAAAAAAAAGAAAAGAAAAGATGCTTCTCCAACGTTTGAAAAGAATTCCTTACCTTTGCCTCGATGGGCTCCTGTCTAAGAATTACACTTCTCAAACAAGCAATGTCTGAATCAATTTGGTTTTGGTCCACATACAAGTCCTCAAAAATCTTAGGGAAACATTACCTGTAGCAATATTGTGAGACAAAGTAACACTGGTTTGAGAAGTCGGTCATGAGAATACTTGGCAGTTTTGAAGGTTTACCATGTGTCAGGCACTGTTCAAATGCTTTATTTATTTAGCCTTCACAACAAATTCGTGCAGTAGGTATTATTATTCTGTCCATTTTATAGGTGAGAAAACAAGCACTGAGATGTGCTTGCCTAAGGCTCATGACTGGGAAGTAGCAGAACCCAGACTCAGACCCAGGCAGTGGCCTCCAGAGCACCACTCTGGACCACTCTCCCTCACCGTCACTCTTAGCTTCAGACAGACCTGGGCTCAAGGTGGGGGGTGGTTGGTGGGGCACTTAATTCTCCCTTCGTGTTCCTGATGTGTAAAGCAGAAATGGTGATCCCCAGTGCGACTTCGTGCAGGTTCAGTGTGCTAAGCCCGTGAAGCACTTAGCACCCAGCACCGGAACATACAGGTGCTGAATAACTGGTAGCTCTCAGTAACCATAGTGATGGTGGTTCTTGTAACTAGAGGACAGTCTGAATTGTGTAGTGGCGAGAGCAGTGGCTTAGCAAAAGGAAGACATATGGTCTGTTTAGGAGTTAGATCTCTTTGTTGATGCAACAGAAAATTCAGCTTGAACTGGCTTCAGGATAAGAGGAAATTTGGGTGCTCAAGTTACTGAAAAGTCTCGAGGTGGACTGGCTTCAGGCATGTCTGGATCGAGTGGCTCGGTCAATGGCATGGAGGCTTACGGTCTCTTCCCCTGGGCTCTGCCTCCTCCACGGGGCTTCCTTCTTGGACTCCATGTGCTGGCAAGAGATGGCTTCCAGGAACTCTAGGCTTCATCATCTAGGGTTCAGGTCCAGCAGGAAAGAGCATCCCTGCCCCCCAGGGGCTCCAGCCAGGTCCAACCATTAGCTCTGATTGCCTCTGGTTGCGACTCATGGCCAATCCCCATGGCCCAGAGAATGCAGGGCTCCGATTGGCCAGCCTGAGTCACATGCTCCATCCCCGGACTGAGTCAGGGAGGGGTGGCTTGCTCCATAAACAACACTTGGATGCTCTTACCGTGAGAGCACCAAACGCGCCAGAGCCACCTTCAGCTCTGCCACCCATTAGCCAGGTGGCAGATCACAGGGCGCCTCTCAGTCAGAGGGGGCTCATGGGGCCGATGGGGACGGTGGCATGTGCTCATCTTCCTCCAGAGCCATTGTGAGGAGCAGACGGACATGAGGGGCTCCAGAGTACGTCCGTCACTCTGGAGGCGCCTGGATGACCGCTTGGAGCCACTGTCTTCTGATGGGGTTGACCCACTGCCTAATGGGGCAGGGAGGGGACGGCCGTGGGCTTGGCTTCCAGCCTCCCAGGAGGACATGGCCAGTCTAAGCCATAAACAGGGCCTCTGTAAGACTAGTGAGGGGGGGTCATGTAGCCTGTAGATTTGGCTCCTGGGAGAGGAAAGGGGGTCAGAAGAGGGGGAGTGCAGCCCTCTGACAGCTGATCACCCAATGCCTAGCTGTCCCACGCTCCATCCTGCTGGGCCCGGGCTGCCCACCCTGAGCACGATTCCTTCCCTCGAGCTCTACATCCCAGAGAAAGGCCCAAGGCTTCTTATCCCAGGGTTGGTTGGAGCAACCCTTGCAGTGATTTCTAATATGTCAAAAATGAATTCAAGGTGAGAGCAGACGACGCAGGAGACAGAAAAGGAACCTCATCCAGGCTCAGGTTTGCCAACTGCAGGGCGACAGTGGCCCGTGTCCCTGGCCAGTGCCTGGCGAGCAGGAAGCAGCAGGCAGTTAACACCCCGGCTGCCACTCCCAGCCTGGATCCACCCCAGTGGAGGCACTGAGCATCATGGTACCTCCAGCCACTGGATCCCAGGGAGAGATGACCCCCGATATCCTGACCTCCTTCCGTAACTCCTTACAGGTCAGCCATCCAGGAACTAAGGTCGCCCATTAAAAAAAAAAAATCGATTTCTTTTTTTCAGCCCATTTCTCCCTGGGAGTAATGAGTCTCCTACGTTACCTGCCCACTGTGCAGAGTTTGTGCCACAAATGACTCCCTGAGCTCCAGGGGGGGACTCATATTCTTAGTATTCAGGGAGCTGGAGAAAAAAACACACACGTTCACCTTCTTCTCCTTTTTCTGACCTGAGAGACTTTGAGTCACATTTCCCCCCGGCTTTTGTCTTTCTGACCAGAAAAATCCGTATCTCTTTTTCCCGTGGCCATCCACCCCTCCTGGAGGGATGCTCCCCTCTCCCGTGCATTCGCGGCCCCAAATCGAGGTTCCTGATAAAGAGCCCTCGTGTCAGACTCTCCGGGCTTGGTCCTTCCTGGTCCCAGCAACGACTCTGGACAGTGGCTTCCAGAAAGCCCAGGGGTCTTCCTGAGTTGATGGGTGGCAGCTCAGCCCCACCAGCCCCCACAGGCAATTTGTTTTACTCTCCCTGAGCACCCTGCCCTGCGCTTTGCCCACACTGGGCTCCATCTGTCACTTTGCATCCACTAAACAGATCCTCTCGTGACCCGTCGCAAATGACTCGGCGCTCCATCACCCGGGACAGTTTAGCGTCATCTGCAAACGTGGAGATTTTATTGGGCATTTCTTCCCCCAGATCATGCAGGATGATTATAAGTAAGGCAAGGCCTGGCCCTGAGCCAGTGTGACTCTCCTGGCTTCCATTTGTCCATCCAAAAATGTGCCCACACATCCCGCCCCACAGGTACGGGGGTGCAGTGGGGTCCCGCTGCACGATTAAACGTCCTCCCCAGCGGCATCCTCCAGGATGGCTTAACCTTCCAGGGGCCTTTGGATAGAACTTGCTCAGAGGCTTCCAGAATGTCTGGATGGACGGCATCCTGGGCTTCTCTTTGAGCCCAAGCGTCTTTATCTGCTCGGGGCGAGTGGCACATTCTTCTTTACTTCAGCGGTCCCCGGGTGGCTGGGACTGTGACAGGCGTGATTTCCCACAATTAGTGTGTTTTTCCTACATCACCTGTGGGTTAAAGAGGACGGAGCAGGCCAGCCCCTAAGCCGGCAGGGTTCCCGGAAGCCCACACCAGGTGGAAATTGTTTAACTATATTCCCATGACTGGAAAATTCTGGTAATTGTGTAACAGCGGTGGCGGCAGCAGTAGCACTGAGTAATTACCCAGGGTTTTTCATCTTCAGACCACTTTATCCACATTAACTAATTAAGTCTTCCAGCCTCCCTCCGAAGCGGGGAAGGGCTGCCGGCCCCCGACTCCCTCCGGCGCTTGCGTGGGCTTAATGAGGGCCACCCGGCCGAGGGGCCACGGGAGCTCCCCCGGGGCTGCAGGCCTCTGCCCCCACTTGGAGCAGGAGGGGAAGCCCGTGTGAGCCCCCCAAGCCTCTCCCAGGCATCGCCCCCCCGCCAGGTCCCCCGCCCTGCTGAGCGCTGGCAAAGGAGCAAGGAGGTTGTCTGTGTCCCCTGCCCTGCTGGACTGGACCGGGGGATCCGGTAGTCAGCCCGTGATGCAGGGCGTCCGGTACCCAGCCCGTGAAGGGGGCCTGGCTCCCAGGGAGTGTGCAGCTGACAGCTGGTTTTGCCTGTTACTGGGGGCTCCGGGTGCCTCTTTTGTTTCCTACTCTCCCTCTTTTCTCTCTTTTCTTGCTTCTTCAACAGGCCCCAACTTTGGGGACCTGGGTCTGCCCCCCCAGTCGCCAGGTGCTCAGTTGCGGCTACCCTGCCTTCACCCCACAGCACTGCCTGGCCACAGAGGGTGTCCTGACCACCGCAGGCCCTTGCTGTGGAGACAGGGGTTCTGCTGCCTTGGCCCTGCCCTGCAGAGCTCACAGGCCGGCCCCATCCCTCTTCCCAGCAGCTCCCCGCACCCCACAGGCTCCCTGGACCCATTTTCACTCTGGCACAGATGCTAACTGGGCCGCTGATGCCCAGGGCACCGAGACTGGGCACACAACCCTCCATCCACCGTCCAGCGAGTTCCCTCAGAGCCTCAGGGCCCCAGTGGAGGGCAGGCGTAGTGATGCGGGCTTGGGGCTGGGGGCTGGGGGCTTGGGCCTGGGGACTGGGGGCTGGGGCCTGGGTGAATTGTGGAGCCCTGAGCTGAGAGTCTGCATCCGTCAAATATGTAACCATGGCACCTGCTTCTGTGGGTTGTTGAAGGGAGTGAATGAAGAATGCTTCATGGGGCTTGAAGGGGGGCCCGCACACAGCTGACACTCAGAAAGCAGTCTTTGCAAACAGAGGCGCCCAGTGGGAGGTGCGTGCTGGGGATACAGGCACGGTCCTGCCGCCTGAGAAGCACCCAGCACACACCCCGAGATGGTGGTAAAATGTGGACTCGGTCATGGGAGCACCTGAGTTTCCCCAGCTGGGGAAGAGCGAACCAGGAGGGGAACAGCAGGCTGCAGGGGCCGGCAGACCCCAGGAGACCTGATGGGCACAGCGGCCCCACCTCGTGCCTTTATCCAGAGTGGCGAACAGGTGCCAGGCCGCCCAGGGCAGCTGGAGTCCAGGCCAGAGGATTTTTCTCCGCCTTGCAGTGTGGTGACACCCCCGGCCCTGAGCTGCCTGGTATCATCATTTATTCATTCCCTAATAAATCCTGCCCTTCTTTCTGCCTGCTCTGCACTCCTGTTTTATGGGCGCCTACCCTCGGTCATGGGGAAGGCTCTGCCTCTGAAGATCAGGCTTGTGGGGCTTTCAGAATCTGCATCAATGATGCTGATAGGACGACGGCAATCACAGAACGGGCTTGCGGCGCAAACGATGCTGATTTACTCTCTGTCTCCCTCCCCCCGGGCTGGTGGTGCGCAGACCCGGCCCCCTCCCCCGGCGGCAAGCGGGGAGGTGTGTGGCCACTATTACATGCTATTATGACTTTCTGGGTAATGTATACATTTTCACTATCACACAGCCTCTCTCCTTCATTTTTCATGAGAACTGGCATGAGATTAATGGCCAAGCCACAGAAGAAACGGAGCACCATGCCACCCTGATTTATCGAACGCTTAGCGTTGACGCAGCTGCAGACAAGGGTCAAACAGATGTTGCAGCTGCATTTTGCTTTAACAAAACCAACAGCTTTTTGCATTTTTAACCACTTCTTGCGCCGCTGTCCTGCTTACTCCACAGAAAGGGAAGCTGCCTCTTCCTTCCCAGTGGAGGGTAGGGTCCTGGGCTGGGGCTGCAGGACCCCCGGAATCCAGCCACCTGGTGCCCAGCGCTGGCCATGGCCGCGAGGACGTGAGCTCCCCAAGCCTCTTGCTCTGGGCCACTTGAGTCTCTGGTGAAATCGCGCTACTTTCAGTCCATTCCAGGGTCTGTGGTACAAACCCTGGAGCAGGCTTGAGCTGCAGGAGGCGCAGGGCTCAGCTTCCCCGCCGCAAACCGGAACGCCTCCCCACCTGCATCGCAAACCGGTAACAGATTACGGAAGGCCCATTCGGATCGGCTGTGGGTCAGGGCCCTTGCCTCCTGAGCCCCTTACCTGCCTCCCCTCTCTCCAGCAAGGTTAAGGCCACTTGTACTCATCTCCCCCATCCTAAAGAGCTAAGGCTCGGCCAGATCAAGTGTCTGCCCACCGCGAGCATCCCTGCACCTCAACCCTCAGCCCTCGGAGCCAGAAGCCACGGGAGCTGTGGGCGTCTCCCCCAGGCTGGATGTCAGGGCTCTCCAGGGGCAAGCTTGGCATCCCTGCCGCCCCCAGTCTCTGTGCCACCCCCATCCACCCTGGCTGCCACCAACCTGGGCTTCCCACGTCTCTCTGCTGAGCGCCTCGGCCTATTTCGTTCTCTCTCTCCTTCTCTCACCCTTCCGCCACCTCCCCCTCCTGACCCAGCCCTCCAGGCCCGGGTTCTGCCACGGCTGGGGGGACTGAGTGCGGTTCCCCATCGTGGGAGCCGTGCGGAAAGGGCCTGTGGGAGCCGTCAGAGAGACACCTTGCAGCCCTTGTCCACCTGCCACTCCCCCGAGCTGCTGCGCCCGCCTCGCCCTGGGCACCAGGGTCTAGAAATCTGTAGTGTCTGCGGCAAGAGCTTCTGCGGATTAAGCCGGATCACAGGTGCCGCCACTGGCGCCCCGACTGCCCCCTCCGCCGCCGCACCGGCGCTAACACCGCACAACAGCGCTAAGCCTGGCGGAGGAGCGGACGGGGGATGCTTTCTTGTTCAGTCTCCCTTCCTGAAAGCCCCGTCACTGTCATTAAGAAGGTTAAATCCGTTGCCTCCTCCGCCAGCCCCCGTGCCCTTCTCCTGCCTGTCGCTACCCCACCTTTACGCGCTCAGCCCCGGTCCCAGGCCTGCCCGCAGGGACCCCAGAGGCCCAGGGTACCCAGATCAGGAAGGACGGCCCACGCGTGAAGGGGAGACAGAGTCCCCCGCCCTGGCCTCTCACCTGAGCCCCTCAGTCTTTCCAACAGGAAGCCCCACGCCACACCCCGGGTCGGGGAAGAACTATAGTCGCAGCTGCTGGGAAAGGGGGGCTCTGGGGAGGAAAGGGCTGTGGGGACAGTGCGCCCAATCGGTCAGGCGTTTCCTTAGAAACCTGGAGGTCCCCTGAAAGCAGCTTGAACGTCCGGCGAGCCTCAGGCCAGGCCAGGGAGGGGCCCCAGGAGAAAGGGACCCAGGAAGCATTAAGGGCCCTTGTCTTCCAACAGCTGCCGGAGGCGCTTTCCCTGGGCTCTGAATTCCCTCAGAGGTTCCCAAACTGTGTTCCAGAGGACACTAGGGTCCCAAGAGGTGCTCAGGTTCAAGGTCACATAGGCTTGGAAAACCTGCCCACAAAATGCCCAAGAGATCCTCCTGCGCGGGTGCCGCCAAGGCTCTGACAAGTCCTGCAGCCACGGAGCTGGTTTAACTTTAGCCCAGCATCCTCTGCGGAGCATTCCAGCCCCTCCTGTGCCGCTGGAGGTAAAGGTCCCCAGCTTGTTCTCCTGGCTCCCATTTGCTCCCCCAGCTCAGGTGAAAGGCTCCAACTGGAAAAGATGCCCTAGGAGATAAAGTCTAACTCGGCCCCCAGAGATGCCCTTCCAGCAGCTACAGCCCACAGTCCTCTGCCTGGCAGCCCCGCAGCTGGAACTAGGTCGATAGCAAGCCCAAACCTCACATTTCCAAATAAAACCTGAGAAGGAGCTGGGTTGAGGACCAGCGGAGCCTAGCACACAGGGGCCGAGAGCTCCGCGGCCTCTCGGCGGCTACCGCCCCCTTCCAAGGGGGTGAACACTTCCTCCCCCTCCCAGGCCGCTTGTCCTCTCCTCACAAGTCCGTCTGTCCCTCAGGAAGGATAGCTGGGGTGGGGAGAGGGCTCCAGGGACCCATACCACCCGCCCCAGCCAGGCCAGCACCCCTGGGGCAGCTCAGCTGTCACCCCCCTCAGCACTCAGCAGGTGGGCAGAGCATCTCTGGTGTGCCAGCCCCGCTCCGGGCTCCAGGACCCCCCGCCACTGAGCAAAACAGAGCCCGGCCACCAGAGCTCTCGCTTCTAGGTGGGAAAACAGGCCAAAGCCAGCAGAAACTGCTCAGAAATGAGAATTGGGCGTGGGTGCTGTAAAGAAAATAAAGGATGCAAAGGGAGTAGGGCCCGGGCGGGGGCAGGGTGTCACCATGTCTGAGGGGGTCTCTGAATACGGTGTCCAAGAGGAGGTGACATTGATGCTCACGCCAATGGGTGGCACAGAGCCCACCAGCCAGAGAGGACAGCTCAGGAGAGAACGCACGCGGCAGATTCGGGGAATGTGGGTGGCAGGAACGGGGCGTGAGTGGCCGGAGAGGAAAACAGACGGCGGGGCCCTGTGACCGTGTCAGGAGTGTGCGGCTCATTCTCGGGCCAGGAAGCCGGTGCCAGAATCAGAGGGTCAGGCCTGCTGGGGCTGGGAGAGGGATGGGGAGGGAGGGGAGAGAGGACGTGAGGAGATGCCGGGGGAGGGGCCCGGACTGGGTGGTCTCCTGGGACGAAGGGCTGAGTGGGTGGGGCAGGCTTACCTGAGGGGGAGAATTGACAGAGCTTGGTGATGGACGGATTGGAGGGAGAGGAAGTGAGGAGAAGGGCTTTGACCTGGGCCCCTGAGGGCAGGTGGTACCATTGGTCATTGGGTGGAGCCCGGGCTGGGCCAGCTGTGGGGAGCGGCCGTCAGGCTGGGCCACGTGAGCCGGGGCATTTTGAGGTCCCAACAAGAACTGTCGATGGGCAGGGGGACAGGTGAGCTTGGAGCAGAGCCGGGAGGTGGAGCTGGACGGAGAAATCGAGGAACCCTTAGAACGTGGTGGGCTGAAGGCCGTGAAGCTGGCGGAGGGTGCTAAGGGGGGTGGGGCATGAAGGCCCAGCTGCGAGGCCTGGAGAGGAAGGGGCGTCACGACAGTAAGAGGGACGTCGGGGCAGACGGACTGTCAGCAAGAAGGTGCGTGTTGTAAGTGTGTAGACTGCCTGCCAGAAGCTGACTCCGGTCGTGCTCTCCGGAGAAACACCAGCGTTTTGTTTGTTTCGGGGTTTGGTGACACCTAGGCGTTAGAACAGCGGGACCCTGTACGGATGGGACTTCGCACCTCGCCAAGGCCCCATCGCGGCCCCTGCTGCAGCCTGATGGCGGGCAGGGGAGGGGGGCGGGCTGTGTCCTTTTACAGGTGAAGAACTTGAGGCACCAAAAGGGAGGGAGGGTGTCTCCTAGTCTGTGGCTCTTTCCAGAAAGTTATGGAAGTTCTCTGAGACGTTCACTTGTCCACAGCTTCCCCTCCACAGCCGCCCTATTGGGCTCCCCCAGGCCTCTAACACTGGACAGGCCTCCTGGACCTTTGGCGGGGGGGTCATTGCCAAGGCCACCGTCTCCTCACGGGGACGGCCTCTTGCATCTTCATGGACATTCTGTAGCCCAGGGAGAGCCTCTGGATGAGACCTGCGACCTGCAAAGTCTGACGTGGGTGGTAAACCCCAGGGAGCCGTTAGAGGACGTCAGCCCGGGGGTGGGGGTTGGGGGGGGGGCAGGCCGGCTCCACAGCCGTCCAGAACCGAGAGTCTGGGCGGGTCTGGTGGGGGGTGTCCTCGTGTCCCCTGGAGCCAGCCTGCCCCTCCCTGCCGACAGCTCCGCACTCCCTGAGGATCTGACAATGTTATAAGCCCCCCATGAAACTGAAACATTGGGACTCTACGCCTAATATATATTTCTGCCAGAAACACCCAATAAAATGTACAACTAGCAAATAAAATCACAACGTTGCCAAGAAGTGCTGTGTGCCCCCAATTGCCAAAAATACCTCAGTCACTCTGTGTCTTAAAACCAGCCTCAAGCCAGGAAGCCGTTATTTAAAATTCAACTCAGGAGTTTCGGCCTCAGGAACTCCAGGCCCTGGGATGGAATTTGTGTTAAAGATATAAAGCATGACACAGGCTGCTTCTGCATTTCCGAATCCCAAACCCAGCCTCCTTGATGCCGTAAGGGACCGGGGCCTTCTCCTAATTGTATCAAGGCACAAGGCCCAGGAAGGAGGCTCCTGGGAAGGGGATGTACGTGTTGGGCGCATCCCCCGAGTTGAAAGGGGCCACAGTGGACCTTGAATCCCTAAGTCCCTGGCTACAGATGTGGGTCCACAGACCACCGGGTCTGTGCGCTCCTGCAATGCAGCATTGATGCGCCTTGGGGAGTTCTTCTGGGCTGGGAGTGGGGAAGCCACAGCCCTCATCAAATTCTCAGAGGCCTTAGACCCAGAAAAGGTTAAGAACCAGCCTTGCCTCTTAGCTTCCTACGAACGCCCTGTGTTCAGAGAAGCTGCCCTGCCCTTCGAAGACACAAAACCAAAACCAGGTGTCAGCTGAGTACAAGTCTGGGAAGAGTGCGGATGGAAGGTCCAAAGTCAGCCCGATTCAACTCTGCAAAAAAGAAGCGAGCAGCAGGCGCTGCCGGATGCTGTGATAGCCCCCGGGCACTGCCCCCGTGCTTGAGCAGACGCAGGAAGCTTACAGACTAGTAAGACGATCTCTACACAATCTCCACCCTGCTGTGGTGGAGGTACAGAGGATGAGGCATCCAGAAAGGCTTCCTGGAGGAAGAGGTGTCGAGCCTGTGCCTGTTCTCAAAGAGTAGGTGGAGGCTGGTTATGCAGACATGGAGCTGGACCCTGAAGGGAGGAATGGGACTTCCTGAGACAGGAGAGTCTGGGCGCTGTGGGGCAGGAGCTCAAGTTCTGGGGCTTTCGGTGCATGGTTTCTGTGCCCTTTGCTTCCCAGGCCCCCGCCTGCCCTCCCACTGCCCTGGCTTCCCACAGCTTTTCCAGGTACCCAGGCTGCGCTCAGTGGGGCAGTGGGGCAGGAAGCTAAGGGCCTTTCATTTCCCAGACATCTGGCATCCCGGCTTCCTCCCGCAGGGCTGGGCGCCTGCTCCAGGGGCTGTGATCAGAGGAAGCCCTGAGTGGCCTGCAGGCCCCTGTATCCCTTTGATCCCTACTCTGTCTTGCTCAGTGGCTGGCGCCGCCGTCTGGACAAGCACAGACTCAGGCAGGAGCTCCCAGCCCGACGAGGCCACTGTGCTGGTCGGTAGAAAGAACAGAGGGCTGGGGCACAGGGAGGATGGCTCCCTCTCTCCTGGGCGACCCCGTCCAGGCCACGGGCATGACAAATCTACCTAGCCCACCTGCCTCTTGGGCATATTGCAAGGACGAATTTAAATATGAAATGGGAAGGCAGTTAGCCTGGGCGAAAAAGAGGTCACCAGATGTCTCGGCAGGACCTGAAAGCAGAGTCAGAACTGTGGCTTCCAGCCCCAGCTCTGCATTGCCAGGCACGCAGCTTTGGTCAAGTCACAACTTCACTGGGCTTTCGGGGTCCTCATTGCAGACAGAAAGCGCCCTGCCCAGCCCTGCCCAGCCCTGCCCTGCCCAGCCCTGCCCAGCCCTGCCCAGCCCTGCCTTGCCCTGCCCAGCCCAGCCCTGCCCAGCCCAGCCCTGCCCAGCCCTGCCCTGCCCTGCCCAGCCCTGCCCTGCCCAGCCCTGCCCAGCCCTGCCCTGCCCTGCCCTGCCCTGCCCTGCCCTGCCCAGCCCTGCCCTGCCAAGCCCTGCCCTGCCCTGCCCTGCCCTGCCCTGCCCAGCCCAGCCCTGCCCAGCCCAGCCCAGCCCTGCCCAGCCCAGCCCTGCCCTGCCCAGCCCTGCCCAGCCCTGCCCAGCCCAGCCCTGCCCAGCCCAGCCCTGCCCAGCCCAGCCCGTGTCCCCAGCTTGCATGGGCACCAAAGGAGCTAATGGCTAGAAAGTGCTGTGAAGAGAATAAAGTGCTGTGCGATGTCAGGGATTATCATTGTTATTAAGGGGCGTGATTACCGCAATCCAGAAAAGCTGCCATTAACGAGAAACCTCCTGTTCGTGTGGATTTAATTTCCTGGTTAACTGAGCATCGGCAAGAAAAAAAACTCTCCGTTCCAACCCTTATTGAAAATCTTTTAAAATTATACCAGTGTACTTTCCTGCACCGGTCATGGAGTCGTCTCGAGTCCTTATTTATTAACGCACTGATTGAGTCACATATTCATGTATTACTCTGGCTCTGATCAGATCCTAAAAGGTGACCGCAGACCCAGGCTCCTCCGTGCCCGGGTCCTCGCGCCCGCCCAGGACTCGGGGTTGGGTATCCAGAGGGAGAAACCGAGGAGACGTATCTGGCAAAGAGCACAGGATGGGACCTTCTAAGTGGCTTTTCCAGAGTTCCCTGCAGCACCTTGCTATATTATTATGCAGTTCCTTACGGTTCAAGAAATACTTTCTGATTGGGGTAGGAGGTTTTTCTGCGTTTATTCAGATGCGTTATAAAGTGACGTGGCTGCTTTTTTTTAAACAACTTTGTCAGGACTGACAAGACCCAATAAACAGCCTCACCCTCTGGGGGGCCACGGAAAGCCACAGAAGGGCCTGTGCTCTTTGCAGTGAAGCTGCTGCCCCACAGAGGCCCCTGTGGTGTGTTGCTATCAGAGCTGGTGCTGGGTGGAGAGCGACGCAGTCACCTTGAATTGGATCTGATGGCAAGAGGCTGCCCCATTTCAATAAAACCACTTGGGGACAAAACCATGCTTTCACCATCTTCACGGGGAGAGTTCTTTCCATTCATAAGCTCCGAAGAGATTTCCAAGGAAGATTTTCCAGAGGTTCCAAGTGACAGCTGTCTCCTGGGCAATGCTTAGAGATGCTTGTGCAGGGAGACCACAGGCTGAGGGGCAGAGGGGCATCCAGCCCTTAGAAGTGGATGCCTTGGACTTCCCCGGTGGTCCAGTGGTTAAGACTCTGCGCTTCCACTGCAGGGGACACGGGTTCGATCCTTGGTCAGGGAAGTTCCACATGTCACGTGGGGTGGCCAAAAAAAAAAAAAAAAAAAGATGCGGGTGACTTAAACTCTAGGAACTCCGTTTCCCCCTTAAGAAGAGGGTGGTGGTGATACCTGTCAGGGACGTCCAGGGACCTGCAGTGAGGAAGTGCGTGTAAAGAGCGGAGCTGCTGGGGCAGCTGTGGGCGTAGGTCCGGGACATGAGGCTAGAGGTACATTTAACTTCATGTGTGGTCCTTAGTTACACATGAAGCCGCCCACATGTAGAGCAGTGGGTCTCAACGGAGGCCAGTTTTGGCCCCCGGGGGGTAACAGGCAACGTCTAGAGATTTGGGGGAGGGGGCGGGGTTTAATGGCATCTCACCAGAGGCCCGGGGTGCTGCTGGGTGGTCCCCCACCACAGACAATGATCTGGTTCCAAGGGTGAGTGGTGCCCAGGTTGAGAAAGCCCGGCATGGAGATGCTCAGCCTGTCTGTACCTACTGGGGTGACCTTGGGCAGGCTCCGTACCACCCTCATGCTACCAGTGTCTGTGCTCTCCCCCCCAGAACCCCGACATCGTCCTGGTGCACTACCTGAACGTCCCGGCCATCGAGGACTGCGGCAAGCCCTGCGGGCCCGTCCTCTGCTCCATCAACACCGACAAGAAGGAGTGGGTGAAATGGACCAAGGAGGAGCTCATCGGGCAGCTGAAGCCCATGTGTGAGTAGGCGCGGCCGGTCGGTCAGGGCCACCCAGGCAGGGCCAGAGGTCCTCCGGGGCCTGGGGATCCGGGGGCGGGAGCCCCATTCTGCTCGGATGACAGTGAACTTAGCTTTTACAAGGACCCTGCCCAATTCCACCCGGTCCTCGGGGGCTCCCTATGCGACGGCCAGGACCCAGATATCAGCCCATGTTACAGATGAGAAACGTGGGTTCCAGAGCACAAAACCCGTGGGCGAGGAGCAGAGTGGAGAGCGCCTGGGACCTCTGTCTTGCAGGCCGCACACAGGGGCGCGGAGGCAGTCTGGGGAGGGAGAGGCCTGTGGCCCGCAGCCAGGCTGGCCAGGCTCCTGCCCTTGGCCCATCTGCTCCTGGACACGGGGCACCCTTGGCTCCCTGACAGGGAGGCACACAAGTAATGGGAACTGAGCTGGATTTCATTTTGTCAGCAAAGTGACGCTGCCGGGAGCATCTGTCAGGAGCAGAGCTCTGAATGCAAAACACCGAGCGTGTCCGAAAAGCCGGGACATGGCCGGTGCCTGGTTTCCACGGGCAGCCGGCGGGGGCTCCCGGTGGCATCTCCTGCTGCCTGGACGGAGGGCTCAGGGAGGACAGACCCGGGGAAAGCCGTCCAGTGCACAGGGCCCTGGGTTCCGGAACACTGACCTCTGAGGCTCTGGGCAAAGACCTGTCATCACACTAGACCTCAGGGAGCAGGTCAATGGGGCCGTCAGAACCTGTGGCCCCCTTGGAAGTCGGGCTGCGGGGAGGAAACACATCCAGGGAGCAGCTGAAATGTCCTTTCCTGGGCGCAGCGAGTGTCCGGTCACTGAGGTCCACCCCCATGCTGTCCTCCTCAGCCGTGTGCCTGTGGGGAGGCTCCGGCCAGCTTGGCCTCGCTGCCGCCACCAGGAACTAAAGCCAGGAGGCCCAGGGCCTTCCAGGCTCAGGCTGTGCCCGGTGGAACCCTCCTCAACTGCAGCTCTGACCAGAGCCGCCCTGTTGAAGCCACCTGGTACCCTCAGGACGGAGCATGAGCTCCTGGGTGTGCCCGCAGCTCATCCACCTGCGGACCCCACGCCACTGTCCCTGCCCAGGGAGACGTCAGAATGAAGTCAGCCTCCTTAACCAGAAGGGGACACGCAAGCCTCTTCAGAGCTCTGCGGAGCACCCAGAAACTTGGGAAACATCCCAGCTAATTCCCGTGAACCTTTGCCACCTGCCGCTCCTCGGGGCCCCGCACCGTGCTGGCACGTGGAAGCCTGTCTGTAAATATCTGTGAGGGGGCTGGGTAAGCGTGGCTGGGCCCAGCTTGATCCCCTCTCCTCAGGGGCCCGAGCACCTGACAGAGGCCCCCGGTGTCCAGGCCCTGAGAGCCGGAGCTGCCCAGTGGCACCCCTCCAAGGCCAGGCCAGGGACTGGGGAGCAGGGCAGTGGTGCTGGGTCTGCTCTGCCGCCCCGCCCACCCATGCCTTCCATTCCATGGTGTCTAAATGCGCAGGGCGTGTACTTGACCTTGGGTTTCCTCCCCCAGAGCTGCCCACACTTCCTCTTTGGCAGAGCCTTGGCTGGGTGGGGCAATGGCTCTGATAACCGCTGGCACTGGAACCACGCTGCCAGGCCGGTCGAGTCCGGGCAGCCAGGCGCTGCAGGTGCGCACCTGGTTCTGGGACTGCTTCGCTGTGTGACCTCAGGCCAATCACTCACCCTCTCAGAACCCTAGTTCCCTTTCTGGAAAGTGAGGGAAAGCATCCAGCAGTCTCTGTACCAAGACCAGCAGCATCCGGCCCCTCTCCAAGGGGCCCAGCTTGGCTCCTGGGCCTCTGCAGACCCGGGTCCGAGGCGCTGAAGCCACTGTTTCATCCCATGTCCTGGGAGGTTCCAGAGACCGAGCTGGCCAGAGATTAGCCAAGGGGATGTTCCCGAGGAGAGAGATACCTTTCAAGGTGGCCACCCCAGGCAGAGGCTCTGGCCTGGGCCCTCCTAGCGCCTCTCAACACACACCGATGGCCGTTCTCTTGTAAGCCACCCTGTGGCCCCTTGCCTCCCCATTCTTTTATCTGAGCTGCTTCCTTTTTCTCCCCTCATTGCCTCCACCCCCTTACAACAGCCCCCATCCTCAGAAGGGGCCCCACCTGGGAAAATTCCCCCTCCCACACAGGAGCCTGTCTGAGTCCAACAGGAATGCCACCTCCCACAGCAGGCAAGGGGATGAAGCCATGAACTCCAGGGGCTGGAAACCAGACCTCGGTCCTTCTCTGATGCTTAACTGGAGGGAACTGTGAACGCCTTTTAAAAGTCTGCAGTGCCTCAAGGAAATTATGTAAAACTACAACAAACACCCCATAAAGCTAATCACACTTGAGTCCCTGGTGCCCAGACACGAGAGCAGCACGGTGCAGTCACTCAGGGTGTGTGTGTGTGTGTGTGTGTGTGTGTGTGTGTGTGTGTGTGTGTGTGTGTGTGTGTGTGTGTGTGTGTAGCTCCGGTTAGACATGCACAGCCCGGAAACACAGCCCAGGAAATACGGCTCCAATAAAAGCTTTAGATGCCGATTGGGTTTGGAACACACACAGAGCACCAGCTACCCGTGTTCGGGGAAAGCAGAGGTATGCTGGGAGCCAGGAAGGCATCAGATTGGGTTCCACAATCAGGCGTGCCACCCCAGCGCTGGAGCCAAACACGTTAGCTTCATCACATTTTCACATAAATCACATTCCTTCAAAGACTTCACAGGTTGACTTCCTGATGTTTCCAAATTTCTCTGCCCTGCAGCAGAGTTGTCAGTGGTTTAATCAAAATGTTGTGTTCATCGTGGGGAAGGAGACACTGCTCCTCCGCCTTCGCCTCACCTGTTGACGATGGGGTGGGGAGATCCTACAGATGCCAACTTCTGAGCCAGACTGATTCCAAGGACCCCACCTTGACTCTTGCAGGGGTGCCCTTTAGTCCTTTGGGGGCTTCCCTTCAACCTGCAAACTGAGGGATGCCTCCTCCAGACTAAAAAAAAACAAAGACAAGGGGGAAAAAATTAAGATCTCTGATAGGAATTCCCGGTCTATTTCCAGCAACGCTTCCCGTCTTTTGCAGTCCCTTCTGTGGTATTTAGAATACGGGTCCTGCCGCTGTGACGAAGACAAAAAGAATAGTGGCTTAAAGCTTACTTCTCTTTCACAGAGAAACTCTGGGTTGATAGGGCAGCCTCACAGTGTCAGGGACCAGATCAGCCGCCCAGGCTCTTTCCAGCTGGTTGCTCTGCCATCCCTAGGGTGTTGCCCTCTTTATGTGGCCCAAGATGGCTGCTCCAGCACCTGCCATCATAACTGCATTCCAACCAGAGGGAAGGGAAGAAGCGATGGAGGACAAACTTCATCCCTTTAAGGACGGGGGCCAGAAGTGGCACACAACGCTTCCACTCATATATCATTGGCTAGAATTTGGTCATAGGGTCACCCCTCGTTGGCAAGGGAGTCTGGGAAGTATAGTCTTTTCTAAGCACTACCATCCTAACTTCCTTTGGGGATAGGGTTCTGCATGTGAGTCCTTCAGGGCTGAGTAGAGCCAAGTGCAGCCTAGGGAGCCTCCTGTAAGGCCTCAGCTGAGAATTGCTCAGCTCAGCTCAAGGCCTGAGGATGCCCGTCCGTCTGAGGGTTGGAGTTTATGGAACTCAAGTGAACATGATCTAAAGATCAGCACATCTCATCCTGGAAACTCCAGGATATGTTCCAGCGCAGCCGGTCTGAGAGACCACCCGCTTTGGACCCGGCGAACTGCCATAGTGCGAGCGGGGGCTGGGCAGGTGGGATCCGCTCCTCCCGGGTCAACCTTGAGTGGGAAGAATGATGGGCAAAACAAGCTCTGTGCCTCGGTCCCGCCAGCCTGGCGGGAAACTCGCTCAGTGATCCTCGGCTGCCCCGAACCACGGTGGCCCGAGCCCTCCACCCTCAGGGAGTCAGATGGAGCCAGTTTCCTTGGAGTGGACCCTCAACTCTGAGCTCCACGTCTTTCTGCCCTTCCCCATTCCTTCGCAGCCCACGAGGGGACGGGATGCCAGCCGCTTCCCGGCTAGCAGGTGGTGAGGATTTTCCATGCAGAGTGAGGGATGAGGGCGTGAGATTTAAGCTGTGTTCTCAGCCCTTCCCCAGCTGTCCCCCTCTCCCTAGGGCTCTGCTTGGAGCGCCCTAGCCGGCCAGGTGGCCCTGCGTTGCCCAGCAAGCCCTGGGCCTCCTTGCAGGCCTCCCTGGGCCCAGAGGCCACTGGCGGCTCCACCGGCTACCTCTGGGCTTGGCTCTGCTCTCGCTGCCTTCCTGGAGCCCCTCTATCATTGCTCAGGGGTCCCGGGGCCTCAGTGGCACTGGGTGGGCAAAGCAGGAGAGCTGGCTGGGGAGCCCCCATGCCGACGTCCGTGCACCCCTCAGTGCACACATGCACACACGGCCCACGACCCACAGGGACATGCGCGGGGACGCACGTGTGAGTCAGCAGGGCCAGGGCTGTTTTCTAGCCCCTCCAGCCTCAAGGCTCTCTCCAAGAGCCCTTCAACACACCACCACCGTCCCCTCCCCGGCTCAGGTGGGGACACCGGCACTGTCTGGGCCACAACAAGTGCCTGACCCTCCCCCTGAAAGTGGGTGAAGTGGCAGTGCGGGCGGGGGGATGGGAGCGGGGGGGGTCCCAGCTCCTCCTCTGACCAGCAAGCGGCCTAGCACGGTCACCCCAGCCCTCTGAGCAGCATCGTCCTTCAGGGCGGGACGACCACGGGCCCTTCCCTGCGGCCCTGTGGCTGTCAGACGGCATCGTGGACACAAAGTGTGTAGGTGTCGGGGCTGCGCCGGAGCCAGAAGGCCGGGCCTCTCTCCTGAGTTTGAGGGCTCAGCCCCTGCTAAGCCCTGTGCTGAGGGGCACCGGCAAAGACCAGCTGGACGGCCCCTCGGGAACTCCCGCGCCACCAACACCAAGCCAGAACAGGCTTCTAGAACCTCTGCCCTGAGCTCAGCCCAGTGCCAGCCCTGCAGAGGCTGCCGGGTGGGGAAAAGCCCGGGCCCTGCCCTCAGGAAGACAAACCCAAGAGGCCGGACCGGCTGAGGGGCCCGAAGCAGACGGCCTGAGAGCAGAATACACGGCTCTGCCTTCAAGTGCCCAGACATCCAGGAGATCCAGGCTCGGAGCAGTCGGGAGGCTCCCTGGCCCCCTGGCCTGGAGGAACGTGCGGGACAGACGGGAGGCAGGGAGGCTGGGTGGGCAGCAAGAAGGAGGGAGCAGGCAGGGGTGCACACAGGTGTGCGCTGAGGTGACTGCAGTGAGCCTCACGTTTGAGGCTTAAAGGGCACATGAGTACAAAGTGATGGAAATCGCATGGAGTGAGAAGTGTAGATGTCATGGGAGCCGTGTTAAGGGTGCGGGTAGAGGCCAGGTTGAGTGTCAGGTGGTAAAGGTCATGTTGACGCGGGGGGGTGGGGGGGAGGCGGAAGTCACGTTGAGTACACGGGAGTGGAGGCCGTGTTGAGTGTGAGGCAGGAAGTTATGTCAAGAATGAAGTGATAAAGTCCAAGTTGGTAGTAGGGATGGAGGCCATGTTGAGTGTGGAGAGGGGTGGAGGCCATGTTGGTAGTGAGAGTGGAGGCCATGTTGTGTGTGGAGAGGGGTGGAGGCCATGTTGGTAGTGAGAGTGGAGGCCATGTTGTGTGTGGAGAGGGGTGGAGGCCATGTTGGTAGTGAGGGTGGAGGCCATCCATATTCAGTGTGGGGATGGAGGCCATGTTGAGTGTGGAGAGGGATGGAGGCCATGCTGGTAGTGAGGGTGGAGGCCATCCATATTCAGTGTGGGGATGGAGACCATCCATATTCAGTGTGGGGAGGGAGGCCATGTTGAGTGTAGGTGGGCAAAGACCAGGCCAAGTATAGGGTGATGAGGCCCATTTTGATGGTGGTGGAGCCCATGTTCAGTGTGGGGTTCAAGTGTGCCCCCCTAGCTCCCCGAAATCCTCAGTTCTCTCAGTCACCTTGGTCCCTGGGCTCCTGCAGCCTGTAGGTGTTCCAGAAGCCAGGGTGTCAGCCCCTCCCCGTGCACCCTCCGGAGGAGCACAGCCTCTGTGCCTCCGTGAGGCCGGGACGGCAAAGGCAGGGTGGCTGGAGACAGAAGCCCCCTTGCTGAGACGTGGCTGCTGCGGCGGAGACCAGAAGGAACAGACTGGTTCTCAGCGCCGTCTTCCAGGAGCTACTCACCCCGCAGGTTAAGCCAACAGTGAGGTCCCTCCGTCTCCAGAGCCCCCAGCCCTTCCTCTGCCTTTAGGGGCGGACCTCACTGTTGCCACACCCAAGCCTCAGGTTGTATGTCAAGGCGCCTGTTGTTTTCTCATCATTTTCCAGACAAAGACCAAAGACCCCGTAAGAGGGGCGGTGTTCATTTGTTTTGCTTTTTTGCTTAGATTGTCATCCTGGTGATTATAGAACATCAAGAAGTAAGATCAACAAAGGCTTTCCTTTCTGGGGCCCACACCAAACCGGTTCCTGGTCGCCTAGCGCCACCTGGTGGCTTGCAGCAGCAGAGCGGCTCAGAGACGTGACCTCTCCGGAGGCGTCCCACTCCCCAGGCTGGGATAGGAGCAGGTAGGCAGGGGGCACGACTCACCCCTGCCTGTGGACCTGGTGCCGGGAACCTGCTCTGTGATTCTGGGTCTGGGAGGGGGATGGGGGGGCTGGAACAGACAGAAGGGGGCCCTAGGGAGCCTCCTCTCCCATGCGGTCTATCCTGATCAGGCATAGCCTGGCCGGTTGCAGGTGGAGGGGCTGGCAGCTTCGCCCGTGACCAGGAACGCGTACTTCAAGTCTCAGTCTGGGTGATGGAGGGGCACTTGCAAAGCAAGTCGCATAGCTGCTGTCCCCATGGAGCTGCACGCGGGGGTACCGTGAGTTGGGAGGGAAAGGTGGGGGGGTAGATCAGTCCAGGGAAAGGGGAAGCTGTTGTCACCCAGGGCTGGAAGGTTTCTTTCTGGCCAGAAATATTCAATTAGCAGCCTTTTCCAGTGTTCCCATCTCTGGAGTTAGACTCAGGGTAGGAGTGAGAGACCAGGAGTCAGGGAGGAGAGTGTGCACCTCCAGGCCTCCCACCACGGGGGCTCAGGGAAGCCAGAGCAGCTGTGGTTCCCTCACCTCTCGCTACCCACCACCCCCTGCCAGTCCTTCAAGGCCCGCAGAGCCTGGGCACAGACATGGGCTCAGTGCCGGCAGCAGTGGCCCGTATCAGAACCTCCGGGGCAGGTTGATAAAAGGCAGGGCCCTAGGAATCTAATTTTTTTTTTTTTTTTTTTGGCCATGAATCTTGCGGGATCTCAGTTCCCTGACCAGGGACTGAACCCGGGCCAGGGCAGTGAAAGCGTGGACTCCTAACCACTAGGCTGCCAGGGACGTCCCAGGAATCTGAATTTTTTAACAAGCAAGATTCTCCTGCTTTTTGAGAGATCCTAGCCTAATGCAGTTTCCAGCGAGAAGCCAGCCAAGGAGTCCTGTTGCAGAGATCAGGGTCGGCCCCTTTTTGGGGCCACAGGCCTCTTTGAGTATCAGCTGATTCTCAGATCCATGTGGAAGTGAGGCTGGCACCGGAGGCAATGCTGACCTTGAACTTGTGCAAAGAGTAGGGTGTATCACTTCTGGGTGTTTCAGGACCCCGTGAAGTCTTTCCATAGACTCTGGATTAAGACATGGTACCAACCCTAGAAGTTTCCTTGGGTTGAAAGTTAGATGTTAGTGTCATCACATAATGGGGTCTTGCCAGACACTTACCGACTTGAAGTCATGAGAAACCCTGGAGCCCCATAAAGGGAAGCACATCTGCATCCCCGTGGCGGGCCCAGGGCCCAGGACCGCAGCTCTTTCCCTAAGTGCAGAGGCGTTAATCAGTGGATGAAGCCTGTGAGGCCCAGAGGTTCTGCCCCGCCTTCTGCCTGTGTCAGCTGGATTTGGAGTCACGGAGGGAGACGGTTCAGTACACAAGGGCCTGGGGAGGATTCCCCTGTCCATCTTGCTTGTCTCTTTGGTTAGGAGCTGCAGGGATGAAGAGCAGGCAGGGTGGGTCTCCTTACATCTCCCACTCTCTCTCGGACGCCTCCTGGGCACCGACCAGCCTGGCGCAGGGGAGAGCAGGCAGTGCAGAGGCAGGAAGAGGCAAGGCTGATTTGTTTTCTTTAACTAAAGTATAGTTGCTTTACAATGTTGTGTTAGTTTTAGGTGTACAGCACAGTGATTCAAATGTGTACATATATATTCTTTCTGTCAGATTCTTTTCCCTTATAGGTTACTACAAAATATTGAGTATAGTTCCCTGTGCTATACAGTAGGTCCTTGTTGGTTATCTATTTTATAGGTAGTCGTGTGTATATGTTAATCCCAAACTCTTAATTTATCCCTCCCCCCACTTTCCCTTTTGGTAACCAGGAGTTTGTTTTCTATGTCTGTGAGTCTCTTTCTGTTTTGTAAATAAGTTCATTTGTTCCTTTTTTTTTTTAATTTATTTATTTTGGGCTGCATTGGTTCTTCATTGCTGCATGGGGGCTTTCCTTTTAGTCACAGTGAGTGGAGGCTACTCTTCGTTGCGGTTCGCTGGCGTCTCATTGTGGTGGCTTCTCTTGGTGCAGAGCACAGGCTCTAGGCACATGGGCTCAGTAGTTGTGGTGCGTGGGCTTAGTTGTTCCATGGCACGTGAGATCTTCCTGGACCAGGCTTTGAACCTGTGTCCCCTGCTTTGGCAGGCTGATTCTTAACCACTGTGCCACCAGGGAAGCCCCCTTTTTTTTTTTTTTGAGATTCCACATATATGCAATATCATACCATATTTGTCTTTCTCTGTCTGGCTGACTTCACTTAGTAGGATAGGCTGGTTTTAAATAGGGATTACTTCCTTCTCCTGCTCTGCTGGAAGGATCCAGGCTTGTTTTGCAAATGTGCCTTTCTCCCTTGGGCTAAATTTTATTTAGCTGGTTTGTCCCCCACATCAGAGAACTGAAAGAGAAATACTTATTTTGACTTCCTGTCCCTCACTGGCTACTTGCCTCCTCAGGGCCACTTGGGCGCCATGCACTCCCTGCTGTTACAGAATCCCCTGCTCCGACTCTGCCATCCACTAATTCCGGGAGCTTTGATGGGGGTCCCTCTGTGCTGGTGGGGAGGGTGTGCCTGACCACGTCCCGGAGCTGACACAGCCCTGCTCATGCTGGGGGGTGATTTTGTTAAACTTAGAATTTGTTGCCAACATTTTAATCTCCAGATTTTCAGCTTCTCTTTGAAAATTGAAGGTTCTGGTAGGAGGCGAGAGACAGCTACCCCTTTCTAGGGCGCCACCTCTGGGCACACAGAGGAGGGATCTGAGTCCAGGGTCTCCCAAAAGCAAGATGGAGACCCTTCGGAACCCAAAAACCTGGTCCCCTGCCCCCGCTGCTAGTGGCCCGGAAGGGCTGGCGGACAGGTGGTCACTCCTGCCACCTCTGCCCCTGGGCAGAGCCTGGGAGAAGAGGCTGCAGTCGAGCCTAAAAGAGAAGAGAATTCAGAGCCCACGTGGTTCCCAGATGTGGGAGAATGGCTAAAGCTTCTTCTCCCCCCGCCCACTGCCAAATTGGGCTTCCATCCAACATTGCTAGACAGTCAGTGAACTTCAGGCACACTCAAGCTCTCACTACAGAGCAAAGAATTCCCGGCCTCGGTCACAATGCCACTCAGCAAATCAGGAGATTCTGCGAGACTCAAATCGCTCCACAATGCACATCCTTGGCCCAGTGAGCGGGGCCGGTGCGGAACCGCTCCGCCAAGGCCACTTTTTATGCCACTGAGCTTCTAGGACATTGCCTGTGAGGTCAAGTGCAGAGGTACGGGGAGCTCCATCCCCACGTGGCCTGAATTTCCTGCTGGTGCGGCCTAAGCGGCCCAAATCAGCTCCCAGTTGGGAAGCCCTTCTCCCCGCCCCTCCCCTCCGAGGTCCCTCCCACCTGGAAGAAGTCCTCAGACCCTCTGCCTTTCCCTGGGCTTGTTCACTGTTGGAACGAAGCCGATGCCTCCTGGTAAAAGATGGAAAGGGGGGTCTTATGCCCCACGTCCCCTGACATTCAGAACCAGGAATTACAAGCCCATTTGGGACACAGCCCATGCGTGCCCGCGCACACACACGCCACCGCGTGCCCGCGCACACACATGACACCGCGTGCCTGCACACACGCACACACGCCACCGCGTGCCCGCGCACACACACGCCACCCTGTCCCCGCTCAGCCTCCACACTCCTCGAAATGAGATTTCTGAAAATGTCCTCAGGACCAGTAGGAGAAGGAGCTGAGGGTGAGACGGGGAAATTGAATCATATGTGGGTGTCTGGATATGAGAAGTTAAATCTAATGAAAATTTTATCCAGTTGAACCAAGAAATCAGAAGCCGGGCCTTTACTCCTGTCAACAAGAATACAGTGAAAATTAAACCAACGCGGCTGCCATCTCCCATTGACCTTGTTGCCATGGAGACAGCCTTCTAGTGTCAACAACTGGGGGACATCCAAACGGGCTCGTTCACTCCTGGAGAGGCGTCTGGTGGCCCCTCTCCTGCCCGCCTCTCTCACGTGGCTCCTCTGTAGGGTGACCACAGGACCGGGTTGCCTGGGAGCGTCCAGGTGACACCATTGTCCAGACAAATTATCACAGTGCCCGTTTCCGTCTCCAAGGGGACCTGTCCGGACAGCAGTTAAACAGTCACCTCCGTGTAGGTCTTTACGGAGAGTTGAGTCCCCGGGTGGGAGCACGGGATGAGTGCAGGCTGCTGGGGGCCAAGAGAAAGGCCCCCCAAAAGCCTCTGTCGGGAGGTGGGGGGATTTTCTTTGTCACTGACATGCCACTTGTCACCTGCTCGACACAGCACCAAGAAACCTCTTCCTGTGTAAAGAAAGCCAAATGTCCATCCCGGCAGGGGCCACCTGTGCTGTTACTGTGGTGACCCAAGCTCCAGCCGATGTGCCTATATCCTTCCAGAAGTTACAGCCCCACAGAGAATAGGAGGGCAGGCAGTTTGCTCTCCAGCTCCTGGGGCTGCCTCAGCGTGAGGGGCCTTCCAGAGCAGGCCTTTCTGACCGTCTAATTCCTTTCCAAAGGGTTCCAGGCATGACGTTTCAGAGCAGAAAGGGTCAGCTCCCTCGGGACCCTCAACCCTGTCCTGACTCAGATCTCCTGCGGACGCCACTGAATCGGAATCCGGGGTGTGGGACCCACTTGTGTCTTTGAAGTCCCTTGGGGAACAGAGATGTGTCATCAGGTGAACCCATGGGAGGCACCCATTTTACAGATGAGGACACGGAGGCCAGGAGGAATCAAAGATCTTCCCAAAATCACACGCATGTGTGGAAAAGAGCTGCGGCCACTGGGGCCCCTGACCCCTGGCCAGCGTGGTCCTGCTGGCCTGTCTCCCACAGGCTCTGTTTTGTTTTGCATTTTTTAACATTTTATTTATTTATTTACTTATTTATTTTGCCACGCAGCATGCGGGATCTTAGTTCCCCGACCAGGGATCAAACCCATGCCCCCTGCAGTGGAAGTGCAAAGTCTTAACCACTGGACGGCTAGGGAAGTCCCCCCCACCCCCCGCCCCGACAGGCTCCGGATGTTCTTGAATCTCAGCCCCTCCCTCCCGTACCGCTAGCCAGGCACTGAGCTCAGAGGTTCTCCCTGCCCTTCAGGAAAATTCTACCACTGCCTGGGGCAGCCACCTCGGGAAGCATTTGAGGCTTCAGAGGACAACCAAGAAGACCGCCTCTGGGCCCCCCACACACATCCCAGCCCCGTCTGTGACTCGGTGTCCCCTACGCACCCCATCCGACCTCCAATGACTAGAAATCCAGGCAAGAAGCCAAACACTGCTCCCACGATCCCCACGTTCTCTGGGAAGAGTCTTGCTTCGGGCTTCCTGTCTTTCATAGAAATTTCCCATAACTTCCCCCGGTGGGCTTCAGTGAACGAGGCCGGGGACCCCTCCGGGAACCCCAGCGGCCCAGGTTCAGATGCTGAGATGTTCTCCCACGGGCCTCCCTCTCTCGCGTCTTCTCCTCCAAGAGCAGGTGCACAGCAG
This sequence comes from Leucopleurus acutus, assembly GCF_964270905.1. Lineage (NCBI taxonomy): Eukaryota > Metazoa > Chordata > Mammalia > Artiodactyla > Delphinidae > Leucopleurus > Leucopleurus acutus. Next base: position 187,979,905 of record NC_139143.1, on the reverse strand, counting down.
GCCCTGCCTCTCACTTCCTGCCCTACCCTCGGGAGGCCCAAGGCAAGCTTCCTCTGCTCTGGTCTGGGTGGCCGCACATTCCGGCCTGGCTGCCCACCTGGCCTTTCAGAGGCAGCCGGCACTCTCCGTAGTCAGGGCAGGAGACAGCTGGGTGGGCGGCGGGCTGGGGGACAGAACCTGGCCTAGCCCCAGGGGGTCTGGGTTTCCTGCACACTCACCAGCCCCCAGGAAAGCGCGGCATCCCTCTCTCTAGGAAGTGAAGTGAGTAGAAAGAATCTCGGCCTTCTGATGGGAGTAGCCCTCCCTCCCCGGCCCGCGATTGACCGTCCGGCCATTCCTTGGTCCAGGAGGGATGCAGCCTGGGAAGACCCATCCGAGGCAGTTGGCTCAGTGGAAACGGCAACCCCTCCCCACCCCCACTTATCTGCTGAGTGACCTTGGGCAGGTTCCACAACTTTCCTGAGTCTTGGTTGTCACATTAATGAAACGGGACAATAATTCGGCCTCAAAGGCTCATTGAGAGATGAGAGATGTAATCTCTAGACCAATGGGTCTCAAATTTGAGCCAGCGTCGATTCCCCTGGAGGGTAGGACACAGATCTGGGCCTCCTCCCCAGAGTTCCTGATTCATCACAGGGCTGGGTGGGGCCTGGCAATGCGCATTTCTAACATATTTCCAGGTGATTTCACGGCAGCTGGGACCACCCTTGGAGAACCACTGCCCAGTGCCCTGTCCACAGTAGGTACTCAGTCAAGGGTAGATAGTATTGTGATTTATTTCTTTTTATAATGGAGTCAACATGTAAAGAACGTAGCACAATGCCTAGCAGGTAGTGTCGGTTCAGTAAATATTATTTTTGTTATTATTATTGAGATGTGAGCTCTGCTTACAGTTCATTGGGGGAATCAATGAATGGATGAAACAAAACGGGAGCAGCGCTGGAGAGGGGTTGAGTGACTAAGAAACCACCCATTCGTTTATTTACTCCACCAGTCTTCGCTGAGCATCTGCTATGTGCCAGGCATGGTTCGAAGCATGGGGGCTAGAGAAGGTCCCCTCGATAACATCCTGTCCCCATGAGTCAGACTCTGGCTCCAGTGGGGAGGAGAGCTAGAGCAACCGGGAGGGCCTCCAGGGGGAGGTGAGGCTTGAGCTGGCATGCGCTGGATGGAAGGGTAAGATTTAAAGGGGCAGCGAAAGTGGTGCCAAAGCTCAGCCTCTGTGCACCGGCGCCGAATCGAATCTCGGAAACAGAAGAGAACAGCTTTATTGCTTCGCCAGGCAGAGGGGGGCACGGCGGGCTCCTGCTCTGAAAAACTCCGTGTCCCAACCCGGGAGGATGTGACGAGGAGTTTTATAGCAATAGTTCAAGCGTGGGGTTGCTGATAAGATTAGAGTGTGTGCAGGGGCTGCGCCCCTCCAATCTGGTCTCAGGTGGTCTCTTGATGAGCTTCTCTGGTTCCTCTAATCTCGCCTCAGGTGGTTGCTTGGCTGTTCCTCCCTTGTTTAGCAACTGTTCAGATCTGCCCTTTGGAACCCAGGGAAGGCCATGGAGTCTGGAGTCTGCTCCCTACAAACGAGAAATGGGGGACAGAAAGGTTTCTGTGCCCAGGAGCCCCACAGGGTCCTGCTCGGTTTCAGAAGGAGGCATTCTGGAAAGATCTCAGTGCCCCTCAAACATATACACCCAACGTGTGCAGCACAAGGGCAGGGTGGGTCTCTCCCAGAGGCATGTAGGGCTCAGGCCTGAACCCTGATGTCAGCTGGGGCTCCCATAACAGAACACCACAGATTGGGCAGCTTAAGGCATAGGAATTTACTTCTCACAGTTCTGGAGGTTGGAAGTTCAAGATCAAGGTGTGGGCAGGGGTGGTTTCTGTTGAGGCCTCTCCCCTTGGCTTGCAGACGGCTGCCTTCTCGCTGTGTCCTCACATGACCTTTCCTCTGTGCGCTCGCCCCTGGTGTCTCTTCCTCTTCTTATAAGGACACCAGTTCTGTTGGATAAGGACCCACCCTTAGGACCTCATTTAACCTTAATTATCTTCCAAAAGGCCCTATCTCCAAATATACTCAAATTGGAGGTTAGGGTTTCAACCTAAGAATTTGGGGGGGGTACACAATTCTGTCCATAACAGAGTGACAGGGCCGCTCAACCTGGGGTCTAGTTAAGCCTACCTGGCCAAAGCTCTCCACCTACAACCCCCCACAAGGCTGGGATGGAGCAGGCCTGAGCCAAGTGGCCCTTAGCTAGCAGCTGGCCCCAGGCAGGGGTGGGGGTGGAGGACTCACCCCCATACCTTCCCCAGCCCCTTCCTCCAGATCTCCGTTACACTCTTCCCAGTGGCTGGCTGCCTCTTGGGTGAATTGCTCATCAGAAGATGCTCTCCAAAGCGTGGCCCCATGCCGTTGTCACTGATTTCCTTTTGATTATTCAGATTAGTGTTAGCCCAGCTGCCCAGCTCTGGGAGGTCGTCAGGGTGAGTGTCGTGCTCAGGCCACGTCAGCACCGTCAGCTTGCAGACCAGTCCTCCCACGGGGCCTGCTGCACTCCGCCTGGCAGAGCCAGTGTCGGGCCCAGGTGCGGGGTCCCTGGGCAGCAGCAGAACTATGGGCGGAGCCGCAGAAGTACCCTGCAGCACCCCACTTTCCTCTGGCCACTCCTGTCCTGTGCAGGCCTGTGAGGAGTCACCCACGCCCGCCTTCTCCCTCTCTGGTACCTTCCTTGCCCCGGCCTTCCTGGGCACACAAGACAGGCCCCCCTCCATCACCTGAGCAGCCCGGGAGCACCGTCCAGACCTCCTGCATGGGGAGACTTAGAGGCTCCCCGGCCAGGGATTCGGCAGGAGACACTCAGGCCACTCCCACCCCCAGGCGGCCGACTGTGGCCTGGGAATGAGGAGCCCTCCCCCGAGACTCAGAGAGCAGAGGGGATGATGTGGCCCAGAGCCACAAAGAGGTGATTTGGGCGGGGGGAGCGGGGGGCTATTCCCTTTTCTCTTTCTGTGCCCTCCGCCCCAGTTCATGACCTTACCTTTCACCAGCTGTACCTTTAATGGGTTTCCCTTTAGCTGCTTTTACGAAGGAGGAGAGGCAGTGGAGGGGGAGGGGGCCAGCGTGCGTGTGTATCAACCTTCCTTCCATAAAGCACGCTTTTCCCAATAGAAATCTCCTTTCCCATTGATTCATTACGTGTCGGGAAGCGGAGCATGACATGTTAAAAGCCGTCTTGATAGTATTTGATATTCGGTACTAACAGCTCACCACCTCCGAGGAGGGGGCTCCTCTCCCCTCCCCCACCAGAGGGGGAGGGAGGCAATTTGCATATTGGATGCGCTAAGACAGTAGGTAATTTGCATTAAGTATCCAGAAATTCTCTGCTTGCAATCTGTCACCCTTCACTGGGTTTTCATTTTATAACCTTCACAACATGAGGAGACGAACAAGAAGCAGGAAGAACGCAGGAGCGGCGCCCGCACGGGGGCTGGAGGAGGCTGGTCTGAGCGGCAGTTGTCAGCACTGGGGGGGCCTGGTCCAAAATGCCAGAACGTTCCAGCAGAGGCGACGGGCAGTCCGGGGCTTAGCGAGCCCACCCAACGCCAGCACCCCAGACCTTTGGGTGGGGTGGGGTCCTGCAGCCAGAAGCCAGAGGTGGGGCTGCCTGAGCCTAGCTCACGTCTCAGAGATTCAAGTTCAGACTCGGGTGGGCCGGGAGAGGGTTCCCTGAGGACACCTGGTCTGGCTTTGCAAGGAGCCCTGCTCCAAGTCCTGCACATGTAGAAGCGCCCGTGATGACTCTGGAGGTGCTTCTGGTCTCACACTTGCAGAATCTAAAGACTTGGCCTAAGACAGAGCCCTGTGTGTACCATCCTGACTGCGTGCGAGGAACTCGCGCAGAGCTTTCAAGAGAAGTCGGGCGCCCCTCCGGAGCCCCTGGGCTGGGACAGGACATCTGTGTACAGCGGTTTGGGTCCTGCCCTCTGGCCCCCACCCTCAGCCTCTGTTTTCTCATCTATAAAATGAGGATTCTGGAAAAGGTCCTCAGCTAAGGGGGGCCCAGGTATGAGGACACGCCCTGACCCCTAAGTCCTGCCTGGGCCAGGCCCCTTCTGCTGTGATCTGTTTTCCATATTGGATTTCCAGGTAGAGGTTTATTTGCGAAAAGTGCTCCGCAGCTATGATGAGGTTTGCAAATCCCTGGCTTGGGCTGTCCCTTCCAGCTGCCTGAGCCAGCAGGAGTGCAAGCTTCCTGGGGCTGCCGGAGATTTCCCCGAGGGATCCCAAGGGGCAGCGCCACCCACCTGCAGAAAGGTGGGCTGCAAACACCCAACCCCTGGGCATGCGCATCACACAGGGCTCCAAACAGGCGCCCACGACTTCAAATCCAGGCAGCGGAGCTAGCTCGAGGCAGAAGCCACTCAGCCACCATCCCCTCTCAATGACCTGCCAGAATTCTCCAGGAGCAGGGCTGGGGCCCCAGCGCTGTTGAAGAAATGAGCGGCAGAGCCAGGAAGACCTCCCGAGGGGCCAGAGCCTCATTAGAATGGAGTGGAGGCGAGGACCCTGGGCGAACACCTGGGCAGGTGCATGGAGAGGAGAAGAGAAGCGGCAGCCTCAGGGGGTTCCCAGCAGATCACGACCCTCACACCGGGGTTTCCTTTGAAAAACCACTGAAGTTCTACATGAAAGCGCAGGAGCACACAAGGAGCTGAGGCATGAGACGGACGGCGCCGTGGAGCTCTCCCTGCAGCGTTCCGAGGCTGAGCCGCCTGTGGAGGTCACAGCAAGCAGCTGCCTTCCCCAGGCCTGTTCCCAAAGCATCGGCCAAGCTGCCAGGGCAAGGCCAGCATCGCGTGCTGTGTGTCGCCGTCGTTGCCATCATCAACATTAACGGTTATGACAACAGCTACTCTTGGCGGGGTCCACACGGAGTGCCAGGCAGGAGACTGGGTTTCCTCCGGGCCACCCTGTGAGGCGGATACTCTTGTATTCCCATTTTGCAGGTGAGGAAACTGAGGCTCAGAGAGGTTTAGTGACTTGGCCAAATTCACACAGCAAGTACAGAACAAAACCTGGACTCCAATCCGCATCTGAGTCCAACCCAGCTCCTACCCGCTGCGTAGACTCTCCCTGTGTGTCTCCTTGTGCCCCTCAGAGAGCAAAGGCAGGCTCTGCGAGCTGTGACAGTTCTTCCCATGGAGTCCACGTGAGATCAGGAGAAAGCAAATTGTTCTTGCGCTGGCAAAGCCCCTGGCCTCTCTCTAACCTGACCCTGTGCCCTGATGCCCTGCTCCCCCTCTCAGAACACCAGCTCCCACCGTCCACCCCCTTCATAGGGACCTGGGTCACTCCTGAAGCCCCAGGCACCAGCTCCAGCCCCAGGGCTGTGGATTCACTGCCTCTGGACCCGGCCCCCCAGAGCCACCAGAGAGGCCCCCCAGGCTCAGCCCCCCACCTCTCAGCCAGGTCTGCTCCAGCTGAGAGAATACAGCGGGCATGAAACTCAGTCAGTCCACACACCCAGGCAGGCAAGTCGGTTATCTTAGACTTCCAGCCCCATCCACCCTCAGTCATGCTGGGTCCCCCACTCCGACACCAGGGACAGCAGGGCTCCAGGGTTGAGGAGGGTGGAGCCAGAACCCCAGGGCGGCCGTCCGGGTGGCGGGCCATTGGGGGTCACCCGCTGTGCCCAATCTGCCATCCCTCGAGGCCGGGAAGTCTGATGAGAGCAGGAGTCTGAAGCGCTCCCCCTTCGCCACCCGCCGGGATGGGAGCCATTCTCCCCAGCCTCCACCACGTCTCCACATCTCCACGACCTGCGGTCTGGGGAGGTCCCTCAGCCTCCGGCACCTCTCCTTCCCCATCCTCGCTCTCTGTCCCCTCCACTCCAGGACCCCTGGAAGAGCCACCCGATGTACTTGGTATTTGTGGGAAAAAAAGCAACTCCCTGGGCCGTCTACTGCCCCCCCTCATGCGCCACAGGAAAGGAGGACGGGAGGCAGAGGGGGCGCACAGAGGTCCCGGGGGGCGGGGTCTGGTGGGGCAGTCTGGCCCTCCCTTCTCTACCCTCCTCTCTCTGCCACTTCTTACGGCCATCCCTTCATGGTGCCTGGAGCCAGCGTCCCAGCAGAGAGGGGGCCATGCTCAGGGCGGGCCCAGGTCCCGGCCCTCGCAGGATTCCCCCCGCAGCCGTGGCCTCTGACCGCCCCGCCTCTCTCCCCACAGTCCACGGCATCAAGTGGACCTGCAGCAACGGGAACAGCAGCTCGGGCTTCTCGGTGGAGCAGCTGGTACAGCAGATCCTTGACAGCCACCAGACCAAGCCACAGCCGCGGACCCACAACTGCCTCTGCACTGGCAGCCTGGGTGAGCGGGGTCGCCCCCAGCGGGCACGTGGGCAGAGGGGGCGCTGCCAGGCAGCGGGTGTGATGACCACAAGGGGAGAGGGGTCAGCCAGGAGCCAGGCCACAGCACAGCACCCAGGGCAACTCTCCCTCGTCCTGCCCGGCGGGGCTGGCGCGGCTGGCGGGCAGCCCACTTTGGGCAGGAGAGAGCAGTTTCCGGAGAGGTGCGCCCTCTAGGAACGTGGGCAGCAGAGTCAGGAGTGCACAGGTTTGGGTCTCTGTCCACATCCACCCGTGGCAGGTGCCCTCCGGGCCCTGGGATCTCGGGCAGCAGCAGCAGGAGCCCGGGTCCCCAGGCCGACACAGGCTTTTCTGGGAGATCAGCCCTGAGTCAGTGCGACCACTCAAGCTAAACCTCCTGCTTCCGCCTCTGTCTCCTCCAAGAATGTAAAGCGGCGCACATCCTCTGTCCTGATGTGTCTGTTTCCGATGATGGTATTTGCTCTTGGAAATGTGGTCCTTCACTCCCTAGCGGCCTTAATTAGCTATTGCCATTAGAGGGTCACGTCACTTCTCCGCGAAGTCTTCACATACTTAGGGATCTTGGTGAGTCTGTAACTGGATCAGGGGAGAATTCACCCTTTTATCAAAAGCAGAGTCACCCTTATCAGATGGAATGACAATCACACAGGAGTGGAGGCCTGGGGGCAGAGCCCCGAGTGCAAGTTGCTCAGAAATGCTCAGAGCCTGAGGTTCTTTCTTCTCTGCCACTGAACTGGGGTTTAGGGCTGGGTCCTCACTCAGGTCTTCAGAAGGATTTCATCCCACAAGGAGCCAAGGATAGGCCCGGGCTAGCTAAATGGAGTGGGGGTGGGGGGTGGCCCCAAATACCTTTCTGCCTCTGGGATAAAGTCTAGAACCCTCTTTGGTCCTGGGGCCTAAGAGCTAGTCCAGGGAGAGTACATTGCTCTCTACCCACCGCACCCCCAGCCCCCTACCATCAACCACCGGCTTTCAGTCCCAGAGGGGCTTCCTGGGACACTGTGGCCTGAACAGGCATGAAAAGTTTCAGGGGAGGGGAGAAGGCCCCGGCCACCATCCCAGACTGAGCCATTCCAGTGAGTGAGTACGCCTCGGAAGGTGGGAAGGATTTTCCTGGAGGACGGCATTCTCCCCAGCCTCTCCTTCCCCGCCTCCTATGCGCTGGGGCTCTTCAATTACTATTTGAAAGGAGCATCGGGGACAAAGCCCCCCAGTCCAGACGGTGGTTACACAGGGCACCTGAGAACCCGGGGTGGGGTAAGATGGCCTGAGTCCCTGAGTGTCCGCCCCACGGCAGCCCCGAGGGGCCAGGGCCAGCCTGGACTCCCAGGCTGGGCTCCGCCAGACCCCAGCGCTCAGGGACGGGGCCCACTGCAGTCCTAGCTCTGACGCTCTGCGTGTGTGTGTGTGTGTGTGTGTGTGTGTGCACGTGTGTGCGTGTGCGTGCGCGCGTGTTGCGCTTCTGATCTCCGCAGGAGCGGGCAGCAGCGTGCACCACAAGTGTAACAGTGCCAAACACCGCATCATCTCGCCGAAGGTGGAGCCGCGGACGGGGGGTTACGGGGGCCACGCGGAGGTGCAGCACAACGACGTATCCGAGGGCAAGCACGAGCACAGCCACGGCAAGGGCTTGAGCCGCGAGAAGAGGAACGGCAAGGTGGCCAAGCCGGTACTGCTGCACCAGAACAGCACAGAGGTCTCCTCCACCAACCAGGTGGAGGTCCCCGACACCACCCAGAGCTCCCCCGTTTCCATCAGCAGCGGGCTCAACAGCGACCCGGACATGGCGGACAGCCCCGTGGTCACGGGCGTGTCCAGCATGGCGGTGGCCTCCGTGATGGGGAGCTTGTCCCAGAGCGCCACGGTGTTCATGTCCGAGGTCACCAACGAGGCCGTGTACACCATGTCCCCCACCGCAGGCCCCAACCAACACCTCCTGTCGCCCGACGCCTCTCAGGGCCTCGTCCTGGCCGTGAGTTCCGACGGCCACAAGTTCGCCTTCCCTACCACGGGCAGCTCGGAGAGCCTGTCCATGCTGCCCACCAACGTGTCCGAAGAGCTCGTCCTCTCCACCACCCTCGACGGGGGCCGGAAGATTCCAGAAACCACCATGAACTTTGACCCCGACTGTTTCCTCAATAACCCAAAGCAAGGCCAGACGTACGGGGGCGGAGGCCTGAAAGCCGAGATGGTCAGCGCCGACGTCCGGCACTCGCCACCAGTGGAGAGGGGGTTCGGCTTCACCACCGTCCTGACCAAGGAGATTAAGACCGAGGACACTTCCTTCGAGCAGCAGATGGCCAAGGAGGCCTACTCCTCCTCCGCGGCGGCCGCGGCTTCCAGCTCCCTCACCCTGAGCGCCGGCTCCAGCCTCCTGCCGTCGGGCGGCGGCCTGAGCCCCAGCACCACCCTGGAGCAGATGGACTTCAGTGCAATAGACTCCAACAAGGACTACACGTCCAGCTTCAGCCAGACGGGCCCCCACGTCCACCAGACCCCTTCCCCGAGCTTCTTCCTGCAGGACGCCAGCAAGCCCCTCCCCATTGAGCAGAACGCCCACAGCAGCCTGGGTGACTCTGGGGGCACCTTTGTGATGCCCACGGTGAAGACGGAGGCGTCGTCACAGACCAGCTCCTGCAGCGGCCACGTGGAGACACGGATTGAGTCCACGTCTTCCCTCCACCTCATGCAGTTTCAGGCCAATTTCCAGGCCATGGCGGCGGAAGGGGAGGTCACCATGGAGACCTCGCAGGTGGCCGAAGGGGGCGAGGGCCTGATCAAGTCCGGGGAGCTGCAGGCCTGTAGCTCCGAGCACTACCTGCAACCCGAGCCCACCGGGGTGATCCGCAGCGCCGGCGGCGTCCCCCTCCTCCCGGGCAACGTGGTGCAGGGACTCTACCCCGTGGCCCAGCCCGGCCTGGGCAACGCCTCCAACATGGAGCTCAGCCTGGACCACTTCGACATCTCCTTCGGCAACCAGTTCTCCGACCTGATCAACGACTTCATCTCCGTGGAGGGGGGCGGCAGCGCCATCTACGGGCACCAGCTGGTGTCGGGGGATGGCGCGGCGCTCTCGCAGTCAGAGGACGGGGCCCGTGCCCCCTTCACCCAGGCAGAGATGTGCCTCCCCTGCTGCAGCCCCCAGCAGGGCAGCCTGCAGCTGAGCAGCGCCGAGGGCGGGGCCAGCACCATGGCCTACATGCACGTTGCCGAGGTAGTCTCGGCCGCCTCGGCCCCGGGCACCCTGGGGATGCTGCAGCAGAGCGGACGGGTGTTCATGGTGACCGACTACTCCCCAGAGTGGTCTTACCCGGAGGTAAGCTGTCACTGCCGTAGCCTCCCGCACCAGCCTCACCTGCCCACCGCCAGCACCCAGCAAGGGATGCTCGTTTGCGTGTGGCTGCCCTTCCCTCGAAGCTCTGGACCATGCAGCTGTCCCCTCCCTCTGTCCCCATGGTGCCCGCAATACCCCCGGCTCTCTCTGGTGTTCTCAGTCCTCACAGGAGCAAATCGCTTTCAAATCAGGGCTCTCCTGGGAGGCCAGGTGGCCCTCCCAACCCTGCCAGAGCAATGTTTGCTGTCACCGCTGTCACCTGGCCGATGTCTTAAGATTCCACCTATGTTTTGCTTTGTCTTTTTTTTGGAAAAAGCATCCTAGGGCTGCTGGAAAAAATTTTGGAAATCACCACTATAGACCATCTGTATCCATTGCTTTGGATTTGTTTCACAAAACAAAGCAAAAACAAATTCCCATCACATTGAGAGGGAGGGTGCAGCTTCCAAAGAGTCATCTGTGAGATTTTGGTGGTGTATCCAGCCTCCACAAAATCAAAGACATCCCCCCACCCCACAGTCTGTCTCACTCCCGGTGGGGCTGAGATCTGACGTTGAGAATCATTGCTCCAAAGCAGGACCGCAGGACGACCCAGGTCTTGCCACGGTGGCCCAGGTGCTTAAGGAAGGAACCTTTGCTTTTCCTCCGAAGTAGAATGGCGTAGGAAGGGGACAGAGTGGCCCAAGTGTTCCCTAACCTCCTGCTGCCCAATAGGACACGATCCCTGACCCCTCCCAGTGCGCCTGCCAGGTGTTTGGAGAGCAGCATATGGGGGCCCCGATCAGCACTTTCTCCCCTGGGAGGTGGCTGCCCACGGCTCCCGTGGCTCCACTGCCACCTTCCCTAGACATTAGCGCAGGGGCTGCTGCCCAAGACACCAAGGGAAGGGTGCTCCTGAGAGACCCTGAAGCTCATGGGGTACCTCAAGGCAGCGATGCAAACCACGCAGAAGGTCTTCTGACATGGGCAGAGCGGGAATGCTGGCTAAACCCGTGCACGTTCCAGCCCCAGGTGCTGGCAGGGGCTCCCAGGACGATGCCCGAGTTGGGACAGGGTTAACGGGGTTCCCTGAGAAGCGCAGCATTTCTGAGAGCCCGTGTCGGCTTCCCAGTCTCCCCCGGGCGCTGGGGAAGGGGACACTGAGGCCCAGGGGGGAGGGCATGTGTCAGGGGGCACCCCTGGGTGTCCGTACTGCCTCTGCTGTGATTTCCCCCCCCGTCTCAGTTTGCTAACCTATCAAGTGGGGGTGGTAATAGTACTTGCTTCTTGGTAGAGTCTTTGGCCCGTAGTAAGTAATCAATAGTTTATTGTTATGTTATTGGTTATTACTCTGTGGCCATCACAACTCACGGCCCACTGTGCTCCTTTACGTGTCCTCCTGCCTCGGCCGTGGCGAAGAGGCTCCTCACTGTGTATGAACGCCCCCAGCTCTCAGATGCCACATCAGCCCAGGTAGTGGCCCCCCTTGGGACAGGAGCATCCCAGAGATACAGCAGGTGTAAGAGCTGCTCTGCCCGTGCACTGTGTCCTCGGGCAGCAGGCTCATCACAGCTCAGGTGTCCAGAGGTGACTGCCCTACGTGGTGAGGGGCACGGGGCTGGGGCTGGACAGTGTGGATTCAAATCCTGCCCCCCACTTTACTAGCCGGTGGTGACTTTGGGCGAAGGTCGCTGCCTTTCCTGTCTCTAAGACTGGGGCAACACGAGCGCTTTCCTCACTGGGTTGTCAGGACTGAGCGAAGAGCTCCAGCAGCCCTGCCTCTTCCACCCACCTCCAGGGACTCCCCCTACCACCACGGACCCCCAAGACTCCAGAAGACTGACTCAGTTTCCTCTTGGTGTGGCTCGCTGTGACCCCATCCCCTGGGGTGAAAGGTCAGCTCAGCCCAGCAGCTGGCTCCCCACGGGGATTAAGAAAGCAATTCCGAGGGGCTGGGAGGGAGGCCTGGGACTGGGGTTCAAGGAGGTCAGAGCTGGGAGTCGGGGCACTGCCTCTCGGGCCTGCCTCCTGGGCCTCAGTGTCCTGATCTGTACGTGGCTGAGCAGGGGTGGCCTCAAGGCCCTCCAAGTCCTCCGACCTTGGAGATCTGGTCCTTCCTCAGGGTGCTCTGAGGCACCCCGGTGCCCGTGTCCTTCGGCAGGAGGAGCTTTTCATCCCGGGACTCAACCTGTGAGCTGAGTGCACATCCCTGGGCGGGTCCAGGCCCTCCTTCCAGCCGCTGGGACCTGCGGGCACTGGTCAGGGGCTCTTGGCAGGCCTGGCGCTCTCCGTCCTGTATCCCAGCACCGGCCTGCAGATCCCTAAACTGTACCTCGGAGAAAGTCAGTTCAGCAGCTCGCCACACGAGGGCGGCATGGGAACGAGAAAGGAAAGATGGCCCGGGCGCCTCGCAGAGGGAGCGGCAGCCCCGCTTTTCCAGAAGCTCTGGATGCTTCCAGCTACCCAGAAACAAAAGCAGCTCAAATTCAATTCGATTTGGGAAATGCGCAAATGCCACCAGCTGGGCCCTTTGGAGCCCAACGTGGTTGCTCGGAGAGGCCTCTGTTGAGACCCCAGCGGCTCTGCCGGCCACTCCCTCCCCGCCATCCTCCCCCACCCAGTCCAGCAGCAGGGGCCGACCCTCCTGGGTTCTCCTGCCGGAGATAGCATCTTCTCCCCAGTCCTTCCTCTCTCCTCATAGCACCGCCTTCACCGGCTGGCATGGTACCCTTCGCCCTCTCCCCTTCTCTGCTGGGAAGAAGCCTGCCTGCCACCTGTGTCAGGAGCCCAGATCTAGCCAGTCGCTCGGCATCCTCTCCCAGCTCTAAACTTCGAGGGTGCTCAGGCACTCACTTCGCAGGGATGCTAAGGCCAGGGCCGTCTTGCTGTCTCTTCTTGAGCATCCCTCCCCCACCACAGGCTGCTCCCGTTTCCCCTCTGTTCTGTCTGCCTCTTCACCTGCACACACACACACACACACACACACACACACACACACACACACACCCCTATGCTGGAGGTGCCCCTGGGCCCCCAGGATCCGCCCTAGGGGCATCAGAAATCCAGGTCCTTTACTCAGGGCTCCCAGGGCACAGAGACCTCAGGTAGCATGTGTTGCTGCCTCTCCTCCCCCAAATGCTTCTGCGTCATCTCCCTCCACGGACACTCCTGCCGCACCAGGCACAGGAGGCTGCAATTAGAGCTGTCAGGTGCCCGCATCACAGCGATTCAGCACAGCCAGGCCGATGTCGCCATGGAAACCGTCTCCTGACCGGATGGCTGCTGAGCCCCTCCCGCAGCAGTTTCCATGGAGAAGGTGCTGATGTTCTCCAGTAATTTCTGCAGTCCTTTGTTCTTCACAGCAGCCCTGGCTTCATGCTAGCAGCCATTGAATGGGGTTACTGGGGTTTTTTTCCTTCTTTCTTTCTTTTTTTCTCACAGAGTTAACTGTCTGTGGCCTTTTGAAGACACTGCTCTTCCATTGCCCAGGATCCAGGGTGGATCGTGCCCTGAGCTGGCCTCTGGTGCCCCCAGGCATCCCAAAGTCAGGTTCTACCTGTGCCATATGGTACATCTCCCAGCCAGGAGCCCACTCCCAGCCCATGGGCCCAAGGATGCTGGCTCCAGCCCCGCCACTCCGACAGAACTCCAAATCTCTCTGCGGAGCCACGTATCAGAACCAAAGAGTGTCAAGGCCAGAGGGTCCCTAAAGCTCAAACGCCACCCAGAGAGGTTGGGCCACTTGACTGAGGACACACAGCTACGAGGGGCAGAGGCAGGCCTCCTGCCTTTGGCTCCTGGTCCTGAGCTCTGTCTACCACCCTCCAAACTTTGATTGTCTAGCAGTAAGATGACTTCTCCAGCCATTCCAGGCAGAGGAAGGAAGGCCCATCCAAGAGCACAGGGGGAAGGCCTTCCAGTCTGGGAGAGCCCCTTCCGTAGGGGAAGCTCCCTTCTGTGCTGGGCTGTGAGGGACCCACTTCCACCTCATCCCTGGAAACACCCCCTCCTACTGCTGATGCCCAAGGCCAGGTCTGCTTCCAGGAACGTTGTGTGGAGCCTCAACAGCCAGTCCTGTGTCGAGGCCGGGGTCCCTCCAGAGCACGGATGGGCCGGTGCCAAGGACAGGTCACCCAAGAACGGGGGACTGAGCAGGAGAGAACGTCTCGCTGGCATTAGGAGCAGCGGGAGAACTAGGGTCTGGCTTCTCTGGCCTGGAGAGGTGGGGGAAGGAGGGCCTCAGGCCGCACTCCTCACCCCCCCACCCCCCACCCCCCCAGTCTCCAGGAGGCGCGCCGCTCGACCTTCTCCTGCCTGGACACTAGGTGGTGCTCTCCACCCCGTCCTGGGCAGAGCTTGGCCCCCTGCCGGGAGAGGAGGCTGGAGCTCACGAAGGACCAGGAGAGCCAGAGGACAGCCAGCCCACCCTCTGCACCCCCAGGGCAGGCCTCCCTGACTCAGTTACCTGGCCTTCCCCTCAGCTGTCTGAGCTCTGAGTAGGGCACCTACACCTCCTTGCTCGCATCAGGCAGGACAGGCGGCTATTAATCACTAAGCTCGGACAATAGACAGGACTGCCCGGGGCACCGAGACGTAAGGCCACCCTCCTTGCTCTGTGGCTGCCCTGGCTGGTTCCAGCCAGAGGTCAGGGAGCGCCTGTACCCTTCGGGTGCTGTCCTGCACCTGGGCGCCTCTGGGATCCTTGGGGGCAGGGCCCTCTCCCCTTGAGCTGAGCAAGGTCATCTGAGCCCCACTCCTGCATCCCCCTTCCCCCCACTCCCCGGCTCTCGCCCTGTGGGGGCAGCTGCAGCCCAGCCAGGCTGTAAGCACATCGGTGCCTGCGTGTACTGTGTCTGCACACAGTGAGGGGGCCGTCTGGCCACCATGGCAACCTCTGAGCCCCTCCAGCTCTGAGCCTTCCTTCCAGTTTTCTGTTCTGCTTTCTTTCTCATTACCTTCTTCATCCAGCCCCTCTTCGCTGCCTCCCCCCCCCCACCCCGGCTATCCCCACCACACCCTAGGCATCCCGGGTCTCCCCTCATCTCCCCGCCAGAACGTCCAGTCCCTGCAGGCCACTAAGGTGCTCAAGCCCATTTCCGTAGCTCAGAGTTCACACAATCTGTCCACAAGCAAATGACAGAGAAAGCCCCTTCCCTCCCCTCCATTTCCGCTCAGGGGCCCCCACCACCCCCCGCCCGTTCTCAGGTGCATCCTGGGGGGAAAAGCTTGAAAAACTCTGTGCTCCCTTCTGCCTGGAGCTGAGTGTCCCACTTCCAGGAGGGGGTCAGGGATCCGAACTGGTGGCCCCCGTGCTGGGTGCCAGCTGACGAAGGCCAGGAGCATCTGGGGGCCCCTGAGAGCGCCGGGGAGGAGGCTGGGGGCCTCCTTCCCACCACAGTCCTGAAACAGTGGTTCTCAAAAGTAGGGCTTACGGGAATCGGCAGTCTGCATTTTCCACAAGCACATGGGCTGGGGGTGCAGCCGCGGGGGCCTGTGTCCCTCATCCCTCCCTCTGGGGCTGACCTCTGCCCCCCGCTGGTCTCTGTTCCCCCCAGGGAGGAGTGAAGGTTCTCATCACGGGCCCGTGGCAAGAAGCCAGCAATAATTACAGCTGCCGGTTCGACCAGATCTCAGTGCCTGCGTCCTTGATTCAGCCCGGGGTGCTCCGCTGCTACTGCCCAGGTGAGAGGCCGCCTCCCGGCAGAGGCCGCAGGGCCCAGAGCGCTGGACCCCGAGTCAGCCTGGAGGGGGTGACCTGGAGCAACTTGTGTCATTCCTCTGGGCCTCCGTTTCCTCCACGGTGCAGGAGTGGGTCCCGGATCAGCGATCATAATGGCATCTGTTCTGGACTCATGGCCCAGAGCATGATAGATGGGGACACAGGTGAGCTTGGCTGGGTTTTGAAGAGAACCTGATGGAGGCTGCTTAGACGACCAGTGAGCCAGGGTGACACACCCACGACTGGTCACAGCAGGAAGCTCTAGTCACCCTCCACCTGAAGGGTTACAGGAGCTGGTGAGAGCCAGGCGGGCAGAAGGGCCCCAAAAGGAGCCGCGTCTGGGGTCGGGGCCACGATGCCGCCCTCTCCCCCCCCCCCCCCCCCGCCCATGCCTCGCACAGCTGAAGCCACACAGAAGTCACGAGGACGAGAGGGCCCAGGCCATGCGGTCCACGGGGCCAGTCCCCTGCGGCACAGAGCGGGTCAGAGAGGGATGGAGAAGGCCCGGCAGACCGCAGGGGAGGGGGCATCAGACTGAGAATAACCCACAGAAGCTCCTTTGAGAGGCCGCTGACGCCAGCCACCCCATGGCCAGAAGGAGGCACAGGCTCATCGGCTCCTTTGGCTCTCAGGCACCGGAGGCCCCGGGGGCCGTCCCCGTGGCTCTGACCTTGTCCCTATCACTCGGGCAGGGCGTAGCTTGGTGTCCCTGCCTGGTCAACTTGCCCTTGGCCTCTGACCATTACCTCCTCCCCACTGGCCTGTTGGCTCCATGAGGACAGGGTCTGTGTCTTTCTTGGTCACCACGTGTCCCCCAGGGCTCGAAAAGTGCCTGGCACGTCCCCAAAAGGGGTGGATGTTCGTGAAGGAATCTGCTCACGTTCTCTGTTCCCTGGGTTGGTGCTGGGAGGACCCCTTGACTGGCCCCTCACACGCATCATTAGTTCCAGGGACGACCCGTCCAGCTGGCCCAGATGATGGACGGAAAGGCAGACGAGGAGGCGGGCGGGGAGGGCGGAGGGTCCCAGTCCGTGTTATTTGCAGCCGACAAAAAGGAGAGAGACAGAGAGAGAGAGAGAACGCTCCCCGTGGAGGACCAGGGGTGGGGAAGAGAAGTGGGGCCGGGGGGTCCCCAGGGCAGGAGTAGAGCTGGCCCGTGCCAGGGGCCTGGTTCACCTGGGGCGGTCCAGCTTGAACCTCCGGCCGCTGGAGCTGTCTGCCTTACCCAGCACCATCACCCTAGCCTGGGGCTCCCGAGCTGACATGGAACATCCTTCTCTCTCTCTCTCTCTCTCTCTCTCTCTCTCTCTCTCTCTCTCTCTCTCTCTCTCTCTCTCTCCATCTCCCCACGCAGCCCACCGGAGCAGAATGCTGCTGCTCCAGGGCTGGGCTCACATACTCAGCTTCCGCTTGAATGCAGCGGTCTCTGCACCGCAGACATCCCAGGGAGCCAGGGCTGGTGCCTGTGGTGGCCTCCTCTGCTGGCCCTGCCCCCGCCAGCAGCCGGGCTGGCTCGCACTCATCTCCCCCTGCTCCCAGGCTCCCAGCAGCCCTCCTGGGGCTGGAGCGCAGCCATCCTGACGCCAGCCAGGCCGGGTCAGCCTATCACAGCTCGGGGCCGCGTGTGGCTCATGCAGCCCCCCACCTCCACTGGGGAGGTAGGGGGAGGGGCAGCGTGTTCTTAACTATCCACTTATCACCTGCTGCTGGAAAGGGACTGGCCCAGCCTATAAATAGATGCCGCTTCCTGTACCTGGTTCTTGCCTGGCTGGAGACCCAGACCTCGCCTGTCCTGAGTTAGCCGACCCCTCCAAAAAAATAAAAAAAGATTGGCCTTTGCATACCGTCTGGATGGCGTCCCAGGCCAGGACCTGGCAAATCCTGTGTGCACCTCCCAGATCAGCCAGTTACCGTCGGGTGACGTGAGCCCGGAGGTTGACTTCTCTCAGTCCCCATTTCTACATCTGTAGAAACCACCGGCCAGATGGGCCGGGGGCTGAGATGAGGGTCCAGGAAGCTCCTGGCTTACATGCTCAATTCATGGAGCTGCTCATGAGGGAGGCCTTGCTGTTTCGTCCTGGTTGCGGGGAGGGGAGCTGGGAGAGGGGTCCAGGGCTGTTTGGGTATCAGCAGGCAGTTCTCCTGGTCCCAGAGCTGGCAGGAGAGTCTGCCCAGGTCACTATGCCTCCTAGTGGTTTAGGCTCCCCTAACATCTTGAATCTTGGACCCAGAGAGACTCAGGCAGCCTGTGGGCTGGGGGCCCCGCCCTGTTCCACCCCTAACCACAAAGAAGGGGCGTCCTTTTTGGACATCCTTGTTTTGAGGCCCAAACTAAAACATGTCACTCAGTAAGAGAGCACTGGGTGCTACATGCATTCGTTCATTTCTTCATTCGTCAAGTAGTTTGCCAGGCACTGGTAGGCGCCTGGAGTGGACCCAGCCCCTAACTCTAACCTTGACCGCGAGGAGCTCTCAGTCCAGGAAGGAGCTGGTCATGCACCCTGGGGGACAATGCTGGCTGCTCAGGAACCTCTTCCCTGGGTCTCCCAAAGCCTTGGGGAGCCTGGAGCTGATCTTAAAGAAGGACACTTGAAGCCAGAACCAAACTGGCCTCACCTAAAAGAAGGGCTCAGAGGCCTGGGAGCACAAGCCAGGTCACCTGAGGAGCTAGAATGACATGGGAAGAGGGGGCACAGGGGGTGCAAATGGCCCCTGCCCACTGGCCTCGTGCACATGCCCAGGCAAAACAGCTGGGGAGACTAGACCCCGACCAAGAACATGGTTCTGGGCGGCTCCCCCTCCATCACTGGCCGCAGAAGACACACAGGCATGGAAACTGCCTCTTGCAAGATTCCAGCAGTGTTCCAAGGTCAGGAGGGAGAAAACCCATTCAAGCCAGTGAGCTCTGGTGAAGCAGTGGTGAAGGAGGACTTGGGATTTAGCAAAGGCAACCTGGTCCTTGGAGAAGATGGAGGAAGCCCCCCAACAAAAAGACTTTGTTTGGGGGCTTCTGGACAGCCTCACGCTGGATTCCTTGGAGTCACCAAAGGCAAAAGATGAAATTCAAAACGAGATGAGTAAGTGCACTGCATTCCCTCGACAAGCAGGTATTGAGGGGCCATAACAGGCCAGGCACTGACCTTGGCCCTGGGCATAAAGAGGTGATCAGGACAGACTGGCTCCCAGCTCTCACAGAGCTTACATTCTACTGTAGGAGATGAAAAAACAAACAAGGAAACAAAGAAATAACCAAGATCACTGGAGAAAACACTAGAATATGGTCATGTGATAAGGTAACTTGGGAAAAGGGACAGATCCTCTCACGGGCTGGGACATTAGGCTGCAACCTGAATGATGAGATGGAGCTGGTCATGGGAAGCATGGGAGGAAAACATCCGGCAGAGGGCAAAGGAAGTGCAAAGGCCCAGAGGCAGGAACAGGTTTGGTAAGTTGAAGAAATAGAAAGGTGGGGTGAGTTGGAGGTGGCTAGGTTGGAGACGATAGCAGAGAACAAATCATGTCCATCCTTCTAAGTCATAAGAAGGAGTCTGATTAGGTTGTACTTGCAACGGAAGCCATTAGTCTTAAGTGGGGAGTGGCTTGATCTAAATTATGTCTTTCAAAGATGAATCTGGGTGTGTGGGAGAATGGATTGTAGGAGGGAAGAAAGAAGCAGGGAAACCATAGGAAGCGGCAGAGGGGTAATCTTTCCCGATTTAAGGAGGAAGGTTCCCTTGGGCAACACAATCCCACTTATTTCCTGTGGAGGCTTTGGAGTGTGCCCCCCACCCTAACACCATCCCAGCAGAACAGGTAGGTCTCAGGTGTGCTGAGGGTGCCCTGGGCAGGACGCTAATGCAGGAGTCCAGGCATCTAGGCAAGACATGATGGCAGCTTGGGTACCGTGGTGGCCATCAGGATGGAGAGAAGTAAATGGACCCAGGGCTTGCTGATGGACTCAATGCGGGGGAGGGAAAGTGAGTCCAGGAAATGTCCTGGGTGTCAGGCCCGCATGCGCCGGGCTGCTGGGCTGGGACCCAGGAGGCTATGACAGGTCCTCTCCGCTCTCTCTGGGGAAGGACGGGATGCCTTGGGATCTGCCACCGTTCCGGCGTCACGGCAGGTTGTACACATGCCAGGAGATGGTGGAAGATGAGCGGCAGGTGAGGAGGACCCTCCAGCTGGAATGTCTGGTACAGAGAAGGCTTGAGCTCCCCTGGGGCCAGCGAGAGGCAGCAGACTTGCCCAGAGGAGCAGAGCTGAGTGGGCGTTCGCTGACGCCCTACCCTCCTGTTGGTAAATGAGGCAAATCTCCAGGGAAGAAGAGTAACCACGAGCTTGGAGATCTACCTGGGGATGCCATCAGAGCCTAGGGAGGTCTGGACTCGGCTGGGGCCCCTGCCCAGAGAGGCGTGGCAGGATCTCCGGTGGTACCCCACCCACCGTGGAGCCAGCTTGTGACCTGGAGCCGAGGGACCGCACCAGGGTGGAAAGCACAGGGAAAAACACACTGGTCATCTTGGGGCAATGACTTCCCGAAGACCTGCTCTGGGGACCACTGCGTAACACATACACCTGGGATGGAGAGAGGCCACACCTCGACGAGTTGGTTTTCCCGTGGGCAACGAGGGCTGCATCAGAAGACCTCAGAGGGAAGCCAGGGCTTTACTCGGCCCTGGGGAGCAGCTGATTTGGAGAGCTTCCTCCAGTCTAAGCTTCGGAAAACCAAGAGCCCAAACAGTAACACGATCCCCGGGTGCGTCCTCCCTGGAAATCTGTCCTGGGAAGGCCCTGGGCGCTGGTTCCAGAAAAGCAGGGCAGAGAGCACAGAACACTGCTGTCTACCAGAGGCTGAGGC
The DNA here is from genome assembly GCF_964270905.1 of Leucopleurus acutus. Classification (NCBI taxonomy): domain Eukaryota; kingdom Metazoa; phylum Chordata; class Mammalia; order Artiodactyla; family Delphinidae; genus Leucopleurus; species Leucopleurus acutus. The sequence continues at coordinate 187,959,631 of NC_139143.1, read as the reverse complement.
CCGGCAGCGCGGCCTGTATACACCCACTGGCCCCCAAGACTTCAAAACCAGCCTCACCCCCAGAAATGAAGCAAGTCTCTCTGCCACAGGTAGGCTCTCCTCTTGGGAACAGTGAGAATGTCCCCTGCGTTACTCAACTAATAGCTTTCATTGAGCCCCGTGTCGGGGTCAGAGCAGCTCACGAGGCCCATAAGGGCCGGTCTTCCCGAAGCCTGACATCCAGGCTTCGGGGGGGAGACGAAAGGTTTACGCCAGCCTCCTGCCCAGCACCACTGGGCTCAGAGTAACAGGCACAGACAAAGCTCTGGCCTTCATCGGGGATGCAGAAGAACTTCTGAAAATACAGAAGGCCGTGCTAGGTGAGTCAGGACAAGCCTGCAGGAAAAGGCGAAACAGAGAAATAGCACAAAGGAGTGCAAGGCAACTGCTGCACCTAAAGCCCCCCCCCCCCCGCTTCTGACCTTGAGGAATGCGCAGGCCCAGGCAGGGCTGGTCCATGAAGGGCAGGGGGGAGAGGGTCCTCCTGGCCCCCGGGTGGGGACATGAGGCTGGAGTGTGCCCGTGCCCCGGCCTCCTCCCTCCCTGACAGCTCTTTCTTTTGCTTTCAGCCCATGACACTGGTCTTGTGACCCTACAAGTTGCCTTCAACAACCAGATCATCTCCAACTCAGTGGTGTTTGAATACAAAGCTCGGGCCCTGCCCACTCTCCCGTCCTCCCAGCACGACTGGCTGTCACTGGACGGTAAGAACAGCGCTCGGGTCACCTTGCCAGGCCCCAAGGGAGAGGGACACTTGGGAACCCTGTGTGCAAGGTGTGAAAAAGGAGGAAGCATCCAGGTTTCCTAACTTCTGCTGCTCGGGGCGCAAGTCGCACCTCGAGAGGACGGGCTGGTCCCCACCCTCAATCTCGGTCTTTCCCTGGGACAGAGTGAGTAGGTGAGCTTGGACCCAGGGCTTGCCAGGGTGTCTGAGTGGCCAGACAAGCCCCTGAGCTGCTGAGAGGCCCCTCTCCGGACAGACCTGGGGCAGCAGGGTCCAGGCATCCTCTGCTGCCCCACCCCCAGCCCCAGGGCAGTTTCTAGAAGCAGAGGGAGCTCCTGGAGGCCATCACCAAGCCCTGAGCCTCTCAGAGGCAACAGCAATGGGCGAGGCTGGGGGAAGGCAGCCCAGGTTGGGCTTCTTTCTGATTCCAAGGCCTGGACTTCAAGGCTGTGTGTTGAGTGCTTCTGCCTTTTAGGGACCGTGAGCCACACCTTCTCATGGAAGCCCTCCCCGACCCAGCTGAGGGCGGAGGGCCAGGGAGCCCCCGGAGGCTCCAAGGCAGGAGGCAGGACGTGATGGCCAAGGATGCTTCTCTGAGAGCCGCTGGCCTGCTGCACGGGGGTGCCGAGCGGCGGCTGCTCCCCCTGGGGCGCCAGAGGCTCTGCAGAGAAAAGTCGCAGAGGCTGCCCTTCCGGGCCCGGGCATGCGCAGGGGAAGCCCCAGAGCTGGCCTGGGGGGCTGAGCCGATGGTCTGCTCTAGGCACCGAGACAGGATAGAGGGATGGCTTACACCCGCCCTTAGTATCAGGGCAGCCGCAGAGGTGCCCGTCTGTGGGGTACCTTGCTAGAGACCTTGCCGGCCCGAGGTGTTGGGTCTCAGCTAAGCTGACCCAGGCCCTCTGTGGGGGTCAGTTCCTTAAGCTCCCCTCCCCCATCCACAGCGGCCCTTTGCCTTCTCCCCTCTCAGACCTCCCCTTGCTGCTGGTCGCTGGAGGCTCTCTGGGCTTGGCCACATGCCTTAGGCAGCTTTCCTGGGCCACCCAGTGTGTAAATCTCTGCCTCATCCCAGCCCCGGCCCCAGCAGTGACAGGGGGCCTGGCAGCCGCCCTGGCCACTGAAACCTCTGAGCTGTTCCCAGAGGTGGCTTTGGGTCAGCAGGCGTCTGCACGCTGGCAGTGGCTGCCTGGGAGCACCAGGCTGGCCTTGGCAGCCACCCTGGCCGGGGCTGAAGCCAGCCAGCGCTGTGACGATGACCTGCAGGATGTAACAGAGAAGGGCAGGGTGACCAGGGGCTCCCGTTCAGGAAATCCGGTTTCAGTTTTGCAGAACAAATGGGAAAGGGAACAGGGAACTCTGCAGAGCCCTGGCTCTCCCTCAGTGACCAGGTCGCTTCACCAGGGTGCACTGCAGGATGCAGGGACCAGTCAGTGTCGGACCTGCCGGGAAGATGGAGCCCTTCAGAAAGCCAAGTCTAGCCAGGCAGTGCCTTGCCTCGGAGCACAGGAATCATCAGCCGTCCCCCCTCCGGAAGCCCAGAGGGCAGGCTGTACCGGGAGGCTGCTGGCAGGAGAGGATGCTGTGAGAGAGATCGTGGGGAGGGGAAGCCACCTTCACTGCTTCATGACGAACACGCCCCTGAGTCCTCGGCCAAGCAGGACACCTGCTCCCCAGCAGCCCCTCTGCCAGCACTTGCAGCTCTGAGCTCCATAGGCCTCCAGTTGAAATAAGCATCCTCCCAGCCCCTGGCAGAACACACAGGAGAGATGACAGGAGCTGGGGAAGGGACAAGGCAGGGCCACCCCCCTCCACAGAGCAGATGGGGGCCCCGAAGGACCCCATGAATCTCCTTCCCTTTGGGCTTGGCCAGGCGTCCTTTCAATAGCGGGAGGGGAAGGGGGGCCAGGGCAGAGGAACCGTGAGATGCCCACCCTGCCAGGGTGGAAGAGTAAAACTACCGTCTCCTTGCTCTTTTCCATCCCCCCCTCCCCGCCCCAAAATGAGTACAAGTGACTTATCTACCCAAGGATCATTCTCCCAGCATTTCACCAGCCTGATACATAATAACGGGGGGGGGGGGGGGAGCAGAACCGCAGCCTCAGCGCCAGGGTCATAATCCTCCCAGTGCAAAGGGGACAGCTGGGACAGCCCAGAGGGTGGAGGTCCCCCGGGCTCTGGCCAACTCTGTGGCCTGGCAGTGAAGAAGTGTGTCGAAGAAGATGCTGCAGCGACCAGGCTGTCAGAAGCCTTCCTCTCCTCTCCCCTCTCCTCCCGTTCCGCGGCTCCTTCCCTCTGCCCCTCCCGCCCCCAAGGTTACCGGGCAAATTCTCAATTAGAACCGCGGGGACGGGGAGGTGCGCGCGCTGCGGGCAGGGGGAGGGGCGGCGGTGGAACGGGAGTGGGTGAGGGGACAGCAGCGCCGAGCGAACTGGGGCGCGGCGGCCAGGCGACGCGCGTGCACACACAGGCGCACACACAGACACACGCACGCTTGCACGCCCAGCGCAGCTGCAATGCAGGGGCCCTGCGCGGAGCGCTGGGCAGGTTGCGCCCGCGCCCGCCCCACGGACTGCGGCACGGCTCAGCCCTCCCCAGCCCAGGGGAGAGAACAGGGACGTGCCGCCAGGGCTGCGCGCTCTGGCGCCGGCGGCCGCCTCCCGCTGCGCGCGCTCCTGGTCCGCACCACTCCACCCGCGTCCGTCGCCCTGCTTGCCATCCTGGAGGCGCTCTTTGCTCCTCCCTCCATCCCAGAGGGGGAGAAATGTTTGGGAAGAGATTTCAGCTTTCATTTGTTTAAAAAAATGGATTTGTTTGCCAGACTAAAGGCTGGGTGGGGCACGCGGAATCGAATCCGCGCGCGCAGCAGCAGCCGCGGTGGCGCAGCCTTTGTCCTGGGCGCAGCCTTTGTCTGAGCAGCTTGGTCGGGCGGGAGGCGATCGTCCCCAGAGAGGGTCATGGGCGCAGGGGCCCCGTGTCCCCCAAATCTCAGTTGGACACAGCCATCCAGGCGGAGACAAGCATGGAAACGGGGGAGGAGGGAGAACAGGGAAGAGGGGGCGCTGGCGTCGGCATCTACCCGCTCCAGGCCGGCTTAGGGGGGAGCACAGTCCTCTGGGTCTCGGGAGCTGCAGCGCTTCTCCCAAACTTAGGGGACTTGCCCACCCTCCCCAGCCCCTGCACTGTGACCTCTAGAGGACACAGGCCCTACAGGCTGGCAGATTGCGGGCCACAGTACCTGTTCGTCTTATGAAGGATTGAATGCATGAGCGAATAAGTGCCCACAGGACACAACAAGAGAGCGTCATCCAGCCCAGTGTTCAAGAAGGCTTCCAGGAGGAAGTGACTCTTCCACTGAGGCCTCCAGCCTGAGCAGGCATCAGCCAGGCTGAGACGGATGGGAAGGAGGAGTATCCCAGGCAGAGGGAGCGGCAAGGGCCCCAGGCTGGGGAACAGCCGCTTCCTTTAGCCAAGGGGCTCTGGGAACTACCAGCTTCACCATTTCTTCCCCCAGAGGTCCAGATTCAGAACAGATTTCCCCAGGCCTCTTGCATCAGGACCCCAGAGTGGTCCGGGGTGGCTCAGCTGTGCCTTTGGGGCACAATGGGACCTCTTCCAGGTGAGAGGTAGTCAAGCAGCCAGTTTACCCCGGGACCATTTTCTGAGGCCCTCTGGGAAATGTCCCTTCTGCCTGCCAGGGGTCCTGTGGACACAAACAGCCAGGGCTGTGCTGAGCGAGGGGAGGCTGTGCTGTGTGTTTAGACGGCCTCTCCTGGGCCTGTGTTTGCAAAAAGAATCAGCCCAGGCCACCTGACCCTGTGGCTCTGGAGCGAGGGGGTGGGGCGCACATCTGGCCAAGGGCACTAGGACACCTTTAAGAGATCCCTGTCCCTGGAAGAAAGGTGAGTGGAACTTCTGGGTGCCTGGTTCTTTCCCTTAACCAGCTGATGCTCCCCAAGGCCTTGGCCCACCCCTACCCAGCTGGGCCCCTCTCCAAACCCAGCTAAGCCGCTTATTCTTAGACTATTTTCAACTGCCTCTCGGGCAGCTGAGCCTCCTGCCGGAGTGAGAGGATTGGTGCGATGCACGGATGCGGCTTTCTTGGGCTCAGCCCGTCAGCCACCTCGGCAGGTCTCCTGCCACCCTCGGGTGGGGGAGGGACCGTGTAATCTCAGGCAGAGGGAGGGGGCGGGAACTCACATCTCACGGTCCAGGTGCCTGCTTCGGCATATGAAGCCTTGGGGCAGGGCGGACACCCCCACCCCCACCCCCCTCAGCCTGCCCTCCAGCTCACCGGGGCCAGAGGAGGGTATCTGGCAAGCCAGCCTCTGGGGCAGCCTGGCTCTGGGTTAGAGGTGTGGGAAGGTGGGAGCCTTGCCCCCTGTAAGGAGGTGGAGAGAAGGAAAAGCAAGATTTGGCCTCCTGGTTTGGCCTTCTGTGGCCAAGGCTTCCGTGCTAATAGATGGAAGATGTGTAGCTGGGATGGTCCCCAGCTCTGTCCCCTCCCCCCCTCCCAGCTGCCTGTCCCTGGCATGTGGCCATGCTTCTGCCAGCCTCTCCCCGCCCCCCGCCCCCCGCTGGCTGGTTTCTAATAGCAGCCTCCAACCACCAGGAGTGGAAGACCACACACTGAGCCAGAGGCCAAGGGTGCAGCCCAGGGGCAGCAGGAGGGGCCACTCCAGCTGTGAGAATGGCCCCTGGGAAGCTTCTGGATGTTTCCTCCCTCCAGTGAGGACACTCCAGGGCTTTCAGATGAGTGTACCTTGCGGGTCCCTCCTGGCCTGGCTCCCTCCATCCTGCAGAACCCCCAGCCCGCCTGCCAGTCCCCCCCCCCGCTCTGAGCCCGTGATGAACTGTCCACATGGGAGAACATCGACAGAGCCAGACAGAAAGTGTATCACTTTTACCAGATAATGTGGGGAGAGGAGCAAATGTTGAGTTGTAATGAATTTTAAATGCCACCATTGTACTGAAACAAATACAGTTTGTTTCGTGGGGTAGAATACAAAATTCAGGAGAGTTTTTTAGATCAGACATAGAGCATCAGTGAATGGGCTTGACTTTGGAGAGTGCCTTGAACCACAGGCAAAGTCAGTGCCCCGAGGGCCCACACCCTCCTGCCTCTGGGAGCACTTTGAAGAAGTTTCAGAAGCTTGGACGCAGGGGTCTTCTCTGTAAGTAAGAAGGGGCACTGTGAAGAATCTTCTGGCATTCACCTAGAGTGGGGTCTAGGGCACACTCCAGTGTGTTAACTCATGGGTGTCTGGGTATTTCTTTACATAGCGGTGACCTAAGAGATGATTCGGTAGTGGCAGAAACTGGTTTGAGCCAGTCTTACACTCGGGACGTGAAGCTGAGTGGCAGGAAGGGACTCTGGTCTGAGCTGCAGCTACCCAGTCAAGGCCTCACTCCAAAGCACAGGCTCCCTCTTCATAGTCAGTGTCTCTGTGCTCTGTGGGGTCCACGTCCTTACAGATGGGGGTGGGTGTCCTTAGCCCTCCTTAGGCAGAAACCAAGGGGCCTGGTGCTCAGATGTCTCCCCGAGGCGTGATCTCCTGCTGCTTGCGGCTGGGGCCACACCAAATGGATCTGGGTGGCAGGGATGGGTCACCTTGGGGCTGGGCCTCACCCGCCTCCTTGCATCAATGACAAATGGTGCCCTGCAGAGAAACGGCAAGCCCAGCAGCTGCAGAGGCCGAGGAGACAGCCCCTGGGTCCTCATCCTGGCTATTGGGGCAGGTAGCAAAGTAAAAACCAGTGGGCGAAGACCCAGAGCTCCGGCAGACGTGGCCACTCCTGCGGGGGCAGCTCTTGGCCACCGGGGGGCAGGTGGCTCATCCTGAGGCGAGAAGGTGGGAGGCTCAGACCCTCCCATGGTCAATATCAACCAAGTTATCCTTGACTGTTGCATGAGTCTCCTGGCAGTTCTAGAGGCTGGAAGTTCTAGACGCCCTGGTGCTGGCAGGGCCGTGCTCTCTCTGAAGGCTCTAAGGGAGAATCCTCTTGCCTCTTCCAGCTTCCAGGGGCCGCTGGCAACCCTTGGCACTCCTTGGCTGGTGGCAACATAACTCCAGCCTCTGCCTCCATCATCACATGGCATCTTCCTTCTCTGTGTGTCTCTGTGTCTCTGTTTTCTCTTCTTACAAGGACACGGGTCATTGGATTAGGGCCCCACCCAATCCAATGAATTCATCTTAAACTAGTTACATCTGTAATTAACTAATTACCAAGACCCTATTTCCAAATAAGGTCACATTATGAGGCAGAGGGAGAAGAGAGAGGCCCCGGAGAGCGCAGGCTACGTGAACTGAACGTTAACAGAACATTCCAGAAGGAGGAGCTGGCAATGGAGACTGAGAAGGAACAGTGGGGGTAGTCGGAGGGACACAGAAGAGGGTGGGGTCTCAGAGCCTAGAGTCAGAGGGCTTCACAAGGGGAGGAGGTGGTCCCTGGGGTCTGAGGGGCTGGAAATCATCCGGTGGATTAAAGACCCGGCAGGCCCTGGGATGCTGTCTCCAGGCCCCTCCCTTCTCCCTCTGCCCACTCTCCGTGAGGGCTTAGCCCCACCCAGGACCCTCTTTACCGTCTGTAAAGGTGCACTGATACGTCCACCTTTGTGCCTCTTCTCAGATCCAGAACCTTCCATCTAGCTGCCCCAGGACGTCGCTGCTCCGGTTTTCTTGGGCAAGTCAACGTGTCCCAAATGTTACTCACCATTGTTCTCTTATTGCCATGCACCCCCACCTGATCCTATACCTCCTACAGCCTCGGCGGAAAGTCCACCCCAGAAAACCCAGAGTCATTCCTGAGACCCCCTGCTCACGCCCAGCCCCCCAAACCCGTCACCATCCTAGTGGCCTTCTCTCCATCCCCTCTGCCACCACCTTGACTCGGCCCCAAATGTCCTTGCACGTCCCACTCCTGCTCCTGGCCTCTACTCTTGCCTCCTTCCACGAGGGCCGTCCCTTCTTGCATCACCAGGCGCCGCTCTGACTCCAGGGGACCTTCGTTCTCGTGGAGTTTACATCCTAGAGGCGGGAGAAAGATAACAAACACATCACAGAGGAAATATCGGGGCACTTACCATGGGCAGCCTGGTAGAGGGGGGCCAGGGTGGCGGCTTGAGGTCGGCGGCCGGCGGAGGCCTCTCTGGGGAGGCGCGATGTCAGAAAGGACGCCCACACGAAGATCCTGGGAAGGACGTTCCAGGCCGAGGGAATCGCAGAACAGAGTTCCCTGCGAGACCCGGAGCTTGGCGTGCAGGGGCCGCACGGTGAGCAGGCTAAGGGGAGGTGCAGCGGAACGAGAAGGGCCCGGGCCTCCGGGGGCCCCTCAGCCAGGGCAGGGGGCTGGGACTTGATCCCGAGGACAGCGGGAGGGTTATAAGCCAGTGAGGTGACACGCTCCGCCCCCTCCCCGGCTGCCGTCTGGAACATGAACTGTGTCTCTACTCAGAGGGCGACCACCCCGGGCGCTCTTGCATCAGTGCGGGCAAGAGATGAGAGCGGCTCCGACAGGCCGGTGATGATGAATCCCAAGAGACACAGTTTGGGGTCTTCTTGGGGGTAGAGTCAGGGGCCCTGCTGATGATCTGAACACGGAGGATAAGCAAGAGAAGGATGGGTAGTGCCTAGATTTGGGGCTTAAACAATGGTGGGGGACACGGGACCATTTCCTGAGATGAAGGACTTTGAAGAAGGTGGGAGAGAGGGAATCTCAAGTGGGTTTTGTTCATATTCTGGTTCACAGCCTGTTAGAGTTGCCAAGGGTACAGTTGGGTTTGAAAGTCTGCAGGCCGGGGGGGGGCCCAGAAAGGGGATAAAATTTAGATGTCATCAGCTCAGCAATGGAATTTAAAGCCGTGGGGCTAGAGACAGTTGCTCCATGAAAGAGGGTGGATAAAGGAGAGGAGAGAGCACAGGGTCAAGCACGGGCTCCCCCAGGGTTTAAATGTCAAACTGAAAAGTTGCTGGCAAAGGAGAAGGCGCATCGAGCGAGAGGAGGAAGATGGAGAGGATGTGACCGCCGGGAGGCCAGAAGAGGGTGTTTCAAGAAAAAGGAGGTGGCAGCCGTGTTAATACCAGGAGAAGGGGAGCAGAGCATCCCAGGCAGAGGAAACCGCATGTAGGAAGACCCCACGGCAGGAGGGAGCTCCGTGAATTTAAAGAACCCAGAGAATTGGCTGAAAACTCTGGTAGCCTGTCTCTGAGCTCACATCCCTGACTCTCCCCAGGCTGGGACAGGAAAGACCTGGCCCAGGAGATCTTGTGCCTCCACCCCTCCTCGTGCAGCCAGAGAAGAAGCCCCGGGCCCTGCCTCTCCTGCCTTGCCCTCTGCTGTTGGCCCAGAAAACCATCCCACAGGTGCGCGGGCCCCAGAGAGGCAGCTTCGCTGGCCCCAGGCTCAGGGAGACGTCTATCCACATCTGCTCTGAGTCCCAGGGACAAACTCCCTCCCAGTTGCTCCCCACTGGGGTGCAGGGACTGGTGCCAAGTCCCAAAGCAGGAACAAACTGTGACTCACCCGCCAAACGGTGTGTGGATGTCAGACCCAGTGGAGACGGCTCTCAGGCCCCGACCACCGGTTGTGGCTGGAATGCGGGAATCCTGCAGATGGACCCAACGGCTGCCCGGCAGTCCTGGTCCCTCCTTAATCAGTTACATCGGACTCCCATTGTTCCACTGCGCCATTTAGACGCGGGTCAGCTGTGCTTCAGGGGGCGTGGCCTCGAAGAAAGTCCTCTTGGCAGAGCTGGGATCCCAGAGAGACCAGAGGGCCTGGGGAGACGGCCAGTTCAGGCCAGCGATTTGAAGGCTTCCTTAGCCTTTCCTAGGATCCGGCCCCAGAATGCACCTCCCTGGAAAATAATGGATATGCTGATCTGTTGACCCAGCAGTGGGAACAATGGTCCTGAGACGGGGAGACCCAGGACATCGCCCGCGAGCAAGGAGAAGGGGCCGTGGGTGGGGCGGGGGCTGGTGTGGCCTCCAGAAGGAAACGGCGTCCTGGCGGTCCTGGAGCTGGATGAGAGGAGATTCCCACCTCCCCTACCAACGATCCAGATCCCAGCCTCTGGGTGGGGCGAGCACAAGCCCTCTCCTTTTAAAAACTCCCCCAAATACACGTGTTTCTGATCCTTTCCAAGCAGCCCAGCGACTGACCTTGTCTCCCGCCTCTGTGACAACGAGACATTCACAAGAGCCTGATAGGCTGAGGACCAGCTCCCTCCACTGCTGACATGTTCCACTTGTGAACTTAAAGTCCTTTGCTTGAGGAAAAAAAAGTGACAGGCAGGTATGTGTCAGGTGTTCCATACTTAATAATGGGAGACGTTTAAAAAAATCCATGGCAGAGTGGAAATAATTGATACATCAGAAACAGACTTAGAATGTTCGAGAATTAGAACTTGGAAGAAACGGTTGTCGCATTGTCCAACCTCCTCATCCCTCTGGAAGGAACCTGGGCCCCCAGAAGAGTGGCCACTTGCCCCGAACCACTGCCGAATCAGGACAGAAGCCCTCCCGGCTCAAGATCAGCGTGTGCCCTGCACCCTCCACCCACTTCCCCTTCTCCACCCCACAGCCAGACTCACAGACTCCGGAAGCCGGGACACAGGGCAGGTGAGAAACCAGCTGGCCGAGGCCCTGGGCCAGTCCTGACATCAGCAGATGGAGAGGTCCCCCGAGTGTCCTTTCTCCTGCCCAGGTCCGAGATGGGCCCTCACGCCATTTGGTGACACCCACTTTTAGAAGAGCTGCTGACGCCTTAGGTCACCTCAGCCACACCAAAGCTGCATCCCTTGGTCTTGAGACACGAGGGAGAGCTGGCAGACCTGTTGGCACAGAGCTGTCCGCCCAGGGGTCACAGCAGCTGACATCTACGTGCCACCACCTGCCGGGCCCTATCCACGAAGCGTTTACGCATATCGATTCACTCAAACTTCCCAACTACCTACGAGGTCCCCCATCCTACAGGTGAGGACGCAGACACACAGTGAGCAGGTGATGCCGAGAGGATCATACACAGTGGTCTGACCCCATCCGCCGGCTCCTGACCTCCACGCAACGAGAGCCTTCCTCTGCGCCTGTTCTCCCTACTACAGTTATGCTGCGTCCGATGGGGGCCTCCAGAGCTAGAAACATCCTTCATCCCTGCTTCTCCCTTCCCCACAACCCTCTTCCCCCAAGGCAAGCAGTTTGCAAAGTAGGACTTTTAAAACCCCCCCAGGGCTTCCTCCTCCCATCTTCCGGGGTCCTCTACCATTTTTCTATCTCAGGCCTTTAGCATCACACACCCGGGCTTGGCGCCTCCCCGTTGGCCTTCCTGCCGCCACATTCTTTCCCGCCCCATCCATGCTGTGTATCCCTCATGCTTTTGGAAAGGATTGACGGGAACCCGCTGTGTGCCAGGCGCTGTGCAAGGCGCGGTCCCCTGGGAGAGACAGGCCCCAAAATTGGTGATTGTAACCCAGTGCAGCACGATGAGTTAGAAATGGAGGCGGGGCTGCCAGCGGCACCTGTTGGGAGGGGCGTGGTCATCTGGGAAGGTCAGAATCAACTCTGACTGCAGCACGGAATCCAAGCCCCTTTCTAAGCTGCCCTCAGCCTGTCTTTCTCGGCTTACCTTCAGCCGTCACCTCCTCTCCCCCTGCACAAGGCTCTCCCCTCCTCTCCACCAAAATACCCGATTTCCCCAAACATACTGTAGTGTTTCTCACCTCGAGGGCTTCACACTTGCCATTCCCTCTGGTCTCTCAGGTTATTTTTCCTGGGGCTGCTCTAGAGAACTCCTGCTCTGCTGAAAATTTCTACTGTAAGGCCCTTCCCCTCTAAAAGCTGACTTCCCCCCTCATCCCACTGCCGCCCACACAGGATGCCTTCTTTTTATTTGGCTTTCCCATTACACTTGGTAAATTCCTCCCTTAGCAATTCTCTCTTTGTAATCATTTATTCCCTAACTGGTACCGGAGCCTCCAGTAGGTGCCAAGCCCTGGGCCAGTGCTGAGATTAGAACAAAGGAATGAATGAAAAAGAGCAGATGAGGTTCCTGTGCTCACCCAGCTTACCATCTAGCAGAGGAAAAATCAGACCTGAACGCCAAACCTTTGCACAAATAAGTGTGTGGGGAGCTTGTGATGGAGGGTTAAGAGGAGGTCTGGGAGGGATTTCTTGAAGAAGTGGCCCCTGAGCTGAGATCTGAGGGAGGAGCAGAAGTTAACTCCATGGAGAGGGGAGGGAACAGCATGGGGAATAGCGTGCACGGACAGCCCTGTGGTGGGAGGAGCCTCATGGATATAAGGGAGCATGTGAAGGCTGGGGAGGTGGAGAGGGGCTGGGGATCAGACCAGACAGGTTAGAGGGGTACCCAAGCACCAGCCAGGCTGAGGCATGCTGGCTTTATCCCCAAGGAGAGGGAAGCCATGGAAGGTTTGAGAGGCATGGACGTGACCAAGTTTGCATTTCAAGAAGTGCTTTTGGGTGCTGCATGGAGGATGGATTGAAGGAGAGCCAGAGCTGGCGAGGGTAGACCAGTGAATCCTCCAGGCTAGAGATGCTGCTGGACTTGGCGGTTCTGGGAAAAGGGGACCATCAAGAGAGATTCAGGAGGTAGCATCAGTAAGACTTGTAGATGGGTTAGGTACGGGCGTTCCGTGTCGTGCACCCTGGAGGAGGACTGGTCACGAGTTGGGCTAGTTTGAAGGGCCTTTGGGACATCCATGGGAAAAGTGAACAACAGCAAGTGAGTGGACTTAGGCTCCAGAGCTCAGAGAAGCATGTGGGCAGGAGAGAGACATCTGTGACATGACTGCATGGAGGTGGCATGGGAAGAAATGGGTCAAGGGGTGTGGATGAAATTGGCAAAGGTGAGAATATAGCTGAGTTCTGAGGCCAAGGACTTTTGTCTTAGTTATAATCATGTCCTAAGAGGCCAGGAACACAGTAGGTGCTCAATAAATATTTCTTCAAGGGATAGACGGACGGACGGACGGATGGATGGATGGATGGATGGATGGACGGACGGATGGATGGACGGACAGTGGTGTCTTTGTGACACTGCTGACTGACTCCAGCTTTAGGCTACAGGATCCCTGATGTCAGAAACAGCTGGGGAGGGTGTCCAGAACTGACCAGGCACCATCAACCCCTTTCTGGTTTCCCTGTCACTGGACAAGCTTCAGGCAAATAACCCAAGGCAAGAATGCAGAAGCTTGACCTTTATTAAAAATGTGCCCTTGAGGCTGCCTTCAGAGCTTTTAAGGGGCAGAGAATTCACTACTCAGCTCCCTGGATTTGGAAAAGGAAGAGAAAAAGCAAGTCTCCTCCCTGAGCTGCTCAGACCCATCTCCCCTCTGGACCAGGTCCTTGGCAAGTCCCTGCATGGTGTGTCACCATCCTGGGGTCTGGAGGAGGGCGTCATCTGACCCTCTGTGATTCTCTCATTGTCTGACCCAGCTCTACCTTAGCCTGGTGAGTGAATGAATAAGTGAATGAATGAGTCGGTAGGTGGGTAGCTGAGTCAGGAGCCATGAAAACCTGCCGGTCCACACCCACCTCCATGGAATTCACTGCACCAGAGTGCTCTGGTATGACAGTGACAGCCACTCCAGCCAGGCTCCACGCCAACAGCTTCACGTTCATGACCCTCAGCCAGGTCACAAACCACAGTGGAAGAAACAGCTTTGGCAGAAGGCAGCCTGTACACCTGCCCATCAGTAACTGGTACCTGCTGAGTCCCAGGCATCTGAGGGGCACTCTCCTGGGTTCAGGGCTTTACGGGTCAACTGGGCGTGCCCCTACCTCCAGGAGTGCACGGCCCAGGACATGAGGCAAGCCGGACAGCACAGTTGGTGTGATGAGTGCCCCATAGTGGCAGGTTCCGAGTATTAGGGGAGCACATGAGAGAGGCAGGGAGTCCCTCTGTGCTCCCATCAGGAAGAGGATGCACTTGACAGGCGTTAACTCTGTATGAAAACTATGTTTGTTCGGAGGAACGCTCTCCATGTGTAGAAGGAATGTGCAAACAGTCAGCCAACTCACAATCCATGCACGGTTTCCATCATTCATGGAAAGGACTCATAGAGGCCATGAAAGCCGTTATACTCCCAGTTACAGTTTATTACATCAAAGGGATTCAGATGGAAACCAGCCAAGGGAAGAAGCGTGTCCAGCAGGTCCAGGAGGGCACCAAACACCCACCTTCCACTGTCTTCTCCCGTGGCCTGTGGTCAGCATCAATGTCCCTGCATCAATGTGTGGCAATGCTCACGGAAAATCACCAGTCAGGGAAGCTCACCTGAGCCTCGGTGTCCCACCGCGTAGGCGTGAGGGATTGCCCTCACGGCTGATCTCGGTCTCCGGTCTCTCCCGAGTTGGCTGAAACTGTGTGACCGAAAGTCCTTCCCTAAACCACATAGTTGATCCTTCTAGAGTGGCCAGCCCCTCCCCTACAACTCTCCACTGTAACCAGCTCCTACCTTAAATCAGACTGTAGGACTCTCCAGTGACTCAGGCAAACTAAGCCACTCCCTCCGGCAGGACATTCCAAGGGCTTAGAGATCACCTCCCGGAAGGCAAGGACAAAAGCCAGACCTCTCTTTGGTCAAGGTTAAAGTCTCTACTGCGCAGAATTGCACCTCCCCTCTTCTGCCCCCACCAGCCTGTCTCCCCTGCTCCTCAACCAGCAGACCAATTTCTTTTTGCTGTTCTTGCCTCAAGAGGAAACGCTGAGTGTCTGACATGTTTTTTGCTGTGGTTGTTGCTGTTGTTTTCAAAGTGTCGCCCCTACGCGGATACTGTGTAGCGTTCAGCAATTCTTTGGGGCTCAAGAACACATTTTATTATGAAACATGGTTTGGGCAACTACTTTGTCTTCTGCAGAGAATACTGTGCAAAGCTCAAGGTTTCCCGGGCAGAGATGTGAAATTCACTACATTACAGACCCATCCACTTAAATGTGAAGTCAAATGAGAAATTTTAAGAGCCTTTGACAGCTAAGGTTATTATTCTCACGTATGATCTCAATTACCTCTTTAAATTACTCACCTGTGCCCCGGCCCGTGATGCTCTGCAAATGAACGTGTATCCCGTCTCCATCTGCAGACAGCACCCCTGGCTCCGGCAGTGTTCTTTCCTCACTAAAGTGTTCTCCTGTTGGCTCCATTTGGAGCTGCCGCTCAGCCTTCTCCCTCCTCCACCCCCTGGAGGAAGCCCCTCCTCCAACTGTGCTCCTCTTTTTTCCCCCAGCACCGATGGGAATGGATCTGACCTTGCAAATGGTAACCAGCTGGGTGCACACGGGAATCTCAGAGCCGGGGTGGGGTCCTGGGCAAAGAGCATTCCTGCTCAATAATTCACCTTTAAGAGAAAGAGAAAACCTAGACGCAGCATTCGGCCATCTTCTAAGATGTTAACAATTCAGTGTGATTCTCAGACATGAAAAATGCATCAATGCTCTAAGTTTATAAGGTCAGTGATGTTTATTATGACATCAGAAGGCCTGGCCTGGGCCCCCACCCCCGGAACAGCTAAAGCCAGGGGAAGCGCTAGTGTGTAGCTCCGAGCAGGGCCCGCCCAGAAGTCCTGCAGATGTGGCCCTACGAGGTCCGGCTTGATGCATTCGAAGCCTCCAGTGCCCTGGCACTCGGAGATGGCTGATGCATTTATCACGAGTCTTTCTGCCCGTTCCTGGAAAAGCAGCAGGAGAAAAAGCAAGCTCTGAGCAGAGAGCAGTCATGCAGCAGGAAGTGTGAACCTCCAGGCCCCCTGATTGCACTTACAGACATCAGTCCTCCCCCAGCGTTCTCGGTTTTGATTCCCAGAAGAAAGTGAGCGGGGGCTCATTTTATATTTGCTGAAAGGCCCTGGCATTGTTTTAAGTTACTTGAAAGTGAGTTAAAGCTGGGAGGATCCTTGGGTGGGGTGGCATTTCGTGTGACAGCATCCCAGGGGATTTCACTTTGATGCGGATGGTGCTTCCCAGGCAGCAGGGCCAAGCCAGGGACTGACCCGGCTTCAGTGGTCCGGAAGCCCGTGAGCTGCAGACCTGCGTGGGGATGCGGCTGCACTGCGAGGGGCCACAGCGGATACCAGGGTGTCAGAGACCAGCTAGGGATGGGGGTACACGTGTGTGTGTAACACATCTGTGCTTTTCCCTGGCCACTCTTTTGTTTTTCTCAGTAACTGTGTTGAGCACCTAAGGTGTCTAAAACTCCCCCTGAGCGCAACCTGTCAGCTCTGCTTCTCTGAGGCATGTGAGATGGCTGTAGCCTAGGATGCGCTGGCCTCCAATTGCGCCTTCCCTCTTGATTGCTGTTTCTTTGTTTCGGTAACAGAGCGGGATTTGACAAGCCCCTCCCCTGGTGCCCTCGGTAATGACTGATTATTTGTAGGAAGCTGCTGGTTGCTTCCCTAAAAGGGGAACTTCCCAGCTCTTGTTACCACCAGTGTCTGAGCTTCAGGGTTTGGTCACAGCAACGGTCAGGATGGTGATTTCAAAGTGGTCTTCAGCGTAAATATCCGGTCTTTTGACTGTTGTCACCTTCAGTCGAATATACTCATTTCTCCTTAATCAGGTTCCCAAGTTTAAAAAAAATGAATAGTATCTACTTCATAAGAAAGTATACCACAGAAGCTTTAGTAAGTGCATTCTGAGTGTACCTTTTGAGTAAACACCGCTGTTCTTAACTGTGACTCCTCTGGGCCATACAAGAGCAGTCCAGTGGGTGCTTGCGATGCTCTCAGACCCCAAAGGCCGAAGCTTCCTGAGATCCTCTCTGGAAGGGTCCGCAGGAGGGTTGGGCCCTGATTTGGCAAGCATGACCTTGAACAGGGAGCCACAGAGTTCTGCACTTGAAGGTCTCTGAGCCCTCAGCCAGGTAAAGAGATGCATGGCCATGTGGGGAGCTGGGCTTAGAAGACAAAGCTTGTCTTAGCTTGTCTTTGTTACTACCAGGTAACATACCGCAGATGGAACGGCTGAAACAATAGACATTTATTTTCTCACAGTTCTCGAGGCTAGAAGTTCAAGATCAAGGTGTGGGCAGGTTTGGTTTCTTTTGAGGCCTGTCTTCTTGTCTTGCAGACAGCCGCCTTCTCGCTGTGTCCTCACACGGCCTTTTCTCTGTGTGCTGTCTCTTTGTGTGTCCCGATATCCTTCTAGTATAAGGACACCAGTCAGATTGGGTTAGGGTCCACCCTAACAGCCTCCTTTTAATCTAATCACTTCTTTTAAGGTCCTGATTCCAAATACAGCCGTTCTGAGGTCCTGTGAGTCAGGGCTCCAATCTATGAAT
Organism: Leucopleurus acutus; assembly: GCF_964270905.1. Taxonomy (NCBI): domain Eukaryota; kingdom Metazoa; phylum Chordata; class Mammalia; order Artiodactyla; family Delphinidae; genus Leucopleurus; species Leucopleurus acutus. The sequence goes on along the minus strand of NC_139143.1, from coordinate 187,942,583 downwards.
TTCTGGGGGTGTAAAAACTCAGCCCATAACAGAGCCATTCTCCAAAAATGAGATGTGCTGCAGGAAGAGGATTTCATCACTGTCATGACGGCTTTGCCAAGCCCCAGACCTGCCCTTTGAGACCCCATGGTGGGCCCACAACTCAGACCCGCCCCCCCCTGCCCGCAGGCCAGAGGCCTCATCTGGAGTTCTGCTGGCTTGCGCCTGAGTTTTCCAGCTATCTTGGCCAAGGTGTGGACTAGTCCCCTTGCCCTATTGTTTAGCTGAGACAAGGTGCTAACACCTTTTGGGCACCGGACTACGAGCTTCACAAATAGTCCTTATGATGACCTTGGGATGCAGCTACTATTATCATCCCTGTTTTACAGATGAACACACTGAGGTCTAGAGAAGAGAGTCTTTCCAAGGTGTCAGAGCTGGAAACAGTGCGCCAGCCCTTCTGAGCCCTGAGCAAAGTGCTCACCACTTGGCTACTCTGCCCTCAAGGGGTTTTAGGCTTCTGCTTCGAATAAAGCCCAGGCACAGACTGGCCTGGCTGGCCCAGCTTAGAGGGTCCCCAGGCCAGACAGGACCCGTCTCCTTGAGTCTGTCTGCGGTGTGCCACCCAGACTCCTGGTACCAAAGGGTGGTGTTGCGTTGACAGGCACAGCCTCAGGAAGAGTGCTGGAGGGAGGGAGAGGCCTCGGCCCTGCCAGCCGAGCTGCCGAGCCTGTCTTTTGGTTAAGGGGGGGCCCTTCACCCCATTGGACTGTCACGGAGGCTGTTTTTTAGCTCTCACATGGGGCCAAGCAGAGAAGCAGCTAAGAGCTCCAGCTCAGGAGTGCAGGGGATCGGGGTCTCTGCTGCTCACTAGTGCGCAGTCCAGGGCAAATTACTTACCCCCCTGTGCCTCAGTTTCTTCCTCTGTAAAGCCATGGTAATAGGAACACCCACCAAGCACAAACTTGGTGTGAGGATGAAAGGAATTAACATGTGTAAAGAATGTAGTCACCCAGCAAATACTATCTTGATGATGATGATGATGGTGGTGATGATGGTGATGATGGTGATGATGGTGATGATGATGATGATGATGATGATGATGATGATGATGATGGTGATGATGGCGACGATGGTGACGATGGTGATGATGATGACGATGGTGGTGATGGTGATGATGATGACGATGGTGGTGATGATGACGATGGTGGTGATGATGACGATGGTGATGATGGTGATGATGACGATGGTGGTGATGATGGTGATGATGACGATGGTGGTGATGATGGCAGCTCCCATCCCAAGAGGAAGAACAAGGTCTCTCCCCGCCCCAGGTGGCGTCTGCTTATTAAGCTGTCTCCACTATCCTGTCCGTGGAGGCTATACCTCCTTGTCCATGGGGACCATTCTGCCCAGAGTCCTAGAGCAGATGGGACCTTGGTGAGTTGGAAGGCCTGGGTGAGACCATGAGCCACACTGGCGTGGGTCCTTGGTCCTCATCCCCAAGCCCCACCCAGGGTGCCCCCGAGTCCCTGGGCTCCCACTTTACATTCATTATCCAATGTCATCCTCTCCGTTTCCAGGTGATGTTTCCATCCCCACTTTACTGACAAGGAAGCTGAATCTCGTCAGGTGACTTGTCCTTTGTCACGCAGCTCAGAGCTGCGGGTACTGAAGCCCACTGGGTGCGTTATCACCGCGTGGTGCCGCTTCCTGAGTGTGTGTTGGGTTATCCGCCTTTTGACTCTGTTGCTCCTTTGAGCAGAGCACGCCTCTGCACGTGCCCTGCTCTCATAGGAGACTGGCCATGTATTTTACCATCTGGCATGTGTATAATCCTGGGGGTGGGGGCACAGGGAATGGATGGGCCTGTATGAGCCACCAGGGAGAGTGTGTGAAGGTGGTTTCTTTCCCCCAACTTCTTTGGATTCTCTTTCTGCATCACAGCCCTTAGGAGAAATCCCCAAGTTCCCAGACTGAGCTGACAGTGTTCCCGGGCTGATACCAATCCTGGCAGCACGGTTTGCCCTGGTAGCAAACACCTTGTCTCATACAGCTGTCCCCTACAGTAATCTAATGCTGCGTAACAAAGCACCCCAAAGCTGAGTGGCTCAAAATAGCAAGCATGTGCCAGTGCCCTCAATGCTGTGGGTTACCTGGGGGCATGCACGCAGCTGCATTCATGGGACTAGTCATTTCAAATCCACAGTCCCTGCAGCCGAAGCACAGGGGTGCTTGCTGTGTCAGGTCCCACTGGACCTGCACGAGGACCCCATGTGCATGGCCTTAGACCTCATTTTGCAGAAGAGGAAAGTGAGGCACAGGAAGAGAAAGGAGCTTGGCACACAGGTAGTTAGTGGTGATGCAGGAAACAGGGTCCGGGCTGCGCTGCCCCCACCCAGCACCTCCCTCCTATGGAGGGCTCAGGGGTCTGACAAGGACACTGGCAGCTCAGCTGAGGTGTCTGAGGCTCTCTGCAAAGCTCGCCTTCACCCCTGAATCAGCCAACAATTGTGATGGAGAAGCCCGGCCTATCAGGGACCTCTCCAAGGGGAACCCCAAGTTCAGGCCACGGTTCTCTCCAGGACCCCTAGCTGTCGAGGAGGCAGTCACAACAAGTGGGAACTTGATGGACTCACCCCTGGCCTTTTCACAATCCTTCAGAAGCACAGTTAGACAGGTGCCCTCTTCCATCATCCTTCTGCCCCATGGGGTCACCATCACGGGATTCAGCGCCTCCCCTGTGTCTGTCTTGTCTCCTCACTGAGGAGTCACCTAGCCAGGCCACATCCTCCACCTGCTGCCACCATATCCCACCGAGGGCCACACACGGGGGCTCAGTGAGCATGAGGGGACCCACTGACAAAGGATCCGCCGTCACACTCTCCTGATTTTGGCTTTTCTTTTCCCATCACTCAGTTTCCTCTTCTAAAATTAATCCACTGACTCTTTTTATACTTCATTCTTTTTCTCTTCCTCTTATTGTCTGTGTGTATATCTCCACTGAGATATAATTAACATACCATACACTTCACCCATTTAAAGTGTACAATTCAAAGTTTTTTAGTCTATTCACAGGGTTGTACAGTCAATATCACAACCCAATTTTTGAACAAGTTTATTCCTCCAAAAAGAAAGCCTTTTACCCATTAACAGTCCTGTCCCACTGCCCCCAAGCTCCTGCCTCCTCCCCCGCCTAAGGCAACTATTCATCTACTTTCAATCTCTATAAGTCTGCCTGTTCTGGAGTCATATCATATATGTTCGTTTGGACTGGCTTCTTTCACTTAGCGTTATTTCTCCAAGGTCCATCCATGTTGCAGCAGGTGTCAGTTCTTCGTTCCTTTTTATTGCCATATAAATGTCCATATGTGTGGACATATGTCTTCATTTCTCTTGGGTATACACGTGGAGTGGAATTGTGGGGTCATATGGTAACTCTATGAGTAAACTTTTGAGGAAGAGCCAGACTATTTTCCAAAGGAGCTGCACTATTTCACATTCCCACCAGCAGGGTAGGAGTGTTTTAGTTTCTCCACTTCCTCACCAACACTTGTTATTGTCCATCTTTTTTATTACAGACATCCTGTGGATGTGAAGTGTATCTGATTTGCATTTTTGTGGTTTTGATTAGTGATTCTGATTTACATTTCCCCAGTGATTAATGTTGCTGAGCATATTTTCATGTGCTATTAGCCATTTGTTTATCTTCTCTGGGGAAATATCTATTCAGAGCCTCTGCCCATTAGAAAAAACATAGGTTGCTTTTTATTCTTGAGTTGTAAGAATGAGAAGGAATACAAGTTCCTTATCACGTATATGATTTACAAATATTTTCCCCATTCAGTGAATTGTCTTTTTCACTTTCTTGATGGTGTCCTTTGAAGCACAAATGTTTCCGATTTTGATGAAGCCCAGTTTTTTTTGTTTTTGGCTGCTTGTGGTTTGATGGCATAGCTGAGAAACCATTGCCAATTCCAAGGACATGAAGGTTTCCCTCGACATTTTCTTCTAAGACGTTTGTGCTTTGGCTTTTATATTTAAGTCTTTGATCCATTTTGAATTAATTTTTACATAGGGTGTGAGGTAGGGGCCCAACTTCATTCTTTTACGTGGGGACATCCAGCTACTCCAGCCCTATTTGTTGAAAAGACTATCCTTTCCCCATTGAATTACTCTGTCGCTCTTACCCATGGTTTCTAAGAATACTTTTATATTTCCTAAGTCCTTAAAGATACAATGAATGTGCATCTTGCATTTATTTTTAAGTTGTCACTTAGTTTTTATTAGATTATTTTTTATTAGAAGTTGATATATGCAGAAACATATTTGATTTCTTATGAGATAGGAGAGGTGAAGTTATGCTGCAGTAACAAACAACCCCATGTCAAATGATTTATTTCTCTCTCACGCTCAAGTCCAATGCCAGTTGGTAAGGAAGGTCCTATTCATCACAGTCACTCAGGGACCTGGCCCAGTAGAATCTACACCTGGACATAAACAAGCATCACAGTTGCCAGGGCTGAAGAAAAGAAGTCCTGGTTCTTAGAAATTTCCCAGACTGCCTTCTTAAACAAAGGGAAGCTTAATGATGGCAAGAATTTTTAGGTACTTGGAGAGCCATCACAGGGGCAGAACGAGTGCAGGTTCAGAACTTGAAACCCAGACCTGCCGCATACGGTCTGTATGACTTTAGTCAAGTGATCTGACACCTTGCAGCCTCGTTTTTTCCTCTGTACAATATCCAGCTTGCAGGAGAAATAGTAGCAGTGTATGTGAGTGTCTAGCGTAACAGCAGTCAGATATCAGGTACCCAACAAACCGAAGTTCCCTTCATCCTCCTGAGACCCTCAGCAGAGGTTAGGCTGGGATATGGACACACCATCTCTGCTTTAAGATGCAACAGTTGCACTTGGTCTGGGTGCTACCAAGTGAAGTCATCACCGAGCAAAGTTTTCTTCTTCACTATTTAAAAAAATGACCCCGGTTTACTCAAAGCCCCATAAAAACCTAGTGGAAGAATTTGCTTGAAGCACATGCCTGTCTCACCCTGTCATTTCCTAACCTGCAAGAGAGGAGCATGAATACCCACGAGGAAAGACACCCTGCCAGCACACTGCCTGAGCTCTGAGCTTACTCCAGAAGCATCCAGCGCACCCTGCCCCAGCTCCGCCTGCCTTTCCAGGTGTGGCCCAGGGAGGGCACTTGCTCTCGTGGCCTCCACCCCGAGACAGAGGTGCAGAGGGGAAGGAAAGCGACAGACCTTCCAAGAGGGGAATGGCCCCAGCTGAGGACTTTCCTAGTGCAGAAATGTCACCTCGGGCTGCCTGGAAGGAGAGCTCCAGGCTGCTGACCCCAACTCTGACATCAGGGCACAGCCAATGTGTTGAAGCGGCCATGGCTAAACGTTTCTTTCGTGCCAGGTGGACATGAGCTGCTGGAGGAAGGGTGAAGGGTCATGGCAGGCAGCTGGGATGCCCAGGTCTGAACGAGAGCTGAACTTCTGCCTTTTCAAAAGCAAATCCAAGGGGGAAGAAAAAAACCAAAACCAAACAAACCAAAACCAAACGACAAAGTTCCCCACCTGAAAGAAAAGTCTGGAGGCTTTTTCTTTAGCTGGGGTCCAGGTGGCTGAACCTGGACCCAATCATCCTGAGTTCCCTGCACTGCGTGTATAAAGGCAGGTGTTGCCCCTCGTCATCCCATCTCCCCAGTTGGTCTCTGTTGCTCACAATCTACTCAGAGCAATTCAACAACTATTAGCTGAATCCTTCCAGCGTGCCTAGAATTGTGCAAGGTGCCAAGATAAGTTAAGACTCTATTCCTGTTCTCAAGGAGATTAGAGGTGTCTCCTTCTTAGCTAACAACAGCTAACTTTTAAAATGACTTCTTATTAATGTACAGTACATATGGAAATTGCATATATCATAAGTATGTGAAACTCAGCTCAATGAGTTTTCACAAACTAAAACCAGTGCCCAGGTCAAGAAGAGAACATTACCAGAAACCCAGAAACCCACCCCCACTCCTCTCCAGTCACTATCCACCACTCCAAGACACCTTGATTCTGATGGCACCAAGAGCGAAGTTGTATTGAGTGTAACTTATGTGACAGGCATCACTGGTGTAAGCATCTGACATCTGTTGGCTCATCTAATTCTCACCCATAGATCTGAAGGCACAGCCCATGGGGTACACAGTTAGCAAATAGGAGAACCTAACTACCATTGTCCCCGACTACTAACCTTACATTGCCTCTCCTGGAAACAGAGTGCTGAAATAGTAATGCATAACAATGCCCCTGGGTCTGCTCCGCTGAGAGCAGCCAGGGGATCTGAGCCAGGCCTCAATGAATGGATAAGAATGCCCCTAGCAGATAAAGGGGGGGGGAGTGCATAAGCAGAGCAGGGGAGCGCAGGGGTCCAGTGTGGTGAGAGCAGGGCAGAGGCAATGGGGGTGGGAATATGAAGGACTTGTTGGAGCAGGATTGTGAGTGCGTTCGAGTGTTCTGACTTTGCCGGGGCAGGTGAGGGACTTGCTGAGGTTTAGAATCAGCCATCGGCCCCCGAGAGTGAGACCATACTCTACCTGCTCGCTTTGCTGGCTTAGAGGCGTGGCACAGGATGGGAGCCAGCCCCACTAGGGATGTCCTTGGGCTTGGTCTCTAAACAACGACTCAGTTTTGGTTGTATAGTCTTGAGGGCTGTGCAAAATTCTGTGGTTGTTTTCGTGTGCGTTTGGGTAGGCTCAGTAAAAGAGACTCTGCCCCCATCTTTCAAGACGCTTTTTAACCCAAATGGCAGAAAGGAGACATAACCAGTTTTTACGATCTTTGAGAATATGAGGGAAAAAAGAGAAGATGGGCTCATCACAAGTCTGCACGGGCCAAGCACTTTCTGTGTGCAAGGCCGTGGGTGGGGTTTATTGAATCGGCAGGACTACACCTGTTACAGGGAAAGGAGAAGGGGTGGTGGTGTCCATTTGGGATGCCTGGGAAGGCTGCTTGCAGACGTGAGTCTTGATGGAGAGGTGTGACTTGGGCTTTTGGCGGGAAGTAAGAGACACTATGCAGAAGCATCCAAGTGAGAAAGCCGAAGCCAGAACTTTTGGACACCAGGGTTAGAGCCGAGGGATGGGCAGAGGCCCTAGAACTTCAGTTAAGGAGGTCAGGCCCTGTGCTGCCGGAATGGGCGCCTTGGACACTCCTGAACTCCCATGGGAGCCGTCCTGCAGCGTCCCTGCCCAGACATCCTCGGCCCCGTCCTGGCCGACGACCCGGGCCCCTCCGCGCTCCGACTCCGGGACCCGCCCAAGTGCCCCGGCGGCCTCCCGGGCGCTGCCCTGGCTCCGCAGCCGTCGGCCGCCTCACCGTGCCCCGCGCCCCTCCTTCCCGCCCAGCCCTCCGCGCTCCCCCGCTCGCGGCGCGGCGCAGCGCCGGCTCCTCCCGTGGCTGCATTGCAGACGCCGCAGCCGCCGCCGCCGCCGCCGCAGGGCGCGCCGGGGCTGCGCCGGGAGCCCGGGCCCGGGTACGCGGGGCCCCAGGGTGCGGGGCTCCCGAGCGGACCCGACGGCGCCGCGGGGCCGGGAGTCGGCTGCCGGGCGAGGGATGGCTCCGCAGGCCGGGAACACGCAGCCCGAGCGCCCCTCCCGCGCGGTGCGGGCCCCAGAGGAGGCCGCCCGGGGCTGTGGGCCCGGGGGAGAGGGCGCGGCCGTCGGGCTCGGAGTCGTCCCTGCCCTCGAGGGGACCGTGGCCACCCGGCTGACTGGCCTCCCGGAATCTGGGCGGGAGAGCGGGCGACGGCATCTCGAGGGGCCGTGGCGCCGCGCTCCGCCCGCACCCTCCGGGCCGGGCCCGCCGCCGTCCAGCGCGGCGCCGCGAGGCTCGGGCGCAGTTCCGGCGCAGTCCCCGCGCCGAGCGGCTCCGCGCCCCACACCTGCCTCTGCCCGGCTCCGGGTGACGTAGCGCCCTCCGATTGGCCCGCGGGGCCCAGAGGGCGGGGCCGAGGCCGGTGAGCTCACCGCCGCGCCCCGCCATTGGCCCGGGCGGCGCACTCGGGCTGTGGCGGGGAGACAGCGGTACCCGGAGCCCGAGTCGTTCCAGCCGCGGCGTGTGGAGCTGAGCGGGTCAGGGCAGGGCTGGGCTGTCGGGGCCGGGCCGGGCGGGGCCGCGCGGGAGGAGTAGGAAGACAGAGGCGGCTCGGCGCCAGCCCGACCGAGCGTTGGTCGTGCTCACCAAGTCGGAGTGAGTGTGCGTGCGGCCGAGGGGAGAGTCGGCCGGGCGCGTGCGGGGCGAGGGCGGTGGCCGGCGGGGGCGCGCGGGCCGGCCGGGCGCGCGGGGGCGGGGCCGGGGGCGGGCGCGCACCGCGGCCGGGGCGTGGGGAGCACCCGTGCCCGCGGCGGGGGCGCGCGTGTTTATGCGAGGGGGGAGTCACTGTGTCAGAGGAGCGGGTGCGAGGACACGCGCGTTTGTGGAGGAGCCGGGGGGTCGTGGGAGGGGCGCGCGTGTTCACGCGAGGGAGGAGTGTTTGGACGCGCGAGTGTGCGTGGGGCCCGGCGCGTGTTTACGGGGCAAGCGTGCAGGAGGGGGTGTTTGGCTGAGCGTGCGGAGTGCGTGTTGATGGAGCGAGGGGGAGGGCGTGAGCGTGTTTGCGGAGCGGGGGTGCGGACACGGGTGTTTACGGTGCGAGTGGGAGGGTGAGGGGGCGCGTGAGCTGATGGAGAGCGCAGGGACTGAGTGTGTTTTGAGGCACGAGTGCGCGTGGCGCCCGGCGTGTTTACCGAGCGAGTGTGGGTGAGGGGGGCGGCACCACGCGTGTTCGTGGAGCTAGTGGGGGAGCGGGGGGAGCGAGGCCGGGAGCGCGCGCGCGTGTAGCTGCGAGGCGGTGGGGGCTGGCGTGGGTGTGAGAACACGCGTGTGCGCGCGAGTTCGTGGGAGTGTTTGGGTGAGTGGCGGTCTGGGGACGCGCGTGCGGGGAGTGGCCGACGCGAGCGGCGCGGACGCCCGTGGGGCCGCCGGCTGGTTTTAGTTTGCGAGGCGCGTCTGGGCGGCGGGCTTTTCGGATCGAGTGCTCGCTCCCGCGGCCAGGCGTGGGGAGAGGGGCGGGGCCGGGCGCCCGCTCCACGGGGAGAAGGGCGAGGGGAGAGGAGCAGGGACAAGTGCGCCCTTGGCGGGGAGGGTGGCTGGGACAGACCGGCCCTCGGCCCCAGACGCCTCTGCGGGACAAGGCGGTTGGAGGCTGCCTTTTCCTAGCAGGCCAATGGAGTGAATGAACGTTTTGTTAATCCGTGCGTAGAACACGGCGGGGAAAGTTGGTGGAGTTCAGAGACTAAAGGTTTGGAAGAACTTCCTGAGAGCTTTGCTTCATTTCAGAGCAGGGACTGGAGAGGCACATTGACCCTTGCTTCCACCAGCCAGACTCCGCGTGGCCTTCTTGCGTTTGTAAGATCTCTCCTGCTTTGGTTTCCTAGGTAACGGCCCAGTGTCGGGGCCGGTCCTGATGGTGGGCAAATGTTAGAGACCATTTTTCAATCTTCGTCGATTTCTGCAGCCATCACATTTCCGAAAATATAGTACTCTTGCAAATAATCTTCCTAATCAATTACTTCACCAGGGAATGATAGCAGTCTTAAAGCCTGTTTTGGATTTTGTCCACCTTTGCTTGGTATGATTTCTACTGGTTAGTCTGAAATATATTGATATAATTGGCAAAGCAGATACGGTAAACATGAGAAGTGCTCTCAGATAATTGTGAAGTGCCTCGTGTATTTGTTTGTTTGAACGCATTATATTTTTCCCATCAGTGAGGCCAAAACCTGAAATTTAAAAATTGTGATCCCCCGAAGTTGTGTCACATACGGTAAAATGGCTGGCTGTATATAAAGGAGTCCTCTTCTCTCTCTGTCTAAAGAAATTGTTTGGAGAGTTTCCCTACAGAATCTGTCATGTAGAGAAACTGTTGCTTGGGAACCTGATAAAAAGAAATATGTTAAGCAGTAGCGCTTTCCATGGTGTTTGTTTATAGAAATATATTTATTATTTTAAGACCAAAATTAGACAACAAATAAGCTTATGTTTCTCTTTTTCTTAGTGTTAGATTTCGGGAATAATAATGTTTAATGTTCTAGAAAATAGCATTTACTTACAATAAATTCCGATTTATTTCCCCAGTAAATTCCCATTGGTGAAAACAGCAGAGGACTGCCTGGAATTCCTAAGGGACCTGGACCCAGGCATTCTAATTAATTGTATTCCAAATAACCTAAATGGAAACACAGTATTTAATGCAGTAGTTAATAACAACATTGTATCCTTTAAGGATCCTTATTAACTCTTCTGCTCTTTTTTTTGTAACTCTTCCGCTTTTGTGATAGACATGCAGAGACACATTATTTTCTTTGGTTCTCTGTGGAGGGCTGTGCTGGGCCTTCCTGCCTGTAACAGCAGCTGGCCCCGCTGCAGGACGTTCACGTTGGGCTGTCCTAGAAAACATGGGTAACAGGTGGCACAGAAAATATTTTACTTCACACGAGAAAGATGGTGAAGTTAAAGAATCAGTTGACCTTGAAAGTTTCCCACGTGAAAGGTATGAGACTCGTATCGATGGCTACAATTCAGATGCTCAGTTCAAGATCCCTCGCCTTCTGGCACTGCCAGAAATGTCCATTTTGGTAACCTAGAGTTTCCTTTGGGAACCGTCATAATTTTTCTGATGTTTTCGATCCTTGCCATTGTGAACTTCTGACGTTGCAGAACCGTACTTGTAAGCTGCCTTTTAAAAATGTTTAAGGAAAATTTTATTTTTACATATTGTTTTTACATTTATTTAAAGCTCAACTTTAGGTTTCACCCAGAAGGTGCAATAAAGACCATTTTGTTAAACGTGGCACCATTCTTTAGCCGGTGCCGTGGTTTCGGGAAGTCCTTTATTCTTCCTTAGCAGCATTCACTTCCCGATCCCTTTCCCAATTGTTTGAGTGTGTCTGCTGTATCTTCTCACATTTAAAGGGCTTTGCTCTGCCTGACTTAACGTGGGTTAATATTGGCATCCCATCGATGTTTTCGGACGAAGACACCACCTGAGTGGTGCCAGGTCTTCATTGTTAAATATCAACCGTGGCATCTTGTCACACTATATAAGCAGAATATTTGGGAGTTTATTTCAGCTATATATTCCTTTGCCAGAATGCTTTTGGCATTCACACGCGATGTAGTTTATTTGCGTACACCTAACCTTTTTTTTTTTTAAAGGGGGCTTAAGGGAGCTTACAGAGATACATATTAAGCAGTGAGAATAGGTGAAATAAAGAGGGAGTAGGCAAGAGGATAATGAGTGTCCAGGAAGGTGAAATGGGGACGAATGATGGTAGTAAACGACATTCATTCCAGAAAGACTTCCACACTTTCTAGAGGCAGGCCGTGAACTGCCTTCTAGGCTCTCTGTCAGTTGTGGAAGTGACAGGCTTAATTTTGTCTTTATTACACCTCACACACCATGCGTTTTCTTATGTTCCATGGAAATTCTGACAGCCATCAATGAAGTTTGGGTAATGGTGGGAGAAGTCTAGACACGGTGCATTGGATTACCTTAAAGACTGCATGTTAACATTGGTCACGTTGAACACTTAGGAAGCACCTGGGAACCTGCTGGGTGACCCCTCACCTGAGGACACTGGAGCTCATGATCATGAAGGTCATCAGTGATGGTCTTAACCCTTCCTGAGTGGATTGTCCTGAGGTCAAAAGACCAACTTTTCTTTGTTATAAGTGCCTCCAAATATATTAAATTACCATTTATCAAGTACCAACATTGACCAGTTAGTCTATGTTTTTTCCCCTTTCTTCTTCTGACTTTCACCACCCTCTAAATCTGATCCCACTCTGTTAGTCCGCCTTCCCCCGTCCACCAGCAGCTACTCAGCGTGTATTGCATTCCTGCTCTCCATTTAGAATTCTTCCTCCTTATTCTCTGAGCCTAACTCACGCCTGATCTCATTAATGAACCCTTTCCCCTCATCCCCCAGATTAGATGAGCAGCTCTTTGCGGTGCAGGGTGGCACTGAAGGTGTATCTTCCCCGACTACCCCTAGCGTAATGGAACCTGGGAGGTGGAGTTTCATAAATACTGTTAGTTAAGAAAACAATTATATGCGTGGTGTTACTCCTTGGATAGAGTGAGAAGAATGTAACAAGAAAGTTCTAAAGCACCCCCGACTCTGATCCTATCTAGTGCATTCAGTTCATCCCTCCCTGTTGGTAATTTAGACACAAACTCCACAGGATCTCCCATTCAGGTCCATTCAAGGTCCTAGGGGATTTGGGTTTCCATTTAAGTGGTCTCGAAGTGGCCCTAAAAGTCTTGGCCTGTGTCAGTGTAGAATAGCAGGGTTTTAGTCGCCTTTTGGGATTTCTTAAGATTGGCCAGAAGCTTGCTGTCTAGGAGTGTGTATAGGTAACAACTGTTTGCTTGAATATAATATGGTAGGATGAGTACTAGGTTTTTGTTTTAGCTCTGTCTCTAAGTAAATGAGAAATCGTAGGTAACTCACCTTGCAGTCCTGGATCAGTGCCTTACCTGTTTTCTAAGCTTGTTAGCAGTGGGTCAGGAAATTAACTTAGTGGTCAGCATCATCAGTTATTAAAATCGGAATGCACTGCTCATAGCATGGGCAAGTATCAGTTTGGGAAGATTTTGTTTCAGGGGTGTGTGTGTGTGCACGCGCGTGCACGCGTGTATGTGTGTGTGTACTGGGTTCTGTTTCTTTCTGTGGGCCACAGTCAAAACCTATCAAAAGTCCCTGGACCAGATAATTCATAATTCTCTTTAAATCGCAGTGTTCTGTAATGATTCTCTTGTGTGGGATATATCTGTTGTTATGATAGTCAATTTGGCAGTAACTTAAGGCGTGAATGAGTTCGGATACTTCTGAAGGTATTTAATTCCACAACAGCAGATCGCTAGCTAGGCAGGAGCTCAGTATACCTTTGTCTGTGTTTCTGATTTATTTGGGTAATCAGAATGTTTCAAATGAGCATGACAGCTGATTTCTGCCAAAATTTATCCCATGTTTTATAGAGAGCTTTGAATGATTCTTATGTACTACCGCTAAGGTCTGTTTAATGATATTGATTTGTGTGTGTGTCTGTGGAAGCAGAATTTAACCAGGATTTATTTAGTAAAAGGATCCACATTTCAGTTGATGGATTCACCGTAGGCTCTTCCTTTAGCTTTAGGTGACAGAACTCCAACTCAAGCTGGCTTCTGTAAAAAAGAGAATTTATTGACTCTCGTGAAGTCCAGTTTTGGTGTTGTCTTCAAGTATAGCTGGTTCCAGATGCTCGAGTGATGTCATTAGAAACCTGTCTCTCCCTCTCTTGGCTCTCCTCTCCTCTCCTCTCTGTTGATTTTATTCTCGGGCAGGGGTTCCTGACGCAGTAGCAAGCTGACCCGCTCAAAGCTCCAGGCTTTTATTTTGCCAGTTTAGCGAATATCTCCAAGAAGACAGCACTTCTTTCCCGGTAGTTCCAGGAAATGTTCTGTCCTTACTGGCCCAGCTTGACTCATGTTTCCAATCCCTTGAATAAGGAGGGGTAGTACTCTCATTAGCAAGACCTGGCTCACCCACCCCTGGAGACAAGAATTGTGGTGAGAACCACCTGAACTGAGCATAGGGCATCTCCCAAATGAGAAGCACGGTGCCATGGCCAGGGACCGGGAAAGGGATGCTGGGCAGGTGTACTGTGCTAATCTTCACCCTTAACTCTCATATTCTCAAAGAAAGCACCCTTCGCTCTGAAACCGCAGAAGCTCATAACAAGGCTCATTCCGTGCTTTCATTTTCACGGTCCCATTTTAAATGAAGACACACCAGAATGGTTACCTTTCAGCAGACCTTTAAATGGGTGCTGACTAACAGTCCCTAGGACCATTTTCAGAAAATATGATTCAAGTCCTTAATATTTCACTCTGTGGTTTGGAATCATCAACAAAGAATTTCTTTAAACACGCTTTTGTCTTTTCTAGTGAAAGAAACCATTCATTCCATTCTAGCCAGAATCATTGCCCCTGGCATTTGTGTGTGTGTGAAAGATGTTTTATCTAATAGTGTAAAAAAGAGAAAGGGCCCAGCCTAAAGCTGATGCTGTTCTAAAAGCTTATAAATCAGTTGAATAATATTTCCCAGGTAAACAGTGCAACAAATGGTGGGTAGGTTCCCAGGCTAGACGGAGAACAAAAACCTTTTGAATCCATAATAGATACTCTGAATTTGCAGGAGAAAAAAATCAAAATAATGTGTGTGCATGCATATATCACATATAAACTGTAAAACAATGAACTACCTAATCTACATGATGTATAAATACATAGCCTACACTTCCATGTTCCAAAACAAATGGAAAAAAGTGAACTTCACATTTGAATATTGAATATTAAATATGCGGCTTGAATAGAAATAAATGTATATGTAAAATAACTTCAGTCAAGGGAAACTTCTTGGTGAAGATTCTCATTTCACAGGGTAGAACCCAAAATGATTCTCTGAAATTACAAAGTCTAGCGCTCTCACTTTTTAGAGGAATAAACCCAGAGAGAGTAAATAACTTCAGTTTCTTGATAACATAACCCATTATTATTATCCATGATAATTACAATCATATTTTTATTCTTGAATTGAGCAAAGGAGAGAGTGAGAGAGTGAGAGAAATCCTTCTTAGTATCTCGAAGAGTTACAGCAATGAAAAGGGAAGGAGAATGTGGGTTAAAGAGGTGGTGGTGTACGTGTCAAAGGTTGTCTGAGGAGAAATTGAACGATAAGCAATAAGAGGAGGAGCCTCCTAAGAAGGAAGAAAGGAGACGGTGGGAACAGATGTGGGGTCGCTTTCCCATACTAGTCCCTGGGGGACATTCACCATTAACCTAAATAACCTTACTGGGGTCTGTGGTTGATGAAAGTGGACCAGGAATTTCATAACTCAGAGACTGTCTATATCATGGTATACTTTTTTTTTTTTTTTTAGATGTTGGGGGTAGGAGTTTATTAATTTATTTTATTTATTTTTGCTGTGTTGGGTCTTTGTTTCTGTGCGAGGGCTTTCTCTAGTTGTGGCAAGCGGGGGCCACTCACTATTGCGGACTCTCTTGTTGCGGAGCACAGGCTCCAGACGTGCAGGCTCAGTAGTTGTGGCTCACGGGCCCAGTTGCTCCGCGGCGTGTGGGATCCTCCCAGACCAGGGCTTGAACCCGTGTCCCCTGCATTAGCAGACGGATTCTCAACCACTGCGCCACCAGGGAAGCCCTATCATGGTATTCTTTAGGACTAGTTTCAGTTCCTAAACTCTTCTGTGGGAGTTACTTACCAGACATGCTTATAAGAAGCTGCCCCTACAAAAAAAAAAAAAAAGGTTCAGATAAGTTTAGGAGACACACCTACCATTAGCTTTCCCCAGCAATTTAGAGTGCACGTTAGAATAATAAGGTTCAGAAAAGTCATATGTTAAAGAAATACAAATGTACTTAGTGGTGTTTAACCCAGTGTTTCCAAAACATCTTTTTTTTTCTTTTTGTGTGGTACACAGGCCCCTTTCACTGTTGTGGCCTCTCCCATTGCGGAGCACAGGCTCCGGACACGCAGGCCCAGCGGCCATGGCTCACGGGCCCAGCCGCTCTGCGGCATGTGGCATCCTCCCGGACCGGGGCACGAACCCGTGTCCCCTGCATCAGCAGGCGGACTCTCAACTACTGTGCCACCAGGGAGGCCCTCCAAAACATCTTTAACCCAACATTCTGTTTTTATGGTCTGCTGAGATGTTACCTCACGAAATGGTTCTGAGCCTGGAATCCATAGATCTCCCATGGCTCTGAGTCTCCTGAAATTACATGCAAAACTTTGTATGTATGTATTTTTCTGGGAAAGGATTTGTAGCTTTTATCACCGTCTAAGAGCCCGTGAACATTAAGGGTAAGAAGGGTATGGGTTCTTTTCTTACAAGGGAAGTCCAAGTCCAGTTTCCCTTAAATATCCTTCTTCTGTATGTTTTATGTCAGCCTGGGGGTATCACTCAGCAGGCCTGGGCAGTCACTCCGGGGGCGCCCAGAGATATGGAGGGATCCACGTTGTAAACAGGGAGCTGACTTGATTGTGTTTATTGTCCAATGGATTTAAACATTGGCAGCTTCTCTCTTTCCGTCAAGAATTGTGGAAAGAAATGCCCTATACAGGACACTGCTGTATCGCTAACTCCAGATGTGTTCATTTCCAAACAAAGAAGAGAACAGGTTATTTTATTGCAGTAAAGCGACTTTTTGAAAGTTAAGGGCCTGCAGAAGAGAAATCCATTGAGAGTTAATGATAAACAGTTAAGAACCAACTAAATTAGAGAAAGCTTTTCCTTCAAGAAATGTAAAACATTCAACTCACCTACTTTTATTTTTTTAATTATTTTAATTTATTTTATTTATTTATTATTTTTGGCCGTGTTGGGTCTTCGTTGCAGTGCGCGGGCTTCTCGTTGTGGTGGCTTCTCTTGTTGGCGGAGCACGGGCTCTAGGCATGCGGGCTTCAGTAGTTGTGGCTCGTGGGTTCAGTAGTTGTGACTCATGGGCTCTAGAGCGCAGGCTCAGTAGTTGTGGCACACGGGCTTAGTTGCTCGGCGGCATGTGGGATCTTCCCGGATCAGGGCTTGAACCCGTATCACCTGCCTTGGCAGGCGGATTCTTAACCACCGCGCCACCAGGGAAGTCCCCCAGTATTGCCTTTATTGCAAGGATGTTGAGGTCCATTGCATCACAGCCTTTCTTATGAATAAGCATCTGTAGGAGACATTTCTTTCAGCTCTTAGTACCTGGAAGAGCCGTATTATCCACAGCAACTGACAGTGATCTTGAAACTGCCTGCCTCCCTTTTTGCTTTGTTTGCTGAGTTCAGCCAAATTGGGGGCTCACAGTTAACCATTTTAGAGGATTTAATATGTCTTTTCTGTATAACGGCTCTACCCGAGCTTTATTTTATTCTCTTCATGAATCATCGTCTTACCTAATCTCTTGTTAATCATGAGTGTTTCTATCAGCCACCTCAAAGAGACATACCTAGATCCAGGACTGGTTCCGGTTCAGTGAGGACAGGGAGGGAAATGGAGAGGTTGAGAGGGAATGGATTAGGGCAGTGAAGGGAAATCGGGAAAGAGAGGAAGAGGGGAGAAAAGAGAGGTGAAGCTGCGTTAGGGATTTGCGAGGGATGCGTCCCAGGGTTAGCGCCCCCTGCCTTTTGAATTAGTTATTGACCTTCTGTTCCATCATGTAACTGCTCCCGAACCTTTAGATCAACTACGCTAAGTCACCTACATACAGACCTTCAAGTTGTGAACTTTTAAAGATGCGAACGTGTGTTTGCACTTCCAATCACGTAAGTTCACGTGTCTGGCATACATTGTCATGTGCATGCATCCGCTACAAGTGGTTGTGCTTTTGTGTACTTTATAGTACTGTATTGAGTACAGCAGTACAGTATCTTTATTTCAAGCCCAGGATGTCCGGAAGCACGTGTAAAAGCAGTGGTGATGTAGCTGTTAGTGCTAAGAAGCTCCAAGCAGTCATGATGGAAAACAAAAGTGAAAATAATTGAGAGAGTGGAGCGACGCGAAAAGACGGTAGACCTGATGGAAACGGAGGCCCAGAGAAAGGATGGAGAGAGACAAGAGGAAGAAGAAGTAGCTGAAGAACCGAAGAGATTCACGATGCAGGAAATGGCACGGGGTTTTCTTTATTGGAGGCGGCGCTGTTAGTGTTTGAGGCACAGGACCTGAACATAGAACGGTACACGAAGGTTGCGGCAGCCGTTCAGAATGCAATCCAGGGCTACCGTGTCATCTATGATGAGAAAAAAAGAGCTACTACCCAGACATCACTGGATCGTTTTTTCAGGAGGGTAGATGGAATTGAATCCAGCAAGGAACCAAAACCTGTGCCATCAGCGTCAGGCGTGAGTGACATTGCAGCTCGCCCTCCGCCCCCAATTGCTGACGATCCTTCAGCTCTGCCATCTTCCACCTCCTCTCCCTCCTCCAGTCAGTAACTCTTCTTGCCTGTTCACTCGATGCCAGCCCCTGTATACCAGCTGTACTACTGTACTTTTCAAGGTACTGTACTGTAAGATTAAAAATGTTTATTTTTTGTGTTTTTTATGTATTATTTGTGTGAAAAGTATTAAAAACCCATTACAGTACAGTACTATATAGCTATGTGTTAGTTGGGTACCTAGACTAACTTTGTTGTACTTAACGAAAAAATTGGGCTTAACGAACGCGCTCTCGGGACGGA
This sequence comes from Leucopleurus acutus, assembly GCF_964270905.1. Classification (NCBI taxonomy): domain Eukaryota; kingdom Metazoa; phylum Chordata; class Mammalia; order Artiodactyla; family Delphinidae; genus Leucopleurus; species Leucopleurus acutus. Next base: position 187,924,290 of record NC_139143.1, on the reverse strand, counting down.
CCTCATTCGTACGTCGGAGACTTATTGTACACTGAGTGGGATGATTAAATCAGCCCAATTTGGGGACTTCCATGAGGACAGGAAGATAGGACAGCCCCACAACTGTATGAAATCAAGTTGCATCCCCATTTCGTGAAAATCACTCCGTTTTTAGCTTTTTCACCTAATCCAAGGGATGTTTGAATAGCAGCCTCACTAATACATTCATTCAGGCCTCACTCATTTGGAAGTTGCAAAAATTTGAAGATGACTCTGGTTTAGGGGTGGAGCCCTAATGGGAAATGTAGTACCAAGTTACAGCCTCCCAAACTCAAAGTGTGGAAGCAAGTAGCCTGCAGACACAGGAGCTTAGCCCTCGATGTGTTTTTATGTGGTGTCTGGAGCCAGGACACAAAAGGGTCCTCATAGGGGTCATGACAGTGTACTAAAAAGGAGCTTAATGGCTAAAATTTTTCCACAGCTCTGGTGGTTCCCTTGGAGAAATAGTTTATTTTGGAATAAAATGGTTAAAGTGGTATAACTTGGGGCTTCCCTGGTGGCGCAGTGGTTGGGAGTCCGCCTGCCGATGCAGGGGACACGGGTTCGTGCCCCGGTCCGGGAGGATCCCACGTGCCGTGGAGCGGCTGCGCCCGTGAGCTACGGCCGCTGAGCCTGCGCGTCGGAGCCTGTGCTCCGCGGCGGGAGGGGCCGCAGCTGTTAGAGGCCCGCGTACCGCAAAAAAAAAAAAAAAAGAAAAAGTGGTATAACTTGGATTTTTTAAGAGATTTCTCTGTTTGTCAGAAAGGCCTGTGATAAATTGTAAAATAGTATCTTTAGATGATTTTATCTGTTTTGACTTACTTTTTAATACATCCAGTATCTTAAAGTAATACAGCTACTTCTTTTAAAATATAAGGACTTCTTCGCCTATATTTATTCCAGATTTTTACAGAATCTTATGGCATTGTAAAAAAAAAATTATTGTACTTCATACACTTTGGAGTTCTCTGTAGAATCCAGTGTTTAAGAAAACACATATCTGTGGAACTTCTTGGACTTACACTCTCTCATGAGGTAGCAGGACAGTTGGAACATCTGTGCAGATGGCATCCCTACAATCAGCCCTGGAAGAAAAGCATTGCCAGCAGCAGCTCTAAGTAATTTATGGAGAGTGAGTTGGAAACAGCAAAAGAAGGAGTGTTTCAACTAGAATCCCGGACACGTGGTTTTTCAGTCAGATACTGAAAACCACCAGGAACTCAGGGCAAATAACATCTCTTACGATTAGAAGCATTCACTAGAAGCAGCCAGGATTCTTTTTTTTTTTTACGTCTTTGCCCCACCTCGTAACACATCTTACTCGCAGAGTTTTCTTTTTTATTGCGTTTTCAACTTTTCTCGTCCCAACCTCGTGAAGCAGGGCTGCTAAGGTGAAAGTGTTATCCTGTACTGTCTCAGTTTCTTGTTTGTTTGTTTTCAGATGCCTGGTCCCGATCTGTTTGATGGGATTAGGAAAGCATGGCCCCGAGAGAAGGGAGGGAGCTGCTTTTAGTAACTCGGCTGGAGAAAAGTCACCTAGAAATGACGAAGGGAAACAAATACTTGGTGCTACGCCATCTCCTTTACCTTCTTCTGCTTGAAATCCACACTTTCTATTTTGAACAGATGAAATCAGTCCCTTGTTCAGTATGTACTGAGGGCTTACTACGTCCCAGGCCTCGGGAAGATGGCACTGAGCAGAGCAAAGGCAGGCGCTGGCCCCATAGAACTGTTGAGATCTCTCTTCCTTCCCCTTTATTTCCATTAGGCTGAGGTTCTGGGAATGAAGGCTTATTTATGTCTTATTTGGTTTTTGCGTCCCTGGTGGCCACCACCACAGCTTGAGTTGTCCTGTTCGCTGTCCCATCCCCAGGGCCCTGGCCGGTGCCCGGCAGTGGTGTCCCAGCAGGGGCTGTGCAGTCGACATTCGACATTCGCGGAATGAGTCTGTTCTGGCCCTGATTCTCCATCTTTCTTCCCCGAGGACCCGGAGTGGTTTTTTTGGCACAGCTGGGCACCCCAGAACAACCTGCCGGCGGTTAATTAATGGTTTCTTGCCCCTTGACAATTCCCGTGCGTTTTGTACTGCGTCTTGGCAATTGTAGTTCTTAAAGGCAGGGTTTTCCTTTTCCACTTCCTCCGTGCAAGTCATTTAAAGTTCATCCCCCGCTCACATCCTTACGTCCAGGTGAGGTGGCTGTTCACCTCCAAGTCCTGTTACAGCGCTTTTTCCCTCTAAAGACCCCGTTGGTGTCTGGTAACAGGCTTTCCTCCGTCACTTCATCCATTTCTAGAATGTCTCAATCCGCGCTTATAATCTCTCTCATTTTCACTGGGTGCTGAAACTGTTGAGGCAGTGGCCTCCAACTGTGTTGCTTTGGGGGACGTTAGCAAACCTGAAACGTGCCCCTCTTTTGAGATTAGGTGACAGTAGGTATAGAATCTGTGTCAGAGTTCCCGACTTCCTTCGCTCTCATGCTAATTAGGGGCAGTTTTGCTGCCTCGAACTGCAGTTGGTTCGCTACGTGACCGACGGTGAAGTTGGCTGCTGCGTGATTCAGGTGCCCTTACATGCTGGATGCTGTGGCGTGATCCAGCGGAGCTCCTTGGGTTCCACTGACCCTTCTTGTCCTTGGAGGAGAGGTTGGACATCTTCGCCTTCATGCAGCTCCAGCTGTAGCGCTGCAAGATCTCAAAGGAGAAATCCTTGTAGATTGGCTTTGCAGCTCTCTAACAGTCTGTCTCCTCACCGCTGTTCGTCAGCTTAAAGGATTTTTCCCTGTCGTGCCTAAGACTCTGAATTCGTGAACAGGGTGAAACACAGACCAAGAAGCAATATGAATCCCACCTCCCTGCCGATGAAGAAAGGCTGAAGAAGAACTGCTGGTGTCATTTCTAGTGTTTTGGTCCATAGCGCTGGGGAGTTTTGAAGAAGTGGAGGAGGGCAGTTTTTCCTAAGGCTAAATTTAGCCATTGCTTTGGAAAATCAGAGCGGTACAGCTTGTGCCTTATCTCCGGCCGGGCCTCACCCTCTCCTCTGCACTTGGACGTCTTCAGTAGCTCGCCGGGGAAGAGCAGCCCCCTGCACTCCAGCGGCCCCTTGATTCTGGGAAGGAATCAGGCGACTTTCCCCGTCTTTCTGAGCCTCCTGCAACATGCAGGAGGCTTCCAAAGCAGCAGTTACGGTTCTCTACAGAAATAGCCCAAGTCATGCCTCCTTTTGCTTCATCAACCCTTCCTGCCAGCTCAGCCAAGGGCTGGAAATGGAACGAGAGACACGGCCTCTGGTCCCCAGTCCAAATAGCAACAGGAGGGCACATGTGTGCTCAAGCCACAAATAACGCGTTTTAAAATAGCAGATGGGATCTGGTGATCGCGCCTTCATTCATTTACCTGCCAAGGCAAAACTTTCTCCTCTGCCCTGGCAGCAAGGCCGGCGGTGGCCCGGGTCGAGCCGTTGGAATCACAAGCTCCGGTTTGCAGATGTTATTTGTCGGCTGATTTTCAGGCCCTGCAAATCCATGCCCGCTTTCTGAGGCTGTTCTAGAAAATGTCTCTTTGGTCTCACACGGTAAAAATGTCATGTCTCTAAAACAGCTTAACCTGTTAAGCACTTTTGTAACTAATTAGATCAAGGTGTGCTGCCAGCCACTGTGTTCCAGATACTCCGTTTCACCAGGGAAAAGTAGGAATACCTAGAAGGTAGGGATCTATATTTATAATGTGACGCTGAATGGATAAAGGAAAGTGACGTTGCCGTGAAATTCCAGTTTGTGTCTACGAAGGGTCAGATCTTCCTCAGCTTTTCTGCCAGGGTCTTCACCAATACAGTTACATTATTTCCTTACCTGATCCCCCAGGAAAGGGCAGCCAGCCAGGTAGATGCCTAGAGCTTTTTCGCGTGCTTTCAAGGCACCTCCATTGGGCTCTGAGCACTTTGACTGCTCTTTCTTTCCCCGGGGGGTAAGGGGTAAAAATGGGTAATTGGAGTATCGCCCCTGGGAGCCCACTGTGGAGAGCAGAGGCCACTCAGAGCCCCTGCCCCAGAGTTTGAATGACCTCATCCATAAATTGGCTTCTGAAGAAGCTTAAATTAGAAAAGAATATTCCTTTCCACTGACTGGGCCCCCATTCTGTATCTGATACCAGGGATACAAGACTTGCAGACAGCTCGCTCTGGTAGAAATGACATGTGTAAGAAAATAACTGTACATTCTGGTAGAAATGACATGTGTAAGAAAATAACTATACACAGGACACAGAGCAAGACGTGACGATTTGCTGGGTAGACTGGAAAGCACGTGGGTCTGGAGTCTAACCTGTGCTCTAATCCCTGCCCTGATACTTAGGACCTCGCGTAAGTAACACATTTTCGGAGCCTCAGCTTCCTCATCTGTAAAAGAAAGAGGAAGATCAGAGTTGTTTTCCAGATCAGAAATAACACATGTGGAATGTCTGGCCTACGTAGATGCTCGGTGGCAGCTACAAATCATAAAACTGAAGGGATGTTTGAGCCACACTCTGAAGAATAAGAAGGTCGCCACGTGGACGTGGGGAAAGGTTGGCATCACCCGAGGCGCAGAAACATGTAAGGTTCCTGATGGCTTTGGAGAACAGTGAGTATGAGAGGACCCCTAAAAAGCAGCCCGAGGCCGTCAGCAAAGAGCCTCCCCTGCCGTACCAGACACTTGACGTTTTATTTGTGGGTCACAGGGGAGGCAGCTAAGTGTTTTTAGCAAGAGTATCTGATAGAAAGTCAGAAATTGCTTCATGTTGTATTGCTCAATACAGTCATGAAAATCAATTCAGTTCCAAGATTTAAAGTGCGTTGTGCATAATCTATAGGAGGTTATGGTCACTAGGTGCGGCCGAACACCTGAGACCAGCACTAGCCTAAGTCCAGCTAGTCGCTGGTTCCTGACACAGACGCTTCTCTCATCAGATGCCCAAACACTTGGGATTCTCCAGTTTTACAGCAGCAAATCCCAAACCTTCTAAACGTAGAATATACTGTGGGTGTCTGACTTCATGAAGTTTTTTCTGTGTTAAAACTTCGGTACTGCTTAGGAATTTTAGGTCGATATTAATTGGGGACATTTTTAAAATGAGTCGCTTTGAGGGTTAGGAATCCCTGTCAAAGAGAGATGCAGAGATGACCCATGACTGCTGCTGTGCTGTGTGACACTTTGTGTGGTAGCCCTGAGGAGACACTTGGACAGGGTGAACCCAGCAAGAGTAAAGGGGACATGAAGCGGGCCAGCAGTTGGCTGGAAATGTGTGTTCATCTTCTTGATCTCCGTAGTGCTCAGAGCTATTCTGGGATTAGGAGTGTATTTTTCTTTATGTTTTCTAATGTTGTTGGAAAACTCTAGGAACTGAAGGATAACAAAGTAGTTGGATATACTACATGCTATATCCTGTACCTGTACTTTTGAGATACAGAAATTAGGCCTAGGCTTCTCTCTTTGTAGTTTAATGTATCAGGAAGATTTCTTTTCAGCATTTATTTTATCGACTTATTATATCCAGGTAACACAGTTACTTCCACCATCATTTTATCTATGTTTAAAATGCCCCCTAGAAGGGTAGAATGAATACTGCAGTGTTGTGTTAGAGTTGGAGACATTGTATGAACTCATGTTTATTTTCATATAGATAGAAAAATAATTATAGATATGTGTGCATACATGGGCTGTTATACTTACAACTTTGTCCTGGCTCTGTGCACTGAGAGGGCCCAGGAGCAGTGACACTCCAGCAGTACTGAGCACACCTAGCACCCGGATCTTGGTTTCTAAATGCCATTCTCCAGTAAAAGAAACCAGGGCTCCCTAGAGAGACCGCTGATTCTAGGGCTGGGACAGGGAAAGTACAAGGTGAGCCTGGAGCATCCGGTAATGCCAGAAAGTAAGGAAGTGCTCGAAAAAGAAGGGGAAAAAGCTGAGGGTATGTCCAAGGGACACAGGAGCCAGCTTGAAAGAGCGCCCAGTGGCCACACTGGGACAATTTGGGCGATTAATGTAGTATCGGATGATGACCAAAGTGTAAAATAAATATCCATGAGTTCATGCTAGTACAGATGAAAGGTTGATCAGGTAAATAAACCACGAAGGACAAATCTTCCTTATAGGAGAACTCCACATAATATGCGTGGATACTCCTCTATCCACAGGGTGGACCTTAATTCCCGTCCCCTTGCTCGGCTGGACGTAGGGACTTGCTTCCAAAGGATAGAGTAGGGAGAGAGGAAAACAGGAACTTTCTCATGGAGCACTGTAGATTTATAGAGCAAATGATCACGGTCTACATCAGCAGTACATCCTCATTTACCCCTGCTTGTGTGATGGGCAGGGCACTTCCCCTCGGATCCTCTTGGTAAAAACCCATGACTCCAGTCTAATCATTAGAAGACATATCAGGCCAACTTCAAGGCAGGGACATCTACAAAGTACTTGACCAGTAGTCTTCAAAACTGCTCAAATTGTGACAGATGAGAGAAGAGAAAGGCGATTTAACAGCTAAGTGCAACATGGTATCCTTGGTTGGATGCTGGAACAGAAAAAAATACATTAATTCTAATTCAGTTCTGATGGTGTCGTCTAACTCAAGTCTATAATTTAGTGAATAGTAGCGATATACCAGTGTTAGTTGCTGAGTTTTGACAAATGTACCCTAATTGCGTAAGATGTTCACATTAGGGGAAACTGGGTGAAGGGTATGTGGGAACTTGACTACCTTTGCAACTCATCTGTGAATCTCAATTATTCAAAAAAATTTTTTAAATGTATTATTATTTTTTAATGTTCCAGAGGTATGACTGGGTAAAAGGTCCCTGTCCAATAGTAGTTCAGACTTAAGAGAGTCTGACCACTTTTAAAAATTCAGTTTATTTCATCTTCACGGGCAGCATAGATAGTGATATTCCCATTTTACAGAGGAAATTGAGGTGCAAAATGGTCATTATTTTTCCAGAGTCACACAGTGACAGGATTAAACCTGGAGCTCTTCTCTCTACTCCAGTGTTCTTTCCACTATGTCATCGCTGCCCAGCCTAGAAATGCTGCTTCTGCTAAAAAGGGTGCAGCTCGAACAGGCTCGGGAAGAGGCTTGGAATGAACCGTGAGCCAGACTTGCTGCAAAGCCATCAGCATCATTTACCTTTTGTCTGGGGTACAGGTAGGTGGGTGCGTGTGTCTTGAATGTAGTGGGAAGGAATTGCTGCATAATAGTTGAAAGATCTCATTCCCTGAAACCACACAAGTAAATAAACTGCTTTAGAGAAAAGCAGGAGGCAAAGACAGGCACCTGGGAAGACATCCCACTCAGAAGAAAAAGAAAGTAATAAAGAGGTAAGATCTGATGGGGATGAGAGAGGAGTGCCTGGTTAGCTGCAGAGAGCAGTGCAAGGAGGTGGATTTTAAATCGTTTTCGAGTGTCGTCAGGTCTGAATTGGCCGTGTGCTTGAGAAGATGCACAGCCCAATGCTGTTGGCAGAGCCCGTGTGGACGGACCGGGTATGATGTACAGGAGGTGACATTTTGCATGTCCACATTGGGTGGGAACCCGTGCTTCTGCTCGAGCAGGTGGTCCTGGGGTCCTTCTTTAACAAGCACTGGGGTGGAAAGAGGATTCATTCTTGAGGAAGGAGGCTGGGGTCTTAGAGCAGCAGTTCTTGAAATGTGGTCTCAGACCAGAAGCATCAGCGTCACCTGAGAACGTGTTTGAAATGCACCCTCTAGGCTCACCCAAACCTAGCAAAACCAACACCAACACTAACACCAGAACAAGCTGGGCATTGCCCCCACCAGTGTGTTTCAAAAAGCCCACTGGGTGATTCTGATGCCTGCTGGCACCTGAGAACCACTAGGCTGAGCAGACGCCTCCGCTCGGGTGGCACACTGCCTGCAGTGGGCACGAGCCGTAGGGTGAGCACCCAGACACCACTGCCGCCGCAGGGGTACCCAGACGTATAACCCTGGAGGCTCACGTGCTTCGGGAAGTGGGTGCCCTCAGCTTACTTTCCGTGTAGCCGGGTCTCACGAGGGAGCAGTCCAGTCGCTTCACTCAGACTGTCCTAAGAACAGGGGGGTTGCAACCCCTCAAAGCTGAATCACCGTTGGCTCTGTTTGAAACATCGTGGGCAAGACTGCAGCCAAATTCATCAGCCCCCTCAATCTGTACATTATTTGTTTTCCTCTCCTCCCCGCCTCCACAGTGCATTCATTTAACAACCCAGGTTCATTCAGGCTGCAGAAATTATTCGTTGGCCAACAAAGGAGCACAGGGATCTCTTCACTAAGCCATCCCCCAGTGCCTGGTACACAGTAGGTGCTCAATAAATATCTGTGCATGAACAAATAGATCTTCAAATGTACTTTTTTCGTCAGAAAAAGTTTTTTGCTTCTAATTGTATTACCCTCATCCTATAATTTCACACAATATACAATTAAGATGAGAGATAGCTCTGAAATTGCCAAGTGTTTGGCAATAATGTTTTAGTTAATAAAGCTGTAAAGCCCGAAACAAGCATCAGGTTGTTGCTTTTGACTTGCCAGTCATGGAGAGCTGGACACCATCATTGTATCCATCGGAGGAAGCCTCGCAGGGGAAAGGAAGTATGACCAGAAAGGCTCCGATTCTTTATTCACAGGGTGGCAGAGACCTGACTCTCTGGGATGCCAGCTCAGTTGTTTCCTGTTTTAATCATCACTACCTCCCCCCTTTGGAGTCAAGAGGCTCAGAGATGCCGTTCTGCACGATATAATTTTCTTAAGAGGCAAAAAAACTGCTTCTGAGTATCTTCACGAAGTGCTTCTCAGAGCAGCTTAATCACACGCAAGAGCTGACTGCACAGTCCACCGTGGCGCCGAAGTTGGACACGCAGCCCAGAAGCAGGGAGCCAGTGACCCCTGGGGCAGACAAGGCGTCGTGGTGACAGTGTTTTGGCGGGGAGATGCATTGGCAGGGCCTGGCTCCGCGATGTCGGGGAGGGTCGATCTGCAGTGTCCACGCTTGGCAGGGGATGGGTGGGGGATGGGTGGAGTTGGGGGGACGAGCCGGGGCTGCCTGCACTGTCACCGCCGCAGCCAGAACAGAGCCACCCCGACGGGCGGAGCACAGCCGGGTGGCGAGCCCTGTGCCCTTCTGCCCCTTGGCATGACGTGGCATGTTAATCTTGGCCACTGTGCTCCAGACAAGTGCAAACCGATCTCCGAGAGAAGCGAATTGGATTCTGAACACTCACTTAATAGATGCAAGATTTGCAGGCTGGCAGAAGAAATCATCAGAACATGGCTATAGAGGCTTAAGCTGTTTCAGTGGGATGAGTGAGGGTCTCTGGGTGGGTTCAGAGATGAGTGGTTGTCTGGCTAGCAGGATCAGCAGGAAGCAGGGAGAATTTATAAACATACCACGAAGGATAACTGCTGCTCCACTTGGGATCACTCTTTTTTTCTTACCTTTCTTTTTTTTTTTTTTTTTGCATTACGCGGGTCTCTCACCACTGTGGCCTCTCCCGTTGCGGAGCACAGGCTCCGGACGCGCAGGCTCAGGGGCCATAGCTCACGGGCCCAGCCGCTCCGCGGCATGTGGGATCTTCCCGGACCGGGGAATGACCCTGTGTCCCCTGCATCGGCAGGCGGACTCCCAACCACTGCGCCACCAGGGAAGCCCGGATCACACTCTCTTTGAAAGGTAAAATTCTTTGTCTTCAGTTGGCTCCAGATGGAGAAGTCCCACGTTCTACAAAATTTCCATTATCTAATGAGGAGGGCATGGAGTAAGGATTCTAAAATCAACTCTGAAGTCACGTTGTTTTCCATTAGTGGTCACAGGATGACCATGGCCGTGGCCAGTGCATCACAAGCAGATCCATTCAGGGTTACTCCCCCATCCGTGACTGTGCCACTGAGATGCTTAGAGGGTCCTCAGAGTTCGTCACACCTGTCTGCATGAAATTGGAACAGAGAGACGTTACCTTTCACTTATAAAGAGGAAGGAGTTTTTCCTCTCATGTTGTTCCTGGAAATAGCTTACTAAGAAAATAATACCACAATTCTTGAAAAGCAGGCTACCTCCTCTTGCTTTTGTGGTTTAGAGAAGTGAGATCAATTTGACATTCGGTATTGAAAACTTCCCCGTTTTCAATACCGAATGGAAAACGTATTTACTATCTTTTTACTTTGAGAAAAAAGTTCTGTTCCCTCGGGTAAGTCCGTCTAATCCTTGTGCATTTTCTCTTCCCATAAGTTTCCCTTCCTGTTGTCACATGGGGGCTTAGCTCCGGGTCCTGGAGACGGAGAAGCCAGGTATCTTTTCATGCCTCAGTGTCTTCATCTGTAAAATGAAGACAGTGACAGGACCGGCCTCACACAATGGCCGTGAGGGTGAATGAGTTAACATTTGTCAAGTTATTTACACAGTGACTGGCACGGATTCGGTAAGTGTTAGCTCCGTCCACTTTTTAATCTCTCGTAGGATCGATACGCTTTACCCACTAGTGTCAGGATTTACAGTCAGGATGGCAAGGAACGCTGATAAAATATTCCTCGAGGGTACTCCTTTTCATGATTCAGTTGTCTGTATTTGGAAAATAGTGACTCCATTAGCAATTTTGAGGAAGAACTATGTTGTCACAGGTGTTTGATCAATTTCCCAAGACATTTCATTCACATGCCACAAGGTGATGCTGATGGCTGGCACATTTATCTGGGACTTACCCATGTCCTGAGCATTTTCATCTGTTACTTCATTAAATTCTCTCAACACCCCTCGGAGGTAAGGACAGTTACTATCCCCATTTAAGAGTTAAGGAGGGCTTCCCTGGTGGCGCAGTGGTTGAGGGTCCGCCTGCCAATGCAGGGGATGCGGGTTCGTGCCCTGGTCCGGGAAGATCCCACATGCCGTGGAGCGGCTGGGCCCGTGAGCCATGGCCGCTGAGCCTGCGCGTCCGGAGCCTGTGCTCCGCAACGGGACAGGCCACAACAGTGAGAGGCCCGCGTAGCGCAAAAAAAAAAAAAAAAAAAAAAAAAAAAAAGAGTTAAGGAAACTGAGACACCAAAGGTTTTGTTCAAAGTTACACAGCTATCACATGGCACAGCCAGTGTTCTTAACTGTGTCCTGATTGGTCCTTACCCCCCTCTCCAGCTTCATCTTCTGCTCTCCTCTCTGCTGTGGTCCAGCCACATGGCTTCTGCTCCTGGAACGTTCTGCCTCAGGGCCTTTGCGTTTGCTCTTACCTAACCCCAGCTCTAATGTATGTGTGTGTCTGTGGCTAGAGCCTGGATCAGAAAATCTTTTTTTTTTTTTCCCAGTGTGTGGGTAAAAGATACTACTTAAAAAAAAAATCTAGATATCTGTATCTGTGTGGGGTTGTGTGTGTTCTTCTTTCCCATAGTGATTGCTTTCTTCCAGTGATTTAAATTAAATTGTATTCATTTCATTTGTTTGCTCTAGGGGCCTTTCAACCAGATCTCTCTTCAAGGTTTCCATTGGGGAATTTGCCAAAGAAATGAGGTCCAGGAACCTGAAACCAGGACCTTGACAAAAAGGGGTTTTCTGTTCCTTTCGCTGAGAACTTTGGGCTGCTGTCGAGGCTGCAGTCTTATGTGAAGTGTCAGGGTCACTACCGCGCTGAAGAAATCCAGCCTGGGCAAAGCCCGGTGATTTGGTTGGGTCGGTGGCCATCTTGGATGCCCGTCCTGCAGGCTCGCCTAGGCCACGTGTTAATTAATGGCCCTTCTTCCAGAACACAACCTCACTCTTCCTTGTTCTGCCCTAGATAACCAGTTCAGGATGTCCATCCTTGAGCGACTGGAGCAGATGGAAAGGAGGATGGCTGAGATGACCGGGTCCCAGCAGCACAAGCAGGGGAGCGGAGGAGGGAGCAGCGGAGGGGGCAGCGGTAGTGGGAACGGAGGAAGCCAAGCTCAGGTACGAGTCTGCGCGGACTGTCGCCTTTCATGGTGTCTAATGTTTTATTGATGTGCGAGGCTGTCGATCACAAGTCCCTTCTCTGCTGCTGCTGGCACCCTTCCTGGAAGAGGCAAGAGGCAGGAGGTGCTTTGTAGTCCCTGTGTGTCTGAGTATTCAACTCTGTGTTAGGGAAGAAGTCTTGGACTGTGGGGCTTCTCAGTGGTTCACCTTCCTAAGCCTTGAATCACTTACTGATCTCAGAACTCACTGCAGTTATCTGACAGCGGGAGGGCGGGCATCCAGTGACAGAACAGGGGCCAAGAGATGACTCAGATTCGCTGGGCTGAGAGTTCAATTAGAACCTATTTTGTGTTTTGTGTTCTATCTTTATCTTAAGTATAAATAGAAAACATAATTGTTTTATAAGGGCCCAGAGAAACTGTTTCTGTAATTTTTCAGTGCAGAGTAGAGGAACGTTACACATTCTGTCGTTGTTACAAATGCTTTTTCATCAGTTCCGTGAGGAATGCATTATTATTGCCAGGTGCGGGGAAATCATCAAGTATTATTTTAGAGTCCCGTTAGTCTTGAAGGCTTTATGTCAATATCATTTAGGAGCTTCATTTTGGGGAAGTTTCCTAGGCAGAAATTATTTTTCAGGAGGCCCTAGAATAAAGTTTTTTTAATTAATTTTTTTTTTTTTTTGGCTTTGTTGGGTCTTCATTGCTGCGCGTAGGCTTTCTCTAGTTGCGGCGAGCGGGGGCTACTCTTTGTTGCAGTGCACGGGCTTCTCATTGCGGTGGCTTCTCTTGTTGCGGAGCACGGGCTCTAGGAGTGTGGGCTCCGTAGTTGTGGCGCACGGGCTTAGTTGCTCCGTAGCATGTGAGATCTTCCCGGACCAGGGATTAAGCCCGTTTTCCCCTGCATTGGCAGGCAGATTCTTAACCCCTGCGCCACCAGGGAAGTCCCCTAGAATGAATTTAAAGGGACTGATGGTGTTTCTTACCTCCACCACTGAGACATCACCTAAAAACCTCAAATAATTCCCCCTCTTTCTCTTCAAGATGAATGTTGATTTTTTTCTGAACAATTATATTTTAAAGTGAACATTTGGAGTTTTATGATCCTTGTAAATATCAAGTATTAGTAATATTTTTAATAATAGATGAAACACATCTATTTCATCACAATAGATGAAAACAAAGCATACGGTACCACACCCCCGAAACTAACCTTTTTCCGGGAATTTCCTTCTTATTTCTCTCCTATCTTCAGAAATCAGTGGAAAAGGAAAGACTTGGCACAAAGGAAAATATTATTAAGGCTTCCTGTCCACCTGATACTACTGTTTTATAAAAAGAAGTAAACATTATTTACTATCTATCTCATGGCTAAAATAAGAGATTCCCACGAAATCCTTTTTCTTTCACCAACGAAGGCTGCATAAAGGGAATGGAGAGTAGTGTCATTTTATAGCTCAACTATCTGGCAACTGGCCTATTGTCTGATCCCATATTAACTGCTACTGAATACTCTTTCATCAGTTTAAGCTGGCTTCGATAAATATCTGTGTCCACCTTATGTGATAGAGGTGGAGCTGTTTTTGTTAATGCAAAGAAATTCCCTCTTTGCTCACTACCCAGTGACTTCCGTGTGCCCCTGAATGTGTCTGTCTGGGCCTTTCGAGTCAAGGTCATTCTGCTGAAGGTCGGGGTTGCCCGGCTGTGCTCCTCTAAACATGTCACGACAGTTCTAGTGAGGGTGACATTAACCGTCCTCTGCCTTTTTATTTTTGCAGGCGTTATTTTTTTCCAGATTTCAAAACAAAAAACAATGAGGAGCAACAGTGTTTCTGTATTAATTGAATTTCATGGGGTTTGTAACTGGACAAAATACCTTTAAAATAATACCAGAGAGGAGAATTAGACCAGACGGGCCATTTATTCGGGGTGGGGCAGGGGCGGGGGTTGTGAAACGTAAAAGTGCTGGAGCAGAGACTCAGATAAGCCGTTGAGGTTCCTAACTTTGATTTTATTTTTCTTCTTTCACAACCTCCTTTTACAAAAAAGAGAAGAAAGCCAGGTGGCTAACATGAGTGAATTTCTCTTTCTCGTGTGCCTCTGTGGTTAGCAAGAACGCTTAAATTTCAAGGTCTCTCATGCCTTCCCCAGTGTCCTTTTTGTTTTATATAAAGGACTGGATTATTACTGGATTTTTTAAAATCTGTTTTTTTGGTTTTTTTGCGGTACGCGGGCCTCTCACTGTTGTGGCCTCTCCCGTTGCGGAGCACAGGCTCCGGACGCGCAGGCCCAGCGGCCATGGCTCACGGGCTTAGCCGCTCCGCAGCATGTGGGATCTTCCCGGACCGGGGCACGAACCCGTGTCCCCTGCATCGGCAGGCGGACTCTCAACCACTGCGCCACCAGGGAAGCCCTAAAATCTGTTTTTTCAATTGACATATAATTGACATATCATATCATATTAGTTCCGGGTGCACAACATGGTGATTCGGTATTTGTATACATTTCGCCAAATCATCACCATGATAAGCCTAGTTAACATCCATCATCACACGTAGTTACAAACTTTTTTTCCTTGTGTTGAGAACTTTTAAGATCTGCTGTCTTAGCAACTTTCCAGTATGCAGTACAGTCTTTTGAACTACGGTTGCCGCGCTGTACATTACAGCCCCAGGACTTAATTGTTTTATAACTGGAAGTTTATAACTTTTGACCCCCTTCACCCATTTTTCCCACCTCCTCCCCCTACCTCTGGCAACTATCAGGCTGTTCTCTGTATCTATGAAGTCAGGAGGCTTTTGTGTGTGTGTGTGTGTGTGTGTTAAGATTCCTCATATAAGTGGCATCATATGGTATTTGTCTTTCTCTGACCTATTTCACTTAATGTAATGCCCTCAAGGTCCATCCATGTTGTTGCAAATGTATTACTGGATATTTCTAAGTGCTTCTTTAGGGAGAAAAATCCCCATCTAAGTGACTTAATTCTCCTTCAGAAGGAGCAGGGGAGTCAGGAGCTCCAGGCAGCCGGTGGTGGAAGCATAAGTTACCCTGCCTTACTCTCCCCTGACAGTTTACTGCCTGCAGTGTTTACTTCAGCTGGGAGGCTGGGGCCACGTTTTCTGTTCGTTTCTTTTTAGCAGTATATACTTTCCCTGAACTGGATCAGCACGAAGCTCACAATCAGAGCGTCAGCTGCAGCAGACAGACTCTGACGTCCTTAGAGTTACAGAAAATTACCGTGTGCCCGGCTGCGGACATGTGCCGCTGAGCTGGACGCAGCACATTCTGTTCTCCCTTTCGAGATGTCTTATTTTCAGCTTCATGCTTCCCGTTTTCCGCTGCAAATCATAACGCACTGGTTTCCCACCCCGGCATCCGAATGCTGACTTGGTACAGGGCCTTTGGTCCTCTGATCGGAACACGTGCCATTTCATTACAGTGCGCGTCTGGCCCCGGGACCCTGGGGAGCTGCTTTGAGAGCCGCGTGGTTGTCGTGTGCGAGAAGATGATGAGCCGGGCCTGCTGGGCAAAGTCCAAGCATCTGATCCACTCAAAGACTTTCCGTGGAATGACCCTCCTCCACCTGGCCGCAGCCCAGGGTTACGCCACCCTCATCCAGACCCTGATCAAATGGCGGTAAGGCTGGGGCCAGACGGACGCTGTCATCCTCACCCCTCAGCAGGCGTTCCTCTTAGGGTGTCCAGTGGTGGAGGGAAATCTGGCTATTCGGGGAGCATGGTAGCCTGAGAGCAAAGGGCTCTCTCTGTGGACAGTTTCAAGAAGTTCTATGAACTTCTGCCCGAGAAGTCCTGAGTGAGATGCTGAACTAAACATTGGACATTTGTTTTTTTTTTTTATAAATTTATTTATTTATTTTTGGCTGTATTGGGTCTTCGTTTCTGTGCGAGGGCTTTCTCTAGTTGTGGCAAGCGGGGACCACTCTTCATCGCGGTGCGCAGGCCTCACACTGTCGCGGCCTCTCTTGTTGCGGAGCACAGGTTCCAGACGCGCAGGCTCAGTAGTTGTGGCTCATGGGCCCAGTTGCTCCGCGGCATGTGGGATCTTCCCAGACCAGGGCTCGAACCCGTGTCCCCTGCATTGGCAGGCAGATTCTCAACCACTGCACCACCAGGGAAGCCCAACATTGGACTTTTTATTTCCCCTGGGCCTCTGGCAAAACAGAGAGCCCAGAGCACCCTAGGGAGTCTGGGACTATATTTCTTCACGCCAGGAATGTGAGACGCCCAGTTTGGTTTCATCTCTGTGGGTTTCATAACGTTCTGGTATTTTTTAACGTGGATTCATTGTGCAGTAATTTCTGGTGCTGTTCGTTCCAGCACAAAGCATGCAGATAGCATTGATTTGGAACTGGAGGTTGACCCCTTGAATGTGGACCACTTCTCCTGTACTCCTCTGGTAAGAAATGGGTTCATTTATTCCCCGAACTGTTTTTCTAGGCTGGCATAGGGATGTGCTTGGTTCCCTTTGTATTATCCCTCGTTGAACATACGACATGTATCAGAGCTACTTTGTAATGGTAACGTTTTATGGCCCCATTGAGATCGGTGCCAAGGACCAATTAGTCAATTGGCAGCAGTGGCAAAAGTCAAATATGTTTTTTAACTCGTATTGAGGAAGCTCGCTTTGTCTCTCTCTTTTTTCAGATGTGGGCATGTGCTCTCGGGCACTTAGAAGCAGCTGTCGTGCTGTACAAGTGGGACCGTCGGGCTATCTCTATTCCGGACTCTCTAGGAAGGCTGCCTTTGGGAATTGCCAGGTCAAGGGGTCATGTGAAATTAGCAGAGTGTCTGGAGCACCTGCAGAGGGACGAGCAGGCTCAGCTTGGCCAGAACCCCAGAATCCACTGTCCTGCAAGTGAGGAACCCAGTGCAGAGAGCTGGATGACCCAGTGGCACAGCGAAACAATCCACTCCCCAGAAATACCCAAAGGAGTCACCGTCATTGCAAGTACCAATCCAGGTAAACATTTTAAATAATTACATCCCAGAACTTGGCAGATTTCCCGTTTGCTTTCGTGCAGCTACCCTCAGAAAAGTCCATAGGATATTCACATACATTTAAGGGTTTGGGGTGGTTTTTTTTTAGTGTTTCTAATTTTCCTTTTAGTTATTAGAATGCCTAGTGCTTCCCCCGGCCCATCCCACCCCAAAACTGCAGAAAGTAGAAAAAAAAAAAATCTATGTTCGTGCAAGAAAGAACTACAGATTTTGGAGGAGGATTATCTGAATATAGTATATGCTGCTGGGGAATATTGAAATGTTAGGGACATGTCTTGAGTTCTGGCTTTGCACTTTGTGTCTCTCAGGCATAGAGAAAGTGTTAATTCTTTAGGATTCCTAATTGTATCTCCTGTCCTGACTATCCTTTCTACTGTACTTTTCAGAGCTGAGAAGACCTCGGTCTGAACCCTCTAATTACTACAGCAGTGAGAGCCACAAAGATTATCCAGCTCCCAAAAAGCATAAATTGAACCCTGAGTACTTCCAGGCAAGGCAGGAGAAGCTGCTTTCCACTGCACTGAGTCTGGAACAGCCAAATATCAGGAAGCAGAGCCCTAGTTCTAAGCAGTCTGTCCCCGAGACAATCAGCCCCAGTGAAGGAGTGAGGGACTACAGCCGGGAAATCTCCCCTCCCACTCCAGAGACTGCAGGATTCCAAGCCTCTGGATCTCAGCCGGTAGTAAAGTGGAATTCCAAAGATCTTTACATTGGTGTGTCTACAGTACAGGTGACTGGAAATCCGAAGGGGACCAGTGTAGGAAAGGATGCAACACCTTCACAGGTGCGTCCACGGGAACCAATGAGTGTCCTGATGATGGCTAACAGAGAGGTGGTGAACACAGAGCTGGGGTCCTACCGTGATAGTGCAGAAAGTGAGGAGTGCTCACAACCCATGGATGATATACAGGTGAGCGTGGGGAAGGTAAACCTGCAGAGGCTGGTCCATCCGTCCTAGCTTCCTTGATCTTTACTGCCAATTTCCAGAGGTCATGTCATTTTCTCACCGTCGAAGGGTTCGAAGTCTGGGCTTATATATAAGAATTTTGGCGTGTCTTCTTTACTTGGGCCACATTTTCACTTGTGAGTCAAGCATTGTGAACAGGGCCTAAATACCAGGGACCCAGATCTCAGTAGAGCCTTGTACTAGCTCCTCAAAACTCCTACAATAAGTCTTTCGCTTCCTCCTTGCATCCAGGGTGACTGATTTTGCTGTTTAAATACTAGTTAGAGTCACAGCCTGATAATGGCTAAAACAGGAGGCCTGTGGGTAGAATTTGAATGATGTAAGTGATTTGATAAGCACAACAAGCATCTAGCCCCTGTAAAGGCATATATCGTCTGAGGCTCTCATGAGGTGCAGTGGAATATCCCTAAAGCTGATAATTGACTGCTTTTATGATAAATCCAGGATCCTTTTAGGGCATCACAGTTGTTATAGATTAAGAGAATACATACTGAAGTAAATTTGAGGTTAGGCTCTTAAACAAGCAAATTCCATTAATTAAAATATACTCTATGGGGAGGACAAAATGAGCATCCTCAGAACATGTGTCTGACTTCCTCTCTTTCCCTCTTCCCATCGATAGAATCCAAAACAAATATAAAAGGAGAAAACTCCCATAAGAAATTCACTAGGGCACCTGTGCCTGTAGAAATGATGGGGATCTCGTATCCCAGACAGCATTCCTAGATAGGTCTGGTTGCTAAAACACTCCTGTTCATTGCATCCCAGGGGACCCTTCCTACCAGCCCCTACTGTTTAGCACAGGACAAGAATCATGCACGCTTACCAGTATGTTTCCATCCCTGGTGCGTGGTGGGCGCCGCACTACTGATCTACCAACCACTACAATTGTGGGGAGGCCTTCCCCAGGAAATCAAATAATATTTGAGATGAGGGGTTGGCACATTTTTTCTGGAAAGGGCCAAATAGTAAATATTTCAGGCTTTGTGGGCAATACAGACTTTGTCATGACTATTCAGTCTGCCTTTGTAGCACAAAAGCAGCCTTAGACAATATTAAAGAAATGAGTGGGCCCTGTGCCAATAAAACTTTATTTACACAAACAGTTAGCTAGCTGGATTTGACCTGCCATAGTTAAAGCCCTGTTTTAAACAATTTCTGATGGAGCCCATACTAGATATTAATTCTGAGCAATCTAGAACAACATTTATAAATATAAACATATAATAATAAATCACCAGACTATGAAAATCATCAGCTTAAAAGAGGGGAACTAAGATGAGCATCTAGAACAGTGCTGTCCACCAGAACTTTCTTTAGTGATGGAAACATTCTATGTCTGCCCTGTCCAATATGGTAGCCAGTGGCCATGTGTGGTACTGAGCATTGGAAATGTATTCAGTGTGAATCGGGAATTGAATTTCTAATTTTACTTAAGTTTAATTAATTTAAGTTTGAATAGCCATTGGATAGCACAGCTTTAGAGCAACTGGCCCTTACTGAAACAGTTCATGCAGGAAATAGAAAATAACCTAAAAAAAAATCTACTTTATATTTTCACTGAAACTTCAGAGAATATTTTACTAATTTAAGACCACATACCTATGAAAAAAGCAGCAGTCTAAAGAAGCATTTTAGCCAAATGAAGAAATTAACAATTAAAATTAATGAAATAATTCAAGAAATGGCAAGCCAGAGTTCATGGAGGAGTGAACAGTAAAACCAGTAATACTGATATCTCTGAATAATTATTCATAGTGTGGTTGCACAATAAGCAATTCTTTAAATAAAAGAGGAATAATGTTTCAAAAAATAACCTAGAACTAAGATTCTAAATTGTTTTAACAAAACCAGGGAGGTAGGGAAAGGAAGGTAAAAGTGTATCAAAGCAGTTCCCCTGTCCAGGGAAAATCAAAGTTTGTTCCAATTATTATATTGATAGATATGTGTAGCCTGAAATATGCTTGTTAGACATGTCAAGTTAATAGGTAGTGTTAAAACAGGCTACAGAATTTCTATGTCATTTAAGGGGGAAAAAAGAAAATTTGGCCCATTCAGGAAAAGTTCAGTAATGGTAATAAAGAAAAAAGCAACAACAGAAATAATACTCTATAACATAATATTATAGGAATATTTTCAAACATGACTTATTCCCACTTTGGAAACTGTTAATTCTATTAAAAGATTCTCAGATTGGGTTAAAAAAAAAAAAAAAGAAGCAAAATATACTATATACTGCTTCTAAAAGAATTTAAATGAAATGAAACAGAAAGAATGAAAATGATGTGATAGGTAAAGATATAACAGACAAATGAAAAGAAAAAGATAAAAAGTACAGGTAAGGCAAATAGTATATATATATATATATATATATATATATATATATATATAAAATTTGTCAAAACGATATGACTGTAATGAGCCATTATGCACCTAACAACATAGCTTCTAAATATTAAAGCAAGTAAAGATTGAAGAAATGTGGAACCATAACTATAATCATAGTGTGAGACTAACACAATTGTTTCAAAATTTGTCAGCTCAAGTATGAAGAGGATATGAAAATATTGACAATACAATTAGAAAGTTTGACCATGTATATTTAATGTATGATATATATATAATTATGTAGATGTATGAATACACCTAGTAAATACACATATCAGTGTTCTTTTTAGATATCCAAGACCATTTATGAAAACTGCTCATATACTAGGACCCAAAGAGAATTTAAATAAAAACCCAACATCATTTGAATAAAAAACCTGAAAGTCATTTCAATTCCATTGCCTTTTGTAGCTATCACAATGAAAAATCAGCTACTTGGTATCTCAAAATGTTGCATTTATTATGATATTAAGGTGTTCTTACACTGACACGTGTTTATAAAATAGAGGGTTTGGGAGAGTAGTGACTACACATAGTTATAACCTTCAGTCTCAAGAAATTCCACTTTTTAATACTTTAATGAAAAAAAATCAAGGTAGGACTTACCTCCTCCTGTTTGACTCACAAACCAAGAAAGCCAATATAAAAAGGACAAGAAAAGCTGCGATATTTTTTTCCTTAATTGTTTTCATTTTTATTCCTGTCACAAAAATTCTTGTTCTTTGTTGAAAATTTAGAAAATTACCCAAGATAAGTGTTTTTAAGAGTTTTATTTAGGTGTAATTTACATACCAAAAATTCACTCACTTTAAGTGCCCAGTGTAATGAACTTTTGTGAATTTATACAGCTGTGGAATCATCGCGGTCCCATTTAGAACACTTCCGTCACACCCCAAAAGTTCCCTGTGCCCCTTTGCAGTCACCCTCTGTTCCCATACCAGCCCTGGGCAACCACTGATCTGATTTCTCTCCCCCAGAATTTTGCTTTTTCTAGAATTGTTGTATAAATGGAATCATAACCTGTCATATTCTGTGTCTGGCTTCTTTCACTTAGCATAATGTTTTTCAGGTTCACGCACGTTGTAAGATAAGCATTTTGTCATTTTTGTATAGATCCTTTCAGAACATTTTCAATTCACTTAAAAACTTAAACTGCTATATTTCAACTTCCATTTTCAAGAGAGATGTGCAAGGAAACTTTTAAAAACAAGGTCATATCTCTGATTCTGACCAAATATATCTACTCCAGACTAGTTTTGAGGATTCCTAAATGTATCCATTAGGAATGTATTTTGGGTGCAGGTATCAGCAACCTAACTCCAGGGGTTTAATAAGAAAATGACTTATTTTTCTCATAGAAGTTCAGAGGTTCAGTTGCTCAATAATGCCATCCGGGACCGGGATTTTTTCTGGATTTTCTGTTCTTTTGCCTTTCGTCTTCGTGCTTGTTGCTTTATGGTTGTAATGTAGCTTCTGGAGCTCATCTGTAGTCAGAGCAGGAAGAGGAGGGGAAAGGGCCAGGTGCATCGATACCTTTCATCAGGAACGCAAAAGCTTTGCCCACGGCCCACCCAGCAGACTTCTGTGCAGCCTCCTGTCCAGAAGTGGGTCACGGATCCTCCCCTCCTTGGTGCACGGAAGCTGGGAAACCAAGAAGGGGATTAGGATAGTTGGCTCGTATCAGTCACGAGCTGTCCCTTGGATGTTGGCTCGTTGCTGCTCTCTACAAAACTGGGGTTCTCTGGGCAAGGCACAATGGGGTGATGGTGGTCAGGTAACCAGTAGTGTCACTACAGTAATATGACCAGGACCGCCCAGTCATAGCATCCTTAACTGGTTGATCCTAGCTGAGAGTGGAAAGTAGGCACAAGCCAGACGTTCTCGAAGACGTAAGGTTTGGGACCAAACTGTGATGTGGAGGTAATCAGATCTGGGATCTCAGCACGTTCCGGTGAATCGGAAAACCTTACGATGAGATGGGAGGGCACTGGACTGAGGTGTAAGCCCGCCCTCTCCCCTTTCTTTCTTTCCACAGTGGGGGGAGTGGGGGTAGGCCTGGATAACCTCTAAGGTGCCACCCTGACCTGAGTGTTCTGTGACCTCTGGGCCCCAGGTGAACATGATGACCTTGGCAGAGCACATCATCGAAGCCACCCCTGAGCGGATCAAGCAGGAGAACTTTGTGCCCACCGAGTCCCCGGCATTGGAGAGGACAGACGCGGCCACCATCAGCAGTACGATGAGCTGGCTGGCCGGTTACCTAGCTGACGCGGACCATCTGCCAAACGCCGCCCAGATCAGGTCAGTAGTGTTCGTGGGCCACTCCCCAGGGCGAGCTCCTGGGTTTCCGTGGAGGCTCCGGAGGCCCACTGGATCGGAGGAGTTCCGTGTAATGAATGGCCTTGTCAAGGAAGGAAGGAAGCGTTAAGACGAGTTCCATTGCCTCTTCCAAGGCCCCCTCATGTCCTCACCTCTCCCGTGGTTTTTCTTCCCACGTCAGAGCGCAGGAGATAATGTATCCTGGTGTTCCCCCGCCCGTTCAACTGAAGTTTCACGATTGGATAGTGGACTCAGTGGATATAGTACTGAGCACAGTACTAAACTCATAACAGGTGCTCAGTGTGAAGTTACTGATTGAAGGACATTCAGAGTCTGCTTAGCAGCTCTCTGGACTGAGTGAAGGCATATCCCTCATGGTCCACAGTAGGTACCATCTTGTCTCGTTGACCAGCGTGCAATGCATCCTGCAAACCAATCACCAGCCTCTCTCCCCTGTGTCTCCTCTTGTTTCAGAAGTGCATATAACGAGCCTCTAACCCCTTCTTCTAATACCAGCCTGAGCCCTGTAGGCTCACCAGTCAGTGAAATAGCTTTCGAGAAACCCAGCCTTCCCTCCGCCGCAGACTGGTCTGAATTCCTGAGTGCGTCTACCAGTGAGAAGGTGGAGAATGAATTTGCTCAGCTGACTCTGTCTGATCACGAACAGAGAGAACTCTATGAAGCAGCCAGGCTTGTCCAGACAGCTTTCCGGAAGTACAAGGTAAAAGACAACAGAGTCCTGATGCGGTGACACTCTTAAGGTCGGGAAAGTCAGAGTCGTTCAAACTAAAACATATGCTGTTTCTTTTTTTTTTCTTCTGAATCAATAGAATTGTTATTTGACATTATTAATTAGGTCCCATGAGATCATTAATAATTGTCAGAAGCTTTAGTGAAGTAAAACTGACAAGTAGTGTGATGGTTGTCACCATCTGAACTGACTGTTGGTAATAATAATGGATATTTATTATCTAATTAATATAAAGTAAGTTGACACCTCTGCCACAAGGAATTTATGACCTAGAGCAGGGGTTTCTAGCTGGAGGCCTGGTGACCGATTGTCCTAAAATTTTATGGTAAAGTGCATTTTTGGTGGGAGAGGGTCCAGAGCCTTCCACGGTTTCTCAGAGGAGTCTCTGACCTCCTTAAGAAGGTGTTACGAGCCATCGATCATTGATCCAAAAGTAGAGGACCCAGACTTCCCTGGTGGCGCGGTGGTTAAGAATTCATCTGCCAATGCAGTGGACACGGGTTCGAGCCCTGGTCCGGGAAGATCCCACATGCCACGGAGCAACTAAGCCCGTGCGCCACAACTGCTGAGCCTGCACTCTACAGCCCGAGAGCCACAACTACGGAGCCTATATGCCACAACTACTGAAGCCCGTGCACCTAGAGCCTATGCTCTGCAGCAAGAGAAGCCACCGCAATGAGAAGCCCGTGCACCACAACAAAGAGTAGCCCCCGCTCGCCGCAACTAGAGAAAGCCCGAGCGCAGCAGCAAAGACCCAATGCAGCCAAAAATAAATAAATAAATAAATAAAAACAAAAGTAGAGGACTTGGTGTTATCTTAGGAAAGACAGCAGAGAGCGGAAATTTATAAGGACAAATAGTGCAATACCTAATTCTTTAAATACTTTGAAAATGAATATTGTTTTAGGCCTCCTAACATCCAAATATGATGGTTCTATTTAGAAGCAGGAATAATCAGAGAGTTATTCTGTAAATTCATTTTTTTAA
This sequence comes from Leucopleurus acutus, assembly GCF_964270905.1. Classification (NCBI taxonomy): domain Eukaryota; kingdom Metazoa; phylum Chordata; class Mammalia; order Artiodactyla; family Delphinidae; genus Leucopleurus; species Leucopleurus acutus. Next base: position 187,899,909 of record NC_139143.1, on the reverse strand, counting down.
TTTATCCTGATACTAACTTATCACTGCATTTTGGTAAACCTCTGGTCTCAGTTCTGAGAAAGTCAATTAAATGAGTCATGATTCCATTTAAGTCTTGGGAAAGTTGCATTCTTTATACTACATCATTATTTCTTTTCTTGCCTCACTTTCCCTTGAAGGGCCGACCCTTGCGGGAGCAGCAGGAAGTGGCAGCAGCTGTCATTCAGCGTTGTTACAGAAAATATAAACAGGTGAGCCAGCTTCTGGGTCGCCATGGGAACGTGCCTTATTCACACAGCATCCAAACAGGCCTGGGGGGGTCTGGTGTGTGATTTGGCAAAGAGCACGACATCCAGTGCCTGATCCAAAGACTGACTTTGAATTGCCTTGATTAAAAACCAAAGGGGGGCTTCCCTGGTGGCGCAGCGGTTGAGAGTCCGCCTGCCGATGCAGGGGACACGGGTTCGTGCCCCGGTCCGGGAGGATCCCACATGCCACGGAGTGGCTGGGCCCGTGAGCCATGGCCGCTGAGCCTGCGCGTCCGGAGCCTGTGGTCCGCAACGGGAGAGGCCACAACAGTAAGAGGCCAACGTACCGCAAAAAAAAAAAAGAAAAACCAAAGGGAAATGTTCCAGAAGGGAAAAAAACAAAAACAAGCAAACAAAAAGCCACCTGCAACTAATGCCACAAAATAATTTTTGTTCAGATCGTTGGCCTCTTAGTGGTCTCACCTGCCTGCAGCGTTGGTCTGATACAGAGGAAGTTATTTGTGTCTGAAATAAGGCTCTGTGTCTCCGTCATTTTCCCTATAAAATATTTAGTAATTAAAGAACTCAAGGGAATTTAATATGGTGATTGGAGTAGGTAAATACTAATTGTTATCGCTGACCTTGAATTATATACATTACGTAATCCTTAGTGGTTTTTCCTTTTGGCTTCTTCTTATCCGATTTAAAATGAAGAATTGTAAAAATCTGAAGAAGCCCAGAATATCTTAAACCGTTTTGTATTCCAGACTGTTTTGTATTCCTTAGTTAAGTGTTGCAGGAAGAGTATCTGAGTTACTCTTTCGTGCAGTATTGCTATTTCTGAAACTACCTGCAGGGTCATGTAGCTCCCATCAATGGGGAAGAGAGCACCTAGCACGTCCTGGATCTTTTATGCTCATCATCTCATTTTCTCCTTACAAAAGTATCTGAAGTAAACAGTTTTATTTCCATTTTGCAGATGAAGAAGCTGAGGCTCAGAGAGATTAAGTAAATATTAGACCTTTCTAACCACCTAGGTGGTGATAAAAATGTTAAAAATTGCCGAATTGAGTTCTGACCGGTTCATACAATAAAACTCGGTCCTGTCAGTAGATTCTAGAACCTTTTATTAGGTTGTGCTTTCGGTAGGTCTTACATTTTTGTTTAAGGAATGTATACCAGCCACACAGAAATCCAGGATTCTGTTCTCTTGTTATTTCTAGCATTTGTCTGATTCAGGTTGCCATGTTCTCAAGTTTCTTTAGGATTAAGCTCTAACGGTGAGGGGCGGGGAACCTCTTTAGCTTATGGCCGATTGAGTTCGTGATCCCAGGAAATGAAGGTTTATTGTGTAAACGCTGACACCACAGTCCCTGTAGCCCCGCAGCAGGGAACCATCCTGGCTTGCTGTTAGCCCGAGCAATACTCAGAAGCAACTTTCAAGTCTGTGATTTCAGCAGGTATTAATTCCAAAACGTGAGTTTGGTTTTTTTCCAATCCCCTCCCAAAGAAGTGTTGGCTACAACCAGAAAGTCGGAAGGCATTTAAAAAAAAATACTGACAAATATAAGACAAGTATTTTGGAAGATGGAAGGCATGAAGATAGCCAGGTTGCCTTTTTTCCTTTTTTTTTTTTGTTTTTTCGGTTGGGAGTTTCATTGGTTCTGGTTCTGGTTTTTCATTTCCTTCTATTTGGCAATCTAACATTAATCTTGTATTTTCTGTTTCTCCCCCAAGCTGACATGGATAGCCTTGAAGGTAATGATACACCCAAGTCCTCTCACAAACCATTCCACCAGAGTCACACACTTCACACCCATCACCAGCTACAAGAAGGGGCCATTAAGATGGCACGGTCATTCCGTAGGCATACCCCCCTCGCCCGGCCACCTCACCACAGCACATCTATCCTCTGGGGACCACGTGGTGATGCCGTCGCAGTGGGTTTCAGCAGTAACAGTCATTGGACATTTTCTTGGCCAGTGTCCATCTAAACAATCCGTCCAGAACAATTGCCGTGAACCCTGTGAGCCACTGAAGATGTTTCCCTTTTTCCCATCGTGCTTCACCGTGGCCCGGGAGGTTCTGACTATGCAGAGCGCACGGGTCAAGGCGATGGAAACGCTGTAGGATGCAGCGTCCTTGTCTTAAAAGACTTTTGGCCAAATGAAAATGTCAGGCGGGTCAGATAAGACTAAACAGGACTCTTGCAGAAGGGCCCCGTGTCTGTTTCCTTTCCTCACTCCACCTCGTACATGCAGAGAGATACTTAGGCACAGGGATTTTCTGAGGAATACTTGTCCCTCTGATGGTAAGTCGCCTTCTTGTGAGCAAAGCGCTTCTCTGTGACTTCCTGTCCCCAGACCTGTAGTCTGTGTCGTTAGCAATCTGGACATAGTCTTTTTTTTAAATCTGGAGAGCTCTGCATTTTTCCTGCCTGGACTCTGATAGGGAAGAGGACCCATCCTCCCCGCCCCGTGCCTTCATGCCTCACTTTCCATCTCTGCGGCAAGCTGGCCGGAGGGTGCTGGGCCTGGCTCCCAAGCCGTCCCCGGCTCCGGGGCCGCTTTCCAAGTTTCATGGCTTCACCCCACTGTCGGTCTTACGAGCATTAATCTTTCGCAGGTTAAAATGGCTTAAAGGTGTCAGCGTTTCATGATAAGCCTTGTATTTGGGACCTTGTAACTCAGAAATTTGTCGAGGGGAATGCTAGTTAGAAATCAGATGCTGACTGCCAAGTAGATTTGTGTTTGGCAGGAATTGGGAGGCAGCCAATTAAAAATGGGAGGTTAATTTAAAATGTTTCCAAATTGGATAGGAAATATCCGTCTTCAGCATTTCAAGTTTTACCTCCTAAATAATACTTTTTCGATTCCTAAATGTCTCAGTTTATTGCCATTAAAACTTTTTTCCAAAAAGGGCAAACAATTTTGATATTTGGGGGGAAAAAACCCACATTTAAATCAATGCATTGTCTGAAAGAAACCCTTAAAGTAACATTTTGCATTTTGGAAAGGTAGGTGAAAAGATGCCTAGTTTGCCTCTTTAATGATGCACCCCCAGAGAATATGAAAAGAAAGGGAAAAGTTTTCCTTCTTGCCGTCCCCACCTGGTGGGCTCAGAGGACACCCAGGCCTGCGTGGCCCCCCTTGTTACTGCTGTGCTTCTTCTTGTTCCCCCTGCAGTATGCACTTTATAAAAAGATGACACAGGCTGCCATCCTGATCCAGAGCAAATTCCGAAGTTACTACGAACAAAAAAAATTTCAGCAGAGCCGGCGTGCTGCTGTGCTGATCCAGAAGTTTTACCGGAGTTATAAAAAGTGTGGCAGGAGACGGCAGGCTCGGCGGACGGCAGTCATCGTACAGCAGAAACTCAGGTGGGTCAAGATTCGTGGCGGCCAAGAGAACCCCAACTGAGTCCAAAGAACTGCCCCTTGTTGACACATAGGCCTGTACAAGGAGTAAAGCATCTTGCAGCTCTTTTCTTCCCAGACCAGTCTAGATGTCGCGTGTTCGTAGGGTTACACCTGTCCTCTTTGCCTGTTTTTGTCTATTTAGCGTCTCCTTTCTCTCTCCCCACCCCCCATCCAATCATTTTGATGCCACCACCCAGTTTCACCTCGTATCAGAGTCTGGCTGGACCACAGTTCCTACTCAGAAAGGTGGCACTGTAATATAGCCGTCTAAGTTGTAGCGTTTCTATACCTAAGACCTTGGGAGAGTAAGTAGTACTAAGCCACTCCATTTTGAAGAGTGTGATAAAAACTTCTAGCACCGGAAAATACACTGGCGAAAGAAGTTTAGAAAATAATAGCCCAAAGAGAGCAGCAAACACAGGCGAATCAATTTCTAAACCGAGAAAGTCTGTCTAATGCCTTTTTGAACAAACGAGCTTATAAAGACTTGGGGCAGAACAGTTACAGGACATCTTATCTTTAGTCTTTCTATTATCTCCCTCCAAGTAGGTGAAAGTGTCTGTAGTCCCCTCCTTCCTTCTCCCCCAGTGATGCCCAGACTCAGAACCATAAAGTAGGCTTGTGCTGTTGGATTTGCCACATGAGCTGTTTGGTTAAGAGTTTTCTCTCGCCGCTGACCTGCTTTCAACTTTCGCACATGAGGCTTTACAGCTTCTCGTGACAGTAATTCATATTCTGGCTTTTTCAGGAGCAGTTTGCTAACCAAAAAGCAGGACCAGGCTGCTCGAAAAATAATGAGGTTTCTACGCCGCTGTCGCCACAGGTACATTAACCCTCATCCCGACATGTTCCTCGTCGAGAATAATAAAACCACCCTCATCGCCTTAACCACTCATGAACTCCTCGGTGAAGCTAATCCCCCACAAATAATCAGGGTACACGTCCCAAATGACACTAGGATAACAGAACTCTTTAACTAGGGACTGAGTTGCTGCCATAAGAATACCGGTCGCTGTTCCAGACGATGCTGTGTAGAGATTGAACCACGGAGATCATGCCAGTGTTTTTGTTTTAATTTGGGTGCGAGGACAACTTAGTCAGACTGGCTTTTCATTCCAGATTTTTCTTTAGCAGTGTGTTCTTCACTCTAAACCCTTACTGTGCTAACGTGTGTCCAAACAGAAAAGATACAGAGTTTCTATTCTGAAGGAAAGGTTGGGACACCACTAATGCCATCCAAATTTTCTGATGTAGAATTTCCACTAAATAGTTGGTGCCCTCTACTGGCCGTGTCAGAGCTAACACCCTCCATCAAGTGATCAATTCCAGCTAGTCTGTGATGAGAAACAGGAGAGGTGGTCAGAATGAAACTGGGCAGGGCAGGAAACACAGCCGAGACAGAGGCGCATTTCCAACTAGAAGTGGGCTCCGGTGACCCCAGCATCTTCCTGCGGAGCTACACCAGGGGAGTTTCTCTTTGTTTTCCTGAGTTTGGGATGCCTTGGTGAAGACGAGGTCCTTAACTCAGATTTTGGGGGCTGGTGAACCGTGTCTTTCTTTTCTTTGCTTGGGTTAATATTCCGGCCTGACCTCTGTGACATTGGCCGACTGAGCTGTGTTCAGATGGCCCTCCACGTAGTTTTGTCGCTTCTCTGTGCATCGGGAGTGATGCAGTTTACAGACCCAAACTTGAAAGCAAGCTCTTTAATGTCTGATTTCCTCTTTCCTGTTTAATTGTACCCAAAGCCCGAGTGTCCAGGTGCAGTTTGATTCTCAGAGGTTTCACTTTAGATTTTTTCCCCCTCAAACTGTCTACTTGCTAACTTTGACAGTATTCTAACTTTGAGACTTACCAGGGGTTAACTGGCTACTTGTGTGCACTTTTACTTAAATTAACAAAATAATTCGTTTACATGACCATGGAAGGGAATGTGGACAGAACCACACATGCACAGTGATAAAAACTTTTAAAGGAACATTTTTTAGGTTATATACGGTGTTCTCTAGCTAGAATGCTGCCAGGGCAGCTCATGCACATTTACCGTATTCCTCCGCAGAGCGTTTGCTCTCCACCACGCAGTGATGGGGTTTTCCCCGTGACGCTAAGCAATGAGGTGCCCATATCAATACTCTGAAATAGCAAGTCTTGTTAGGAAATGCATATCAGAATATGCGGCATGGCCAGGACGTAATGAAATGAATCCTCCAGGCCTTACCAAAGTCAGTCTCTGTTTCCTTATTATTTACTCATACCTTTGACTTAGCCGTAGGGGACTTGCAGCCAAATAGAGGAGTTGATTTTCTTCCTTTGGTGAAAATATCAAGGCCTTACCTGGACCCTTTGCCATATATTCTCACACGTGCTCACACTCTTCTCCCCTTTTCCTCTTCCTCCTGCAAAACAAAAAACCCAGGAGGATTCAATCCAGCACTGCTGAGTCTGTGATTAACACTTTCCTAGCAGGTTTTATCTTCGAGGAAATCGCCTCCACGTGGCGCTTCCTTAAGCCACGTCAAACAAATGTTCACAAGTTAAATTCTCCTTAGTTCTTCTGGTCTTATCCTCAAACTTTGAAAATATGTATAGGTAATGCCACCTTGGTCATTGTGAGCAAAACTACAGAAAGTCCCATGTTCATTTTCTTCTTCTTCTTTTTTTTTTTTTTTTTGGCCAAAGCCTACCATGTTTACATTTGGTGAACTGAGTGAATTGAGAGGGTAAGATATTTAAGCAAAACATAAACGCCTGAAAGGCTGCTTCCCACGGAAGGGTGAACGAAGGAATCGTCTCACTCATGTTTTTAGAGTTCTCCTTTTGTAAACAAGTAGAAAAGCATTTCATGAGGATTTTGCCTTTCTTTGGTCCATATTTTAACCAGTAATATCCTCCTGAAGCTAATAAGTTTTTTTATGAAGAGGGCATCAGATTATGGATCTGAATTTCTGTTCATTATTTGGGATTAAACAATGACCCCTACTGGCTCTTTTCTTTACGTGCCCTTTGATATTCCAGATGCTAGAAAAATGTGCAGGCAAATTGGAATAAAACCTTTGTCTACTGACTGTGTAAGGTCACTATTCACTTTCCATTCCCATATATTCAATGAAGGAACCTGAAGAAATCCTGAAAAATCTATCCTGGAAGTTTGAACTCATTTTCCCTAGAATGAGTGTCACCCTGTTGCCATTCTGGGTTATTGAATATTATTTTAAGAGAAACTGTCATCTGTGTTGTCCCCTAGAAGCATTAAAATAGGAAACCTCATATAACACCCTCTCAGAAAAGGTAGGTAGGAAGTGGCTTCAGGAATCAATAAGAAGTGTCCCATTTCCTTAAGGATTTTGCTCAGTCATGGACCCCAACATTTTTAGACTGAAAAATAAATTGGTGAATTTCCTACCTGCTCATTTCACATATCCCACCACCACTCTCCTTTTCTTTTTTTCCAAAAACAACCAAAAAAGGAAACCTTTATAGTCTTTTTTGTTGAAATAAAGCTATTTATAAGATTTCTGTTGTGACCCTCACATGCTAATAGCTCTTTGGTGTTGTTTTACTGTCCAAAGCCCCCTGGTGGACCATAGGCTGTACAAAAGGGTGAGTTTAGCTGCCTGCTAGCCAGTTTCTCTTTATCTTCCATTTTCAATATTTTGCTTTTTGCTTGCTTGCATGGGGCTGCAGTCTAGGTATGCCCGTAAAGTTTCACATCCATTTCGAATGAAATAAGATAAAAACTAACCCGAATTACTAACACTGCTACTTTATACAACAGGAAAACAGTCACATACAACCATAGACATACAAATGCATGAGCAAGTGAAAGGGAGGGCCTTCTGAAGCCACCGCAGGGCATGCGTAGCACTTGGTGGGAGAAGCCTTCAGTGTAAAAAAAAACAGTGGCTGGTGGGACAAGTTTAAATCTCAACAAGCCTGCACTAGAACAAAGCCTTAAGCAAGTGGTTATTTGCGATGAAATTATCTGCCACGTGAAATTCGACTACTGCCGTGTCAAAATTTCTAAAGGAAAAAGGCTCACTAGGCAATACTGTTGTTCTTCTTTTAACTCATCTATTTCTTGTTTAGAGTTACATAGTTTCATTTTCTAACTCTCCCTTTCCCTGGTGCCGTGAGGTAAGTCAGTACCCAGAGCTGCCCTTTCTGAACCAACTCAGGACATTCATGATCCAATAGGGAACAAACCTGACTTCCAGCATTTAATGGCAGCGCTGAAGAAAGACAGGGTGGTGTGAAGTGTCCGAAATCTGTATATTCTATATTGCAGTCAAGAGTGGATGTTCCGAGAGAATTTGTGTTTTAAAGAAATGATAGTGAGTGGGTGTTCAACGGACACTATGAGTGTTCGTGAGATTTTAGAATGTGATGCTGATTTCTAAGTATGAAGACGTGACTGTAACACATCTTAAGTTATAATAAACGGTTTACTGGCAGAAAACTGGTTTTTAAAAGCCAGGAATTGAATTCCCCAAAATTACACTTGAATTTAGATTAACTTGACAACTTTTGTCTTAAGAGAAGATGCATTTAAAATCTAACGTGACAAAATATAACATGGCGGTTAGCTCTATCAACTCAGCTCCATCCAACACCCTCCCTTCTTACCTTACACTCATACTGTATTTAGTCATTGGCAAGATTTCAGAGAAAAGATCGTGCTTCAGAAAAAAATCTCAAACTTCTAATGTCTCTGGAGAGATCATTTCCCGTATCACTACATTTATGTTGACGGTAATATTTATTCACTATATTTTAAGCCAAGTGTCCACAAACATTTCCTTAAAAGGCCAGATAATAAATGTCCGTTGCAATATAGTAGTTCCCCCTTATCCATGGGGGATACGTTCCAAGACCCCCAGCGGATACCTGAAGCCGTGGCTAGTACCGAATGCTATGTATGTGTGTACATACACACTGTGTTTCTCCTATACTAACAGGCAGGTGGCGTATACAGTGTGGATGCGCTGGACAAAGGGATGAGTCACGTCCCAGGTGGGACAGAGTGCAGCAGTGCGAGATTTCACCATGCTACTCAGAACAGCACACAACTTAAAGCTCATGCATTATTTATTTCTGGAATTTTTCATGTACTGTTTTCAGACCGCAGTTGACCAATGGGTAGCTGAAACCTTGAAAGCAAAACCATGGATAAGGGGGAACCACTGTACTTCGTTCTACCACTGAAACATGAAAACAGCCACAGACGATCCAAAAATGAATGGTTGTGACTGTGTTCTAATAAAACTCTATTTATACACAGCCCTGCATTGGGCTGGATTTGGTCCTTGGGCTGTAGTTTGCCAACCTGGGGTGATAGGAGAGTTGAGTTTTTGTAAGTTTTTCCTAAATCAAAACCTTATCCCTGTAAAAGGTCTGAAGCCTCACCTATTGAAAACCATGGATAGTCACTGAAGGAGAAATTTGTTAAAAAAATAATAATAAAGCAGCTACTTCCCTTTGTAAATTTAACTAGTCAGACCTCTCTAGAATAAGGCAGTTGCTTACAATTAAAATAGTTCAGGTCCCATGTAGTGGCGCTGGCTCAGTGATGTCTGCGTTTGAAATATAAGAGAAAAGGGGGACACAAATGTCCATTTTTCTAGTCCCCCTCTCTCTCTGCATACATAGATAATATCTCTTTCCATTAGGAAAAAACCTCCCAGAGAACAGATGCATGCCCTAGTATTCAATTTAACTATAAGTTGTAGTGTCTTGCATGTTATATGCAATTTATATCGTCCGCTGCAAGGATCCAACGTTTTAGTAAAAGTGGCTGCTTATGCACTTTTGAAGCCTGTTAGGTTCTCGTATGTTAATGATCATTTTCAAGAGTACATTTTCTAAAAGTGCTCTTCCATGCCAACCAGAGTCCCCACCTTAACTTCCTGAATGCTCGCTGCATGCCACTGTGAGTTCCTAAAACTCCTCCTCATGCGTGGAAAGTTGGAATTTCATAACATCCTCTATGCCACTCAGTCTTAGGGGGTTTGAGAGAGAGGAACTGAGAAGCTTTCAGGTTTCTTCCAGTGTGGTCATTGTTCTCTAACGTATGAATTGAGGAATAGCTTAGCTGTGTCTTGTCTAATTCCCAGTAGGATCTCTCGTCCATCGGAGAAGTCATGATGGTCCTCCAAGAGTCCCCAAGTTGAATTTACTCTTGGGAGGCAGGACGTTCTCTGAGGAGGATTTATACTCCTGGAATTTGTGTCAAAGAAGCTAATATACTTACCAGTGTATAAAGTATACCATATTTAAGACATTTAAGGTTTACATATCCGAAGATAATATTTGAAAAATGAAGAATTACATTTTATGGTACAGTACGTGTAACATACGATTTGACCCCAACTTTTAGGTTAATGAAGCAGCAGGATGTCTAAAAAGGGAGGTGACGTCAATTATCAGGATTAGGGTCCAGCTGGCTAACTCCAGCAGCAGAGCAATCAGAAAATACCGATGTGTCTTCAAATTTTCAGCCTCAGGGAAAGCTAAGAAAAAGCCCCCAGTGGTCCTCACCGAAGCCAGCTCATTTTCACTCAGTCACTCCTCCAGACTTGACCCCTAATTTACCCAGTAACTTAAAATGAAGTCATCCACTTCCTAATACCGTCAAAGGGATTTGTTTTGTCTTGGACACAATAACTTGTCAAGAGAAAACATTATACACAGAGAGATGTTTGAATCAACAGTTTTAATTATTTTTCTTAGTTCACTTAGGTGTTATACTAGTTCAGCAAATGACTGAAGGATTTCTAAGGTTGAAGAAATATTTAAGTGCTCTGGCTGAGAATACTATATTCCAGTTGGATTTTGAATATCTTGAACAGGGTGTTATTCAGTGTTGCAGCAGAAAACCAAGATGCCTCAGGTGTAAAGGAAATAGTAAAGAGCTGAATTATATAACAGGTTTGTCCTCAAGGTATTGAGACTAGAAAGGACAATGCCTTAGACAAATTTCTTCTTTCCCTAGTGAGATCAGATTTCTGTGAGAGGGCTTTATAACCTAAAACAGTCCCTGCAGGTACTGTAAACAGTAAGACTCCTGGTATTGAAATAACCGATCTCTTGAAAATTGCTGGCCTAGTTACCCATGTTCAATAAAGGTGGGTGAAGCCATCCAACTGGAATAAAAAGAGCCCTGATTGGAGGAAGAAGAGATAACACTTTCTGGGCACCAATTTTTAAACACCAGGTTTTCTCTCTATTTGACAACTGGGTTTCCAAACACTTAACCGGGCCAGATGCTGCTAGTTATCTTGGTAAGTAGCGTGGACAGCACTGATTCTTGAGAGCAGCCCTGCAAGATATCTTCAGTGGGTCACTAGCAAGTTCTGCGGGTCACACTTAGACTTTTTGTGTTGTTCTCTACACGTTGGTCCAAGGGGCAGTTCTCTAACGATGCCTGCAAGTGAACTGTTTGAGAAAAGTAACAGTGCTCTGTCAACAGCTTGGATGTCACACTTCCCTAGTTAAATTTGCCGTGAGGTGTGGTTTCCAAGTGGCCCAGTCTGCTCGGTAAGGAGTAAGCGATGAAGGTGGGGTGCGTCATCTAATTTAAATCTCCAAAGTAATTCTGTCTTACTTGCCTCTTTTAGGAAATGAATCTTTGGGGAACACAGTGGCGTGTGTTACATTGCAGACAACATGCTCTGTGTCATTCTTATTGGGCCTCTCTGTCTTTTTTGTTTTGCAATCCAAATGAGATTTCTGGAAAATGGCAAGACCTCTCTTTTCCTAAACCCCCCCCACGAGCTATTGCAGCTCTCAGAGCAACAGGTAACTAAGCGGAGAGCCGCATCTGGCTGCCCTGTATATTTCTGACGTCCAGCATTGCGAGAATACACCTGCCGAAGTCCACTGGCTCATGACACATTTCCCTGGCTGAGCATTACTGAGTAGATGTTAACGAAGCCGCTTTGCCTAATGCTTTACCCATGGAGCCATTGTTCGCTACGAGTCTCTGAAGCAGGCCTCCTTCATTTATCCATAAACGATCATGGGACGTCTGATGGAAAGAAACCCCGTGGGCTTCTGCTGGCTTTCAGTGCTGTTGCTTACCACCTCACTTCAGTACATTACAATGCAACGTGGTTTGGGTTTGGGTTTGGGCTGAGACTGCAACAATATCCGAAAGATTACTTTCAGCCTATAGAATGCTTGGGGGAAATCCTGGGATTGTCTTTAGTTTTAATAGTTGGATGGTCACAGGTCAAAGTCTTGCTATTCTAATTACCGTGATTCAAGCCAGGAACACGAGTACCATTTTCGAAGTTACTGATGCACAGTTCAGAAACGTGGTCCTGGCAGCTCTCCTTATAGTAGCAATTGCCTTGTGCCTACAGAAGCTACAGTTCCTATGTTGTATTAATTGTCTTCACAGTCTCAAGGAAGACTGCTCTGCCTGTCTTCCATGTGAGGAAATTGAGGAAATTATCATGGGATTTGTTTTTAGATAACCTGGACATTATTAGACTCAGTTCTTTCCTAGCCCTGAATGAGGCTAACCCGTACAATTCTTTAAGAGAATCCAAAACTCAGTAACCCTTAGCTGAGTGTGTGTAACGTAATGTAACAGAAGTTTACTGGACCTCTGTATTCTCAGTTCTATAGATACAGTGACTACAGGTACAGAATTTTCAAGTATCATTCCAATTTCAAAAATTCTGCTCTACCTTTACCAAGTTTTCACACTGAAAATATGTTTACAATATAGGTAATATCAATGAAACTAGCTCAATCGATTTTTGGTTTTGGTCTATAAAATTTATTTTTTTTCCCCTCCACTGAACTTTTCAATTGTTCTTTTATGTCACGTGAATACAACATTTGTAAGAAACAGTAGTAGTAACAGATGGATAGAAAAACATCTTAGAAACTTTTTTAAAGAATGACAAGCAGAAATAATTATTGTGAAGGAAACACATACTCACTGTAGTACATTTTGGAAATACAAATAAGCAAGGAAAATCACCCAGAGATGATAACTGTTAAACTTTTTGTATCTTTCTCGTGGTAGAGGCATTTTCAGTTAACCTATGCCTTTTAGTCATTATTCATGTCTTGAATGACTGAGACAAGGCGGCCACAAGTCTCTGTGACTATTTGAAACACTCTGATTTGAAACATCTGTCTCTTAGAACTTACTAACAAAAATTCTAGTATCAGATGTTGTTCTCATTCACTTCAGTGAATAGAATTAATTGTTTTCTGTTCCTTTGGAGGCAGCATAACAGTCAAACATATTTTACCCAGTTGACATTTGATTTAAAGCAAAACAAAACAAAACATTAGGCACCGCTGTCTTATCCTAATAATCTACCCTCAAGTAACATAAACCTCCACTTGTGATTTCAGTAGTGCAGACTGTAAAAGTCTCTCAAGTTCATCGAAACTTGCAGAGGTAAGTTAACACCAATATGATCTGCAAATTGGAGAATGAGGCTAAAAGTCTTTGGTTGCCTTGATTCTCAGACCCATTCTTTTCATGTTTCAGATCTACTTCAGTCGTAAAATTCATAAGTACATTTTATGTGGAGGTATTTTTTTTCCTCCAAAACATTGTAATAGAATCAACATAGGGTCTTATGAAGGATGACGTCTTAGAA